>NC_133901.1:6736653-8071355 GCF_964199755.1 Larus michahellis
CTAAAATAAGGAGGGGGAATTGGGAACTGGGAATTGGGAAGAGTTCCCACCTTCCAGATACAAATTCTACTCAACAGATTCAAATGAGCTCATTTATCCATCAAACAACTTAGTTATTCGCAGAGTTTGGGTATGAGAAAACATATTATCGTTGTGAACCTCACACTGCTGTCCATAGGTGATTACCAGCAACGAAGCTTGTTATTCGATTCAAATTATTTAAATAATTATTTATTTAATTATTTACATAATTTTAAACAATTAGAACTTTGCTATCCATTGAAAAGAAAAAGGAAACAGGAAGGGAAAACAGTCATATTGTCAATTAATTAATCTTCTCTGGAGATCTGTGAAATCTAACTTATAATTTAATTAGCTTTATCATGGTCACACAAGATTTCAGCTCTGCTGGCACTCCAATTTTGCCATTTTTTCTTATAAGCTAAACACCAGGCTATAATAATGTCATGCAAGACACATTGTGTATACATTAATCATTTTTTATTTTCTTTATTGAATCTGATCCATATATGAGACAAAATGCTGAGTTATGTAAGAGTGCCATAAGGAATTAAGAGTAAGGGAACATTCAAAAGAAATAATAATAATCATAATACCTTTATATTTTAACTGTCTATGTTTTCTCATCGGCTCTGATTTCTCCAAGAATTTTATAAAAGTGCAGACCATAATTGTGCTAATAAAGAGGAAATTATACCAACCTATAATTAGAGTAATAAGGAAAAAGGTACAGAGGATCATAATTGAACCAATAAGAGGAAAATATAATTATGTTTAATGGCTTATATGAGTGTTAGTGTCTTCTGTATACTTAATAAATTGGTAACCATTTTCATGGTGTGTATCTAAGACACCTTTGCTAATATTATTAAATTACCCTTCAGATCTATTGTTGGGAACTTCTGGTAGTCCTGGCAGCTCCTCTGGAGTGAGGCTTCTTTGAATAACTAGAATAACGACAGAATTTCAGACAGGTCCAACCACCAGCTACAGTCACCTGTAGCGACACTTAAGCTCTCCCCAAGTTTATTTAGGGTGTCCCTGTTTTACATTCATGGGTACACACAGGTGTTGTGTGCAGTGCCAAGGATGAGATTTGCAAAAGAAATACAGAAAGGGTCACGGGCATGGAAAGGTGCTCTGCAAGCAGGGTATACTCAACTTAATAGTGAAGGCAATGATTTATTTCCTAATATGCACAGTAGAATAAAATGAATGCAAGCCCCAAAGCTGAGCATCAGTAGTTCCTTGCTCCCGCTGAGCTCCCATCTTCTGTGGTTTTTACCTGAAGATTTCACAGCTGGCAGCTGTGGTGTTTTTCCCTCTGAGTCCTTGAGCTGCTAACTGTCCCCATCTCGGCAATCTTACCCCTGTCTGCAATTTCACCTTTCCTATCTTGTACAGCTTGAGTTTACTTGTTTTCCTCACAGCTATTTCTCACAACATAGCGGTTTTCTCAGAGGTTCGAGCCAAGGTCACACAGATGCTCAGCATGAAAACTCAGCCAGGGATCAGAGATGGCTGAGCCCCCCTGAGGGAGCTTACCAAGGCTGGAGTTTAAACAAAACCCCCCACACATTTTCATACAAATGACATTTCATATAGTTTAGCTATAATTTGCCTTTTGATTTTCCTCTCAGCCATTAAAAAAATAAGAATGTTTCCTACTTTTACACGCTATTAGCACGCACATACTTCATATGTGATATCCTTTCCTTTGAAGCCACATTTGCAAAGCTTTTCAGCCCAGTTCTCCTTACAGGAGCCCAGGTGCTCTTTCTGAGGCTGTAGGTGGCTTGGAAGGGCGGGATCAAATCTGGCGAATGGAACTTTACACGTGCAAGTAGACCTTGAGAGCTCAGAGGACACCTTGAGAGAGGGGCATGTGTTTTCCACTAGAAATGTCTGGGACACATCTTCTTCCAAACAGTTTTATCTCTCATAGATTTCTCAGCTCTATTAGGTAAGTCCTGAAGATAACCCAGAATGTGCATAATTTAGGATATTTGTAAGTGCAAACATCTGCATATGCTTAAGTAATATCCTGAAGGGCAGTTTAACAATGAACTAAATCATAATAAAATTTTTTGCTATTTCTGTAATACATATTGTTTAAATTCTCTAAGCTTCTTAGCCTACTAAATGTCAATCTTTCCTAGAGCTGGCTTTTGCTTTCATTTCTTAAGAGACCTGGACATCTCTCATATCAAAATTCCTATGTCAGTGTGACATCTATTTCATATGTACATATTAAATAATGAAAAGACATTTTTATCTTTGGTAGTGATTTTTAAGAACCTTGCCTTAAATAAAAATTTACAGAACCCCAGAAACCCATTATAGATAGGTAGAGAGATGGATAGAGATATTTAAAAGCATCGGTATATGTACACATATATATATACGTATGTATGTATTTATAAGAGCTTTTATATATATACACACACACGTATATATACAGTGTTCTATCTGCTGGTTTGTCCCTCTTCTTTCCTTTTGAGCTCCCAAAGCAAAACTGAGAAAATGACCACTCTACACAGAGTTACTAAAGGCATTAAATGTATTTAATCTCTAATTTTCGCGCAGGTATTTTTAGTAAGCTAAGTAATAACTAAAATAAGTGTTTCCTCTCACAGCACACAGCTGTGAAACTTTAATTTATATGTTAATTTTTTAATTAAAGGAAAAAATTCTAGCAGAGGGCTTAGTTTTCTTAAAAAGTACAGCGTAATAGTCTAACATTAGGCTAAAGTATAATAGTCGGGAAGTACAACAGTCTAAACAGTCTGTCCTAATAGCCCCTTTCCCTGAAGACATACAGGTAACCCCAAGGCTGAACGCAGGGTTTCCTACCGCCAGAGAAACAGCCTGCGACAGTTGATTCACTTGTCCCAGGGTCACCTTGTCAGAGTCCATAGAAGCGCTCCACGTTTTGCATTCAGTAACCGTGCCTGCCTCGGAGCAGGAGCCGGTTTCAGGTGCCTTGGGCACTGTAAAGAGGGGCAGAGAGGGGCGAGGAGAGGGGAAGGGAGCGGTGGTGACAGCAGGTGTAGCACCACATGGCCTATGACGGAAAATAGCTGAACCCAGAAACAGCATTTTTTGCGTTTGAGTCTCCTGCTGCTTCTCTGCTGCTCAAGGCAGTGGGGAGGGTTGAGAATACAATGGTTTGTCATAAGCATCGGAAATACCTTATTTAGAAGTGGCCTCTAACAAGATTTGGGGCTTATGATTCATTCCTCTGATGTCACGGAAATGAAGCAAACGTGTGTCACCTGGCCACGTTTCTAAATGGCTTGAAGCGGCATTAGAGAAAATCAGCGAACGTCAGAGAACCCTGAAAACTGCCTAAATTTTTCTCAGGAAACTGCACTTGAAAAGTTTTGATCAGCAAGAGTTGCCACTGCAGTTGATTCCAAATCAATCCTATTTTGTTATTAAATATCTCAGTTTACATTACTGTAGGTAGTGTAAACAATCTCAGCTAAGAGTTCTGAATTCTGAACTAGCAACTGTGTTGGACACTTACATGCTGAAAGCTTAGGGCTTTATAACCTGCTTTATGTTTAGACTGAGACATATTCTCCCCAATGGGCATGTCCCTGCCATGTACCTATCGAACGTCTGATCCTAAAGCTAGACTGTAAAATTACTGGGAGAAATTAAATGACTATGCTTTCTTGAGCTTTTCTCTATTGAAACACTATTTCACATGCTAGCTTGTAAAAATCATTTGTAGTCTCCATGTTAAGGTCTATAAACTTCATGCTTAACTTTTTATTTCTTCTTTATGCCTGTTCTATGCATTGCCAAATATTGCTTTTGTGTAATTGAAACAGGGCTGTAGTTTGATTATTAAACAGAGGGAAAGTAATTGCCTTCAGCTCAAACGGGGGAAGCAAAGGCTCCTGGTAGGAGAAAACCTAAAATTGTGGAAAAGTTTCTTTTTTCAGAGCAGAGCCGTAGAGCAGATGCTGCTGGGGTCCAGCAGCCCCACCACCTTCTGCTTGGCCTTCTGGTTTCATGTGGTGGCTCGGGGATGTGGGTTTGACCAGACAATTTGTAAGGGGGATGTATGTCATTTATTTATCTTCCCCAGCCCTCCTCTATTCTGCTTTCATTTGTACCCCAAAATATGTGCAATTTAAATTTCCCCCTGTGCTGTGGGACGTGTTCCCAGCTGTGCTGCAACCCTGACAACTCTGACCTGTGCCTGAGGCTGGCTTTGTGCCTGCAGTGCTGAATTCTGGTGGAAACAATGATTAAGAGGTTCAGGCAAAAGGAGGGTGTCAGATGTACTAAGCAGCATGGGTGATATCCTATTTGAAGCCTAAGAAGAGAGAGAAAACAGCGTGTGACACCACATGGGTACCATTTTTAACCCGAACATCAGAAGAGGACAACGCAGATTTCTGCCGTAGCCTACAGATGGCCATGAGTCAAGTGATACAACTGATGCTTGCCAGTTGTTGACATGTCTGTGCAGAGGACACTCCTTTTTTATCTGCCACAGTTGCTTAAAACCAAAAATAACTACTTATCTTACAGTGAAAAGAAAAGTTTGAGGTGCTTTAAAATGGCACTAATCTTGAGCTGTACAAGAGCAAAAAAGTACAGGTGCGATCGGTGCTCTAAGCAAGAGGAAGGAAAGAGAGGCAGGATTTTATTATATTTATAATGCTGTTTATCTTTCTAGATTATAAAATCGTTGCCCCGTGCTAAGAACAAATCACTGCGTCTCCCCTTTCCTCTGGAAGCTCACGCCTGATTTTCTCCAGAAAGGGGTTTCTCTCAGTAGCATTTCTACAACAATACCATGAGCCTTTGAGCAGATGTCAGAGTAAGGAACGGCTGCCTGCAGATCAAGTTGCTGCTGCCAACTCTCGCGAGCTTTGTGTCAGAAACAGTTGATTATAATGTCAGTACTGTCCAATTTACGGGCTTAAAGCAGCAGCTGCATACTGCATTTTCCCTGAAGTATTCAAAGATCCTGACTCTTTAAAACTTTGTAGTTCTTGTAATAGAAGTGGGGTAAGTGATTCTCTATTTACACGTCTCTGTCTGCCAGGATAATTTACAGTTCAGCTTGATTTGCACGGGGATTGTGATCTTTTAAAACGTTACGCTCTGCCCATTTGTTGCTCTCTTGGGAAAACTCACTCTGCTCTGCAAATGGAACGAGTAAGCAGGCGTGTGTATCAGACCTTGGTATTATTCAAGGGATCCTGGGCTAAGCAAATTAAGCTGAGCTAGAAATCGCTTATTAATTCAACCATCTTTTCTATTTAAATAGTGATTATATAGTCTTGTGTATAGATTGTTTGGCTGAGTGAAGATTTGCAAGGAGAGGAAACAGTCATTGAAATAAGTTGTGCTCCCTTGCTGAATAAGAATACAGAAGTATAGTCTGTTTAACTTGTGCTGGAGGAAGCTACTACAGAAGCAGCTTTTTAAAGTATGTAAATACATTATATGATATATCTCTGCTCTGTTAAGGTTGATGAGCTAAAGCAATCTTCTGACCCTTTTACTCTCACCGTAATAATCAAGCGATGTTTGTTTTGCTCAGTGTGCTCTACCTTGTTGAGTTTGTTTTAATGCAGCATTAAAAACCTTATTAAATGTAATATTTGCCATACATTCAAGGTGTAATAATAATCCTCTGTCACTTGCTACGTTTGTTAATATTGGCAGAGTAACTTGAGACTAGACAAGCCCTCTCCTTCAGTAGTGCAAAACTTCTGCTGTTTTCAAGCTTGACCCATTTCAAACTTTTTCTTTAAAATGCCGCCTGTTCTTTTGCAGAGCTAATTAAATAGGTACAGAATTGAATTTTATGTCAGGTTTTTTTCTTCCTAAAATTCTTGTCTAAAACTTCTTAGGGTCAAAAGTTATGCCTCTGTGTTTTGCAATGCCACGGTATTTTCCTCCCATCCCATTCCTTTTTAATTAACAGAAAAGTGCAGAGGGGAATTAATTTTAATTACGATTTAGATATTTAAAGCTTTAGGAACTTTAACATCTCTTGCTTTTCTTAATGTCATTTTCTCTTCTTCATAATGACGATGCTTGAAATCTCTTGTCATTTCCAGCTTGTTGTTGTGGTTCGGTCCTGGGTGGCATGTCAGAAGTCATTATGTGAAAAAAAGAGAATGTCAGTGAAACAACAGACTTCTAGAAATTACTTCCCCCATCTCACAACACTGTGCATTGGGTACATACATACCCAACTAGATCCTTACTGCTAACATTTCTCACAGCCACCCCAGTTGCCTTGGCTGACTGTGAGATAGGGTGGAAGAGTTTAGCCCCAAGCTAATCTCTTTTCTCACCCAGCTCTTAAAAGATTTTATTACAGGAATGAATGGGGAAAAAAAATAAATTACTGGCACATAGAAAGGTGAACAAAATGCCAGTAAATATTGTGAGCCTCCTGCATGGGTACTGCGGGCTGCTGGAGCGAGTCTCTGCTTACCCAAACTCTTCAGGTCTGGTGGACCGCGTGTGTCGTCCAGATTGAGTACTCACATCTCTGAAGTTTAGCATACATGGGACTGCCCGCAGGTTTCTACAAGTCAAGCTGAAGGCTAGGCGGAGTGTTAGACCAGGTCTGAAGTCTATGGCCCCCATTCATCCCCTTATCTTTTTTCTTTTAATAAAAAGACAAGAGCGTAAATGTTTACGTTTTTGAAAATTTATCTATTTTCTGTCTGTTTAGATGAAGGCTAAAAATGTTGTCGCTAAAGACTCTTCCCAGCTCCTTTGATGCTACCTCAAAGTTAGGAACCTTTTTGTGCAAAATCATCTTTTTTCTCCCCCTGCATTTTCTTAGTTCATTCCCAAGAATACGCAAACAAGCAGGAGGAGCTCAGATTAGGCCGCAGCTGTACTTTCCATAGAAATTAGCCTCATTCCTTTTAAGGACACAAGTGCTTCTCATCATTAACAAAGAATGGCCTGTTTGAAGTGGCAGGACAGAGTACACTATGTACGACAGGGCAACAAGGGAAAAATAGAAGGAAGCTTTGTCGAGCATTTTCAAATATGTTAGCCGTAGAAATGGGGTTATGCAAAATAGTCTTTTTCTGACTTTTCACTTTCAAGGGGAAGATACTGAGGTTTTTATAGCATTTGAAAAGGTTAGGGTAAATAGGACTACTAGTATGCTTAAATGTGGTACATAATCAGCATCTATACCTTTAGCTTTAAGATAATATTAATGATGACTTTGAAAAGTTCTCAGGAAGCAAAGACCAGGCCATACTTAAATTATTAGGCACCACCTACATATATTAAGAAATTTTGGCTTTTTAGCATTTTAATGCTTATTCTAAGTAGTAGAAGTATGACTACTTGTCGTGGTTGTAAACTTGGTTAAGTTGCTTTAGAGAAAAAATGATCTTCAAAGAAAAGTTTTATTCCCTGGCGTACCTCAGTATGCAGTCGCCTGTGGGAGCTGACTGACTGACAGTAGGTTCCAAGGCACTTCATGTACTCCATTTGTTAAAACACCTTCAGATCTTATCACACAGAGCTTTGAGTTTATAGCAATGCCATCTCAATGGTTTGCTTCAGCCCAGGCGACTACTGTGACACAAGCATATAGTTCAAAACTTAAGCGGATCTGGAAATCCTTGGATTAAAACTTGGCTTCAAGCTCCTTCTTGGTGTTCATAGGGTGCATGTTTATGTGTGGAAAAATCCATGCCTAGCGATGTCTGTTATCGCTTTTTATTGATTTGAGAATACGAATTGCTGAAGTAACCTCTAACAGAATTATGGATAGTCGGGCACGGCATTTTCCATCACATCACATAAAATGTCCAGTGGAAATACAAGTGGTTAAGGCTTCTGCTAACTGAAGTGGTCAGAGTCTGCTTATATGACTTTACCTTCTCTGGTCTGGCTTCTTCAGTTCTATGCTTTTTAGCAACGGAGTCTTTTTGACAAAAAAATACTAAATACTAAACACAGTCTGTGCGACACAACTAACAGGAACTTATAGTTAAAGACTGCTGAGCTTTGTGCAGCAGCACCGTCTTATTTTCAGTGCCCTTGGGGTGACCTACACCCTTTTTGAATAAACCGTTTTGGCTCTGGTACTAATACGTTGGAATACTAATTCTGAATTTCTTTTTTCCTGTGTTTCAGGCATCATGATTTGGGCAAACGGTACAAGTCTCTATACCAGATTTCTTATGTGGTTGCTTCTCCTGTATATGTTCATCAGGAAGGTAGTGCCTGAAGATAACATCATTACAACCAAGAAAGGCAGAGTCAGAGGGACAAATCTGCAGGTACTGGGGGGAACTGTGACGGCCTTCCTTGGAATACCTTTTGGACAGCCACCCGTTGGTAGACTGAGATTTCAAAAACCAGAACCTCGTGAGAAGTGGTCAGAGGTTTGGGATGCCACAAAACATGCAAACTCTTGTTACCAGCTTATAGATACAACTTACCCAGGATTTCCTGGATCAGAGATGTGGAATCCAAAAACTAATCTAAGTGAAGACTGCTTATACCTTAACGTATGGGTTCCTTCTCCCAAACCCAAGAATGCAACTGTCATGGTGTGGATATATGGTGGTGGCTTTGAGACTGGGTCGACTTCCCTACCAGTCTATGATGGCAAGTTTCTGGCCAGGGTAGAAAGAGTCATTGTAGTTTCCATGAACTACAGGACTGGTGCCTTAGGATTTTTGGCTTTGCCAGGAAACCAGGAAGCTCCTGGAAATGCAGGTTTATTTGATCAAAGATTGGCACTTCAGTGGGTCCAGGAGAACATAGCAGCATTTGGAGGCAATCCAAAAAGTGTGACTATATTTGGAGAGAGCGCTGGCTCGGCTTCTGTCAGCTACCATATCCTTTCTCCTAAAAGCCATCCTTTATTCACAAGAGCCATCTTGCAAAGTGGATCTGCAAATGCCCCTTGGGCTGCAGTATCAGCATCTGAAGCCAGAAACAGAACAGTGGCTTTAGCTAAACAACTCCAGTGTCCCACCGGCAACGAGACAGAGCTAATTCTCTGCCTCCAAGACAAGGACCCACAGGACATACTGGAGAATGAAATTTTTGTTGGAACATATGACCCTCTTTTACGAGTATATTTTTGTCCGACTGTGGATGGTGATTTTCTCTCAGACATGCCAGAAACGTTGATTCAGAATGGCCTTTTCAAACAAACACAGATCTTAGTTGGTGTTAATAAAGATGAAGGATCAGCATTTCTAGCATATGGAGTCCCTGGCTTCAGCAAGGATGGGGATGGCTTGATCAATAAAACAGAATTTGAAACAGCTTTAACTCTGTCCTTCCCAGAAGCAAGCCAACTTGCAATAGAAGCGATCATTTTTCAATACACAGATTGGGAAAATGAGCAAAAGCCAGAATATTACCGTGATGCCATGGATGATGTTATTGGTGACTACAATATAATATGTCCTGCAATGGAATTCACCAAAAAATTTGCACAACTAGGACACAACGCATTCTTTTATTTCTTTGAACATCGATCCTCAAAGCTCCCTTGGCCCGAGTGGATGGGAGTAATGCATGGTTATGAGATTGAGTTTGTGTTCGGATTGCCCCTAGAAAGAAGAGTGAATTACACCAAAGCTGAAGAAATCTTAAGCCGGTCCATGTTGAGATACTGGGCGAGTTTTGCGAAAACTGGGTAAGTTTACCGTGGAAGTTTGTTTGATTGGTCAGATGCTTGTTGTTTCATAGGCAGACAAAGCTTAAATGTTTTGGTGGTGATTCGAAGCCTGTTGAGAACGATGAGGAAGAATTGATTTGTTCAGTTACCCAGAATTCCTATTTTAGTTCTGATAAAAACACCGTCTTAGTAAAATAAACGTTGATGCATAGCTCATTTATTGGGTGAGCTTAAGAAAACAATGTGTATCCACCCATAAAAGCAAATGCAAAACTTTTTTTTTTTTTACTATGGCAGCAGTTGTTGCAAAGGAAGGTAAAGGTTTCAAGTTTTAGAAACAAGTATTTCAAATTCTGGGAAAGACTTCCAACAGTCGAAAGAGGAGCAAAAAGCCCAATTTCCTTTAAGATGTAATTTGCTCAGAACATGCAGGTGTATAATATGGAGGTATATTACATTCACATGATGAAGTGATTGGAATTGCAGGATGTTCTTTTCAGAAAGCCTATCTTCCCATGTGTACTGTAAGTATAATCCTGGGTTTCACTGAAGCCGATGACAAATCACTTGCTATTTCCATTAGACTCGTCTTTAAGTGAAATATGTCCTAGCCTGTATAAGAAGCAAATAAGCATATTTCATTTAGATGTTTGAAATGGCTTAAATACTACCCCTCATTCAGTCTGTTTAGCTGGAGTCCAAGAGAGGTGAGACAGCCCTCGTTTCTGCATGGCAGGGTTGTGGGGCTCTCAATGCAATATTCAGTTTGAAATGAAACCATTTCAGTGCGGTAAGAAAAACAGCCGCTACCACAGTCATGTATGATTAGTCTCAAGGCTGCAAGCCCGATGGGATGGGGAGGTATCCTGTCTTCTCAGAAGCTTGGTTTGTGCTCTCTCATGAGAAGAATTATACGTATAAAAATCTGTACCTATGAAAACATACAATCAAACACTTAATTCACACTTTAAAAATGTTTAATTAACTTAAATTTTAAAATCCTGCATTAATTTTACTTCCATGTTGGAATTTTCTTTTGGTTTGTGAAGGTTATGTGGATTTGTAAAGAGTGAAGTCAACTTTGGAAAAAGTTACAATTGTTTTTCTTAATTAGAAATTAGAGGAGACCACTGTGCTCATGTAATCCATATGACCTTGTACACAACACACAACACAGGTAGGACTTAAACATTTCCAGTGATTAAAAATGGAGAACAAAAGTTGGTAGGTTGTTCTAAAACTTAATTCCACTTAAAAGGGTTGCAGTTATAAAAGGAAGTTTTGTGTTTGGTCTGAATTTCCCTATTCTACATTTTCCAGGTACTATTTTTGTTTAACAATTTCTAAGCTTTATATTGTGATTCGTGTTCCATATAGACATATTTCGAGCCTCTATTCAAATAACCCTTAATCCTTTTTTTTTCTTTTTTGGTTAAATAAAACAGGTTATTCTCTTGAGGCTTTCCCTGTAATGCATTTTTTCAGGTCCTTAAATAATAACTATGCATCTTCTCTAACACTGTGATTCATCCACACCTTGTTGGAACTTTCCGTGTTGGAATTAAACACAGTTGTCCCCAAAGAGTCCTAATTACAGCTGTCAGCCATCCCCTCTGGTTCAACCTGATATTCCCCTGTTTACTCATCCAAGGAAAGTACTATTTGCTTTGACGGTGGTGTTATGCTAGGAGCTGCTGTGCCCAGTGGCTCCACCATCCGCCCCGATCCTGCGGTCCCCACCTTCTGCAGTGGCTCCGATCTCAGTGTCCGGCACCAGCCTGCTGCCCGAGCCCTGCGTAGTCCCTTCACATTACACTCCAAGGTCAACTAACAGCTTATTTTAATGCGCATCCTTTTTTTTTTGACAGATTGGCTTGTCAATAGGCATGATTGATTGCCTTGATATGTAGGAATATAAATTACATTAACAAGTTCTATCCCCTTTATATGTTGGAGCCTGTAATACTCTTTTTACCATAAGTGATGAGCATATTAAAACTCAGAAAATGACTATACAGATAGCTATACTCATCAATGCATAATGTTTTAATACAGGTTTTATTCTTGTAAAATTTAATCTAAAATTTAATCTATGAGCTCTTCCTCTTTACTCGGAGCCTGATGACACCACTCCATATGAATTTGGTGTGAAAGACCGTAGCTCAGAGAAAAGCATTCAGCAGGGGTGTATTTTCTGGAATTGAGCTGTGCGCTTGATTTATCAATGCCAAAAATGCATCTGATAGATTCCCAAGATGAAGTCTGTACAATGAGGTCAGGTAAAGCTTGGTAACAATTCCTGCATCATGAAGACATGCCATGACAACATTGCTTTGAAGCCGGTGTCATTAGGCCCTTAGTGGAGAGCAAAGTGACTGAAGGCTCCTTATTATATACTGCAGCTTTACAACCTGCCCTACAGGAGCTTGCAATCAGATTCTTATATCAGAGATAGCGGATCTTTCCATTAAACAGAACTGTTTCTTAGTAGGAAAAGAGAAATTCAGGTCTCTATTAGATTTTGCAGAACAGTATTTACATTTCTGTGAACTATTGGTTTCCACTGGATTATATATATTTTTTTAAATTTTATGTATGTATGTATATAAAGTTATATATATATTTATGTATAAAAATGTCAATAACCTGCTGTGCAAAATAGAGTACACTGTCCCTGTCACTGTAGCTAGCTAAAATTAGACAACATAGGGTACATTCAGGTTTAAGTTTATAGAAGACAGTCCTGTCATCTATCTGATTATCATTTGCACTATAATTAGATTAGCCTACAGATTGAATTTCAAGTGGTTTCCACAGCAAATAGCAAATAACCCCTCCCTCTTCTTCCACCACAAGTATCAAAAACATCACTATTAGGGTAAACAATACAGTCATGCAATTTGTGTAACAGTAAAAGACCGGGTCAGCGTTAACCCTATATGTGACACTTTCCTCATCATCGAGAACACAGACCCCTGAGGCTCTGTAACACATTATTCATAGCGTACGACGAGTGGGGAAATAATAAAAATCGTTAATAATTCCAAAAGTAATAGGCGGTCCTTATTTTCCTGGCACCCTTGAGCGCACAGTAAACATTTATAAAGAACAGGGGAAGCCCCGTTTGACACAGTGTTTATAGTAAACTCTGGCATGATCAAAGGGTAAACATCTGAGGGGGAAATTACTTTACCACTGATGTCTCCAGTAGATGAGGAGAAGATCAGGCAAAAAAGATGAAAATCAGAAATATTGTGCAGCACAATTTTCAGTGAGGGCATTTGACCTAATATTCTAATGTGCAGACATATAAAAGCACAAAGGAGAGAAGAGCAGCCTGCAGAGGAAAGGAGATAGGGTACAGTCAACAAAAGCTGAAAGAAATCGGTTTTCTACTGGTACTTTCTGGCTGGGAGGAACCAAGAGGGAGCTCAGCTCACCGCCTGTGGAGCGGTTTCTCATGGGGGGTCTTCAAGCCCGTACTTTGACCCTAATGATCTCTGTTTGTCACTCTCACATGAGCACTGGGAATTAATAAACGTTGAAATGAAGAGTCAAAGGTATGTTCTGTAGGAGCATTTTCTATTTCTTAGACATGCCTAATGTCATGTAAGAACAAAAGGACAGATGCTAGGGGGAAGAAGAGAAGTAGCTCCTTCAAAGGATCCCGTGAGTGTATGGGAAATTCTTGATTTGATCATTTCTCAGTAAACAAAAGGAGACCGCCAGCCAGCCCAAGGGTTTCCCACTCAACCACCATCAATAGCTGGTGCAATTTTGCAAGTCTCTAGCCACTTCTTATTTCTCATCCTTGCTAAAAATAAATATCAGTGATAACTGACCATTTCTGCTGGAAAATTAACAGGGATAAGGTTTTCTACTTTTGAATATGAATGAGGAACGGGTAATGTAGATGGTTCAGCAGGAGAAGGGAACAGTCATTTTATATGTGAGGCTAGAAGTTAGATGCTGGCGTTATACACCAATATCTCTCTTCAGTACCCAAGGGAATAGTGTCAGTTTTAGGAATCTGACATATATTTACATGGTTTGTAACATTTGTGAAAACCCTGCTGAAATATTTTTCTATGACAACAAGCCACTGCTTCTCAGTCATGAGATTCCCTGCAGATTCATTATCCAGAACAGGACTCGGTGGCTTGGGAACCCATGGGAACTATGGGTACTGTAACTACCTCTCTCCATGCAGGTAGGGACAGGCTGCTCATCACTGTCTGAGAATGAAAGAAAAGCAAATTACCTCAAGGGCTCTGGCTGTTCAGGCAGTTAACGTGGAGTGGCATGAAGAAAGGACAGACTGGGAGTCCCATAAGATTCCCGGTAGTGATGTTTAGGATCAGCCCTTTGGATTGTTTCTAGCTAATGCCAACCCTGATGCTCTAAGGTAGACCACAGGACACAGGCAAGCACCCACCGTGGAGCTGTGGCTAAGCAGGCTGGCAGCGTGATTAACTTACCCTCCAGTTAAATGCTTGCAGCATCTCTTCCTCTCAGAAATATGCTTACGATTTATTTCAAGAGCAGATCTAAGCAATCAGGGGTACCGATTACGCATTAGACTCTTGCAAGGATGTGCTACACGGGGACAAGAATGCCATGCTCTGATTCACAGTGTTTAGAAGAGCATCACTCCAACAATCACTCTTTACTTCTGGGAGACGTGCAGCCAGTTCCTGCCCTTCCCAGTGTGGCTGAAGTGCCTCTGTCCTCCAGCCCTGGGCATTCCTGGTCTCCTTGGCATGCCGGCGTCTGAAGTCTACTGGCAGCCGAACATTTGTATCTTCCAATGGCCTTTTCACTTTAAAATTGGACCTGGTGTCCTGAGGGAGAAAGAGCAGAGGTAGGAATGTCCTGACTGAACAGTGTGAAGTCAGTCTTGAGGTGGATACTGATGCCCGTTAAAGTGAAGGGAAAGGTAACTATTACTAAACAGCCAATAAATGCCTAGGATTGGAAGACAAAAGTTTCCAGGTATGGTAATCCTTTTTCCATCACTTGAACACTTCTGCTTTTTCATTATCACTACAATTCTTAATGACTGAACTTTTGGTACCAAGTTAGGCTGACCAAGTATCCCAGCTGTTCCTAGTGCTATCAGCAGAATTTCATAAAATACTTTTTTTTCTTTTTGCAAGTATTTGAACCTTGAAAGAACAACATTGTCGTCATACCCTTAAAAATCTGTTCTGTCAGCGAGGGAGGAAAGAGGGTTATTACTGATGCTGTCTGAATAAATCAAGTGCAATAAAATATTTGGGTTATGGGAAAGAACAGATTCAAAAAAATCGATTTTCGTGATTTACACTTTGATTTAAAATTCCTCTATTTACCTTGAGCTAGGGTCTCCTTAGCTAATTATTGTATTTAAGAATATTAGCACTTGAATATCAACTGGTAGCCTTAAAATCATTTGATAAAATTCCAGACATCATCAAAATTAGACAGGCAAGGACATGTGGCCTGAGCTGGATCAGGCTCAGTAGGATTTTGTTTGTGTATAGGTAAAGTTCATATTAACAATATTAAGGTAGTTTTCAGTGGTTTTCTCCCGAATTCTTTCCAGCACACTTTATTTAAGTGAATGTCCATCGTGAAAGAATTTAAATTTCTTTTTTTAAACACTTTTAAAATTCTTTTCTCTTCTGCACTTTTGTTGTTCTTCAGAAGCTTTTGAAAGTAAGCAAGTGACACTAACAGGTACTATCAGTCATAAGCAACAGAATGCTCTGCTAACTCGAGTAAGAGGAAGTTTTATTTATCATGAAAAAATATATGGCATCCCAAATCAGTGGTTGCTAGGTTATGCCTTTTGCGTTACTTTATTCATTAGATTTGGTAACTGTATTTTTTAGACATGAGTGACGTGAAGTGACAAGGAGACAGACAAATCAGATGAGATGAAAACTCAAATAAGAATGCAGTGGAACATACAAAGATAATATTTTTAAGGCTTTGTGAAAAATGTTTTGGATAAAAGGAAACTGGCAAAACTTGTCTCACTGCCAGGTTTACAACTGCTGAAACAAATCTTTGCAGCTTTTTTCTATAAAGTGAAGCCTTTGAAATATTTCCTCCTATGTTTTAGGGGAATTTGTGAGGCTTTGATTGTCCCACTAAAGCTCTGAAGCACTTTGCCTGGTTATTATTGCCTTTCCCTGATGCTCCACTGGTAGACATATAATAAATTTCAGTGCTTTCCTTACCAACTTATCACAACATGTTTATAGAGAGTAGTTTCGGAACAGTGAGAACAAAAACAACAGCCTCATATAGAGTCCAGACAGCAGATTGAACTGGGGACCTATATACTCTATGTATGGAAGGGAATGAATATACTGGGGGGAAAAAAAAAGAAAATAAAAACTCCAACTACTTTTAATTTTCTAATACTTCAGAAACTAGGAAGCTTTACGTACCACTCAGCCATTTCAGGGTAAGAAATTTACTGTGGGCTGTATTTCTTTCTGAGATTAGCCCACCGTCACAGGGACAGAGGCAGGTGCTTGGGTTCGATCTCCTCAGCTGAGACCTGGTGATGGTCCTCACAGCATCTTCAAATGCACCGGAGCTGTAGCTCAGCGGGGCCAAGGGGAGCCTTTCCCCAAGGCTGCTGCTTCTGGCATCTCACATTTGCCTAGAATAAGTCATTTGTCACCTTAACTGGTGATTTGACTGGATCAGGTCAAGAATCCAGAACAGAAGATTTCTGGGTGTGAGGTAAAAACTGAAGGAGTACAAATAAGGCATGAGGGAGGTTTCTAAAAATACAAAAAGGATACAGAAAAGAACATCTTCCCTTCCCCTGTTAGGGAAAAGTGAAGTTTTAATTTTGACCCAAAAGGGCACATGCATTGTCACACTTGCTGCCTATCATTGGAGTCACCTCTGAGTCATGAAAAAGCACGTGGAAATCATAGTGACGAACAAAAAAAAAAGGTCAAGATTTAGGAAACTTACTCCTATTTATTCACCTTCGCTTTTGGATTTTGGGTTCTTAAAAGTGGCTTATCATCTTTCCGGGGTCCATACATCTTGTTATATTCAGAAGCAGTAATGGAAACATCTTTTTAGCAATCTATTTGGAAATAGCGCATCATGGAAAAAATCAGTAACTAGAGACTCACATTTGGCAGTCATCTCTCTCTTTCTGGCTTGCAAGCTGACAAGCTGCCATTGAATTTCAGAATTGAAACCAGGAGTATTTGATTCCATCATCTTTAGAAAATAGGTCTGGGATACAAATTGTTTAGGTTGTCTTAATAGTATTACAAACGTTGCAAAATTACAAGAAGATGTCTTGTTACTTTCCATATGTGCAGCAAATTCCGTCCATACAGATTTTGTCCACTACAACAGATGAGTCAAACTGTTATTTTCAAAAAGGAGATGAGAACACCTATTAAGGAAATGTTCAAATATTGTAGGAGCAATTGAATGAGACATAAAACTAAAAGCTGAAAGTGTAATGCAAAGGTTTGCCTTGGATATAACTCTGGCAGTGCTTTGTAGAAAAGGGTAAGCTCTAACAGGCCTGTCAAAATGACCAGTGGTAATCTGCAGCCCTGGGACTGGGCCAGGTGAACTCCCCGGGTCAGTGGTCGGAGACAGAGACACACAAACATGCACACACAGGCACAAGAAATGATAAAGTGGATCTCTTTGAGGTGTTTTCTTTGTAGAGCTATGCTTCCTTTGGCTGACCCTGTAAAAGAATAGAGGGAAGTGTCTTGGACGTGGCTCTTCGTGTTCTCACAAAAGAGACAGGTGGAAGAGCCCCGACTGGACACGGTTCCCTGCTGTGCCCAGGACCTGGCATAGAGCCTACATGGATGTATTTTGGGGAGAGGAGAGGAATGCAGAGATACAACCGTTCCAAAGTCGAAATAAAATCATGGTATGATTGTTACCTCAAATTTGGCATTGGGAATAAGAAGCCTGGATGGAGATAATTTGGAATAACTGTGTGTGGCAAGCAGATCAAGGGAGGTCACCCTCCCCCTCTGCTCTGCCTTGGTGAGGCCGCACCTGGAGTACTGTGTCCGGTTCTGGGCTCCCCGGTTCAAGAGGGACAGGGAACTGCTGGAGAGGGTGCGGCAAAGGGCTACCAAGATGTTTAGGTGACTGGAACACCTCTTTTATGAAGAAAGGCTGAGGGATTTGGGTCTCTTCAGTCTAGAAAAAAGACGACTGAGGGGGGATCTTATCAACTCTTGTAAATACTGAAAGGGTGGGTGTCAGGAGGATGGGGCCAGGCTCTTTTCAGTGGTGCCTGGCAACAGGACAAGAGGTAACGGGCACAAACTTGAGCATAGGAAGTTCCATCTCAACATGAGGAGGAACTTCTGTACTTTGAGGGTGGCAGAGCCCTGGCACAGGCTGCCCAGAGAGGTGGTGGAGTCTCCGTCTCTGGAGACATTCAAAACCCACCTGGACGCGTTCCTGTGCAGCCTGCTCTGGGTGACCGTGCTGTGGCAGGGGGTTGTACTGGATGATCCCTTCCAACCCTACCATTCTGTGATTCTGTAATTTAGCGTTTGATGGAAAGTACATAAGTAAGGAAGATGAGAAAACAAGAGAGGGAAATGCTAACTAATGATGCAAGAGCCTAGGTGAACAAGGAGAGACATAAAGAAGAGAGAAAGAACAAAAAGAGATGGAAAGATAAGAAGATGTCCGAGAGACTTGCTAACCATTTTTTTTTTGGGGGTGGGGGTGTGAAAGTATTTGTGAACAGTGAAATGAAGGAAATGCACGCATGAACTAATTATGTGTAAGGCAGGTTAACATATAAACACCAATACACTTCAGAGATAATCTGGGATTAGGGATTACTTTCCTTATATCATAACTTTTGCAGGCACGTAAACACATGGTTGCAAAAGTCACTGTGAAATTCTAATTAGTGTTCACCCGCAGTTAATTCGCTTTTTAAGGGCACTCTTCTTCCATGCTGCTTTTCTGCAGCTTAGTCTTTGTTTCATCATCAAAAGACAGAAATTGAAGTTTAAAAGGTCTGCAAACCCCATTTTTCCAGGTGGTTCTGGAACACTAATCTGAAGTCCTACTGAGAAATTTCACATGAAGAATGGAAACCTTTTGGTACACATTTTAATTTACTCCCTAACGCAAGAGATTGGCTTGTTTCAGGAAAGTGGTAAAGGGGTGAAAAGAGGAAATGAGGAGCAGCAGAGGTTACCTAACACCATATTTTTGAAGGTAGCTCAATATGGTGTTTAATTTTTTTTCAATCAGCTGCAATAGAAGCCAGTTGTGGGTAAATGTAGTTAGCAATTTAGTCGCAGGATTGGTGAGATTCTATCCCCACAAATCTAGAAGCTGCATAAGTGGAAATCAGGCATTTCATGCTTACAGTTAGTAATGTTACACAATTACACGCTGTTGCAGATGTAAAATTAAAAGCTGCCGTCCTCTGCTTTCCCAGACATCTCTGGCCACCATCTGTGTTCCTCTACCTTTCCTTGAGGGAACAGAAGGCAACTTCCTAATTTCATACAATACAAACTCTAAAGAGTGTTGCCGCATATTTACACCAGAGAGATCCTTTTTCTACTGGAGCTGCTGTTCAAATACTGTGATTTTTGTCTTAACTAATGAAGTTTTAAATACCTGCCTCTCATGAATGTTATTCACCGTGGTGTCCTCAAGGAGTAGCCTCCAAGTGAATTTTCTAGATAACTGGAAATGCTTAGAGGTTTAAAGAGTTGTTTTTTCCTAGCCATTAAGTAGTCTGCATACTATAATTTCCACAAAAATCTACACAGTTTTGAAAGAGAACTTTGAATAGGCTCAGATATTCTCCCTTCTTTACATATTATTTCTTCTCGAGAGCATGCCTTTCATGACTCTCAGTCCGAAAGTTTATATTTGGAGATCTCCCTCTTGGTGCCAGAATGTAGTTCAAACCAGATTCACAGGATGTTGTAATGCTGGGACATAACTTGAATGTGTTTATCGTAGAAAGACACACGATCACCACTTGTCCACGTCAAACCTACAATGAGTTTATAACAGAGACAAGAAAATAACTTAATCCTATATTTTTTAAATATCTTATCTGGGGGTTTATGAGCACTGTAGCTTCTGATTTACATTTCCTATCATGAAGTATTGGTGGTTCTATTTCAGGTGAAGCAATAACACATATACATGCTACTGAAAGCTACCTGATGGTTTCATTTATAGGACTGCTCAATCTGGCCTAGATTGCACAGTACTTGAAGTTTGTGACTCATGCTCTTCCTACCATTCACAGAGATAAAACAGTGCAGTAGTGGAAAACATCAAGAAAATGCTACTATGATGAAGTCCATCAGGACACAATGAATCTTGATGATTTTATGTGGTGCAGGGCTATGTGGAGCATCCGTCTTGAAAAGAAATCATGATTAGGGCAATTACAATTGAAAACAAATCTCAAATACTATATCCTAGTATACTGTCTACTACACAGTCTGTGTTGAAAATTTCGTCTCCAGAGATAAGGAAAGCATTGAATCCATTTATCTAACAATTTCTGAGTGTCTGGGAAGAGCTCTATTAATGGGAGAGAAAGCAAGAGATGGAAACAGCGATCATATACATATGAGTACAGTATTTACTCTTTCTCACAACCAACCAGGCTGACAAATTTTACCAAAGCCACTGGGAATTTAAAACACAATATTAACAGTTCCATGGCAACAAACCCATTTTTCTTTCCATTTACACACACTCCTTAGGCTTGTCCCAAGGAGCAATTCTGGTTAAGATGCCACATAAGTTTATGTTTTTCCAGGTTATGAGAAGAAGTGAGGTTGTAGAGGAGATAAGCCAGTTTCAGAGGATGAGTAAAAGAGGAAGTGTCACGTGCCTTCCTGACTATTTATTCTTTTACTTACCTCCTATGGAAGTTACTTCCTCTTCAAGGTCTCGATAAGGTTCAGCACCTTCTTCCATTTACAAATAACCCTCTTCAACCTCTACAAGTAAGACTGAAAAGTACAGTTTTGTCTGATTTCTGGCTGCGGTCAAGAGTGTAAAAAAATAACAGCTTTGAAAAGTGGTCCTTGAAAGCTAAAAGGGATGCCACATGAAAGGGCATAAGGATCTTACAAAATACTTTATAGGAACATTAAAAAAAAAGAAAAGGCAAAAAATTTCCTTTAGAATAAAGAGAGATTAAGCCGTAGTGTTACCTTTCTCATGTCTATTCAAAAGTGACATAAATACGAACTGTGTATATTCACACCAGAACCTGGACTCCCGGAGAAGGTGTAAAATCGTCATTGTGAATTCTGTCTAGGAAGAGAGAAGTTTAAGGATACAGGTATTTCTCCAGCTAGAACCTGATCCAAAGCTTCTGAAGCCAATAGATCTGTTCCATTTTTTTGTATTTGGATCAGCCCCTAACTAGCAAGTTGATTCACCTCAAAAACTGCTGGACTGGTCTTTAAACACCATGCAAAAAACCACATCAGATGCAAGGCACGTTAAGCAGAAGGAATACAAGAAGTCTGAAAATTCTTTACTGCTTTATCCCAATACGTAATCTAAACGTGTAAATGACTATAACTATATGCTGTAGGTGTGTTATGTTAGACACTTGTCACATTCGGCTTAGTGTGACTTTGAGTATCACACTGAGTGAGTGATAAGTATTTCTTAAAACAAGACAGGATAAACCATATTTTGGCGGTTTGAAATTATCTCCACAATGTCAAAATTTTATCCATTTCCCTGAACTCAATTTAACTTCACATCTTTTGTCTTCTAGAAGTCATACCATTAGCTTGAAGGTCATTTGCTGGGTTTGGGTTGGGTTTTTTTGTGGGTTTTTTGTTGTTTTTTTTTTTCCCCCTTTCCTCTTGCCAACCACTCCAGTGTCACAGCGTCTTTCCATTTTCAGAGCTTGCTTTCTTTTCTTTGGCCAGAAACGCTGCTCCGTGATGAGAAAGCTGTCAGATTCGGTATGGTCTCACTCTCTCCTTTAGACTCTCTTCAAAACTGTGCAGAACACGCATGGATTTGGGATGTTCCGAGAGACTGGGGGATCTCTGAGTTTCAGGGCTTTAGGACTTGCTGAGAGGACAGGAGAGACAGGACTGATAGTGCTCACTCAGAGGGACCCAGAGGATATTGGGACATCGTTGCTGTAGTTTAAATCAATGTGGATCTTCATTATTGATTAGAGCTAAATTTAGAGAAAGGTCTGGTAACGTTTAACTTGACCAGTTGCTCAGGAAAGGACATTTTAACTTGTTTCCAGTTTCTAATGCTACTGACTCTTAGACAGAACGGTGGGACTGCTGTTCCAGACCTTGTATGATAATCATATCTCATCATATACTATAAAGATAGTGGAGTTTGGGGTAGGGGTTCCTGAAATAGCACCAAGCTTTGCTGGAACATTTCCGCCATGGAAGAGACCTACGTGCAAGAGTGCCAGCGTGGGCCCAGGAGGTTAGAGATACGCAGGCAGGGTCTGAAGGGCTCATTAGCTCTGGCTCGGCTGACCTGGCTCGTTATTACTCCTGACACCAGAGCAGACTGCAATCCGGGAGCCAGGGATTTGAGGCACTGAGCTCCTAAGTGCACTGCAAGCATGCCCAAAGAGCTAAGGCAGAACATCCTGGATCTAAATTTCTCAAATACTGTATTATTTATAGCTAATATCTTAAGACCTACCTTACCAAATCCTTATATATAGCAGGAATTCACAAATAAGTACCAAGACATGCACAAGCAAGAATCATTTCAACTTGATGAGTGCTTCCTGAGGCCGCTTTGAGCGGCACACAATAAGACAAAAAAAGAAGCAACAGCTTGTTGCTTCATTTCCTGAAACTGATATTGGTTGTAATAGTGCATACCACGATAATTTGTAGTTTAAGACATTTAAAAACACAACTGCTGTCACCAAGCTGGAATCTGGAAGGAATATCCTGAGCTTTATTTAGCCCGTGAAGGTGTGAGAAAGCCAAGCTGCAAAGGTCCTTCTCCAGTTTCTGTCAGTTAACAAGTATGCCAGCTGGATCCTACAGGTTTCTTCAAGGATCAGCAGAAGAAATAACATTTACCTACAATATAACTTGCAAAGCAGCTTCCTTTTGCCGTGGCTCAGGGGCGCTTTATAGTCACTAGATTAGGAACTCAGTGCGTGATCTGTGAGCAAGAACTGAGCACAACAGAATATAATGAACTTCTCATGAACAGCTGCTTAAGAAATGTACTTTGAAGGGTTCAAATCTGCAACCTCTCCCAGACTTGTAGTACTCGATCATATGAGCCCTTTCATTCATTACAGTGGGAATCTGAGTAAGGCTCAAACGCCGCGCAATCAGGACCAATGGTATTTGCATCTTAAGGAACAAGTAAAAGAGAAAGGTTTAATTACTACAAATTTTCAGAAACGGGTTACTATTTTCTCGCAAGAATTAAATTCTAATAAATAAAACAATGTTTTTAAACATGACCAATTTTAATTTTTTTTTTTTTTTTTTCTTTTTCTAAATTCCCCAGTTCTTCATAGTGCCACAGGAGCACAGGCCTGATATCTTGAGGCTGCAAGGAAGCTTAGTGTATGAAACAGATAATTCTGGATGCTTTCCAATCACCCAGTATTGCACGGGCTGACAATACCCCCGTCTGAATCGTCACCTTTCAGTATGGTAGTTTTTAGAGCTTCGTTATTATAAATGGCACCGCTCACCCTATTCAGCTAATGGATTAGATGGCTGCTGTCTTTCCCATTCGGCTAAGAGGATAAAGGCCTTCAGAGAATGTTTTAAAATAAAATATTAAGTGTGGCAGTGCATTTGTACAGAGGGCCCATCAGTTCAACAGATGGGGTGGTTAGTGATTATCTGATATAAAGGAATATTCTGAAGAGCTGTCTCAAATAAAAACTAGCAAGGTAACTTGTTATGTGGTATCATATGTAAAGAGCACCAACAGTAACATCAAGAGTAACATACGTATATATATATTTATATATTTGTGAAGTAACAGCGTGTCAGCTTTCCAATTCACCTATTTAGGGGTGGAGCTTCCCCTTGCTTGTTATTCCAAATGGGCCAATTCATACCCATTGATAAGGGACAGAAAAGTGCCCCTGTCATCTTGTCTTTGCATTTGCAGTTTCTAATAACAAAAAGCCCCAAAGTGTACAATTTAATGCAAAATATTTTGGCATAATGTAAAGGTTTTATACAGGGAGTCCATCAAATCATTTTAGTAGGTGATAGACAATTAGCTGACTTGGGAAAATGTTCTGGATAACTGTCTGAATTTCAAAAAATCCCAAAATAAATTCATTATACTGAACCGTACATAGGTGGACCAAACTGATGGTGATATTGCACTAGATGCAATCTATATATTCACACAGTGAGAGCCTTTCAGATTTATACAGGCCTCAGTCTCTGAACGGAAAGCCTATACAGTAAACAGAGCTTCTGGAGATGCTTTTACAATTAATAATTCCATTTTTATTTTTTTTATAGGTGTTACAGATATTTCTCCATCCTTTCCCTTGTTAAGTTTTCTAAGGAAAGTTCCAGAACAGGTTCATTTCCTTTGTTCCAATATCTAGGACTGCTCCTCAGGTTAAGGACTTTGAGTCTCCAACCTCATGGCCCTCTCCAGTGCCTACTTAACAGTGAGTCACCTGAAACTAATAGCCTGGTATGAAGAAACCGGCATTAAGCCAAATTGTTTGAGGGTTTGAGAAGATTCAACCAGTAGTTAACAGTAAAATCCGCTCTTCTTTTTAATAGGGCTGGGCTGGAAAGTATCTGCTAAGCTCCCAGTCGTACCATCCAACCAAAGTACTGCGCAAACATGTGCTGTCGCTACACCACCATCCCCCTGGGCACCACGCCACTGCCCAAAATTGATATTAACCTGGCAAGTCGTCGTGTTGCGACGAGAAAATGAACATAGGTATAAATATCATATGTTGTGGCCTTTAGAAATTATGTGAGACATCTGGATACGTTTGCCTGACTAATGCCGCAAACACTTCCCACCCCTCTGCAGCGAGCCGCGCTCCGGAGGGCTGGGGCAGCACAGGCGTGCCTGGTGCTCCTCATCAGCTCTCCTGCTAATTAGGAGCGCCTTTCTGCCCAAGTGGAAATGAGGGAAAACAATAAAATGTTTTCTTTCAGATTGAGGATGGGTAATAAAAAAAAAAGAAAAAAGATTCATCCTTTGGATAAGATAAATAAACATATTTTGATATTGTTTAGTACCACCATGGTTAACGGTGTTCTACATGACACAACCACTAATAAAGCAATTGTAAAACTGAGATAAGTTTTCTTTTAGATACAAACCTTGTGGTCTTTCCTCAAAGCCTACAATATCCCTGTTGTGGCTCCTAAGTCAAGGGGATCGCTCATTGGTTGAGGCATCAGCAGGAAGGTCTCAGGCTGTGGCCGTACTGCAGGAGGAAACCCAAAAGGCTGGCAGAGCCCGTCCCTTGGAGGAGCAAAGGGTTGGAGGCCAGAGCTTTGATGGGCATCCATCACATGATGACGTTCTCCAGGAGCCCTTACCATCCTATCATTTTTTTTAAATCTACTTGTAGCTTCATTAAAGCGAGCGGCGTGTTTAGTTGTGGTGCAGTAACAGCTTAGTCTGCGGTATCGGCTGTGAGTTTGGCATCTTTGTAAACCACATAACTCCTCTTCCAACTCCTGATTCACCAAGATCAGCTGTTGATACTATAGCCCAGTCCATGTCTTCTCATCCTTTTGTTCATTTTTCCTGAACCTTGGATTTCTCTGCCCTGTGGTATCTTCCTCCCTTTCACCTGGCAGAGAAAACGCATACAGGAGACAACACAACCAAAATTTACAATGCCACAGAGAAAGCAGTTCGTTATGTATTTCTATAAGCACAAAGACATTATTAATTCCTATCAGGTTTTATACCCATGCTGGGTTGCTGCACAAGTGTTTGCGGAGCTGGAGACTGTGCTGTGCTGCTGGTAGCCTTTGCATAGCTGCTCTCAAGCCACCTTGGGTACCACTGCACCAGCTTCAGCATCTCCCTTCGTTTGCAGTATAGACATGTGCAGAACCATCCCTCGCTCTTAGAGCTACCCCTGGGGCGAAACATTTACAGCATGGCTCTTATTTGATGCTGAGCTGACTATTTCCGTAATTCTTGAAGGCTTTGTAATGCACCTGTAGAAAAAGTGCAAGCGATGGGTTTATTGTTGCTGTCGCGTTCGCTCTAAGGCTGTTCCCCCTCCCTGTTATCTCGTGCCCATGGTAACACACCACAAAATGCCATCCCATGAAAAACAGCTGATTGCCAGTATTGCCCGATAGCTCCAAGGAATCATGAAAGCTAATAAAAATGATTCACATTCCCTCTCTCCTCCCTTTAAACCAGCTGTTTAAAAGAAAAGGGGCCAAATTGAATATGAGCATCAGCGGTTACAAGCCGGGCGAAGTCAATAAAGTTGCAATGAGGAGGAACAGGTCTCCGTCTGATTTCAATTCGTGCTGCGGGGGTGGGGGGGAAGCAGAGGGTGCAGCGGCATTATCGTAACTTTTCATTAACCTCAGTGGGCAACCCATTCAGCTAACGAGACCCATGCCAGCAGAACGCCAGCCTGGTGATAACCTGCAGAAGGCACCGAGGAAGAAATTGCCTTATCAAGTGTCTGGTGGGGTTGCTGCTACCCTGAGGAGAGCAGGAGGGAGGCAGGCTGGGCATGGACAGGCCACCCTCTGCATCTCCGCACAACGGGGGCAACGGGAAACCCTCTATGGGGAGAGCTGTAGGCAAAGGAGTTTGCTGGGCTCTCCTCAGAGAGGGTCGGAGGGAAGCCAAAGGCAACTGAAGAGACAATTAAAAGCAATAACACACTGCTCAGGTGAAATTAGTGCATGGTTCCTCTCAGGGAACGATATCTCTACGAACAGCTTCAGCCAGGCAGAACAAATATTTGTCTGTCTAGAGGAAGGGGGTACCGGGGAGAGGAGGTGAAATTGTGTTTCAGCCTGTGAATCTCTCAGTGAGTTCGGGTGGGTATAATTCATCCAAGTTAGACAGCTGAAATGATGTGGGTTTTGTTTTTCTTTCCCTCTAGAGAAACACACAACGTGTTAACCTGATCCATTTACAAATAGAGCAGCTAAATAGGAATGCAGTGAAAGCTTGGGACAATCTAAGCTGGCATGTGGTACATTTAGTGTTTACAACACTCATTAGGAAGGTAAATGATGCCTAAAACTGTTTTCAAGAGACTTAGAGAAAATTTTTCATTGTGGATTGTATCAAAATATAACTTAAGATTACAAAAGAACCTCTCAGCTAAATGGTGGTACCACAGCAGAGTGAAAACTATTTGGAGTTCACTCACAAAAATGAAGTGAAGACATTTCAGGTACTTATATATCACAAATGATTAAAAAAAAAAAAGGTTAGATGATGAATTAATTTTTTTGTGCATGTGTGTGATAAACCATCTGTAGAAGTAATGCTATGTGAATATTAATAAATATGCAGTGAACTGGTATTGTATTTCAGGCTGTATTGATGATATTAATGAGAATGGTAATGTATGTGTGTTTATTATGATTAACAGAACCGTGTTCAGGTTGTTGCATTTTCCATCTGAACCAAATTAACTTTCCCTTTCTAAAGTTGTTGAAGATAAACATTAAATACACAGAAGCGATCAGTGAAAAAGCTCCTCCAAAACGCTCTTCATTCCTACGTCCTAGTATAAATGAGTCTTGAGAATTAAGTGTTATTGACAATTATGGACATACAATACCCAAAGGGGAAAGAACCTGATCTTCGTAGCAGTGAGTTACAAGCAACTTCCACCAAGCCCAGGATTAAAAAAGAAAGACTCATGAACTTCAGTGAAAGCACATATACATGTACAGGTAGAACACGAGAGCAGCTTTAGTGGAGATAGAGCTGACAAAGATACTCTGGTTTTCGAGTTAATGAGAAAATAAGTCAGGCTGCCTTAAAGACATATCTTAATGAAATAATTAACTATAAATGAGCTGCTGTACCACTAACAGAGAGTAGAGAGAGTCCAGCCTATAACTTCAGGGCATATGCAAGAAAAAAAAATAGCTGAAATAATGAAACAAATTCTGTTTATATCAAAGTTTAAACACAGGTGGTTTGGTTTTTTGGGCACTTTTCTCTTTTGCATTTCTTCTCTGGGAGCAATTCAAATAATTGTATTTCTTAATTGCCATAAGACTTGCTCCTGCAAACATTAAAAAGCGTGTAGAAAAGGAGCTGGCTTCTTTCTAAAATATTCAATGAAGAAGCTGACATTTTCTCCAAACAAAATGAAGTTTTTCCCTGACTACAGCTTATAGATATGGACAGAGGTCTGAGAAAAGTGATTAGTGTTTGACGAGAAAGATGCACAAAACAGAGGTCCGTCCTGAAGATGCGTGGCCCAAGCCCTTTCAGGTGGGCAAACCTGGAAGGTACTAAGAAGAGATGATTGAGTGGTACCAGAAGAAGAAAGAGCAGAGGTTTGAGGAATTGGTAAAGATGATAGAATGGAGGTTCCCATGGAAATTTTGAGCTTTGTTTCAATAGAAGCAAGTTATTTCAATCTATCAGCAAAGATTGTCCATCCAAACACAGATGGAGAGAGTCAAGGTTGTGGAGCGTGTTGGGTTCCTTTCTGTTCAGTAAGGATATTCTCACAATACTTTCCATTTTCTACATGAATATTGTTAAACTTTGAGTTTAGTGCAAAGAACAGGGAATTTTGCAGCTTATTCTGGGCACTGCAATTCTCATCATGAAGTTATTAACAAGAAGGAACAAACAGTAATTGTGATAGAACAACGAGGTTATCATGATGACTTGTTCTTACACCAGCTAAAAATTATACTCCTGTGATCTCTCTGTTTTGCTGTAACTGGGAGCTACTTTTTAACTTGGGAAATTTTCAATAATAGAGCTAAGAAGGAAATTACTGGACATTTCTTTGAACAGTAAGCTTCCTTGAAATGCAGAGAGAATGTCATTATCAGCAGGTTCATGTATTTCAAAACGCTACGTTCATCTGACAGTTCTTTCAATCTTTTTTAGTAAAATACATCTGTAGCCATTGTGTAATCCCCCCCCCACCTGTAAATTATAATGTGGAATGTCATGATTTATTTCATAGCATGAAAGCCGTTAAATGAATACTGACAGCACCATTAGCGTTCTGATCTTGAACTGAAGTGCAAGTCAGCTCTGCTTAAGTCATCATTCTCATGAACCACAAATAAATGTTCAGTTAAAAAGGGTGCCATAGGTTAATCAGAGCTGAATTAGTAAAGAAAAATTAGTAAAGAAGTGTGCAATTCAGGAAATGACATGCTGGATCTCTTACTCTAACATCCTTTCTGTAAGCAGCCAATGCCAAAGACTCCAGAATACTGAAATATGGGCCGAAAACTTGATTCATTCTGAATGAACTAAGAGATATTGATATTATTTCGGCAGCTGAATCTTGTGCTCTGACTGCTCCCACCTACACCTGGTACCTTGTTCCCACTCTTGGCAAGCAGAACTCAAGTGGGCTTCACACACCCCGGACTCCTCTCTGGCCGCTGCGTTCTGGGACGAGTCCTGGTGAAAAGTAAAGTAGAGATAACCAAATTAACTTAGCTAATAGCATTCTTAATTTATCCCACCCAAAATCATCAAATACTATTGTTCTGCCCTAAACCCAAGATTCCTTGATACCAGCTTTCAGAAAAGGCGTCCTTCTGCTTGCACTGCAATAAGATGTTTAATTTTATTTTTAACCTCTTCTGAGCTAACACAGATTCATACTTTAAACAGTCACAAATCATCTGCTTTTCCTGAAGACCATACTCCATCTCATTTGTTCCCTATGCAATGCTCCCCATTTTGTTCTTTTTCTAGACACTTAAACCAATTATTTTTTCTCTAGTCATACAGATACTACCTATTGTCCTTTTTGGAGGAGAAAAACTGGCTGTGTGTCCCTAGAACATTATGAATTCTGTTGTAGTATAAATATTTATCACAACAACTTAATACTAACAGCTGTGATCTTTTAACATGCGGAGCCTGTTTTATAAAGGGCCAAGTGCTCTGTATCTCTTCCCGATTTCCGAAAGATTTGAGATTGCTCATGTTTGGCATGCCACTGATGGGGGTTAGCATACTTCAAGGAGGAACTGTTCCTTCTTAACGAGGAATAATTGTTTTCTCTCCCAATATAGCTCTCATCCAAAGTTTAGACATTATTTGTACCTTTACTTGCATTTTTATCCGAGCTATTTAGTCCAATCTATTTGCCTATCTGAAGGGATCAGCAACATTCAAACTGAAACATAAACTATTCAACCTCCCAAACCTTTTTGTTTGTTCTTAAGTCACCCATAATAATTTACAGCTTCTGTGAGAACCTCCAAATTCAACAAGCGTAGTTTCTCTGTGGTTGTTTATTAACTTCCGCCCCCCCCCCCCGTCCCTTAGGTGAACCCAGAACACCCCAAAGAGGGATTACAAACTTTTTTTTTCAAATGAGGTTAAATGAAATTTACGTTCTTTCCCCCCACCCTGTGTTGCTTACAAAAGTATACTTCAGTAATTTCAAACTAACACACTTAAGCTGAAGTAACTGCCAAATCAAAAAGAAATAATACTTTAATTGATGCACTGAGGTAATTACTCATTCCAAATGAAATGTTTCTTTTCTCATTTAGAACTCCAAATGGGACGCTGGTTAATGGAACAAGATGGCCAGTCTTCACCAGTACTGAACAAAAATATTTGACATTAAATACCGACACTTCAGAGATACTGACAAAGTTACGTGCTCAGCAGTGTCGATTCTGGAATATTTTTTTTCCCAAAGTCCTGGAAATGACAGGTAAAAATGCTTTTATGGATGTCTTTATTTAAACTTTCATTTAGGATCATTTACTTGATGTTAACATGAGACTTGAGTTTAAATATTTACATTCCTATTTGTAACTGAATTTCCCTGTGAGACGTTGAGATGTTGGTCACCCCCATCCCTGCCGTGGTGAGCGTACACCCTGCAACGTGCCCTGTGCTTCTGGCCACGGGCTCACCGCCCTGTAGCACCCTCTTATGCACTAGGACAAAGCCTGGGGACAGGCCAGGGCTTGGGACTTGTGCAGTGTGGAGCTTCTCTGCCCCAAACTGGAGAAGCAGCCCCAAGGTGAGACATTTTAGAGCACTGCAAATCTCTGTTCTCAAGCTACCCTCCAAATTAAGGCCGGCACTGCCTGGCTCCTGCTTCCTGGGGTACGGGAGAGAGCAGGGAAGACATTACTGAAGTGGAAGCTTGCACTGGGACTTCTGGAGACTGTAGATGTTCTGTATAAATTTCATGTATCTGAAGTACATTGTGGGATGTTATATTGGGATTATATTATCTGTTATTTATGGGATTGTATTGTTATGCAGCTAATCCACAGAGGATATGGAGTGTATTACTGCTGCTGCAAGGGGATTCTGTTCTACATCTCACATGAGAGCGCTGTGTGTTTTATTTCTAGAGTGTCAGTCATTGACAACAACCCAGAGACTTGCAGACTTGCCTATGCAAAATAGAACTGATTTGTGCCTGACTCTGTATACAATGAGTTTATGAAATCTCACTACCCAGAAAAATGTAACAGGCTGTTCTAAACTTTAAACTCAGTTCATACAATGGTTCAGGTTGGAAGGGACATTAAAGACCATCCAGTTGCACCCCCTGCCCTGGGCAGGGACACCTCCCACCAGACCAGGTTGCTCCAAGCCCCATCCAGCCTGGCCTTGAACACCTCCAGGGATGGGGCAGCCACAGCTTCTCTGGGCAACCTGTTCCAGTGCCTCACCACCCTCACAGTAAAAAAATTCTTCCTAATATCCAATCTAAATCTACCCTCCTTCAGTTTGACACCATTACCCTTCATCCTATCATTACACTCGCTGATAAAGAGTCTCTCCCCATCCTTCCTGTGGGCCCCCTTTAGGTACTGGAAGGCTGCTATAAGGTCAGTTAAACACAAAGGACTCAGATTTTCATTGGAAACCCCATGCCACTGTTTTTGCAAAGCCCAAACAGACCAAGCCTCTGTGCTTCTGGGCTTCGAAAGGAATTGATTTTATAAAGTGATTTTGCAGCTCTGGAACTGCATTCTGCACTTCTACTGGAGAGAAAAGAAAAAAAAAAAGAAAGAAAAAAGTCTCATTTCAAAATAAGATACACTTTTTAAATGTTAATTAGTAATTTACAGGCTTTCCTGTAGATTCAGTTTGAATGTTAGTCTTAAAAATATGTAAACTTTCATGGTGCACAGATGATTCTTTCTGAAATAATTTATTCCTTCCTCATTTGAGCCTATAACTGTATTATGGCTCAACTTTTATCCCCTCTCAGTTCAATAGATGCTTTTCAATTAAATCAAGAGAAGCAAAATCTGTAGGTAAAATGAATAATTTATAAAGCATACCCTGTGATTTTAAAATCACGGTATACCGAATTACGGGTGGATTTAAAGGAGGTTTCTCAAATTCTGACAAGCCCTTTATGCTGAGCCAGGAGAACTGAACTATTTTACATATTTCTTTAACCTGGCTGTGAACCCCTATTGAGTCGTGTGCATCTTAACAAATGGACTGTGCGTAACCACAGGCTCTGTGGCGGAGCAGAAGAGAGCACATCACCAGACATAGTTCAACACACCTTGGCAGGACAGCAGAGTTGCTTTGCATGGTCCTGTGGTGTGAGGGACGACAAAGCAACACTCTGGATCTGCCAGGAGACAGGAATACACCCCTTTGCCGTATTCAGTGATTTACAACATAAATTTTCATAATTTAATTAAAAGACATTCCTGAGCATATTCTTAGCAAAAAGTAAAGAATCATCATGCCTGGACGCTGGTATAGAAATGAGACAAGAATATTGTCAGGAAGAACTGCTGCTTTGTCATGTATCTACATCTATTAGTCCTTGAAACATTGCAACAGAAATACGATGGTTTTGTATTTACGTTCCCTATACAGTCTTATACAATTCTGACAAAGAAACCTTTAACATTCTTCTTACAAACATGATATAATACTTTATAATGTAATAACTCTTTTCACTGAAATATTATTTTGCATTTTCTATCTCCTTTTATGCCCAAAGGAGAGCGCATGCCGTAAATACATATATTTCCTTATTTTCTGAGAGTCTCTCTTTTCTATTGCTTCTTCAGTTGAAATATTCTTAGAAAAAGAAGGTTACTTTAGCATGATATAAGACGACACAGAACAAGAAGTAAGGAGATTTTATGTTATCATTATTGCAAGTTATAGTTCAAGTAGCGTTCAGATAGACAAAGTGGAATTCTATCAGGTAGAACCTGAAGAGAACAATCAAACCAACTTATTCTGCAGAAATGGCAAGGGGATTTCTCATTGTGCCAGGCGGTCAGAATTTGACATGGATGTGTTTGGTAACGAAGCACTTGTTTAGTTACTGATCCACTCCCAGCACAAGCCTTGCTACCCCCTTGGTGTCTTTTCGGCATGTAACGGCTGGCTCCAGATGTGTTCAGCAACTGAGAAAGCCTGTTCCCACGGCAGGCTGGGTATGACAAGTTCCTTGAGGCAGTGAAATACATGAGAGAGGAAGATATTTAGTCCCTGTCATCTTTAAGGTTAACTGTTTCCCATTTTCCTCAAGAAACAAAATCAGATAGTTCCAAAAAAATTATCATGGGTATGGATTGAGAAAAATAACAAGAAAAAAAAAAATAGAAGTCTTACCACTAACACAACTGTAACAGATATGTATAAGATACCGGCCTTTATATCTCTAGAGTACTTTGTATCACTTTGGAAGATTTCTCAATGTCTTCTCCTTCAATTCAATATATAGAAGTATAATCGAAGACATGAGTCAAAACTTGTAGTTTTGTGTCCAGCTTGATAATAATCACTGGACAGGTAAACTGGACCTAGACATGCCTAATGTGGGCTTTCAGTTCCAACTAGACCCAATTTCTACACAGATGCTAACCCTATTGAAAAGGCACCAAGACTACCCTCCGTCCCTGCTTACCCCAAGACAAGCTGGGACCATTTGGCATTTAATGTTTCATTCAAGGGCGTGACCTCTGGGACAATCACCAGAACTTTTTCTGATGACTGTTTCTAAAAGAAACCCACTGGAGGGATAGTAAACAGTAAGTGACTCTTAAGTGGCTTTTAGAGCAAGCATATGTTAATTATAAAAGCATCTATGTTCGACTCTGCCTCCTTAACACAAACTTTAATGCATCTAGAGCCCTAACTATTTATATATGCTGTTTCCTTTGATTATAGAGAGCTGCAGGCAGCCAAGCTTTCCATTTATTGCTCCATTACTATTTTGGTATGCCTATTACATATAATACCTATTTTTCTATTTTATTTTATATTACTGCATCATATTATCTATAGAGAAATCAAACAAAGTAGGTAATGTAAATAAATAGTATTTTAAAACAACGCTAAAATATTTTGAATGTGGAGGCTGAGAAAAGTTCAGCCTCTTGACCGGTGAATAACAAAAACAATTGTATTTGCTATGATCCTTCAAACAGCATCTGGATTCTATAGAGCCAAATACTCAGGGTAGTAAGAATATTAAAAGTGAGACTAATTAGAAAATTCGCCATCAGAATTAGTTTTCACTTTCCACAGAGCCAGATGCTGTACTCATCATGCGTGCAGAGACGTGAACTGGTCAAAAGTACCCTCACCAGTAGTACTGCACCTACCGACAAAGTAAGATTCTACTCAGTGCACCTATGGGCAGCAACAATGCGCCTTAACAATCTCATTTCTTTCTAACTCTGGTTCCTTGCATCCCAGGTCATAGGAGAGATAACAGCCCATACAACATTTCACGTCCCAGAGAGCTCTATTGACTTTTGGAAGAAGAAAATTAAAAAATAAAAAAAAAAATTAAAAAAAATTCTGAAGTCCTTAACAATACGTATGAAAACAAATACACTGTTGTGGTTAGATAACCATCGATATTCAGAGCGTGTGACTAAAGAACATTGAATAGAGAAACTGAAGTATAGTTACTATTTGTTTTCTCCTTTCTGAACATTTGTGTAGAAACTATCACCATAGGAATCTACAGCATAGATAAACTTGTAGCATTTATCATCCTAATGAATCAAGAAGTTTGCAGATACCCATGTTTTTGAGCTACTGAGGACAGAAAAAATTAATTCCAACTTGTCATCCCTTATTAATTATACTGTATAACAACGGCTATATGGCCTTTGTCCCAATCTTAATGTTAATACACAAAAATACATTTAAGATTAGCACTTTATTGGCACATCTATCAGTTCAACAAGTGAGGGTATGGAGATAAATTTAGCTTTGCTATAATGCCATTAAAGTAAGGGCTGTATGCCTGCGTGGAAAGAAAAGAAATGCCAGCTGTCAGTGCTGACACTGCCAAAGAATCAAAAAACCCAAAACCTTTCATTTTTTTTGGTCTGATAAACTGGGACCTTTCTGAGCACTGAGGTACGATTCATTGCCTACTGAAACCTCCCCTTTTCTCCTTGTAAACTTCACTGGGCTTTGCATTAGGATAATTGGTATTACTATGAAGTTTGGGATTGCCTAAATGACTACATATAGCAAAACAACCTCACCGTATTATTAACTGACTTCCCTAGTACTGCAGCACACTGTAGCATCCTGGTGCTCTGAGCTTTTGAGCTGTAATTATCGGTCAAGTAGAATCCTCTAATCTTTTTTTTTTTTCTTTGCCTTCGCCTTCTAGCTGTCAGCTCATCTAAGTCATGGGTGGTTGCTTCAAAGAGATTGATGATGTTGGTGATAATGGGATGCATTGACTTGTGACTTCAATTTGGATCTTATCACTGCGAAAAAGCAAACAAATGGGAATCCGAGTTCTTATTTCAGTGTTTTCCTTCCCCCTTTTGTCTTTTAGATTCATAATGGTGGCTCCTCCGAATTTCTCGTTGTCTGCTTTCTCTAGCAGACTCACTTCTTCACCGGGATCCTTAAGAGGCACTGAAATGCTTCATTAATTTATACTCTAGAATAGTGACTTTTAATTGAAGGTGTATGTGTGGTAGAGGTATTCCAGTTTCTACGGTCTTTGGGCAGACTTCAAACACATCTAAACCTGAATAATTAAAGAAGAAACAGTTGTGGTTTTTTTAATTTATAAGTGTAGACTTTGCCTGGATAAGTAAAACTGGATACCTATAATCAAGAATATGACAAGAAATACGATTAGGGCATTTTTCTCCAAATACTACTACTACTGGTTGATACACTAAATTACCAATCCATTTGACATTTATAGAAAATTTGGCTTTACCTGAGACCCTGGCTACATCTTTAATTAAGAAACATGCAAAGATGAGTTCTTAGTGAGGAAAGTTAAATGTTGTGCATGTCTTCTCCCCATAGTTCTGAGGGTCATATCTGCATAGCCTAGTGATTAAAAGGTGCGTTTATTGTTACTAGCATTTACAAATCCTCTTTGAGTTAATGACAGGCGAGGCCTGCAGAAAAAAATTTGAAAGTGACCTGAACTTTTCTTTGATCTCCGATATAACTGAGCTTATTTACATCTTCGAACTGAGGGAGAGGACTGTAGTTAATTTTTAAATAATTTTTCCTATATTTCTTCTTCACAATTTCCCTTTTGACTACAAGCAGAAGTACAGAACCTCCCCAAGAAAAAGTATCTTGTTTTTATTTCCAGTCTCACTGAAACCACGAAGTAATGTAAACCTCATTTCAAAGTCTCATTAAATTGCCATCTGGATTTCCACACCAAAAAGGTTTGGAAATGTTGAGCGAAACTGCAGATAAGCAACCGAATTACTGGATGCTTCTCCAAACTAAATCTCTGAATCTGTTAACTCTCTTTCCAGAATGTTTTCTCTACTGATGTGTGAAACACAAAAGTATTTCATTTTCACATAACCAGTTAAAGTTGCAGTGCTGGCAGATCATAAAAAAAGGGGAAAAGGGTGTATTTATGGAGAGAAAGGGCCTATGGTCTACTGCAGCAGAAGAACATAAAGTCAAAAGAGCATAAAGGAACCATGGAACCGTTATCTCATGAACACAATTACCAAATTTTTTTGGAAGCAGACTATGTCAATATGGACACTGAGATAATTAGATCCAGAATGAATAAAGGCATTCATAGTTCATAAATGGTTTCTAAGCTTTAAGAAAAAGTCTACAACTGATCCAAAATAATAAGCCACAGTATGCAATACAGTCTACATACATTATCTTTCCTTTACTTGTTGTATGGGTTATTCCTGCAAGGTCACTGCATTTCTCCCTAGCATTAATTACTTTTGGGGACCAGAGGAAGTGATCCCTGTCTGTAAAATACTCTGAGAACCTTATAAAATTATGTATTTTTATTACTCTTCTCATCCTTGCCCTCTGCTCTGATGCCTATAACAAATTTGGCAATAAATATTGCCTTGGGACACAGGATTAGTTGGCAAATGCTTTATGGGCTAGAACAAAAAAGAAAAGTCAAGATGGTTTCATGTTGACATAGTGCACATTTTAACGGTATCCTTCTGCAAACTTGTGTCCCGTATGCTTTAAACTTGCAGATTTATTTCACAGTGCAGTGAAGTCCTGTCCATCCATTGAAATCCGTTAAAACTAATGGCAATACTGTTGTTGCCTTGAACAAAGCTGTGATTTCACTCTATCTTTACAAGCACCTATCTCAGTTTGCATATCATAGTCTTTGGGGTACATAGGGTTCACTGTAGAGCATACTGAGTAAAAATAATATTTTGAGGATTTTTTTTTTTTTTTTTTAAAAAAGGTGGCTTTAAAGTTACTCATTTGATAGACAGAAGTATTATCCAAAAGCAGCAGGCCCATGCATAAGTATATTTATTACCCTGCAGTATGCTAGAATGGTATCTTTGCAGTCTTTCCTTCCTGATGTAAAGATAAAGTGTTAATCACTAAATTTTCAATCATCCCAGGTTTAAGAAAAGAAGCAAAAGACCATCCTATAATGTATTTGGAGCAAATGACATTGATAATCAAAATTATTTTTCAATTAGCATATAAAGAGATTCAAATTTAGATTAATGTAATCCATTTCATGTTTTACAGGAAATATTGATGAAGCAGAACGAGAGTGGAAAGCAGGATTCCATCGCTGGAACAATTACATGTCAGACTGGAAAAATCAATTTAATGATTACACTAGCAAGAAGGAGAGATGTGCAGGCTCTAATTAATATGTTTACCCTTTCCAGTATGTCCGTATTACTGTTCATCAGGCAAAAACGCAGGTAGCTTTCTAACATGTCTAGCATTGAATATGTTATGCAGATTAAAAAATGTTATGGATATAATTTTGATTTCCCAGATCTTTCATTTATATTTTACCTCATATCTCAATAAACAATATAAGGCATCTGTACTCTTTGAAGCTTCACTGTGTTAAATAGGACTACAGAGATTAAAGTCAGAAGATTAATGAGGTACATATTATAAACACTAGCCGCTTAAAAGCACACTTCAAAGAAACAATGTAATCTGTTATAGAAAAGTGGATTTTTTTTTAATAGAAATAGCAGCGTTTTACAGTATTGCCATGCAAAACACAATCGCTTTTGATCTGTAACTGCAATGCCACCGCGCTTAAACCTTGCTTCAGACATAATTTAATTGACATAAACATAAAGAGATAATAACTTTGCTGGACGCACCAAATGATATTTGCTTGTTAGACCAAAAAGTTTTAAGATCACCATTAAAGCCTGAATCATTGCTGCTTTATGGCCAAATCTGTAGGACAAAACCATAGTAGGAGAGTATTCAAATATGTACTGAAGGCCTAAATCATCAGCACTCTGTGTGCGAGTCCAGTGGTGAAACAAGCCAGAAAAACTGACGCCTCTGCTATTCTCATTTTTCAAGGAGTAAAGACCCACAGACTCACAAAGTAGTGAACTCACAGCTTTCCCCTCTCAGGCACCCACTGCCTTCAACTGGCAAAAGTCTCTGCTACGGAGGTAAGCTCCAATTGTGTTTATTTTTAATTATTTTTTTTGTGCACCGCGTTGCCTCCTAGTCGAGGGACAGCCCCACATTTACTGGGCCACGACAGACAAACCTGCAGAAGACCATCGAACTGTGCGTCAGCAGGGTCATCAGAAATCAGCCGTGAAAGCCCTGCTCAGCCAGCCAGCTCTCAGGAGGAGAGTGGGACCCAGCCACAAAGCCCTCGCTCCTCCTGGGGAAGGATATCTCTGCAAAGGGACACGGGGACCTCAGCGGGAAAGACCCAGCTCTTTGACATGGTCAAATGAGCTCTAGTTGCCATGCAAGCAGGCATCTCCTGGACCCCTTTCTACCTGCTTGAGCTCAATCTATTAGAAGCTTCTAAAAATGCCCTTGAATAATTCTTGTTACTTCTCCACTTCTGGAGGGGGTTGGAAGTTGTATGCCTAAAAAACACCTTAATTGGCTGCTTTTTACTGGCCCAACTGGGAAGAATAAATGCCAAAAATTTGATAAACATAAGGAGTATGTAAAAGCAACAACCCATCTCATAAATAATTTATCCTGAAGCTTTCTGTAAATGTAATAGCATTTCAGTGCATCTATTTTCTGTTCTAGCGATTCCGATCTCTTGCAAAATTCCTTCTCGAATTGAGACTGAAGACATCTAGATAATGAACTGAGAGTGCTCTCTCTCTGGCAATCAGTTTGACCACACCGGATCCCTACACTGAAAGGATTTATTTTTGCAGAAAGTCCAAATTCTGCCAGAGATGATGGCTTATCATCTTTTCAGGCATTTCTAAGAGAATACAATTATTTCACAACTAAATTACGGAAAATCACTTTTTAAAACAGTATTTCCAAAGAGTACAATCAAACCTGTGCAATCAAAAAACCTGGTCATTTTTGAGCAAGCTGATTAAAATTTGAAATTATCCGGGATTAAAAAGCCCTCTTTATGCGGCACTTCATGTTTATATCACAGGCAGTTAGCTCATTACATACATTAGCATAGTTACGGCCATTAATAGTTGCATGGAGAGCTGTGTCAGTCTACAGTGTTTTGGGTATTTATTGGATATTCATCGGATATTCCTCATGCCAGTGATGAGCTACCAAAAAAAAAAAAAAACCAAACCACCACACCACCAGGAAAACCCACAGAAGGATGAACTTTCTGCCCATCCTTGAGCCAGTTCTGGCACTCCCCGCTGCATTTCTGTGGGGTACGTAGACATGTTGGGTACTGACCTGCCAGTGAGCTTTGACAGCACCAACACCACCTAAGCATGAGTAAAACCAGCATTTGTCTCTTTTGATATTGTCGTCTTAGCTATATTTCACTATCCATCTGTCTAATCAGCCTTATCAATGGAGGGAAAAAAAAATCTCAGCTAATGAGAATGCACAAATAACCTTTGGGAAGGGCAGGTTGCAAAGCAGTTTATAAAATATTTTTTCTGGAAAGGTGTCCTTTGTCTGTATGTGCTGTGAGCCGGGCTGGATAAGGTCTATTTGAAGACTAATATCCTTTCCACAGCGCACATACCATGCTTGTGACATTCTTAAGGAATTGGAGAGAAGAGGAAAGGAAAGCAGAATAAAATAAAGGTTAAGCCACTTTTTGAAATGTGGTTTTACTGATTATCTTGGTGTGAATAAATTGCTAGCTTTGTCTTTTTCATATGCTAGCAAATAATATCTCCATTTATCATCCATATGAAATCAATACATCACGTAGTCATGATTCATATCCCACACTTATGCAAAAATAAGAAGGCCTTAAGTACTTGGATGTAAGTGACTAAGGTAACAAAGAGTGAAAAAAGACCAGTCCCCGTTGTGGGTAGTTTCAAACTAAAGGTCAAACAAACTTCTGATGGAAATAGTTTGAGGATACTGTGTCATTGCTTAAAATGATGATTAGAGGGATATCTCACCCAGACCTCACTGAAGATGTAATGTTGTTAATTAATGTTTTCTCTTGGCTCAAAAGAGGCAAGAAACCAAGGTTTCTCTGTGAAACCAGAGAAAATGTGTTGATTCTTTCTTGCCGTTCTTGATATCTGAAGCAAGAATTCTGAATTTAGTCCCAGAGTTGCTGAAAGATTATAATAAAATGAACTGCAGTGCCAACAAAAATGCTGGCATTAAACCAGTCGTCATTAGGTTTATAAGCTAACAGCACGCTGATTAAATTACAGACATTTCACACGTATTTTAGAGACAGTCATGAGAGGACTGAAGTCAGAAATTTCCCAGCAAAACTCTGTTTAATTAAAGCCGCCGGTTTTTGCATTTTAAGTGTTTTGTCTAAAGGAATTTGGGTTAGATAAGCTTTCAGTGAAGTTAAACATTATTTGAGTGAAATCCCATCTGCGCTCCTGCTGGAGTATCAAAAACCACAGGAGTTGGGATGTCCAGGGCACCTGGTCTCGGGCACCCTGGATAAGGGCTAGGGCTGCTCTGCATAGCTGGATCAACCAAGGTTGAAGCTTTCTGGCTTTAAATAGGGGCCCTCAAACCCCAAAAATTCTCTCTAGCAGAGCTAACACCCCCACAGGGTTTCCAGGCTTCCTCCCAAGCGCAGGTTTTACACCCAGAGCTCAGATTTTTGGGACGTGTCCTCAGCCCTTGCTGTCCTAAGCCCTGGCCATCGCGCTAGGTTTATCATACTGATAAAGCCAAATTTCTGTTTAAGTGGAAGCCTGAGGTTTTGGCCCTCTTTGGTCACTAGAGGCTCAGGCTATTTATAGAGCAGAGATTACTGCTCTATAAACACACAGATGCATGCGCAGAATTTAGATCTTTGTGAACAGACAGCTTGTACGTGTCTCTTCATAGCAAGAAGCAGAGGCAAATCTCTATCAGCTTATAGTTAGAAAGGTATCTTTGCAACATAAGGAATATAAGTCCTCTTTTTTTATTAATATTTTGAGCGTTGGAGAGAAAATTATTTCAGATTATGTGACACTGATGGAACTGTCAGAAAAATGGATATATATTTCATGACGTACAAGCTTAATATGACCTCTGTAGGCCTCCCTAATGTTCCTATCACAACGGATCATCAGCAAGCGATTTGGCCCATTGTCACGTGCAGATATATCACATAGATTAATCCGAATGTAACATTAACAGCGGAGAGATACGTATTAGTCTCTGTCGACATCGTAATGTCGTCTTCTCAGGCTTGATTATGGTTCATGCATTTCTACTGGCTCAGCACCAGTTCTGCAACATCAGCAGCAGCTATTTAGAGGGACATAATAAACGTCACCGTACTCCAGTTACACCTGCAGCGTGTCCAGCTAATAAAGAGCAGCTGGTGCTGCCACTGCCAAGTGCCAGCCTGTCCGCAGAGGGCTCTTGCCCTTACGTCCCCTGTTGGGGGAAGAAGAAAACAAAAAAACAAAACAAAAAAGAAAACAAAACAAAAAACAAAAAAAAGGAGGAAAAAAAAAACACGGAAAAGAAACCACAAACCACCTGGGGGGTGGGAAGCAAGAAAAAAAAAAAATAAAAATCACAACCCAACAAGGGGCGGGGAGAGCAGGGACAAAGGAAAAAAAGACCATAAAACCCCCACACAAGCACTTTTGCCCCAGAACGGCAAACAAATGGAGGGCTTAATACTGTACACAGAGGTACTAAGTATCCCAGTGTCCCTGTTCCAATAACTCCAGCCAAAAAATCCTCCCACTGAATTGCAAAATAAGTTTAGGAATTTGACAGCGATTCAGAATACAGGGTGAGGAATGAGACCGGCAGGTTTGGCTCAGGCTCGGGGGCTGCTGTGGAAAGCGCTAGTGCCAGCTGACTACTTTCTCACTGGCTTTTCTCTTCCAATCCGTGGAACTACGGGCATTTGCCAAAAACTCCGACTGCTCTTGGCTAGCCAGCCAGTCTGAAACCAAGCACCTGTGTAACAGATATGTGCAGCTGTATATGTTTACCAGGGCTGATCCATCTGTAGTACATGCCACATGCCCGTTGATTTACTCTAGGTGGATCAGGAAGCAAGAATCCACTAGAAAAAGAGGAGAAAAAAAAAAAAAAAAAGAAAAGGTTCATGGCTGAATTACAACTATTTCTCTTTCTCATTGCTCTGTTTTTATTTGTCCTCATCTGTCCGAGGTTCTAGATGAGTTTTCAACTGCTAAGTGATTGCTACTGCATAAGGGTGAAGAAAAGTTTTCAACTGCTAAGTGATTGCTACTGTGTAAGGGTGAAGAAACCTCCTTTAAAATTTTCTATTTTGCTATTATTTTTTTTTTTTTAGACTATTTGAATACTGTGTCTTTGGGATCTACAAAAGGTATTTGGAAACTGTGCGCACATGGTTGATATTTAACAACCTTGACTGGGTTCTGTGAGCCGAGAGGACCACTGCTTTAAAATCACGTGTCTCTTAGAGACCACGCATCCGTGCACACCTACGCACATAGAAACAGGTTCATCAGCAATTGCCTCTCAGCAATACATTTCCAACCTTTGGAAGCAACACAGAGATCATGGAGATGGAGGGTTAGATGTTATTGGGTTTTTGTATTTTCAAAGTGTATCTTCTTGGTCCTTACTGAAGAAAAAAAGAAATGATCACAGGACTTTGCGATATAAATCAACACCTCAGCCAAATTAGTCATTCACAGTTAAAAGTTCAAAAGCTTTTACCCTGATTTCAATTGTTTTAGGACCAAGTTTTATGAACAAACATAATTAGCCATTTTGAAATGCTTCATAAGACAAGATAATTCCTTCCTGACCCCTGCTGAAATCTTGAAGCATGAATACTGATTATCTTCTTGTAGCGCGTAAACCTTCCAGCATTTTGTTGATAAACTAGATTAGTTGCACTCATAAAAACGTTAACTCATAGACTTAATGACTACAAAGCAGTGATGTGAATCTACAATTAGCGCAGGTGTGAGTTTTTGAGAGGCTTTTAATTGGATTGCAGGTGAGATTAAATAAGGCTTCTAGGCATATTGCAAGCAGAAGTGCTGGGCTGGGGGGTGAGGGGAGGGTTTAGTCGCATAACGATTTCAGTTAGTTTGGGGACACTTAGGAGGAAAAAATGAAGCTTTGTTCCTGCACAGGGACTGTGACACGGAAGTGACTGATGAAAAGTTTTCCTTCCTGATAGCATCACAGCGGCTTGAGGACACTTAACAGAGGCTGGGGTGGGGGTGTCTGGCTCTTGGGATTTACCAAATCTGGTCATTACGTATATTATCATCTTTTTAAAAATACTGTCATTCTGGTCAGGGATCTGGAGATAGCCAGGAAATTATTGTTATTTTAAAACTGAGAAGTACCTAGTCCCTCCAAATCCACGGATTTGCCTGGAAAAGAACACCGGGCTTCTGATCTTTTCAGTTCTGCTCCATTTTAATATATGCGACGGTTGCAGGAGCTAATGTTCTAGCCACTATTAATAGAGCAACGCACAAATGGTGTAGGTGGTTCTCGCAGTTTGGGAGTGCTGTGGTTAATTTCTTTAATTTATGAAGTATTTATAAGTCCTCAGTTGTACTGAGTAGTGGTGGTAAAAGTGTGTAGGCAGAAAGCAGTTATATCCACACCTCTCAATCTTCCAAATTAAATTCACTCTTGCAGCATGTCTAATCACTTCAGGGTACCTCATCATCCTCTCCCTATTACAGGCTGCGCAGCAGAAGAGATACATTTCAACTGAGGGTTTTTTTGATTTATCCTATTTTGTTATCTCATATGTAAGACAATTAGGGTATTAACCCAGAAGAAGCAGCAAGAGATGTGACTGACCATTTATCAAGAATTGTTTAGAAAGTAATTCACATGGACCTTATTCAGGACCGTGAGAACCAGCTGGAATTACACATCCAGCGTGATACTTCTGAAATATTAAGCTTTTCCCACTCACTAATTACAGAGCTACGGATTTTATAGATACTGCTAGCTGAAGTTACATCAGTCATGAAATAACATTAACCACATCTCATTTTTCCTGATTTAAAACAAATATATTTAACTTTTTTTTTCTTAATTAGGAGTTAGAATTGCAGAAAAGTATTGCTTTGTTATCTTTCAGCATTTTTTTTTTTTTTTTAACTAGACCTTCATCCCATTCCGTGTTTTGCTTTCAGTGCTGCAATGATTTGGATATAGTCTTCCCCATCTCTGCTTTTTAAAGGAGCCTGATATTGTAGCTCAATGCAGGCCTTATTCTGGTTCCAGGAATGATTATTACAAACCAAAACTGCAAGTATTACGTACTGTTGTGGTTTGGGCTGGGCTGGCCACTAAAATGAATGACAGATGCTCTCTTTACACAGTTGCCTCTGTTCAAATAGCCTTTTGTGTTTCATCTCTCTTTGGGAATGATCTCAGCACTCCCAGTTTTACACCATTGGGTGACTTTCAGTTAATTAAAGTTCTGTCATTGCCTTCATCAGAAGCACAACAGCTCCTTTGACTGACATTTTCAATCTTCTCTATCACTTAGTAATCTGGGAGGTGTTTGCTATTTAAGGAAAAAAAAAAAAAATCCACATCACTTTTTTCACAGGTTTCTCTTAACGATGAGCTAAATGGAAGAGTAAAGCTGGGGACAAACTGCATTTATGTACTCCTCTTTGCAGAGGAAAATCCATTGGCTCCTAACTAAAAATGCCACCAACTAATTTACTTTACATTTTATGTATTTTATTATTTTGTTAAAGAATAGACTCTGAAAAATGAAACTAAAATTTTCCTCTGCCAATCCCTGGCAAAACTGTCAGCGTACCTTCAGCTCACCTGAGGGTCCTCTGGTCCCTCATCAAGGCTCTCAACAGATCAGTTTAATTGTACCATAAATCTGGCCCACTGTAGCGGTTCCCTTCCTTATCCACGCTCAGACAGCATATCTATTATTAAAAATATTAAGATCAGTATATTCAAGAATTCCTTTCTAGAGAGGGGAGTTGACAACCAACCACTCCAGGAGCTCCGAAGCCTGTGACTATCCCCTGTCAGTCCAGAACGGCAAAGAAGGATCTTAGTCAAAACTCAGCAAACAGGTCTCTTACTTCCAAGAAACAGCTGGATTGGGTTTGAGCAATGCAATTTGACAACACTTCGTCACAAGAAAAGCAATAAAGAAAATGATATTGAGTTTTCTTCCCTACCCCTGGGCACAAAAATGGCAGGTTAACAGCTTTAGCTACCTTAAACAATAGTAACACAGCAATGGTATGAGGTTTCTTACAGCGCTTTATGCTGAAGTCAGTAAGTAGAGAGTATAAACAGGGTCTTACCTGCTCTTTCCACTTAGTTAACCTCTGGCTAGCTGTGTCCCGTGGTGTCAGCCATAGCAGGACCCAATGCCTGTAGCCTGATGGGCTGATGAAAAGAAGACTGAAATCTCCACTTAGGCAGAGGTCTCGCCCTTTTGGCAAGGCAGTACTTCAGGGGGCAATTGGAAACCCCTGGATCCCCATTAGCTTCTCACACATTCAATCTAGCCTCATTACAGGTGAGGCAGGTGTGCTGTAGCATGAAAACAGATGGTCTTCTGTTGGCAGACTTTTGAACCCTTTTGAATAATGGAGGGAACAAAACTCACTCAGAGCAACAGAGAGGATTCACGGAGGCTTTATCCCAGGACGTCACCCACTCCAGAATAAACTATGCAATTTATGTCGGTATAAGAACAAGCCTTATGCCAAATCTCTAAAAATCACGTTCTATGTTATTTCTCTGTTCAAAGGAAGCTCCCTTGAAGACATGACCAGCCACTGCAGCCTGAATTCCTTCTCTTGCCCTTTGCTATTACAGTTACAAACTCCTAAAAACTGGGTTACTGCACCAGAGCACTGTGGCTCTACAATGAATTCATGGCATTTGACATTCATAACTCCACACTTATAAAAATAGACTAGTCCATTAAAAACCTTGTTAATAATGGTTCTAGCAAAGCATACATTGCCTAAAGCAATACAATTATTGGTCAATAACTCCTCTTTAGCTGTCTGTATCACTACCACTTCATTTCAACACTTGGCTTCTTACCCTTTGATCTGCTAATTATCTTTTTACCCTCTGATCCTCTTTGAAATTCCTTGGCAATTTGATCCCTTAATTACAGTACCCATATTCCCTGTTTTCTATAGAATGGGCATTTTTTCTGACCCTCTTCACCTTTCTTCATACAAATACTTGCCATCTTTCTGTAGGGTATATCTGCTTCTGTAAATATATATTGATAGAAAATTCTGTAATTAAAAGTATCTTTACTTTCTTTGCAATCCTTTGGACTTCATGAAAATATCTTAATAGTTTGTCATTGACTTAAATTTTGATGGAAATGGGCACTCACCTCTGGCAAATTCTTTGGCACTGCATCTTCAATTACCATAAATTTTTAGATCTTTTTTGAATGTTAATAAAAGTTGGTTGCATTTCCATCCCAGAGACTCTATTAAAAACACAGTTTCTGCCATGTTTTGAATATATAATATTAAAAACCATATTTTCTGATATAAGGCTTTTCTCACTTTATGAGCACATGACTCATGAATTGCTGAATTTTCTGCATTGCCAATTTCCTAGTCCCTTCTAAGACAGATGTAGACTTTCAGTGCAACCTAAATATGTTTTAGTGTGGCAGAATTTTAGCAAGATAAACTCAGGCCGTTAACTTGTACTGTGCAGAAATGGTGGTGCTGTGGAAGGGGGACATTTCTGAGGCTGGGAAGCCAAGCTGGAACACAGACTCAATGTTTGAAAGCCATATTTCATTCATTTACTGCGATCAGGGTATCCTATAAGAATTAACACCGGTCACTTATTCTACCAGGCATTCTCTGACACTGCACTAAAGGCAGCTATATAGAATCATAGAATCGTAGAATGGTTTGCGTTGAAGGAGACCTTAAAGACCATCCAGTTCCACCCCCCTGCCCTGGGCAGGGACACCTCCCACCAGACCAGGCTGCTCCAAGCCCCATCCAGCCTGGCCTTGAACCCCTCCAGGGATGGGGCAGCCACAGCTTCTCTGGGCAACCTGGGCCAGGCGTTCACCACATGGACAGTGAAGTTGCTTCTCCACCCAACTCCCCACTTTAAATTAACCGTTTTGCAAACTTTGCAAGCTCAGAATGGACGGCAGTGGTTCTTCTTGCCTGCTTCATACAGGAAAGAAACCAAGCGCAAGCTGAGTCTCTTCAAAGTTTGTGCAGAAGAAGGACACGCTCACGCAAACCTCTTGTGTCTCAGTTTTCCTGTCGGCACTGAGGGAATTCATCTGTTAATATTTACCTACCTTTATAACCGAGAGTGAGCAGATTCAGTTCAGTACTGAGGGCTTGGGAAATCTTAATCAATAAAGCACAGCAAAACACAGGCTCTAGGATTCTAAGTTTTATTCATTTTCTATGTGGCACTGAGTTGCAAATGCTCACTTAGTCCTTTGGCCAAAGTTACCAGCTGTTTAAAATAATGGGTTTGTGGTGTGTCATGTGTGTCCACTCAAATGAACTCAACAGCCTCTCATTCCAGAGAAATCTCTGCAGAATCGACAAATAGCTCTCATTAATGCAACGTTTTTCTTGTTGGCCTCGTTTCTGCTTTAAAAATGATTGATTGAACACCTCTTTTCTTGTATAAATAATCTTTGCAATTTTTAATATGGGGGATTCATTTTAGCTTCTCCAGTGTAAAAAAAATCTCACTTCTGTGCATCCAATTCTTTTCAATCAGATTACTCTTACAATCCATGGAGGCTGCAAGGACAAAATACGTGTTACGGAATAGAGGTATCTTCCTCTACAATCCGAAAGAAAATCTTCTAAGAAATAACATTCTTCTCTCACAATTTCAAAACAAAAGTGTGCTCGTTTAATACAGTCATGTCTAATCATATTGAGTTATTCTTCCTTTTTTCCCTTTTAGACCTACCTGATAGTCTATAAGTTGCCATTTTTCACATTAGTTCTTAAATAGCTCTCAGTTCCTTGCATCGCAAGACACTTAACAGTTTTTCAGTAATCTGATTGTTCAATTGTCTGAATATTTCTTGACACAGAAAAGCGAACTACAAGATCAGCTTGAAATACCTTGAAATACAGTAGGCCATTTCACCGTAACTGAAGCAAGTAATGGAGAATTTGTAAAATAAAATGTAAAGAAATGAATTGTGGTTTGCAATAAATACATGTACTGCTACAAGGGTATTTCTGTCTGAATTATAGAACTTCTCGTTCATTGTTTGGGAATCAGGACTTATTTGCTTGACTTCATTTTATAGTCCCCTAGCCAGTTATCTTAGCTGCTTCTGAGACACACTATAATTCAATAGTATATGGGGAAGTTCAGTTCATGGATTGATTGTAGATCTCAGATTTGCCAAATATAACCAGAAAGGTGGTCAGAACTGCTGACAATGGAGTTTTTCTTCACTCGTTGCGAAGAAAATGAAGGAATCACTTATGAATGATTGGAGGAAGGACTGAAGGAAATTTTTGCTGCTTCCTTCCATGGGCCTTAGTCTCATCGAGTGTTCCAACCTGAGAAGCAACATTGCCAACAACCAGATTAAACTCTACTGAACTTCAGACCTGGATTTGTGACTAACCCGAAATGTACAATAGTAAAAGAAGAAACTCATTAATCAAGAAAATCTTCAAAGAGAAGGACCATTTCCACTAGTCAAATAGCCTCTCTTTTGTGTGTGTGTATAATACTTATCCCAGTCAATATTTAGATTGTTAAAATCCAGCAAGCTACATAATGTGAACACGTGCATTTTTTTCTACACCAGAATCCACAGTTCACCTGCTTGTGATACTCTTTATTCTCTGGTTTCAACCCAAATTCTCATAACCAAGATACTTAGGACATTTTCTTTTGTTGTTAATTACTATCTCTCACTAATAACTAAGTAATCTCTCTATTTTCCTTTTGTATCCCTCTAGAAATTGCATGAGGTAGTTTTCAATTACCCAGATATTTTTTTCCCCTTTCCTATATATTTCTTGCTTTTTCTCTCTGTGCTGCCTGGACTGTTATTCAGTGTTATGAAGCTCTAAGAAATCTGCAGGATTCCTCCGTATTGTTCTGCTTTATCATAAATAAAGGTGACAAGGTGATTCTCCATAATGTTGGCCATACCAGGGTGTTCCCATACACGGAATTCAGCTGCAGTTCATTTCTTAACAAATATCATTTTGCCCTTCCTATCACTCCAGGTTGTTTATAACTATTAAAGCTTCGGGCTAGCTGAGCTTACCTCCGCTCTTGTGTTTGAACTTTTAGCTCTGAGCAGCAATTAAAATCCCAGATTTCAAGAAAACTTTGTGATTTTATTTTCAATCATCTTTTGATTTCATTCCCCCCCTTTTTTTTTTTTGCTGCAAATAGTTTCAATATTTTTGCACTAGAAACTTCATCTAAAGGTGATTGAAGTCAATGAAAGTCTTTCAGTTGAAGCTTGTAGGCTTTAAAGTTAACCCTAATTTAGGAGCTGAGCCAGCCCCCACTCTTTTAACAGATGTCAATAAGTCTTTCAACAGAAGTCAATGTACAGGTGGTGCTTTGGCACACACACACCCCCCCAAAAAACTCCAAAACAATTAAGCATGTATTTATAACTAAAATGAATGTGTGAGTAATAGCACGTCACACATGCCCAGGAATTGCAGTGCTTTGTTGACTGTAACCTTCAACACAGGGAGATTTAGGAGAGAGTGAGATGCCAGCTTTGCTTTTGTAGCGTAGAGGATTGCCTCTCTGGTTACTGCTGCGAGGGGCACAGACTTTAAATATTGTTTACCACTGAAATGTTTAGATATCCTTCCTCTCTTTTTGTCTTCCTGTGCTATTTAAGCCAGAAGCTTTATTTGATCAAGAGCTCTTTAACCTCATCACAGTGGGGGTTTTTTCTCATTTCAACCTTCATATTCATTAATATAAAATCCAGCGATCTTGCTGCCCCTGCCTTGAGATTAGCTGACATTTTGCCTTTTGGAGAAGATAGCTAAAGGAGAAGCATTCTCCAAACAGAGCTGGGACTGTTCAGCCTAGAGAAGAGAAGGCTGAAGTGGGATCTTATTAATCTATATAAATACCTGAAGAGGGGGTGCAAAGAAGAGGGAGCCAGCCTTTTTCCAGAGGTGCCCAGTTACAGGACAAGAGGCAATGGGCAAAACAGAAACACGGGAACATCTGGAAACAAACACTTTTTTACCGTGAAGGTGACCGAGCACTGGAACCAGTTGCCCGGGGAGATTGTGGAGTCTTCATCCTCGGACATATTCAAAAGCCGTCTGGACACGGGTCTCGGCAACTGGCTCTAGGTGGCCCTGCTTGAGCAGGGGGTTGGACCAGAAGATCTCCAGAAGTTTCTTCCAACCTCAACCATTCTGTGGTTCTGTGAAACATGTCCATTAGTTCAGTGTCTCAACGTGAAGCAGATCAGACCTGAAACGTGAGATGCTGAGTGCTTCTGGAGCCACACTAGAATGAATATGTGTTGCCAAGAACTATTAAAAAAAAAAGGCGTAAGTAATATTAGATTAGGTTCCTCATACCCAATGGAGTTCCCAAACTGTGTAGTACCCCAAATATTGTAAGATTTTGACCAATTTTTGAAATGTCTTTGCTCTCTTATCAAGCCTTTTGTCTCATTCTTCTTTGCTTTCCTATTTCTATAATAAGAAACAAATGTACCTTTGCCTGGCCAATTTCTTTGAACTGAAAAATAAACCTGTAACTTGGGGCATACTTGGAAATGTTTGTAGATGCTCAGTAACCCCGTGAAGACTCTCATGTCCCTTTGAATTTAATGGAAGTTGACACCGAATTCAATGAAGTGCGAATTTCCCACTCAATTTCCCTAGCACTTTCTCTGGATTTATTATGCCTGTGATTTCACAGAGTGTCTGTAAATAGTGTTATAATACAGCCACCAACTCAGCCACAGTATTTCAATTGAGAAGTTAGAGACCGGTGACTTTTGCCATTAGCTGCCTCCGGTTCACATCTGCGATGGAGAATCTGGATTCAACACTCTTGAGGTCTGTCATTTATTACTAATTGGTTTCATTTATTTTCTAGCAGCTTCTTATAATTAGAAAGGGCGAATCCCCCTCCTTTAGGGAAATACCAATAATATACTATAAGACAAGATTAACTGCTGCACAAGGGCCTTATAAACCAGAAAGATCTCAGCAGCTGCAGCTTGCTCCTGCAGGGCCTGTGTTACCAAATCTCATCGTGGGATGATACATCCCCCCTCCGTACTGCTTCCCTTCTCACCAATAGTGATGTCTAGCACCGCGAAGTCCGGTGGAGATCTCCAGGCTGGAGATCCTATAGAGGTTACCTGCTTTGCAGCAGCTTCAACGCTGTGATGAATAATAAGATGGTAAATCATAGCTGTGTAACAGCAGGCTTAGGAATATGGAATTTACTTTTTTCTTCTTTTTTCTTCTTTATTTTTTATTATTTTTCGTGTTTTTAATTTTGTTTTATTTTATTTTTTCTCCTTCTTTTTTGTCTTTGTGCATTTAAGGAAATTGCCATCAAAAGGATTACTGCAATCCTGGGTCATACGTAGTACAGTCTTTTTGGAATTTAAGTCCCCCTAGTTCCTTCGTAACCTTGATTCTTGCAGGTCTGGCAGGGTAAGGTTTTAGCTTGTTATCCTCCTAATCCTATCGCAGTGCTTGCTGCCCTTGATAGCTTTCCAGCAAGCAGGTGCCTGGAAGGAAACGGAGTCAGGTATCTGATTGCTGTCCCTGCCGTGCTCGGAGGAGTGATGAGAAGAGTTATGCTGGGGTAGAAGCAAGTGGGAAATGGAAGGGAATAGCAGAAATGCCGTTGCCCTGGGTCACATACCAGAGTGAAGCTGCTCTGCTAGAAGCATCTCCTCCCCAGCCCGGCACAGTGACAGACCCGTCCCTCGGCCAGCAAACCAGCCAAGGGTTCGGGGAAAGGCAAAGGTGAGAGAGGGAAGCTAGTGAAAGAGCTAATAGCTCCTGGCCTCTGCCAGGAAAACTGGATGGCCCTGGCTAAACAGTTTTTCTGGGTTTAGTTTCAACAAGCTGCGTCTATGTAGCAAAGCCCTATTAAAATCAACTGGCTTATGTTGGTGCTTAAAGCCACCCACGAAAATAAGTGCTTTGCTGAAAAAGGATGGACTTAAGCTGAAGCACTTTGCTGCATAAAGTTCTGAGTCAATATTTTAACGGGGCTGTGCAATTTCCCAGCGTTTAATGTGAGGCACCTCCTTGTGCCTTCAGTTCAGAACAGCCTTACACATATCATCGGGAAGACTGTGCTCATCCCATGCCTCACTACATCTTATTATGAAATTATAATGCCACTCTATAACCTTGCTGGAGGGAAAGTTCCAAGCTAATGCAAGAAAGCTGGCCTCCCATACTGATGAACAAATATTTTTAAGTAGGTATCTCTGAATATCCATCCAGTACGTCGTGCAGCCAGCCTCGGTGGATTTCTGTTGTTTATCTTAAGAGTGCTGGAGTTTATATATTTAACTATTACCACCCAGTCCCAAAGTCTGCTTGCAATTTTAGAAACTCAGTTCTTGCAGTTTTATCTTATATGGCAATTGTCATGTTGCCTAATCATGTTGTTTACACATTTCAAACATGAAATTATACAGGATTATGGACTGTAGAGCAGTCTTTGGGAAACATTTTGCATGTTTGTTTGCTTCTGATAAAAATTTGCAGAAAGTTCAGACCCACGCCTAGTCAAAAAGTATTAAAATACAAAATTAAGGAGTCGGTGCTTTTTAAAAGCCTGATCTGGACCGAGCTCTTCAGAGCAAGAGAACTTCAACAGTGCAATAAACAGTCAGACGTTCCCTCTGAGCCTGATAAAACCTACTGACGTCTGCGGGGAACTATGCTACTGTAGGAATATTGTCCCCACTCCATCACTGCTAGCATTGCATATACAGTCCTGGAGCCAGCTTGAAAACGTTCGGGCAAGATATTACCAGTCTCTTTGACAATAACCACTTGTCTCACGTAAAATATCTATGTAGACTGCACTATGTGCTCATAATAGATATAGGCGCAGCAGTTTCTTTTCCTGCGCTGTGATAGTCGGGATGTCTTATTGTCTGAGTGACTATCAAATATGTGCAAGTATAGGGGGAAGGAAAATCTATGGAAAGCTGTAAAAAACAGTATGTGCAGTCTCCGAAGTAACTGAAATAATTCTGTGGAAATTATTCTACCTTTCTTCATGCAGTCCCAACCTTTGTATTTCAGTACCAAAAAAAGTATATTTGGAAAGCAGACTGGCATAATTACGGTACAGAGCAACCTGTAAGAAACAGCGAAACGGCACTAAAAAGACAGGCACTGGGAATAACACAAGCAAAGGTAAAAAAGAAAATAATGTTATTTGTACAGAGAAGTGTTTGTGTGTAACAAATGCAGAAAGGAGAAGTCTGCTAATTAAATTCACAGCAGTATTGCTGTGCTGACCTGTGCTGTATATTAGGAGGAGTTTAGCTGGGACACTCACAATGTGATCCATGTTATTTACTCTGTAACAGCTCTCTGGGTATGTAGAATTTATGAAAGACTTTAGATTTTGCTTAGAACTTTGCTAAAAAATCTGCGTTATTTTAAAGCATGACCGCGATGACAATGTTAGGTTTTGCCTTTGCAGAGAAGGTTTGAAGGGTGCTCTCCAGAGCAAGCGAGGATAAGCAAACGGGCTCGTAAAGTGCAGAAACATGCTTGGAGTTTGTGTAGCTCCGACTCTCATTGCATGCGTCCTCTTACTCAGGCAATAGGAAACACCTCAGAAGAGGAGGAGAAGAAACATTTTCTGAGAAAAGACCCCTGGTGTCGATGGTGTGTGTACCCGGGTGATGGCCCGTCACGTTTTCCGGAGCGCTTGCCTTGTGCCGGCACAGACATGAGGGGCAGCTCTCCTCCCTCTCACCTGCTGCTCCCGGGAACTTAAGCAGTTGCATGTTTTCTTAAAGTCCTTTCAAGTGGAGATCACTTATCTCCACTCCTCATTTCTGGAGGGGTTTCTGCTCCCTCCACGTGCCGGTGGGAAGCAGCTGCAGCATTCCTGCTCCGCTCCGTCTCTCCTGAGGACTCCTTCGCTGCCCGCCCTCCTTCCTCCCACATTTTACAAGGGACACCGAGACACAGGAATGGCACGTCTCAAAGGCAGGAGGAAATCCGGGGATCCTGAGGTTCCCGTCTGAACTGTCACACCATCCCCACTGACTTTACCCCTACTTTGGAGAGGAGCGGAAGAAATAAAAATATTATTTAGCGTGCCTGCAGGGAGGAGTACTGTACGCACAGCTTGAATCCAGCAGGTTCAGGCCAGCCCAAGCCTCCTGAATATTAAAATCAAAGAGAACAGCGAGTTGAACAAGTGCTTTATTTAAGATATTGTAAGTTGGGCTTTTCTGTTAATTTTCCCTTGCTTTCACTCGAGCCCCAGCTTACTTGACCTGTGTTACTCTGCCCATTTTCTGACAGAAACACCACAGATAAGCCTCTCGCTGACAGTGGCCTTGGTTACCTGGGTCTGTTTGGGAACAGCAATGTGCTATCGGTATCTGAATAAAAGGTCTGCTTAATGTCAGGGAGTATGCCAAGTTATGTCAGAAGGAAAGAAGAAAATCTCTTGATACAATTTTCTTTTTTGAATAAGCTAAAGCAGGAGATATAAAAAGCTATTTATCAAGGACAAATACAGAAATTAGATTTTGCTAGCCACGAAGACGCATCACTCCGCGCCGAACAGGTAGATTATTTTCAGAATTTTTAGTTTAGCTATTTGTTCTGTGGTCAGTGTTTATCACCAGCCCTGCATCACTCCTGTTGGCTCCAACGGGGCCTTAAACAGTTTGGGACAAAGAGTCGGAGCCTCTCTTTTCGACTTTGTGCAAGGTTGTTTCAAGAGCGTAAATATTTACCAAGCTGCAGAGAGAGGATAACAGAAGCAAGGAAGGCTTTGCCTCTCAGACAATGCATCAAATTGAACTTTTCATAAAATTTTCCAGGTGGGCACAATCTTCGTCATTCACAAATTATCTGTGTGTGTTCTGGGCCCAGTTCCCCGATGAATTCCCGTTTCTATGCGTCCCGATAGATTTGTTTCTATCTACCCTTCATTTTCTATAACATTTTTACATTATATATAAGAAATCCATAGTCTGCAAAGGGATAGCTAGATCAAGAAAGGAACAAGATCATTCTCTTTGCTCATCAAAACAAAAAGAAACAGCATTTCACTTTTTTAGCTTGTGGACTTACAATGTATGGTAGAAACAGAAAGTATATTCGCTTTTCTGTCTCTTAAAGCTAGATACGGTTCTTATGAAAAGTTCTCAGTGCCTTCTAGCTGGTGGAACAGTTTGGTCTAAAATGTATTAGAGACACTTGTAACTATTAAAGGGAAAAAAAAGAAAAAGCAATGTCAGCAATAAAAATGCTGACAATAATATAGCGTCTTAGTCCACTGAGATTTGGCAATAATCAATACGTGATGCCCTCTCTAAAAATACTTTGGCTTTTCGTAGCTTTAAAAATTTTACTTCCCATCTCTTCGCATGTCTAAGGATTGGGCAAGTTGAAAAACTCCGAGAAACTTTGAGAAATTACTGAAAGAACAATAAATATTTAAATTTCAGAAATTCATAGAACACCTCCAGCTGGGCAGGAGCAGACAATATTCCAGATCTGCAATAGCACAGAAAATCAATAAGGTGGAGGCCATCGTTATTCCTGCTGCAAATGTTATTCTGGTTGCTCTATCTTTAGGCAAGAAGCAAAGTTTATTGCAAACTCTATTGACCTTCCTTTTTCACAGCTATATGAATAAGGACTCACTCCACTGAGACCTAGAAAATCATCTCAGTTAGTGGAAAATCAACTCCTGTTTTTGCAGAAATGAGGTGTCTCTCATTGTGTGTGTGTTAAACTTCACTAACCCTACTGAAGCACAACATCGCAACATCTTTTTTTTTTTCCTTCATGTTTGGTACAAAGGGTCAGAGACCTTCATCATAGCTGTCTAATGTCCTCTATTAAGAAAAACTAACTAGCAGGAGAAATCAAACAGTACTGGTTTAAATTCCTTTCTATAATTTAACCATTGCTTATAAACCAGGGATATTTGAAGCGTTTAGACTAATTTATCAATTCTGGTACAAACACTTCTCTTCATCCTTTTGACCTCAACATAATCTTCACTTTTGGAGCACCAAAATCTTTTCCTCGTGATATTTTTCCCATGATTCTTCACTTCAGACTTCCAGCCTGCACCAGAAATAGAAATTACTAACTAGCACAGCGAGAACTGTCATCATAACACTCCCAATCCATCTAAGATCAAGTCCGATGGTCCACCAGTTGAAGTCCAAGTCTGAGTCCCAGCCCACTTGGGGCTCATTTTCTTCAGAAACAGTATCCCCAGAATACCTTGGCCATTAATACCTGGATTAACTACAGACATGACGTCACCCTGACGCTTTAACCGTCTCACATGAAACATATACTTTGGCTCATGGAACCATCAAACCTTTGGGATCTTTCTTCCTTTTAAGAATACTTAATGAGTATTTTTAGGAGTTCCCCTTATACCCTTAAAGAGCTCCCTTGTAGATGTGAAGAGAAGACTAATTTTGCAGGAGAGTTGCAAAGTGTGTATGAGAATGTTGTGCTACACAGCCCCAACAGGGCTCCAGGTGAGCTCAGGAATTACCCAAAAATAGAGTTTACTGCAGGGATCACGAGTAGAAAGATGGCTTCTTGTTTTCCTGTGTGTTAGTGCCAAATATCAAGTACATGAAAATGATGACGATGATAAAAATTTATCTGACAAATGCAGAGTAGGAAACTTACATGAATATTTCTTAGAGTGACATTGACTTTTAGATTCCAAAAAAAGGATTATAGGGAGAAGGATGTGATTATTTGTGCCTATAAAATATGTCATTCTTTTTCATACTTAGATGAAACACAAAAGTTTTTAATATTCAGCAGTTCACTTGATGGCTGTAGAGCATTCATGACAAATCAAAAGTTCCTAAATGAAGCATTTGCGTACAGTTCTTTACCGCATGGTTAGTCACAAAGATACGAAATATGACGGGAAAACAGGGTATGTTAGGAATAACTGCAATATATTTGATGTAAATCATTCAATTGTGTGCCAGGCTACCAGCACTTTTGCTTCAGATCATGTTTTTTTACATTTATAGCAAGTATTTGTTTTCATCAGATAAAAGTAAGTAACATAATCATGAGGCAATGAAGGCAGTAGATTGGTACTTTCCATATTTTTTTAATGCGGATATTTTTTACCCTTTTTTGCTGTCTAAGAGAATCCACTTGGGAATTCTGACTGTGAAGGATTATTCTTTTTCCCTGACTAGTGGTACTAGTCGTTAATAAAGAAAAGATCTGAAAAGCTTTTATTAATGAAATATATTTTATTTTATCGCTTAGCCTTTTTTTCATTTTTCACACACACGTAAAAGAGAGCAAAGAGGGAAAAAGCCACCAAAACGTACATGCACACAGAAATACCTGTAAAATCTTCAAAAAAGATTGTTGAGCTAATAGAGATAACATTTTTAGATTGTAAGGGTGGTAGGTGAAGAAACATAGAGCCTTTGGGAAAGAAAAGTTTCCTTTAAACCTTTTCCTACCGCTTCCTGTACCACAATGATCTTCTTTTGGTTGTAACATTATTTAGCTGTAACATAACTTATTCTGGCAGTAACGCCAGTTCAGTTGTCTCAAGGGCCATATACTTCCTAAGATACTGCATACAATAAATACTTCGGTCCAGGTATAGGTTGTACCAAGCACAGAAGAGCTACCATACGTACACCCTGCAATCACCTCTAGCTGGTAGAGGTCTAAGAAAGCAGGTCCTTGTTCGTATCTTGATATGTCACCTATTTCTAACGTTGACCTGACAACACTAGGAAATAATACAAAACCTGGAGGATAATGCGCAGTACATTAAAGGCAACATAGTTGAGCTTCTCTTTCAAACATGAGTGCATTGCAAGAATTCATCTTCATGGCTCAATCCCAGTGCATTTAGAAGAATATTTGGATTGCATCCTCGTATCCACAGACCACCTCTTCTAGACAGCTTTGGAGATTTACAGTTACAGCAGGTATCTAAAATACCTGCAGCTCCTTTGGGGAAGAAAATGAGAAGGGGAAGCAAACAAGTATTAGTCTGTTGGGGATTGTGTGTTTCTGCGTAGGTAAGTTTGTTTAACAGAAAATTAATTGGTATGCAGTTACGCAAAACAAAATGAATAATAACAGGATTTATGAGGCCAAAAACCACCAAGCGGCAAACACCGTGAGTTGATATTTCCTAAAAACTTCTACAATCAGGTGTTTTATTGTAAGAGAAAGTACAGGAGATACCATAATTGCTACTTTTAGAAGAGATATGGGAAGCACTTTGCTGCCAATTTGTTAGAAATGTGAGCTATATAACTATATAGCTACAGTTACCATGGTTGCCATCTTTACAGTGGATGCTCTCGTGGTGTGGCAAGTAGAAGAGGGACGAGCTGCCCGTGGTAATAAGTTCCCTCCCCATCAGGAAACCTAATGGGTGGTTGCCTGTCTCTAAGCACCCGTGACGGAGTAGGCACATCTTCATCCGTGGGCGTGCAGGTGGTGGGGAAAGGGGCGAAGGGACAATGCCGGTGGGTCACAGTGCCCGTAGTCATTTGGGAAGGTGCAGTGTGGGGACTGCGTATGGACTGATGGGCTGGGCATCTCATGCAGGTCACTTAGAGAGGAATTCACTCTACTGTTTCCACAATCTGGATAATCATCTCCATTTAACCCCTTTCTATGTTTTCACATATAAACTCAGTGAGTTTTTTAGGTCTCGTTGGATTCTACTCAGTGTTTTGAATATTTATTACATCTTTATTATATCGCTTGTGAATATCCCAGGTAAAAAATAACCCCTGCCCTTGAGATGCTATAAAATGTAGTTGTTGTCCACATGTTGACAACATTGTTTGGCTTCTCTTGTTCCTGAATTTGTCTGTACGTGTGCACCCGTGGATCTGGTCCAGTATGAAACACATTTTAAAAAACACAATATATATCACAAAGGACTGCCATAAATATATCCTTTTTATCCCACCTCCTTTTGAAAAAGTGGTGAGAGTGAGAAGAGTGGGGAAAAAAGGCTCTGCAAGCAACCTGGAGCAAAAGGAAATAAATTAGGGGATAATCTCTACCTGAATTTGAATATTCAACAAGAGGAACTAGTACAAGATGTAGAAAAGAACTAGGAGGAGTAGAAGTAGGTCTCATTTAAAAGTACATTGTAGTCAAAAAACCTCCCAAGTCTCATGTCAGCCTTGTAGTTTTCCTCTAAAAACAGAAATCAAGCGAGCAATAGTTATTTAATAACAAAGAGTGACCTATTTTGGAAATAAAATTAATATGGAAGTGTTCTTCTGAGAATAGGAACCATTTTAATGAACATTTCCCCACCATTTCATGGACCAATTCTATGATGCGTGTTTAATAATTCCTATTTTGACTCTCTCTCTGCATCTTTCACAGAATCCAATCTGAATTTCTGGTGCTTGGGCTTCTTCTAGGGTTGAAACCTGCTTGATTATGTACTAAATATTAAATTCCTATTTAAAATATTTACATTTCCATATTACATGTATCATTTTTACAACAAATTTCCGCACACTCTTCCCTTTAAACAAGACGTAGTCTCAGAACTTCAGAAATGTTTGGATCAAATAAAACATGGTGCAATTCCAGTGGAGTTAATGAGGTAAACCTAGGAGAGATCCTGACTTAGTACGCTCAGATTTTAAATGGTGACATCGAAGAAACTCTTCAGTGAAAAACGGTAAAAAAAAGTATCATACCTGACTTTTAGAAAAGAATGGCCTTATGAAATCTGCTAAGAGATTAATAAGACTGATTGACTTTGTCATATATTTATCTGTTATACCAAATTATTTGTGAGCTTTGAGGACGATACGCTAGCACCAAATGTTATTCTAATAGATCACTGGAGAGAGGCTGTTTTCCAAAATAGAAGTGCAATTAATCATTATTAGCATAAAGAAGCTGCTGATATTGTGCATTAATAATATGATGTTAATGTTAATAAAATAATCACTGTAATGTTGATCTATTGAATGCAATGTGGTGGGTATATTGTGCGTTGTGTAAGCAATGAGCATGATTTACCAATTCATGCATACAGCACACTGTTTGGGGATAAAACTAACATGATTAGAGAAAGGAAAATGTTTTCCCAAGACAAGATTTTCAATATTGTTCTTTACCTTCTTTCAAAAAACAAGAGAGAGGCTTTGTGTACAAGGAAGAAAGAGTCAGCTTTGGTAGAAACATTAATGGATGATTAGCAATAGGAGATAATGCAACTGTATCATGTGTCTTTACTGTACGATAATGCAATATTTTTCATAATAACTTTAAGAATTTACCTAGGACCATTTATAAGGAAGATTCTGAATAAAATTACTATTTGAGTTTGTTTACCTTTATCTCTGCCTTTCTCTAGGAGCTACCTCCTTCTCCCTGACTAGCCTGAGTATACAAATACTTCTAGTACCTGGACAATCACTCTTTTTATCTACAAACATGTTTCCTGGACACTGATAATTTCAAAATTGTTTCCACGGATGTTCGTTGCAGTAAAATATTACTAAAACACCAATAGGCACAGACCTAAAAAATGAGTGCTGAGGCATAAGCAATACCAAAGCGAGTTTATTTAAATACAACACTTAGCAGAACATTTGCCATTCATTTAACACTGTTTTCAAGGGTCCTGGTTCCAGGACACTGCCGTGACTCATCATTATTACCTGCGTGATTAAATGATATTAAATGATGGTGAAGCTTTAGTTTAAGCGTGGGCCCTTAATCAAATCCACAGGTTCAAGAAGAGCCACGGATGGGGCTGAGAGATAAGAGAAGGAAGGCGGAAATAGCAGAGACATTGAACTTTATAATCAGCCACTTCTAAGGGATTGGGGTTTTTTTGCCGAACGGTTTCTTTAAACTTCATACTTAAAATTGCTCCTTTCCTTTTTTCTCCCCAGACACAGTTATGATTTATTTTCAGATAAATGTAGATATACTGCATATTCTAAAAACTCAGAGCAAGAGTAAAGAAAAAAAAAAAGGGTGTGTCTTGTTTTAGCAGTTTATCCTTTGGTAATAAGGTTGAGAAATAGGATTTATCAGATAAGCTGTTGTAGGCTCATCTTTGATTGCTGGGTTGCACGTGACATGGAAAGATTTGACAGTTTTTTTAGTAATCAGGTTTGTCAGAATTTTGTGGAAGGATTTTCAGTCTCTGGCCACGATGCTGATGAGTGCTACAGATGCCAAAGGGCTCTGGCTTTGCATCTATTACACACAGCGACAATGTTTGGTTTTGAAATAATTTCTGTGCTTCATGCATAATCTCATGACATGGAGGGGATTGGAAGTTCAAAAGCCTGTACTCTCTTTCATCACTTTTATTACAGGCCATAAATTTTGTTTAGCCAAAAGATTCCTTAAATAAAGCACAGTAGAATCTGTGGATAAAAACCCTGTGACAAATTCATCAATATTCTCTTCTAAAAAAAAAAAAAATAAAGAGAGAAAATTAATTAGCTGATGGGCAAGATCAGGAATACCACATAAATATGTCTGTTTAAATCTCAGTACTTGGACAGCAGTGGTTTCTGCTGCAAAATACAATAATATGTCATTCAGTGACATTTTGAGAAGTGCCGGATGGAAAGCAGTCTCTCTGCTTTTGCCAGATTTTATTTTATGTAGGCCTATTTCTGATTTTGCTGACTATATATCAAGCAATGTTGACAGATAAATACTGATGTTTTATTTTCGTGGAGATTATATAGAGTGGCACACTCTAAAGTCTGGTGAAGTAGATTACTTACACCACTATTACTTCTAGTGGATTTTTATTATTATTTGGATTTTCCAGAATCATCATCTTGCGTCCTTTCCCTTCTGTCAACTCTGGCAAAAACTGATAGCCAGGTAACTTGGCTGAATAAAATAAGTTTTTCACTTCCTAGGCTACCATTTCACTCCAACTTCATGCTTATGAAAAACGGAGGAGTTTGGGTCATGCCTTTGGGCCCATTGACACCGTTCTGCGACCACTGCACAGCAACACAACGGAAAGATTATTTCTTGATGTATTTTCATGAACAACTGAATGAAATTGCAACGTGGCTTGACTCCCACTCCTTATCAAGTCATCCTGTATATAAAAAAAATAATTAGTTGCCACAAACTAGTGTTAGTTGCCCTTTTAGAGGCAGGTCAGGTGCCATAATCCATTTATCTACAGACATTTTTTGAAAATTTGCATACCTAGGCAGAGACAGACCCCCTTTGAGAAAGCTAGTCTTGCAAGTAGCATCATTATTGCCTTTTGTTTGTGTTTGTCCTTTCTGATTCCACCCAAGAAGGGAAACAATTGTGCCAAAATACTATGATAACACTTTTTCCTATCTTCTCTTTGGTGGAAATGTTAGCATTCTGATTAAATCCTTCAGCTAAGGAAATAGCTTTCAACCAAATGGATAAACGTTTGAAATGTTTTTATCTGGTTAAGGAAGCTTTGACGTAAATTCCAATAAGGAAAAGATAAAGCTCTAAATCTGTGCTTGTGTCTTTGTTGTCATCACAAAAACAATTTCCCTTCCAACTCCCCAGTAGCCAAGATTGTGCAGCCACCTTCTCTGTCTGTAGCAGGCCCACGATCTCACGGGTGGCTGTGGAGGTGTTTTGTTATTTTAATGGTGCTTTTTCTGAGCTCAGATAAATTGATGGCTTATGACCATACAGTCCCTTCCATCAAAGTCTTGGTATTCAAGGACTATGCTGAAGGACTTGCCTCCAAAACCAGGGAATTATATAGAGCCAAAAAAACGGTAAATACAATAGCAGATGGTTTATATCAGCTTGACGGCAGTGTTTTTGGCAGCATCCAAAATCACAGACTTCTGAGTTGGAAGTTTGAGCTGTTGTTTGAAGTTAGGAAGCTGTAATGCTCTGTAGCTGATCCATGTGTGCGTGGCAGGGACACCTAACATGAGGTTAGAGCAGTGCTGCAGGCAGGTCGGTGTCAAAATAAGGTGAAGAATGATCTAAGAAAGCAGCAAGGATTCAGCTAAGGAGATGGGAATGATATTTTAAAAGAAATACCAGTATGGAAAATAAGAGGAGCAGTCTGATCATGTAGAAATGCCTAGCTTCATTTACACAGGCCTTTTGAGGAAAGACTGGTTAGAGACTTCAGCTATAATCACATTTTTACAGAAATTATTTTCCCTTACTACCAAAGGATTGAAATATTTTAAGCACGCAATGTGCACGAGTTGTTTGGGTTAGAAGTTTTTACAAGCATACCCATGAGCATCTTAGATCATTATAACTTATTGATGTCCTGTCTGATAGAGACTTTCTGGAATTTCAGTTCGCCACAAATATAAAAACTAAAACCAGCATGTTCAAAAAGAACATATGAAAAGAAGAAAAGCAATCCCCTTTTCCAGCTATCTGTAAGAGCAAGTCTTGTACAGGCATTAAAATCTTCCGAATCAGGCCAAGTCAGCAATTCAAAATTAGAGGTTGCAAATTTACCAGTAATTATTACTGCATCAAATACATCTTGGTTTTACTATCTTTCATCATTTGTCCTCCACAGGCTGAAAAATGCCCCTGAAATGTCTCAGCTGACACAGAAGCACCACCATCTATCCCCTCCCTTCAGGAGGACGAGACTATTAGAAACTAATAGGCTCCTTCAGGAATTGGAGATTTCCCCCTGTCTCAGATGTGTTCCTTCAGCCCCCAAAAGGAGGTTGGGTTTTTTTTCTGTTCTGCAAATATGTACTGTCCTTGTAAAAGACATTTTTGTGTACAGCTGAAGCGAACTACCTCAAGGAAAAATGGAGAAAAAAAAAAGAAAGTGGCTTAATTTTCTTTTCCTTGTGCAAGTCCAGCACAGTTGTTGGAGTCATAGCGGGATGGTCCAGCAGACAGCCTGGAAAATGAAGACTGGTCAAGCTCCCCACACAGGAGCAACCATGAACGTACCTTTAAAGTTTCTTTCTGTGTATTCCACGTTGCAGCCATGGGCTGAATGAGATCTTTACTTGATCTAAAAGTATATGGGAACAACAGTCCCATGGGTGGTGTGATTGAAAGACAAAGAGATTTGGTGCTACCCACATAATCTCATAGTATGCTTTTGATTTATAAACTGATGGGCTTTAATCATAGTGGCTTGGAGTGCTGCTTATTTCAAGGTGCACCTTTGGCCTTTTTTTGACTGTTACGTAAAGCAAATACTGAATCTCGAATAAAGGCATTCTCTGAGGATGCCTTGACATCTTATTGCCCTAAGGAGGATTCAGTTTTGAGATCCTTGTGTGGGATATAGCTAGCCACATCCTCTGAAGAGAAGGGAATTTCCTCCTCTGCCAGATTTGATCTTTATCCTCAGCAAGTGCTTGGGACCAGAGAGGAAGAATACCTTTTGCTTGAGTTCTCCACCAGAACCATGTTACCTGGCTAGATAATAAAAACAGTAGATAAGAAACCCAGGTTCAAGTGAAATATATGCAGAAGGGAATGGGCAGTCTCAAGTTTATGAGCAAAGCTGCTTTTTCAGCGGAAATTTAGGACTTTGTCTTCAATTCTGAGGCATTCCATTGCCGAGTTTCCTCATACAAGCAACACCAATATTGTACCAAAAATGAGGTCTATGCTGAAGCCTCACTGAAGGTGGAGGGACCAACAAATGCTTGAATTGTAATTCTGAAGCAGTAGCTCTGCATCCTTAAATCACAGTGTTTAGATTCTGATTACAAAATGTCGGGTTTCTACATTTTTGTGAAAAGCCCAAATTTCCACATGTACTAATCTCTTCTAAAAATCTTTTCCATTGCTGTTTGGATTTCACCTTCTTTTAATTTTGTGAAAATGTCTTATAGTATAAATAAGTAACAAGCTATGTGGGATTTTAAAATTCTCCTATCTTCTATTTCAGGTATTGCTGTTTTGCTCCCAAAGGAAATAGGAAATTCTATCCTCTCTGCAGCACTTGAGGGTGTTTGTACAGAAGACAGCCAAATACAATTCTCTTCTTTTTTCTTTTTTCTTTTTTTTTTTTTTTTTTTTTTTTTTAAGGAGGCCAGGATGTCAGGGAATTTTCGGACATACACCTTCTTGAATTTGTCACATATGCAGTTAAGCATGAATTCAGCAGCGTTTCATCCTCCCAGGTTTGGAGCAGCACGTGCTCCACGCTGCAGTGAAATCAATTGCTTTCCCAGGGAAGCAAAGTGGTATTAAAGTTTCTAACTGGGCACAATATCACCTTTCAGCAAGATAATCTCCAGCCTTTCTCAGAAGTCCATTCTATAATATGATTTGTACTTTACTCCTCTCTTGTGAACAGTGCTCAAAGCTAAAGCTAATTGGATCCGGCTTTTATTTTCTATTTCTGCCACTGAGCAGGTGACACCACCCCTTTGCCCACTTCCCCTTCTATTCGTTCTCTACTTTGCCTGTTTTAACTGCCGACTCTTCAATGCATCTACACAATTCACAGCATAACAGGACCATGGTCTCAAATGTAATTATGAGGTATGGCCATCAGGACAGCAAAGAATGAAAAATGAATTGAGCTTTTCCAAGCAATAATTTTTTCTTGGGTGAAGCAGAAGAAGCTGAACTTGTCTTCCAGTGCCCAATAAGAGACGCCCTAAAACTCAAAGAGACAAACCAGAAAAGCTAACATTTACAGTTCCACAGCATAAATGTAACAGTGTTGTTTTCAATTGCATATGTAAATAAAGAACAAATTAGCACTTACTGTTTGAAATAGGAATGTGCCTGGTATTGTTGCCATTACCAGAGTTTATTGTCCTCTACTCTGGAGTTGGAGTGGGAAATGACAGTTTGTTAAGGCTGTTAGAATATGTACTACACTACTGGATTTGTGAATTCATTGTGTTACAGTTAATTCCATCTCTTTTCTTGTTTGCTTTATTTTTTTCTTTTTCTTTTCTTCTTTTTTTTTTTTAATAGTTAGCCAGCAATTAATTTTTTAGTTGAGATTCAGATACAGCGTCATTACTGGTTAAGGTCTAATAATGAGCATTATATGACTACCAGGGAAAGTGGGTGTTTGCTTGCCTTTTTGTTCTTTCCCATTCACACTTGCCAGGTTAATATTGTGTATGCAAATTTTCATTTGGACCGTATTAGTGTACAATCTTAAAGTTAAAAAGCCAGAATGTTTTGAATTCCAGTAATCCTGAACAGTACCAAATACAATAGGCTTTCTCTTTATACATTAACTAATTATCTCCGTGCAGCACTCTAGGTGAATTTCAGCACAAGCACTCTAATAATGCAATTAAAAATGTATAAAGGAATTAAAAATGAATTAAAAGGAGATCATACAAAAACTTTCAAATTTGGACTAAATTAAATGACTAGATTTAAGCCCCTCAGTTTTAAAGGACCTGCAATCAGTAGATTAAGAATGCTGGGATGCCACTAAAACCTCATGCAAAAATAACATAAGCTTCAAATCAAGGAGAAAAAAAATAAATCTCCAAATCTCCCAGGGTCTCATTTCCTTAAAGGTCACCTTTAACTTGCAAACAGAAAGACTGATTTTGCCACCAATATCGATCATCCATACTTAACAGGCCTCTGAAGGTGGTAAGAGAGAAGCCAAGGTGAATATCTCGAAGCTGAGATTGAGTCCGGGGGCAGGCGGGGACTCAGCTGTTGATTTGCCCCGGTTCTGGGTGGGTTTGGGTGTCCACACTCATCAAGGACCCGTTGACTCTGGCTCTCGCTCATGCGGCCAGGCTGATGCGGAGCTCCGTGAACAGCAGCACCCAGCAAAGCTGTCCTTCTCCTTTTTTTTTTTGTTCTCCTCGATGTTTTATTTAATGCAGAGTTCACAGTACAAACCGAATGCTAATATTTTCAGCAGGAAAAAGAAAGCATCAAGAAAATATGCTCAAAACATGCTTTGGGCAAGAATTTTAAGAGGCTCTAAGTGCTTAGAGACAACAGAAACTAATGGAGCTGTACAGGGTGATTAGTTACTCTCAACTGTGTCTGGACCCCAGAGTCATCAGGACCCAGATGGGATCAGACCCTGCGCCCTCCTTGTGTTCCTCCTCTCACCTCTAACGTGCCTCGTGTGTGCAGGCTGAAAGAGTCTCACGCTGGAGCCTTCCTCTGGTTTTGGTCTTGGGATGTACTTAGTTGGGATTGGGAACATTGCAATACAACTAATTAGTAATCTCCTTTGAAGAAAGAGGATTAAGAAAAATATATAGACACCAGCTCCAAAATACTTACTGCAAGTCAATGCCTCTCTAGCAGATCTCTTTCTGGGGAGTGATCCCGCTGTGGACCCATCGCCAGCTCTCCCTCAGCAGCGTTTCTGGCCTGGACCTTGGTAACCAACCCTTCACACGCAACTTTTCCTGCTTGTGTTCCCTTTGTAGACTCCACATCCTCTTTTATACGTTATTTGGACGGATATACGGTATATGGGTATACGAAATAGAAGTCATTTAATAGACAGCAGATAGGCTCCTAACCTTTGAGGATCTATCCCAGCTACACAAGACAATCCATTCCTTATGTTAAATCCACAAGTGCTTGTGGAGAAAAGTCCCACAAGTGCTCCCGGACCTCTCCCTAATCCGATAAAATGATCCTGTCTCAGACTTGATTTTGCATCTCAGCTAGTAAAGAGTGCTCCAGATGGGAAAGCATCACTAAATTGGCGCACTTAGAATAATGATAGTGATAATGAGACCTTGCCTCACCTGGAGGAGAATGCTCCACTGCAAAGATGTCAGAGAAACAGGCAGTGAGATCTTGGAGCAATTTTACGTTATATACACACACACGGTGACCTTTAAAGACTTTGCCCACCAGGGAGAAGTTATGTAGCTAAGCAAGCAGGGAAAACATGAACCTGAAGCATTATTTCCTCTGGAAATAGCTAATATATTACTGGCAAAATAGACCCACCACGTTTCAGCAAATTATTCTGACCATGTTCACAGTTCCGAGCTAAGTTAAAAATCAGCCTGCCATAAGTTAAAAATGAAGAGAAAACTGTGAGACAATTCTCCATCAGGAAAAGAGTGTGTTACTGTGCAGGCAAAATTGAATCTGCTTTGGAGATGATAACAGGGGCTGACACACACACAGAGGGGTTTGATGAACCTTACATACCCCTCTGTCTAAGCGTCAGACCCAGGATAAAACTTGAAAGAAGAAAAGGGAGTTCTGCACAAAGGGTTTTTTCTGCAAATCCTATGGGGTATCCCACTACATTTGCAATCTCTCTTCCTATTTGGGGGCAGGAATAGCAATCTTTGTCTGTTTCGGTAAAGAATTCTGCCGGAAAGCCAAGCACAAATGCTTATTAGCACAAATTCAGTGGATGAGCTGAAAAGAGGCAAAAGCTTAAGACTGGAATCCCACTGAGTAAGGCTCTGTCTCACCAAACTTTATACCTTGACAGCGCAGACAACTGCATTTGAACTAATCACTGAAATTAATGACTAGTAAGCGGTGTCACTCTTAAAATTCTTTGACCTATTTTGAATGCCTGGTTTAGGATGACTGGACTGATCCTGAAAAATACGCTCCTTTCTGTCAAGTCCGAAGGTGCTTATCACTTGCCGTGATACGTCACGTGCCAAAGCTTTACGACCGTGTTGCACTGCTTGCCAGTCATAGACCGTTCAAGGTGAGGATTTTCCCAGGCTGTCTGCAGGTTTCTTTTGTTGGGGTGGTTTGAATGTACCTGTTCTTCACTAATATGCATTTGTTTTCTGCATCTGGGTGCTGCAGATCATTTCGTTCCCATAAAAACCCTACCTGCCCAAACACTGCTGTGTATGTTAAGTATGAAAATCGGTTATTATGAAGCTGTGCAGAATACTTCTGCACCTAAAAAATAATTGTATCTGCAAAAGGATGTAAAGTGGTGTAAGAATTATCAGTAAAATTTTAAAATAAGTGAAGATGTTGTTTGGAAGTTCTGGAGATGTTTGGATGAGGAAAGAATAAGTTCTTGCATTACCAGAAAACAAAAGAATTCCAAGCATGAAATAATCAGAGGCACATGTAGATATCAGACAGTGGAGACTTGAAAAACTGATGTAGATGGAGACTTGAGAGTGGTCAGAAGCAGAAATGTAAGTGGGCTCCCTGTTGTTAGCTGTGATCTAAGCTGGGCAATAAGTCTGGGCAAAAGAGCAACAGACAAAAAGCTAAATCTTCACGAGCCAGCTCAGGCAAACAAGGAGGAAGGGAAAAGAAAAAAACTAAACAACCAGAGATGGAAGAAATCAGAGTAAAGTAGAATTTCTAAAAAAAGTCTTTAGAATAGTTGCAAATATTTGTAATTTTTTTTTTTTTTAATGTGCATTTTTAATTAGAAGGTATGGTTGCCAGGTGACTTTACAGGCTGAACACACTGCCCTTTCCATGGTGGGACTCTCCGTCTCCCTCTGATGCTAGGTTACATATACATGAGTTTGTGACGGGCATGCTCCCAGCACGGAGAACTTCTTCCGTTCTCTCATGAAGTAGCATTTCACGGCCTCACATCCTGCATTCTCTGCTGGCAGATATCTCAGCTAGATGAGTCACGATTATGCAAAGATATTGAACCTGCTGCTTACAACTTTTATTTGTACACCAGGCATCATTTCAACTTTATTGCTCCCATTTGTTTTCTATCTCTAATAACAGGCCTGCCTACCAAACCCACAGAATCCTTTAAAACACACAGTTCATTAGTTCTGTTTTGAAAAGCATTGTAAACACTGAAAATACATCTCAGACATAGATGTCTGGAATTGATAATGAAATTATGGTTCATTCTAGGGCAGGGGGAACCATAAAAGAGATATTAATGTGGAACTTGGGTCCCTGGATTGTGCAATATTAAGAAAACTCTTGGATAAAGTTCTATTAATTAGGTGTGGCTTCTGTTTTACTTTCTCTGTAGAAGACTCTCAGACGCAATACTGTTTATCCCGGTATTAGTGTGCTTTTTCCTCTTTTCAGCTTTAAACGCCGTGCAGTTTGTATTAGATTACAACCACTTCAGTGTAACATAAGGAATTAATTTCTACTGCTTGCTGCATAGTTTTTTATAGGTTTCTACATACTACTGTGTCTTTGATGCATATGCTTGGGATACAAGAGAGGTATATAACTAATTTAAGCCACGATAGAGTTAAAAAATCTAGAGGGAATTTATTCATTACTTAAACATATAATTCCAAACTGTTGGCAGTTCACCTGTACAAAATGCAGTCTTTGTGCTTTGTCATTTTGGAGAATAAGTCTAAGAAAAAATTAGCTTTAACTGTATTTTCTCCTAGTAAGCCTTTTTCTTTCTAATATTACTGAAGAAGTAGGAAAAGATTGCTAACATGACCAAGGAGAAATTTATTTTTATGTATGTATGAGCTACGTATATAAGCTATATATATAAACTTGCATGCTCATGTGTCTGTTTACCTGCCCAGCTATCTGTACTAATGCCTTTTTAAGCCATTAAGTATTTATAATGAAATTTAACAGAGAGATGGAGCTCGTGGAGATATTAAATTCCTTCCGATTTCATAAAAGCCAGAAGGGGAGGGAGGATATTAGTGAGAATAAAGATAACTTCACCCTTTATTAGACATCAGAGAATCCAGATGGGTGTAAAAAAACCCCCTCATGAGCTCAGCTGCTCCTCATGCACTCGTCACCGGCGCCAGGAAGTGCACATTTTACCCTGACCTTGTTACAGTCGAATTAATATTCGATGAGGGGAATAAATCTCTGGCTTTAGCGAATTCAGCACTTGTACACCTGCGAGGCGACGCGCAGAGCCAGCACGCCGCTCGCCCTCGCCCAGGACGAAGCGGGAGACCCCCTGGGCGGTTGCTGCAGACCTTGGGCTTTCTCCCCAGAGAGATTTCCACTCAGGAGGGATGTCGAACGTGACTCAGAGTGGCTTTGGTTTACTGAGGAATTTGTTTAAATTGAAGTATCTCAAAGCAACTTTAAAGCTCTTCTACACACTTCATCGCGTTTGGATATTTACTGCCTTCATGTGAACAGTCTTAAGCAAACTGACTAAGTTAATGTCATTTCAGCACTAAAATGGTGTAAAAAATCTGGCTTGAACACTTTTGAGGCTGTTGGTTGCTTTTCGATGTGCCTTTACAGTGAAGAATATAGACTCTGTCTGTATTTCAGTACAAAGTGTTTAATGCCTCTTTTTACATGAACTCATTCACGATATAGGGCTGCCACAGAAATAAGCAGCCGGTCTCTACCTATGGTATTTAGTGCTATATTTCCAAATACCTTGTCCCCAGCGAGTTAATGTGTCTTACGACAGTCTCAAAACAGCCAAACTGGAAGTGCCTGGTTTTCTGGGATGAGCCGTAAGGGTCCGTGAGTCTGGACTCGCACTAACTAACCAGGATTGCGCAAGTGTTCCTGCAGAATAACCAGTCGTGCTAAATGGGGAAACAATTATCCTTGTTTGATCACTTGGTTATTATCTCGCTAACTATCTGTATGGAGTAATTGATTGTAAGGTACGGTACAAATAAATCCGTCTCATCAAGCCTTCTGGAAAAACAGTATCATTAGAAAAATGAGTTTGATTGTCTCAGCTCATATGGTATTGATCAACACTCTTCCTAGTAAAATAAATACAACTTGGTAAAAGTTGCTATCAATCTATGCCTAGAAAAGACAAATGAACAGTCAGCAGGGAGAGCAAATTGCAAGCACATTTAAGTAATAAGACACAGCAGGACGTGCTATTGTTAGGGTAGACACCCTGAAGTGTCTTAATGTGATTATAATGTGGCTTCCTGAAACAAAACAATTATAACTATCTTAGATAAAATATTATTATCAATATTCTGCAGGGTTAACTGAAAGCCAAGCAATTACATTTTTATTATTCAACCTACACCTACAATTTTAAATGGCAAAAACACTGTTGCTTTTGGTAGTGATATTCAACGTGTTACAGGCCCATTGAAAAGTAGAGCTAGTCCCTAGGTTTGGCATAGACACAGAGGTCAATGCAACTAAGATTTAATTTCAAAACACATTGTTAAAAATTTATGTGTAAATTCTTTTGTGCTTGGTTAGTTGGCTAACAAATTGAATGTTCTTTCATGATACAGCCATGAAGTTTTAAAAGGGATTGAATGCATTGTGAAAGATGTTTAGAGTTTGTTTTCAAGATGCAAAAAACCTTATTTGAATATATTAATTTTGTTCCCCAAGGTGCACTTGTGTTCTACTCTGTACTGCTAGTGAGGGGGGGAAATGGAAAAAAAATGTACGCATCATTTTCTTTCAATGAACATTTATCTTATGAAGAAATTTAATTTATTACTGTTGAGGGTATAGCGTTTACCTCCCTTGGTACAGATACTGTTTAACCTTTCATTAATGACCTCGGATGGGACAGAGTGAACCCTTCTGCAAGTTTGCAGACGACACAAAACTGGAAGGAGTGGGTGACACACTAGAGGGTCACACTGCCACCCCTAGGGACCTGGACATGCTGGAGAAACGGGCTGACAGGAACCCCAAGAAGTTCATCGAGGGGAAGTGCAAAGTCCTTCACCTGGGGAGGAGCAACCCCATGCACCAGTACACATTGGGACCAACCAGCTGGAAAGCTGCTTAGCAGACAAAGCCCTGAGAATCCTGGTGGACACCGAGATGACTATAAAGCAGCAATGTGCCTTTGCAGCAAAGGTGGACAATGATGTTCTGGTCTGTATTAGGCAGAGTGCTGCCAGCTGGTGGAGAGAGGTGGTCTTTCCCCTCTTCTCAGCACTTGGGAGACAGCTGGAGAGAAGTAAAAGAAGGTGGTCAAGTACAGGGTCAGGTTGTCCAGAGAGGTTGTGGACCCTCCGTCCTTGGAGATATTCAAAGCCCAGCCTGCTCTTGCTGTCCCTGCTCAAGAAAGGGTTGGGTGAGATGGTCTTCATAGGTGCCTCCAAATTCAACCCCTCTGTGCCTCTGATGCGACAAAGAACATGAACCCCGATTTCCAGGTGAGTGGATGGAAAAATATTTTTTGGTGAAGTCTGCCTCGGGGCATGGTGCTTTTTACCTGCAAGTCTAATGGCATTTCTCATAGTCTTCGCAATGAAGCAATGGCATTGTGACTTAGTCTTCTGAGTTTCCACTGGTAGTATGTCTAGCTTTGCCTTTTTCATCCTTCCAGGTTAATTTGGCCTATTTAAGATCTTGTGTATTTTGCAAGACTTCTCTGTGGGTGGATCTCTGTTACTGAACGTAACGTATATTCCTAAAAGAATAACAAAGCCAAGAATTCTACATCCACAAGCTTTATTCTGGCAATTTTGTTTAAACTTTATATTAAAATCTGTCACGGAAGCTTTAAAAATGCATCTGTGAATCATTTTTAGTTGAATATTTACTTTATGTGTTTATATATTTAAACATCTTTTCATTAAAGAAACACAAGATGACTAAACTTGCTGGATCATTTTTTAGTGATAAATATTTAAAGCCTACATTCCACGGAATTGCTGGGAGCATTAACTCCTCCATTACCACCAACAGGGCCTAACTGGGCATTCGTTTTCAAAACCTTACCAGATAAATTAAGCTCATACATGGTATTTCAGGTATTAATATCTGGGCAAGGATGTTCTTGAAGCTGGCGGGCACGCAGCAGCGAAATGAAGCTGACATGAGTTGAAAACGACCAATGATTTATAATTTAGAGAAAATAATAAGACAACTCATTTGCAGAGACCGTCTATGCTACTGTTTAGATTTTTCACAGCAGGTTACTTATCAACCTGATAGAAATGCTGACATGCACAACCTTAACTCCTGTATCACCCAGTCACTGCCCTAATCTAATTGATTTGTGGTTGTTTCCTTGGATGAAGATACAAAGTGGATGTGCTTTCCAAAATATCTCCAGTTCTTCTTTAGGACAAAGACGCTGTCCCAGAGGTACCTGTGATTACATGATTCAAACAGATTTTTATGATTTTTGGGGGCCTGTTGACAGTGCATCGTATTTTGCACCAGCTGACCGGCAGCCCTATGAGTAATGACAGTATTTTCAGCTGGCAGCACCCTTCCCTGACCTCTGAGAGCAAGGAGGTATTCCTGCATTTACTCACTTTTTAAGTTAACGCTGCTGTAGCGGCCGTTTTTATGAACTATGTCAGATAATGATGTTGCCTCGCATTTTTCAATTATCTAAATTAGCATACAGCGTGTGCAGCAATGGGTATGTCATCCTGCATTTTCTCCTCAAGTTCTTGTTTTCCAAACTACAAAAAAATAGTAACAGCTATGAATTTCCTGCCTTTTCATTCAGCTTCGTTATGTTGAGAAAAACAATCCATTAGATTGCAGGGAGAAAGGAAATAAAAACAAAACAACAGAGCAAACCTAACAATAAACAACTTCACTAAAATATGCATGTTTTTGCCACAGCTGAGACTTGATCATCAATGTAAATACAATTTTGGTCATGGCCTGTCAGTCTTTCCTTCATTCAAGCTCTGTTTCACCCGGGGAAGAAGAGGAGTAGCACTGCATTAGCATGCTATTCCAATCACCCCGAGAGATTTTAGCTGTAGAATGTGGCCCTACAGACCACTTTTTTAGCAGATAATGTTAAAACACAGACTTTTAAGATCTATCTTTCATTAGGAGCTCCTCGAACTTTGCTAACCTGGGCTGTATTAACCAGGAATATGAAGGACCATCTCTCTGCACCGATCCTGCACCACTCATCCTACACGACCGCGTCAGGATTCTTCTTCTTCTTCTTGTCTACCGAGGAAGGGTGGGATGGGGAATTGCCAGCAAACCTACAGGGACTGCTTGTGGCAGACGCTAGCACTCGCAAGCTGCTGGTGTTCATACCATCTTTTGGGCCAAGTCCTAGCAGGATACGCGATTTCAAGATCTGAAAAACACAGAGAATGGCACAGATGGATTTAGCAATTGCTATGTAAATGTGGACATGGCAGTGAGGGTCATGTAGTTATTTCAATGTCACGATGGGGGACCTACTACGCGAGTAGTAATGTCTTGCTTATGCATTTTAGTTCATTCTGCCATTTTGGGTTTCCCGAATTAAACGTATGATTTGAAGCCAAAAGATATTTTGTAGTCAGTGTTACTTTCTATAGCAAAAAGATACTTTATAGTCAGTGTTACTTTCCGTAGCAAACATTTATGAAAGTCTGAAACTTGATACACAAATATTTGAACATTTTCCCACATCCGTATGGTGAATCACTTATATAAATATATTCTGCAGTCTTAGCAAGTAAGGATCCATTTCAACAAATCCCCCTTTTAGAAAATCTCTGTCATTCTCTAATCAACTTTCTCTTTTTATTTTTTATACATATGTACATGACAAAGTTCAGTGAATAACTAATTCAGGAATGTAACTAGAAAAATAGTTTCCAAAATAATTTCAAAACATTCTTAATCAAAACCAAGCAAGAATCATAATCAATTTGTCTTATGGAATTTTTTCATTAAACTGATTTTTATTTGTAAAATACATTCTTGTTTGCTTCCCCTTTGAAAATGTTTGAAATGAGATGCTTAAGGGCAATCAATAATTTAAGCCACAAAAAATGGTTCCACTCATCACTTTTCTAGGAATAAGGTTATTAATTTTATATTTTTTTCAAGTAAAGGTTGTTAAAAGTGATAGGCTTGGACCGAATACAGCTGAGAGATGTTTCTATTTGACAGTATCTGTGCTGAGGAAAGGAACGGCATTTCAAATGTTTGGGGATCAAAGGAAGTGAATGCAATCATGTAAGTTCCAAATTGGATTGTTACGGCTTGTTTTATTTATGTAAACATTGGTAAAGGAATTAAATCACTACAATTGAAATACCTTATCCAAAGGAGTATCTTGCAGAAATAACAGCAGATTATAGGGAGGGACAAGGATAAAATTCTACACCTGCTAGCGTAGAGCTTAGTGGCAGTGAAGGAAGGAAACAAGAAATATTCTAGGCTGAAAAGCAATGCTACAAAGATAGAAGTCATCAGTCTAAAGAAATGTACATCTCGATTATAATGATCAAGTATGATTTGCTCTGGGAGAGTACAGAGGTTTAATATGATCCCCTTGTCAAAATAATCACAATCTCCCGTGGCCATTGCTCTGTCACAGTTCCTTAATGACAAGGTGAAGAGATCCAGCCTCTAATTTAGACCTATAGTACTTGTAGAAATGACAGCAAGTGACAGTAGATCTGATTAAATAGATTGGCAGCTGAAGCCCAAGGATACTGTATTAGTCTACAGCAGCTTCACAGTAACGGGATGCTCAATGGTGCTAACTCCCGTTGCAACCAGGGTGTAATTTCTGTTGCACGCTTACGGCAGTTTCGCATCAAATTAGATGGGAGCCATCATAAACAGCTTAAAAAATACACAGTTTGCGATTGTTTTATTTAATGATAAATTCAAAACGCTGCAAGGAAAGATGCTTTCTCCCTACCCTTGAGAGCAATTTTTTTTTCTCAGCAGTCGCTTTTTGAGTCTCTGGGAACACTGCGGAGCACAGGTCACCTGGAAGCAGATGCTCTCCATGTTGACTGTCAGGACAGACTGTGTCAGCGAAGCCGATCTCAGGATCATCTCAGTTTCTCCAGCATTCAATTTTATTTTTTTCTTGTTTATCTGTTTGCCGCAGTGTGTTTGAATAAGTACACCTAAGTATAGTGACCATCAGTGCTGTCTGCTCTATCGAAATAAAAGTAAATAGAGTTTAATTTTGCTTTTATAACATTGCAATAGTACATTTTGCTTTTTCATTGATGGCAGATCTATTTTTTCAGCAGAGAGAAAGAGCCATCTCTGTCCTAGGTGTGGTCAATACCTTCACTTAGTCCACGAATTTCCAGATGCCTTCTTTAATCTCTGATGTTTTTTGGACTGCGGTCTGGAAGATTTTCAATGACGGCCAATATATTACTCATATCTGTATCAGAAAGTTGTGTATGGACTGGCTCTATTTAAAGAACAGGTGGGGCAAGGGGTAAGCAGATCTTGGCTCAGTGCCCCGAACGTATGTACCTCAAAGGCAAGCTTTCCAATATTTCATGCTATTCCTCACTATATCACAAATTATCCATAGCATCTGCAGGAGCTCTTTGCCAGTTAAACGTCTTTAGATTCCAGTCGTGCCAGTGAATCTGTCGCAAGACTGGCTGTCCTCGGTGGATTTGTTTTTCAACAGGATGATCTCTCTGACAATTTGCGTCTTGCCTAGATACGATATCTGTTTCCCTTTTTATTAGTGTTGGCCTGTGGTATAACAAATACCTGCTGGGGACAGGACAAACAGCTTCATGTGGGATAGGATTCCTCTTTACTTCTTTTCCCTATCTACCACACATAGAGGAAAAGCACTAAAAATGTACTAAAATATTTATGGCAGAGGGCTGGGACAGTATTTCAGCATTACAATAGTCTGTGCCACTTGGGCAGGGCAGGAGGGAGGCATCGCCCGGTGCCTTGCGACAGCGACAGGTAGACGGTAGCGAGACACCATCAGAGAGATTAGGCTCTGGCTCTGACCCCTCTTGACAGCACTGTAATCTGCTGAGGAATTTTCCCCTGGAATCTAAGCACCAATTTGTTTTAAAATCTATCACTGTCACTAAGAAATTGCAAAGTAGCAGGAGCCACCGTTACCGCCTGACCCTGCAGTATTTTGTTCTTGCTGCTGGCGGAGGCAGACGTCTGACCCACAGAACACACAGCAGCTGGCAAGCAACGGCCTCGTCTTCAGAAATACTGTCTTAAAATCCCTGTAATATTTCCCAAATTCTGTGTTTAGTTTTATTAAACTGTTTAACATATTCATAGAGAATTAATGAGCCGTGGGTTGGGCAGTCATTGGTGTCTCCAATCATCATTACTGTCCCAAATCCATCGCCCTACCTGCCAAAAGACAGAAGAAATGAGATACCAACAACCGAGACTAAGGTTCCTTAGTCTTCTCTGCTTAATTTGCCAGTATTTGAGCTGAGGATCTGTATCCCCAGGCACATGTCCGGTGCTTTTAACTCCTAGAGCACCTTTAACTTCCGAATGTGACAGCACTACATCTTCCAGGGCACCACAGAAACCCTGTTTTGAATAGATGCCATCTGTAAAGTGTTGCTTTATTTATATTCATATCCAAACGTCTCCACAGGCTTTCAGGTCTTTTTGAAGGTTTGCTATGAAGCAAAGGGCAGGCATTGCGGTGCTGGTCCGGCTGCTGCAGCTGCGGGCATACCCGTGGGTGAGGGCTTACAAGTGCCTTCAGGACCTGAGGACCAGAGGCTGCTGTGTAGAAATCCTGAAAAAAGAAAAACAAAGGATGGTTTGGAGGTTTTTCTGTCATAATCAAAAGCAAGGAGTAGAATGATTGGTTTTGTCAACAATAAGTCCTGTTTCTCAAGAGATTTTTGGACTATTTTTGCAGACTCAAGTGTCTGATGGTTGAAATAAGCTTTTGATAAACAACAAGGAGGCATTTTCCAGAAGAGACTGTAACCAGGCTGACTTTCCTCTGACGAAGTCAATGAGAGCATCTGCCACTGACTTTCAAGGCACACCTTCCTGGCTGAACGTGCTCTTTTAAAAACTTTCCTTGTGTTTCCGTTGACTGTCAAAATCCCACCTGCCTATTCCACGTTCCTGACAGTTATTGATGTTTAAGAAAAGCAGCCTCAAAAAAAAAACCCCACTTAAAATTATATCTGGGATCTTTACCTATGAAAAAAAGGCGACTGACATCTTCTGCTACAAAGCGAAATATGTGCATTTTAATGGTTCAAGAAGCAGCTGAGGACCTCTCATTTGTTTTAGGACATGCTTACTAGAAAATATAATTCTATCTCACCTTTATTAATTACCCATTCTCCTTCACACCCAAATTAGTAAATTAACTTAAATGTTCTAGATTAACTTCATAAAATGCTTCTGAATATGTGAACTTTCCTGCATGTTTAATATTTTTATTGCTAACAGTAATGCAGCCTCAAGTATTTAACCACTCCAGGAGCAACTTCTGACAGTGAGCAATACCAGAACATTTATTAACAGTTACATTTTAATAAAATTGGATCCATTAATATTGCCTTTAGCGAGAACAATACGGCCAATTATAATAACATTTTGTGTGGCTTGCAAGTACATATTTGATATTGCTCTGTTTTCTTATCTTTTTTGAAAGCCAAGCTTGCAAAACCATGAGTAATCTTTTCATACTGTGGTGAAAAATATTCTATCAATCATTTAATCTCACTGAAAATAACCCAGTAAAGGCAATTGATTATTTCTGCTGATATTGCGGTCAAGCAGAGGGTTATAGTTTCACAGAGTACCACAACAACCCAGCTCACCCCAGCCAAAGGTATTCACCTGCTAGTCTTCAGACCTGCTGAAGATACAGGAGAGTTTTCTAGATTTTAGGGCAACACCCACAAAATAAATTTCCCACGCTAAAATACTCTTTCTTTATGTCAACAGTATGGATATATAGCCTAAAATAAAGGAGATCTATATAGAACTGTGGACTGATAATCGTATTCAAACGATTTGTACATGCCCATCCGTCCGCCCATCCATCCATCAGTCTGTTAACTCATTTTCCTCTCTACCGTACATCTGTTATCAGTGGCTAAGAGAAATAAAATTCTCAGTTATTGCCAAGTATTTCAAGAAGGGTGGTCAGCACATCTGAAACACAGTTACCATCTGGTGACTTTTTTCGTGTTGAAAAGATAACAGAGGGGGTAATCTGGAGTGATCCTAGTGCTTGAAATTAAGAAAAAGCTATGAAAATTATTATTTTTTGGCCACAGGAGTTAAAGTAAAAGCGTTGACTTGGGAACAAATCACTAGTGTGAACCTTGTTATGGGGCATTTTATAGTTTACACTGAGGGCTGATGCTGAAAAGCACGGGTTTAGTGATTCATGTATACCTGGCAGGTGTAAAACAGTGAACCCAGAAAAATGATAATGAGAGCAAATGTTGTTTTATGGTCAATCTCCTGCCAGATGCCTGAGGCTGGTATTAGCAGTGAAATGTAGCACCAGACCTCATCCCCAAGCTCCCAGGCACATGCATGTCACCTACTCTTTGTTCTTACCCAAACCCATGGCCACTCTGCCCACCACTGAGTAACAAAACCGACCAAACAAAACCCCCTCAATATTTAATGTATAACGTTAGGTTGAAACAAGAAAAAACAAAGGGCTTTCCCATCTAATTGCACCAAAAAGCAGGAGCTCCGTGTGGTTCAATCTAGGACAGAAACACAAACCAGGTCTTCAGGGTTTTATTTGGTCTGTTTAAGAAATGCACAATCCCTTCTTTCTCTCTCCTGCTCAGATTTCTTTCTCCTTTGAGGCAAGGAGGGCTGGCAGTTTGGAGACCACATTTCCTGTATTAGGTGGTCTCAGATCCCCCACCTTCATCCCTCAGGGCCTGAGAGCCAGATGGCTGGCTGGTCCCCGTGATCAGCATCCCCTCACTCACTCCCATGCCTTCTCTCCATCTGCATTCGTCCACCTTGTTTCATTATACATAAAAGAGACCAAGCCTTTCTCATCTTACAGTGCAATACGGCATTTCTCATTTTGAAAGGTTTTCCCTTAAACCTAGGATTTACAGGATTTTATAAATTAGCAGGAAGGAGGCAACTGTTTCTGTACATCTTCTCTGAAGCTGAACTTTTTAAGAGTCTTTTTCCATATGTCAAAAAGATTCCAGAAAAGTCTAACTTAATGCAAGCAATTTCTAATTAATGCGCAGTGGGTTAACTTCAAGTAATTCCTGGTCTAACAGTGCTATGAGCACTGCTGAGAAATTACAGTGAATTTTTTTCCGTAGAGATGTGAAATAATAGCTGCTCTATAAAACCCCATCATATCCACCACTTCCCACCTCATTTGTTTAAAACCTGGTATTTTTATGGCTTGTCTGCATCTCTCCTGAAATGGGACTAATAAGGGGAAATGATATGACTTGTCCATTGCTTCGGCATAAAAAAAACCTCTTATCTCTGCTACAGCCACCTACAACCACCACAAGCCTTTAAAAGATACAACAGCAAATTAATCAAGAGCAAACGCCAGTCTCTTCTGCCTAACGGTTCTGTGGAAAAGGGTAAATAATCAAAAGGAATGCTACAGCTGATTTATATTTCTTTATGATGATCAAAGGCAAATGGACTCCAATTCAGCAAGGAATATAAATGCTGTGTAAAAACTCACTTTTTCTGCTGCAGATAAAATTGAAAAGCCTTCTCCACTGAGCTATATCTAGTTTAAAATCCATTAGCTAATACTGCATGCCCTAAGGTTAAAAAAGGAGCAAAAATCCAACGGTGGACTAGACATTTCGTAGAGGTTTTTATGCATCCCCTGGGTTTTATGTATCCTTCTTGCTTCCTAGCTGGAGATGAATAGATTTTGAGATATTTGACTTGTTTAATTAATTGTTGTTGTTGCGAAGTTGCTTGCGCATAATCAGCTAATAAAGTGTGTTTCTCTATTAAAATAAAAAAATGAGCACCCAAAAAAAAAACCAAACCAAAGCCACAAAACCCCGACCCTACCCTGAAATGTGTGATTGCTTTGGTCTCTTTTGAGTGGTGGGAGAGACGAGAGGAGCCCGTCGCCTCCGTGGGGTCCCAGTTGAGCCCCCTGATGTAGCGGCTCAGGGATGGGTCCGTGGGCAGAGGGAGGGGGTCCTTCTCACGTACCCCACTGTGACACACGCAATGCGATGGAGGTTTGGGTTGTAGATAAAGCGGGCTAGAAAGCTGAAAGCAAATCATCACCCGGCATAGCTCCAGAGAAGCCGAAGAGTTCTTTTTTAGAACTCAGTGATTTTTATGGGTTTTTTTTAGATTTTGGGGGCAGTGGAAGGATGCTACTAAACCTGATGATTAGAGGGAAATAAAACTGGTGAAATGGAAAGGTACATACTCCTCCAGTGCTGGGTGTTGAGTACTTTTAAAACTTTTATTACCAGGAAAACAAAGCCAACATATTCCACAAAAGTTTCTACAACTGTTTCAAAATTGTTTCAAAAAGTAAAACAGTATGCTAAATCTTTCACTTTCTTACACTTCTAGGCCATGCGCTGTTAAATTAATTTCTACTTTCTGTATTCTTTTCTGCTCTATTTAACCTTAAGAATCCAGAACCCAAAATTTTATATCAACTTTTTTTTTTTTACGATCTCGAAGTCCTCTCCTCCTGCGAGCTTTACATCCTGCAGTGCCCTGCGGCATCTTGCAAGGCAATGTTCTAGCCTAAAATCTTTTTACAGGTTTTGAATAGCATTATTTTGAAGGAGGATAGAAATCATAGGAATACTTTTATTTAGCTGTTAAGCTCTTTGGAGAAGGAATTGCTTTTCTCTGATTTTGTGTCACCACTAATAAAGGGACAATTTTGGTTTAGAAAGGGGGGTTGTATGAACCAACCTGGCTGATACGTGCTTTAAATCTTGGTGGTTTTCAGCTACACGCTGAAAATAGTGTATTTAATAATTAATAGTCTTTTCTTATTTTGGCAGGAAGCAAACATATTGTTACTGTGGAAAAAGAAAACAATCTTTCCTTGATTTCCAAATGGGCACAAATGGGGAAGTTCACTGAAAATGCATGGATGTTCACATAAGGTCAATGGAAAGAATCACCCTGATGACAGTGAACAAGAAAAACAAAGCTGTATGTTCTACGAGAATAAAAAACCCACAATGGTGTGCATTGTCCCCTCCACTTGCAACATCAAGATAGAGGTTCATCTACATAAAAAAAATCAATTAGTTGTTTGTCGACTAAAATCCCACTCTGTTCACTGGACAAGAAATTATCCGGAATAAAATCGAGAGACCTTCAAAATAAGGGCTTCGTATTCTAAGATGTAACTTTTTTTTGCCATACAACACTCCTCCCCACAAGGCTCTGTTGTCAGTCCATCCTTTTTTAAGATGGTGACTTTTTCAGAAGTCACTGCATTGCCCTAATTCTGCTCCCATCAAAATCAATAGGTAATTAATTTGGAATGGAAGGAGACCAAGGCAAACGCTGGGCGCTCCTGAAAAAATTCATCTGTAATGTGCATGGAGGTTTCCAAGAATTTATCAGTGGATCAGAGACGACTTTTTGGTTTGAAACCTTCAAGAAAAAGCATTATGCAAGTGAAATTTATGTGCATAAATGTATTACACATTTAAAATTCCTGCATGCATGGGGAAGTATGGAAGTTTTCTGGGCTGGACTACCACAGTTTTTAGCTTGAGTGCTCAGCTGCTAATCTCACGTTACCTATTTAATAAAGTGCACTACTGTTTAAAGTGATTTATTTAAATTCTTCAATTAATTAACAAAAAAAATCGTAAAAAACTCTTGTAGAATTATTCTGCCTTTGCCAAGAATAATTAAAACAATTTAGCAGAAAGAGTCTACTAATTTTCTGTATTCAGCGTTCCTAATTCACCATATGTATGTTCCTATATGAAGCAAATCAGTGATACATATACTTTATTTTAATTTTTGGTGCATGAGAACTAGAACGCTTTACTCGCTGAATGTCTAATCTTTCTGGGATTTTCTCTCACCTCGACTCTTTCTCGGCTTCTTAAATAGAACACCATCAAATTAAAGACCTCATTATGCTCAATATGTATTTTTTTCACAGATCAATTTCTCCATCAGATGTTAATTGATTCATCTTTTCTCTCATTCATTTTTGCTGCTTTATGAACAATGAAAATGGGAATAGTGATTGGATATGGAAAAATACATTCTTTTAGGCAACATAGTACGAATAAATAAAAAAAAGAGTGGGTATTTCATATTGCTGGTCTCGCTTTCAGACTACAAGATGTGTTCTAATTTCCAGTGGGAGCTCTGAAACGGAGATCCATGTCTGCTTGGGATACACTAAGGGTCGAAGGTGAAATCTGCTACTCCCTTGAAGGAGCAATATCTGCAGAAATGGCAACCAATATTCAAGGGGAGAGAGTTTCCCATAAGAGAAGAGGTACTTTACCTTGCTTTTAGTCTCTGCCATATCAAATGCTTTTTGACATGTTTGCAACTATATCTTTAAATAATACATAAACAAAATCAATATGAAGCCTCCTATTGATTGCAAGGACCTTATGCATAATCTGCTGTCTTTCAAAGCCCTTTCCAAAAATGTCTCACGCCACGAATCTCAGGAGCATGAGCTACAATCAGCAAAGGGGTGCCACACCACTCACTAAAAAAGAAAAGTGTTTTCATTGACAATAATTCTGCAATTATAAAATAAAATCAAACTTTTAAAGATAACAAGAATATAAAACACATTTTAAAAAAGCATAGGACCTTGTCCATGTAAAACCTCTTGTTGCTTATAGACAACTATTTATTGCATACCTAAGATTTAATCTTTTTTTATTATTATTTCTGCCCTATTATATCTTCTTTTGGCCAGACATCTTAGCCTTAGCGGATTTTATCAGTCCAATCTTTCAACAATTTATAGAGAGTGCAATATGGTCCCTTAGCAAAATGATAAGAAAAAAACCCAAATCATTATTGTGTATCCAGTCAAGTTCTTAAAAAACAGGTTTTCTTGGCTTTCCCTTTTGTAGTGCCCAGTTCTTTTTGAAGAGAGTGGACATTTCTGCCTACAAACCTTTCAGCTTCCTCGAGGTAATTTGTCATCACACGTTGGAACTGGAAGATGGAAAAAAGAAAATGTGTTCAAGAGCATCATTTAAGAAAATGTCATGCAATCAAGAATCATCTAGTCCATCTCTCTTCCCTGAGACCTGGTCAATTAAACACCGTCCCTTGTTTATGCAGCTTTTTTGTATAATGCTGAAGACCTACAGCCTCATCTTACTTCAGAAAAATTCTGTAATGCCTGAGCAGAATCACCCTCCCTACAATTTAAGCTCATTACTTTTTGTCCTACTCGCTGTGAGCACGGCAAACAGGTTTGCCCCCTTCTTTTCAAGAGCATTAAAAAGAAGTAATTCAGCATGGTCGTGCAATTTTTTTAAAACATTTTTTGCCCACTTTCGGAAAGGGTAGTGCGTATGATGAATAGGAACAGTGAGTGGTAGAAAAGAAATGATTTGCACTTAAATGTCTAAGTCGTAGCACTGTATAAACAGACACAAAAATTTAGCTGATATATAAACCACTGAGCCAGTGCTGCTGCCTTAATTTTGTCAAACATCCTCTGTATATTGTACTACTCATGAAGATTTGCAAACAGGTTTTCTGTGCATTAAGACCACCTTCCTTTTAAACTCTATATTAAGAATTAATTAATTTAGGGAAAAAAACCCAGTCTTTTGACTTTATTCCTGTATGTGCCATCTCACATTGAGAACATTACAGTTTTGAGGAGCCTTAAGTTGCTTACTTATTTTTGAATTCTAAAACCCATCCTAAAGGTTAAACAAACCTTTAAACTTGACCTGATTGTTCTATACCGGGATTCGGATCAGGACGGGGGATGTAAATATGCTGCACCCTCAGCAAAGCGGAGATGCCAAATGTCTTTTTCCAGAGAAACTACCAACCAAACGGCAGTCACAACGAAGTAACCCAGGGCAGATTTTATGGAGGTATGTTATGAGTGGGAAACATCTCCAGAGACTGAATGCACGTGTTTTATCATTGTGCTTGGGAAAATATAACAATCCCGGAGCCTATTTCCTCTCGCTGCAGACAAACACTTTCAGCCCTTGCCACAATACCCTGGGCATTAAGCCTTTAATTTATTCGCTGCTAAAATATAACCGGCTCATCCCCTTCCATCGCAAATCCCTCCCTGCCTCAGTATATTTTGAGGCACCCTGAAATTTCTTGTCGTGTTTATTTTTTATTTATGTAGCTTTTGGTAATATCATTTATTGCGTGTTTGTGAGAAACAGCCACCTGCTCCCACTGGGGAATAGGCTGATGCATGGATGACAGATCCTAGAGAAAACCTTGCAGAAGATAAAAGTAGCGATGGCTTCCAATGTATTGCCTGCTACTTCTTGTTCGTAATAAGATGCTGTGACACTGGGGCCAGGACTCAGAAATTCACAGATAGGAAGTGTAATCTTTTAGCGTACAAAATATCAAGTTGCTAAACAGAAAAACCCTGCTTACAAATATTTACATGCTGGCCAAGATGGGTTTGCGGTTAAGGTGTTGAGGCCAGGAGGCTGGGATTTAATTCTCCATCCCTTAGACTTGCAGCATAGTTTTAAGTAAATCATTTATCTCCCTCCTGCGCATAAATTTTATATCTGCAGTGTAGGTGATAGTAGCTGTTCCTTATCCACACCCTCCCTGCCACTGTTTCTGAACATTTTAGAGATGCTTTCTTTTACTGTGTGTTCACATACTGTCACCCCAAATATTAATCTCTAGGTCCTGTGACCAGAAACATGTAGAAATTTCTATAAATAACCATTTTTAAAGCAAAACATGGCAATGATGGAGGTCCATTCTCATTAAAGCCATATATGGTAGGAGTGAATAAAGCCAAAAAACATTAAAGATGACCAAAGGGAGGGGAAGATTGTCGAGTATATTCACATGAAGCATCTTCAAATGAGTAGCTTGGGTGTCTGAGGAGACTGCGGTGTCATCTGGTCTTGCTGGAGCACGTGGAGGACATTCAGATACTCTGCGTAGGGCAGAGCTTGATTCCAGCAGTGTGGTTTTCAGTGCTTACAACAAGTCAGGAGGCGGGGGCGCCGAGGGCGGTACAGTTCAGCCAAGGCTATGTGTAATCTACATAACAATAAAAACAGTATACCAGAATTCCAAAATTTTAGCCCCCGTCAGCATCTTCTGCAGAAATTGAACCTTGTATTACAAGGACTGAGATGTCTCTGTGAGCAAGCCAACAGCACAGGACGCCAACGCTTTCCCCGTGCAGGATCTTGAAGCACGCCGCTCTCGCTGATTAGCTTCGAAAGCAGCCTGCTTTCAGAAAAGTGGTTTCAAACTAATTTATGGGATACAGAGGAATATCATGACACAGCAGGGTGGCCAAAGCTGACTGGAGGTCTGGTACGGCAGAACACATTTGCAAAGGCACTTTGGGCAAGAAGGGGAGTGAGAGCTGGTCCAGGAGGGCAATGTTATCCCCAGGGACTCGGGTCGCTCTGCAGAACCAAGTGGTTTGAATCCAGAGGGTCCCTGAAGGCTGTGAAACCCCCAAGCGGCCATCACAATGGAGTTGGTGATCTCCAAGCAGTTCCCGCTGCTCTGTGGCCAGAGGAGATGTTCCCACGGCCGCCTTCCCACCCAGCTCCAGCACGCTGGCACCCGCTCCCAGGGCACCGAGCCACAGCCAGCTTCTCAAAACAAGAGCATCCAGCCGGGATAAACATAGAGGGAGAAGTGGGAACCAGAAAGGTTGCAGCAGAGTCATGCAGTCACAGCCCTCAAGCAAATCAAGGCGTCCAGAGGAGGCCACAAAGATGCTCCGAGGGCTGGAGCCCCTCTGCTGTGAGGACAGGCTGAGAGAGCTGGAGGTGTTCAGCCTGGAGAAGAGAAGGCTCCGGGGAGACCTTAGAGCCCCTTCCAGTCCCTAAAGGGGCTACAGGAGAGATGGGGAGGGACTCTGGATCAGGGTGCGGAGTGATAGAATGAGGGGTAGCAGTTTTACACAGAAAAAGGGGAGATTTAGTTCAGATATTAAGAAGAAATTCTTGACTGTGAGGGTGGTGAGCCCCTGGCCCAGGTTGCCCAGAGAAGCTGTGGCTGCCCCATCCCTGGAGGGGTTCAAGGCCAGGCTGGATGGGGCTTGGAGCAACCTGGGCTGGTGGGAGGTGTCCCTGCCCAGGGCAGGGGGCTTGGAACTAGATGGTCTTTAAGGTCCCTTCCAGCCCGAACCGTTCTATGATTCTGTGAAATCAGCTGTACATATTCACACTCAGATCAGGGAGAGTTGCGGCACAATGATGTTTCTTGGCTGGTTTTTTTTCCCTGCATGGTTTATTTACTCGCGCACTGCACGCTGGCGGTCTCAGGGAAGCCACAAGCACCCACATCTGCAGCCTACCGGCATCTCGAATTTTGGAGGAAAGCCGGGGCACCAACACATTACACATTCCCCCAGACACAGCCCCGCTTGGCAAATTTTCTCCAAATCCATAATCTGGATTTGCTCAAGGGCTTTAGCAGAATAGATGCACCCAGGGAACTGTTGTAGGGGAAGGATTTAATCACTTCGCCGTCAAACCAGGCTGCTTTTGTGTTTGTAGAGGGAGATGCATATCAGCACACAGATATACTGCGGGCTTCGCAGAGAGACGCAATCATTATTCTTAACAGGAGAACTAGTAATGTGTCTGACAAAACAGCTTTGTCTGTGGATCAGCTTTACTATCAATGAGGTGAATTTTTGTTAGCTGTACGTGTTATGTTAAATTCCTGAAATGCTTTAAAGGCTTTTTTTTTCTTCTTCCTCTTCTTTTTTCTTTTTTTATTTGAAAATGGGCCTCTAATACTTGCAAATTCTTAAACATTTATGGATAAACTTATGAATCTGCAAGCACTTGCAGATTTCCCATGAGAGCTTGAATCCCTGTATTAAACCTCATCTGGTAACTGCAAGTGTCAAAATTATTTCTACTCTGCTGAATCAGCCTAAGCTTGTCATTGCGTCCAAGAGAAGTGGAAAATTAAAGCGAATTTCATTGCTTCATAGCTTGTTACATGAAAAAGCATGTAGAAATGAACAGCACATACAAAATTAAAATTTTAAATTAGATTAATGTGTGTCCTCTGGAGAGTTTCCTGTGCCACCAGGCAGGCAGATACAGTCTTCCTCAGTAACCACTATTAATGATTGATAATTTTTTTTTTAAATACTTTGGAAAGAAAAGAAAAAACATATTTTCTGAGGTTGTAATGGAATTTCCACAATTCCAGCTGAAAGTCTTGCCAATGTTTCTAATGAGAAACTATCACATTCAGCAAGGATGGGAAGGTAGCGATGCTACACCCAATGCCACGGTGAAAAGAGGATCTTAATCCCTGTGGGTACGATGAGATCCAGCAGAGAAACTCTCATCCCACCGAAATCTCTGTTAGGTGAATTAGATCTGTTGTCTGTGCACTGCTGTTTTCCAGAGGGGGTTGTGAAAAATAGTGAATGTCAGAAAAAAAGTGGAAATGGGGGAGCTCCTTTTCGCACTACGTTGTAATTATTGTTGGTTCCTCTCTCTCAAGATGGTAAAATGCCTTAAGATCTTATGTGACCAAAAGGAAAGATATTAATGTAAATTTAATTCATTCATCCAAAAATACATGCACCTAGAAGTGCTTTTGGGGAATCACAAAGCTTGAAAGATTCAAAATATCAAATATTCAATTATTTGGGCTTCTGACATTTTGTGTATATGTTAATATTTTATTCCTTGTACCATTTTCTCTCCTCCTCTCATATCTTTTTTCCAGTCTCTCAGATGAATGTGGGTGAAACAAAATGCATTTTAAAGTGTTGTGAAGTTTCCACAATGATCTCTTCCTCTCATCTTCCCTTGGGAGGCTTTTGTTGTTGTTGTTGTTGTTCGGTGGTAGAATAGGAAAGGAAAAAACATTTTTCAGTGTTGTATTGGAGCTTCTTTTCCCCTCCCTGCTCCCTGGAGCCAGCTTGTACTTTGCCCTCTCTTTTCTTTCTCACTTGGCCCGGTTCTCCTGTTGTTAATACTGGGTTTACACCAGTGCAAGGAGGCTGATTTTGGTGTGCTTACTCTGATTTCAGCGTATTTGCCTTATATCCCTCAATGTGGGAAATGCTCTGCACTATAAATCAAGGCTTGATTATATTTAAGTAGATTATTTATGTCAGTCCACATTCTTCAGATGTGGAAAAGACATTGATCTCTCGTACTAAGAGTACTCTTGTACTTTCAGGGGAAAAAAGTCTTCAATACTCCTTTTTTATCCTTTATTGCCTGGATATTTTTATGCAAAATGGTTTGGGGAAGACTCTGATCATTCCATCTTTGCTCTTTGTGCCTCACATAATAATCTCTGTTCTTTCCATGTGGAGCCCAGGTCTCAGAGAGACCCTGAAGAACTGACTGAAGCATCCCAGGTCCTCCTGGGGCAGGTTCCTTCTTCACAGCATTTCCAACAAGGAAGATGTCTGAAAGATCAAACAGCACTGAAGCACTTGCTTTCCTAAGGTAAACCATTCAGGACCACTGAATTGTGATTTGGGTTCTCCGTCGAAATGCTATTGTCAACTTTGAGTTGATAATATGCTCTTACATGTTGTTCCTACAGCCCTAATAAGGAGTAAACGTTATGCGGAGTTCTGGTTCCACTAAGCAATCAAAGCTTTTGAACAAACTTTTTGAAAAATGATTGCCTTAATGTATGTTCCTGTGTTACACTGAGGCATCTCACTGAATGGGCATGCCGAAGACCTCGGTTACTCAGCAGGACACTAAATGAGACCTTTTATTTAGATGTTCGAAAGTAGACCCAAAGTTCTGAGTGAATTACTTTTCCAACCCCCTGGTTTCACTGGTCCTGGGGATGATTTGGTTCTGGCAGTTTGAAGGCAAAATTTCTCAAGAATAGTTTTTGCAGTCCTGCAGCACTCTCAATTCCCAGGACTCACCAGCTGAGGTTGGAGGGAGGCTTGATTTCCAGCCTGACTTTTTACTCAAGAAAAAAACATTTTTCAAGTATTATGAAAGAAAAAGGACAGTAAAGAGACAACATTAGCATGTTTTAGAAGACCGATTCATCCTGCTTTATAACTTCCCTCATTTTAGTGCAGGCACACAGAGAACATATTTTTACCCATCTGGTTGATAGCCTCTTTCCTTTAAATCGGGCTCTTTTTTGCTTGTCTTGACTGGGAGTTTAGAAGAGAAGACTACATTTGCTTGAAAATGGCATTTAAATATGTAAGAGTTTTATCAGCAGAAAGCCTTCATTATTGGAAACACATGAATATGAGCTACTAAAGACAGTCAGAGAAAATGCAAGAGACAGAAGGTGAGGATTACTGTTACACTGCCTATCAGTGATGTTTAAAGGATGGGGAGGCTGGAGGAAATTTAAATAATGTTCTATCTTTGGCAGCGTTCACGCTGTGTAGGGGTGTAGCAAAGGTATGAAACTTAAAAGCTCTACAAACTGGTGCAAAAATGACACCACCTTTCTTACTTAGTGTTTTATGGTTGCTTCTTTCCACTCCATTTTATAGTCTGGCAAGGAAGATAATTCCTTGGATCTTCTCTGTCATCTCATACAAACATTTTGTTTCTGTTTAAACCCATACTCGTATAATACTGCTTACTCCCATTTTTGCCTGAGGGTTTTAGAGGTGTTTAGCTTTTACCGTCCTTCTTTCATAATCAAAACCACGACCACATCTTATATCATGGTATGTGCTGTGTTTGACATGCACGGATATATATTAATTAGATTACAGCACAGCAAAGAGAAAGGTGAGATTTAGGGCCAAGGGACGGGCAGCAGACAGTGACTTTCTGACTCCTCCCCCTGCAAGAGGAAGGATTGCTAACCTCAAACAATTCATTTAAAATCTGCAACTGGTTTTCCTCTTATGTAAAATATGGCAACATAAAGGCAAAAAAGGCCAACGGACTATGAAGGGTCTATATACTATTATTATCAATATTTACATGTGGTGTGACATTAAACTTACAAATATCAAATGGGTTTTTTTCATAACCTATAAATAATTAGCATTGCTTTATTTCAACTGTGACATCGGTTAGTTCTCTTTTGCTAGTATTTTTTGCCTACTTTTTATGCTGCAAAGTCAGGGAAAAGAGCGATTAAATGACATAACATGCTTAATTTCGTAACCTGGGGTAATTTCATGAAAAGTAAGAAAAAGAAATATGAAGGTAGAACACCAGGACAGCAGGTGAAGAAGCGTCATAAAAAAATCCCCCAGGGTATCTCATCACTTGGGAGTCTTAAAACTAGTCTGGAAAATTGACTTCAGTGTCTATTCTAGGAAACAAGCCCGCTAGCTTACACAGGATGGGCTGGAAAAACCGCATCACTTTGTTTTCCTATTGTTTGCCGTGTTGTTCTCTGAGACACGACCGTGCGAGTTCTTTCTGTTTGCAAGCGAGGTCTAGAAAAGCGACATGGAAAATATCTTTCCGTTTTTACAACCATTATTTCCAGCTCCCATCAAGCCCGTTACAGCTGCTGCGAAGACCCCAAGGCATGAGCAAACTCAAGGGGTGGCTCAGAGCCAGCAGAGAGCAGAGAGTGGAGAAATCCCTCCCTGTCTCCGTACCGGGGAGAATAGATTTCCTTATGCTTTCTCACCAGAGCCTGCTGACTTTCAGAATTACCAGAATCCGTCTTGAGAATATTTGTAACAAAAAGCTTTGCATCTTCGTCTTGGTCATAGTAAATGATACAACAGCAGCTGTTTCCTCCCAATTAGTTGCATTTAATGGTGCCCAGAACGGGATGCAGAGGCAGTTCCTTAAAATGAAGATGTCAAAACTAATGGAGTGAGCTACAGCAAGGTGTGATTAATTCTTTGGCAAACATTTTTCTTTATTAGGGTGCTAATTAGATTACTTTTGGAATTCTCAGTTAATAAAAATATTAATATTTGATATTTATCTACTGCCAGATACTAATAGCTGGCATGTTAGACAGAACTTTCCTAGAACTGTGTTTTATCTGTTTTTATTAGCTCTGAGCTTTGCCACAGTCAGGGTGAGCTCAGACAGGCGTTATGCTGATTTCAGCATTGCATCGTGTAGTAGTCATAACACTACAGATTAGTACGCCAGGGTGCCAAGAAAATCAGAGCCCTATTACGCTAGGTATGCTCTTACGGAGAAGTGTACAGCCCTGAAGAGCTAGTATCTAAATTGAAGCCAGACCAAAAAAAAAAAAGTCCTCACTTTGTAGAGTTAATGCAACAAAGGAAGAAAGGCAGCAGTAAAGGCGGGAATCCAAATCCACACAGCAAGGCTTTGAGTCCTGGTCAACTGTTCCATGTCCTAGACTGAGGAAAATTATAAGATAGCAGGTTACTCAGAGGTTGCATTTACAATGAACTTTCTAATGTTATTTGACGGTGGGGAATTGCCTGCATGCATGTAGAAACACGTAGACAAACTCCCGACAAGCAGTGAGCCATCAGCTGGACGGTGGTATCTCCACTGTGGTGCCTGAAGAGGTGTGGGCTTGCATAGGTGAGGGCAGAGTCAGGTTCTTAAATCTGCTTTCAGCAGTAATACTAATAAAAACCATTAATTACTGAGGAAAAAGAAAGAAAAGTCGAAAAATGGATTTATGGCACTCGCTTCTTTTACTTGTAAAATGCAATTGCAAAAATTCTTAAATCCTTAGATGAAAAGCTTCTGCCCTTTATGCCTGAAAGCTGCGATATAATAGCTTCTTGTCATCTGTGTCACAAGTTATATCAATAAAACGCTTTCAAAAAATCCTTATTTCAACGTTGTCGCATCTGAGGAACCCGGGAGTCCATCGAGATGTCAGCAAAAAGCGCGCGCTTGTATCTGATCTCCTACAGGCTTACTACGAGCGAATACAACATTGCAATGATCTGTTCCGTTGCTCCCATAATATACTTTTTTCTGAATGTGTCACACACGGCACATACCTCATAGCACCTTAGTAATGCACTTGGAAGAACTATTACCACGCAGGAATAGCCCGCGTTTGACATTTACGCTGTAACTGTTGTAAAAGCTCGCGCAGGTATGATTGATTTATTATTTCTTTTTAAAAAGGCAAGTATTTAGACAAGGTTTGGAAACTGCTAGGAATCCTAAACAAGATCTTTTGTATATGTTGCTGGCGAAAAAGCCAAAAAAAGTTTGATAGTTCCCATAATTCCTGGGAATACTTTCATTAAGTAGGCATGCAGAGCTGAACAGCAAAAGCGAAACAGAGGAAAAGAGCAACATTGGGAGACTACAAGCCCTAACAGTGTTTTATAATTATCACTGCCCTATTCAAATTTTGTCCGGTAAAATTTTAACGTAAGAAAATGGTTCTCTGAACTGTCACTAGAGCCAGATTTTTTTGTGTTGCTTCTGAATTTCAGAAGTAGCAATGCATTCTCCAGTGTCAGCAGCTAATAAAGACTGAGTTACAGATATTGGTATTCATCTCTGCATATCATTAATGGTGGAGATTTTTGAGAAAAGTCTATTTTGGATGGAAAATTCTTCTCCTACCTAGTACTCTCCCGGTCACATGGATCTTTTTCACAAGGACATCAATTTTTGTCTAACGTGCTCGTGTAGATCACCATAATTTAATTTTATTTATTGGTGATCTGATTTAGCTGTGAACTTCCGATACAATATATGCAATTATATTTCGTTATTCACATTTCTAAGAATGTTGAGATGTTAATTCATTTATAATTATTGTTCTAGTACTAATTCGTGTAATACCACCAGCTGTACCTGAGCACATTTATTTTTATCTAGAAAGAAGAGAATCTGGGTGAGAATTTTCCTGTTAAAGGAGTGGGGATATAAATATTCTCACAAAAATCTTTTCTTTTTTTTTTTCCACAAAGGTTTGCCATGTTTGATCTGAACCAGGCTCTCCCCATTGCCTTGCCTGAAGTCAGTGGAGATATGCAAATATGTCCCAGGCAAAGAAAGAGCTCATTATTTCTGGAAGAGAGAAAAGGAAAGGGATTTACTAATTTCAGGTCAAGCCAAGCCAAGGCTGAGAACGTGTGTAGGTTTCCCTTGGTCACCTGATGGCCCCGCCGGACATATTAAAGTACCACTTTGTGAGAAATTGTAAAGCCATATATATATCTTGCGTTATTGATTCCCAAAATGGAGTGAGCCGTTTCAAAACAGCCTATGAAGCTGCAGCAATGACGGAAAATGCTAGTTGCATCTCCCATCATGACTGGGAGGTAAATGCCATTATTATTTTGTTACTAAATGGACGAGGGCTGAAGTGCAAAGCACCCAAAGTACGTGTCAGTCCAGAGTAATTAAGAGGATGAAAGCTGATGCCTTGATGCAGGAAGCGGCGGTGAAACTAAAATCGGGTTTTACTTGTCAGATGGCAGACAGTGGAAATAGTTCTGAGAACGGTTTAATGATAAACATTTGGGCCAGAAAAAAATGTGGCTGATATTGATGGCTTCTCCAACCAGACCTGCTGAAAACCTCGAGTAATTACAGCGGGGTTTAAGGAGCGAGTCTCTCTGCGCTCTCGTGTCAGAGAGCAGAAGCTGCCGGCCAGCATCCGTAATGTAAATACAGTCTGTTACGTGATGTATGATACACAGAAGGAGAAAGAGCTGTTAAATATGATCACCTTAAATGGCTACAGACAGGACTCATAAACCTCGCCTCAGGCCTTCTCAAAGCTGTGAAACCTGCATTAGCCAAGCAGTGAAAGCCCCGTAAAGGAGCAGGGCTGGGAGAGCAGCCCACGAGTGGCTTAGAAACAGTTGGGAAAGGTCCAAATGAGGAAAAAATGAAATAGCCCCAAAGAGCTGAGAGGAGTTAGCAATGGAGTGAGACCGAGAAGTGCTGGTACAGAAAGTCAGAGGAGGAGGAAAGCAAAAAAACCTTTTGGAGGTAAAAGAAATAAAGGCCTTTCTCAGGAAAAATATAAGAGGGTTTTAGATAGTTTGGGGTTTTTTTTGAGCAGAGAGATAATAGCTAAGGCAGAATATTGACAGGCGAACGCGTTGTTTCAGCTACAAATAGTTCAGGTTCCCGAAAAGCTGGATTTGCTTACACAGTACCTAAATGAGGTACCTTGATGCTGTCACTGTGTGAATAGTAATGAAAGGAACAAATAACAGCAACAAAAAAACCCAGCTATACTCTTGAATAGAAAGCTTTGCTTATTTTTTTCTACTAAATAATACCAAGATGAAGTGGTGTTACTAAATTTCGATGAAATTTGGAAGAAAATATGAACTTCTATTTTCTTTTTGGTTCCAAGCAAAATATTGATAATGTCAACAAAATCATACTACAATATTAAAATATAAAAATTGAAGATCTGTTTCTTTTAGGAACATACTTCATCTTTTGTTGTTTCTTGACATTTGTACCAGGTTACAAAATATAGCCTCCGCTGCCACGGGAATGCCATCCTTTTAGCTGTTATAAAGCACAATAACCTTTGTTCTGCTATTAAATTCACTAAAATGTCCAGTTAAGCATTTTTAAACATCATGTTTTCTACATCAAATTACTTTCTGGCTGTTGTCATGAGCGCTGTGACACTCTGATTAAGGAAATAAAATAATCTTTCCGTGTACTAATTAGAGAAGCAGCTGCATTACTAAGAAATCATTTTTTTCCTTGATATTGAAAACATCTGCTCCTGCTCAGCTCTTACATTATGTCATAACGTGGCGTGTTATGTCATACTGTACTTGTCACTGAGGTTTTAACTAACGCTTTTCATACCACACTTACAGCAGACAACTGCACGCAGTCATTTACAGCAGTTTTGTTGTAAAACTTCGGTAACCTGCTGACATTCGAGCCCTGATTTATACAGCTGAGGACTTGGCCTTTTCTTTTCATATGCAATAACCTCATTATTACTCTCTTAAATCACCCAGAGAAAAAGGTAATGTGAGGAACATGTTTGCCAATATAGCAGCATTCTTTATGTTGAGATTTTAAATGATTTGATTTTGCACAAAGCCATATCCTCTTTGCACGTATTCATAATTAATGATAGTCGATTGTTCTTTTTTTTTTTTATTCCAAGGTTATTTTGAAGAGCACATCGGTTCAAAAAGTTTCAGCAGAGAACTTTTATAAACACTCTTGGGTCACTGATGACAAGATCGCTGTATAATTCTAATACATTATCTTACAAGCTGTCCCTGGATGTCTCCACTATAGTCTAAACACTGTCTGCTTTGATTGCTTCTATTTACAAATGGTCTCTGCTGCTCCAAAGTTTAAATACCTTCTACATGTCTGGATTTAATTTATTCCAATAAATGAAACTTTTCAATAAAAGCTGCCCTTTGAGTTATAAACATACCGGGATAATCCAAAGTCAAATGAAGTTTTATGCGCGTGTTGCTGAGCACAGAACATCATCCATCAAACACAGCGTAAGCTTGTAGCCCACGGGGTGGTGGATCACCATCCCTGGGAGATATCAAGACCTGGCAGAGTAATTAGCCTCCCTTAGCAGGAGGACTCAGAGGTCCTTCCTGCACGAGATTTGCAGCTGTCCTGTAAAAGGGAGAAGCGGGAAGACACCCAGGAGAGTTCAGAGGCGTTTGACGGCTCAGCAGCTGCCTGGTGACTGATAGTCAGCCCTCGAGTCCTGAGCAGCGTCACCAACCCCGCTCCTGCTCCACCTCCCCCACCCACGTGCCTTTTCCCCCAGCTTTTATCAGCTTTTATTATTCCCCTGCTGCAGGAGCCCTGATTCCTCAGTCCAAACCTAGGTGGTATGTTCTTTAATGTTGCTGCTTGATCATGGTAGAAATTTGAATGACTGCGCCTTTTTCTATCTATCTGCTGCACACCAGCAGGTTGGATCTAGCCGGGTCCAGCCCATGCCCTTTGCAGGGCGGGGCTAAAAACACTGCATTAGGAATAAAATGGTTTGAGGATAATTTTCTGAATAAAGTGTTTTGTCTTGCCTGCATAAAATAATCCCAAAGGGAGCTTATTAGGACAATCTTTCCGTCTTCTAATAGTAAGGATGGCTAAAAGCTAGAGTAGATTGCGGAAAATATAGGCTTTTCCATGAAGTAGAGGTTTTCAAATATGATTAAATAAATACCTACCAGTAAGGCTTTCAGAACAGGTGACCCTGGCTTGTATTAGTGATGGACTGAATAGATGTATCGCGTCTTTTCTTCCTTTTATTTATTCTTTGACAATTTTTCCCGTTTTTTTTAGTACCGATTTTGATACTTAAATGAATTCCAGCGGGTCGTGTTTGAAACTTTTCAGTAAGATGAAAAAAAAAAAATACACCTGAGTTTCCCTGCCCGTGCCCATAGTTCCTTGAAGTTGACCTGCAGGACATTAGCTCAAGGGTGCCTTTACAATGGAAGAAGGAAAATTTTCCAACACTTTGAAAAGGTAAGTCAGCAAATGCATCCAATATTATTAGATCTTCAATAGGAGCAATTAAGAACCTGCCTATGCAAAGAAAAAATGCAACAGCCGAAATTACTTGATGGTTTACAAGGTAGTTATGAGTTTTTGGTTGGAACACCTTTGTGAAGTAAAGTGCTATTTGCTATGCCCTAACTTCAAACGTCATTAAAATTTATGGACTTTGCCTCTTCCTGAGTGACCTATACCATGATCTGACTATGAAGATTGAATGGTCAAATTCTTGCAACAGCTGTCACAATAATGTGTCACCTTATTGCACATTGCAGTGCTGTTGACATCCCCATGGCTTCTTAGGGGACCATCACAGATATTCTTATACAAAGGACTCCAAAAGAATTTTAAAAATTTTATCCTGTTGCCTGATGCACTTACACAGTGAATCATTGCTGATGGCTTCGTCTGGGTTGCATTTCTTGGTGACCGGTTTACTCTCCTGTTTGTTCAGGATACAGTATCACATCGTGTGCCTTTTACATTACAAATTACATGTAAATAGAGAGGTATGAATTCAGAGGATTTTAAACTCGCTACTTTTCTCCCTGGATGTTTCAGTAACTGAGTTCTGGGTAGCTACACAGACAACACTGAAAATATTTCTTTAGCTTAGGTGAAGTGAAAGACTTGTCCCTTCCACAGTTTTCAGAAAAGCGATCCCTTTGAATATCAGATGCCAGTTGCTGCCTTGCTGTCTATGCCGTGGTGTGCTGCAACGGGTGACTGTAGGTGGGAGTGGCACGCGAAGCCAGCCGTGCGCTAAACCGGGGAGTTCCAAAGAGACAGGGTGTGCTGGGAATTGTATATTCGGCACTTGCCCAATACTCTTTTCCTCTCTTCCAAGTAAAAAATTGTTTTACCTTTATGAAGTCATTGCATTCGACTCCTACGCTAACTGCTTCATCTGAGGGAATTGTGCTATCTGCTCCTCAGAGCACCTCTACAAAGACCAGAGGATACGCGCCGTCCTCTACCAACCCTTTCAGCTAAAGAAGAAACTGTTTCTCCCCTGCTCACAGTCCACGCATACATGCTTTTCAAGGACAACATAATTAAACATATGTTGCTTATTGTTCTCTCTGTGTGAGGGAGAGGCGTGATAGCTGCTAATGAAAAACAATGTGATTTTTTTTCCCCTGCGCATACTATCGTTCCTTTTCTGGTCTGTCAATCAGACTCGTCCTTAGGAAAACCTTTTGCCTATAGCTTTTCCAAAATTACAGAGACAAGTCAATTCATCTTGCTAATATAATACTTTGCCAGTTCCATTAAGTTTTTTAATCAGAAAAAGGATGATAAAATTTGGGGGGGAAATCCCAAGCTAATAATTTCAAAGTTTTACTAAATGAAATGCATTCATCTTTTTTAAAATTTAATATTAAACAATCTCAAACTTTTTAGAAGCCCAGAACAAGCAGAGGTTTTAATTTCACAAGAAAACCGTTAATTTTACTTTTTAGTTCAAAAGGTTTAAAAATGCTTTTGTTAAAGCCAATCCGTAATGATTTCCCCTGATTTTTCAGAACTGGTAGCTAAGCAAAAAATCAGTTCATACTATTCCGAGGTTATTTGAGGAGCTCTTTGTTGTTACTCTTATGTTTCCAGCTTCATTCTCCTGTTTTGAGTAGCAGTTAATTATTTGAGAAAAAATCGAAACAGACCTTAGCAACATGAAAGTAATAAAGAAATTCAGTGATTGCATTCACTCAACAGGGTAAAATTTCTGAAGCCTGAAAAGTTCCTGCACTGGAGAGCGAAAGGCCACTAATAACCTATTGTCCTCAAGAGCAACACAGAAAATAAAGAGGAAAAAAACACATTCTTTGCCGCAGAGTGGTGTTTCATTTTCTCTTGGCTGTATGTACTGCAGTAGACACGTGCAAAAAAAACAAAAATCCACCAAGAAGTGCTCCTTAACAAGTTAACAAGATCTTTGAAGGAGAAAGCATACGTCTTTCATTATGATCCTGTTGTGATAAACCTTTAGTCTTATTCTTCTTCAAGGGCTTGCAAGTGATACTTGAAGTCCAATAAAAGTGAAGACTTGCTGATGCAGTTGGAGTTTAAAAGGAAGAGAAAGAGCTGGTGTCAGTTGTATCACCTCACTGTCAAGGTTTACATCCTTTTCGGTAAATATTGTAATATTTAGCTAAAGTCTAGTCATGAGTGGGTCTTTTTTCCACAAATCTAGTGTGTAAAGACTATCTTTACTTTGTAAAATTTGTAATTCATTCTTAATGAAGGTACTGCTTCGCTTGGCACAAAGCCTAGGACGAGGACTAGGAAATGACTTTGAATGTGCATAAGTGACATTCCACATTTCGCAAACTTATTACATCCTTCTTGATCTATTGCCTTTTGTCATCTGGGGTCTCATCCTGAAGCCCTTACTAAGGGAAAATTCTCTCTGACTTAAAAGCTAAGCAAAGCCTTTATGAATAAATCACCTGAGCTTTTGGGATCATTGATCACTGAACCAAACTTCCCAATCGCTGCGGACTTTCTGGTAACAGGAGCGTGGTACCTGCTTGGCATCGCTACCGCTGCGTTTCCCAAGCCCTGCTCCTGCTTGCTGCGTCTTTGCTAATTCGCTTTATCATTTCACTGCTTGGCTTTTCCAGATTAAGTAAGTTTACAGCAACTGGTTTAATCTCTATATTTAAATATTTAAACCATTTGTCCTACCCAGGATTTTCCTCTTATTATAAAAATTACTACAGAAAGAAAGAATGTTGGAAGCCAAAGGAAAAAAAAAAAATAATGGAAAGGGTATTTTACCTTTATTGAAGCAGCTTAAACAAATGCAGCATCTTGCTGCTACGGACATAAACGGTTTGTATTGTTTAAAGTAGGAGCGAGGTTCTCGTGGGTGTAATCGAGGGACTGTGAGCCCAGGCAGCTTTCCCATCCAAAGCAGATGAGGAAGTCGTCCTCGATTTTTAAGTAACATGAGATACTATTAATGTCTGATGGAAATAACGAAGGGGATAATCAGATGTTGGACTGCAGAAATGAGTAGAAAAGTCCAATAAGCTTTTATGAGAGCTATGCTGCGATTTCTTCAGATGTATTAATAGCAAAACCAAATCATTTCATTATAACTATTATTATTGCAGGAACTATCACACATCCTTCTGTAGCTGTTACATTACAATTATTTGAAGACAAAAGGGAAAAGCTGCAAATTAGCAAACTTCAATTATTGTTTTTAAACCTCAAGACTTTTTCCTTTCTTGTCTGAGAGACATAACAAATTTTAGAGAAACTGCCAGACAATTTTCTCCACACTCTAAAATCAAAGCAGTTTTCATATTAAATATTTAATAATGCAAGTGATATACAGCAATTTTTGTAATGTTACTCCTGTTGATAGTAACTTTCAAATTTACAGTTTAACAGATTATGGTTTTCTCTCCTTAATTCATTCTAACATCTCCCAAGTTTTGTCCATAGATTTGTCCTTCTTTCTCCGAAAATGTATGCCAGAGGATGGATGTGTGTGTACCTGGGGTTGAGATGAAGAGCCCGACGTCAGAGTTCAACACCTGACCATGCCACAGCCTATTTTACATGAACCTGAACAAGCCTTCCTGCACCCCAGCTCCGCGCCTGTCAAAGAGGCCGGTGATCATTTTTCTTCCGCAAGTTTTACCTCTTTCATTCAGTCCACGAGATGGAGAACACGTCCCATTAAGAAGCACAGCACCTAGCACGGGAGAGCCTGAATTGCCATTCACTCTTTCAAAAGCAGGAACGCAAAGAGATGCAGCGTTAGATTAACAAACGTAATGTGTCCCAAAATGAGGGAAATAATTTCCGCAGTAAGCACCTTTATTTTCCTTGGGAAACTTCACAGGGACATTCGGAGTCACTGATGAGCCATAGAAGCAACGCTAAAAAACTAATAAAATATGTGAAAGTCGACACAGACAGATGCCAGCAGGTCACCTTAGCTGGCTTTGTTTAAATTAAAAAGAAATGTGAAACAATTTAAAATCAGCCCTTCTGCTGGATAATTCTTTAGAAAATTGATTAGTAATCTCACAGGCTACCCTTTTCTTTGCCTTAATAATTTACAACTTGTATCATCTATCTACCACCAAGGCACACGGGATCAGCAGCTACCACAAATCAGTAGCTAGATAAGATCACAGAGTACTTGTTCATTTTTAAAAAAAATGCACAAAAGTTGACTAATGCGAGGTTCTGGGGTAGTGCTGGGGCCGGGGACAGGCTGCACAAGGACGGAGATGCTTTTCCAAGGCACAACATCCTCGCACGGTGATGCCCTAGAGGCTGCGAATCTCCATACAGACTACTTATATTTTAAAAATCACCCAGTTCCAGTTCCGAGAAAAAAAATTAAAAATAAAAATGTAATAGAGGCAATTTCTACTGTGAAATGTGAGTGAGCGGGTGTAAACAGTTACAGAAGTGCAGGCTTCGGTTTCTCTGAAATGAGATTCCTGAGGGCTTCATCCTGACCTTTCCTGTTTAAACATATACTATCCTGACCACGTTTATAAATATATTTATGGCATATATATTCCTACTGTTTATGTACTCAGGGAACGCTCTTCCAGCCTCAGAGACTGATCGCCTGGCAGTGATATCATTCCTCCTCCTAGCCAAAAAAAACCCAAGCAGCGAGCCGTCAGAGTGCAGAAGTTAGCCGTTATAAAAGATCGATACCCTTTTTTTAAAAACTAATTGCTAATAAAAGGGTAAGATGTATCCGCTGCCTGGCGGATAATTTAAATGCTCTTAATTCTCGAGCGTGCAGAGTGAGCGACTTCTCGGCTCGTCGTCGTATTAAGCCCTATTCGGGGGCGCTGCCTCCCCCGGATTTGCACCAGATGGGGCTGAGATGCAGCCGCACGTTGACACGTTCTCAGCCGAGCCCTAATCTTAAGTTTTGCTGAACAACCTCCTGCAGCCTTCAATTACCACTGCAGAACTTTGAAATTGGATCGGGGATGGCTTTTCTGACGAGGAGAACATGATGTGGTTTTTATGTACACAGCCGGCTGTAGGGTGCCAGGTTATGCTGTAACCGGTTTTAATACTTATTTTTAATTATAACTTTGCAGGAAGGAGCAGCGATCAATAAAGTAGTCTCTTTGGTCTGATTTCCACAAGAAACAATGACCATCATTCCTCTAGGGAGCATTCAGCTGGAAAAAAAAATGAAGGGAAAAAAAAGAAGAAAAAAGAAGTGGAAACCTATGATTCCTCCTTGATTCCTCCTCACTGCTCAGCAAATTCATCTCATTTTTTAGGAAACATAAGTCCTATCATCATCTTTTATTTCTGTCACAAGCAGAACGGTTTAAGCAGTCTCTTCAAAACTGCCCCTTGCTGGTTTGCTTGTGATGTGTCTGTGGGTAGGTCTTGATTTGGACCCACAAGTGCCATTTGTCACATTCATTCGGCGAAAATCACTCAGTGCCGCAATTCAGGCCATTGCAGCACCTCATCTTCCTTCCACATACACTCCTCGGAGTTTCCCTTTTTCGTCCGATTGGACATTTTCCACGTTGCCATCAGTGTTTTATGAATTCAGCCAGTTACAGAAGGTGGGCAGCAGAGTCACCAAGGGCAGGGTGGTGGGAGATGCCCCCTCCCCAGCGCTGCCCCCTTTCTCAAGGGTCTGAAAACACACTTGCAATTACCCACTAATTACCCACACCTGCTTCTTTTACAGGAAAGGCAGATACTGCTACTAATCTGTGGACAAAAATCCCTTTATTTCTATGAGAGGTCTTAAAGTGCTGCATTGCAACCTGTAATGCTAGAGATCTGCGAGGCGGGGGGCAAGGCTCCTGCGGGCACCACGCTTCACTCTAATAACTGTACACTTAAAATAAGAAACGCTCTTGGAAAATCAGTAGTGGCTATTTTTTTCTACCTTTTAATCACTTGCTTTATATTTTAAGGAACCGGAGTGAATGGCTGGAATATAGGAAGGAAAAACGCTGTTTTGGATGCGTCGTGCAGGTGAACTTCATTTGAAAGAAAGAAGAAAGAAACCCCTCATCATACAGTGATGTTTGTCCGCTATGGCACTAATCATTAGTAATAAGTATTAACGTACCACCGGAAGTACTGTAAGCCAAACGCTGCGTTTTCCCTTAAAGCTGTGCTCAGGCTTGTGAGGTTAGAAGGCTTTTATTAAGGGATGTTACCCAAAAAGTCAGCTTTTCCTCACCCTTCTGGCTTGAGCCAAAACTCCACATGGATTTCAGCTGCCTTTTTGCTTGTCTCCTCTTTGGACAGCCGTTGCTGAGCTTTAGGACTTAATGCGATATTAAGCATGAGGCAGAGTTTACCTGAGGAATATTTAAAAAGAAATATGTCTAGAGTACAGTTATAAAGCTATCGCAACATTATATACAGTTACCAAACTTGGAAAGACCTCTTTAAGAGTGACCCGTAAACACCTTCATGTATTAATGTTGCATATTAATGTTACGTTTTCTATATTAATTTTTTTAAGGATTCCCAGGCATCTTTCTTATTCTTTTCTATATGCATTGTTCTAAACGCGCAATGTCCTTTTCATTAAAAGAGCAGACTTTTCTTCTCCAAACTAAACTCCCAATGTTCAGCTTATCAGGATTTTCACCTGCGTTTCTGGAGCAGGAATATCTATATTCTAAATGCTGTGCGCCCCATAGGGGCAACCAAAAGAGCTTAAATACTCAGTGATCTCCTAGTTTATGCCAGCAGCTATGTTTGCTATCATCCCTTGAAGTGACAGTTGTTCATCACGCATTCTTTGTCTCTCCCACAGATTTAACTCCAAACTGTCTTTTGCCTCCATTAAGTGGATTGTTAGAAAATTGATGTTATAAAAAAATCCATCTCTGATAAGATTATCTCAAGAACATGCCACCCAAACGCGCAGATCCTTTGTCAGTAAACCAGCAGAGCTGGAGGCAGTGTAGGCATCTCCAGAAAAACTACTTCAGATTTATGTTGCCATCAGTCTTGCGCAAAGAGACGAAGGCATAATTATAGTTTAAAAAAAAAAAAAAAAAAACAACAAAATAATGACACTTAAACTTTCAGATTTGTGTGCAATTGGAATAAAAATGTTGATTAAGATTACTAAAGAAAGACCTCATTTCCAAAGAAAATGTAGTTACTGTTACAATAACCCAGCTTTCGGGATTTTCGTTTTTTTTTCTAGTGAACATCACTCATCGCATTCAAAGGACTTTTCTCAGGCCAAGGTAATATTGGAAGATGCAGCTCAACAGCACAAGGATGAAAAAAATATGCTTTTGGGGGGATGAGCAAGGTTTCTTTTTTTTTTTTCTTTTTTCTTTCTCAGATGAGAGAGACTAGAAAATTGATCCAAATAAAAGTTTCATGTTTCATGTAAGAATACATCAGACATTACCTTTTCCAAAGATTAATAAATCAGGGGCTACCTAAAATAAAAGCAGGCAAACAAGCAAACAAAAACTCTGTTGGACAAGCTTACTTCACAGAAAGTATAATAAACACGTGAAATCTGATATACCACAAGCAAAATAAAAATTCATATTTTATTCATGAATTCATCAATGGTTTCAAGAGACTACCAGCACAGACAGATTTTTTTGATGCCACATTAATATTTCATTGTTTTTTATGGAAGGGAAAAAATGAACAGAGCAGATAAAAATGGTACAAATAACATTTAAAAGACAAAGGAAGAAGAGGGATTTGGAATTAATAAGATTGAACAGGAATGAGAGGGAAATGGTCAAAATCTACTGGGCAGGTCTGGGTGTCACACGCCCCCAGGGTCTTCACACAGAGCTTACAAGGCTTCCCTTTCCTTCTTTCCACGTGTAGGAAACTCATCAGACTTGGCCAAATTTGTATTCAGAGAAGTGCTTTGCTCCTTGCTTGGGAAAAAAGAGTGGTCGGAGAGAAAAAAAATAAATAAAATAGTGTGTCTGAACCTAATCATACTTTTTGGAAGAGAAATAGCGAGTGCACGGAGTGGCATGACAAAGCCCAGGAGAGTGTCTGCCCTGGTGATTTTCCTCTCCTTGCACTATTTCAAACTGTATTTTTGCTGCAAAGTGGGACTTTTCCCTTAAAACATGCTCCCTTGCAGAGCTCAAGGATGCTATCGAGGCCGTGTCCATCCTGCACTCACCACCTTGCAGCTGCTGCAGTTCGAGCTCATCTGAGCTTGGCCACAGCAGCACAACTTCTCCCAAACTGGAAGATGCCTTTACTCCTTAAAGGATCACAGCGATCACAGCCTCTTCCAGCTTTGGACCAACTCTTTTGCCTTTTTTTTTTTTTTTTTGGCAGAGGTATTACAGCTGCAAAATGATAGATTACTATTTCTTATTTGTGTTGGAAAGTCCACACCGCAGCCAAAATTCGCTGGAGAATTAAGTAGTTTCTTCTAAGTGGCAGAAAGTGTACTGTTAAGGTGAAGCGCAAACGAGGAGATAAAATTAAATTGCTTTGTCCAAGATCATGCAGCTGTACTACAACCAGCCGGAGAGCCGAGATGAGACCTGAGGCGCGGTGACGGCTCTGCAGAGGCATCGCTGGCTTCGCTGCCTCCGCACGGACCGCCTGCGAGATGCTCTGCTCCCACCCGGCACTGTCTCCAGGTGGAAACTCCTGAGAAACGGAGGTTTGACAGACTTAACTTCAGCCTTAGGCCTAATTTCGAGAGGCTGGATGTGCTCCTGATTTCTACTCACATGAGGACGGCTGCACTAAAGATTTTTCCAGACCTCTGAGTCCCTGCTCATTATGCCCCAAGTACCGAGCCAAGTAAGATGGTTTGCATACAATATTTGTGTGCAGGATGCTGCATCCTTCATCCTTCACATCACAAAATGATGTCATGCACCCTAGCACATTACAGGTTTTAAAAATATTATGTCTGACCATACATAACCTGTCCTGTTGGAAAGAAAATATATTCCTGAGAGCACCTGATCTATGAAACTTCACTGCATGGGTGAATAAGCCCCACCGGCAAGGTATAAATGTCCTGTACTCTGTCTTTGCACCTCAGGCTCTCAGACATATTTCTGCAAAAAGACACCGTAAAAGCACAGTCTGCCATCGTGGAGTGGAAAAGCAACTTCCAGGTATTCATAGGCATAGTCCATTTAAAATTTTTTCTTTAACTATATAAAGAAAATTGATCCTGGAACAACTATGAAATAAATTAATAATTAGCCGAATAATTACATCGTGGCGCTTGCTAATTTTGTTTCTTTAAAAGGGCGCTCCCAAAGCTACTAGACTCTAAACCTATCCAGTGTGAGCAGAAACAAGGCACGACCCAAATTGTTTGTGCTTAAATTTGCTTTAATCTGGCAGGCTGTTGATACACCTACTCCAAACTTGTTGCTGAGGCAACTGTTGGCACAATTTCTCCCACACTTAATTCAGTTTAAACATTTTCCATAAATGATTTAAATGTCTTCATTTCCATAAACATAAATCCATCAACAACATTTAAAAACTTTTCATGTTTTTAATGAAATGTTCAAGCCTTCATCTTAATTAATAGTTAAAAATGCAAAACCCTCTAAAAAAATTGAAAATGCTAGCTGTTTCTCTGTAATTTTACAGTAGAATAAAAAGATAAAATGAGATCAAGAACAATTAAATAATAAAACTTGTTATATTTTAAATAATTTAAGGATTGTGCCACACAGTGATAATTTAACTATAAACACACCTTGTTAATCTAACAACTCTACAGTGGTCCATACACAGTAGCTTTTCAATGAAAAAAAAATTCGTTCTCAATGCAAAATTAAAAAATCACATCCACCATTTATCATCTATTTTTTTGGTCATAATTGTTTATTATTTATTATTTGTGCTCCAGCCATAATTACTGCTGGGAATGTCAGTTTAGCATTATAAAAATACACAGGAAGATACAAATCCTTCCCTGAGGAGTTTACATCCTCCTTTTCTTACCATAAAGTGTGGGAAATGTACTATATTTCTCCTTAGAAATGTGTTTTGGGGTTATTTTGTTTTGTTTCAGTTTTTTGCCCCGGGTAGCTAACTCTAATTTAACAGCACTGACTTTAATGACTGTCAGGAGGATAAGTATGAGCCTGGGTGCCCCACAGGCAGGAGGTTGTCTCTGTCCTACACGGACACCAGAAACCTCGTTCCACGTTAGGGAACAAGCTACATTTGACAAAGCCATTCTTCCCGTGCACATTTTCTTTTAAGCCAGCCCTGCGCCCACTTTGGCCTCTACTGGGAACCACTTCGGTCCCAGGATTCTAATATCACATGCAGCACTTCACTCAAGCCCCATATATTCCTCATTAAGCGCGGTCCATCCTTGCTTGACGAGGTAGACACGTCTCGTATAACTGGCCAAGGAGAAAAGGAAGCCAGTCTAATTCTAACAATGGACCAAACATGGGTTAAGTCCTAGACTGGACACGGGGCCCAGGTATACCACACCAATTTGTTCCCTCTCAACAGAAAGGGGGCATCTGAGAGAGTCTCTGGGGAGCGGAGGGAGGTAAAGGGTGCCTCCTTCCATCAAAGATGTGATTTTCCTTCTGAAGACTGCCGTTTCTACAATTTCTATGCCACTCTAAAGTCACGTGGGATTCATCCAGGCTTAGGGAGATGTGGATAACTGCATTAATTTTGAAAAGAGAAGGGTTGTTTTTTTTCTGTTTTGGGAAACTGAATGTAAGCTGGTTTGGACAGAGGCCATTTTTGTCATGTGTTTGTAAAGCGTTTTAATTGTGTGCCTTGTCCACGAGCAGGCACTACAGCAACAAGATAAGATGGAGAATAATCGGTGTGTGAATTGGCCTTTTCTTCAGTCTCCTCTGTCTCCTCCCCTGTTGGTTCTTCTGACACTCTACCCTACTCGAGACAAAGGATTAATGCCAGTAATGTCAGTTCCTCCGACATTACGATACTAGCCCAGAGGCTGACCTCCAGGGTAGATAGACGCTGCTCAAAAAATAATACGAATAGTATCATTTAAGGTGGTTGCTGTCTGTGCTGCAGTTATAAGGTGCTCAGTATATTTCAGTACCGAAATATAAAGATTCTTGTTCTTTTATATAGCTTTATATAGTCTGCATATACAGTTCATGTGTATAATTGTATAATTCTAATGGTAGGAATGGAATAGGTCATTTGATTTGAAGATCTTGCAACGGATAGTGTTTTTTCCAGTGTTGGCTCCTGATGTTTTCAGCTCACTGAACCAGAACTTCTCTCTTCTATGGGTTCAGAGATCTCGTCATGCCTCAGAGGAGTTTTCTGTCCTACCTAGTCCTGGATAACCTAAGCCAAAATATTTTTGCCTGATTTCCATCACATTTTCTGACTGCAGTTATTGTTTCTTGATCCTGGCTTTTTTTTTGAAAATGGGAAGCAAAAATCTGATCTATTTCAATGTGGAATCCACTTTCAAAACAAAACAGTGTTGGTGAATGCCCAAAGTTGAAAACTTTAGGACTCAGATCCCACATTTTTTTTCTTTTTTGTCCTTTTTTTCTTTTCTTGTCAGAGAATCATATCATAGCAGAAGTGTTGACTGGAAAGGACCTCTGGAGTACACCTAACCCAATCTCCTGCCTGATGCAGGACTGTCACCAGCATGACATCAGGTCAGTGGTGGCTTTCTCCATGGGTCTTGAAATTCCCCACGTCTGGAGATGTCACAGTTGCTCTGAGTGACCTGATCCAGTGTTTACTAGTCGGGAAGCGTCTATAATGTCCGGCCATTTCCCATTTTCCAGTGCCAACAAGGAAATTCCACAGTTGAGTTTGGCTCCACAGTTTTACAATTCCCTTTCCAGAGAATCTCTCAGGCAAGGCTGGGCCACTCTAAGGGGCTGATCCAACCTCCTTTGCTTACAGCAGAGGAGTTTGGGGAAGCTCCATATAGGCTCTCATCTCACCATGGACACAAGTCAGGTTAGCCAAGCATGGATTGCTCTTGGTAAACCCTTGCTGCCTGAAGGACTTCTCATCCTGCCCACATTAGGCAACAAAGTCAATAGGGATATGTTCTAGGACCTTTCCAGAGACTGCAAGGAAGTGGATCAGCCTCCATCAGCTCTCCTACAACTGGATATTACCATTGAATGCAATATACATCAGCTGATCTACCTCTACAGAAAAAAACACCAAGAGAAATGGAACTCCATTTCTTTGGGTTCTCTGAGATGCCATAACCATCTCATACATTGCTGCACTACTTTACTAATTATAACAGCAGCTACATATCTCTTTCCTCTCTCAGGAGTTTCTAAACAACTTCTCGGCTTCCCAGCCAAAGCTTTACAGTTCAATTTCTCCTGGAGCACTACAGAAAAAAAAAAAAAAAAAAAAAGAGCAGTCATTTGCTGGAATCATGAGCAGCTAATTTGCTGAGTTTAGTGGCAGGAAGCCTGAAGATAATCAATCCAGTTCTTCTCTACATATATGAATGCAATACAGCATGCTGAGTATGGTAAATTATGCTGTTCAAAACAAGATGAAAAATCTTATCAGGTGAAACTGTAGATAAATCTTCACTGGCAGAACATTATGCTTCAGAATATCTGCAGGTCCTTAGAAGATTTTCTCAGTGTCTCACATAGTCAAAATCCAGGCACAATTGGATAATTATATTAAATTAGGATATGCTTATGTTTTTATCTGGAACAGAGGTTACATTTGCACCACAACCTTCCAGATTGCTGCAGTTCTTCCTCATCCAAGTTCAAGCAGTTATTTGGACATAACTAAGTTCACATGAAAGTGTTCAACTTTTAAAAATTTCCTAGCTCTTTACTGATTCTTTGTTTTCCTCCGTGTACATTATTTAATTTTTTTTAGTATTGTCTCGTTCTTGCTTACATGAAATATATTATAGCAAAGTTTGTCTTCTGTGCAGCTGGCAAACCTCTTTTCTGTTTCACCCAGCCATATCCAAACCAGATTTCTTAGATACGTCAGTCAGCAGAGGTACTTTTCTCTATCAAGCACATAGCTTAGCTCACTCCAGGCACTGAGACAGATGATATAAATGTGAGCTGAGCTGGGCAATATAAAACTGCCTCAAATCCTTCTGAGGCTGTATAACTTCATAATTCTCCTGAGGTGCACTAGAAGAGTCATTTCTCTCTTTTCTTCTCCTTCTTTTAGGTGGATTTAACTGACATGACCAAAACTCATTGCCTGGAAGTAAAAAGGAAAAAAATCCTACTGTATATTTTACGGTTAGGTTGTAATTGGAGAACTGCACTTTACTAGACCTGCCGTAAAACCTCTTCATTGACTTCTGAGCAGTGAAATATATACAGGCTTCAGATGAAAAGCAAGCAAACAAACAAACAAACAAACAAAGGAACCATTCCCACACCGTTTACATTTAGGGTTGTACTGGGTCTTTATAAGTGAAATCCTGAGTAGGGAATCGATTCACAACATCCCTTAAAATGCCATAGAGTTATGACTCTTCAAGGTCTGGAAAAGGAAGATTGGGGCAGTTTGTACCCTCTCTGGTATTAATAACTTACTGCATGATGAGACTCCTTCACTTTTGTCCAGAAATGCTTTGGGAACCCAGAAATGTTCCATATTTTGTTGTCTTCAAGTTCAGGTTTTACACTCTGCTATGAATAGCAATTCCAACTAAAACAAACAGACGAAGCAACAAGCAACATCCTTTCCAAAGTTCAGTTCTCTCGGTAGAGTTTTAGGCACCTACAAAGCAATGGCTTCATCCTTCAGTCCCCTGGGGTAGTTTCATGTTACCATACAAAGCCAGGTTACCTAACGGAGAGCACAAAAGGGTGAGGTAAGTTCTTGAATTCAAGTACTTGAGTTTGAACATTTTCGTATGCATCGATATGTGTTACTTTTTTCACTTAACGGGTGTGTATACTTTTAGAAATGAAACTTGAAAGAAGCTATGATTGCAAAGTTTCAGATAAGCTCTTTTAAACAGAAAAACAAATGAACAGATTGTTCAGCCTCATCATTTCTTTTCAAGTGCATATGTAAGGTCACAGGATTAGAGCAGGCTCATATTAAAATATTGTGGCCCACTGGCCTCTGTACAAAAAAAAAAAAAACGAAAAGGAAAAGGAGTATTATTCAGCCTTATTGCGCTAATACACCTTCGCATGGCATCTGTAATGCCTGTGTGCATCCAAACCGAAGAGTAAAAACTAGCGTAACAATGTTGTGCTCTCTAATTAGAGAATTGTGAATAATGCTGGTAATAAAAATAGTGTCATAAAAGGGTAAGAAAATTGCTTCCCCGTAATAAAAAATGTCTCCATTGGGGTCACATTTAGTTTTTGTGGACTGACAAGGAAATCAGTCTCGGTAATATATTGTTAACTGACTGTTCCTCTGATCCCGAAACGTCTTCTCCATTCACATACATATTTCTAGCTTGTTAGGGTGGCAGCATGACAGTACAAAGGACTGGGATGTATGTCTGTGCAAGGTAAGCATAACTTCTAGATGCTCTGAGTCAGGATTTTATAATCAGATAGCAGAGCTAAGTAAATGGTTATGTTCTACATCTCCCCAAAAAAATAATAAAAGGAAAGTCTGAAGCAGCTCTGGAAACAGGGAGACTCTGCAAAGCGCTCCTGAGTTTTTAGAATGTATGATTGGAAATATCTGCTGCTTTTTTGTCTCGTGTTCCTCAAAACCTGATCAAACGTTAAAGATGATCTGAATTTACATGGGGGAAAAAAGCACATACTTCCGCCATTATCTCCTTTTCTGCTTCCTTATAAATCCAAACTGGATAGCATCCAATTTCTCATCGCAACTGCCTCTGGAAATGAAAGAGAGCCTGAATAGAGGAGGAGATGAGCTGCTTTAAATGCTTTTTCATAGTTCTTCTCACTGCTATGAAAGCTTCATTAAAAGCTGCAGCTTGCTTGTTTTCTAACTCTTCCAAAGTAATAAGCATATAATTGTGCTGAAAACTTGGGAGGAGTGTATCACTGCAAACCATTATGGCACTGGTTTATTTCAAGGTCCTTTTGCACTTTCTTGGGAATCAGAGACCTCTGTCATTCACATCTGAAGGAAATTCAGAAGAAATAGTGTCTTCTTAAAGAGGACATTGAAAATTCACAACGTCCATATGTCTACATAAATTACTTCTTCCTGGAGCATTGACTGTGAGTACCTGTTGTGTAGCTTAACAATTATTTTGCCTTTTTTTTGGTCTTCTTAACCTACACTCAAAATATGTCATAAACACCACTCACCGCTACCATACTGGGAGCCTTTTTGCATTTATTTTGATCTGTTGGGGTGGACAAACATAAGTAATGATGAAGAAAATTTGTGATGCCAGAATATACTACAGCCTATTTTAAAAAAATCAGCTGCAGTCCTAAGATCCACACATTCTACAAATGATTACATAGGCTCCCTTCTAATATCTGCTGTGGTGCAAAACAATCTTGCCTGCAGATGATAATAACGGCTTTTCGGAAACAGCTGGAAGGGATCTCAGACAGCCCAGCTAGATGCACGCATTCGTAACACTGAGGATGACAACAATATTCAAAGCTCTTAAATCACCCTCCAAAAGGACAGCCTTTCAGCATCGAAAATCCACTTCATGGATCCACCAAATTCAATCCACTCTTATATTTACTTACGAAATTCCACTCTTGAAGTCCCGTATACATTATGGAACAAAACAGAGACTTTTGCATTGTTTGAGGCTAAAGCTCTGTGTTATTTCTTTTCCAATTTGTGCCACTTATGGCAGCCCCAAATATCCCAGTGTGCAACACAGCGTGGAAGGAACATAGTATTTGCAATATATTAGAACATAAGGGTAATTCCTGGGGTGAACTTAGGTAAGTGAGCCTGATGGGAATGCTGACAAAAATATTCACAAAGTCAGACGTCAATTCTGTTAAAGTGAATGTACGTTTCTGTAGAATAGATTTTCTGTGTTTCCTAGCTGCGTTTCCTTGTCTTCTTTCAGTCTGCAACATTAATTATCCTATGTAAAGATCACAGCTCCCTAATAGTCATTCTGAATCTCTGTTCCATCTTCTTGTTTCCAGTTTCCTTCTCGGATTCCAGTGAAAAAACCCTTCTAGTTTATAATGAAACAGAATGGATTCATATCTCATAAAAACCAAAACTATAAATTTAAAATGGTTAGTTTCTCCCACAGAATCTTGATAGCTTCAGTTTTCAAGCTTTCTCCAAGCTAACTCTGTACCAGCCTCCAGAAATAAGAAGTTATCTTTACATTCGTTAATTTTCTTTCACCAGCTGAGAAAAATAAATGGGTACTCCAGAATAATTAAAGTAAAACCCATAGTGAGGCCAAACATATCTCCTCTTCCCACTGAACCGGTGGAAATTTTCTGGCATATAAAACAAAGATGGGTAAAGCCAGTGGAAAATCATTGCTTTACTTTATTCTTATCTTTTTTAAAAATAAAATTCTTGCCACACAAAAACTGGCTTTAGGATTTTATTATCTGATTGAGGGGCTTTCCTGATAAGAAAGGAAAGAACATTCACAGCAAGTGAAATAATGGCTTTTAGACCACAGGCTTTACCCTAACCCAGAGAAAAGTGTCCACAGAATCCTAATCTCTTTGTAGAATTAAGAATGCAGGGTGTTCCCAGAAGAAAAGATTGAGCTACTTGCCCTCGGCCCCTTCTTTTTTCTCCTGAATTCCTGATTTTCAAGCAAGAAATGCCCTAAGAGGTGTAAGCACTTGAGGTTCTAGAAGTAAATCCCAAATTTATGACCTACTCTACTCAATCAAAAGACCACGAAGGCCAACAGAGGCTGCATTTTTCTTCCCTTTGTGCTTAATTTCAAAATCCAGAGAGGAAATGAATGAACTTTTTGCTTTTCTGTCTGTGTGCCACAATATACGAGTTTTCATCAAAAACCTCAAATATTTTCAGGTAGAGTAATCTCTAAACACTCCCAGAAGCAATTAACATTGTCTATGCATTCTGCCCATGCTTGTTTGTCATGTGAACTATACAAATATTATTTTCAGGGTTTCTGGTAAACTTGTGATTGCTCATCCCAGAGTCACAGAACTGACTAGGCAAACATTATGAAGGGGTCTGGCATTGCCATTTGGAGCCAGGACATGTGGCTAACAGGCGTCACTGGGGCCTGAGCTGGGTAAGTCTTTTGCTTGCCACTAAATGGGGGAAGAGGGGAGAAGGATGCTCCAACCCTGAATGGCTGACGTGCTTTTCTTCCCCTTCCTAGACAAAATTTCTTGAAGAAAAGAACTTGAAATGTGGCCTGCGGGCAATTTTTTTTTTCTCCGTTCCCTCGTGCTTGCCATATAAGCAGAGGGACAGGGTTGGCTATTAGACATTATTTTTAAAAAAAATCAAATGTTGTGGAATTTTACAGAAAAAAAAATCAATTCAAATATTATGACCCATTATCATAAGCTCGTAAACATCCTTTTTATGTATTTTTCCATGATGGATAGCAATTTGCAAGTTGTTTTTTTGCCGACTGCAACAAAGAAGGATCTGATGCTGAAGAAGAAGTACTTAGGCTTTATCCTTAAATATTTATTAGTACAAGAAGCAACGTACCGCAATGTTCTGGCGTTGTGTCACATTCGATTCGCCTGTGTAGGTACAACCTGTAGGCAGCTGTTACACCTAAGAAACAAATCAGTCAAAGGACTGTGAGGCGCTAATGCAAACCAGCCCTTGCCAATGATATGCACAGCTTTCTAAAGAGGCTGGCACATTTTCGCCTTGTGCTTTGCATTTTTACTACGTTTCGTAGGCTTAGCAGCTTGCAGTGCAGGAATTGAATGTGGCTACACGTCGCTTTAGGTGTTTGAGGCGGTCGTTTGATATGTATTTTTATGTGACATCGGTGTTCCTAAGGTACGTGAGCACAAACTTTATCGTTCCATTTATTGCCTTGCAAATTTATATGAATTAGGCAGTTATATAAGTTAGTATTTCAATGCGAGGCAGAAAGAAATCTGATAGGACAGAGCAGTACAGAACACCAGAGCTTGTAAGTGCCCTCAGGCCCAGCTAAGGTCTTAACCCTTTTAATGTTCTCATAACCCTTCCATGCAATGACAAAAATACAAAATACTCTGAAAAAAGAAAATCCTTCTGCCTCAGACTGCTCAGTCACGGCTCACTTTCAGGATTATTGAAAGAAAAAAGAAATTTTTCTGTCCAGTATCTTTTTCTTGTAAATCTGCTGCATTCTGGGAGTTGTAGGAACCCCTGCTCAACAGCGCAGAAGGCAGTGCCAAAAATATGACATGAAGACTAACAAGATGAAATCATTGTCTGTGGGCAAAGCAGAGCCATGTGATACCTCCATCAGCGAGGCTTTCATATGCAGCAACCTAAAACCCTTAAATAAATTGAATTGATTAAGGTGAGCCAGTGGCAATTCAGCCACCAGCTCCTCTAGAGCCACGCAAGGCGGGTTCAGCGGAAGGAGGGCAACGCTCCTTCGTTAGCAGTGAGCTCCTCCAAGCTCCAAAAAAGCTGCCACGGTGGTAATGAGGAGACCCATAACTACAAGGCACTTTCTGAGCAGCCACCTTGTCCCCAGGTCCAGCTTCCAGATGGTTTATCTCAGCCTCAGGACCTAAAAGCACACGCTGGTGATGAGGGAAAGTCATACAGTCCTACGAAGCTGTCAAGTAGAGGAAGTGTCCCCAGGAGATGACTGGCAGTTTAGCAGAGCAGACGAGACAGTACAAACATAAAAATGGAGACAAACAGAGCAGATGCAGGGAAGCCAGCTCATCATTTTTCTCTTGCGAAATATCTGTGCTCTAGTTCCAATTAGCTAGGAGAGGAGCAAATTGTCACTTCAATTCAGACTTCCAGGTTTGGGGAGAGAGCTGTGCCAAACAGTAAGGAAGATAACTTGCAAAGAATATGAAAAAGAGCATCTTTATGGCACACCTGCAGGTCCATATTATCCTCTTAATGCCTACCAACACTTTAATTCGAAGATGAAAAATTACTGGTTGCGCCTGTGTAGTCTCCACAGTTTCGGATTAGCCTTCAGCATTGCCTCGTGGCCCAGGGCTTCGCCTCACGGCAAGCTGTCTGAGCAGCAGCATGGGGTGTGTTGGGAGGCCCACACATCCAGCTCTCTTGCCCAAGTCTGGGGACGCTTTGCTCTGGTCCTGCTTGCACTTGGCGCGATGGCCAGCCTCCCCGGCACTGACAAGGCCCAAGTACGAGTGTGCACTGAGTGTGCAAGCTGGCTGAAGTGCTGACTGTCCTCTAGTGCCTCTCCAGGATTCCCCCATGAATGCTGAAAGAAAAAAATACCTGCTCATGTGGATATATGAAAATGCTTGGCCAGTGATATCATTTTTAGATGTTACTTCTCTGAGAGAAGTAATGCCACCATTACCCTTACACAACACGTGCTGAATACCTGCTAACGTGTTCAGAACTCCAGGTCTGAGCACCCAGAAATGCCCAAAACCGATCTTAACAGCCGAGCTCCAAATTAATCCTTCTATTTGCAACCACACGGTTCTCAGGGAAGGCCTTTGGATGCATGTAACCAGCAAATCAGCACTGTCAGGCTGCCTCTTTGCTAATCCTTCGCGATTCGGTCCAATCTAATCCAATCTAGCAGCTTCTTTTCTGGACATAGGAAGCCCTTTTTATCTGTAGTTAGCTTCACATTAGCAGATAATATTAGCTGAACACCTCTTTCCTTCCCATCTTCAGAGGCTAGAGCCTGTGTCCAAGATTTTGTCACTAAATGTAGGGGCTTTGATTCCAGTGTGTGATTCCCAATCTATCTCCCTTGTGTCTGGGACAATTTCCAAGCTGCAGAGATTCCAGGATTTACCATGTGCAATGGCAAAAGAAATCTGTGTTCAGCAGCCAGGCGCTTCCAGGATCTCTCTGCTGCGGGGGTGGCTGTGTATGCCGGAACTTGTGTATGCAGCCGCATACCCTGTCTTGGTAAAAGTAACTAAAATGAAGTACAAAGTAAAGCAAGATGGGATTTAATGATTTTATGTTGACTGTTTCGTACCCAGGCAGACGTCATTGCATCGAGGCTGGTGATGGTGGTAAATGCAGGGGAATACAAATGTGTGGAAGAAACAGCAAAACAGGGGTTAAAAGAATGACATCTTTTAATTGCTACAGATGATAGAGAGCAAATAATACAAAGATAAGGTGTCAGGAAGATGAAGAACAGAATTGGAACCATAAAATAATGTGGCAAAATATCCTGGCCAACGTCAATTTCTAAAGTGTATAAAAGGCACATCCAGAATTAGTTTACTGTCTTCACTCAAGAAGAACCCAGAGGATAAAGTGAGGATGTCAGCAATGCCCCTTGTCCTCTGTCACACACAAGCGATCCTGACCAGACCACTTGGGCACACGTATCTCGGTGTTCAGGAGTACGCGAGGCTCAGACTGAGCAGGTCAAACCAACCGTTTGAGAGATTTGGCCAAATCCTTCACCTTCTTAAGGTTTTACATTTTTGTATTGAATTTTGCTACATTGATTTCCTGCAGCTGTGCTGCTTCTAGCTGCGTTTTCTTATACTGTAGTTCGGCTTAGGAAACATCTTCTCTTTTTTAATCTCTCATTTGAGAGATTTCCATCAAACCCAATTCTTGAAAAGAAAAAATACCTTTGCACATTTGAACTTCTGCACCGGGGAGAGCAGGAGACATAAAGCTCAAAGCAGGCCTGGTCACAATCCTCCCCAGAAAAAGCAGAATATAAGCAACAGAAATGCCTGTAATAGAGTTCGCAAAACCAGCTTCAGTTTAATAACATAGGACAATTTTAGTATCACAGGTACTCGTTATAATTTGCAACGTATGGTTTTTGATTGGATTGACGGAGCCACATTAAATGAATTGTCCGTATTTTTATATGCTTTTAGAGAATTACAAAAGCAGTTTATGGATTAGTTTGAAAAAACCAACTTCTGCCATATGAGTTCAGATGATCATCATCTCCATACGCTCGATTATAATGCCCACTGTGAATTCTGCGTTATCATTTGACTGATACATCAGAATTCTTTTATTTCCCTTAGTTTTCAGTGCTAATTTTGAAGTAAATCTTGAACCTTTACTGAATTGTTGTAAAAATCGGATCACCTAAAACCCACTATATATGAAGTGATTTTATATCTCTACGAAGACTTTAACATTGGCTGAGAAGCCTACATTTGTTCTTCAGCATTCAATGCTTTTAAAAGAAAAGTCTGATGAAAAAAAAATGTATCACTGAAGACTGCATTATCCAATGTATATATTTGTAAAAAAAAATCTGTTCATGCTTTTCAACAAGCAGAGAAAAGGGGTTTTTTTTATGTACTTTCTAACTTTTGAGTTAAACCTGTACAGGGGATTGAGAGGAGGAGGCTCATATGGCTGGGATTTAGAAGATGCTGTAAATTGGAAATCAGCTTTTCGATGGTGAGGCATACAGAATAAAAGGTAGGTTTGTAGGGGGCAAGAAGAAGTCTCTGCAAATTGTTGTGTCAGCTGGGTAGAAATTTTGCTAGGAACTTTTCTCTACTGCTAGATGATCGTTTTGGGGGAGCTGAAAAGGAAAGGAACCGGAGGCTATTTGCCCCAACTGAGAATATTTTACAATAGCTGCTAGTATAACAATGGGTAAGAAAATAGACTGATCAGGGAACAAGGGATATATAATTGGCAAAAATTGCTCTGTGGTGACCCAGCTGGGGCAACTGATAGCTGTAGGTAGCTGGTATTCAAGACTTTGGGAGTTTTATAGCTATTTGCATATCAAAAGCTGTAATTTTCCTTGAAAATCAATGGAAGTCTCTCTGACTGAGCCCACCTGATTTTTATTTTCTCTATTTTTATTTTCAAGATAGTAAGACTCATCAAACATTGGCCTTTTGTATTAATTCCTCTTCGGTGTGGGCTTTTCCCCTGAATTATAGCTGCTGTTTTAAAAAAAAAAAAAAGGCAAACCTCTTCCTTCATTTCTCCTCCTCAGGCTTAAAGCTTTGGCTGCTTACTATCTTATTCCTCCTTGACTTTTGAAAATTATGTTTTGTTGCATGGTGACATTTCAGCAAGCATTTCTGTGCAAGCTCGGGATGAGGTGGTTATGTTAAATAGCTCTTTTACTCACTCTAGCGTAAGAGCTCCAGCAGCAGAGGTCTCCCAGAGAAGAGGATCTGATAAGCGTGGCTTTTAAGTGGGGTTTCTGTTGAACAGCCCTTATTCTTCTTCATCCAGATCCTTTTAGAACAAAGAACACGAGTGATAATGCCTAGCAAGAAGACTTCTTGTCTAATTCAAATGCAGTTTGAACCTTTGTGGATGCAATGAGGGCTAACTAAAGGGACCATGTCTAAGTAAGCCCTTCCTTAGAGGGAGCAACGTGGCCACCAAAGGGTCAAAGCTTGCCCTGGTAAACAGGCAGATGTGATGGCACGATGCAAGTCAGAACTTTCATCAATACTAGAAAGCTGATGTCTTCAGCACATATGAAGTATGCACAAAGGATGCCTAAGATCACGGAATACCTTGAAATGGTAGGTCTTGTTATTGAGTAGCTACAGATTCTAAAGGAAAGAGTAAATACAGAATTATTTTCCTTTACTTTGCTGGCTTCTTGGGTAGAAGCTTAGAGGATGGTTCACCGTTTTAAAAAATGATAATTACTTCCAAATTCCATCAGTTGAGTCTGTGAGTATGCTATTTTGTGGCTCTTCCTAACTCTTCCTACCTCTGCAAGATTAATCTCTCTGGAAAGTAGAGAAAGAAGCTATGCAACTTTTCAGATACTGATGATCTGTTTATTTATTTATTACCTTGATGAAGCAACTAGGATACTAGAGCCTTTGATAAATTTCTCACTCATCTTACAGTGCTTTAATGCTTTTTCCCCCCTCCCCCACAGATGTACACATGCTGGTCTTGTGAGGTTATTCAATGATTTTTCAGGAAACTGCAATATTCTTTACGGTTGTCACGTTCATACATATGGATAAACAGACTGGCTAATCCACTCTTTGTCAATTAAACTGAGTGGAAGGGTTGGGGATGGGGAGAGGATCAGCAGTAACCCAAAAAGAGAAATTAAATAAGAGTAGGTCATTTTTGATAGAACACCCTTTATGGGGGCTTGGCTGCCCAGGAGTTTTCCTACACTGAGCTGCATTTGAAATGAAAATCTCCTCACTCTGGTGGAACACGAATTATCTACTGAGCAATGGGAGGACTCAGGCCCTCGAGTGTGTTTGATTACATATCTCAGGTGGTGTATGCATGTGCACCAGCACTCGGTGGTCTTGACCTTATAGAATGTACTAATTAGATATCCCTTCTCCTGTTGTCTTTAGCAAATAAATTGCTACGATCATTTTCACAGATTATGAAAAAAAACCTCTGCAAATAGAACATCTGCTTTTGATTAAACACATGCAGAGATATTTCAACACATACCCATTAATCAAACTTAAGCGTTGCTTTTCACCTCTTTTAGTTAGTCAAACAATTGTTATAAAGACCTACTTTGTCTTCTATATAGCAGCGGTTAAAAATTTTCCGGTGGGAGTGGGGAGGGCGGTGCAGTTGGGGAAGGACCTGGAAACACTAAAGACTTTTTTTCCCTATATATTCCCTCACTTGCACAATACCTTTTGGCCTGCTTTTCAAAATGGGTGACCAGCTATTTGAGATAACACAGCACGGGCGGAATGCCTCTAAACCCAGCACTTCTAGAGGTTCATCGCTGCCAGCATGATTAAGCTCGTTGCTGAGGAAGGAACGATTTGCTGCCCGCAGAGGCAAGAGCAAAGCTGATTCGGGAGCCTCGGAAAGAGTCACGTACGGGAAGAGCTGAAGGAACATATTCTCTCTTCAACTGTTCTGAGTTTTGTCAGAATTAGTTGAAGTTGACAATGCCTTAAATATGGAAGTGGTAGAACGTCCTAAAATGTAGGGTCAAAACGTGCTAATTGGATAACAATTAATTTTGAGTGACCTCTAGTGGTGCTTTCCCACTTTACCTTCAAACAGCTTTCTGGGATCCCTAATGGCAACTGAAGTTCAGGCTCGATGTTGAACAGCGCTCACCCAGCAACAGGGTAAATAAATATTCTGTAGGTAAATGGGGAGGCTGCATCGTGGGTTTGTTTTTCTAAGAAAAGTTCTGATAATTCGGTCGGTAAAGAAAATCAGAGTTTTATTTACGCATACCTTTCTGCTAAAATCATTTATTATGACCCCAGGTAGAGCAGTACACTGGAACGCAGTCCACGATACAAGCTTTCATGGCGTGAATAATGAGTACGCCTGTGCAGCAATAGGAAGATGGGAGGTTTACCAAATGCCGGCACACTGTTACTAGCTTTAACCAAACCTGTGCGGGCAGTAACATCTGTGCCGGTGGTTAAATCTACCTCCCGTGGTACTCCTACCTGCAGCAGCTATAGCAAAGCCAGAGCGGGACTGCAGCTGCGGCTGTGGGTCGTGGTTTGCAGACACACATGGACACAGCCCTGCAGGCCGCGAGATGAAGATCAGAAGAACAGAGCTGTGCATAACACAAAGCGGTGGATTTGCCAGCTTCAAATGAGGCATTACAGCTCTAACAGCTATTTGGGGTTTCAGATGATATAAAACTATTTTTTATCACCCTGACATTTGAGAATGCACCATCTACCTATCAGTGGGTCAGCTGTAAGTCAGTGCTTTGCAGCGATTGCCTTTACCATATTGCCTATCCGATGGGAAGGCAGGACAGTTGCTAGCTAACTGGCCATCACGTACACAGAGATCTGTACGAACATCAGTGGCTCTTGTTCCTTTCCCGAGTCCGTCTCAGCCCTCCCACACACCTGGGATTCTTCCATCGACACGTGTGCAGTCCAGATATCTCATTCCAAAAACACAGCCGCTACCCAGAGAAGTGCCGAAGGGTCACCTGGAGGTGACCTCTTCTGATGAGACATAAGGCCAGGTCCCTGATTACTTGCGACTGCAAAAAAATCCCACGAGGTGGTTTATAAACGTGGCGGCATGAGCCCAGGTGTCCAGATTAAAAGGGTCAAGCCTCACTCTCCGACTGAGATGGGCATATGCATATCAATAGTTGTGCGTCTCAAAGGGATGCTGGGAGAGGCTGCAGACAGACAAACTGCTGCTGTGGCTGCCCCGGCTCTCCTGTGGGCTTGCCTAGGATTGCCTTACAGGCCAGCGTCTTTCCTTCGGGGAGACAAGCCCGCCCCCCAAAGAAGAGATAAATAGATACTAAATCACAGGAAGGTCAAACTATTTGTTCAAGATAAAACCGTGCAACGAGGGAGATGACAGGAGCGACCTGATGCTCAGGATCCCTGCGTAGCGGTGTCTAATTGCAGGAGGTGAGGATTTATGCTAAGTAGAAGTTTTGGTTAAATGAGGCAAATCTTGTTTTTTTTTCAAATGCTCCAGAACACCAGTCAGGTAGTAAATCAATCCCCTTAACTTTTCCTAAATTCTTACCTTGGGGTGGATTTTGAAGCACTTCCCAAGCAGAAATGCTCAGTGTTTGTTCTGTAAACGTAAGGGGCAGTAAAGCGTGGCTCATGTGCGCCGAGGACTTCAATATCAACAAGAAAGTAATCATAGACTGCAAAGATTTACTGTCTTCACACTTACAATCCCACAACCCCATGAAAAGTCGTAGTAAAATATATGAGTTGGTTCAGATGTACAGATTTGCAGACCTTAAATTTGCACAGGCACTGATGCCGGCTTCAAAATACATAAATAAATATTCAAATGCCTTTCTCAAAGTGCACCAGACCTGTACAATGACATTTGACTTGTCATTTAGATGTTAATTTTTATGAATGGTCTTGAATTATTGTGGTACGTAGAAAAGTCACTTTTTATTTGCATTCCCTATATGCAGCGGCTTTTGATCCAGATTTTTGATCAAATTGTAGCTGACTGACGGTTTTCCTCACAAAAAAAAGATTGAAGTCCAAAGGCACTGTTAGAATATATGACATAATTATTTCACCTAATGGAAAAACATTCATTTTGATAGCAGTCTTAAATTACTGCTGCCTTAAAGGAAAATGCTTTAGTATATTAAGGGTTTGAAGATTGGCTGATTAGTGGTGTAAATCTTGAGCAGGGGGGGCAAGGAAAGTGTGTATTTGGTCCATTACTTAATTCATCATTGAACAACTTGCAAGTGTTTAATCCTCTCTTTACTTTTTTTTTTTTTCATGTGTACATGTCCTGCCTGTCCTATGGGATGAATTTATTTGTTTCTCACTCAATTAAAAATCTTTTAGCTCTTTTATTTCATGAATAACAGAGATACCCAATAGTAGTCTATGGACGATGCAGTAAGTTTTACCAAGTAGCAAAAAACTGGTATTTTTTGATCTTCGTAAGGTGAAAGTATTTTTATAATTAAATCTTGTTCTTTAAGGTAAAAGGTCACAGTCATTTATTTTTAAAATACATTTATTAATTCTCAATTATTTCCTAATAATAGTCACTTTTGGGTTTAATGTCAGTGGGAGATTGCTGTTAATAACTGAGTTGGCCCTAGGACAAAATTGTGAACCTTTCAAAACACACAAGAGAAAAAGAATGTCTCTGTAGCTTTATGGCATTATAAAAGTAAGCAATTTGATCTCTTCCTCCAGAATCTCACAGCTCTGAAAAGACTTTTATATCTCTTTTGATTACAGTCAGTGGTTAATTTTGGTGTGGCACATTTGAGGCTGCACTTCATCAGGTTTGTGGCGATCTGCTCCTTTTTTTTGTTCTCTGTGCCTGAGTGGGAGAAACACGGTTGAACACAGGAGCTGATGGAAACTTCTTAAATGAAATTTCATTTTTCAAAGCAAGGCAGGGCAGCTCTAAGAGCTAGATTTGCCTGTCAAAGGAGAGCAAGTTGCTACTCAGCGGTACTGACTACAGGCAGAAATAGGCATGAGGAACTTAGGCAATGGTTTACCTTTTTTTAAAAAAAAAAAAAAAAAGACAGAAAATAAGCGAGAAAGAATCATTCAGATTTCCAGGCTGTAGGAAACTTCTACAAAAACATGGAAATACAGGAAATTTACTTGTACAGCTCCTATGGGCTAGCACAGCCTGGGCAGTGCGATGGACCTGCATTTCAGGGAACAAATGAAACCTAGAAGGAGATTGTGTCCAGAAGCAAAAAAATCCCTTAGACTTCCCTAACAATTACATTCCATTATCAACCGTAGTCCCCAGTCCACCAGGTACTGGGGGACGAGCTCTGTGAGCAGGCTGTCAGGCCTCCCTGCCTGCAAAACCAGTCCTCTGGGCATAAAGTCAATTAAGAGTAGTTATGTTTTTTGTGCATCCCTTGAAACGAGCCTCCCTTATCGGCATAAATCCCAAGTGACTGCACAGGACTCATATTAGAGGTTATACGAGAGCACAGTGGAAATGTAGGAATTTTTAGTGATTCTGCCCTAATCTCCTGCTACTTGGGTGACGCAGAGGTGAAGAAGGAAATCCGGCAATACATTGAGAGGGGTGAAAATCTGTTCTCACTCATAATGCGTTTATTTGCTGTTTTTAGGGGAAGTACATCATCTGAATCTTCTGGTTTTTTCTTGGGTTGTGATTTAAACTTGCAATGGTATGGCAGGCTCAGCTGAAACCCTGGTTTGTATTAGGATCCAAGATGATAACTTTCCAGTAAATAACACGCAGCTTTGAACTGCTTCTTCACAAAGATTGCCACTGTCTTCTGCATCTGTTTCATGAGGATTTTTTTTTTCTTTAGTTCATCAGGAAAATAGCAATGAAAGAAGGATTTAAAAAAAAAAAAAAGTTCACAGACATAAAAGCCAAATATGACAGACTTTCCAGATAAATGAAAAGAGAGAACGATTTCAAACCCTTCTCATTCTTGACTATTATTTTATGCAAATGCTGTCGAAAATACAAGTCTGCAAAGGAATTTTTTGCTTACCAGTAAACCTACAGTTTAAAGATTTATACTGCAGTTGCAATGCTCAAAGTCTCAGGCTTTCCGCAAGGCAGCGAGATGGATTCTGAAGTCCTTATAAAGCCTCTGCAAAACATCGCGTGTCTACCGCAAATTCCTCAATAGAACAATTTAAGTCGCATCTCAGAAACCAGCTAGAAACTCTGAATTTTTGGCACGCTTCGAATGACTGTGCTTGTTGTTATGGTAATTTTATGAAAAAGACTCTCGGAAATCAATTTGTTGTTTGTGTATAATTCCCCAAACTGAGAGAGAAGCTGCTGGATGTTGGGCAGACGAAGGAACTGCCACTAGAGAAGCTGTTGAGCTCAATTTAAGACTAGAAAACGTGCCAGTATTTAATAATCAATGGGCTTGATTGCACCATGGCCGGAGGGTGGGAGGGAGTGAAGATGCTAATGGCGGGGCTTGGATGATCTCAAAGGTTATCTCACAGCATTTCTTTCATAAACTGGGATGCGCTAAGCCCAGTAAGGGCAGGACCACTGGCTGCATCTATGTATATTCTCTATATGTGGAGAAGGCTCTCAGTGCCTACGGATGTGAGCTGTTAAACTATAACAATTGGACAAAAGTTCGAGCCAGGTTGGAAAGTAGCGTTATAATGCCGATAGGAAAAGAAAGCCTCAAAGCTGAATTTACCAAGCCAAAAACTGTGCTGAAAGAAAAGTGGTAGGAACATTTACATCTGCTAAAGGTATAATTGTACTGAACACAGGCAAAGAAACCGTGGAAAAGCAATAGCAGGGGTTGGAAGAGTGGGAATGATTTTACGTGGGGAAGTGAGGGCATGAGCTGCATTCAGCGTGCCCATTAAAATTCCCCAAACCACAGGATTTACTTAGAAAACTGGCAGAGGGAATAGAGTTTTCCAAAGCGCGCTTGTCCAAAGCCTGGCAGCAAAGTAGGAATCAGAATTTTAAAAAAATACTAATTCTGACTGAACTCACACATACATGCCTATGGAAGTACAAAAGATTACTCTGGGGGGAGTCTGTTACCTGCAGGATTTCAAAGAAGAATGGATTGAGTCCTGCAGAGAATAAATAGTATTTTCTGGGTTTTGGATGACATACTAATACCTGGGAGGAATTCAGACGAGTATTTACAAAACCTTGAGGAAATTCCAACGCGTTACAAAGCTATGCTTTAAAGCGAACAAAAATAAGATAGTAGGTGTGGGATTTTTTTTTCTTCTCCCTAGAACCTGGTTCCTTGCCTAAGTCTCAGGAATAAAGGCTTGAAAAGAGAAGACAAAAACTATGGAATATGCATAAGTACCTCAGTGTGGCACAATTTATGTTAGTTTTATCCATGTTAAATATTTCTTATGGAAGTTCCAAATTTCACTACTAATTAGGTCGATATATTTCCTGATATAGGAAACATAAAATAGATGTGGATGGAACACAAAAAGAAGATTTTTTGGAGGAAGACAACAAAAAAATCCAATAGCTCTAACCTATTAGCACCCGTTAATTTGGGGTCATCCAGGACAGCCTTGGACTGTAATTTTCTGAAGGAAAAAGGGCTGTTACTTCATAGGACAGTAGGAGCAAAAAGTTCCCAGTCATTTGTCTTTTAGATCATTACCAAAATCTGAAACTACATCTAATTTTGTAAAATAACTTGCAGTCTCACTTAGGGATTAATGAATTCTATGAGCATCCATTTTTAAAAATACTCTGAATGCAGATAGTAAACCGTTGATAAAATAGAGGGGCAACTAATTTCCATATTTTTGGAAGCAGCCAGTTTGGCGGCCCAACCTTTTTATTGGTGGCTTACTATTGTAAAATTCCTTGTAGACCATCTGAAACATGTGTCAGTCACATCCCTCCTTCCAGTCATCAACGATTTCAGCTGGAGACAGAGGAGGAAATGTGGTTTTCTGAAAAGAAATCTGACTTTCTGTGTGGTTTTGGGACAGCCACATCACAGAACCATTCAAGCTTCAGTGCGTTCAAGCTTCAGAGCAGCGTTACCTGGGCAGGAGAGGCCGTTTTCCAGAAGGGACTTTTAGTAGCAGCACCAAAGATCTTATGAAACTCTTCACTAGCAGAATTACACAAGTAGCATCGGGGACAAGTAAAAAAGGATAGTAAGAAGTTATTCTTGGTGGAAAGCTTTGACAAAGGCACCTGAGCCCTCTGTAGCCTGCAGGAGCAAGGGGAGGAGGTGTTTCTGCCAGTGCCTTTGGACTGTACATCTTCTGCGTGGTTGCCTGGACTTGCAATGGTCTCCTCTGCCGGCAGTGTTTGTTATGGAGGAGTTTCCTGAAAATCTCTGTGAGGTTCCCCTTGGGGACATGGTGGCCCCAGGGACACATTTGTGTACTTCTGCCTTGGTGTCACCCAAGACCCACTGGAGAGACCCTCTTTGGCCATGCCTATTCGCTCCCCAGACTCAAGAGAAACGGGGTCCTGCATATTTTAGCACAATCCCATGGCCTGTGCGTTCAGTTTAGTAACAGGGAGGAAAAGAAAACATTATTGTCCTCAGTTAATTGCTTCTTTGTGACAGAACACACTTCAAAGACGCTTTAGTCTCAAGTGCATCTTAGCAGAGAAAAACCCGTATTACAGATTTTAAACCCCCCTATTTCCAGCAACGCAGATGAATGAATTCCATATAATGGAATATTCTCCACTGAGCATCTCCACATGCAAAAGTGGAATGTGAAATTACTTTGGGGTTTGGTTGGGGTTTGTGTTTTGTTTTGGTTTTTAAAGTACGGTTTTAATGAGGTGTTTAGTTTAGCACATTTGGCTCCTCCAAATTACCTCAAGGGGATTCATATGTTAACGAACTACACAGCTGTTGTTTGTGAAACCAGCCTAGCACAAGCAGAGCATGTTGTGCAAAGATTTAAATGCTCTGTTGGAGAGGTCACTGCACTCCTTTGTCTGCTGTCAGTTATTAATAATGAGCCTACTACTTAATTTTCAACACTAAGTTAGTTTTTTTTTTCAGCTTCAACTATGTTCCAGGTTGGTTGGGTTTGCTATTGAGTGCCTGGGTCGAGATAGGAAAGTTGCAATCAAAGGATGACCTGATTTTATGCAAGTGATGAAACATTTTGGGGTGGGGAAGATTGGCAATGAAGTTTCAGGCTTTGGTGATGGCCTGAAGAGGCTGTATTGAGCAGAGATAGCGTTTGCAATGATAATTGTTTTATAAACATGCCCTGATATGCTTCAAAAGCTTTAATTCTGAATTTCTTAAATTAGGCAGGCTTTGCTCCTGGCAAGCAATAAACTGTTTTCATTTTAGAGATGTCATTTTACATTTAAGGAAATTAATAACTGGGAAAGAAAAAAAAAGTCCTATTTGGTAAATAAGGGCAGAGAATCTGTTTCTCTTATTTCAATTCAAGTATCCAATTAAAATCGACAGGACTCCTTGTTGAAGAAAACCTCAATTTTTAAGGGCCAGAGTGGCAGAATTTATATGCTAAAAGAGGAATCCCAGTTCTCACCATCGCATGGGAAGAGGGATTGGCCAAGTGATGTGCTGGCAGGGCTCTGCTGTTCCTGGAGCCTGCCTGGATGCTACACGGCATCGGAAAACCCCATGGGCAGCAGGTTGTCCAGAAGACGTGGACTAGGGACTGCTGCTTCGCAAGCTACTCACACATAGCACATTCCATGTCATTCTGGCTCGTGGGTCATTTAATCATTCCAATATTTGTGTTTGATTTCCTTCGCGTGCTTTATTACTGAAAATAAGTTCCATGATTAATCATTAACATCAGAGCAACCTCTGCTGGCTGGTGGAGACGGAGCTCTTTTCTTAGCGGCATAGCAAATTGAAGGATTTGCTTTCGATGTGTCTGCTGCTCAATCCAGGCTTTTTTTTTTCTCCCTCAAAGGCATTAGTATTTAAGTATAAGAAATTATATTTTGCCTAGAATTTAGGCACCATATAAAATAGATGTACAACGGGAGCTTTGCCAATTTTAAGCACCCCGTATTGGCGCTGTAGTACTGAGAACAGTGGCTTCTGTGAAAGCAAATGCCAACGTAGAGCGACTTTCTTGAGCACAAAGCAAGAATTTCATCTAGGCCTCCACGATACAGTTCCCAAAACACAAGTAAGCTCAGACCGGAGAATAAAGCCTTTGCCTTGCTGAAGACAGAGAGGTTACCAACTGCTGTCAAGGTTTTTTTAATAAATCAAGTTTTCAGAAAGACTTAGTGTTCCTAGAAGAGCCCTTCTAAAAAGAAAATAATCCGTGCTAGGAGAAAATACAACAATGTTTTACCAATGTCCTTGTATCACCATTTTACAGATGAGAAACTGAGGCACAGAGTGTCCCTGAGACCCAGTGCTCCCTGGTTATTTATCTTGGGAATAACACTGGGGATCAGGGCAAGCGCGCAGCTGTTCAGAGCACAGTTAGTTTTTTGAGATCGTGGGACACTTTCCATCCATCTTACACCAATGCAACCACCTGAGAAGGATGGCAGGGATGACAGTTAATGTCCCCTGCAGTGTCTGCTCATCGAATGGTCATCTGTCCCCAAGGAAGTGGGCTAAAATCAGGCGTTTGTTTAACACAGGCTATTGAAAACTGTCCACGCACAAGCTTTGTACTCAAGCAGGTGAGCGGGATGCAAACTGATAAACTGAATTGCTGAAATTGTGTTCACCCTTCCCAGTTTGCAAGCCCCTCTTCTGAACGTTCAGTGAATGGGGATGTATGGAAATTGGGCGGGGGGGGGTGTGTTATTTTTTATTGCTAACTGTGTGTAATGGAAGTATACCAAATGCAGCATGTAGGCTGTTATCTGAGCGTTACGGGTACTCGGTGCAAAGAGATTTGTAATATAGTGAATAAGAGGCTGTTCCCTTGCTCAGCATGGAACAAGAATGAGTGCCTATCGGGAATGAAGTCACCTTCCATTTCAGGCTCTTTTATCTAAAAAGGGTGAATTTTCCTGTGGATCTGGATTTGCCACGTATGTTCCCTAGGAAATGGTTGAGAAACCCAAGATTTCTGGAAGGTGGGGAGCTTGGTAGTGCATTTACACCCTCTTGCCCATCACTTGGCCCAGCCACTTGTTTTCAGCTGATGAGAAACCCTCTCCTCCAGAGGACAGATCTCGTCCCCACTGTGACTTTGCAGCTCCAGTAGTTTTATGGCTATCTCCTAGGATGTGACAAGGATGACACAGGGAGCTAGGGTTGGCAATGGGTCACCAGAAACTACTTATGATTTCAGGACCTCCAAATGCTTCACCTCCTTCAGCAGAGGGTGGTGTGTATGTACTGGGGGCTCATCAATATTCCTCAAAGTAGAAACCCCTACCCAAGAGAGAACAATTTCCTGTAAATATTTAAGTAACAAAATTAGAGGGTTTTATTAAATAAGTAATTACAATTTTCTAGATATTTGTACTGAAAAGGCTAGCAAAAAGCTAATGACATCTGGAGGCGTAACAAGTCCTGTGGAAAATAACTTTGTAAAGCCTTTCAGAAGAGAACACACCTGGTGATAAAGCAGCAGAGTCCTCTCACTTGTGGCCATTTCACAGAGCAGCTAACATATACAAACATTTTTCTGTCTATATGAATGAGCACTGACTTTCTGAGATGGTTGTTAGACCTGTGCATTTAAATACTAATAGCTCGCTGATGCATCCCCACTGATGCAGGGTGTCATTTCTGAGAAAAACCCAACTCTTTTCCTGTATCAAAACACACTTATTGTGCAGCAATTTAATGACATAGCTCTTCCCTTTTATGAGCTCTGAAAATATCTCATTAAGAGTTTCACAAATTACCACAATAACTTATGCTGACACGCTCATTTGTTCTCATCTCTGAATAAATCTGGTTGACAACTTTAATAGAATAAAGGAGGGATTTCCCAGGCTGTGATTCAGCATTGAGCTTCACTCGAACACCTCGATCTTATCTTGAGCTCGAACGTTTGATTAAGCCAAGGTGTGAAGATGCCACTTCAGAGAGGCTCAGACGAGAGCTGTGCGTGCTGCACGGCGCCAGCGTGAGAAAACTGTTGAAACGTCTTTCCTTCTCTCTCAGATCTACTATTTCAGCAGTCTTCACCATCTGGTGAAACACTTCAGAGAAGAAAACAGTCTTGCAATGTCTAATTTTGCCATGTTTTCGGAACATTATTTTAATGATCTTTGTGGCATTTAAGTATGATTACTTGTCCTCCAAGGCTTTTCCTGTTTACACTTAAATAGTATTGGAGCACAGCCAGATACGCTTTAAATGAAATGGTAGAAAATACCACATTTTTATCATAAAAGCTTAAAAGCAACATTTACAATTCGGGGACATAGCTGGCACTTCGCATTCTGTTAGGTTTTTTGTTTTGATCTTATTGTAGTAGTAGATAAATAAAATGAATTAAGCAAGCATAATTACCAGTTAAATTTTACAAAATACCAAAGAAATGGAGGGCCTAATTCAAAGGGGTGGTAATGGTGTAAATAATTAAGTCAAATTGTTTTCATTTTCATGCTGCATATTGTTTCCTTCAGTCTGTAATGGTACAAGGCAAAGTATATGCAGTGTTAGAACTAGACAAATAACAGATAAATTTATTCATAAACACTTTGTGGTTTGTAATTAGAAGTTCACTGCGGCAGCTTTCACTAGTCTTTATTTTTTTCTCTAGTTTTTGTAAATATTTGCACGAGTAAATTTTTGCATTGCAGAATGTAGACAGAAGCAGAATACACCACAAAAGCGTCGTGAAACCGTCTTTGCTTCTCGGCTCGAATGGCAACCAGGTCCCCAGCAGTGTCCACGCCAAGGTCTGCATCCGGGCAAGCAGGGTCCTCCACCTGCAGTACGCCTAGTGGAGACTGGGGGTTGGAGGGGGTTTTTGAGTTGGTATGAGATGAATTTCCCTTCTTTCATTGCTTAATGCCCTAAATAGAGCTTTTCCAACCAGGAGATACAAATTACCTGGCAGGTACTGCCGACAAACCCACCGAACCTCAGGGCTCCAAGGGTGATTTCTGCTAGAAAACGGAGCCTGGCAAATGAAATGATTGTGCAGGGCAAACACAGCGCTGGATTCAAGTGGAGAATATGATGGCTTCAGTTCAGTGCTGGTGTACCTTTCTCCAGTGATCCCATTCCGGCGCAGAGCTGTGATAACACAGGAGGACACAGGCCCAGGAGGTCTCCGGGGGTCGGCGCTTACCCTGGCCAGGCTTCGAACGCCGGGTGATGACACTGAAAAGAGCGTTCGGAGCAGACACCATGACGGCTCCTCCCGGGCTGAAACCTGCTTGTGTAACTACCTCTCGGCTTATTTTGAGCATAGTACCAATTCGTCAGAATTACAGTTTTGAAAATCTGGGGACAAAGAAGCAGGAGAAACCTACCGAATAAATTTGCCATTCAACAGACTCTGAAGGCGTTCACATTTAGTGAAAGCAGAAGGATTACCTGTACTTCCTCAGGTTAGGGGGACCTTATTCCACCCGGGTGCATCCACCTAGATCCTATTAGTGTTATTAAGACATAACGTGAGGGGCAGCAGAGATCGCAGGACCCCTGGCAGCTCTCGCCCGCGGGTGTCGATACCTCCGTCGCCGCATGAGCACGGCGACGCAGCACCAGGCAATGCTAAAAACCCCTGACTGGGGGTCAAAACGCCAGGCGCCCAGGGTCTGCTTATTCATCGCGTGTTCTTCCAGCTGCAAAAGAACGCGGTGCTTTTGGTTCCCCTCTCGCTGCAGTGGAGCGCAGCTTCTGCATAGCACTACTGGCCTCTGCTGCCAGCACGGGAGAGGAGGCGAGGAGAGAGGCTGTGCGGGGACTCACCGTGTTTCTGCTTCTCCAGGGGGCCTCCTGATCCCTGCATATGAGCTGGAGGAAAAGCAATCTTTCATCTTTACCTTATTTCCATGCTTACAAATAAAGGTCAAGGCTCCCGTGCTGTAGTCAGCGCTGGTACTAGCTTTAAACAACCACCCTGAAATGTGATTGTAATTAGTTTCCTTTCAATCTTGATGTGAACAGTGATCTTAAAATGCCAGGACTGTAGCAGTGCATATGATTAACAAGCACGCACAAAGGCAGTCTATGGAAAAATATGGATAGAAATGAACAAAATGCAAATGTTGCACTGCTTTAAATTTTATTATCCTCTCAGCTCTTCATAAAATACTGTAGACATCGTTTGATTATATTTTTAGTCTAGGGAATTAATTTTTAACTAGGGAACTCGTTTCTGTCTTATGATTACTCTTCTCCGCAATGGCCTGTAGGTCTGAACTAAAAAATCACAGTTTTAATTGAGCTAATGATGCCCAGAACTCAAATTAATCTCACTTATGTGTGTGTCATGCCATGCAATATGTGCTATAGCTGCAGGCAACGTGTGCATCTTTTCGTACCAATGATTTCTCCAGGAGACTGAGGGTGTAAATTCTGGCCAGGGGTAAGTCTGCGTCCTGCTATTGTCACCGCCCGGGAGGTGGCTGACGTCTGTGCAACCAGTGGAGGGGAAGGAAAAACAACAAAACCAGTGATATTTCGTGATCACTTCTCTGATTTCACCCCAGTTCTTTCAAGGGCATGACTGTAACTCGCAGAAGAGCCAAGGAGACGGTGAAGGCGAGGGCTGAGCGCTGTGCTCTGGCCACATCTGCTCGCAGCCCCTGGTCCAGCTCCCGTCTGCACCCACAGGTGGGTGGGAGCTGCTCCCAGGGAGGCAGCGATTCCCTCACCCAGCTGAGAAAGGGCAGCAGGGCTGCTCCTCCGCTCCCAGCAAAAGAGATGGGAAGGGGAGAGAAAAAGAAGACATCGCATGGGGACTATTTTGCTGGTGAAACTATCAGGCTGTATTTTCTACCTGGGGAAAACGCCGGGTTGTTTTTTTCCAACTGCCAAGAAAATTCACTTTATCAAGATACCGGTCTTTAAAAAAAATTTTGAGAGAAAGAATAGAACTAGGAGGCCATGGTAGGGGTACAGAGGGTTTGTTTCTACCCTGAGATAAAGCAGAGAAGAGTAGAGGGAGGAGGAACGTGGTTGAACACCCTGCAGGCAGCCGTTCCTTGTGTGCCCTGCAGCCTAGCTCATCCTGCAGCACCCTGACCCAGGCATGCACGAGTATCTTAACATTATGGTCTGAGCCAAAACGGCACACCAATACCTGCCCAGGTGTTATTTGTTCACTTCTCCAAGTAATTTGAACTTACACGTCACTGTTTTAGAATAGCATCGTATCTTGCTAGAGCTGCGACAATCCCCTTACTCAGAGTATGTGGTACCCGACACCCAGAGAGCACAGCTCACTTCATCTAATTCCTTACCCACCATCCCGCTGCCTTTGGGCTTTCACTCTCCGGGCGGAAATCCACTTTAAACGGAATGGTGAAATTCCAATTGTTTGTAGTCAAAAAAGTTTCAGTTTGGTGATGAAAGATGTGACCTTTCTTGCCAGCGAGAGTCTTTTTTGATTGATTAGTAAACATGAGGTAAAATGCGGGAGCACGCCAGTGTTAACTTGATACTGCCACGGGCTCTGTGCATCAAATATTTTTGCTTTATTTTGAACAACCTGTTAATGAGAAAAATATTCTAATCAAAGAAACGTGTTTCCTTCGATTCTCTTCAGAGTGCTATTTGCAGCTTCAGAACAGCATACTCAATTATGTCAGTTTTATTCCTAAATCAGGAAAAGAAAAGCTTCAGAAAATTAATAAGTAAGCCTCTTAGCAACTGTTAAGCAATATCCACTATTAATTATGAAACCACTTTTTTGTTATTTTTCATCAGGTAAGAAGAGAAATAGCGCACTTGCTCAAAGGATTTCTTTCCACAGAACACCTTCACTCACCAGACCCGTCTCTCAAAGAGAGTGCCCGGTACGATGCCTCTGCCGAGGCAGACGGGCAGAAACCTCCGCTTAAAAGCCTCTGGAGAGGCTGGTGTGACCGAGAGTGAGAAGCAGCTTTCCTGCCAGTGCCCTGGCACTTCACTAAATAGCTGGTAAAAGATCACATCCAGACTGAGCATGAGAAGGATGCGCAAATGCTGTGGCCGATGGGGGCTCCTCGGTGCTTAGCATCTTCTCGGGGTGGCCGTGGGCTCTTTGGGTATTGAACCTTGGCGGCTTTTTTGGTTCTGTTTCGCCGAGAGTGATTACCTACCCTTTGGATGAGGGTTCCTTCATCTCAGCTCTCCTCTGCTGCTGTGAGAAGCCTCCAACTTACTATCGCATTGCATTTCGGGGAACCCAACCGTGCAGGGGCTTCCCCTCCTGGTGCTCCGGGCTCTGCATCCCAGCGGAGGCGCCCGCCCACGCTTAGCTTACGGACAAGGCAGCAGAAACTGCTGATCGCTGATGCAAAATCCCAGCCCACTGCCACATCTTCAGGAGACTGCCCGAGGCAAGAAGGCTCCTGAGCTTTCCTGAGAAGAGTGAACAACGTCAGCACAAAGCACAGCGATGCCGGCTGCTCGCAGAGCAAGCGTTGGCAGGGGATTCACCTGGGGGCTCATGCAAAACAGCCCTATTTCCCAAATTTCTCGTGAGCCAGGCTGAATCAATTCCTCAACTACAATACATAACAATATCGGCTATGACAGCACAGACTAAAGTAAGCTTATAGTTAGCGGTGTTATTTTTTTCGTCTTCTTTTGCAATTATACCTTTTTTCCTCTGCTCCTTTTGGGCTGTGTGCTGGTACCTACGTGAACGCGCAGGAGGGTTCTGCACATTTCAGCCATGAAATGGGCGCACGTATTTCTTAGGTGCGTCTTCTACTCATTTGCATTAGCGCTAGCATTTATTGCTATTTTTATAAAACACGTCTGGAAAGATGTTGCAAACTGCTGATCGAGACTGAACAGCAACTCAGGCAGAATGGGAAAAGCCTTGAAAATTCCCTCTGCCAGGGGTGGGAAGGTGAAGGACTGTGGATCCTATGCGTTACTGCCATAATACAAACTTACATTTTGACATACGTAGCTTTTTTTTCAGAATTCTGAAAAATGTTGGTTATTTTCTTGTTCTTTTCTCTTGAGTTGTACCTATGCACTTACCACTACAGCTCCATATTGGTGGGATAGAGAAAATCACTTGGCAGCTCGGCCTATCTCCATCACCTCTTTGGCTCCATCACCAGAAAAAGGATAGTCTTGAAGTCCGCCTCCAAACTTTTTCATACTTCAACAGCCAGACATATGCCATTGAGCTACCTTCGCTGGCATCACTGAAGCCCTCTTTGATACCTGGAATGAGGTTCTCTCATCCTTATTTCCCCTAGGACAGATTGTACCAAAATATGGCATGGTTCCATAGCTGTCCGAGACCTGTCCCATGAGTTGGAAGTTGTCATCTAGGTCAGGGCTGATACTTAGAAAAATCTTTGTACAGCAAGGCCTGCACCACAGCTGCCTGGCTTATACTTGATTGTTTGCTTTACTTACTCCTCTTCATGAACATGCACTTCTTTCCTAAACATTTTTTAGAAGCATTACCATGAAATAGTTCCTCCAAGAGCAATAAAGATGTCTCAATATTTTTAAGTCCATCAAAAAGACTTTGCCACACTATAAAATATAGGTGCCTTCGGGGATAAGTTTCTTGCTACCTAAAATAGTCCCTCTCTATACATAAATACAGAGTCCCGACACCTTTTGTGTAGTTCACAATTTTGCTCATATAAAAACTGTTTTTACAGCAATTCCATCAACTGTCCTTTAACGGGACTTCTATACCAAGTATACCAGGATGTGATCTGTCCCTCACCTGAAAGTCGTGAGTTATGTCAAAATAAATGACAACCGTCTGGTCAAACTACTTACAGCAGGGGAGAAAATGCTGAGAAAGAGGAGCTGAGGACAGTAGTAACCATCAATAGGACAAGCAGCGGGTACATGACAAGAAAGTTTCAGATTTACTTTGGATGCTGTTCCTCGGTGAGTTCACATCCATCTGTCAGCTTCGCTTGGGACCGCTCTCCCTGATTCAAACTGATAGCGAGTATCTGACTCAAATAAGTGAATATTTTTGCTAAATGTTGTCTGTCACATCACGTTACTCCGCTTTGGTTTCTTCACCATATGTACTAACATGATGTGGTGTAACATAGCGTGATACGGCGGAAATGATTTAATGTGACATGACAGAAAAACATTGCTGCAGCTTTCGGAATAAACACCTGCTTTTAGCAGCTATTTTGTCGGTTGGAAGCAGTTTCTCAAAACGTGTAACCTGGGTCCTGCTGAAGTACATTGCACTTTGCTGTCTGTGTATCCCTAATACTTTCCATAACACGTACTTTGTTCATTTTCTTTTATCCCAGAGGTCATGTTCCCTCACAGGGTTGGGGTTTTTTGTGGTTTTTCTTTTCATTAGAAGGAAAAAATTGTCTTACAAAAACTGGGGGGGGAAGGAACTAATCTAAACCCTGAGACGCATACGGAAAAAGTTTTTATTACAGGATGAAAACACTGGCTCTATTAACAGCAAAAAAAATATTTACCCACACGTGGTGATAATAACAGTAACAAAGTTTATAAGACTTGTTTTTCCTTCAAAAACTACAGCAGAATGTTATAAATGAATAGGTAAAAATCATCTCCCCTTGGAGAAATACAGACACAGATAAGGCAAACATTTAACTGTTGATTTTGTATTTGCAAATGTAGATTTTATGAATGGAAATGTCCTGGGAACATTGTCAAAATCCAAGGTTTGAGTGAGCCTTCCTAGAATTTTGGTTCGTTATCCTTGACCTAACTGACAGAAATATTAGCGGTGGGAAATAAAACTGCTGGTTTAGTTATTTAAAAAAATAAAGTCATTTATTCATATTGAAGATATTCTTTCCTTCCAAAAATCCTTCCATCTGTGTGCGAATGCGTGAAAGCTAATTAAATTGGCAGCCATAGCTCTGTACTTCTCATTTGGAGGACCTTCATCTCGAGCTAGAAGAGCTTCATCCTCCAGGTCCTCGTTCCAGAAGTGTTTTTCTGAAGCAGAGGGAAGGGCAACGAAACACCGGTGACCTTCTGCTCATCAGATCACAAAGTTCTAAACAGAGATGGATTTCAGAGGGGAAAAAAAGAATATTTGGATCACCATGGTCTCTTCGAAAGGAATAAAACTGCTTCCATGAAGTCAGGTATGCGGTTTCTGCAAGCTGGGGCTCGCAGAGGCATCTGGCGTGTTCTTTGGCATCTTTTGAGGAAAAGCCTACAACTGTCACTGGGTACCTATAAGGCTTCCACCAGTTGTCCTTCTTGCCCCTTGCCCAGAAAGAGATGCCACCTTGATACATGGCATGCAACCCTGAGGTTAAATTTCACAGAGGTGTCACAAATATGGGGCTGGGGTTGTGGTCAGCGGGGAGGAAAGGGCCTTCAGCGCTGCAGGGAGGGGATTGCACAAAATCTGTCCTCCCACTGGGGACTTCCCTGTCATGCCAGCACCACGGTGGCCCTGGGGACCTCTGGGTCCTCCTCTGTCCACAGCCAGCCCCGGCAGAGCAGCAGGAGCGCGGTGCTCCTTATCGGGAAGGGGAGTTATGTGGGGATGCGGGTTTGATAGCACGGCGAGCCAAATCCTGCAGTTTTTCCAAATGCAAAGCGCCTTTTGACCCTTCGCTACAAATTAAACATTTGGAGGGGTTGGGCGAAGGAGATTTTAATTTATAATAAAAGTGAGGACACCGTTGCCTGTATTTTTACAAAGGCCCTGAAGAGCTCCCTTGCTATGTGAGCCCAGCAAGTTGGCAATGTATTTTAATGTATTTATTTGATTATGCATTCATTCTTTCATTCATTCATCTATTCAGTCATTCATTCAGACACTTGTTCATTCATCCCTGTCCTTTTGCAGGAAGAGAACATAAGCCAGCAGTGGCATACTTCTTCACTGTCCTGATTTACAGCGACGTCTCTGAGTTTGTATCAATAAATCTCTTTGGCCCTCCTCAATCCAGCATTATCCCTCATTAGTGACTGGGATTTAAAAAAAGGATTAAAAATAATATCAGATTATAGACAGAAAGATAGATATGTGTATTGGTTGCAGTGCTTTGATTAAAGTGCTGGCTTGTTGTTGGTTTGGTTTTGTTTCTTTTCTTTTATTTAAGACCTATCATAATTGCAGTTCTCTAGATCTTGCAGTGATTTTCACAAACAATCCCTGGCTTTTTATTAACTGGCCCAATAATTTTGCTATCGGTACTGAAAGATAAGGCCCCCCTTGCCCTCCCGGTGCCTGCCCAGCGGCTGACGATGTGGAGGGCAGCTCCGGTGAGCCTGGCTCTCGCCTTTGCCTTCGTTGCCTTTGCGAGACCCTTTGATGTTTTCTGGCCCAGGGAAATATTTATTTTAAAATAACTTTTCTGGAGGGGTCCTCCCTGCTCTGGTTGGTAGCAGGTAGCGACTGCGGGTTGTGTCTAGAATTGCCTCACCGTCACTGGGAGTCTCAGCCCAAACGTGTACATTTTATCTGCTTCTGAGTATGTCTTAAACATGGGAATATTTTCTCTGAAGAGGGCTTAAATGAAGGGGAACTACTCTTTGAGTTGGGATTACTCACACTCTAATAGCAGCCGGAACAATTTTTCTCCCGTATCTCTGAAATACCCTTAATTAATCTTGCAGACAACTTGCAACATAATTGTGTCCCTAAACTGTTAACCTTGAAAAATATTTGACAGTGTACTAACATCTCAGAAACTTGTTATCACAGGGAATATAATAAATCCATAAATATCCTAGTTTCTCTCAAAAGTCCCAAAATAATTCTTTGTTGCCAGTATTTTTTTTCCCTTAGTTTTCTTTTTGACCTAGTGGCAGGAGAGGCAGCAGAGAAAAAGGGCGTGTTGAAAAAGAAAAAGGCAGTTTGGAAGAAAAGAAAGTCATATATCATATATAACTTGGTATTTTTTACAAAAAGGAGATGCCCCTTGCGTTTCTCGCTCATTTGCATGTCTTCAGGGCACCAGAGGACAGAGACACTGGATGGCCCAACCTGCCATCTGCAATCGGGTTAGAACTAGTCCCTGGTAAACAAAAAAGACAACACTGCAATTCACATAGCGCAGAGCCACAACTGGCCTCTAGTTGCAACTGCTTCTTCTTAAATAAACACCTCCTATTTTAAAAGCATTATGACGCCATGTAGGCTGACAATGTGCATAAATGCCGTGTTCACTTTGGCTGGGAAAATGAGAAATTTAAAATACATGCCTTCCTCTGACATCAGTGACCTTATTAAAGACATGGAAATCCCGAATAACTGAACAACTTTAATTAAAGTTATTAAAATTTCTTCTGTTGGTTAGTCCTTACAAGCTCAGAAGCTCTGTTATATTTAACAGTCTGGCATTGACTGCTGTTGATAACGGAGACAGCCCTCTTCCAGGCCTGTCTGCTGTTCTTACTATGCTGCCATTTGAAATCATCACGAAAAAAAAAATAATCAGAAGCTTAAAAAAGCTAAAGCAGACAGGCTGTTTCAGATTATTTCAGTATGTGTCTTTGCTGCACCAACCGAATGTTCCTGTTAAAATCATAGTCTGATTTTCCTCCTGAAAATCAGGTTACAAACAAAAGGATTAGACAAAGACAGACCCAGGGAGAGAATTTAGATCTGGGTTCAAATGTGCATTGGAAATTGTGGAAACTCTTTGGTTTGAGGCCTTCTCTGGTTTAACAATAATTGTTTTCTGAAATATATGTACTTTTTATGTATCTCTGTATCGGGGATTAACTGTGTGGCTTTGTAGAAAACAGAAAAGGACATCATTATTTTACAATTTAATTTAGAGGAATTTGAAGGCTGGGGATCAGTAGGGAAAGCAAGCACAGCTGCATTTCTTATAATTTTCCCATTAGAATATACTAATTTCCACACTGCTGCTCCCTTATTTGCAATGTGGTTGTAGGGATTATTCTCATACTGGGATCCAGCAGCCCAGAAACGTTGAAAAGCGCGCGTCTGTTTTTTGCTGAAGGAACACTTTCTCACTTAGTTCAGCCTTCGGCTTTCCTTCGCTAATCTTCATATAAAACGGTAAAACCACCCTGCTAAAATGGCATCATTACCCCTTTGCGAACTCGTAATGTGTGTTCAAAAAAAAGAAATATGACGTATTATAGGTACTTGTAAAACCTGGCCATTCTAGGGGTGCTTCACAATCTGGACCATATTTTGCCTTACGACAGATCTTCAGGATAGAGAAGAACTTTTACTGCCACCGGCCAAAGAACTGGCGCTCGGAGGGGGTGACTATGTTCAAGGAGACTCAGGAAACGCGTGGCACCGCAGGGAGACGAACCTGCATCTTCAAAGCCTGGAAACCCCAACTGCCACAGCATCCTCCTTTGTGTATGGCTCTTAAAAGGAGGGTTTTTTTTACTTCTCACTAAACATAGTCACTGAATATAGCGGATGAATGAAAAAATAAAAAAAAATAAAAGAAGAAAGAAAAAAGAGAAAAGAGAAAGCTTTTGAAATATTTGAATCAACACTGACAGAACACACATGATCTGGACATACTTCTAAGATTATAATCTGAACTATTGCCAAATGTCTGAAAGCTCGCAAAAGAGGTATTTATAAAAGCTTTCTACAAAGTCAGACATTTCTATGATAAGTGCAATCATCATTTAGTACCTTGCTGTTCGATATTATCACCTGGCCAGTGATAACTATGGTATCCAGTTGTGATATCCGTGATATCTTCTCCAGATATTATCGTTTTGACTAAAAATAAAATGACGCGACCACAACACTTCTATTCCCTGCTTGACTGCCAGCTATCTAATACAAGCTCAGAGGTCACTACCTGTTCATTCAGGCTTTTGTATTATCAAATACATTTTTAAAGCATGAGATCTGTTCCCAAAGATTAGCAACCCCCCTACAACCTCTTCTTGGCTTTTTTTTTTTAACGTGTTTAAATCATCTAGCTCTAATGATGGCAATTTCTTCAGCAGCACAATGCCAATCATGCCAATATATTTACACCAGGAATACCTTTAGCCCAGTGATATGCCAGTCTGCATCACCAGCTCCTTTGTCAGAGATTTATTTTTTTTTTGCACAGCGTTCTGTTTGTCCTACGTATGCCACAGCTGCCTATTGAAGCAGCACAGCAAAAGCTTTGGGGATTTCCCAACAATAAAGTTGAAATCTCTTTCCTGGTTAGTATTCAGCAAGGCTATAACATTTAGCAGACATTTTCCCTTCTCCCGGCTTTCAATAGGCTACATTTATCAGCGTGGAGTAGCAATCAACATGTATTTGCTCATGTATTTATATAAGTCAGCTGTATGCTTCCTCATTATTTGCACTTCTTCCTTTAAAAACTTTGCTTTCTGTGTCTTCGGCAAGGAAATTTTGGGTGTATATTATTTGTATATGGTTGTGTGTGGAAAGTATCTTTTGGTGTACAACAAATATATCAGTATTATCAAAGGTATTTCATTGATAGCTAAGTGAACTATCTATGCCACCCCTTATTTCAACCCCAGATGTATTTCATGTTGGCATTATAGTATTAGATAAGTTATCTTTAAATAAAAAAAGGATTGTTATTTGTTTCTCTGCACTTAAAATGCCAGTTTTCTACTGGAAGCTAAATGCTAACGTTACTGGATTCTTGAGAAAGAGAAAATAATATACTCTGCAAACCTCTGACTGTGATCTCAGATATCTGTCCTACATAGAATTAAGCTATAGCTTAATTAAGCGTGGCCTTGCTGAGAAGTGTAAGGAATGACCATTCTTATTCATTGAACAGAAGAACAACGGTAGTCTGCTTTGAGTGGCCAAAGGCATTCGACTTCAGAGCTGACAGAGTTTCTATATTTTGCCAGAAATGACTACTTCCCATCCTGTGAAAGACGCACTTCTTCTTCAAGCATTTGGATGAAAATGGAGGCACCCTTTTTTTCTGGACTTGTTGTTTTAAACGAATGAAAGGTCCTTGAAAATTGCTGGAGGGTTTGGAAGAGAAGTCGCTCCAATGAAAAGACACAGGTGGGCAGAGTGCTGATAAATATGCAGTGTTTTATCACACTTGAAAGACACAGGCACCGTTGCAGATGCTCTCACGAGGCCAGTGAATCCATGGGGACAAGAGCAAGACTTCAAGGGTGCTGGTACCACAAGGTGCTCCTCGACGCAGGGCACCCGCAGTCGCTTCCTGCTTGCTCAGCTCCAGCTGGATTCATCACACGTGGTTTTACAGAAACAACTGAGGTGCTGAACGAGCAGCCAAAAAATGGGGGGACGATGAGGAGTGGGAGGAAAGGCTGCTTACAAAACGACCATGACCCCAGTCTATTTCAAAGGGGTAAGATTTCACTTCCATCACTGAGGTGTACTCTTTTGCCTCTCTACCTTTCCAGGGTAGAAGATGCAAAAACACATTATCCTTGAGAAAAGCCTTGAGAATTTAATTTTAATAAGTCACAATTCGATTTATTTAGTGCAGCTTTTCTCAACCAGTTGGTTGCAACTCCGAAGGGTCATGAAAGGCAATTAGAAGACACAACGCACTTAAAATCTTATTACCGTCTAAAATAAAATAAAAACTCTAAATCCTACTCCCTCATTCCACTTATACCATAATCCCCCAAGGTCACACCCGCAACCTTCTAAAACTTACACAACTACACTACAGAATTTAGAATTATGGTCACAGATTGGAGGGGGTTTAATTTCACTGTAAAGGGAAGGCGGTCTTAAATATGTTATACACGAAATAAAGGTCCGCTTGACTGGAAAGACTGGAAAATATTTAATTAGTCATTCAATAAATGTGCAAATTATGCATTAATTTCTCTTCCCTCCTTACGTCATTGACTTGTCTCACTTCAATAGTTAAATACAATGCTCCCATACTTTTATATCAAATCACAAAATTATTTTTTAAATAATATCCAATTCAGAAAAGCACTTTGGCACCTGTCTGGCCCCCACTGTCTCCAATTTAATGGGCATTAACTGTCCCAGCTGAGTTTCTGGAAGAAAATCCATTGATTTGTGTCAGTCAAGATCTTGAAAACTGAAGACCTGAGGTTTAAGAACCTAGTCTGTCAATATGCATGAAAATAAGCTGGGAGCCTTCACTCGACTTCGGTTCAGGCTCTCACAACCCCAACTCCAGGTAAAATTCATCCAGGTAAACCTCAAAATAAAACTAAATTATTTGCCTGTACAAGACAAAAATATTTATTATTATTATTATTATTATTATTATTATTATTATTATTATTATTATTATTATTATTATTATTATTATTATTATCCTTTCTCTCTCTTCAGCGGGATATCCCTCCTAGGGCTTCAGTTTGTGACTTCTGTTTTACAGACCAAGCACCAAAAGTGGTGAAATAGAGATGAGTTGGTGAAAGCCCAGTAAATTTATTCAGAGTTGAACTGATTCATTCATGACGTTTTCCTTGTTTGCTCGTACATATAGAATACATGTAGCTCAGCTGAGCTATAATTATAAGATGACATCAAGAGCGGTCAAAAAGTACCTGAGGCAAACGCCCTGAGGAGGGGAAGGACCTTTTGGGGCAGTCCGTAGGGCTACAAGTAGGATGAATGGGATTAGAGGGGAAATGGAGTTGAATATTACGAAGAAATTATTCCCAGCAGCAAGATCAGCTAAACTAAAACAGTCTCCCAAGGGAAGTAATAGAAACGGTGCCATTTGACATCTCTCATGCTAGATTGGGCAAGCTGTTAGAAACACAGTGTGGAGAACAATTTTACATCTGCAGAGAGGCGAGGACAACCTAAAACACAAATCCCTGACCTTTCTAACTCAGTGTGCTTGTTGGCAAGTAACCTGGATAAGGGCCCCACAATACAACACTGCGCTAGCTACACATGCACGCGGTGTATCACAGTGGATGTGCAGATTTAATGAAACACTATAATTAAACTTAAATTCTAATTTTTTATTTTTTTTTCAGATGTGGAAAATACCCACACAACAAGCAGTGTTAAAAAAAAAAGAGTGTATTTGTTTAACGTTTCTCAAGAAATGCTTCTCCATAGAGGCCAGCATTATAATTAAAACTACTTAATCCGATCCCTTGAGATCTTTCCATACGTATTTCCTACCCCAAGGCAATCCGAAATACAAACTTATTCAAAGTAAATCTGTCAGGAGGAAAACTGGAACGGTTTTCCTGCTCAGATCCCAGGGGGACAGGCCGAGTCTGACTCCAACTGTGGCAGCTCAGTGGCATTCCTGAAAAAAGGGCTGTGAAAGAGGAGCTTTGGCATTGCAGGGGTTAGCAGCAGCCGGGCAATCTGGAGGAAGCATCTCACACTCTGGTCAGACGTCCAGAGCCTAAAGAATAGGAGAATTAGGACTGGCCTTTATTAAATCCCCGGTACTGGCCTTTTAATATGATCGGTCTGCTTCCTCAATTATCTGAATCTTAGTTAACCTCGTCGCACTGTGCTTCTGTGTTAATACAAAAATCGTAAGACGCAACTCCGCAGTCTTCTTTCTCCTGCCATTGCTGACAACTTAGATAATATTTCTTAGCGGTTCTAACGCTAAAATACTTTCTCCGATTCACTCGTTTTAGACGGACTTCATTAGTGACTTCCCGCTGCAACATTTTTCTTATTGAAGTCAATAATTATTTTTCCATTGGAACAGCAAGCTTGCAAGTCTTGATACTGGGCTGTGGCAAGACAAGGCTTCAAAAGCCTTGGGACGTAGTGGGTGCCGGTCTCACCACCCCAACCTGTGTGGCCAGAAGACAGAAGTAAAATGCCTGCAACTCTTCTTCATGAACCATGCACCAACCTCTGGAAAAGCCCGGCTGGCTCAGCAGCATCTGGTGCCCCAGGGAGATGAAAATTTAACTTGGTCATCTTCCAGAAGAGAAGCCTTTCTAACTCTCCAGATAGCCCAACTGCAAAGGATCCCCAACGACAGAAACAACACAGAGCTGCAGGGAAGAGCCGGTATGATTCGGCATACGGCCAGACTCGTCATGAGGCAAAGGTTAATGGGAGCAGTCTAAAATTCAAATAAGATTAGGGGAAACCAAAGGCAGCAGAGAAGTGCACAAAAAGGTACAGAGTGACAACATGAATCTTGCAAAGGCTTGTCCTCGCCAGCAGACACAGCCAACAGCAGCCCTGGAGCTTTTCCTGCTCAAATCAAAACTCCCATGGTCTTCAAGCGAGACCAGGGGCAATGCTTCAGTCCCAGTAAATTACATTACTTTTATTAATAACAACTCTTATGAGGTTTGGAAAGCCTGAAGACCCAACCCACATAGGTGTTTGTTTATATGTATGAATAATAAATGATAGCTAATGTAAATTATGTACCAAATTATTACCAATCCTTTCCAGACAAAATGAATTACTGAGATTTTGTACAGCTTGTACCGGACTTGCTTATGTCAACGTTGGCAAGGTCTTGTCCTTGCACTAGAGGACGTTCCATGAGAACAGAGCTTCTCAGCTGGTCCAAAAGGATTAGGAGAACTGATGGAGTAAAAAGAAATTTCCAAAAAACTTGAAAAGGGCTGGAGATTTACTGCAGTGCTGTATACAAAGGAAAGTAAGCAAACGTGGCTTCATTACACAGCTCACTACACCCAGCAACCGATACGCAGTCCCTATGCCTGGCCACATACAGTATCTCATCAGTGATTTCTGCCCAGGAAAGCCAATAAAATAAGAACGTATGTTGCCAAGGTGAAGTTTTAAGAGTTACAATTTTAAATTTCCTATTAGGGATAAGGTAAGATTTATGGGTGATATACTGATTTATAAATATGTTTAGACAGTGAGTATTTTTAGCTTTAGGCTGGAATCAGAAAGCTTGGTGTAAAGAAAGATTTTTAAAGGTTTTGTGGTACATAAAATAAATCCAACTTATACTTTCAAAGAGCCCTCTGGCTGTATAAAAGATGATGACAGTGACAGTGAAAAAAAAAATTTGCTTATATCTACAATGCTCCATTATTTTCTCATTAACTTGAGTTTTAAAGGGAATCATATTAGTGCCTCCAGAGGATGAGCTATATAAACAAGAGCTACAAATTTATCTGTGCATTAAAATGAATGCTATGGTAACAGGTTTGATTGCTTTGGCTGCAATTTAAAAACCTAAAGGGTGTATTATCCTGAGATAATCTCACCCTTGGGTCCTTATATGTATTATATCTCATACCTCTAATCCTGTGAGACAGTGACTAGCTAATAATATCCCCTCTACCTTTGTCTGGTTTGTCGTACTGCAACTGAAACGTGTCTTTTCCAACTTCAGATAACACATTAGTTAAGTAATTTTATTTTGATCACTCTGAATCATTAGTTTATGTCTGGAGAATGTGTAAAGATTTATTTCCTTGAACAGTAGGAAAAATTTTCTTAGCAAGAGCGTAGTGCAGCATGCAGAACTCAATGGAGCAGTGAAATTGCCATCCTTCGAGGTGTCCAGGACTTGCTGAGGCAGAGCCACAGTGGAGCCATCTGCTGCAAAGCTGAGCAGCCTTGGAGGCGACTTTTGTACCAATGATGGATAGTCAATGCCTTGGGTATTGGTACCTCACAGGCTGGATTCACCCATTTCCACAAGGGAGACTTCAACAGTTGTGAACCACCACGACACGATTGCTCCTTTGGCCACATCTCGGCAAACCGTGTTTTGCTGAGATGCCTCCAAACCCACCAGGGCAGAGGCACAACTTAGGGCCGCTCAGGTCTACATCGTCTTTCCAACCATCTGGGAGCAACTGAAGTGGAGACAGTCTCCCAACAAGTTGTGGAGTTGTTTTTTTGAATCCTTCGTTTGAAGTCCTATGGATGTAGATTTACTGGAAAAACTAGGGTGACTTTAGCCTACATCAATAATTTTCAGGTCCTCTGCAATCCTCTGCAATAATTTTCAGGTCCTTCAGCAATCTCTTCCCATTGAAACCTGACCTGCATGGGATGAGGGATACTCTGTGCACTGACTGGTAGGTGACTATGGTGATCCAGTGTTTGGACATGGCCACTGTACAGCGGAAGAGCACGAGATGAGGAGACGGGATCCAGCTCTTTGTACTGTGGATGAAGTAGTGTCTGAAAGGCTCACATCCCATTATCCATAAAACAATAATGTTGGAATCTGAAGGCGTTTTCCATTCTCCAGGCCTGAGCCTTTCAGCAGCCAAATCCCTCTTAGAAGAATCTCAAATCTTACAAAAGGTGAAGGAAATCAGCGTCTCAGTACATTCACTTCATGCCTTGCATTAGTCAAGAAGGCAGCAACAGCCAGTTTTCCTGGCTTTTTTTCAATCACGGCTCTCCCCGTACTGTTTATTGCAATGCTATTATTCCCTGTTACTCATTTTCCTACATAAGCTGCAACACACTTACACTGGAGTGTGATTTACAGATGGAGAGAGTGATACCTTATTAAAAGAAAACGACCTTGCTTTTCAATGTCTAAGTCAAATCCTAAGGGTTAGCAAAGACTCCTCAAGGTCCCAGTCAGCTGTTGCATGCCTTTTATATGCCGTTCCTGGTATAAATTGCTTCTGAACATGCCTTCACCTGTCAGTTCTGTTGAGATATTTTTGAATGTCATAAACTCCTACATCTTAAAGCCAGGTGTTGAAAGAATCCCTATTATTATCACTACATTGTCAGTGACAATAACAACAGTTAATAAGTGATGATAGGGATATAAATGTCTGGTTCCTATGTACAGCTTGTCATTTGCAGTCAAATCTAACACTGCTAGAGGAGCCTTTGAGAGCGAGTGCTGAAAAAATGGATGTCTTCTGGGAACTGGCTCCATAAAAAAAGGCGTCCATGTTTAATTCCGCTTAATCTTTTCTAACTTAAGTGTGTTCTGCTCATAAAAAGTGTGAGCCGGTGAACACATACACATGTGTATTAAGGACTTTTTAATTCAAAAGGCTTGTCCCAGCCTCCTGTGGGATGAGAACGGGGGCTTGGCCACGTTGGCTTGGACGGCGTTACCAAAGTCTTGTTTCGGGAGGGAGTCAGTAGCTTTGACTCACAAATTAAAAAAAAAAGAAAAAAAAAAAAAAAGAAAGGAGGGAGGTAGTATACATACTGCCACTTCTCCAAACACAATATCACGTCATTCCAGCGTCATGTTGCATGGTGGTTTATTTCTTCTCTATTTCATATAGGTTAAAATCGGTGACTTACTGATATTTTTCTCGGAAAATTGTTTATAGCAGTTGTTTTTGCACCTCTCATGCAAAAAATTAAATATAGGCACTGAAGAGAATTGCCTACCATGCCTGGGTGAGACATGTCCTCGTGTTTTGCCTTATCCTTGTTCCTAGGCTTTATGGGTCTGCTGAATATCCTTTGCAGGAAATCTCTTTCCCGTACACACACTGTGTATATTTTGCCTCTTACAACATATTAAATAGCCCATGTAAGAAGAGCCCATGAATTATTGATGCTGTACCAGGAGAGAAAGTGTAGGGGGAACAGAGAGAATATTACATGACGCGGTAAAGCAAGCGCGTGTTTCAGTTAGATGCCTGGGTAAATAGCTCTGTGAGAAACCCGGTGGTTTGTTGCTCAGGGTATATCCAGTTGATCTCGGGTGCTTTCTTGCTCACTGTGGTTATCTCTTCCAGTTTTTAGGTTTTGAGCATAAGCTGATACAAAAGCTTCTACAAATTATTTAAGTGAGAAATTCAGCTCTGTCTTTAAACGGGAAATGTAATTCCTTGCCTGTTGTAAATCCAAGGGACAGGGAGATCCGGGCTTCCCTGCTCCATTTTGATCTCTTTGCAGGGTTCACTGGCTGAATTTTCAACATATTATTTTTCCTGATGAATTATTCCTTTGGCTGCGAGGGGAATCCTTTGTTTGATGAATTCCCCTCCAGAATTTCACTCTGAATTTCCTACCTCAGCAAATTTCATTAGCTTGCATAAACATGAACTCATTTCTGCACGACCTGAGGGCTTTGTAACTATATATTGCCTCCAACTGACCACAGGTAAATTACCAAGCAAGGCATAAAGTTGAGGAAAGCAATAATTCTGCCCACCGTGGAAAAATGGCAACTATAGACAAGGATCTCCCACTCCCAAAATACATCTTTTTCTACCTTTTTAGGGTTGGGGTTTTTTTTGTGGACAGGGGTCAGAGCCCGTTTTGCCCTAGAGCGCAGGCTTTGTGCTTTGTTTTATGTCGGCTTCATGCTATCAGTTCTTTTCCTTTGACTGAAGTCAAACCTCAAACTGAAAATCACTCCTTCATCTATTACAGTGTGAGTCAGGGCAAAAAAAACCTTTACACTTTTTAGGAAATAATTGGGTAATGTTATAACAGGACCTCCTAAGAAAATCACGGTAACAGGCTGTCATGGGTTTTCAAAGTAGAAAGGGGAAAATTTTTTCATGAGAGCCTTTAAACAGTTGCATCTGCAGACTTCAGGTGAACAAATTGCACGTGGGCAGCAAGGAATAAATCAAGCACTTACATAAATTTTTTAGTCTGTATTGTTCCTGTCCCAAGCTCTACAGTTTTTGCATATCATTTTGAGCATTTCAGAATTTGAAGTTATTTTTATCCTCTAAGAAGTAGCTTCTACATAAAGAGTGGTTGCGAATGTATTATAAACTAGGATTAGCTTAATTAGGGACTTCACAAGAAAGTAATAACTATTTAAGCCCTGAAAACAAGCTAATTATTTTGTATCACATTGTTGCCAACACTGTCCTCCGTTCTCTTAAGGTGAATGTTCAGAAAGATGTATGGCAGACATCTAATTAACAGATTTCTTGCAATCACGTTACCAATTTTTTTATAATATATTAAAATTCCTCTTTTATGCAACACGTCATATATATATATATACACACATATATATACACACGTTGCTACTCAAGTTAATTGACAGCATGATTCAGTGCTTTTTCTAAGATTACATCACCATCAAAGTTGCTGCTGGAGTTGCACGAGATACGACAGTGATTTTTCCCTAGTGCTCTGCTGAAAAACTCCCATAGTTTCGTGATTTATGCCACGCATCTTGACAAATTCCTTTTATTTATGTGACTTTATAATAATAAATTCATTCGAAACAGTTCAAGAAATCCAAAATAATAAGTAGAATCTGAGGATATGAACTTCCAAGAGCCAAGACCCCTTCAACAGCACCTGAAACCCCTCTGAAGCGTCTCTTCCCGATAGTCCTCATCCTGCTCTTCCACCACCACACGCTGGCGTTGGAGCTTACGTTAGATGCCAGGAGTTAGGAGCAGAAAGCCCATAAAATCCACACATTTCATATAATGCAATGGAATGTAAACTTATGGCAATTTTCTATAACTGATCTGTTTAAACTCATATGGAATATCTAGCATTTAATTCTTATCCGTGCTTTCCCCTTTTCTGCATGTGATACATGCCTTTTCTTTAAAATCACCTTTTGCTTTTAAATTCCTCTGTTCTTACTTTTCCTATTCAATATCTCTTCATTGTTGCAGTGTCTCACGTTGTCTGTACTTCCCATTCCTTCAACATTTTTCACACGCATACATACACATCGTATACGTATTCCAAGATCTCACTGGTGTATCTGCAATTAATGACTCCATTTATCCTGACACACAAACTCTTACAAAGTGACGATAAATGACTCCTGATTAGATAGCTGATTTCCATAAAAGAGCACTGGAACTGAAGCAGATGAATTCTCAGCTCTACTTTTAACTGGCACATTGGCTCTGGTTCGTCCTAAATTTCCCACGGTGTTAGTCAATCTAAATCCCCGCAACCCTGCCTTAAAAAAAAAACAAAACAAAACAGTAAAATTGATAAATGTAGAGATACATGATACAAAAGTATATAGTTTCAATAAATATAAATAACTCCATTTTAAATGGAATAACGCGAGCATACATATTCTGCTGCGAACCAAACAGCTGACAGAAAATGATTACACTATTATTAAGCATCTTTGCGGTTTCTGCTGCTAGGTATTGTCAAATCAAAATTATTAAGCTTCATTAGAGAGCTGGTGCCTTTAAAAGAATTCCTCTGAATGTCCTAGATGAAGGCCCCCTTCAATGAGGACTGATAGCGTTTCAGCTCTGCAGCATACCCATTCTGGCCTTTTTTTTCCATCTTGAATTTCCCATGGTGTCATCTTATCTAATCATTGCTTGGTAATGCTGGCTCCGTAAGAAATCTTCCATAGAAAATGAGAGTTCATACATCTGTCTCCTGCTGAAAATGCTCATGAATAATGGCATGTCGCAGCACCAGTCAGTAAGAAAGCAAAGAGCGGTTCCAACCCTGTGTGAAAGGCAGAAGGCTCTGAAGGAAGAGAAATTCGATTCTTATTTTAATTTTGTATCAGGGGCTTCCTCAGATTGTCCCAAGCCCTTGAAGGAATATGAAGGGGGAAGTCACAAAGAAATTTTTTTTTTCTTCTCAGAGCAACAGCCAGACAAGGGATGCCTTCTGTGGCTGGTTAAGTGCAGTGACAGCCCTTTTTTTATACCCCTAAAGTAAAGCTCCGGAGGTGAGAGCCCCTGCGCACTCCTTGGTGACATTCACACCAGCCCGCGGGGGCTCAGCCACGGCGAGGAAGCCGCGTACGCGCGTGTGTGTGCGAGTAGGCAACTCCATCCACAGGCTTTGCATTCATATTTTCTTCTGACATTCCCATCAACTGAACGTCGTTGCCGTTTATTACTGCCATAACTGGATGCTTATTAAGTTTATGTTCAATGTTTTGATCATAAAACGGATCCCGGCCTTCGTTTATTATAAGTGTAATCATCACCTCTTCCATATGCCCAGCTCTGCACGCTGGGGATCCCTGGCAGACCACCATGGCTACGGACCCTTCTCAGATGCCTCTGGCTGATGAAACAATTCATTTTTTTAAGTCTCTTATTGACGTTGTGATCCCAAGAGCACAGTATGAGTTAAATATTTGCTTATTATAATTGCACATTTCACACGCTAGAAGCAATTTCTGTATTATATTACTGGTACAATATTCTGCACTGTGGAACTCTCTCTAATAAGGAATCAAATTCAATCAGACTTGAGAACTATTCATGTGAATGACTACCATTACTTGATATCATCTGTAATGCAATAAACTGAGTGTTTGATATAATGCTGTTATATGAGGGTTATGCATAACCTATTTGTTATCCATCATTTGAGTCGCTGAAATGGTGTGATCAAAATTAATTACATTTTAGGGTATGTCTGAATTACAGCTAAACAAAAAAAAAAAAATTCAGTTTAAATGTGTTTTTTGGAGAAAAAAAAAATAGATGTGATGCTGCGATCTCATCTGCAAAATAGCTTTTCTTAAGAAGCTATGCATGCCACCAAGAAAGATTGTTCACGGCCTAAATATCTTGCATTTCAAGCTGCAACAATGCTGGCTAGAGGACGCGACCTTTCAAAGAAATATTGCGTGATATGAAAAATATTACATCAGCTTTCAAAATAGAAAACTGAAAAGTACTTAGAAAAAGAAAAGCATTTCCAAGTCAAATATTTTATATGAAGTGTTACCCATGGGAGCTTTTTTCATAAATGCATAAATGCAGCTTTTGGGGAATGCCCCTAATTGCTGTATTACATATTCTTACACTCGGCAAACCGATTCCTAAATTTGAAAATAAATCAATTTGGGCTTTTTCAAGTAATAGGGATAGGCAGAAAATACTTTTTTTGCATTTGATTACAGCAATTACTTGTGTACATAAGTAACTTTTAGGTCTTTAATAATTCGTGGAGAATGGCTTTTCTCTTAAAGCACAACTGCACCCCAGCCAACGGGACGAATGTAGCACACAAAGAAGGTAAAGCCACGGGAGCCGGATCTGATGCTGAGCTACGTCTTTATCAGAGATGTATAGATAGATAGATATATAAGGGATGCAGTCGGAGGTATCACAAGGTGAGCCAGGGAGTGGAAGTGGAGCTGATGCTTAGCCTTGAAGGGAACATGTAGTGAGCACATGGCAGCCTCCTGGGAGGGGAAGAAAAAGAAAACAAAGGAGAAAGCAGAAATAGAGGTCAAGTCCTCCGGCCCCAGAGGAGGGGCTGGTATAGCCTGGGCAGTACTTAAAGAGCACCTGAATAAAGGATGGGGAACACGTCATGCACAGAACAGGAGTTACTTTAAAGGAAATCCTCTCTTCTCATCGTTAAAAAAAGGTTTCATGCGTGCAGCTATACCAGACCTCCAAAGAGAAGCTGTGTGAGCTGATGGATGGGGCTCGGCGTCCCGGGCGGGAGGTCACGGCAGCTTCTGGCTGGTGCCTGACCTGCCCGCTGCGCTTCACTGCTCCATCCCTTCCACATCCGTCCCACTCCTACAGCCACACCGCAAACGCTTGGAGAACACGCGGTGTCTGCACCTCGCAAAGCTCACTTGGGATGCTCTAATTCAACGTAAGAAATATTTAGTGGGTAACAAGAAGCGTTACGGTTGTATCAACCCTGACACTACATCGCTCTAGAAGCTACGAATAATATTAGTGATAGATGGGAAGTATTTTGGGGGTTGTGAGCTAATCCTAGTACCTTTGAAATATCCTTAGGATTTACCAAATGGTTTCTGACATGTCTTGTGAAAAGCTCTTCGAGTACTTAGCGTTTTCTTCCATTATTCCTGCCCATCTAAGATACGTGGCTCCTTTTAAACTGATTTTCAGACAAAATTTATTGACTTTCCTTCTATTTCTTTATCAAGTTATCTTAGGCAAAATCAAAACAGAAAAAAAAAATTAGTTTCTTTTTTTTGTCGACATCTTATAGGAGTTTAAAATCCAGTGAAATCGTTTCGTTGAATTATGTCCTGCTAGACTTTGTAATAATTCTGCCCTCCTCCTTTTAAATCTTCACGGTTTTGCTAATTACCTTCCAGGTTGGTGTGGATAAACCTAGTGCAGATGCCAGGATTCTCTGATCATATGAAATGTTAAGGCTTGCTATTAAATCTTCAAAAAATTATGCGCAGGGTCACACGTTAGTGAGAATTCTGGGAATGTTAAGCTGGAATTTTAAAAGCTGCTGAAAAAATAACTATTGACAACCAGCACAATTCATCCTATATTTGCTTACAGCTCTGTTTTATACATATATATGAACTTTCAGACTCATTTATTCGCTTTACTGACATGAATAACCAAGGGCATGATTTATAATGATTTGTCATCCAGTATTAGATTAAAAAAAGTTTAATTAATTTTTCATTAGCCACAGTTAATGATGGGCTTGTTAACCATCTTGAGGTGAAGCCAAGAGCTATTAGCTATATTAAGGACCAGTTTCAAGAAAATTACTTCTTTTATAATCCCCAAAATGAGTTATAATGTTTTTCCCCTTTCAGAAAACAGTTTTAAGGTATATAGATATATTAAAATCTATACAGACGACAGGCGTTGAGGAAAGCTGGTCACGTAATAGGAATTACCGACCAATTTTTGTACCAATGAAAATGAAATCAAACTCCTTGAGGATTATTCTAAAGAAATAGCCTTGTGAAATACCAGTTCTGCTACTTAAATCAAAACATAAGTTTATCACATAGCAAAGGACCGAACTAGAGTGGGTTACTATTTGGAGGAACACCTTTGCCTCCACTAGACTTCTGCCTGTTGTCTCAACTGTCTGTCTCACTAAAACAGAAATTAGGGTTTGAACTGAAAATGTAATTGACGACATAATTTAATTGAAAAATCAGTTTGCCCTGCTCTGTGGCCCCTGCTGGGTGGGAAGGCTGAGCACGGCAGTGATCGTTGTGCTGTGGTCTAAGACTTGGAGAACTTACAAAAGAATAAGAAATATTTATGAGAAATTAATACGTAAAAATGTGGGTGGGGGGAAAGAAATAGAAATTATTTTCCTAGCAAGCCTCCTTCTGATGTTCAGAAAGAGGGCTTACATTAAAAATAAAATCAAAATCTTAAAAATCAGTGTCTAAACATAGAGAATGAACAAGATGAGTACTCTTAAATTTTATTTTGAATGGGTGGGAGGAGCAGGCCTATTGAAAACAAGGAGAAACATGACTGCTCGGTAACTCTAAACCCTCAAGCATTGTACCTGTGGGTTTGAACAGGAATTTAGAAACCTAACTTTTAGTGTCAATTTCAGCAAATTTTGACCAGAACCTACGTTCAATAAAAATGTACTTAACTTATGTAAACCTCTGTATGAGAATGAAAATACTGTCTCACAAAAGATTTTAAATTCCGTTCCATTCCAAACTGCAACAGATTTTCAACATTTCTCCACAGCACGTACGGGAAAAGGTGAGAAAGCCATTTTCTGTGGCTTCAAATGTTTTCATTAAGTTGTCTTCCATTTTTAATGTTACCATAACATACATAATACAACCCCAAAATGTTAGAAACTCAAACTGAAGCTTGCTTCAAAATTTAGATATTAAAAAACCCAAACTATTTTCATCTTACAAGACACTTTTGCCCTTTTTTTCCTAAATGAAATTTCAACAAACATGGCATGAATTTGACATGGTGCCAAGAGCTTCCATATGAGTTTCAGTAGAAATTCAGAGCAAAACAAGCCCCAACGCAATGACTGATGAGAGAAGGGAAGAGAGAACTGAGCAGAATCAGCCCCCAACGACGGACTGTGTCCTCTAACATTTTAAAAGAAGATATTTGGCCTCAAGCTGACAAGCTTAGACACAACTAACTGCATTCCTACAGCACGGTGTCCCCCAAATACAAAGTTTCAGTCATTCTGTGCTTGTCCTGTGGACGTAGCATGGATTTATGGTTGTCTTTAACCACCTCGGGAATTTAACTGTGTGTTAGTAATTTCGTGAACACAAATCCCACCTCCTGTTCCCTGTTCATTGGGATTGCTGCTGTAATCCCCCTGTAAACCCAAACCCCAACCATGCTGCAGCTGGACTTCTCCACACACATGAGTGATTCGGGCTGCGCACACGGGCAGGTGGGATGCTGGATTTCCAGCTCCGCATGGCACCGAGGGTCTCCATGAGCAGCGCAGAGACGTCTGCGTGGACAATGCCGATGACAAAGAGACATCATCCAACCTTGGGAAATGCAAACGTGAGCATAAGGAATCTTTGTCCTGACCCAGAAAGGAATCATGGAAAATAAAGAAGATATGTAGCAATATCTGGATGCACGGTGACCTTCCCATTTATATGAATTTCTCTGTATGATGATGACCTAAACAAGCATTTACAGTCAACGTGACATGCGGCAACCACAGCATCTCCCTGTTCAAGTCCATTCTGGAAAGGCAATATTTCATTGCGAGCAAGAATATGCACTTGAAAAGCATAAAGAGAAGCGTAAGACCCTCTAAATGTCTTGCCTGAAGCAATCTGTTTCCTTTCACAGCATTGCTCTTGAAACAGGTCTACAAGGACTGTTCTTAGCACTTCTCATCGGCACTGCAGCGACGAGGGCACAGTTCTCACCCCAGATCCATGCAGAGATCCCAGAAACACAGGTGGCTGCCGCAGCCCCATCACAGCCGCGTCTCCCGCGCGTACCACCGAACCACGAGCTCTTCTCACCGCACAACGCAGGTCCCACACCTCTCCAGCAGCTACGCTACCAAATCCCACCCCAACACTAAGGTCGGGAGCCGTACGTGCGTCCCTGCTGAAGCACTGCAGGGGAGGACACGAGGCTGCAGGACCTTCCTCCTGGAGCTCCAGGCACGGGGTCCCCTCCATGGCTGGGCGTCCCTCCGCCTCGCTGCCTCTAGAAGGCTGCCTGCGGGGACACGCCGTTCACCCGTTTGGGGAAAGCTGCTGAACCAAATCTGTATATTCTAAAATGGGATGCTGAAATCAAGCCATACACATGGAAGAAGAAGGGCTTATATAAGCAAGCACAAAAAATTGTATTTTTTTTTTCCTCAATATAAACCCATTTAAGCCAAATTCACTTAGCTGGTGCTTTGTGCCAGGCACCTTCAACTTCTACTGAAATGATCAAACGCACTTCTCCATATTCACTTGGATTTTTTTCACCTAACAACATCAATATAGATATTGGGTCGATACAAGTATTTGGTCATTCCAAATAATAAGGCACAAAGCGTACGAGCTCCTCACAGCTCTTCAGTGCACAGTTACTTTTACGCACGGGTGACCGTGCAGCTGAAGAGGACGCGTGGAAGGAGCAGCAGTAAAAGCGCACCAGCTGCCACAGCCCTGGCCTCTCTCACCGTCTCTGTGCTTGACATTACAGCCTTAATAATGCTATTTTAACGCAGGACTTTGGCAGGAGTGGAGGTATTGATAAAACTATCCAATATTAGAGCAAAGTCCCGGCGATCTGTCTTATGAAAATTATAGGCTTTTATTCCTCCTGTTAGCAATAGTAGGTGTCTGTCTATCATTTATTAATCAGTCTTTACTGGATACTATAGTGGAAAGAAATAAATTGCAGATTTCACAGCTAAGCAGAAAGAAGGGGAAAGAAGCGTAGATGGAGCCTCCTGGGTCTACATTGTGCTCCGGCGGACCTGGGAAGGGAATGTAGGGCACATCGTCTGCAAGAGCGACACATCTTCACCCTCCCCGCATCCTCCCAGGTCACTTTCTCCAAATTGCCCCTTATCTCTGCAAACCACAGCTCACATGATCCAGCGGCGGGTTTTTTCTGGTGCAGAGAAGTAAATTCCAACGACTCTGAAAAATCAGGGATTTGGCTCCTTAAAAGAGAAATTGCTAAAGTTCTGGTGAAAATAAATTCCAGCTGGTTCTAGTGAAGCGATGTTCTGTCCAAAAATGGCTGGGCAGAAGCCGTGCCTACATGCCTGTTCGGGGAACATAAGGATACTACACTGAGGCTTAGGACTTACTAGATCGTACAGATGTCAGACACAAACTAGTACAATATCCTCGGGGGGGGAGGGAAATCATTTTATGACCTATAAACCACATAAAGGAGCAAAGTCAGAGACAGTTTTAGACGAAGATGGAGGAGCAAATGTGCACTGCTAAACTCCCAGCTTAATGGGCTGTATGTATGTTCTGAACTAGAGGACTAAATTTAGCGTCCCTGCCAAAATTACAGCAAAGAGACTGGAAACACGTCCCCCAGCGTTGGTCCCGTTGCTTTTGGCACTGTCCCTCTCACACGACCCGTTAGCTGTTGTGCCCAGGGCTGGCGCTGAGGACAGGGCCGCAGTGTGCCACCTCCGGCACCTCCCAGAACACGTCAGGCGGTGACGGATGGGAGGAAAAACCCTCGCAGCAACACTAGCGCTGCTGTGGGAATTTGTCATGGTGACACTGATGGTACCGAGAGTCCTACATTCTAATGATTGGTTTACAATAAAAATTACTCCAAATGCTGGATCAGAAAAAGGATGGTTCAGTCCATCAAATCACTGTCAGCTGCAAATTAGGTTGCCCATCCCTAGGCAATGGGGAACATAATTGGCTTTGTCCATCGCTGGTTTTATTTTTATCTGTTCTGTTAAAGTCAGGCTCTTCCCTCGCTCGCCCTGGTACAAAGAGAGAATAAAGGGCTCGGTGCAGAAAGGCTCTTTCACTCCCTACACCCGCAATAAATGGGGCAAGTTAGCCCTGAATTTCTAAAATTAGCCAAAGATTCTTTGAGGGACCGCTTTCTGTCAGACCCAGGTTACCTTCATGGAAGAAAGGTATTATAAATATAATAATATAAATGGTATTTTAGCATAGGGACTTCCAGGAGCCTCGGACTGAAACAACCCTTAAACCACAAGTGGCCAGTGCTCTACTTCGGTCCCCAGGGTTACACAAGAGGGGCTGGGGCCGGGGGGGAGCTGGAAACCTTCTCTTTTCTCATCCTGTAAGTATCGCAGTCACTTTAAAACCTGCTATAGTTTGCTGAAGACAGGCTGGAAACACGCACATCTAACGCCTCCCTTCTTAGGGACTGATCATTTTGACAGCGTCGGTTGCAAGGCAAAGCGGTTGCAATGCGATGCCTTGGCGTCTCTACAAAATGTGATAATGTAAGGTGAGGTTATGGAGTTGTGTTGGGCTGAAATAACCACCAATAGACTTTACTGGGAGCATATGAGCAATGCGAAACCATTACTACCCCCAAAGCGTCGGGATATGCTGCTTTTGCTGCCGGGAACACCTGTGCTGCAAACTTGAAGTGGAAGTAGCCGCCATGCCCAGCATGACATACAACTGTCAGACGGTCGAGACTCTCTCTCCAACTCTCCTTCAAATCCATATAGGTTAGTATTCAGCTGCCTATAAGCTCCAAATATTCCTATGTTCTCCTCCCCGTGCACAAGTTTTAAGCCTGTGCCCTTCCCTGGGTAGCAGAGGTTTCTCAACACATTTCCCTGACATCGCAGGGTACAGTCAGACTCAGAAAAGGAGAAAATCCACTGGAAAAATAAATATAGCTGAGTAAGTAGGAGGGGGAACAATGTCTGTCATCTTAACCTGTCTGTCATCTTAACCTGGAGAATTCGCTGCTCTACTTACTCGGCTCTCCCTTTCTCTCATTCTAACTTTAGGGCAATTTAGCAGTCACCTGTGTACCTGGGAAATCCGCCGCCGTGCTAACGGCTTGTCGAAGCTCTGGCTCTGCGTGGGGAAATAAGGGCACGCACCAGGCCAAGGGAGAGGGGAGCTTTAACTAACCTTCGTGTTGCACCCACTACCAAAGAACTACGCCTATGAATAAGTTCTCATAGGACTATGTTCATCAGCAACAGCCAACAATTCAGAGTGAGGACAAATTGCGGACCTCTACAAGGTACAAGCCGCTATAAAGAAGTAACAATTATTTATTGTCCCCCTGCTCCTGTAGGTTTGTGTCCCGTTTGTGTCCCCCTTGCCTCGCTGCCTATGTGCGCAGGTGGCAGAAATTATGCTCTGTGGCGCTGCCTCGGCTTTGCCCAACCAGGAGCTGCTGTAACCTGAAGGGCCAGGCAGAAGAATTTATTTAAAAGTTTGGAAAGATGCATATTATAGTGATCAAGACTTATGAAGAACTAGTGAAAGGTTGTTATTGCCGTTGTTACTGCTATTATTATAGTTCTTATTATGATGTTATATTAATACGCAATGGTAGGTGAAAACCACGGAGAAAGGGGTTTGAAGATACCTCCTTGCCCCCCATCTCATCTCAGGCTGGGGGACAGGTCTGCCACTAACCCGGTGCCCCAATCTCATTCCCCGGAAATAGCAGAAATTATAGAAATAATTCTGGCATACCAAAAAACCTCGCATCTAACCTCAAAAAAGCATCCTGCGCTGGGGCATCACGCGTCTGAGAGCTTTGCGGCTCAGGCCGGCGCCGCCGTTGCAGATGGGCTTCGGGTGGGTTTGCCGTGATAAGGCTTTCACGTGACATCGCGTCTAGGTTGTCAGCGAAAGTCCCGGGGATTAGTGTCCCCTGAAATCTCGCTAAGCGGCTTGCCCTAAAATGTGCTTTATGTGGATCATTCACAGAACTGCAGGAGACAAAACATTGATTATTCCTAAAAAAACAGATATTTTATTTTTTTTTATAATTCTGTTTAACATGCATTTGAACACTTGGGCTGCGTTGTGGAGCACTTTGCTCATTTTTTAAAAGTCTGGAAAGAAATACCAAATGTGGCCCTGCTCTAAACTGTAAAACGAAAATCAGAAGCAAAAGCCTTTTACCTTTCTCTTTAATTGAATCCAGCTGGCCTCCTTCTACCCTGCCTTGCAGTCATTTACAGATATGCAAATGGTTTGAAAAAAATGTTGCCATTTTCATCTGCATTGCACACCAGAAAATCAGAAAATGCGTGTGTTTTCATAGGTTTTTCGGCAGTTTTGCCATCCTGCTGCTTTCATGTTTTAAACCGGTTTAACGGTACAATATGCTTCAGTCATATATTGAAAAAAAAAAAAAAAAAAAAAAAATCAGTCTCTACCTGGACAATATTGATGATGTCCCTGAAAACTTTCACGTCTACAGGGTAATTTTTAGAAACGCCTGTCAGCACGAGGAGCAAAAGCGAGAGGCCAGGGGTTGCGGGGAGAAGCGGTGGAAGGGGACAGGAGGGCTGAAGCCCACGAGGAGACGTGAAGCTCTGCTGCTGGTGGTGGCTCCCACGGCCGTGGGAGGGCGAGACGCACACACAGCATCTCTCCTTTGTCTCTGCCCTCTCCGCTTGCTTAGATATCTCACATCGGCAGCAAAAATTGGATTTTTTTTCAAGATGCCGCAGAGCTGTTTTCCTTCCTGTCTGCGTTGGGCAATTGCCTGCTTCCCTGTGGCCAGTGTTGGCCTTGGTTGGACCCATGTGTGCTACGGTCAGGAGTAACACAATGTGGCAGTCGTGCAGTTTGGCAGTAAAACCACTCTGGCAGGGCATTACAAAGGGCCTTGTCTAACTTGCGTGTTTAAGTTGGAAAATCATTGAAGTTTGAGCGACTCTTCAGTAGCATTTAGGTAAGGCTGGCCCCAAACGCCTTCAGCAGGAATGGATTCTCCCCAGACGACAGCTAATGGTCTGAAGTTGCGGCAGGGGAGGTTTAGGTTAGATATTAGGAAGAATTGCTTTACTGAAAGAGCCGTCAGGCACTGGAACAGCCTGCCCAGGGAGGTGGTCGAGTCACCATCCCTAGAGGTGTTTAAGAAACGTCTAGATGTGGCACCTCAGGGCATGCTCCAGTGGCAGAGATTGTAGGTTGCTCGGTTGGACTCGATGATCTCAAAGGTCCTTTCCAACCATGAAGATTCTGTGATTCTATGATTCTATGATTCTACTTAAATGGCAAAACCTAAGGTTACGTTTTAAACAGTGCAATTTAACTTAATAATACTGTCTTTAAAAATTAAGCAAGCAAGAAAACGAACGATAACATTTTACACTAAAAAGCAGGTGAAGTCCCTAAGCCGGTGGGCTCCCCTCTGCAGCTGGTTTAGCAGGATGGGTACACCCTTGAAACCAGTGGGGTGGTTATTTGGGGCCTTTTGTAGAGAGACACCAAATGTTGGATCTTCCTTTACGGCTTATGCAGAAAAAATATGAAAATCGCCTGTTAGCATTAGTAACCTTTGGAAGAACTACGCTAAGAATTTAGCTGAATTTATCATAGACCGAGACAGACTTGTAAGTATAAAGAGCAATGATCACAAGAAGATTCACACACATTAGTCACTGGTTGGAAGCTTTTCTGTATATAGCTTTTTGTTCACACAGTACCTTCAATGGAGGGAATCCTTGGCACTCCCATGGTGTAAATTATTATTATTATTATTAATAATAATCCTTATGTTAGACTATTTCCACATTCACAGTAACCTCTGGGGGACAGTGCAGAAGTTTCCTGGGTGGTGAAAAGAGTTGCTATAAACCTACTTTCATTGATTTTTAATTTTATTCTCTAAAAAGGGTTAACACAGTAAAACATAATTAGCCTCGAATTTTCCTGGGCCCACTGTATATTTAGCTTGATATATTAACGTCACCTTGGCTGCAGCCGCTGCAATGGCACCATATCACTTAGGTCTTTCATTTTGTCCCTTGATACCGCTCAGCAAGGAAGGAAGGACAAATCAGACAGCATCAGCTTGAAAATATGTTCAGAATATAACAGCTTGATTGCTGCTGACCACCCAGAGGACAGGTGTGACACATATTTATGGGCTTGATTTTAAACCAATATCCGTTCATTTCATTTATGAGTCCATTACATGTTTTATTTTGACAGTGCCACAGTGGTGTTCCTGCGGTCTTTTGGCCATAAAACGTTCACAGTGGGATGCGTAGCTTATTATTTGGTGTGTAGGCACTGTGCACCCCAAAAGCTGATGAACTATGCACAATTTATTCATTGGATTGTAAGCCCAGTTAAATCACCAGCTAAAACGAAGCCCTTCTTGCACACTTTGAGCCGCTAACGTTTCATCTTATAGAAGCGGTTAGGAAATGCTGAGTATTGTTATGGATTTTACATTGCGACATGGTACTGTCCTTCTCACACTTACGGATAAGATTTTTATCGATATTGAGGAATCCCAGTTCTCAGAGGTTTTTGTAAATCTTCTTATATTGAGATTTTTCCTAAAATTCCAGTTTCTGGAAGGTGACTACCCAAGAAGCTGATAGTTCCAGCTAGCTGGAGATAGAGGGATGTTATAGAAAGACAGAAAATGAATAAAAAAATTAAAACCCTAAACACAAGAACCTTGAAAAATTAAAGATATGTAAAATAATTTAAGAATAAGATTTTAGGCAGTTGCATGAGTTCAGAGCTTCGATACACAATGCTTACTATATAACTTTGCCACGCATTTACTGGTGACCTAGAAACCTTCAGTTCTGCCATGTTCATTATTTTATGTCATTGTTTCTATTGGAATCTGTCTCCAAATCTGTTTTTTATTAAATTTTCCTAAATTTAATGAGGTTACATATATATCTCTCTCTATATATATATTAAGGGTTATAGTATAGGATCACAAACAATTCGTCCCTCATCATGAACAATCACAGAAATGCGGGGTTTGGAGGATGTGCAGGGAATCACCTAATCCATCTCTGGGCCACAGGAATTGTCCTCCGGCGTTCCTGAGGCAGAACCTCACCTGCCTTTTTACAGGCCTCTTACGCCAGAGGCTCTGCGACCTCCTTCATCCGTCTTTGCCACCCTCACCATCAGAAACATCTTCCTATTATTTGGTATAAATCTTTCTAGCTACAAATTAAGACCAATTTCTTCTTTCTCTCTCGAATTTTGTTTGTGGAGAACAAAGCATTCCCGTTATTTTTCAGCATATTTTTGTATAATTCAAAAGTATTATCGTGTTCCTCCTACTCTTCCATTTACAACAGTCCTAATTTACTCTTTCCTCATAGGTCTTACTTTCTAGACCTGTGATCCTTCTCATACGTCTGCATGTAATGACTATCTGGATGTGGCGACCAAAAATGGTGGTTCTCACTGTCCCTTGCAAAAGAAATTCGGTGTTATATAAAATGGAGGGAAAAAAGACAAAAAAAAAAAAACAAAAAAACTCAGCAAAGACTTGTCTCGGTATTTGAAAATTGAAAAGCAGCTATTTCTCTGAGCTTTTCCCTCTTGTACAAATAGTAGGCAAGGAAACAGGGAACGACTGCCTGCGGTGGGAAAAGAGCATGGCATAGCCACGCTACTGAAATTTTGATAGTGATTTCCATTGGCTAAGCGGGAAGGAAGGACAGCCACTGCCTTCCTTGGCTGGTGGGAAAGACGGAGTCAACGCTCCTCCAGAGGTCAGTTTGGAGCTGAAGGCAGAGGAAGATACACTCGGATACATTAGCTGATACTTTAGCTCACCAATTAATAATTTCAGCAGAATACAAATAATACCTTAAGTGCACGCTAATGTGTTAATGCGTCACGCACCAGAAATACAAGTATTACGGTGTCACACGTTAGAAAAGATCCAGGAATTTAAGACCCAATTCTCTTTCGCCGTTTTCAGACTTAAAAATGATTAAATGGACTTAATTGGTCCACAACTTCCATTACAGGGGACTGAAATCAAGGTGAGCCAGCTCATGTTGAACCTCATAGCTGAGCCCATTTAGGAGGAAAGATCACCTCTTTTTCATAACCAGGGGCTCCTATAAGACTCGTGTCATCGGCAGCAAAAAGAAAGGAGGGTAAGTCTTGCAAGAGCAGAGGTCATTCTCACCATCTCTTCCATGACTGTTGAGCTCCGTTTCTAAGAGATTAAAATGGCTATCCACCTTGCCGATAAGGTCTATCTCTACATCCTAACTGTCCTCAAAGAGGAACCGCAAGGAGCGGTGCCAACGGTGAGCTTAGGGAAGGGAGGAGAGGGGGAAGAGGAGAAGTGGTTAACAGTAAACGGAAAATGCTGGCACCACCGGACTGAACGGAAGTGTCACCAGTAACATCACTAAAAGTAGGATCAAGGCAGATCTAAAAAGCAATTTAGACTATGAGCTTTTCCTTCCAAATGAGCGGTAAGTGCCTTCCTTCACACAGAATTCAGCGCGGTAATAGTGCCTTCTATTACATTTTAAATTGATTGGCTTTATGGCCCGGTGCTGGGGAATTGCTCTAGCATGATCCCGTCGGGCTCATGTTTCTAATTCTGGCGACTCTAAATCCAGATTCCCTGAAAATCCATGCTGTTGCTTACAGCGCGTGCTGTAGGGTAATCTCCATTTTCGTGGGCCCAGACAAAACAAAGGGACCGGGATGCACCTAAGATTAGCCCACAAGGTGAAAAGCAAACCAAGCACTTGCAGAAGAAAACGTTCACCTGCAGAGTGCGTGCGTGTAAAAATAAACCACGGTGGTTACTCCGCAACAAGTGCTTCAGCTAAGAGAATTCACACGCTATTTTTGCGTTATCTAAGATTTTTCTGATGGGAACAACACAGCAGTTATCATCTGAAGGTCTGTGTCCTGCCACTGGGGTCTTTGGGTAAGGGATGGAGAGATTTAGAAAACACAGTTCCAAGTCCATCTTCTTCCTTTGCGTGGTCCATGTTCAGCCTCATTTAGGACATCAGAACCTGTACTCGTGCTACGAGGTAAAAATAACTCTCTCCTTTGGAAAAAAAAAAGCTTAAAAAAAGATGCATTATGTTGTCATGAAGATGTGGCTGCGTGGCTCCAGAATCGCCTATGTGAAGTATGGGAAGAGCTGAAGAAGCCCCTCTCCGCACTGGAGCAGAGCTCATAACTCCGTCGTTTGGATGGGAAGAGATCACCCTAAGGGAATTATTCTACCTTTGATCCACGCGTGAAATTCTGGCTGCTGTCAGGGGAAGTTGTGCATGCCTAACCATGGCTGTACATCATTCTAATAAAGGCCAAAGAGAAGCTCATATATAAATGGAGTGCTAAGGTTTTTGACACTGGCTATAATAAATATCAGCACATTTAGAAAAAAAATGCGGGCTTACGTGCCTGAGGTGGGAAAAAAGCTATAGCTGTGCCTGATTTACTAGAAGGAAATATTTAAGACCGTTGAGTCATTAGATAAAAAACTGATCTTGAAATGTCAGGAATTGGTGAGGATAACAGAACTGTCAATTTTGTCCATTAAAAACTCCCTTTTATTTTGCCTACTTTTCTCTTTTATTTTTAATAACGACCCATTAAAAATAGTGCACTCGTGATTTGCTGGTATTTGCTGTTCTATTTTCATACTTTCCATTAGTTCTTTCCTCCTTTTCTTTTTCATATTTACACATATCATCAAATGCTGGAAAGAAATCCCATGAGTAAAACCCAATTACATACAGCTTGTTACTGGCGGCAGGGCTGGGGTTTCTGCACAACTGCAGTGTCCTGTCGAGTTTAAAGTAGCTGAGGGCTTTTACATTAGAAGTGGTCCACGATAATATAATTTGGTGCGTTGTTATTTCTTAGTTTCACGTAAAAATAATGCATCACTTACAGTGGAGACAACTGCCCTTGGGAAAAACCAACAGCTATTCCATAGGACAATATATAACTGATAACGAGGTGACTCGCAGTAAACATTGTGTCCAGGAGCATCGGTTTGACATAAGAAGCTCTCCGGTCTGAAGGATTCCAGCTGGAACAGCCCGGTTTAAAATTCCTACATTTCCTCCATTTCATGTGCGTTCACCGATGCTTATGCAGTTCAAATAATCTGTGTCTGTACTTATACACGGCGTGTCAAATGCCAGGACTGTACGGAGAAAAGGATACCAGCCTTCATCTGAGCGACCAGTAACAGGCTGAAGGTACCTTAGAGCCTCCTGTGGCTCCCCTTGAAGTCGGAAGAAGGACTGAGCCTTGGCCTGAGCTCTCACTGTCCCAATGTCATCCTCCGGCAGTCAATGAAACCTCTGCACTGACTTGGGGGGGACAGGACAGCCCCCTGCATCAAATTCGGGTCCCCTTGAAATGAGCCTGAACCGTTGCTACAATAGCAAGAGAGGTTGTGGTCCCTCAAACAGCACTGGAACAATATGGCAAAGATTTTAACAGAAATATTCTCTTCCAAAGAAGGATGGCAGGTAAATTCCACCTGATAATTTTGTTTCTCTGTCTGTTTGATAAATGAACTAAGTAACGGAGAGGGAAAAAGAAAAGTTAAGCCTCATAAACTGCTTCACTGCTATGCAGAGAAGGTTCTCTATTCTGGTTTTCCGCTATCAACATTTTCAAAAACACTAAAATTTCTCAGTTTGAACAATTTATAATATACAAACCCAAGAATATTTGACAGGTTCTTTAAAAAAAAAAAAAAAAAAGGCGAGGAGGGGAAAAAAAATCTCAATGTTAGATATATTTATCTGACCACACCAGACAAAAGAAATCTCATGGGGACACAAGAGGGGTCACCAGACCCAGTGAAGGAATTTTCAGCCCTTGCCCCGGGAGGTTCAGCTTCGAACCCAGTGCCGGCAGACTGATGGCGTTATCAGACATCTGCCTCTTGCAGCCTTTGCAGCTATGAATGTTTCTGCCCAGGACCACTCTCTGCGTGCGGGAGAGTTACAGCACTGTATTTTCCACAGCCCGGTGCTCTGGCCTTTCCTCCTAACTCCAGGATTTCCATGGATGAGGCCACCAAAGGCAGGGTGCCCCCTGGGAAGCCCTCTCTGGGACCTGCCCTGAACCCTGGCGGGGGCACATGAGCATCTCTCCCCGGAGCACCCGTCTGGCAGCTCTCCCAAGCAAGTGCATGTGGGTTTTGCGTCACGAATTAATCAGCACGGCAGCCCGGCTCGTGCCTCTCTGCTCCCCCTCCCACGCTTGGGTTCCCACATGTTCACCTGCCCCGACAAACGGCAGCTCGAGGCGTTTCCCCCCTCCCTGCTGCTGGCGTGCAGTGAGCTGGGTGGGTGTCCAGGCACGAGCTGGCTTTGCCGGAGCTTTTAGGCTGAAATGCAGCCCGAGCCCAGGCGCTGGCTGTATCTAAAACCTTTCAACACTCAGATCCAGAACCTCTAAACTACTCCCTAGCTTTAACAAAATATAGAGAGCCAGGAAGCTGTTCCCGTCTATAATAATTACAAGAGAGTTTCCCTTGCCCTTGCACTATTTATTGCTTTTGCCCTTACCATAGATTGCGCAAGACAGAAGAGACTATTAAAGATCAGAATATTTCTTTCTGGGCAGGCAGGGCGAGCTTTGGCAGAAAACTCCCTCTTTCTCTCAACCATTGCCACTTCTATTAGAAAGGGAAGGGGCCGGTTTACACTGCAGGTCGAATGAAGCGTTAAATAACTGCGTTGCAACGACTGCAGTGGGGGGAATGGTCGCCTCCAGTGGAAACGTGATGCCGTAATGATACTTTTGGAAAGGCACAATAATTGTTCAAGTACCCTTTTCTAATTTGCCACAAAAGTTATCCATGGTTTCCCTGTCTCCCTTGTTCTCACAAGGCTGTCAGGGGGAAAAAGTGCATTTTTGGTAATTACAACTGAGGGTGGAAAGAGGCAGCCAGGATGGCACCTGCCAGCCTCCCACCCGGGTGACAGGCATCTTCACTGACTCCACAGCTCCAGGACAGGGCTTTGCAAGGAAATAGCTCTCTTGCCAATAATAATAATTATTATTAATAACCGAGTGACGTCCTAATCTTGGCTACATCAGTCCGGCGTACCTTTAGCCGGAGCTCCTGCCAATCACACTCACACTGATCCTGTTCTCAGCAGGTTGTGTCGACGAAGCCAGCAGAGACAGAAGGGCTGCGAGCCGCTCCGGATGGAGGGAGATGTAGGGGAACGGACCAGGGGCATTTCTGCCTCCTGGCTGGGGGGGGACATGGGGACACGGGTCTTCCAACCCTGCCAAACCCAGGGAGAGCCATCTCTGGCGAGCGAAGATCTCCTCCTCGCCCCGCTGTAGGACGCGCAAAGGATGCCAGCGGGAGGGGAGATGTCCCCCCCTGCCCTCCGAGGGCATCCTCGGGGGCTGCCCTGTGCGAGGGCCGAGCAGGAGGCGAGGGCGGGGGGGTGGGGGCGGCGATACCCCCCCGGGCTGGGAACCGGCGGGGTGTCCTTGGGACCTGCGGCCGGCCCTGCCAGCGAGCGGGGGCTCCGGCGGGGCCGCCGCCATCCCCGAGGAGCCCTGCAGCGCTCGCTGATTTGCATTCAAGGGCCATCCCCTCCCAGCCCCCCCGCTCCCCCCCCCCCCCACCAGCCGCCCTCCCTCCTTCCCTTCCTCCCTCCCTCCCTCCCTCCTCTCTTCCCCAGCCCATCTGCAAAACTTGAAGGCAGAAGCCCTGGGAAGGATGACGAGCGTTATTCGGTGGCATTTCGGAAAGTTGCCGGCCGGGGGAAGCGGCGCTGCAAGGTCAGGGCAGGATGCTGCCGCTCGGCCCAGCATCGGGGATGGGGGGGGGCGGCTCTCTTCCCCCCCCACACCCCCCCCCGAAACACAGCGGGGTGCAAGGAGGGGGGGGAATGTGCATAGGTCGCTTCTCCGAGTTGCCTCTGTGCGCTTGTTACAAGAACAAACTGTTGTGATTTCCCCTTTCGCCCTTTTTCTCCGCCCCCCCCCCCTCTTTTTGAGAGGGGGGTGTCAGGTGCATGTTGCCTGCTGGTACCCCATGTCGCTCCCGCGTCAGAAAATGAATGATGCAGCGATTTAATTAGGAGGGAGCGGTGCGTCCATATTGCACCGCCGAAAAGAGAGCTTCGGCGGCTGGGAAAAGATGGTGCACGGCCGCGGGCGCGGAGGCAGCGCCCCTGCCCGCGCAGAGCGCCGTCGGGGGGGCAGGAGGCCGCGGGCGCCCCGGGCTCTCCCTCCCGCACCTGCAGCTTTCTCTGCCCGTCAACTTTTTGCTACCGAGCCGCGGTTCCAGTTAAGTCTCCTCCCGGCCGAGTTACCCCGGGCGGGTGGGAAGGGGAGCTGGGGTTTAAGGCGAGAGCCGGCGGCGCGGAGCGGGGGCGGGCGGCGGGTGCTGTGGGATGCCCCGCGGAGTTTACGCGGCCCCCGCGGGGCGCGGAGCGTCTCGGCCCCGCTGTGCGCGGAGATACGCGCAGATGTGTGCCTGGGGATGGGTGTGCACGGCTGGGGACTTGCGTGTGCGCGGGCGCGGACGGGTGCGTACGGCGGGGATGCAAGAGGTACCGCGGGGGCCGCCCGTCTCCCGGCGGGGGTGCGACCTGGGGGAGGCAGAGCCCGCAGACCCCCGACCCCGCCGACGCATCTCGCCCAGCAACTTTCAGCCACGGGCGAAGCCGCGCAAGCCCCCCCCCCCCCCACACGCTCCGCGGATCCGCCGCCCCCCGCGCGGCCCTGTTACCTGCCTGCGGCTCCCGGGGCGGGCAGATACCGGCCGGCGGCGCTGCCCTCCGCGGGCGCGGCCCTCCGCCTGCGCGCACGTTCCGCGGCGGGTGGAAGGATGCGAAAGGTGCCGGGGTCTCTCCCACGAGGTTTTTTGGCATTGCCTCCGTGGCGGACGGGAGGCTGCCGGATCCCGGAGAGGCTGCGAGGCTGGAGCGGCGGAACGGCACCGGGACGGGAGGGAAGAAAGAGAGAGAGAGAGAGCGCGGAGGAGGGAGGCGAGGAGGCGCTGGCGGCGCAGGGGTGCGCGGCGGGGGGAGCCGGGGCGGCCGGGCCGGGACACCGCTGCCCTTCTCCGGGGCCCGCCGGGCTGCTCTCCGCCGCAGCCCCGGCAGCTCGGCTGGCGCTTGCAGTCAGAGCATCTTTGATTTCCTCCAGAGTTGGCCTTTTTTTTTTTTTTTCTTTCTTTCTTTTTTTTTTTTTTTTTTTTTTTAAGAAAGGGGAGGGGGGTGTGCGAATTGTGACCCATCCCGGCGGCTTTTTCCTCTCTGATTCTTCTTGGGTTTTTTTGCCTCCCCCATCTGCTCGTTTCCCACTTCCCTTCCTCTCCGCCAACCAGCCCCCTCCTTCCCCCTTAAAAAAAAAAAAAATAAAAAAAAGGCAGGGGAGGAAAAAAAAAATGTATAGTCAGGGCTTCCCAAATGCGCGCCCCCGACCTGGTGCCAAGCGCGCCCCCTTCATTTGTTCCCCTTCTTGAAGCTCATTTTCATGACGTGGAAAAGCCTGATCCAGGGCAACAACAACACCACACACACACACACGCACACACACGCACACACACACACACACACACACGGAGAAGGAGAGAAGCCCGAGATCCTCCGCCGCGCCCCAGCCCTCCCGCTCCGCGTTGCCGGTGCCCGGAGAAGGCGGCGGCGGCGGCGGCGGCGCTGGAGCCTGCAGCAGCCCCTCTCCTCCCTCCTCCATTGAGTGTGCCAAACAGCAGCTCTGCATCCTAAAGAAGATCATTGAGGGGCTCATTGCATTCCCAGCACGTCTCAGGCTTGCTTCTTTTTTTTTTTTTTTTTTTTTTTGCTGCCTTTTTTTTTTTTCCCTTTTGCCTCAGCTTCAGCAGGAGTAGAGAGAGAGGGAGAGAGAGACACAGAGAGGGAGAGACAGAGAGAAACCAGCAATCTTTAAACTCGAGCTTTTTTTCCCCCCTTCCCCTCCTTTTTTTTTTTTTTTTTTTTTTGTAACGATGTGCTAAAATCTCTTCTGCGAACCGGTAAGTACAACCTTTCTGGATCCTTTTGTTTCCGCCTAGGGTCAAAGACACCCCCTCTTCCAAAAAGAAGATATAATAATCCTCTTTATTTATTTTTTTATTTTTTATTACAGCCCTTGCAGAAGAGAAAGAACTTAAGTGGCTAATATTTTGCAAAGGAGACAGAGAGACCGATGCTGCAATATAGCTCTCATCTCTCTCCCTTCTTCCCAATTAGATGGTGGTTTTAATTGCAGAGGGTATTTCTCTTTTCATGCTTTCAACCATCTCCTCTTTCCCACAGGGGAGGGTTTCATTTGCAAGTTGATCCTAAGGATTTCTGTTCCTCTGGCATTTCTCTCCCCTAAATGCATCTGTCTGCTCTTAAGTTTGTGGATGGGGGGCAAAATTTTCTAGTTCTTACTCGAGGAAGGCAAAAAGGACCTTTTCTATTGAAAGATTAAGACTAAAAGCAACGATCGCTCCGAATAATTCTAATGGGCATTTCAGTGATTCAAGGAAGGCTGCATCACCGCCGTTATTATTACCATCCTTAGCATTTCTCGGTGCCCGCACATTTAAAATATCTGGTGAAGGGAAGGGTGAACCCATATGTTGAAGGAGCTGCATCTCATTAGTACAGTATTATTTTCATCTGATTGGAGAAGAATGGTGTCTTCATTCGGAAACGTATATAGTAGGATAGATAATTTAACGGCTGGTAAGTGTCAAGGTATTTTTTCTTCCACTTTCAGCTTTTTAACCAGGTCTCCTGCTTGGTCCTGGGGGCGCAAAATACCCTAATCCAAGGCAGGCTGAGCGTTTCAATCCTAGGTGCCTCTTTAGCTGTCACTTCCCTTTAGATCTGCTGATCGCATGGGCATGTGCTTTAGAAAGATTAATCATCTCTAAATGCTTTAATCAGCTAAAATGACTAATATGTGGTATGTATTTATCTGATAATATACCAGTTGCATTAATTCATCGGTGCGTTTGGAAGGGGAAGATTTTCTTTTAAATAAGGATTGTTAACCATTTAAAAGGTATTGCGGGGATTTCTGAAGGGAACCGTTTTGCCAGGGACATCAGCAAACCTTGCACATTCCTTTGAACTTATGTATGGAATATATTGAGCCGGGAGGGAGAGAGATTCAAGGATTGAGATTCAATAACTTTAGGAGTTTGCATGTATGAAAGATGTAGTGCGACACTGGAGAAATCTACCCACTGGTATTTCCCCCTGTAGTCAATGCGGGCTATGGTGGCTACAAAGCTAAAATTGCAAACAAGTATGAAATACGTGTAGTTCTAAACACTAGTCTTACGGTGGAAAACATGTAAAGATGCAACACGTTCAGCCTGTGTGCTCATATTGCTGTGTGGTCTGCATGTGCTGTCCTCTTTATAGGTGGCATTTACCAAATGGGGGGATAAGGGAGGCTGGTATCGCGTGATGAAACCTTCTAACATCTCCTAAGTACAAATCAGGGCAAGGCTCGCCCATCCGACACCCCCAGAGTTGGTTATGAACGTCTGCCCAACAATTGCTGAACTTTTCAGGAGCCTAACACAAGTCTAGCAGGTAGGGGCTTGGTAAAAGGAGCGGGGCAGGACGGAAATACTGAAATCTGCATTTTTCTTCCCGTTGCAGTTTTGTAAACATCAACAAATGATGAAACCTTCCACGGCAGAGACGCATCATAAAGGAAGGATGTTGTGGATAATTCTTCTAAGCACAATTGCTCTAGCATGGACTACACCAATTCCCTTGATAGAGGACTCGGAGGAACTCGATGAGCCCTGCTTTGATCCATGTTACTGTGAAGTGAAGGAGAGCCTTTTCCATATACATTGCGACAACAAAGGATTTATAAATATTAGTCAGATAACAGAGTCGTGGTCCAGACCTTTTAAACTTTATCTGCAGAGGAATTCCATGAGGAAATTGTACACCAACAGTTTTCTTCACTTGAACAATGCTGTGTCTATTAACCTTGGGAACAATGCACTGCAGGACATTCAGACGGGGGCTTTTAACGGGCTCCGAGTTCTGAAGAGGTTGTATTTGCACGAAAACAAATTGGACATTTTCCGAAACGACACTTTCCTGGGTTTGGAAAGTCTGGAATATCTGCAGGCAGATTACAATGTCATTAAACGGATTGAAAGCGGGGCATTTCGAAACCTAAGTAAATTGAGGGTCCTTATACTAAATGACAATCTTATCCCCATGCTTCCCACCAACTTATTTAAGTCTGTGTCCTTAACCCACTTGGACTTGCGCGGGAACCGGCTAAAAGTCCTTTCGTACCGCGGGATGTTGGACCATATTGGCAGGAGCCTGATGGAGATCCAGCTGGAGGAGAACCCGTGGAACTGTACGTGTGAGATCGTGCAGCTGAAGAGCTGGCTGGAGCGCATCCCCTACACTGCCCTGGTGGGGGACATCACCTGCGAGACACCCTTCCACTTCCACGGGAAGGACCTGCGGGAAATCAAAAGAAGTAAGCTCTGTCCCATGCTGTCCGACTCCGAGGTGGAAGCCAGCCTGGGCATCCCTCAGCTGTCGTCCAGCAAGGAGAACGCGTGGCCTACGAAGCCTTCCTCCATGCTGTCCTCCTTCCATTTCACCGCTTCCTCTGTTGAGTACAAAACATCCAACAAACAGCCCAAACCCACCAAGCAGCCCAGGGCACCCCGGCCTCCCCCGACATCCCGGGGCCTGTACCCCGGGCCGAACCAACCGCCCGTGGCTGCCTACCAGACCCGGCCCCCCATCCCCATCATCTGCCCTACCGGGTGCTCTTGCAGTTTGCACATCAACGACCTGGGCCTGACGGTCAACTGCAAGGAGCGAGGGTTTCACAACATCTCCGAGCTCCTGCCCAGGCCCTTGAACGCCAAGAAGCTGTACCTGAGCGGGAATTTGATCCAGAAAATCTACCGCTCCGATTTCTGGAATTTTTCCTCCTTGGATCTCTTACACCTGGGCAACAACCGGATCTCCTACGTGCAGGACGGGGCTTTTATCAACCTGCCGAATCTCAAGAGCCTGTACCTGAACGGCAACGACATCGAGCGGCTCACCCCGGGCATGTTCCGGGGCCTGCAGAGTTTGCATTACCTGTACTTCGAGTACAACCTGATCAGGGAAATCCAGCCGGCGGCCTTCAGCCTCATGCCCAACTTGAAGCTGCTCTTCCTCAACGACAACTTGCTCCGCACCCTGCCCACCGACGCCTTCGCCGGCACCTCCCTGGCCCGCCTCAACCTGCGCAACAACCATTTCTTGGCACTGCCGGTGGCCGGGGTGCTGGAGCACCTCCACGCCATCGTCCAGATCGACCTGAAGCTCAACCCTTGGGACTGCACCTGCGACCTGGTGCCCCTGAAGCAGTGGCTGGAGGCTCTCAGCTCCGTCAGCGTGGTGGGCGAGGTGCTGTGTGCCAGCCCCGAGCGCCTGGCTCGCCGCGACCTGCGCTCCCTGGAGCTGGCGGCCCTCTGCCCCGCCGCCCTCCGTCCCGCCGCCGCCGCCGCCGCCGCCGCCGCCTCGCCCCCCGCCGCCCTTCCGCCTCCCTCCGCCACCGGCGCCGCCGCCTACGAGCTGCCGCCGGCCGCCGCCGCCGTGCCCCTCTCCGTCCTCATCCTCAGCCTCCTCGTCCTCTTTTTTTCCGCCGTCTTGGTGGCCGCCGGGCTTTTCGCCTTCGTCCTGCGCCGTCGCCGGCGGAAGCTGCCGTTCCGCGGCCCGCGGGCTGAGGCGGCCGACCTGGGCGGTGTGCCGCTGCGCTGCCCGCGGATCTTCGAGGAGGGGGGCGGCGGCGGCGGCGGCGGCGGCGGAGGAGGGGGAGGCGGGGAGCGGTCCCCGGAGAAGGCGCCCCCGGCGGGCCACGTCTACGACTACATCCCGCACCCGGTGACCCAGATGTGCAACAACCCCATCTACAAGCCGCGGGAGGAGGAGGAGGAGGCGGCGGGCGGCGGCGGCGGCGGCGGCGGGGAGGCGGCGGAGCTGCTGCGGGGCGGCGGCGAGCGCTTCGCCCACGCCGCCGCCGCCGCCGCCGCGCAGGAGCCGGGCACCAACTACCGCACCTTGCTGGAGAAGGAGCAGGAGTGGAGCCTGGCCGTGTCCAGCTCGCAGCTCAACACCATCGTCGCCGTCCATCCCCAGCACCCCGCGGGCGGCGGGCTGGCGGCGGGCGGCGGCGGGCTCGGGGGGGCGGTGGCGGCGGGAGGAGGCGCCCCACGGGACCGCGACCGTCCGCCGCCCTGCGCCGTGGGCTTCGTGGACTGCCTGTACGGCACGGTGCCGAAGCTGAAGGAACTGCACGTCCACCCCCCTGGCATGCAATACCCGGACCTCCAGCAGGACGCCAGGCTCAAAGAAACCCTTCTCTTCGCGGCCGGCAAGGGCTTCTCAGACCACCAAACCCCCACAAGCGAATACCTCGAGTTAAGGGCCAAACTCCAAACCAAGCCGGATTACCTCGAAGTCCTGGAGAAGACCACGTACCGGTTCTGACCGCCGCCCCGCCGCCCGCCCCGGCACCGCCGCATGCGAGTAGAGGATACAGCTGTGTGCTCTCTCCCCCGCCAGATGTGCGCGCTGCGGGGAAGGGCCGTTCTCAGATCATTAATCGATGAAGTGCCTTCGCAGACTTTTGCCAGCAGATGTTAATCAATCATTATTTTTTATACTGAAACTGAGACTTTGACTGTGCCATGTCTAAGGTATATTATTATTATTATTATTATCGGGGATCTTTGTATTGATCCTGATTAAGTAAATTCTATGTGTGTCTCTCTCTCTTTTTTTTCTTTTATTTTCTTTATTGTTGGTTTTGTTTTCTTTTTTTTTTCCGTTGCAGTAAACTTCCTTTATATTTTCCCTTGGAGGGGAGGGGGAGGGAAGGTGGCATCTTGTGGCTTGCTTTCTTCTTGCCCATCATGGCACAGATTCTGTACATTTATTTAAAAAAAAAATGCAAAGAAGCAAACGAGCGCAGTTTGCTGCATGCCTGGAAACTGCAAGAGGGATGGGAGGGGAGGGTCTTGCTCGAATGTCTCACTCTTTTCTCTCTCCCTCCCTCGCACGCACATTCACCCGCACCCTCACCGCCACCCCCGCCGCCAGCCCGGTCCCTCCGCGCAGCGCGGGAGCGGGGTCCCGCTGGCTGCGGAGGGGAATCCCGTGGGCTGGGGGAAGCCACCGGGAGCCGAGCAGCCCAAAGGATGTAACCACGTGGCGCACACACCTAGGGGATGCTCAGTGACACTTCATCATGACGCCATGGTTTTTTGGAGGACATCCGCACTTTCCTAATAAAAGCAACATGCAAATATAAAAAAAAAAAAAAAAAAAAAAAGAGGAAAAAAAAGCTACTGGGCACCTATCACTAACAGCTTTGTAGGAAGCACTTTTAATGTTTTCTCTCATACACACATACACGCACACACACACACACACAAAGGTACAACAATGTGCATATATTTATTCTGTAATTTCAAGTGAATATAAATTGTAAAGGTAATGTTTAATCATTGTACAGTGATGCGTCTGGTATAGCTTTCCTAATAAAACGTTTTGAAAAAAATGCATATATATATATATATATACCCATATATATATATATAGGAATACAAAGCTTGAACCTGAAACTTCAGCTTCCCCCTACTGAGATTTCCTTCCCCCACCTTAACCTTGAAAGCTATTTTATTAATAACAGTTCAATGCACTGTGATGTTAACAGAGGAAAACCCTGTACAGCTTCTCTTGCCAAGATACCACCCGAGACTTTTAAAAAATCCGATTTACAATCTGTATTCCCACGTTGCACTGTACTTATGGCAGTTCCCCTGTATTTAAAAATAGGCAGCAAAATTAAGACCGTGTCCTCGAGTGGCGTTTCTCGCAGGAGCGCTGGTTCCTCTGCCTGCTGGCAGCGGAGGGAGGAGGCATTGCTGCGGGTGTTTCTTGTGTTTCTTCGCAGTAAATGCGAAGTGAGCAGTCAGAGGAGGGCGACGGGAGGGGCAAATTAAACCCAATTTCAATTTCGGAAAAGGGCGAAGCCAGCCGGAAAAGGATCCCAAGGATTTCAATCACCCGGCTCTCCCTCCCCGCCGCCGTTTGCTCCCCGCTGAAACGGGAGCGAGACCAAAGACGATCGGATTTCCCTTCCCGGGAAGGTCCCGGTTGGTATCTTGTCCCCGGCGGTACTTTGTCCCCGGCGGTACCTTGTCCCCGGCGGTACCTTGTCCCCGGCGGCCCCGGGGCCGGGCCGGGCCGGCGGCGGCGGCAGCGAGCGGCTCCGCGCGGCCGCCAGGTGGCGCCGCAATCCCAGCGCTGGCGGCCGCGGCGCGGCGGGAGCGCGGAGCCCTGCGGGACCCCCCGGGACCCCCCCGGCCCCGCTCCCGGCCCGGTCCGGCCCCCTCCCGCCCCGCTGAATGTACTCCCCGGCCGCCTTATACCGGGGGCAGGCGGGGGTCGCGAAGGGGAGAGCCCGCAGCCGGGCACCTGTGCCGCCCTAAAGACCTTCAAATACAGAGTTTTATACAGAAATATATCTATAGAAATAATTTGTCTTAACGGAACAGCGGTAACGGTAGTTTATGCAGGTGAATTGCCATTATTTTTATTTCTCCCTGTCCCCCCTCCCCCCCCAACTGCGTTAAAAAGGTTTTCCCCAGGGCATTTCTTCTGGTTGGTGTCAGGGAATTAAGGACCTCTGGTTCCTTTCTGGATGGGGGCAGAGGCTGCTGCAGCACGCAGCGCGGTGTCACCTCGGACCCAGCTGTCCTTCCTTCCTCTTGGGGAACAACTTGGTTTCACCCAGCACAATGCATTTTAATGGAGATAAAACCGCAAATACTTGTTTTCACCCCAAGTGTTGCTATTTATAGCTTCAGCCAGGATGCTTATTGCAGGCTTTTTTTGTCAATTTGTCTTGGAGAGGCATCTGGGTGTGACAGAAGTAATCTCCCGAGCCTTGGTAGTAGCTGTATGTGTTTCGAGATGGAGGGACAGCTCCAAATGTCTGTAAATCTAGCATCAGCTCCATAATATTGGTAAAAATTTGAAGTTCTTAGATCCCTCTGTTGAGTTGTTAGTGTTTTATTACTTCTGCTTTCAGCTTCTAATCTGTTGGGCTTTGTTCTTTTTTTTTTTTTTAATGGATAGTAGAAGAGCATGCATGTGTTAAAAGTAATAAACATCAAAGTGCAAAGGCCAGATCCTTCTTACGATAGACATAATAATTACATTGATAAGACTACATGCAAGTAACGCGTGGGGCTATAAATCAGGTTAAAGTAAAACCAACCCCTAGTGAGAGTGGTGCTGTATACATTTGGCAATGTCATCAAACCCCCAGGTGTTCATACTTGTATCCAAATATAGTAAAGCCAGTTGCAAATAATGTTTATATTTTAATTAAACTGCAGAAAGGCGAGAGAATTTCGACATAACTATAGGTAGTAATCTCACCTGTGAATGGTGAGGAAATCTATTTATTCAGTGGAAATAAATTTGTTCTATGAGAATGGAATTTTGTATTAAAAGAGATAATTTTTTGGCTTACATTGAGTTATTTTTCTTTCCTTGTGTAGGAAACTTCCTCTTCCTTGTGTACTGGAATCATCTGGGGATGATTCGCTCTCAAAGTGTTGATGATATTTAACTGTGATATCTAATGTGTGTTTTGATGACTTCTGTTTTGCTGTTTCATTGTGTTGAGCTGAGGCTGAGTGGGTGGCAGCATTACTTTCCACTGCAGGAAACAAAAGTGGATCCATCATCTCTGATCTGTGACGGGTGACTCTTTACATGCTTCAACCTGGGTTACTCCTAATTAATAGGGAGTATTCATGATAATTATATCATTATCAGCAGTATTATTGGTAGCATTAATAGTATTGGGAAGGAATCAAATAAAGTCAAATGATCTGCATTTACACTGGAGCTGTTTGATGGGATACTATTTTAAATAAATAAATATTTTTTTAGTTTATTTCACTACTGTACAACAAGTAGCTGGTATCGGCTTCGGCAGTTCAGCTTGTGGCAGTGCTCAGAACCTGTCAGTAAATCTGTCATCATGTGTCTGTTTTATTCACTCATTGATTATATTGAAATTCTTCCTACAGGTGAAAGAAAAGGAAAAAAAGGCCAGGTAAGTCCCAGTCCCAGTCTGTAATGACTGCATATGGGAAAATAGAAAGGATAATAATCTTGCTCAATTATCAGTGCTCTTTCGTATTTCCTGGATATTGTCATTGCTGTCACCATCATATTCTGCCTGAGTTAAAAGATTTGTTTGAGACTTGGAAATGGCTTCATGGATCTCTTGACTGTATCAATAGTGGGAGAAAGATGTTCTTTTTTATGGTATGAATAATAATCTGACTTCTGGAAAGCAATCCATCTCTGCAGCAGGACCTGTAGCGCTCTAGTTAGGCAAATGTGACGGACAGGTCACTTATTATGAGATTCAGTGGACATGAGCTAAGTTGTGGTAACTCAAGATTTTGTCAGAGACCTTTCCAGACAAAACCACATTTGAGCATGTCATCACAGCTGATCTGGTTTTAAGCTAGAAATGCACAGTTACGGTCAACTTGTGTTCTCTGCTGTAAACTGGTACGGCAGCAGGACAGAAAGGTCTCGGTGAAATGTCGATGTGCAATGCTCTACGTTTCTGAAACACTGACGTGTGCAAGCGGCAATTCATGAGTGCTCTGCTACTCCTTTGCTCAAGTACCTACTTCATACGGGCTGTTCACATGAATAAGACATGATGAATTGTCTTTATCTGTAACAGAAGTGTTCACGTGAAAAAAGTGTGTAGTATTTGGCCGTAAGTCTGGAAGTTCATTGCTTACCTACATTACTCAACCAAAGACTATGACTTCTGGCAGTGCTCCAGCCACTTAGGTGTGAACTTGTTCCAGAATTGCACTTCTTCCAAAGGCATTTTCTTTTACAACCTGGATTTATGCACGCTCAAAAATCAGGCTGCTGCGCATTGCATATTCCTATCCTCTGAGTTTTCCAAGACTTGATTCTAAATTTGACTTCCTCATACGGAGTTTCACAGTGAACTTATGTGTGGCTTATAGAGTACAACGCAGTTCTTTCCATGGGCAAAATGTAGAGTAAATTCACCCAATATGTAGTTTCACAACTTCTTCATAATAACAACAGCTCTTTGTACGAAGATATGCTATTTTTTAATACTTTGTAATGTTGATGTGAGTGGCAATACATCTTTTTTTCCCAATTCTTGAAAATTTTCTGTTTTATTTGGGCAAGAGTAGCTATGCCCCTATTCGAAGCCTGTTTGAGCTAGTGGAAGAAGTGGAATGCGCTTGGAACAAACCCTTGTGTGGGTACGGACTGGAGGCCTAATTCTGCTCCCTTGAAGCCAGTGATGAAATACCACATTACTGCTCGGTTTCGGCCAAGAGAGCTGAAAGAAGAGCAAAGCCTGATCTCAGAAAACTACATTATATATTAAGTGGATTCAAGTATTTTCAGACAAGTACTCCATGTGACTATTTCAGAATAAAATGAGTAACAGCATAGAAAAGATGGTTTTGCTGTCAATTTAGTAATTTTTCTGATTGACTTAATTCACAAATTAACCAAACAATCTTTAGCGCTTTTTGTTTTAAACTAAGAGCATTCACATAAAGGCAAATATGAATGCATCTCAGCAGATTCAAGAAAGGTGGAAATTGGTACCAGAGTTTAGACCTAATGTCATAGGTAGCCAACTAGCCAGCACGATTATTAATGTAACAATTGCAAATTATTTAGAAATACTTTATTAGTATTATTCTTTTTAAATGTCTTTTGCTTGATCCTTATTATTTCCCACTTTTAAAATCATGTACTTCCGTTTTCACTTTTGTTTAGGTTGTTGGAGGAGTTAGGGGGATTACTGATGAAAGCATTAGCTTTGCTACGCGTGGCTACCGGGGTGAAACTTGTAGGTTATCTTTGATCACTGCAAAATATTGGGAAACGCTCCCCTGTGGTGGCATTTCTTTGTTAAATTGGTCGATATTGTGGTTTCCAGAACGGTGTCAGGTGGTTCATTTTTGCAGAAAAATGGTGGGAGAAGACTCCAAGGACCGGAGCCACTGGGAGTGCTATAGGAATTCCCTGTCCCACAGTCGTACTGGGTAGTCTCTGCATGGTGGATGTTGCATCAGTCTTTATCTTTTTGAATGTTAAGGATGTTAATATTCAGTATGGGGTTATTTTTAGGCATTACGAAGTAGTATGTATATGCAATACTAAGATTTTGGGTGCCTTAAAAAGAACAGATAATAATAGGGGGCATAGCACAATATAAAATATTAATAACTCAGTCATACGTCATATAATGAATCTTTAATGTCCATTTACTTTTTCTAACATCTTTACTTTTCTACTAGAATTTTCTAAATCTCTCAAGAATATCCTGTAAATTCTATGAATTCTGAAGAAATATTTTAGGTTAACCAAGGGTCAAATCTCTCCGTATTTGGGAATTGAAACAAATACCACTATCTGTGGAGGAATGTTCCTCTTCCATGGCACGTGGCATGGCAATTTGGCATGTTGTTGTAGCACTGTGCCAGTAAGGGAGGCTCTCCGTAGCGATGAGATTTTGCAGTAGGGCTTGAATAATTTCAAGCAGGAGTTCCTGAATTGTGATAAATCACTATTGGACCGGCATAGACCTGAGACGTGCTGCTGCTTCTGATGGCACTGCCGTGTCTTCTGCTGATGGTGGGACCTGGCACCATTGCTGGTGGGGGCTCCTGTAATAGTAATTCTATAAAAACAAACAAACAAAAAGCAGAAGAAAGGTTTGGGAGTCTTTATCCTACAAGGACTATCTCATTTGAAGTTAATGACTTTCCCCAAATGTTAAAGTGGCATTAGTATACTGATTATGAGAAAATGTGTTTTTTTAATCGCTTTTCTCAGCTTTACTTTGCTTTTCTGGAGACAGTAGCTGGTTTACATGTTAAAGAACTGCAGAAATGTATTTTTTTAATATTTTTTCAGACCATGATTTTTAAAATAAAAGCAGTCTATTACGACAGTAGCTATCCTAAATTGAGATGAGTTTTCTAGAAAGCTGCATAAACCTTTGGTTTTGTACTTGGTCCTAAGTTATTATATGTTTGTGTATATATATATGTATGTATGTGTGTGTATATATATATATATACGTGTGTGTGTGTGTGTATATATATGTGTGTATATATATATATATATAAAAAATGTGTGTTATCTGAATATGCCTTGAACCGAAGTCTGTCATTGAACTTTGGAGGCTTTGGCGTTGCAAATCAAGGCCAATTAATGTGGTTTTTTTTGGTTTTGTGATTATTTGGTTTGATTTTATTCAGCGTATGACTGGAGAGGAAAACATTGCGGTGTGAAAATTCTCACAAAACAATACTTTTTAATAGGAATTTCAAATTTAATTCTTTCTTTTCGTTTCTTTGGAGAACAAAGGAGCTATGCTCAAAAGGGTGTATGAATTGCCACTCAGGTTTAGAGTTGAAATGTGTTCACTCTGCTGTGTCCTCTCATTCCTGAGTGCGCCCAGGACAGTCTGACTCTAAGGAAGACGTAAGAAATTCCCATTAGTGAGATTACAGGGTCAGATGTGGCCAGCTCATCTGCTCCACCATTAGCTCTCACCCTGAGCAATCAGGGACCTGGGGTATGGCACCACTGGAGGTACCAGTCCTCTGTGTGCAGGGAGCAGGGGAGTGCTAAGCACTTAGAAAAATCAGGTTGTAGCATTTCAGTGAAAAATGAGCTTTAAAAAACCTGGACAGCGGTAGCGGATGCTGGCCACTTAAAAGTTTGTCCCTGTGCTCTTTAGAAAACTCATCCAGAGTTTCTCTGGTGCTGTTAAACTGCCACGAGAGGACACGTCTGCTCAGTCTTCATAAAAGTGCTGCTGAAAAAGATGTATAGCTAATGCATTCTTCTTAATTAGAGAGCATCATTTCTTGTGGCATCACTTCTATTATGTTTTCTTGCAGTGACCCAAAAACCTGGCTGCTTTGGAAAGTGGATAGTATTGGCAAGCAAAGAAATATGGCAAGTAAAGGTATTTTTTAGATCCAGTCTATGTTAGTGTTTTCTTCAAGGAAAGGGCAAGTCATAGCTATTGTCTCCCTGTTCTGCAGCCCTCACTGAGAGTAACTAAAGGCACTAATCAAGGGAAAGAGTCAGTCATCGTTCAATCCATGTTTAATTCTCCCCTTTGGTTTTAAGCCAACAAAGAAAGAAATGTGGATGCATCTAATTTTTATAGACATAAGTATATATATATATGTCCCTTCTGTGAGCAGTGAGGGGCTGTGATACTGCAGGCAGCGATGCTGATGGACACAACGGCATTGGCATGGCTGGGAGATGGGTTGAGTTGTGACAAGTGGGGACTGTGCCAAGGCTAACAACGTGAATGGCACCTGAAAGTCAAGCATCTCGCTGAGTTAGAGACAGTCAATAACGATACGCAATTCTTGTTGAGACCCCTCTTCTTAGAGCAGGTATACAAATATCTCAGAGAGTCCCATTTTTCCTGCATTTGGCCCACGTTCTCGACCAGCCTCCAGACTGTTGGTATTCTCAGCATTGCTTTTACCTCTCTGCATGCCCAGATGTTCATTTGGCTGCCAATAAGTTTTAACACCTCGGTTTGCACATTGACCACATGCGTGAGATGGAGACCAATTGAAAATATGGTTCTCTCTGTTGGGTTTTTCTGTAGAGTGGTGTTTTGCACCTCAAGACTTCATTCTGTCAGAGGTATCGACTGGATTGCCTACCTGTAACTCAGCTTTGTAAGCAGCCTCCCGAGGTTAGCCGTGGTGGTATGACATGCCTTGTGCTTTGCCAGCCCCTACAAGCCAGCCAGAGTCTGTTAAAGCCTTCAGAGCACAAAAGCACTGATAAGATGGATCTCTCACAGGTATGCATCAGGGATAAAGCGGAGATGTTTCATTTGCAACAACCTAGAATCAGTTGCTGTTCACTCAAAGCCTCCTATGTCGTTACTTCTACTGGAACAGGGCGGCTAACGTATGTGATGGAAATGCTGACACTAAGTATGTACAGTACATACATATATGCTGTGTGTATAGATATGTGTGTATACATGTGTATGCAGGCATGTTGAAGTGCAGAAGTCGATTTTTGGAAAGTTCTGGGAGATTCAGGTATATGGCTTGCTTTGGACTGTTATTAAAAATATGGGCATTTTGGTTACGAAGCTAAAAATAGCTACATTAAGACCTAAATTCTCAATGTAGGTCAGTGGAGGCACTTCTCAGACATATTAGCATTTTGGACACTTAATCTTAGCAGCATACCGCGTCTCCTAGAATAGGTTAGTAGAGGCAATGCAGGAGAAACTGCTGCTTCTCAAGTCATTCAGAAAGGTTGCCAAGTTTCTCAGGAACAAGAATGGCAGAATAATGAGTATTATATTTAATTTGGGATGGAAAGGCAACCGTGGGGAGTTCAGCAGAGGCAACTCAGATCATCTTGGCTCTCTGAGGGAGGGAGAATTTATAACTATAGCTAGCTAAAAAGCAGCAAGCTGTGTGTGCGTTTGTGTGTATATATATACTTATATATATGTATATACAAATCTGTGTATGTGTATATAACACGGTGTGTATATATGTATGTATGTATATGCCTATAATGTATAATATGTGTATCTATAGATATGTATACATTTATATAAATTTCTATTTCTCTATATAAATATTCATGCAACTATGGGAAATAACATTTCAACAGTGTGTCCTTTTCTTTAAAACCCAACAAAAAGCTGCTTCCACTAACATCGTATTGGCACAAATGTCTTAAGGTATATTTTCTATGTAGAAAGGAGTGTTGCTTAGCGGTTGAGCACAAGCCTGGAAGGTTTTTACTCTTCCAGCGGACTCCAAGTAAGTAATTAGCTGCTCCACAGCTGTTCTACATTTGTGAAATAAGGTGGTGGCCAAAATGACTCAGGGCTGGTTTGAAAGGCAGAAGAAGGTGGTTGGTGACTGTTTGCGCTTTGGAAATCTCTGCTATGCTCATGGAGTTTTGACGGTGCAATAGCCATAGCAGTAACTATTCTGTTTGCTGTAAATGTCCCAGCTAATGCTAATGGCTTCTGAACAGAGGGGAAAAAAAGATGAATTTCCTGCTCCAGCGTAAGTTATCTAAAGTCTGATTACTTTGACTCAGTGATGTATGGATTTCCGTTTAGGGTTAGGATGTTAAGCTGTAAATCAAGAATTTTAGCTCAGCGAACATCTAGTTCAGGATGTGTCTTTTATGTTATAATTGATTTTAAATAATTTCACTTTGTCATCAGAACAAGCTATACCTTAATTCATGATAAGCTCAAAGAATTTCTCAGCTGGAAACCCATTCATATCAGGGTGAATTTTGCACTTGACTTCAGTGTGGTTGAATCAGATCAGTGTTTCATTAAGCGCTGACATTAAAACAATCTTGTAGCTGTGCAACTATTAACTAAAATTGTAATTTTGTAATAAAAGTGAGCTTAAAAATGACTTACTAGTTATGTATTCTATGATTATAGTATCTTTCTACCGAGAAGACCTTTCGGCAGTTGCTGGGTGTTGGCAAGGGTTTAGATTTTGTGCTGCCGGTCGTTATTTTGAGTCTTGCCCCTGATTTGAGCTGGAACCGGCTCAGCCCCTGGAACAACGCATCGTAATCCGCTGCAGCTCGAAGGAAAAGCTGCAAAGTAACGATCTCCACCAGCATCCCTGAAGCCACCTTCCCTGAACGATCGCTGAATTGCCACATGTGTCGTGCTGGAGTAAATGTAGGTCAGGGTAACATGGATTTATCGTTACGATTTTGGGTCCCGTGGGGCTAGAGCCTGTGTCCTGCGCCGACCGCGTGCGGGGACAGGCACAACCTGCTGGCGGTTGGTGCCGCTACAGAGAAACGTCTTTCTGCTTCCAACATCAAGCAGGCCCTACGCTGCCAGGGTTATTAGAGCAGCGTGGATCTGTCGTGCTGCCAATCTGCCGGCGTTTGCAAACTGTAATGTGATTAGAAAAGAAAAGGGGGAGAAGGGATTATTTTTTTTTCCCGGTCCTTTGCTTCCTTTAAGGCAGAAAACAAACACACACAAAATAATCACGGAAATCAAAACAAATACCCAGTGGTTTAAAACGTATGATATTGAGTGAAATATTTCTTTCAAGCTTCTTGATTGTGCTTTACTTCATTATTTCATCTGGAGGAAGTAAGCACCTTATGGGAAAGTGCTTCCCAATCTCTTTTGCATAAATGTTACAGTGAAACTTGCAGTGATATATAGCTGCCTGTTCAGAAAATAGGTCACTTCCATACAAATGCCATATTTTTATGCAGAAAATATGCTGAATTCATATACCATCTTCTAGTTAAAGCAATCCCTTTGCTGTTTTTGTGATTTCAGCATATTTGCCTGAATGAAGACAATCGGAAGGGGAGAAAAAAAACAAAACCCAATTATTTTTTAATTAACTCATGCAGGCCTAATGTCAGGCTAACCACTTGAACACAGTGTCTCTGGGGCACGCACAGGAACATCGTCTTCAAATGGCAACTTTTTTTCAGCGAGAAGCATCAGAATTTAAGCGCAGTGTATCGCAAAGCTCAGAGGGCTGCTGCTTTCTGAGCATCTGGAGACTTGGGGAAATAAGTTTTTTCTGATGTCACTTGTTAAAGAAGATGCCTAGATGTCCATATCCTCAGGGAAGCAGCCATTCACACAAGAAGCCTGCAAACTGGTGCCAGTAAAGGAATGATGAAGTTTGCAAATCTCCTCATACTCTGTAGCAATCTCCTCTGTGCAGGGTGAATTTAATCTATAATGAACCCAGGCTCCTTGCACTATTGCTTTAAAGAAATAACAAACTAACCCTGCCTTCTATATAGTTGAATTTTGCCATGCCACTTCATATTTAGGAAAGGAACACTGTGGTTTGAGGAATCAGAGATACAGAGTCATGTTGTTGCTATAGCTAGACATCCAAATGACCTAAAGCACGTAGGTGCCTGAGGCTCTGCTGGTGTAAACCATTGCAGCTCTGTTGCTCTCGGCATGGCAGTGCTCGTACCCCTGCACTGGGGAGATGCTTCGAAGATGTTTGGTACCCGCTGGTAGCCATTTCTCTGGAGGGCTTTCCATGCAGCCATTAGTATTTTGTTAAATAAGTTTAAAAATGAAGACGGATAAACCCAGCTTCTCAGCTAGTGTGAGCTGGCATCAGCCCAGAAAAGTGTGTGGGCTACTCAGTGCAGGTGGGGAGCTTGACCTTGCATGTGGCAATCTTTTCCCTTTTCACCCAGCTGGTGATTTTTTTTTCCCTATGGGAATGCAAAGAGCTGAAGCCATTGCTCTGTGATGATCTTTGGTGATGCCTATATCCCCTGGCCCGTGGACGGGCTGTTAACTCATAAGGACAAGGGCAACTCCTACATGAACTTCTACACCCACCTAAAACCCGCTCCTGTCCTTGTGTGTTGAAAAAAAGGCCAAACCAGACAAACGTGTATTCCCTAAGAAAATCTCCCTTTACCAAATCCTGCTTAAACCAATCCTTAAACTAATTGTTAAGAGAAAAGGACAGTGGCACTCTACTAGAATATACTATGAATTTACTAGTATACGCTAGGAATTAGGCTCCTACAATTCATGTGAAAACAAGGTGGCTCAAAGGCCGGTTCCTAAGAATAATTATCTGTCGTAAAGCACTTAATGACTTAGCAGCTTTGGAGCTCAATACTGATGTTAACAAAAAAGAACCAAAAAAAAAATATAAAATAAAAAGATGGTATAACGTTAGCTGTGGCTGTTCGGATGCAGTGGCTGAGCTCGCAAAGCTGCCGTTGTGATGGTTATAGAGGGAGGCAATGAGCAGAGACAGCAGCCGTCAGGGAAGCTGTGGCGGTTTTATGGCCAGGACAGAGCACAAAGATACTCTCATTATGACTATTGCCGGCATTTAGATGGGAACATCTGCTTATTCTTTCGTGGTATCTCTCCCGAGCCGTGAGGCACTCCCTTGCTGTTCAGCCTCTCCCCAAATTTTGCGCTCCCTGTCCATGGAGGTCATGTTTACAGAAGGTGTGTAACCCTGGAGAACAGCAGCCTTTGGTTCGAAATGCCATCCTGAATCAGCAAAGCTCAACTCAAAGACAAGCAGCGACCTATAGCTTATGGGTAAGGAGGTGATAAATGCGTTTCCAAACAGGGATTTGAAATATCACTGCTTTATTGCTAAAGACACGGTAAAACCCTAGAAAAGAAAATAGTATCCTCTGAGCTTTAAAACTTATTTTCACAGTAGTAATAACTACGAAGCCCTTACACAGTACATTTTATTAACAAATAAGCAGGTACTGACCACCAAGGTCTTGTCTGGAATATGAGAGACACCTACCAATTTTGCCTCTGACAAAGTCTTTGTTTTTCCTCCTCTTCCATCTGTAAATCATTTTAGTACAGACTCATCTTACTTTAATGAGATGCCATTTGCTCCCCAAGCAGCATATGGGAAAGGAAAGTGATCTTAAGAGGTTCATGTCTTAAGCAGAGCAAAACACCCCCCGGGAGAGGTTTTACCCATTAATCTCACCTGGAGCTTTGGGTGATTGTGACGTATCTAAACATTTAGATAGTCAAATAGAATTTAACTGGAACTGAGTTTCTGTTCCCAATTTCCTATCTCCATAGGGAAGACAGCAAGAAATTCCTACCTCATAAAAATATTATGAGTATAATGTGTGTTATTAGATGTCCAGATACTCTATTTAATGGAACTTTGCGCATATATATATATATTAAAAAAAATAAATTGAAAAAGTATGTTACTAGTATTTCTTTATGTAGTGAAGGGATTTTAAGAATTATGGAAAATTTAAGCAAACAAGAAGTTAAATGATTATTATCAAAATAATTACTAACTTATCAAAATACTGAGCTATGGTAATAAATCACCGACAACTGTGGATATTCAGGTGACAGTGTTAGGCCCTGATGGAAAGCAATAAAGTTCTGAACAGGTAAGAAAGTGATTTATTTGCTGAAAATTTTTCATCTTCACAAATCTTCCACTGAAAAATGTCTGGTTTTAACTGGAAAACAAAATCATCAATCTGATTTTTTTGTGATTATTTTGTAGCTGAAAAAAATGTGACTCCTTGAATGTTGCTGCAGACCAAAATCTTTTCAACATTGTTTTAATCTTAAGAAAACACATTTTTCATCTTAAGAAAACTCCTTTTTGAAGCATAGAGAAGCTTTCTAAAAATAGTATTAATTTAGAAGAAAATATTATTTAATATTAATGTAAAATATTAATTTAAGTTTGACTCTCTTACAGATTATTTTTTTTTTTCCATGGGAAGAATTTCACTGCAATATGAGGAGAATGGTCTCAATGACCTAATTTTTTTTAGGTTTTGTGCAGCATTTATAGTCCTGAATAATATAATGGTCCTTGAAGGAGTGCATACGATGCATCTGTTTGTTTGTGCACGGAACATAAAACACAGGTTGAAATTCTGTATATGTTCATAGAACAGGTATGGCAACATAATACACATATATAAATGAACACTCGCTGGCGAAGTCATGGTCTTAGTATGCTCAAATTAGCCACCGCGAAGAAAAAGCATGTGCTGTACACACCTGCAGGTGTGGGTAAACGTTAAAAGAATGAACATTGTTAAGCTGTTAGAGCACTGAATTTCTCTCTCACCTTCATTATTGGCTGATTTTCAGTACCTATAATTAACGTGCTTGGAGTGGGTGGATCTCTTTACATTTGCCTGTTTCCTTTCACAGCTAAAGCAGGGAACAAGAAAAACTTCAAATTACTGCAAAATGTTTTCCAAGTTTCCTGGTGCCGTGGTGGGCTGGGCGTAGAGAACCCAAACAGGGAAATGTACCACTGGAGATAAATAGATGTTTGAAAAAAAGCTGCAGTCCTGAAACCTTCCAGATGAAAAGCTGCTTGTATTTTGGACTAGTTTCCAGTTCTTAACTTTGCAACTCTTTGTAATAAGTAGAGAAAACCCAAATATTGAAGAAGTCCTGAACTCTAGAGCTACGCAGCTGGTACCCAGTAAGTTTGGTACCTCTCAAATCTTGATATAACCTTCTAGCTCTATAACATTTAGGAGAACATTTGAATCAGACATTGTGTGATATAACCATTAATATAACTACTTGGGGGGTGGTGACATTTCTGTTTATCCATCTTCTAAAGATCTTATGAAATGTGACATATCATCACAAGTCATTAGTCAGTTTTGAAAACCATGGTCAAAAGTTATATCTAATTTGGTCTCGTATTATGGCTGAAATGTGTATGACTGGGGCTGGGTGTATTAAGGAGAGATGTTACTTGCGGAAGACCATATTCCTTTCCTGGTAGATACTGTTGCCAGAATAGCAAGTGTAGAAAAGATCAAATATTGCTGCAATGTTTTTTTTTTTTCTTGTAATTACATAAGAAAGGATAAACGAGTGCTTGCTATTGAGCTGGTCAAGTAAGCGAGGAGCTGGCACCTGGGACCTCCTGCCTTCCTCTCAGCCCTTGATACTGATTTGCTGTGTGGATTTAGATAAATCCTTTAATATTGCGTTTGTAGTTTACCTCTCTGTAGAATGCTTATCTCTGTACCATGGAGGCAGGGTGGAAATATATAGTGCTGCTGTCTGAGTAGAGAAATATTTATAATATATTATAGACTGAGCTAAATGTTTGCAACGGAATCGCAAAATACACAAACCCTAGACTTGTTGTGCACTAGCTGAAAGGTTAGCACCGGGGAAGATCTGGGCAATACCTTTATCGAGTACTGATAAATATTGTAAGCGGCACGGGAGAAGTCACATACAGGTATTTTCACTTTCAGCTGACCTTTTAAGCACATCTTGTGCGGCTTGGGAAATAAATAGTACCATTGCTGGGCACTGGCACAGCTCTATCTATAACGAGAAGATTCCCAAAGGACGTTAGGAAAGATCAGAAACTGCAGGACCAGCCCTTGCGTGTCTATAGATTCATGTGATAGTAAATTAAAGCAGAATTTACCTCCAGTGTTTTACAGAAATTAGAGAGTAGCATTTTAGTTCTGGTTTAAGAGTGAAAATTGATTGCTGTGGCTTCTACAGTTCAGGAACCTGATGAGGCTCTTTGCTATGCTGGAGGCCTTACAGAGAGAGCATTTCATCCTGCAGTGGTTGGTGTCCCACATCCCTCGGTACACGAGTACACCTTAAAAGAAAAGATCAGGCTCTTGCTTAGTGCTCCTGCTTGGGTTTAAGGAGGCAGTTAGAGAGAATGGTGAGATCAATCTCTAAATCTAGTGAAAAATTGCCCTGAATGGACACATTGTGTTCTTATTTACCAATGTACGAGATATGTCCACATTTTCATTGGATTAATTGGCTTGGATTACCTGGAGCTGCTTCTGAGTAGCTTTAATAGGGTGAAGACCATATATTATTTTATCCAGACAAAGCTCTTAGAATTGATTGTAACAGAAGTATCAAAACAATTTTATTGTAGTGTTTTATGCTAAGTGTATTTTTAGCAATAGCAAAAAGTTGTGAGTCTGCAAAGAACCCATGAACCCTGGTCACCAGTCCTTGATGTAGTTCCTTATCAGTGCACCTCATTGCCAGTAGTCTCACCATCCTCAGTACAAGTAACTTTAGCCCGCTGTCGTGTTTATTATGACACTACATATTTCACATTAAATGTTATTTACTGTAACTCTGCACATAAACGACTAACAGCGTTATTTGGAACTGTCCTTTGCATGCCTTATGTCAAATAGAGATGCAGATCACATTTACGACTCAAAACACATGCAACGTAGATTCATAAATTATATAAGAAACAACACAAAGTAATGAGAGATGTGTCATCTTTAGTTTCTCATTTCAGAGGCAGCAGTATGGCATGGAAGATTTATTTACTATCCCAGCCATTGGCTTTCTTGTAGTCAATAGCTCATCACTTTGCTTTAAGTCTGCAAACAGGAATAAAGATGTTTTGCAAGAAGGAAAACAGTAAGACAGCAGCTTGGCCCAAGCTGGGGTGTGGTACTTGAATTTTGGAGATTTAGGTCTCAGTCTACATCAGTCACTTGGAAAAACCCTGTAGCTTTTGCATGTCTCCCTCTCTGTTAACCAGTGTATGGAAAGCATAACATAAAAGCCGGGAATTAGTCACATCTAAAGGGAACACACTGGTCTCCGAGAGCCAAGCTCAGAAATACTGTGGGCCTGAGTGCAGCCAAAGAGGGGAGGTACAGAAACAGGGAGCCAGGAGGAAGAAGCTCAAGTGGGGACCGGTGACACTGTGGCCATGGTGGCTCTGCAGAAATGCTGGGAAACGTCCACTGATAAGGACGGTGAGAAAGAGGATGGGGGTTTTGATTCAAAGCAGCGTGCTGCCAGCTGGAGTGAGAAGAAATTAAAAAAGGATGAATGTTTTGGATCTGAATAATAACTTAGCCTGTCTTTAAGGATTTGAAATAACATCTGCTTTGTGTTCAAGTGCAATAGTAGGAGGTGAAAAATCCCTTTTCTTTAGCCTAAAATTAAATCCATGTGAAAATGATTCCCTCCTACCTCGGGTGAAATTCGTATTTGGACCAACACTTCTGCATGAGCTTTCCCATATCTGAGATACCCGATGGGATGTATCTGCGAAGCAACAGTATGTTCTCTCGCTGCCAAAGAGAAGGGCTAAGGTTAGGGCTGGGGCTAGGGCCAGCACAGGCACCTGCAGTGCCGGGGGATGGAGGAGCATGTCTGGCAGGCATCAGCAGCACCACACGTACAGCTCTGCACCGTAGCCTGGAGGTGCTGCCACAGATGAACTTCTTTCGTCCAGTATTGTAGAAACTGCATGTACATCTTAGCCAGACCGAACATATTCCATCCCTCTAAGACAAGGCAAACACAAGTCTGCAGGGAATACTGATAAAACTGCATGCAACATGCGTGTTTGGAGCCTAAACTTAGTCCTCAGCTACTGTGAATGTCAGCTTGCATCATCAGTAAACACTGAATGAAATTAGGCTAGAAGGTATTAAGGTTAATCGTGTTTTATTTTAAATATTTGTAACAAGTGAATTTGAGCTGCAGATTGCAGAATAGTCCTTAAAAGGAGGAACAAAGATGTGATGTATTTCCTCTTTTTGTGTTTATTTGAGAAACAATAACCACTTAACGTCAGGGTTACAAGCAGAAAGACACTTTAGATTATTGCTTTTCTAGGGCATGGTTCCTCACATGATTTTGTGTGGGCACATCCCTGCGGACACACAGGGCCCCAGCAAAGTGAGGTCTGACTACTACATAGCAATTCATAGAAATGGTATGCAAGAAGAATCCTTTCAGAGAAACAAGTTTCTTTACAGCCAGTAAAAGAGTTTGCAACATTCAGGAAAATCATTGAAATTATTTCCTTGTGGACTTGCTTACCATTTTGTCATGTTGTGCCAGGTCATGCATGTTACTGATGAAAAAGTAAAAATTCACAAAGTCATGTAGGCAAAAGACACTCAAAATTACTAGCTGTCTTTTACAAGCGTGTGATCCTTAAGGTCAGGTTTCAGTTGTTTTTGTCTCTTTTGTAATAGTATCTAGTATTATTCAATAGAATTTCCCATCTGAAGGGTTGGAAAAAACTCAGTAGATGATGTGGATTTGTGCGTGATGAGAATTTCCAATGAGGGTAACTAAGCAGTCAGAGCAACTAAAAGAGCGAGGCTGTATTGATCATGAAGGTTATAGTTCAGTGACTAGAATAAAGAATATACTGTAACACAAAGCATGGATTCAACAGAAAAATGCATAGGCATATACAAAATAGAGATTAAAAAAACCCCTTCAGTTCATTAAAAGTTTACACATTTGTTAGTCTTTTATCGGAGTATATAGTAATAATTTGAGAGAACTTGATTGGCTGAAAATTCAGAATATTAAAGCTTTCAAGAAAATAATATTCATGTAAAACCTATAGAGTACTTTTGGAGCGTTTGGATGCTTTAAGTAACTGTGTAGAGGTTGTTGGATGTCACAATTTCTTGCATTATTAATAAAACTAGTAACTTTGTGTCTTCCTCGTCCTAATTATTTCTCTAAGCATCTCCAGGAAATAGAAGCATAAAATAGCAAGCATTTAAAAATACTGGGTAAGCATCTTTTGGAGACTATGCCTATAAAATGAGTCATGTTTATGTTTACAGTTTTATATTGATTTTCAAATCGTAAAATTAGTACAAGATTACAAAATAACGAAATCAAGGCCGTTACTGCGAGGCCAAGATTATGAGTCAGTAGTCTCTTGCTCCATGAGAATCTCCACTAGTATCGCTGGATAACTCTTGGACTTATTAATTGATGGACTTTTGAAACTAAACTGAAAAAAAGACGTAAAGATCACGTGATGTTTCAGGAAAAGAAACCACACAAACCCCAGACCATTTCAGCAGCACTGAAGCAGTTTTCAATTAAATAAAAAGTTAGTCACCTCTCAAAAGTCACTCATTTTTATATGTGAGCTATGTATTAAAAAACCTAACAACTTTATTTATATAAGTATATGAAGACATGGATCCAAATTATAAATTATTAATGAAATTATGGATCGGGCGTGCTCTCTCTCCTCTCCGACAGTGCATTTCACCAGCTTTTACTTTCACTTTTGGGGTAGGATTTACTTTAGAAAATTAGAAAAACTGTCTGTGTTAGTCTTCAGACAGGAAGAATTACATGTTAGGAACCAACAGTTCACTGTCTGAAAATAATTTTCAATTACATAATGCTTTCCACTTTTAGAGCAATATTCATGTTAATTAGGCCTTTTAACACCTTTTTGGAGTTTAAATTTAGTTTAGGATGAGTCAAAAAGTTGTTCTGGTTCTTTCTTTACGCGACTAGAGTAGTTGGCCTGGGTCAAATTCCTCCTGTCCAAGTGCCTACAACATCATTTTCATTTGGTGCTAACTGATGCCTTTTGGGCAGTGGTCGCACAGGCTGAAGGTGGAAACAGCACCTGAACTGTCCCTGCGCTTTCAAACCAGCCTTCTCAGAGCAGGGTTCGGGCATCTGGTCCCTCTGCTGTGCATTCTGGCACGTGCAGACGCCAAATCTCAGCCTGTTGGGCTCCTGCAAAATAGCAATAATGAATTTGGTTTTTTTCTTAGTTTGTTTCATTAAAGTAGTTTCAAGACAAACAATTGAGTATTCACATGTTTTAAAGTGTTATAATTTCCTTTTGAATTGATTTGGTTGTGCAGTTTCCGCCAGCACCCACAGCATTTCGGTAGGGGTCCCAGCAGGACAGGCTACAAGCACTCTTTTCTTCCAGCACCACGCACATTGAGGGGGCTTCAGCTGAGCAAGCCACCAGTAAATTCGATGTGCTGATTTCACTGCACCCTGAGGAAGCCAATTTTTCACTTGCCCCTTTTACCATGGAAAGAAGAAAAGGACAAGAAAGCAGCAACTAAAGAAAAAGAAAAGATCCGTCAATGTCACCAGTTCAGGGCCAGGTCACTCAACTCCAGAGCAAGAGCTGTGCCTGCAAATGTGATACTACAAAGCGTGGCTGCTCCCTGGGTGTGTGAAAAGCAGCTTTCTGAAAGCCGTTGGATACCTGAAAGCTCCAGTACAGTGGGAGCTGGAGGTACGAGAAATGTCTAAATCCTTACCTGGAGCAAACAGCAAATCTGAAGACAAGGCTAAGCCCTCTTTGTGCAAGAGGTAGGGACGATGACAAGGAGGAGGTTAGTGACGTGTTTCCTTTAGTCTAGCATCAGACCAGAATGTTTCCGACACTGGGTTGTTTCTGTAAAGACCAAGATGCAGCGGTAAGCCCTTGACCACAGAAAGGAGTGACAGCGGCTCTGAAAATCAAGAAGCCTCATGCAGTATCAGGAGCACCATGCATAAGCAAGGGCACCATGGACTAGTGGCAGCACAGGTGACAGGAACCGCTTACCTTGTCACCTTTCCAGGAAGAGGGGATGTGTAAGCACAGGTCACCGGAGTGCCTAACAAATAATCCCATTTGTGATTATATTGCCAGCCGCCAGAGGCTGCAGCTTCTGGTTCCTGACTTGCAATCCTGGATGAAACAAGTGATGAAACAAGTCAGGAATTGCAAGTGAACGGGATAATTTTTCCTCACAATAGTCTTCTCAAACATCAAGTCAGAAAATAACTAGGTCAGATGAAACATTAAATATTTCCCTGTCCTTGCTCCTTTTTCTTGTTTAAGCAATATACTTTAGAAGTGAAAGATACGTAGCATAATTGACTTTTTTTTTCTTTTTTTAAAGCTTTCTTTCACAATATGTACAACACAAGTTTTGTTTATCCTCATTGCTTATTTCACCTTATTTCATGGCAACCCACATCCCTTAGGGGGTTGGAAAGCATCTTAAAATCTTTTTCCCCGTTGCTTCTGATAGCAAAACATGTGGATATGCTTAAACCTCTGTAGGTGCTGGATATGCATCTGCCTCTTCTTGGGTGAGCAAAGCTGGTGTACCTGGCTATATGGTTCCCCAAACCCACAAGGTTGGCTTGATAACAACCAAAACCCCCAGACCTTGTGTCTGAGCTTCTGCTCTGCAGAAGCTACAGGTCACCAGCACATTGAAACATGCATAGTTCCTAGCCAATCAGCTTGCACAGTTTGCCTGGCCAGCCAATCAGCATGCATATAAACACCCACCAAATGGGCATGCTCCACGTTGTCTCTTGACCAACAGGTGGCCAGGCATGAGGTTCTTGAGCTCCAGGTTTCTACTGAAACAAGAAGGTACTAAAGGGGAAGGCACTCAGGTGCTCAGTAGGCTCACAGGGGCCATTCAACCCAACACATTTCTTCCTGCTGTAGAACCTAGATGTTGATATACCACTTTGAGTTCTCTACATGTGTCGCACTGTAGCTTTTTGACGTCTTAAATTAGAAGATTTCTGTGGATGTTTAGAATACAGCTGCATGAATGTTTCTCGATTATTACCCATGTGCTACAGTTTTGAGGAACAGCATTCAATGGCCTATTTTTTTTCCTTCCAGTGACCTGTTTCCACTACTGGGTGATGGAAATGTGTGATCAGGTCCTCCCTGTGGTGATCCTTGCTGAGTCAGCTAGCAATGCCCACCCTTCAACATGGAGGCAGCTGCAGCAACTGAAGATTGTTGTGGCAGCCACGAGTTATGAACTGTTCCAGCATGACCTTCACTGTGATGTGAAGAATATTGACAGTGCTGGTGATTTCAGTGCTGTCCCCTAGGTAATACATGAAGACTGCTGTAGTATGGGAAAGAATTCTGGCATTCTAGGAACGTATTTTAACAAAATGAAACAAACACCACCAAAAGCCAGATGTGTTCACTCCTGGGTGATCACCAGGAAAGTTACAGGGATGGGGCTTTTTCGGTATAAACAATAAAACTGTCTTCAGACTCTCTTTAAACCTCAGTCCACATTTTGACAATCACATCTGGTTGAGTAAATCCCTCTGGGTATTTGCCGTCAATGAAAATATTCTCCTACCCCAGTATTTTAATTGATTTGAAAGGTTATGGGAGATTAACTTAATAAAATTTTTTATATATTTGTGATCCAAATCAAAATTTGAATCCTCATTAGAGAATGGGAAGGTTGTGCAGTAATTCATTCTTATTTGGCTATATTATGGATTCTTCTCATTTAAAGCTCTCCTGTGTTTATAGTAAAGGTACGAAAACTCTACCATATACAGCAAGCCTCTACTTAGAATGATGGTATACTGTGTCCTCTGTTGTTTCTCCATGTAATTAGGATTTCCCTTCAATCCTATTTGTTTCTCTATCACATGTCCTCTTGTATTTTACTCATGCATTCTGCCTTTCATATGTACTTGAAGTTGAAAATTTGGGTCTGGGGATTTTAAGTTTACGGCACAGGAATTAACAGATCGCCGTCTTTGAACCACGCTAATCACCAGTTATGTTTTCCTCAAGATGCTGTCCGCAGTGAAGAAAGACAGGAAGCGTTGAAGGCTTTTGCGTTTATCTTCCTGGGACACTGCTAATAGGTCAAGACATAAAATTGTTGTATTTCTGTGTTGCTAACATGTATAGGCAGAACCAGTGGCTGTAGTTTCTATACCAAGTGGTATCTTAAAAATCACAAGAACTGAATAAAACAACCTATGGTTTGCTGTCACAGGAGTTTCAGTTTGAAATATTGCAACTTTTTTCTTCTATCTATCCATGGACTTGAAAGTGTGACTTAAAAAGGAGAATGTGGTGTGCTTGGCAACGCAAAAGCAAAAAAGAATGCAATTGCAATCTTATTCTGCATAACACACAAACCCCAATGAAATAATATTTTTTTCAAGTGAGGACTGGAATATGTTTGTACTGAATCAAGATAGGATCTCATTTTTTTGTGACTGTTTCCACCGAGGCCCAAAGCAGGACATGGCCCCCACAGACAACATTGCATAGCTAGAAGTGTTGGCATGCCCTTCATCCTCCTTTCAGTAATAATGAGGAGACACTGATGTTGTGGATCCAATCCATGAAAATAAAACTAACAGATCTGAAAGTACAGAAATAGCAGACAAATACAGAAAATGTACTTGTGCAGTGAAGCATGTTTGAAATAGCCAATGCCACTGGGCAAATATGCTGATGATAACTTTTCTTTCAAAAGTCAGTTGATTTTACACTGCTTGTGCAAAACTTGCAGCTTAATCAAAGGTTACATAGGAGTTTCTTTTTCCTAGCCACCGTCCTTTCGGAGCAAGTGCAGTGCTGATGTTATGTAAGAGCCTTCATTCCCATAAATACGTGCTTTAAATCTCCTTTATGTTTTTTGCGTTAAAGTTGGGAAGGGTGATATCTGAGGATTTCTGTTCAAGCCTTGGTTCAAGGGTTAAGTCTCACTGGCTTACTCTCAGTTTCAGTGTGAATTGAATGAAAGAAAATTTCATCAGTGTTTCATTTTGATAAAGATATAAATAGGCTAATTTAAATGGTGATTTACTAATTTTTAAGTATTATGATTTTTTTAAAAAAATCACTGTAACCTGAAGGGTTTCTAGGATATTTTGGAAGTTTTGCTGAAAACCAATAGCGGTTCAAAGGAAAAAATGAATATATAGTCATACATACCCTGAAATATAACCCTTAAGGAATTTAGGCAACATTCTAGGACCATTTTACAGAAACATGTCTCTTCAGATATTAGCATAGTTCATTGGTAACAGTGTGGTATCTAGCTAAAAAGCAAGCTTTTTGAGTAATGCCAAAAGCAAAGGATACGGTAATATCCTCCACTTTCTAAAGGGATCTCGGTGCTTATGTTTAAAAGTAATTTATGGATCGTAGCAAGAGTGTTTCCACGACAAGGTTACAGCAGTAGTAAAGCTATTACTTCCTTGGAGCAAAGTTTTCTGTGAATGTGAACAACGTATTGTTAAATCTGTAGAGTTAATAGAAGATTGAAGAACGTTTTTAAGGAAGTATTGATAAAGAAGCAGTATTAACTATAAGGATAACTAAGTTCACAGAGTTGGTGCTGTTGTTTTGGTAATTTAACATGGATTCCTTAGGGTTCTTCCTCTATGCTGGTCACTATGACAATAATTGCCAACTCATCTTGGTCCTAGTGTAACCCATGGCTTTCCTGCTCACCCAAGGATGTTGCAGACACTTCTTTCTTCTGCTGGCAGTGTACCAACCTTGGCTCCTTAAGCGAGCCACCAACGCACCTGTCGTAACTGTTCATCTTCCTCAGAGCAAGACAACTTTTATCAACACACTCCATGGCCAGTTTTGCTTCTTGCAGAGATACAAATTTTAAACTATGAAAATGATGAGGTGTGATTACAAACTCTACATCATGCACTGCAAAGTGCCTTACCTTACTTTTCAACTGTCACTATCCATAAACACCAGAAACTGTGGTAGTGCCCTATACATATACATTGGTTGGCATCCTGTTGACATCTTCTTTCATGTAAGTAGCATTAACAAGTTTTCCTTTGGAGACTCTGTAATTCTTTGTGTTCTTTGTGCCAGCAGAGAACTAAAAAAAGTAGAAAAGGAGGAATGCTTTGCTATAAGGCAAAGTTATAATAAACATGGGCCCCAGTATGGCAAACTTACAAACTAATGCCATACTGACCAGTCTGCCTTTCTTTTCTTTCCCTTATGTGCCTATAGCAGTGTTCTCCAGGGCTGCTTTGCTTTGCTCATACTTGGGGGGGAAGGGTTGTTGGACACCCACACAATGCTCTTTGGATTTTCATGTTTCTCAGAGAGGAGATTGCATGAGAGATCATCTTAGAATGGAAATAAAGTGGCCACAAGGTAATATACTTGTGCTGGGAGATTTGTCATGTGGAGAGCACAAACACGTCTGAAGAACAAGGCAAAAAACTCAATGTATATTAATGGGAGAGAGCAATGCAAAAATTTATGGTGCTGAGCCTTGCGGTGACAGCAGTATTAAAGAACCTCAAATGAGCTGCAAGACACATAAGTCTTCCAGTTAATGAATGACGGTGTTAACACCTCAAGGTGTAGAGGGAAGGTGTCTCTGGGTCTTTCTTGAACGTGTGAAAACTGTACCTGATGATTTTGGAGCTGCTTCTAATAATTTTCAGCTACTCTAGCTGGCCTGGGTTTTTGTGTTTTTGTGGTGTTTGCTGTACCCATGATGTCAAGAAATAAACATTATCAACAGAGAACAGCAGCCCAGCAAATGCTCTGCACCATGTACCTTTAATTGTTTGCTGCTTCTGTTTCTGAACTCGCTTAGGGCTCAAGGAAGGAGAAGCGTACCCGTGGAGCTCACAGAGGAAGATCCAATGGGCCCAAGAAAAGGATCACATTTTCTAATCTGGACATTGGAAAGAACTAAAACGAGTTGTAACCTTCTATGGAACACACCAGATGTTCAGCAAGTAGAAAGCAATTGAGTTAAGCAAAATCAGTTGATGCACAGAGAGTAAAGTATCTTTGCACAAAAGTAAGGCTGAGGTTTCTCTGCGTTGGGTGTTAATACAACTGCCCCTATAAATCACTGCAAAAATATCAGCTGCTGTTTTTTTTTAAAAAAAACTTTTAGCTTTTCTGTTTAGAGAGAAAACCTTGAAACTAGTATGATCAGAATCTTCAACGATTTGTGAGGAATGCGCGTGTAAAACAGAAGCATCTAAGGGGATTATTTAACATTTCAGGATTTTAATCCTTCATCGTGGCGATACAAACTTTACCACTAGGTTCAAGCTAGATGTTCAAGGCTAGTTCAAGTTTAGATGTCACTGTGTAGGGAGATAGCATATATAGTTATTCCATAACTTTGCTTTGGAAAATAAATATTTAATTTAAGATTAGATCTCTTACGAGGAAAAGACAAAACCCAATTACCTATTAAGAGGTCATCTTACAATTATTCCTGAAACTCCTTCCCTATAAACTCTCTTCCATGGTAATCTTTCATGTTTTTCTTATGCTTTTGTCACTTATTTTTAGAGTAACATTAAATTTATTTGTACAAATATTAAAATTAATAACTTACTATTCACTTCTTTGCTGTAAATTTGATGGTCTTACAACTATTTTAACAGGTCTTTTCCTCATTCAGGGCCATTTTGTGACTTATTGCCCCCCGAGCAGGGAGGGTGAGGTGTCCTTGAGCTGGGCTCGGAGCGGCCTGACCAGGGGCCATGTCGGAGCCCAGCAGCTTTTTTAGAGGGGGCCTCCCCTGGATCTGTTCCACCATTAACCACCTCGAGTTTGGGGGTGACATGCCACAGGGCGGTTTGCCAAGAGGACAGCTTTAAACTGAGAGTGGCGGGGAGGGAGGGGAGCAGCCATCAGCCCTGTGAGGGAGTGACAGACAGGCCGGGTCACCAGGCCGCGGCCTGTGGTGGTGTGACAGGAGGGGATCACAAAATCAACAAAATGGGCTCTCGCTGTGGAGAAGTACCTGAAGACTGGAGAAAAGCAAATGTCACCCTTATCAGCAGAAAGGCCAAGAAGGAAGAAGCAGGGAACAACAGCCCAGTCAGCTTCACCTCCATCTCTGGGGAGGCAACCAGCCTGCAATCGCGTATGTGCCTGCCATTGCTAGATGGGTTAGCAAACAGTGCAATGAGCTGATAATAGCAAAACATAAAGCATCAGTTTTGATGCTGAGCTTTACAATCAACAGTAGCAGATGAAGGAAGTAGAGGGGCTTTAAGGTATGCCATTCTTTTGCATGCATCCAACTTATGTTTTAAGGCTCCTTGTTGACATGTATGCAGGCAATGTTAAAGGGAACTCAGGAGAGGAACTCTGCAGTATTGTTTCCTCATTAAAAAGTGTGCTTTTCAATATAGAGTATAGTTGCAGACTTTAAATGCAATATTCCCTAGGGAGTAACAATAAATATAATGTTAAAAATGGCTACGAATAGCACTATGCTATTTATAAAAGCTTCTTTATTAGTCATGGTGCTGAATAGCACTCATTTATCTAAGTACTAGCTTTACCCTTCTGGGGACTGTTGTTGGGCCAGTCTTTCTTTTACTCCTCATTCATTCCTGTTGCTGTGGGATTTGCATGAATAGGGGTGCAGGTAGGGTAGTAGGTTATACTTCACTGACATGAGTGTCGGCAGGGTTGTTTCTCTCACGTCTTTTCCTCACACCTCACTCTCACAGCTGCTGCCCAGCATTTTTTGTCCTTTCTTAAATGTTTTCACAGAGATGTCACCAGCACCCCTGGTGGGCTCATCTTTGGCCAACGGCAGGTCTGTTTTGGAGCCGGCTGGAACGGGGTCTGCCCGACATGAGGCAACCCCTGGTCTCTTCTCACAAAAGATGCTACTGCAGCCTCCTGCTGCAAACTCCTTGGTACGTAAACACGATACAAACCTGCGAAAGTGTGTTGGTGTGCCAGTGCAATGCACGTGTATTCACACGCTTTCAGGCTTTAGCGAAAAAGAACTGGTTTCTCTGTATTTAAGGCTGTTTTATAAGGTTAAATGTTCTTAACCAAATGTAAAATGCAGTAGCTGCTGCCAATGTATATCGATCTGGATGCTGGAGATTAGTTTTAATTAGTTTTATTGCTGGTGCGCAGTTCAACGTTAATGGTACGGTGTTGTTCTTCACACAGGGCTGAGCAGCTGGCTCTGCAGCTCACAGCCCCCTTGGCGCAGCACGCATTGCTCCACTGTGCCTCACAAAAAAAGCAATGCTGGGAAAAACATGAGTTTTACACAGCTTTTTAAGGCACTGACTCCACCTACATACTCTCCCTTGTTTCAGTTGTGATTTCAGCAGCAACCAGTGTACCTTGCATGGCAGTTCCTTCTGCCTTCACTGAACTGCAGCCCCTGTGGAATCCCATGGGTTTATAGGCATGATATATTCTTCCACTTTACAGATAAGTAACTTTCCCTGTTACCTGTGTCTTGCCTTTCCCACATGTTGCATGCATGTAATCGGAGCTCATTAGAGGTTTTTTCAAATACGTTTTTAACAACTCAACATCCTCCTTATAAAACAGGATATAGTTTGTAATTCTTCCAAAGAAGGAAAGAAAACTTAAAAAAAAAATAGAAAAGAGGATTCTGGTTTTTTTCCATTTAAGGAATTTCAGTTATGTGTAAGAAACTCCATAGTTAATCTCAGGAGAAAATTGTTCTGCTCAGAAATTTCATTTCTCAGTGATTGCCCACTAGTGTAATGATGCAGTAATCTGCGCTGCATGAATTATACTGAATTTGAGATTTATTGCACGTAGTCCTTAAGGAGTGTTTTATTTAAGCCACAGAATTAGGGGACATGGTTTAAAACTTGAATCCTTTATAAATTTTGCCAATTTATTAATGTAGTTGAGTGAGTTACAAAGTTTTCAAAGCTGTTACTTCTGTTCTCCTTATACCAATGGTGTTTCTCTGGGTCTAGATGGGCAAGAGGAAGTTCAGTGGGCTGGAAATCACCCTGATCGTCATCTTCTGCCTGGTGGCGATCATATGCTGTATCCTCATTGGGCTTTTAGCATCAGGACAACCTGGAGTCAAAACGACAGGTAAGCCCTTCCCATTGCTGCTGTAGGACCAGAGCAAAAGCCCTGAGTGGGAACTGCTCCTCTCTGCTTGATGAGACTATTGGAAATGCCACGGAGCTTCAGGAACTAAGCAATGGCAGCCTTTCCGTCATCCTTTCTGGTGGATTCAGACTTTTCAAGAACACGGACACTGAAGTGAAGAGAGAGGAAAAAGAAAACGTAACACCCACAAGCATTCCTCTTTTGTCCTTAGCAAAGTCAATATTTTGACTGCTCTCAATGTTATTGTTATATTTTTCCTATTAACCAAAGGTGAACCATGGTAATTTCTTCATTCCTACAGATAGCATGAATAATGTTATCTATTTTAATGTAAGAAATAAATAACATGTCTAGAAATTTATGATGATAAAAACCCCTTTTATTCTGTCCTCCAAAGACTGATTTTTAGTCTGTTTGTTTATTTTATATGATTTCAATACTTAAGATAAAAAAAGACAGCACTGAAAACAAGAAAAAGGATCAGGGAGACTTTGTGGGAGCAGACACGCTGTGTGGAAAAAAATCCGTAAGCATAAAAACCTGTATTGGTAGATTAGAAATCACTTGTCTTACAGGGATGTGATATATAGCATGCTTCTTTACATACAGCTCCATTCTGTGTGAGTCATTCCATTTACACATGGGGGTTTGAAGCAAAAAGCTTGGGGGTGAAAGTGGCAGTAAAATAAAAATAATGGCTAATACACAACAAACATCTTGGTGTTTTAGGAAAACTGCCCATACAGACTAATATCTGCATAATTTCTGCTTAGTTCAGTCTCAAGTACGAATCTGCCTGAGCAAAAGGTACAAGTGCGTTTATTGCAGAAAATGCAGACGGGGGAGTCTGTGTATTTGTGTGCATCTCAGCCTGAGACAGGATTTCTGTACTTCATACTTCTCATTCCAAACATATTCAGTGTTCCAAAATATATATAATGTAACATATAAAACAGCAGTCATGTACCCTTTGGTCAGCTGAAGTTGCCAAGAGGCCACCTTAAATTTGGTCTGAGAAACCTGGAATCTAATGGAGCAACTTAATGGAGTTTTAAGGTGCTTTTACCTGATGCTCTAATTCAAGGTGCTGTGGAAGAACGGTATTTCAGAGGAAGGAGCACCTGTGAGAGCAGCAGCACAGTACCCTTTAAGAAAAAGGGAAGTCCTTTCAATTTTAATTTAGCATATATTTTCACAAAAAGCAATGCGTAGTGAGCTACAGGGCTGGGAATATTCTACATGGGAACTACATGTTAATGCTGGAAAATGTTTGAATTAGGCATTAGTTTTTAAAAGCCAAACACTTTTATTTAAATATGAGCAGATCACTGATCCTAAAAAAAGAAGATTTGAGGTCTCCCATGAACAAATGGATCTTTCACTGGATCCACAGCCTCGAATTTAAGCTGCAAAGAGGATGAGAAACAGAACTCCTTTGGCATCATGGTGACCAGAGTGAGCAACGGTAGAGTGTGGTAAGTAACGTTGGTATTTTTTCTGTTTAATACTGATGTTACTGGTTTTCTCTGAAAGCCCACATTGCTGCGCAAGCAATGTATGTCCAAGGTGCCATATGTGGTGTGACCTCTTAGACATGTAATCTGCTTCTTCTCATCTTTTGACTACTGGATGTTCTGAAACGACTCTGGCAAGGCCTTTGGAAACAAATTCTGTGATATGGAGAGCTCTGTCTAAAAGGTTTTGGGTCTGGCTCTCTGTTCACTTTCCCCCCATTCTAGGGAAATTTTTACAGCTACTTTGTTTCAACAGTTCAGGGAATTATTATTATTATTATTATCTGAAGAACTCATTGCCAGTGCTTTAAATCATATGGAAACATTCTTCATTGCATCTTTTATCTTATTTGTCGCAATCATGGTGAAGTCCTGAATCGCCAACGCCAGATTACCCTTTAGCCCTATGATATCCAAGAATACCTGGTGCAAGTCACTGATAAGCTGGTCATGTAATGCTGTAAGTAAAATATTTGACAGACTTGTACATTGAATGCTTGCATCCCATTTAGGTTCTAAAAAAGAAATAAATAAAACAAACCTGCAAACTTAAACCTGCATGGCTTTAAGACCCATTGGAAGGAGGAAGCGTCAGAATGAACATGTTTATTAAATCAGTCCAAGAATGATTACCTGTCAGAGCGCTAGGCTAGTTGGACTATCAATGCTCCAAGTTTAATTAATTAGCAATTACTTTTGTGCTCTTATTAGTATTGTTTTCTTGCTTAGAATCATCTGTAATGATTGATTTGCAATTATAGAGAGCACAAAAGACAGACTTGCTATTCAGTAGTGCATGACTGATTAAACAGGTATATGGAGGGGGAATAAGAAATCTAGTCCTATAGAACCATGTTGAAACAGTGCTCTGGAAGGTTGCCTGTGTTTTCCTTAGGCTTTAGTTTAATTTGATAAAAGCGTTGCATTTTCTGTCTCTAAAGAAAAAAATTACAATAATGCTTGACTCTGAGTATCTCCAAGCAAGCTGTTGCGAGCATGGGATAAGAGCAGCCCCTCAGAGAAAAATCCTTGATAAGTTTATTTAGACAAGATGAGTGCTTTCCCAAACTCTTAAACAACCAAACCAAAGGGAAGCCTCTTTGGAAAAGGAAGAGCGGGGATGAATATTTTATTACAGTTCATTTCAAGAATCCTAATTATCCAGACAGTTATAAAGCCTATGGCCTTCCATCATCATTTGTTACACTTGAGCCCCCCAAAAGAGTTAGCGTTCTGATTGACCTGTTACCACTATTATTTGCAAGAAAACCTGGAAGATTGCCATAGTTTCATTGGAAATACTAACATCCCCCCCAAAAAACCCCAAACTGGTTTCACTACAGTTTGTGATCAGATGTGCAAGATAGTCCTTGGAATCCTTAAAAGAGGGCAGAAATACATCAGATGAGGATTTGACCTGTGAAGCCTCTCTCAAGTGTATTTTTAACTGAAAAAAGAAGAAAAGGTAATATGAGCAGATTAAAATTTTGGTAAGCCCAGACTGGTCTTGTCACTTGTTCGTGCAGTGTTTGTAATCGCTGATGCATTGTGTGTTTATTTAATAGTTTGATGGTCTTTTTATGCGTAAAGGAATTTACTGATAATGACATACTCATAGTGATAAATGTAGTTATAGTGTACTAATGCATCTGAAGTGACAAAGTCCCTTAAAAAATAATAAAAAATATTTAAAATAAAAAAAAAACGTGGCTGTGTTTGCGTAAACTCAAGATAAACTTGTGTTACTCTCCTCTATATGAATATCAGGACTGCTAAATGTCACAAATATCACATGAAAACACAGCTCTAAAAAGACTTTCTAACTAAATCTACATAAAGTGAGTAGATAAAAGCATATTCCTTTGAAATGCTGTCTCAAAGTCAGTCATTTTCTCTGCTTTTGTGGAAAGACTGTGTTTCTGCATAACCCTGTAAGATCTTGGTTTAATGATGCTGAAGACAGTCTTCAAATCTGAGGATCAGCTTCATTCCAGTTGCTCTCTGCTTTAAATCTGCTTTAACTCACAATTAAGTTGTATTTATGATCGTTTCATTTAAAAAGTAACGACTGATGGAAACTCAAACTACTTCTTTGTAGGGGTCACTTTTGGTACTTTTGACAATTGGAAATTTTCCAAGTCGTAGAGGAATGAAAGTGGAAAATGAACATGTTTACGTACAAAAGGAAAGAAATTTAATGTTTTGATTGATTACATGAGTTTTGGGAGATCCTCACCCAGGATTGTGCTTGGTGTACAATCTGCAAAGCAGTTCAACCATTCTGGTGCACTTGGCTTCTTAGGGAGATATTTAATTGTATCGCTAAAATAAACATGACCAAAATCCCGGAATTCTTGTCACATGATAGGAAATGACCAAATTTTGGTGGTGCTGTGGGCACCCACCTGGCCGTAGAAAAACATCCCTGCAGATGGTCCCTCCCTCCATCAGGAGGGGGGGATGCCTAAGATGCCCGATGAAGTCTTTTTGGCACTCTAGGAGACCACAGGTGGCATCACAACCTGAAGCTTTGCTGGTCAAGGGAGTCTAGAGTCTGGTTCACCATTACAGCTGCGACAGCACAGCAGAGCAAAAGAAAGGAGAGTGAATCGATGTGTCCATTGCCGTGTAGTGAGCTGCTCCTTGGTGCACCTTGCAGAAGGAATCGGGCTGCCTCCCGCTGCTCTCTGACCCAGCACCGCTCACATTTCCCCACCGTTTCCCAAGTCCTTCCCATAGAAACAGGGAATGAAATTAGGTTTTGCTTAAGTATTTAGAGGTCTCGTAATCCTTGTTTGGAAGATGATTTTTTTGTCTGTAATGAAAAGGAGTGGTGAAAGGTGCAAAATTAAATTAACAGAAGAAACTTTGTTAATGAAATTGAATTTTCCTGTGTATTTTGGTAATAGATGGAAAGGAGGAATATTGATCTCTGGCTTGTTCTTTTTGTACAGATACATACAGTAGTCTCTGTATCTATTTTCAATGGCACCAACTTCATGTACCTTAAAAAGCTTAGCAGTTGCTTTATGCAGAATTTGCTACAGGAGATGGGATAGCCAACAGATGGGATTTGAACCATGCAAAGGATCACATTATCACTTTAATCTGCGCTTGTCTATGCTTAGTTTATTTGAGAGTTAGCATATAGCCGTAGTCTGCCTTTCCCTGTAGTTACTGGCCTAGCAGGACGCAAGAGCGGGTCTTGTTCGTTTTCCTTGGCAAGCCAAAAGTTTCAATTGTTTTGCAAAATCTGATAGAGTGGATTATTTCTGTGCTTCTGTCCAGCCATGGAAATTTCCCATCTGCCCCTTTGCTGAGAGTGGCCAGGAGAGTGGATTCAGGATTCAGCGCAACAGATGCAGGGTGGGAAGCTTTGGTGGAAGAGGGGAGTGCAAATAGGTGGGCCATTTGCGTGAGGGCTTTCTGTAGGATCAATAGGCGCCGCTCATCTCGTCGTCTGTGCAAGGGTGGCTCTGGTCCAGCCCCACACCATCCTGCCTCCCTCTCCTTCAGGTTGTGATGGAGGCCTGAACCTGCTATCCATTTCTAACTAAAAGGAGTAGAAACAATCACTGCAACAATTCTTAGTGAAATACTTTTTTATTTATTTTTATTTTAACTTGTTTCATCAGGTTTGATACTACCATAGGACCACTGCAGTATGCTGACCAGTTTTTATAGCTGTCAATCAAACTAAAGTCCCTTCCAACTCTAACCATTCTGTGATTCTATGATTGCAGAGAAAAAAATCAATGTAGACCATGAAAGAAATAATATTTGTTAACATGAATATTTTTGGTTTGTTTTTTATTGGAATTCCTAAAGTAATTTATTCATAACTAGCTAATGAGCCCCGAATAAACACCATTTGTCACTATTACCTCAGCTTCATAAAGCAGCAATCCATTTACTGCACTTTGAGAGAGCACTTTCAGTGTTTTGCTAAAATAGGAGCTATACTAACAGAAACTAGGGGGAGGGGCCACCGTATGTAGTTAACTAATAATTTGGAATTCATACCCCTTACCTTGAGGGGTAACTTTCCCTGGGAATTTTTTCTGAGAAGAGATTCCGATGTTGTGTTGATGTGTGGCAAGGTAAGCACTGTTTGATTGAGCTCTCTGGGAAGGACAATGTTAGTGTTGGCCATCGTTATGAACTAAGTTGTTAAAATTTATTAGGCATCTAAAGGTGCAGGTAGATGCTTCTGCAAGTGAGCAATGGAGATTTGTATCTCCTTAAGCTGTCCCTCCTGTATTTGTTGTTCCTGCATGTCCTCCCCCATTAGCTAGCAAAGGCAGGTCGCGGAGAGGAAGGTCCCAGTTAAGAAAGCAGGAACATTACAGCACACCTGTAGGACAAGTGTAAAAATTGCTGCTCCTCAGCCTCCTCCTCTGGCAGCATGGCTGCTCCTGGCTCTGCTAGTGGGACACTCAGGAGCTCAATGGGACCTCAGCCTCCTGCTTCTTGTCTAGATCCATCTGGAGTTATGACAACTGTAATTATGTATTAGCAGTCTTACGTGTCACTGAAATAAACAGAAACATCGCCCCCATCTTCTGTTTCTCATGTCTTCTGAGTCTTTTACCTTTTCTGTCTTTACATTATATTTTTTAATTTCTTTGCAGATTTCATATCTGTGGGGGAATTTCACAGGAGAAACTAATCATGCAAGTCAAGATATAATTACTAGAGAAGGCGATGTAGCGTATGATTTGGCCCGGTGAAACACCATGAAGCTCATTTTTGTTTTCAGGACCAAAGTCTAAATTAGCTCACATTTGTCTCACTATAAACAAGCTCTACCATAGAAATAATCCCTTTTGTTATCTATCTCTACCAAATACTCCTCTTACAAACTGCCTCTTAATAATTAGTATGTTGAGGTTTGGAGATAATTCTTACCTGAAGGGCTCTATTGAGTGTAGACTCATTAAGTTAAACTAACAGTGAACAGAATCAAGTTAGGCTAATTTCAAATTGCTTAAGTTCTGTTTCTCGTTAATTTGTTCTGAGTCTTCTTTTGCAGGGGAAGAAGCACAACTATGAAAACAGCTGTTATCATTTCTAAGGGTTTTGTTGCTAATAACAATGCAAAAAAAAACATTAGAAAGGACATAAAAAAGAAGCGAGGCACTCTCTTATTTCCATAAATACGACATAAAAATGATTACCTTGCAGGATTAATAGAAATATAGATTAGATGTAAAATGTAATCTGTGGTGAAAGATGATGAAACACTTTTCAAGTTCTGTTGTTAGCTTGATGTGCATATATATTACCCAGAACTAGTACTGCAATATATGCAGACTTGCCCTAAGTTCCATCCTATCTGCTCGCTTACGTTATCTACATATTTGGGGAAACTTTTGTTTTAACGGAAAATGTTGTCATAAAGAAGAAGAATGGCAGGAAAGAGAAAACAGAACTGTAGGAAAGTGTCAGGATTTTTATTTTTGTTGTTTACTATATTTTGGGAAGTTTCAAGTTCTACCTGTGATGTATTTTGAAATATCCCAGAACAGAAACTGTTACTAGATTTTAATCAGCTTGCGCTTTTTTTTTTATTCTTTAATGTGTCTTAAAGTCTTTACAAAAAGATTTCAGAACAGTATGTGGCCTGCATTTTCCAAAACAGCAAGAGTTTTCGTTTCTAAATTAATCCCCTTTAGGAAAAAAACAAAAAAAACAAAAAAACAACAGCACCTATTTTTCCAGTTACTGATTTTTGGTTTAGGGCACTTATTTTGATTACTGTGTCTCTGTGTGTATGGTGAGATGAATGTGGGTAACAAGTGTTTGGAGCTGATTCAGTTTTGTGAAAACCTCCAAGTACTGTTTGAACATTCGCTACACTTTGCTGCCCTTCCTGTGTACACTCTTTTATAAAGTTCATACTCAAGGAGACACAGTTGTACGGCCAGTTTTGCAGGAGTAAATTTACTCATCAGCTTTTGTGATAGTGTTATAAGGAATAAAGAAGTCAGACATATTAAATGTTGTTAGGGACTTTCTAAACACTGATGTAGTCTATGAAAATGCACATTGGGATATATATAGACAATTTCTTAATTCATGAAATACTATTTTGAAGTCATCAGAAGAGTAATGAGTAGTGGGCATTTTCACCTTGAAATATGGGAATAACTGTGAGCCACTCTTCACTTCCACAACTGTTTACACTGCATGTTCAGTGATTAATTACAGGTTTATTTGCATGCATTTTGTTAACTTGCTATGTATTTTAATCCATTTACATGAAAATGAAAGGCAATAAAGGACTTATCTAAGGCAATTCTCCAAGTATTGTGACCCTGTTGAGTGTCTCCATGTTCTTAACATGAACATGAAGGATGTATTAAGGCTGTTTAGATATTTGATATACACGTAAGACAGAAATCTCTCTTTCCACAGCCGCAAGAATCCAATGGGACTTATAATTGCTCTGGATGACAACAATGCAGCTTCTGGGGATTTGTTCTGGGATGACGGAGAATCTACAGGTGAGCAGTTATCAATAACGAAGTAAGTAGGATTAACAAAACACTGATGTGTACAAGTTCCAATCTTCTGCTGATTTCATGCATCAAGAATAAGGTATTGTTGTAACATGCTATTAATACTTGATTGTTCCTTTTTCACCACTTTGAAGTGGAAAAACTGTAACTATTATAAATTTACTTTTGGCTTGTTCAGGTTTCACTATAGCCTTAAATAAGTAAAGGTTTGGTGCGTTAGCATGCCGACTGTTAAACCTTGCTGTCAAGACTGATGTATATTCTGGTATATATCCAAATTAGTTTCAACGGGTGCAAGAATGCACATAATTAGTGTTAGACACTGAGAATCAGTAGAAAATGAAAAACTAGCACTGTTATTAACTCTCTGGAATTATTTAAATTGCTTGTGAAAACAGTAGAAATTTTGAGAACTCAGAAGTACGGTATTGGAGCCAGCATTTTTTTGCCATCTGGTTTCCCCAGCATAGCCGTGCATAAGCACGCGAGTAAGCGTGTTTGGGCTTTAATTGTCATGTTGCCAACCTCGCCTTTAGTAAAGCTGCCGGAGAACTTGTTTCCCCCTGGGACAGTCACTCTGATTATGCCAAGGGCTGTCAACCTCATCTCTTGCGATGCACTGGCACCGACACTACTTACCTCACCAGGTTTTTTCTGTCAGACAATTTACAACACATACATTTCTGCTTAGGGTGAGATTAAGGTCGCAATTTCCCTCAACTGAAGTTAAAATTTTAAAAAAAGCACAAACAAACGCAACACAAACGTCCAATATAAAGTTAAATTTATTTTGACATTCAGTAAAAGTAATGCTTTTGGAGTACATGGATTTCTAAGGAAAGCAGAGTTCACTACAGAGCAACGGAAAGAACCTTTCTGTTACATATCCATAGAGATATTCTTCATTTTAATCTTGAGATGTAGGGAATTTTGAAAAATGAAGTGTCTTGAACTGTGGGATTTCCTGTGGGATTTCTGAGCATTTAGTTAGGCATCCTGTTCCCATTAAACTGAAAAGATTTGGGGTACTTAAATCCTTTAGGCTACTTCTTCAGCCTTTGTCCTTTATTACGTGTTTTTTAGGAAAGTCAGCAAGCAGTTCAAAGGGTTATTCTGAAATCATTTTTTGAAGAACTTTTACAAAATACTCAAGCTCATATTAAAATGATTTAAGAGCTTGTATTTGACAGATTTTATTGTTTTATTTGCAACGAACCATAACATTCAGAGCGAAAAACTTTGCTTTATGGCAGTTAATATTGTTGCATTTCAAGTAGACCTGATCTTCTCTAAGTCATATCCTACTTGTATCCATAGACTGCTGTCAGTGGCAAAGGTGTCATATCTTTCTTTAGCTACACTGGAATAAAATATAGTTTAAAAAAAAAACAGAAAAAAATGCAACAGTTAGAATGTACGGAAGAGAATGAAGCTGGAGTAATATTACCATTGAGATAAAAATTCATAATGCTGCAATATTATGTGCATGTTTAATTTATAATCCTGAAAATTAAGTCCACATCCTGCAGACAGTTGTTTATGGAGGTATTTTGCCTAACTATGCAGGTCTACATATGATATCGAAATTGGTGCCTTCTTACTTCTGTCTTCTGCTACAACTAACCATTTTCTGGATACTTAAACAGACCAATTTCTCTGGTTTATCCTCCGGCTGCTAAAAGCTACCTTTATCCTTAGTCACAAACTATTTGTTTCATTGTGCAGGGCCTGGGCCTCTGACTAAACTTCAATTAAAGCAAGCAGCTCTTGGGATTCAGTCCCTCCTTGTCCTCTCCTGGAGGTCACTGTCCTTCTAACAAAAGTAGTAGAAGGGAAAATGTGATTACCTTTTATTTCCCATGCCTCAGCTGACACTGTGAAGTTTCACCTCGGGGGAAGGTCAGGACAGGGAGCTGGAGGGGACAAGGCTAGGAAACACTTGACCAGAGCACCTCTGTCAAAGCCTTCAGCTTCACTCACTGTCTCCTTGAAGTACCAAACTCCCCATCAAATAGTTCCTAGTAGACATATATACCAGAAGTCTCAGCTCAGAAGTCTTCGGTCTAGAGGGTTTCTGCACCCTGCAGGAGAAGAGGCTGGTAGAGGTTATTGTGCAACCTGTTAGTGGGACAACTACAGAAAATGCCAAAAAGTAAGATACTTGCTCTCCAGAGGTAAAGTGGTGGCAATATTAGAAAATTAATTTATGCATTCAACCTGTATTACTCCCTTTTGTTATTTTGAGTATACCAAATGCATCTCAGAAAAACTTTCAAGCCTCTACTTTTTTAAATTTTGTGAGCATTTGGGATGCCTTTAAGAAATAGAGCAGTGATTTGGCTGATTATTGCTGCCATAAATATGGAAGGCCTTGGGTGGTTACTATATGTATGGGTGACAGCTATATGTACTCCTTTGTCAAGGCCTAAAATAACAAAGCTATTATTGTACTCGCTTCTGTTGAGAAACAAAACAATAAAACATCTTATGATTTTATTTCATGCCCAAAACTTACAAGTCTCAGTCTTTTCAGGGAAACCGTTTATAATTTGCTTGCGATGACAGTATTTTTCTTTTTGTACATGGAAAAAAAATACCAGATTGACTCAACTTCTGTATTGCTTTTTCCCAGTGGTGTGTTATTTCCTCTCTTATGGCTCCGTGGCATAGATTATTAATAGTATTGTCTTTTTTGCATGGAAAGCACTTATTTAGGGTATTTTAAAGGATAGAAGCCATGTATCTACATTTAAGAGAAGCTAAAAAGGAATACCAGTATAATAAAAAGTGAGTATATTTTAAAGAAGCTCATGTCAATAAATTTTTGGAAAAATTGGGAAAATTTGGATCTCCTGGGATACTGGCCTAAGGAAAAAAAGATGTTTAAGAGAGCTGTAATTTCCTCAAAGAACCAATAGTAAGAGCAGAACTGAAAACCTTCAGATTAAAATTGTACTGAATGCTTAATTTGGCTAAATCAAGAGTGTTTGTTTGACCCGAAGAAGAGAACATAGAGAGCAAACCAAGTCAAGTTATTACGACACATATTTTTAGCATTAATATACATAAATTTATGTTTGATTTACATTCCTTCATTCCTGTGGAAAGTGAGTTTCTGGACAGAAAATTGATTCTTAGGCGTATAGCAGGAGAACAAGTGATTGTTCCTGTTAACTTTGGTGGGCCTTTAGCTAGAGAGCCCAATCTGCTTATAAGTTTCACTCCTCTGCACAGGTTTAGGTAAATAGGAGACCAGAAGAGTGCAGCAAGAACAGTTACAGGTCCAGAAAACACGCCTCATGGGAAAAAGTTGCATTACCTAAACTGCAAGAGAAGAGAGTAAATACTAAAGAAATTTTGAAAATGTAAAAGGCTGTTACAATGGCAAAAAACCTCCCACATTCCCAATGAACAAGGGAAAAGGAAAGGCTTTAATTGCTTTCTGTTAGAAAAGGGAAACCCTGTACCACAAAGGGTTAAAATAATTAATCTTAAATCCTGAGCTTTAAAAGAATGCAAAATAAGAACCAGGACTTGAGAACAAGGTGAAGCCACTAGTAAAAATGGATAAAATAAGCTAAATATTTGACTTTGCGACATGTTACATATAGAAACCAATTTTTTTCCCGCATTGAAAAATATAATTTTATATTATTTTGCGGTTTGTACAGAATGTGTTCAGTATAGCTTCTTAATGATAATAATTAACAATTTATTGGTCTCTAGCAGTGGCACAGTCCTGCTTTCAATGCCAATGCACTGAAAGTGTAACTTCTTTCTTTATGTTTTAGGTACAGTTGAGAAAAAAACATACATTTACTACGAGTTTACAGTTTCCAATGTAAGTATTTTAAAGTATCTTATTTTCATTTTCAGTTTTTATCAAAAGGATCTTCAAAGTGCATTCTTTTCTCCCTCCTTATTCTCCTGTAGTATTTTCTGAGAAGCACAATATTTGACAAATTCAAAGAGGAGTCATGTTCCGAGTACTGTAATTTAACTGGGATGAAAATCGGCTATTTGTCTTTTCTTCCGCCAGTTAATCTAGGTATCTAAAGAACTCCTATTTCCTTTCACATAACAAACTCAGCAGCAATATTTATTGAGCCAGAGAACTATAAAGCATCAGTAGCAGTTAAAACAGAGTCAGAAAGGAGGTGAATGTAGTGTTTGTGATTCTCAGAATATTGGCAATTTGAAACAAGTCTATGTACACTATAAAAATATAGCTGAATATTCCCAAAGAGTGAGAGGAAGACCTACGCCTTGTCTGAACCTAAGGAATCTGTCATGACTATGTTTTAGTTTTTGGTTTTTTTTACACTGAAACTGCCTTGTCATGGTTAATTTATGGCAGGGAGGAGTCCAGATAGTGTTTCTATTCAATATTAACTGGAGATACCATATGAGAAGGATTCAAAGTAACATGATAACATATTTTTGGTATAAATATCAATGCAAGACGTAGTTGTTATGCCAGTCCTGCTCCAACACAGGAAAAACTTGGCTGTGTCTGGAATGATTTCTCGAAACTAATGACAGAGAAACATTTTCAGAATCATAGGTTTCTCTTTAAAGTTGTTACAGTGGAAAAAGTACTCTGGCAGATTCGTCAGAGTTACATAAAACAGGGGCACAGACAGCAGCAGGCCTGTACTAGCAGGTTTAATTTACCTCACTAAAACTAAGGTAGTTGGCAACTGTGTGAGCTCTTCCAAAGTATATCAGAAATTGAGGAAAAATGTGGTATTTTTTGAAGATGGAAAGAAATATTATAGAGTTATGAAAAAATAGAAGAGGCTTGAGATCTGCATCTTCAGCTACCACTTCTGCTTCACTGGCACTGTGGCCTGCAAGGCTTATCCCCTTTGTCTCAACTTCACAGTCACTGAAGCAGGTTTTAAGTCAAACCGATTACTCTGGACCTCACTTTGAGCAGAAATCCTTGAAGCCCCCAGAAATTTTGATTCATATGTGAACCTAATTGTTACATCTATGTCAACAAGGTATATTCAAATCATAATCCCCCAACATGCAGTTCTTTACCACATAGTTTTATTTATTAGTATCTCATGGCTATAAACATACAAAGAGCAGTGTGCCTTCGCAGGGTTGAACTTCAGAGAGTCACTCCAAGTAAATTACTCCATGCTTCTCGAAATCTGAATTTTACAGCTTGGAGACATCTCCAAGGCATGAAGGCCGAAATTCTCTGCTAGCTACCCCTGAACCAGCAACAGCTGAAGTAGCTGATGGAATGTCCTTATTTTCTTGCACTATTAGGAATATTTTTTGTCATTTTGATTATTTGGAAATGGCTTTTCATGTAGAATCAAACTCTGGTCCTGTTTTGGACTGGAGATGTTTTGAGCGCTTGCTCAAGTTGAAAGGCGCTTTGAATTGGGTGATGACAGATGAATAAATATTCATTAGCAATTAAGATGTGTGGAGCAAGCATAGTTTCATTTGGAGCAAGCATAGTTTCATTTGAACAACTAGGCAGGATTGATGGTAAGTGTCCAGAGGTGGAAGGCTAATGCATTAACCTACATCAGCTCATCTAACCTCAGAATACCTAGTTGGAGTGTTTATGTTCAACTGTAGCAGGAAACTGAAAGTAATTTTGATCTTGCTGTCAGGAGATCTTAGATAAATAGGATGTAATTCTCAGTGGATATTTTAAGGATAATTTGTGTGAATAAAGCCAACGGAAAGGTCTCATCTGATGTTGCCTGAATATGTAATGGATTTTGGGTGCATGCCTTTATTATACTCTCATTAACATTTATCTGTACAGTAAAATACTTGAAACACTTAGCTTTCCTAGCTTGGGTTATTTAAGTACTAGTGTAAAGTAGTACTAATTAGCAATGATTTATTAATGGTTTATTTAAGTACTCCTGTTGCGTACTGTTGTATTCAGTTAGTAGGAATAGTTTCTCACAATTGTGAGGAGGTTAATATTCAGACACAGACGTTCCCCCTGCCCAACCCAATTTTTTGTTTATATGGATGATGTGGCAGCATCTACAAATATTTGCAGTATCTTCTGAATTAGCATATACTCTATTTATACAGTCTTGGTATTTTCAAAATACGTAGCAAATGAGTATTCTGTGTCTACAGTCTTACGGCTAAAACTTCCAACAGTTTATTTAACATGCCTGAGAAATCTTTGGTTTTATCCTAATATCTATGATTCTTCACTTCATCCAGAAGTGGAGTTTGGAGGTCAGAAGTTTGAGCAGCAGTGCCAGAGCTCTCGCAGTTGGTATTATTCAGTCCCGTCACTGCTCACCCACCCACAGGTGAGGTGCGTCTGTGCAGGCCTGAGCTGGAGCTGTGCTTCCGTGGTTTCACTGAGATAAACACCTTCTGTGACTGGAGCTAGCTAGAAGAGAAAACAAACACCCACTCGAGCATGTCTATACCCGCAGCTGCATCACTGACTGTCTCAGGGCAAGCAGGCAAAGTCTTTATTTTGAGTTTAGCAGCTTTAAAATCCCTGACCCTGAGCAGACACAATTGTCCAGGTGCGATTTAAAGACAGTTCACCCAAGTCTGATATTAAGAAACTTACTGCTCACCGAGCTGGGGAGTAATTCTTGGTCTACCAGTTCTGAGGGCTTCATCCATATAAATGTTATGTTGTGCAAGCGAAATTGCCGACCTGTTTTATGAAATAAGATGGCCACGGTGCATGTTGAATTTGGATGTAGTTACTCACCATCGAGCTTTTCCTTGTCCCAACACATTCAAACACAACATGCTGCCTTTTCAGCAGAGATTTCTATTACGAGACAGGCGCCAAGGCTGTCCCGGGGCGATGCTCTGCATTGTAAACGGCAAAAGTCAGTCAAAAGACACTGCTCGGATACTCATTGCCAAGGCAGAATGGAGAACAGGTCTGAACATTTTAATCAACTGTTGGGAACAATAATTACTCAATGATAGTCTCCCATAATTGCTGTAATTAAAATATAAAATGCCTTTTGTTTCCAGGTTTTGCTGGGGTAGCCCGGTTTACTCCTAGGATTGATATTGTTTTCGCCTTACGCTCTACATCTAGTGAGGGAAAACGGATAGAGTTTTAACAATGTTAATTTAAGATAGGCTCGCTTATGTCCTCTAATTAAAATAAATTTAGTAGTAGTGAAAAGGGGAAACAGTGGCTTTTGAAATGCAAACTGCGTGCACAGGGCTTTACTTTTAAGAATTTATTTCCTCCGTTCCAAGGCAGACGTCGTTATCTGCTCCTTTCTGAAGAGTACCCCAGCCTGCTGTAGATAACGTCTGATCTAATGATAATGTATCTGTGCCATTTCATTTCCAATTCAACGAGTAAGCAAGGAAACAGTGTTTCTTTTTAAGTCTTAATGACCTTAAAGCCCTTGGTAAGTTCGATATTACCATAAAGAAAGAAGATGTCAAGGCTGCTTGAATTTTTGACGGAGCGGATGTTATATTTGGCAGCGTGCCATTGCAGCTCTGACGGTCAAGGCAGGAGTGAAATTGCTGACAGGACAGGAAGGAATGTCGGATACCTCTTGTGTCAGCCAAATCACATGGGATTTGGGCATTGTAAGGCGACAACAATTTAACTGTAAAAGGAATATTAGCATTCTTTCTGTGTATTAGGTATGAACTGAAATGTAGGGAAATATTTTCTTCTGTTTTGAGAGGTACTGTAACAGAGACGACTGCGATAAATTGTACAGCTTATACAGATATTCTTGCACTTGAAATATATAGAAAAATGTGTTTTAAAAAATAATAATATTTATCTTTACCTATCAGCTCCCAATTTATTGTTTGGTACTCACTGAAGTAATTGTGCAACTGAAGACGTGCTGTAATAATTTATTCTAATACTAAACCATCCAACGAGCAAGATCGGTTGAACACAAAACTCACAAAAGCCTATAACTTAAAACCAAGCAGGAATTTTTGATGTAATGATGTAATTTCAGTTCTCCATCCATTCGACAGAGGAAGCTTCTGGATAGGGGCTTAATGCTGTTCTTTCGTAATGAGGCTTTTGCATAGGCGTGAAAGCCAGAACCCTCACGAGTGAGTGTAGTGACCGTTTGGAGGTAAATTCAGGCTCTGTGACATGAGTAATTGCTTTTCATGGCTACAGCTGTGCCTCAGTCCTGAAGCAGGGAGCTGGCACCTCCAGTCGGCAAAATACTCGGGCTGTGCTCAGCCTCGAGCAGTTCTACGCGTGACACACACTTCTTTACTTTTGAAATTTTACCTGCAATTTCCAAAGCATTGCTGAAGTGGGGTAAACAGGCAGAGGCTGAAAACATTTGCTAGTATGTTACAAAGAAATAAAAGATACTGGAAAACTTACTATTTGTCTTAGAAAAAATAATTACAGCACATTAGTCTAGTTTAATTGCGACGGTAATTTAAGTGACTTGTGTATTTTTACTGTAATTATAGTGTCACTAAAGCTGCAAATCCTGTAGAAAAATAAATAAATAGTGCCTTATTGAAGCAGCTGTTTAGGCAATTATTGCGGACGCAATATTAGCAATTAATATTTTCAATTATTGCAAAGGAATTGTTCTGAGGAAGCGGAGCAGGAATGCAGCCGTGCCAGTCACATCGCACAGACCAACAGCACAGAGTGCAGAGCAAGGTGCTCCTACTCTTGGTGGAGCAACTAGAAAGCATAAATTCCCCTGAACTCAGCTCTTTATTTTTTTTTCCCTAAAGCTTAATTAGTTGCCTTTGCAGGTATTTTGCGGCAATGGTCAAGGCTTCAGTTAAGATAATGAATATTTTTTTAAATTATTTGAGGTAATGTGTTAGCTGTTGAATACGTATTATCTATGTAACCATTAGCACACCAAAGGGGAAAAAACCACCAGCTGATAATGTTGAATTATTCTTCCTTTCAGGTATGATGGAGTTCAGTCTCTTTGGAATATCCTATGTAAGTTAATGAGTTATTACCTTACATTTCATTATCTTGATGCTGTACAAGAATTTATAATATTCCAGTTGGATCATTTTTAAACTTTCAGACAAGAGCCGATATCTGTGGCTTCTTCAAAGACTCTGAGTATGAGCTGTGTCTTCGCTGGATGCAGCTGGGTGCGTTTTACCCATATTCGAGGAATCACAATGAGAAAGGAACAAGGGTGAGTCACAATTTTTTAATGACTGTTAATGGCTGGGCCTTTGCGACACACATGTAGAGATCAGCCAGAACATCACACAAGCTGGCCTGGCTCAAAAAAAAAAGGTACTTTTCTAGCAAAATGGACAAGAAAAGAACACATTTGGCTCTTTATCAAATAAAAATTGTCTATATTTATATTTATTTATAGCTCTGCGGTAAGCCTCCCCCTCACCTGGGAGGTTTTATGCCCACAGAGGGGCGGCTCTGGGATTCAGACCACTTGAAGGAAGCATGTTCTGTTTGTTTTGGCTCAATCAAACTCCTACATATTTTTCCCTGTATGCTATTTTTATTTAAACGCACTACACCAGAAAGACTAAAATAGAGCGCTTTCATGGCAATCGCACAGAAAGGAGCAAAACTGACCTTGGTGCTCTCAGCCCTAATTGTCCATAATTATAGAACAAGTGAGGAAATGGAAGAGTGTAATAAGATTCTGGAGTAAGACTCGGCAATTTCTGTGCTTTGCACATTTGCCACCATCAGATATTGTATTTCTTTAAAGAGTAAAGGAAAATAATGGCCTAAATGTAGGTCTCTGCTGGCTAAGGACTATATTGTAGAAAGCTGTAAAACAAGATAACTGGAAAAATAAAAAATGAAACAGCACTTCTATCCCAGTTAAAGCTTCAGGTCCAGTGGAGTAGAGCTATTTCTATGGCGTATATCTAATGGATTAAAGTCTCCTTTTCAAAACTGTGTGCTTTATCTTGCAGCGGCACACCTTTCGATAGGACTTTTAAAGCCTTTAAAAATGCAGACGCAGGGTTATCATGTTGCTTCCAGTCCTACCCAATTTGCCTAGGTATTGTTCAATACATTTAATAAAGCTTGGAAGTGCTCCCTGACATCAGTCATTAGTGCTTCGGTCTCTTCTTGCAGGTCCTGAGTGCTGCCCTGCAGAAAAGAGGGATAATAAATTATGTACACTGGCATGTGTCACGCCTTCGGGCCACTTTGCATTAGATGATTTTTATGGTACTTCCCCCCCAGGTTTTTCTGACCTTCCCTCTTTCGAGTTCCCTTCCTAGGGCTGACAGTGATACCTACTGTTGTTAGTGTCGCTTACTCCTTAATTGAAGAGGGAACAGATGAAGGTGCTCTAGTTTGGAGGAGAAATGGAAGTGTCTTGTGAACATTAGTCAATTCTTTGACCTGTTCTTTGGCTTTTTGGTTTTGGTTTGGGGTTTTTTTTTAATGTTTTCTGAATAAAACAATCCAGCATGACTAACAAGGGTCTCTTCTCTTTCAGAGGCAAGATCCTGCTTCCTGGAACTCAACATTCGAGGACATTTCCAGGAATGTGCTGAATGTAAGATACACCCTGCTGCCCTATCTCTACACGTTAATGTATGATGCCCATGCCCATGGCAGCACTGTGATCCGCCCCATACTCCATGAGTACGTGTGACTCCTTTGCTCTCCTTATCAGGAATTTCCACTAAAACTTCTGTAGTTACGACCCTCCTGACCATAAAATTTTCTCTTAGTTACTGCAATTTTCCTTTCAACAAAAAAGCACAAGATTGAGAATAGGAGCTTTCAATATCAAGTCTCACTTGAACAACACTCGTAAAATCATTTAATAGTTACTCCCGCAGTAAAAAGAGGATTTGCAGTAACAACTCTTAATTAATCTGTCTAGCAAAAAAGGGATCATTTAATTGTAAAAAAACCCTGTAAAGTGAAGGTAATTCAGTAGTAGACATTTTTATTTTTTTTTTGTAAATAGGATGAAGATATTGGCGTTAGGGGACAATTCACACTTTTACCAGCTCCTTTGGACCATATCAGCCTGCATATCCGAGGGAGATATATCCTTGCTTAGCAAACACCTGCTAGTACAACCTTTTACAGGTAAGATTAAATTAAAATTTACAATTTGGTTTTGCACAATTGCATATAAATGCTACCAGTCCCCAGAGAAGCTGCATGTATGAGAGCACAGCAACTTTATGGCTGGTTTTTCTTTTGGTTTCCTCCTAACGGTCTCCTAAAAATTTAATAGTATGAGCTTAGGAAGATGAGTAAGAGAGATCGATTGAGTGGCATACAATATTTCTTAAAAAATTCTAACATTGGATAAATATGAAAGAGGATTAGCTGAGGAAACTGAGAAAACATTATTCCGTTTTCCATAGCCGGAAAAACCCAATGGGACTCACTGTTGCTTTGAGTGACTCACTGGCTGCAGAAGGACAGCTTTACTGGGACGATGGGGTTCGCATTGGTATGTATGGTGCTTCTTGCTTTATAAAATGCTTTTTTTGCTGTGAGGATGGTCAAACTCTGCAGCAGGTTGCCCAGAGAGGCTGTGGAGCCTCCACTCTTGGAGGTATTCAAAGCCCAAATGAAAACAGACCAGACAAAACCCAAGGATATGAACTGGGGAGAGATGAAACAAATTACAGCAGTCCCTGAAAACCAAATAATGCTCAGTAGCCGACTTTGGAGCTTTCTGCCTGCAGTTTTAAACAATAACACCGTTGTCAAAGAGGAAACTGCAAGCTGTACAAAACTGCATCGCTTGGCCATCACCTTGGAAAAGAAGTGTTGGTGGTTGCTTCTGCCTTAGACGTCCTCAGTGGAGCATGGGGTGCTCGAGGAGGAGCAGGAGACGCAGATGGAAATGATGGACTTTGGCCAAAGCAATCACGTTTCTGGAGGACATATCCGAACATGCCTTCCGAGACAAAACTGAAATTAAACCTTCAGATTAGCATAATTTTCCCGATTTAAATGGCATAATGTTATGATTTATAGAATTAATATGTTGTATGAATGAAATTGTGCTCTGGACCTAAGGCAACACAGATAACAAAGATTTGTTCTCAAAGCTATGGGAGCCATAAGCATAGATTACGTGGGAAGTTTTAACTCATTTCCTCAACACGACTCCATTTAAATTGTCTTCAGATAAGAGATACTTAGATGCCATTTATCCTTCTCATCCAGAGCGTATTACCCTTGTAACAGCAATAAGCCATCACCTGAGAGTACTGCAAGTAATGCAGAAAGTGGTGTTCTTTTGCGTACTGATGTGTAGGGAAGTTTGCAGGATGGTGTTAGTGTATTTTGAGGTGCTTCCCACACCCCACTGCCTGTTAGCACTGGAACTCAGAAATGATGGCTATGTTTATGGAAGTCTGATGATAAGTGAAGGCAGCATAGATTATAAAGTGCATCTCACCACCAGGATGCCCGCGATCTCTTTTCGTTAGTGCAGGAAGGTGAGAACCTACAACGCCCCTGATTATTAGCACTACTAGCACTACTTTGAGTTCATTTAGTGCTGAATAGTAAAATATACAACAGTGATTTCAAAGAAGCATCAATGTCTGTCATGGTCATGTGTAATTGGACAGTGAAGAGAGGTGGATGTGGGAAACATCTCCCATGCCTTCTTCAGTGAGAAACTTTTTTCTCTCGCTGGTCTTAATGCCCTTGATCTTCCTAACGCTATGGGTTTGCCTTCTTTTTTTATCTTACCTCTAAAATGTTCTTATTTTGGCCTGATCTAAATATCAGGCAGTCCCATAAGAAAGTATTTTGTGTCTAAAAGCATCTGTCTTCTGGAAATACAGAACTATATTTATGTACAGATAGACATACAATATATTTGTGTATAGTATATGGCCAAAATTGATGAACTGAAAGTTCGATAATCCCACTTCTAAAATTATCAGCATGAGCTTCCATGTGCATGAGCCGTGCCTGTCCAGGGCCTTTCCCCCCTCCTACATCCCTTGAAAATCAAGTCAAACACTCCTAAAGGCTGTTGAAATAATTTTGTATAATTGTAATGCTCAAGGCATCACTCCTACGGAGCATCCTTCAAACACGAACAGAACTGCCGAGGTGTGTCTTGTCAGCTTTCTGGTAGAGAGAGACTGCCTGACATCTTCTGTTATTGGGATCTTACTACCCTTCCTTTCAAATTCAGTATTCTACTAAGTTTAAGTTCTTCCTCTCTTTCATTTGAAAGCCAGAACTATACAAGTTTTGTACACAGCCAAAAAACATTAGTTAAAAATGTAAAAGGGAATAGAGGTATTTCATTCTGCTGTTGACTTTTGGATGGAAAAAAAAGGGGGGAATTCATATGCACAGTTGAATTACAATGTGTTCCAAGTCTTGCTGCCTTTTTTCTTTCTTTTGTGTTTTTTTTTTTTTTTTGGTGGGGGGTGTTTTTGCTTTTTTATTTATTTATTTTAGAAATAACAGGAACTTCAGCTCTAAAAGGGCCTCTGAATGAAGGGAAAGGATCAGAGTCTCATGATCAGAAATCTAAACTATCTAAACCTATACTGCTCAAATTATGTTTATAGTGTTACAAACACAAAAGCAAAGGAAGAACAATAAATTCTTGTAACCTAAAATGAGAAGCCACTGTATTCTCTATTGAAGACAGAAAAAGCAGTGGATCTTCAGGGCAGAGTTACTAATTGTTCATTTTTTTAGTTTTTTCTCAGCTCTGACAATCACCAAGCTTCAACTTGAATTAGGCAAAGAGCACACTCTGCAGTGGAGATAAAACACCTGCGAAACAACATTGGCCGTACCCATGAATTTTCTCATTGTTTTAAAATGATCTTTCAACTTTCATACTGTCTCTTTGGCATCTTTAGATACTTTTAACTATAAAAATATCCTAGTCCAGTGGGTTCATATTAAGGCATTCTGTGTATAAATCTGTCAAGTTTCAGTATAGTTGCGGGCTAACTACAGGGTCTTCATATGATGCAAAATCTGTATTTTAAACAGTATGGCACTTCATTGTTACTTCATCTTTCAAAATTGAGAAATGAATGTAAACCTCCATGTTTTCTCAGAATAGAATTTCTGGCTGACTTGAAGTGTGCAAAATTTTGTAAAAAACAACAACAAAAAAAAATGTTGGTTTTACCTACATGGATTTTGGGCCATAATTCTGCCCAAATTTCTTTGTCTCAGGCCCAGTCTCACATTGCCTACCATCAGGCATGGATGATCAACTTGTGTGATCCTAAGTGGTTTGCTTCTAACTTAGAAGGTAATTCTTGCTTTGCTATGTTTTGGGTTTTTTTAAATAAGCGCAGCTAAACTTTTTGTCTTTTTTTGTGTGCCGAACCACAGAAATTTCATATTATATAGTCAAACCCCTGAAGACACGTAAAATTTTGCTATTAAAAACATGTAATTGAATTAATACAAATTTTGGAAATGTTTCCTTTTGATAAAGTTATAAATAGGCTACTTAATGTAACAACTTATTCATGTTTAATCTTCATAATTTTATCTTTTTGAAAATAATTTTAAGCCAATGGGTTACCAGTACATCTTGGAAGTTCTACTGAAAACAGGTAGCAGTCCAAAGAAAAAATTAGTATAGAGCCATATGTTTCCTGAAATATGGCCCTCAAGGAATATAGGCAACATTCTAAGACCATTTTACAGAAATATGTCTCTTCAGATATTAGCATAATATTTCATCGGGAGCAGTGTGATATCTGGCATGAAAACAAGCTTTTTGAGTAATGCCACCATTCAAACGAAGGATACTGTAATATCCCGCACTTGCTAAGGAGAACTTGGTTCAAGTGTTCAAGAGTAATTTATCTCACGGTAGCAAGTGTGTCTCCACTAACCTATATATCGTTCCTGAACTAGTTTTATCCTTCTCTGATTTGTTGCACAATTTTCTAGACCTTCAGTTTTGAGAATTTACCCCACTCTAATTGCAGTAATCACCTTGCTAGTGATGTTGATTTGATGATACCTCAAGCTTTTCACTCAGACAGTAAAACTTAAGTTATGAAATATTGTTTTAAAGTGGCTAACACTGTATTGCTTCAACCTGGTAGAAATACATACACCAGATAGCCATTATATTTTAAATTACGTGCTTTAAATAAACTAGATATTTTCTAGCAAAAGAGGACTGAAAATTCCTTATATCCATGAGTCATCATTGTCTAACAGTATCCAATTGCCCTTTGCTTTATTGTTTTTCCACTTTTTAGCGGCATTAAATCCTCTTCATCAAATATTTGAGACATTTATGTCTATATAAGACATTATTTTGCCACAATATTCTTTCATGTCTTTCTCTCTTGTATTTGTCATCTCTCTGTCTCCACCTGAACACTTGTGGCCACAAATGCTCAGCTCATTTTCAATGACCCCGAGATGTTTTCTCGTGGGTGATTAATAATTTTTCTGTCAATAGTATCACACCAGTTCTGGCATTTTTCTTATTATTTTGCCACTGAGATTGCCCTCCTTTCCCTTTGGACATGTGTCACCAGCTGCACTTCTTCCAATCCATGCAGAAAAACCTTTCATTTAACAAGAAGGTCCTTATTTAATACAAATTTAGATCTAACAGTCTGTAAAGCATATCCGTCCATCACTTCTGGACTTGCATTCCTGATATAACTACACTGTGATCCCACTGTGGCTGTGTAGTTAAGAGGAGTTTTTATCCACCTACAATTTCAGTTGTACATATCCTTTCCAGGTGAAATATCAGCAAGGCTACAGAGAGGATGCATTCCTGACCTTCTAGTCTTTTGTAATCAAGAGAGTCTGGACATGAGGTGGTGTTTACGTCAATGAGACTGTAAGGATTTCAGTAGTGATCGCTAGACTGGAATAAAAGGGAAGGAAGCAGAGGTGGAGGAGCACCCCAGTAGGAAATCTGGGGTGAAAAGAAAGTCAGACTGAGGTGCAGCACCATCTGCAGCACCGGTAGCATGATTCCTGGGGAAAAAAGTCAGCAAGCAAAGGAGACTATTCTCTTCTAATAAACTAAGTAGATTTCCCTGGATCCCTCTGGACAATACAGTGATCCTTATAAACCCAACTCTGAAACTAGCACCTTTGGAAAGATTTTTAGGAATTTCTGGATTTTATGGATTAAAATATAAGAAATTTATAGAATATATTTGGAGATCTTGGGTTTTTTTCTACCATTATTTGTAATTAAACTGTTGTTAGGTACAGCTTTATATCCTTTTGTGCAAACTGATTATTTTTTTTCCATTTTAGTTATGTAGATTTTTAATAATCTACAGATTATTTAATGGGTAGAAGCATTTTCAATGGATATGATCTGTCTTTTAAAAGCATTTATTTTACAGAATTCAGAATTAACATAATTTCTCCAAGAAGTGCTTTGGGAGTAGTCTTTGAGAGTACTCTTTCCTTTCTTAAAATAGTTCCTTTTGGAGATGCCTGTTCTCCTTTGGCTTGTGTCTGACAATGTCGTGTAGGACAATGGCAAAGCTATTACAGTGCGAGGAAGTGTCCTATGTTACAGTCAGGTGTTTGATTTGAGATAAATATTATTGGAATACAGCTTTGGGTAATAGTGCTGTACAGAACTTGAACCAGAAGGAGAAGTACTAAAAATTATATGGAAAGTGATCCCATGTATTCTGAAGCTTGCATTTTTTCCTTCATACATAAAAAGACGTTAAAAAAAATTTACAGAAGACTTGACTCATCCTACACTACACATAGGTATGACCCCATATCTATTTTAAAAGACTGTAAATATTTTTAAAGACCACCTGATCTTTTCTTTTCATTCTTCTTATGACACAGCAGTACCATGAAACTACTAGATATGAAAAAATATAAACACATTAGCATTGGGGCATCTTCTTGGTGATACTTCAGGGGGAAAAATGTCATATTGCATTCCTAATTTTGAAAATCTTTCTGGTAAAATTTCCCAGCTGTGGAGCCCTTTGTTACAGGAAATAGGAAGTCAATAAGTGTTTAAAAAAAAGCCTTCCCAGGCTAAAATTAGGTAAAGTTTCTCCTTTGTGAAAAGACATCATGTACTGAATTCATTAGCTTTCATATTTCCTTCATGATAAATTAGGACTGTTATGCGAAGTTTTGTATTACTACAGTAACAACTTCATTTGCTTTAATTTCCCAATTTCTTTATTCATTTTAAAATTAATTTGGGTTAATTATATATGTTCACAAAACTGTATTATCAACTGAAACAAAATTCTTTATTCAACACTAGTAAACTTTATAGGCGGTACAAGGTCACACTGATAGTCAAGTTATTCCTTCCTTGGAGCAAAGTTTTCGTAGAGTGAGTGATGCACTGTTAGATCTGTCGAGTTAGTAAAAGATGGCTTCTTTATCAATACTTCTTTAGTAACACAGTTCAATATTAACTGTAAGTTCAATATTAACTATTTACCAAGCCCCTGCAGAGCTGCTGCTAATGCTAATTTAAGGGTATTTCGTAGGGTGCTTCCTGTATGCTGATGACTATGACAGTAATTGCCAACTAACTCATCTTGGCTCTAGCTTAACCCATAGCTTTCCTGTTCACCCAAGGACGTTCTAGACACTCCTTTCTTTTATTGGCAGTGTAGTAACCTTGGCTCCTTATGGGAACCACCTAAGCACCTATCAAAACAGACACAAACTGCTTTCAGGAAAAAACGTTATTTGTATGCTCCATGTCCACTTTTGCATCCTATGGAGACACCATTTTTAGAATATAAAAATGATGGAATCGAGCTTTTTGACCTGGTTTGGCTGTTTCTCTAATCCTGTCTTTCCATTCTCTCTTCAAGTGTGTCTCCTGCCTTTTTCTCTTTCGTGAGCCATTGTCTACCACTGATCTTGTGGGACACATCATAAGTGTCTGATTCTCTGCAGATCATGACTCTGTCCAGACCCTCCTCTGCACCATGGGCTCACTCAAGTGGCAAGATCATTTAGCTGCTTGCTAGACTGGGAGCTTTGCTCTCCCAGCAGCCATCAAAGAGGAGAGTGTTGCCTGGTCCTAGTAGCTTCCTACCCCAAGACTGAGTCACTAAGATGTTTTCCTCCCTATTTGGTTATACTAAGTAATGGCAGGAGCTTGAGTCAAGGAACTCAGTGTTAAAATGATTTGCTATACAAATAATGTAGTCTGGACTCATGATTTTGCCGCGGTGTTTAAAGCAGAGGAGATTGTACGAGAGATCTTAGAATGGAAATAAAGTGGCCACAAGGTAGTATGCTTGTGCTGGGAGATTTGTCATGAGGAGAGCACAAACACGTCTGACGAACAAGGCAAAAAACTCAATGTATATTAATGGGAGAGAGCAATGCAAAAATTTATGGTGCTGAGCCTTGCGGTGACAGCAGTATTAAAGAACCTCAAATGAGCTGCAAGACACATAAGTCTTCCAGTTAATGAATGACGGTGTTAACACCTCAAGGTGTAGAGGGAAGGTGTCTCTGGGTCTTTCTTGAACGTGTAAAAACTGTACCTGATGATTTTGGAGCTGCTTCTAATAATTTTCAGCTACTCTAGCTGGCCTGGGTTTTTGTGTTTTTGTGGTGTTTGCTGTACCCATGATGTCAAGAAATAAACATTATCAACAGAGAACGGCAGCCCAGCAAATGCTCTGCACCATGTACCTTTAACTGTTTGCTGCTTCTGTTTCTGAACTCGCTTAGGGCTCAAGGAAGGAGAAGCGTACCCGTGGAGCTCACAGAGGAAGATCCAATGGGCCCAAGAAAAGGATCACATTTTCTAATCTGGATGTCTGAAAGAGAGAAAACGAGTTGTAACCTTCTACGGAACACACCAGATCTTCAGCAAGTAGAAAGCAATTGAGTTAAGCAAAATCAGTTGATGCACAGAGTAAAGTATCTTTGCACAAGAGTGAGGCTGAGGTTTCTCTGCACTGGATATAAGTACAACTCCCTCTGCATCTTCATTTGTAGAAGGTGTGATGCACAACACCTACACAACACTTGCAATGTTGGCAGCCCCCAAAGCTTTGTTCAAAGTCTGGCATTATTTGATATTTTCATTCAGACTCCCACTTGAGGTTACAAGTGACTGTAAAAATATCAGGGTGGGTTTTCTTTAAAAAAAAGCTCCCAGCTGTTGTGTTTGGAGAGAAAATCTTGAAACCAGTATGAACAGAATCTTTAAGAATTTGTAAGGAATGTGTGTAAAGCAGAAGCATCTAAGAGGCTTATTTAACATTTCAGGAATTTGTCCTTCATCGTAGCGATGCAAACATTATCACCACATGCAAGGCTACAGTTTAGAGGTCACTGTGTAGGTTAAATGGCACAGAAGGGACTATGCTAATGGAGATCATATGTCTTTGAACTTTGAGGTTTCCCACATCTTGAATGGTGTAAGTATGAGCTGATCCATACTGCCTGCATGAGCCCTCATGTCATTTATGCAGACCAGCCTGCCTGCTGAGTGGTTACTAAATTACCGTATAGAAACGGAGGCGTAAGAAAATTAGATTCTTGGCACTGATATTATTCATATATTTCAGTTATTATTAAAAATATGTAAATATTAAATATTCACCCTTTCTTTTAAAAAAAGCTCCCAAGCCTTTAATCCTTTTGTTTTCTCACAGTGAACATCTATTACTTTTATTGGAAAAAAATGCAAAGCTGAATAATGCACTGTAATAAAATGTCTAAATAAGTAAAATCCTGGCGAGGAATATAATAATGGTGGCTTTGCTTTGTTTCCTGCTCAGTAGCAGCAAGAAGCACAGGCACTGGCTGGAGAACCATCTGCAGCAAGGACAAGGAAAGTCAAAGAAACAGTCAGCATGCAAGCTTTGACAAAAAAATGCAAAAGGCCAAAACAGTGATTTCATTAAGCAGCTACTTTCAGAATTATCTTTTCCTCACTCCAAAAGCTAGGAGACAATCTGTCATTTCAGCTTTTGTTTAGTAATGACCTGAAAAAAAATGTTAAGCTTAAGAATTGTGGATAATGAAGTTAGGACTTAATAAGGTGTGTTTTGAGTGTTATTTACTAACTGTATTTTTTCTTGGCTTTTAGGTTAATGTCAGTATTGCAGCTCCATAATTTCACCTTAAAATCCTTGGTATCCTTTTTTTTTTTTTTTAATTCCTCTAATGAACTGAAGATATTAACCTTAATTTAAAAGGAATAGATAAAGTTTCTGGCCTTTCTGGTTGAAAAAAAGAGTAAAAAATGTAAGTTTGCAAATTCACATGCCAAGAACATCAGAGACAGTCCCTAGTTTTTGTTTGGTGTGGTGTTTTGTTTTGTTTTGTTTTGTTTTGTTTTTAATAGCATCAGAAGATATATCCATTGTTATTTTGGATCTGCCTGATGTATGACTCAAGAATCTTTGGTTTTGGCAGGCTCTTGGGCTTCCTAGTGCTCTGTGCATATGTGTCTTCAAACTGGCACAAGTAGGTAGATGTATAAGTATGTATTTTATATTAGTGTGCATTTTGAAAGCCTAAATACAGACTGGAATGATGTGGGCTCTTAAATCCAAACTTTCTTTTGCCTATGGTTGAATTATTAGACTGTACATGCTTTAGTTAAGCATATGTGTGAATTTATCTAGAAGGCAAAAAATTAATGACATGCCTTGGGAGGTTTAAGAGACAGATTTCCCTCTTTTGTGAGGACACAAAAGGAGGGGGGGAAGGAGTCTTTTTAAAGAAATTTAATACCTAATACACGCTTATTTTTTTTCCTGAAACCAGTTCTTCAATTTTTCACCAATTAGGTTTGATATGAAGCAATACACTTTTTTTACTCAAAGCAATGAACTATAACTTGAATGTTATCCATGATGTGTCCATGTTCAGAAAATGTCTCTGATGTCTCTAGATACACTAGCAGAAGTGAAGAATCCTTTCTGCTGGTACATTTCAGATAGGAAAGAACACCCCAAAATAAAAAAAATCACATAAGGCTGAAGAACTTGAGAGAACAAAGGCTTCAGAGTAAAATCTAACAGCTGTTGCCAGGAATAAGACTCCAAAACATGCACCTGCAATGGGCTTGGTCTGTCAGTTTACAACATACCTCATGAACCATTCAGACTTAACACACTGCCAAGTTCCACCCTTCCATAATGCCTTCATTTGCTGAAAGGTCAGCATTTCTCGAAAAAGCATCTGAGCTCTGTTAAAGTAATTTTGCTAGCTGACTCAAACTGTGAATTCAGATACTTGAGGAGGAAATAGTACTAATGAATTAAACTTCTGTCTGTTTGGGTGTTTTTTCAGCTTTGCTATGACGAGTGTTTTCATCAAACTGAAAATCAAGAATGCCTTTCCATGCTCTGCACGCTGCCCAAAGCAGAGTAGGAAGATCAGGGTCACTGCCAAAGACACTGTCTGACTCTGAAGGAGGTCAAGGTGAAGGAGGGAGGACACAAAGAAGTTTAAGGGGAGGTGGCACAGAAGCAGCTGTTGGATCTTACAGGTCTGCAGATGCCCTCAGTAGGCTTCAGAGTGAATGTGCCATAGCAGGCCAAAGCTTCCTTAAGGGTATGGACAATGCTATTCCCCCTAGAGCATCCTTGAGGTGTCAGAGCAGAGCTGTGAGGATGTACCTGAGCGTTACTGGGAGTTACTGCTGGTATACTTTTGAACTCTATGTACTATGAGGAGCTAGCAATTAGCTGGAAGCAAATATTAACTCTCCTTTTTTCCATTTGTTTATAGGCAGTGAAGTCTATCCTAAACTTAACATTATCAGCTGTAAAAGGCAGGTTCAAATCACTTGCTTGTAGGACACTTTACATTTTTGAATATCCCTAATGCTATCTCATTACAGGTTAATAAAAAAAAAAAAAACAAAAACAAAAACAAAGAAAACAGGCAGTGGATTTTGATCCAGTAATGCTGTCAAACACATTTTGATATTTCCACATTTTGATGCACGAATGGCCAAAGAAAAAAAATTTTTTTTTCAAGCAATCTTGTAATTCCATTCTCAGCTGAAAGAACGGATAATAAATATTGGCAATTTGGCTCTGCTAAGACCTACCATTTGCATCTTGAAGAACAGCAGTTATTAATTTACAGACATAATTGAGTGATTTATATTCATGATTATGGTTCAAACCATCATGACACTTGTTCCTTCTATATCAAATGCTTTCTCAGTTTCTGCTTTTTGTTTTCACTAGCTATGAAAAAAAGAACGAGAGGTTTTGGGTTTTTTTAGAAGCTTTGTTATGACGTTTTTCTCTAATTTCAGGTCTTAAAAACTGAATCATCACAAGCACCTGAGAAACATGTACTGCACTAACTACCGCAAGGCATTCAGCAATGATTGCTATATTTTAGAAATTCACAACAAGTAATTTCCTCATTTGCACTAAGAGCTGGAAAATTTCTTCTTTTTATACAGTATATGTTCAGTTGGAATGCTTATCTTTATAATCACTATCACGGCTTATATTGGACTCTAACTTGACCTAATAAAAATTCATAAATAACACTGGGATTCAATTTTAGACTGTGTTCATTACCTCTGCCGTGTTGGCTCAAAAGTGTTATTTCTATGAGGATAAAGGTCCATAGTTTAGACACCTATTTGTCTACAAAAAGATGCAGTTTATAAAAAGTCTAATTACATTTCTTTTAGAAGAACTGCACATACTTTGAAAATGAACTTATGACAATGAAATTATTCAATTGATGTTATTTCTGTATCTTTTTAGTAAACAAAATCAGAACATTTTGGCTGTCAATTGCTGTAAAATGAGAACTACTTTTGTCTGAGACCAAGCTCACAGTATCTAATCTTGAATTGTGGGGTCCTTTGGTAAAATGAGACAACTTTTAATGAATTCAAATTCATTCTCTCTAGAGTCTCTTTGGGGCAAAAAATGTTTGCAATGAATTTGTGAGGCTTTCCCAGTTTTTTGTCTTGCTTGACCAGATTTGCATTAATCTCAGTTTGCTGTCTGAAGGTATGTATTTTTTATTCTTATTTTTATCTCCTTAAAATTGATTCAAAGTTGGGTTTTTTTTTCCTAAACATAGGGATCTTCTGTGTCCTCTTTAGCAGCCTATAAAATGTTGCGAAGCTGAACAACAGTGTACCTTCACACTCAGATTTGGAGCTGCAACAAAAATTTCCCAGGGAGCTCTGGTAAGGCATGAGTGTAGAAATTTCCATTAAAAAAAATGCCTCACACTGTTTTTCTAACGCTCTATTCTGAAATCTGTTTATTGAAGCTTAAAAGAGGAAAAAGATGGCGATGGCATGGCAAGCATTTACTTTGTTGTAGCAATTAATGAACTTTCTGAAGGTGTTCTCTTCATAGTCCATCTCCTTACTGAGTTCACAGGCGCTGGTAGTACCCTGGTGGGTGGTGGTGCAGCAGACAAAGCTCTTCCGTGAACCACATTGCTCATTCCAGATGTTCCCTGCAGTTTTGGAGAGTGCCGAGGAACAGGTTAAGGTGTCTGCAGAACCTTCTTCGCATTGACTTCCACCAAACTCATCACACCTTAAGTTGCTTGGCAGTGTTCTGCAAAGGTATGAGGACTTTATCCGGGTTTCCATTTACTCATGTGATAAAGAAAACAAGGTACAATCTATAAAAAATAAAGGGAAAGAGGTATCAACCTAAATTTTCCAGGTAGTTTATAATTCAGTGTTGATCAAGACAGAGAAAACATGCAATTACTTCAGCTGAAAGATACTCTTTTCACTCTCTCTGTGGGCTGGGATTGTTCTAATAGAGTTTCTAAAACCTGGTCTTTTTCAGTATGAAGAGGAGCTGAGCTTGTATTATTAGAAGGTTTTTTTTTCTTTCAGTTGAACACTGGATCATGTCTTCTGTGATTTCAGTGTCAAAGGGAAGATTCTGGGAGTAGAAGTAACATCCATGTGATCTGCTTGTTATTTGGTGGTGGAATTTTATCAAGGGGTTCCCAGGAGCCCTCTAAGAGCTGTGCTGAATTTGAGCCGGTTTTCTGCTTGTGTGCATCTGCCTCATTATCTTGCCAACATGTCCTGAAATTCTTGTGAGAAAATTCATCACCAGTATAAACCGACTTACGGCAGCAGAGTTACAGCAGGAACTGATGGGTTTTCCTGCCAACAACCTATTCAATCGTATCACGTAGAATCTGAGACTCTCACCAAAATGTTGATTTAACCCAATTATTTAACATTTGCCCAACTAGGATCTTTGTTTTGTCTCAGTAAAAGTAAGTTATTACTCAATGTACGCAGGGTCTGTAATGTTCAGATACATGCAGAAGTATTCCGATATAAACTGTAGTACAACTGTGCCCGTACTGCCTGGGCGGGACTTGTGCATGGTCCTCCTGTCCCCGCGCCTGGAAGAGGAGCCCAAGTGCGGGGGAGTTGTGGGGTGCTTCCTACCAGAGCAGGGTGACTGGGGACCAGCACCTCAGGTCACAGACCACAAGGCATTTGTTCAGCAGGGCATAACAGCCGGAAACTTCAGGGCCTGTAAGGCTCCCTGGGATAACAATCCAATGACACCTTGGAGAGGCCGCTAATCAAACCATAATTCACTTAATGTGACCTCGCAGTGACATATATGTTTCAATGAGGCCCTGCAATATTTTGTTCACACCAGAGTAATGCAAATCTGTTCAGATATGAACTGTATAAATTGTTAAAGCAGAATCTTCTCACAGCTGTCGCTGAAGCTTTCCCATCTTTGCCTGGTTTTGTCTCAGGTTGTGTCTTGGTAAGACCATTATCCTGCTTTCAAACAGTGCCTTTCATCTAAGGACTTCAGAAACATTCACAGAACTATTTTAATCTTCATTACCGATACAGAAAAAGCATGAAGCAAGCAGAAGAGTGCATGAGGCCTGGCAGCTGACAGTCAGTTAACAAGTAGCTGACCTGGGAGTGGAGCGCAGACCTGTGGCTCTTTGCACTGAACCGTCACTTGCGCTTCAGCACACAGAAAGGTGATAAGGGCTGATATCTCCTTCTTCTGACAGAGCAAAGGCTGCATCTAGTGTTTCAAAGGAGGATACCTGCGTTGGCAGCTGCCTTGTCATATGCAGAAGGTAAATCAAGATAGTTTCTTTTTCCTAGGCTTGAGGGACTAGTCTTTGAGCACAGGATTCCCCATTGGTGCCTCTAAAAACTGCTCAGCTTTCTTCCTTCCTTGAATATGACCATAGCTGCTCTGAAGAGCTTCCTATTTGCTGACCTGTGATTGCTGAGTGGTTTCAGCCATGCAAACATCACATATGGTGAGTACAGGGGTGTGCTACCTCCTACGCAGTTGGATCTGTGGTAGATGTCCTTCCGTGATGGTTAATGATTATCTTCCTGACTGAAATGGTAATCTGCAAGCAGCTTCTTGCAGGAATTAAGGGTTGCAAACTGTAACTTAAAGCAAATGTTTGATAGCGAAAGAGTGAAAAAACAAATCTCGTGAAACTGCAGAAAAAGCGTAAGCCATTTAATTTTCCTAAAATGGCCCCTGCACTGAAAACTCAATTATTAGCACAACTGTCTGAATGAATACAACCAGGGACCTAACTATGACCAGCTAACAAGTTTTTCAAATTGTATGGGATTTAATTAAAAATGGACCTGTTAAAAACTAAGAGATAAATGTCTCTTTTTAAATTACTACATTGTCAACAGTACCTAATTTCCTAGCTTGTTTTTCTACACTATTCTCCACAGTCTAGCCTATACTCTTGGGCTTCTAGTAATTCTGCTTACCAGCTGTCAGAAACGAATCAGCTCTTAATTCCTGGAAACCAAAGCAGGACACAGCAGAGACCATGCTGTTCCAGCTCTTGATTGAATAGAGTTCTTGGTTGTCTTTATGGTCTCTCAGTGTCCCCGACTGAAGAGCTTTCCCCATTCCTGCTTCTTGGAGTTCAAAATCAAATCTTGACCTGAAAGCCCTGTTGTTGATATCCTTTGTAGTTTAACGAAAATATACTCAGCTAGGAAACCTGCTGGTTAACCCTCTTGTGAGACCTTTTTGTTCAGTGCTTTTATGCTCTCAAGTTGCATAGAAAATGTTCACTAGGTGATTGATAATATAAGTTTGTAGCACTGTGAATTCAGGAAAGCACTTAAGCAAATGGTTATATTGATGGCAGGGTGATTGCAGACTTGTTTAAATGAAACACATGGCCATATGCTTTGCTGGACTGAGTACTTTCCTGGAACAGTTAAATGAAGATATAAACCTGGGAAAACAGATACACCTCATACAAAACTCCCAGGCCTCCCAAACCATTGATATCTTCATAATCCACGTGAAACCATTATTTCTCAGTGTGCACTCATAAAGCAGCATATTAGCAATATTGAGAGGGATGTCAGAATTACACTTCCAAAGCTTACTTGTAGACATGCAGACATGCATGCTGTTACAATGAAATGGAGAGGGTGAGACAGGTAAATAACAGGCTGCATTTCAAAAACAGAGTCATTGAGAGTAGTGGCGTTGATTTGGGTAAAGATGGATGGTTACAGGAGAGCTCCAGTGATCTATATCTGTGATTGATTTTCTTTCTTTTAAGTGCTGACTAAGGAAAAGAGAACCATTCCCTTTGTGCTCAGAGAGAACACATCTCATTCCTGCACTTCACAGTGGGAGGTGAGATATTCAGGAAACCGGATAGATTTGTGAACAGTTCAAAAAGTACAAGTGGCTCTTCTCAGCCATTTCTACATTACTGAAAAATAACTTGTAAACTCTATAATAGTAAGAATTGAAAGCTTTCCTTTGGAAAATAAAGATTTAATGTTAAGACTCTATCTATCTGTTGTGAGAAAAAGACAAGTCCCAGTTACATGCGAAGGTTTCATATTAAGATTATGATAGAAGCATCTTCCCTATAGACTCTTTTCCATGTTAGTCTTTCATCTCTTTCTTCTGCTTTTGACATTTATTGTTAGTATACCATGAAATCTGTTTATATTAATATTAAAATTAATATTTTATAGTTCATTCCTAAAAGGTTTTAATGGTCATAAATTCAATTATCTCTTGCAACTATTTTAATAGCTCTTTTCTTTATTTGGGAACAATTAAAACATAAATGATAGACAAAGAATGAAGGTTCCATGAAGCTTCTATTAAGAAAGACATGGGAAAAAAAAACCAAACCCAAAAAACATTTAGTCATGCAAGGTGGATAAGCTATTGGCATTTTATTGCCATTTTTCTCTCTTTTGCAGAATCTTATGCATTATATTGAACCAAAATATTATTAATTAACCAGCCATTCCTTGGATGCATTAATCACAGTAACTATGTTTAGTCCAAAGAATTTCTGCAATCTGCCTGTAATCGTGTATGTGCCTGCCATTGGCAGATAAGTTAGCAAATAATGCAATAACTGATAACAGCAAAGGATAAAGCATTGGTTTCAATGTTGAGCTTTACAAGCAAGAGTAGCAGATGAAGGAAGCAGAGGGGATTTAAGGTATGTTATTCATTTTATTGTATCCAAGTTTCTGGAGACCTTTACCTCACTGCTGAGCACACAGCAATCAACAAAATTTATATTCATAAATTATAAAGCCTTATTTCCAAAATCTCTGGTCTTGGGGGAGACCATGTGAAGGAAAGAACTGAAATGCAACATTACAGTTGGAGTAGGGGAGGCAGGGTAGGGCTTGATGACAAGAACTTTAAGAAAATCATAGTTTTCAGAAAAATGAATGTTACATTTTAGGACTCCAGGTCAACATGTATTTAGGCAATGTTAAAGGGAACTAAGGAGAGGAACTGCTGGAGTATCATTTCCACATTGTAAAGAATGGGCCTTCGAGTGTATGCTTTTCAATATACAGTGTAGTTGGAAACTTTAAATACAATATTCCCTGGGGGAGTAACAATAATCATAATAACAAAAATAGCTACGAATTTTTATATTAATGGAGAAAATGTGAATAGCACTATACTATCTATAAAAGTGTCTTTATTAATCACCATGCTGAAAAGCACTCAGGTGTCTAAATAACAGCTTTACTTTTCTGGGGACTGTTGATGGGCCAGTCTTGCTTTTACTCCTCATTCATTTCTGTTGCTGTGGGATTATACTTGGAAGAAATGGGAGGCAAGAATATACAATAGACATAAACTGTTATTTCACACAAACAAAAGCTTATTCTGAAGTATTTTCCGTTAATTTGGGTCATCACTACAGTGAATGTGTGTTGGTGTGCCAGTGCAATGCACGTGTATTCACACGCTTTCAGGCTTTAGTGAAAAAAAAAATGGTTTCTCTGTATTTAAGGCTGTTTTATAAGGTTAAATGTTCTTAACCAAATGTAAAATGCAGTAGCTGCTGCCAATGTGTATCGATCTGGATGCTGGAGATTAGTTTTAATTAGTTTTATTGCTGGTGCGCAGTTCAACGTTAATGGTACGGTGTTGTTCTTCACACAGGGCTGAGCAGCTGGCTCTGCAGCTCACAGCCCCCTTGGCGCAGCACGCATTGCTCCACTGTGCCTCACAAAAAAAGCAATACTGGGAAAAACATGAGTTTTGCACAACATTTTAAGGCACTGACTCCACCTTAAGTAACTTACCCTGTTACTATGTCTTGCCTTTCTCACGTGTCGTGAGCATGCAATCGGAGCTCATTAGACGTTTTTTCAAATATACTTTTAACAACTCAATATCCTCCTTATAAAACAGGATATAGTTTGTAATTCTTCCAAAGAAGGAAAGAAAACTTAAAAAAAATAGAAAAGAGGATTCCGGATTTTTTCCATTTAAGGAATTTCAGTTATGTGTAAGAAACTCCATCATTAATCTCAGGAGAAAATTGTTCTTTGTCTATAAAGTGGTTTGCAAGGAACAAAACACATTTCTCAGTGATTGCCCACTAGTGTAATGATGCAGTAATCTGCGCTGCATGAGTTATACTGAATTTGAGATTTATTGCACGTAGTTCTTAAGGAGTGTTTTATTTAAGCCACAGAATTAGGGGACATGGTTTAAAACTTGAATCCTTTATGAATTTTGCCAATTTGTTAATGTAGTTGAGTGAGTTACAAAGTTTTCAAAGCTGTTACTTCTGTTCTCCTTATACCAATGGTGTTTCTCTGGGTCTAGATGGGCAAGAGGAAGTTCAGTGGGCTGGAAATCACCCTGATCGTCATCTTCTGCCTGGTGGCGATCATATGCTGTATCCTCATTGGGCTTTTAGCATCAGGACAACCTGGAGTCAAAACGACAGGTAAGCCCTTCCCATTGCTGCTGTAGGACCAGAGCAAAAGCCCTGAGTGGGAACTGCTCCTCTCTGCTTGATGAGACTATTGGAAATGCCACGGAGCTTCAGGAACTAAGCAATGGCAGCCTTTCCGTCATCCTTTCTGGTGGATTCAGACTTTTCAAGAACACGGACACTGAAGTGAAGAGAGAGGGAAAAGAAAACGTAAAAACCACAAGCATTCCTCTTTTGTCCTTTGCAAAGTCAATATTTTGACTGCTCTCAATGTTATTGTTATATTTTTCCTATTAACCAAAGGTGAACCATGGTCATTTCTTCATTCCTACAGATAGCATGAATAATGTTATCTATTTTAATGTAAGAAATAAATAACATGTCTAGGAACTTCTGACTATAAAAACCCCTTTTATTCTGTCCTCCAAAGACTGATTTTTAGTCTGTTTGTTTATTTTATATGATTTCAATACTTCTGAAGATAAAAAAAAAAGACAGCACTGAAAACAAGAAAAAGGATCAGGGAGACTTTGTGGGAGCAGACACGCTGTGTGGAAAAAAATCCGTAAGCATAAAAACCTGTATTGGTAGATTAGAAATCACTTGTCTTACAGGGACGTGATATATAGCATGCTTCTTTACATACAGCTCCGTTCTGTGTGAGTCATTCCATTTACACATGGGGGTTTGAAGCAAAAAGCTTGGAGGTGAAAGTGGCAGTAAAATAAAAATAATGGCTAATACACAACAAACATCTTGGTGTTTTAGTAAAACTGCCCATACAGACTAATATCTGCATAATTTCTGCCTAGTTCAGTCTCAAGTACGAATCTGCCTGAGCAAAAGGTACAAGTGCGTTTATTGCAGAAAATGCAGACGGGCGAGTCTGTGTATTTGTGTGCATCTCAGCCTGAGACAGGATTTCTGTACTTCATACTTCTCATTCCAAACATATTCAGTGTTCCAAAATATATATAATGTAACTTAGCAAACAGCAGTCATGTACCCTTTGGTCAGCTGAAGTAGCCAAGAGGCCACCTTAAATTTGGTCTGAGAAACCTGGAATCTAATGGAGCAACTTAATGGAGTTTTAAGGTGCTTTTACCTGATGCTCTAATTCAAGGTGCTGTGGAAGAACGGTATTTCAGGGGAAGGAGCACCTGTGAGAGCAGCACCCTTTAAGAAAAAAGGAAGTCCTTCCAATTTTAATTTAGCATATATTTTCACAAGAAGCAATGCGTAGTGAGCTACAGGACTTACTGAAAACTGAGTTAATGCATGCCTTAAGAAACAAAGTCAAGGTCACCCATATGTTCAAAAACTTTAAAAAAAAATGTTAATCTGAAATAGTTGTGTGCAATTTTTCAAAGGTAAGATAAATGACACTAGCAATAGTTTACACTCATTTAAATCTGTATTAATAGTAAAGGTATAAATTTTTGAAATCCTGGTAATAACCCATTAATTTTTTTCCCTAACAGAATTTAAGCCAAAATGTCCAAACATATTAAAAGCAGAGAGAATTGACTGCATCCCGGATCAAGTGGCAACAAAGGTCTGAAAACTTTCTATAAGAAAAATCAGAAAACTGGCTTTATCTCATAAAGCCTCATGCTTAATTACAAAAATGTAACTTGTCTCTACAGTATCAGTAGTTTTCTTAACATTTTCATTCCGTGATAGCCTGAACACTTTGCAAGGAATCTTAACTCCTGTATAAGCCATTTCAGCCCATTGAGAGAACACATGATTTTTCTAGCCATTGTAGCAGCTTGCTGCCAAAGGTTGAAGACCGCTGCCAAGTACTCCACCTCAGTTCGGTTTTGGGATAGGTGGAAAGAAAATTAGTCAGACATCAAGCAGTTAAAAAAAGTCACTTTTTACTTTTAACAACTTTTCCTGAACAGTTTCTTTTTGTCTGATGGTCAAGTACTAGCATTTATAATAGTTCAGAAATAGCAGGTGAAGGTGCACTTTACCCAGATGCATGAGACTTTCATAACATGGGCACAGTTTCCTTTCAGAAGCAATTTGAATCTCAATGTCTTCCTTTCCTGGTTGTGACGTCTCTTACCTGGGAGAATGCAAAGTGACTTTTTGGCTTGAGAATCTATTAGTTAAGATTCCCTTGAGAAGTATCATCTTAACTTTTCAGCGCTCTCACATTCAGAACATTTTTGTAGTGGTTGGTCTCAAAAGGTTATTCTTATTATTTTTATTATAATTTTTTTTTTTCATCTTTACGATGGATGTTCTCATTTTCTGATGGAAGCTGGTGGATGCCTGAGGTCTTTCTTTGGTTTGGGAGGGCAGCTTAGGAGAAAAAATAGTGAATATATTATGATGTGTGATGTTTATGTCATTCACAGAGGTATAAAAAATGATTAACCAGTTCTCTCAATCTCTGAGGAAATTTCTAGTCTAATTCCAGAAAAGACAGTTGTTAAAGCTTCTGTCATGCCATGAGTTTTGTTATGATATATAGTTCAATAAAGTCCTGTGGGCAAACAGGTTAGTAAAAGCTCAATTCACAGCCTGTTCTACTCTTTCGGTTCCTTTGCTCCCCCAGGAGCAAGCGCACCATGGTAGGAGCAGTCTGGCAGATGACTTTAATCTTTAATTACTACCTTTGAACCGGTCGCCCCACATTAAGTGCTGCACTCATTGTACGGTGAGGGAAATAGCTTTGCTCTGGTTGCGACTGTAAGCCTTATTATAAGTTTGCCCTTGCTTTTTACCATCACGGATTAGAAAAAATTAAAAATAATCAAATTCTAGATGCCAGCAGAGAAGTAGGGCCAGATGCAGATTTGGACATTGGGGTACCTGCTCTGGAATTAGAGGTAAAATAAGTGATTCCTGAATCTGTTCTTCCCTTAGTGAAGACCAGACAGAAGATTTCACAGGATTAGAAATAAGCATCACCTTTAACCTGTGCCCTGATAAAAGCTGTTAGGTGCATGCCAGAGTCCTACCCCAGTGTGTCCATTCATTCCCGTATAAATTTTCTCCTGGAAGCATTTTGGTTATCCCTCTTTAGGCTATTCTAAAACAGCAACCAGCAGAGCTGTAAAACTACATGTACCTGCTTAGAATAACATAACTCTTCTGTAGTGGTTTCTATGAGTGGTTTTCAGAATAAACAGCAGCTGGGAAAATGATGATTTGCCTAAGCTTGTATAACAGGTTAGTGTCTCTCTTGATTTCTTTATTCACTGAAGATGTCCTAGATGAAGCCAGAAAATGAGTAGGATTGCAGAGGAAAGAAGTATGGGAACCAAATAGATACTAACTCTGAAACAGTTTATAAAATAGGAAATAGGCAGCTCTCATGGCTGGAGTTGGGAAGGTGGAAAGTGAGCATGGGTTTTTGAGCCTTAGGAAGTGCATCGATTTGTGGAGAAATGTGGGGGGAAATGAGTCACGATGTCTCTGCTCCATTTTTTTTTTTGCTTGGAACCTAATGAAAATGATGGTATACATGTTTTCTGATGTGATGAGTCCATGCCAGAGAGACAAAAATGTATGTATTTGGTGAATCTGTGTTTTATCTTGGGTGGTTTTGCAGAGGTTTCTGTGCTCCATGCAATCACTACTGCATAAACGCACTAAGGCTTCTCAAGCCAGTGGCTCTGTGAGCTCCTTCTGTGCTTTCCTTCAGCACGTGCATGATTTCTGGATGGAGCTGGCTTATCTTCGCTCTGTTCAGAGGCTGAGAAAAGCATTTGACCTGCACGGACTAGGCTGGGCTCTGTAACCAAAAAAACAAGTGCCACTCACGACAGCAGCAAGAGAAATTTTGGGCCATCTTCCCGTCTTTCAACCTGCGGAATATTTTAAAGAAGCATGGTAGAAACACCAAAAACATTTGAGCACAATCAGCTGAAGGCAGAAACAGCTTCTGTTAGTGGGCAGGTGGAGGGAAAGGTCTTAAAGATCTGCACGTTGGATTTGGATACCTGAGATCACTTACGGATGCTGCCCTTTGCCCTCAGTGAAGCTCATTGTATTACTACCGCCCTTTGCCCTAAGCAATGAATTGGGTTTTTAATGTGAGAAATTGTGCGGAAACTTAGTGATGTATTACCCAAACCTTATCTTGAAACAGAAAACTCACGCAAACACCACATGAATAAGTTAATTCATAACAGCAAAGCAAAGGTACTGTGGCTTATTGGACTACTGAAAGGTAGTGTAAAGATTGGTGCCACTACGCTGAGATATATGCTTTAAGCAATAGGTTTATTTCCTTGTGTTTTTGTTTTTAAAAAAAAATATGTTGATTTATCTCTATTTGAAGTTCTGCAGAAGCAAGCTGAACATTTCTGCTATGGGAAAATTACATTAAAAGTTAAATATTATTCATGATGATCAATTATGCATATGTAGATTTTTAATAACCAGATGTTTACCAGATGTTAAGCCAATTATAACTTTTACCCCCTCTCCAGTGTGTGACTTTTGGTCATCTGTCACAGCTCAAATGTTTCAATAATTGTTTTTAAATTTTCATTTTGCCTATGGATCTTGTGATTTTAAGAAAGAACGAATGTCTAATAAGCACGTTTCTACTCTCAATCCAGAAAAAAATCCTTTCTATTCAGTGTATTCTGTGTCATTGAATTCACCTGATAGATTTTCAGAGAAGGAGTTGGTCTGATTGTAGATATTATTAAGGTTTCTGGTGTTTGGGGTAAAACACACTTCATGTGCATTTTAACTTTTAGTATAGAGGATTTATTTGTGTAAAATCAACTCATTTGTGCCCCTCATGTCCTTGAATCAGAGCATCTGCACCCTGCGTGGCTGCTGCTGGAGTCCCCAGAGTGATACCAGCGTGCCCTGGTGTTTTTTCTCTTCAGACTACGGGTACAAAGTGGATGGGTCAACAAGAACGACTCAGGCAGGTAAGCTGTGGGCTGAGCTCCCCAATTTACACACGTGCCAATGTCCAATTCAACACAATAACATTGCAACATGTGTTTTTTCCCAAGGATTCGAGACTACGTTAACAAGGCTGCCATCACCTTCCCTCTTTGGAAATGATATCAATACTGTCCTCCTCACAGGAGAGTACCAGACACCAAATCGCTTCCGGTTCAAGGTTAATCTTTTTTCTATGTTGTTTTATGGTTTATGTTCTGTGCAAGATTTTGGGCTGGCTGTTACCGTGCAGTGACAGCTGGATTAATCCCTGTGATGCACGCTCGTGACTCCCACTGAAGTGCTCAGCTCCTCCTTTCTTTGTCCTCTCTGTTGTTGCAATGCATCAGGTTAACAAGGGTTTAGCACAGAGGGATTTCAACATGAAAAATTACTGGCACCTTTCAAAAGCTCAGTTTTTATATTATATTCTCCTCATCATAGGAAAATTTTGGGGATAAATATATTTACTTAATTTTATTTATGGCCTGACCATATCTCTCAATCATTTTGACGTACACATTAGCTCTTGTAATGATTTCTGTTTTCTGTGGAAAACTCAACAGTCCACGCAGCGAATATAGGGTATCGATGGGTTCTGGGGTAGAGCAGGGCTTCTTCTGTGGGAGACCTTCCTCTTACGGTGGGTTCCTGCTAAGCCAGGGAAACACAGGGTCATGCATTATGTCTGAAAATGAGTGATGGAAGTTGGAATTGAACAAGGAAGGCAGAAGAGGAGACTGGGAAAGGGGTGGGAATATCCTGTGTCAGAACTATGTGTTAACGCTAGAAAATGTTTGAATTAGGCATTAGTTTTTAAAGGCCCAACACTTCTGTTTTTTAAATATGCACAGATCACTGATCCTAAAACACAAAGATTTGAAGTCCCTCATGAGCACGTGCAATCTTTCACTGGATCAGCAGCCTCAAATTTAAACTACAAAGTGGATGTGAAGCAGAACCCCTTTGGCATCGTGGTGACCCGAGTGAGCAACAATAGAGTGCTGTAAGTAACATTGGTACTTTTTCTGTGTAATACAGATGTCATTGGTTTTCTCTCAAAGCCCGTCTTGCCACGCAGGCAATGTATGTCCAATATGTGATGTGACCTCTTGAACACGTAATTTGCTTCTCTTTCTTTGACTACTGGATGTTCTGCAAAGACTCTTGCAAGGCCTTTGTAAACAAATTCTGTGATATGGAGAGCTCTGTCTAAAAGGTTTTAGGTCTGGCTCTCTGTTCACTTTCCCCCCATTCTAGGGATATTTTTACAGCTACTTTGTTTCAACAGTTCAGGGAATTATTATTATTATTATTTTTATTATTATTATTATCTGAAGAACTCTTTGCCAGTGCTTCAAATTGCATGGGAACACTCTTCATTGCATCTTTTATCTTATTTGTCGCAATCATGGTGAAGTCCTGAATCGCCAACGCCAGGTTACCCTTTAGCCCTATGATATCCAAGAATACCTGGTGCAAGTCACTGATAAGCTGGTCATGTAATGCTGTAAGTAAAATATTTGACGGACTTGTACATTGAATGCTTGCATCCCATTTAGGTTCTAAAAAAGATACAAATAAAACAAACCTGCAAACTTAAACCTGCATGGCTTTAAGACCCATTGGAAGGAGGAAGCGTCACAATGAACATGTTTATTAAATCAGTCCAAGAATGATTACCTGTCAGAGCGCTAGGCTAGTTGGACTATCAATGCTCCAAGTTTAATTAATTAGCAATTACTTTTGTGCTCTTATTAGTATTGTTTTCTTGCTTAGAATCATCTGTAATGATTGATTTGCAATTATAGAGAGCACAAAAGACAGACTTGCTATTCAGTAGTGCATGACTGATTAAACAGGTATATGGAGGGGGAATAAGAAATCTAGTCCTATAGAACCATGTTGAAACAGTGCTCTGGAAGGTTGTCTGTGTTTTCCTTAGGCTTTAGTTTAATTTGATAAAAGCGTTGCATTTTCTGTCTCTAAAGAAAGAAATTACAGTAATGCTTGACTCTGAGTTTGAGTATCTCCAAGCAAGCTGTTGCGAGCATGGGATAAGAGCAGCCCCTCAGAGAAAAATCCTTGATAAGTTTATTTAGACAAGATGAGTGCTTTCCCAAACTCTTAAACAACCAAACCAAAGGGAAGCCTCTTTGGAAAAGGAAGAGCGGGGATGAATGTTTTATTACAGTTCATTTCAAGAATCCTAATTATCCAGACAGTTATAAAGCCTACGGCCTTCCATCATCATTTGTTACACTTGAGCCCCCCAAAAGAGTTAGCATTCTGATTGACCTGTTACCACTATTATTTGCAAGAAAACCTGGAAGATTGCCATAGTTTCATTGGAAATACTAACATCCCCCCCAAAAAAACCCCAAACTGGTTTCACTACAGTGTGTGCAAGATAGTCCTTGGAATCCTTAAAAGAGGGCAGAAATACATCAGATGAGGATTTGACCTGTGAAGCCTCTCTCAAGTGTATTTTTAACTGAAAAAAAAAAAAAGGTAATATGAGCAGATTAAAATTGTAGTAAGCCCAAACTCCCCTGGTCTTGTCACTTGTTCGTGCAGTGTTTGTAATCGCTGATGCATTGTGTGTTTATTTAATAGTTTAATGGTCTTTTTATGCATAAAGGAATTTACTGATAATGACATACTCATAGTGATAAATGTAGTTATAGTGTACTAATGCATCTGAAGTGACAAAGTCCCTTAAAATTAACGTGGCTGTGTTTGCGTAAACTCAAGATAAACTTGTGTTACTCTCCTCTATATGAACATCAGGACTGCTAAATGTCACAAATATCACATGAAAACACAGCTCTAAAAAGAGTTTCTAACGAAAACTACATAAAGTGAGTAGAGAAAAGCATATTCTTTGAAATTGTGTATGATGTTAATACACATCAAGGTAGTGCGCTCTCTCCAAGTCAGTCATTTTCTCTGCTTTTGAGGAAAGACTGCTTTTCTGCAGATCCCTATAAACTCTTGGTTTAATGATGCTGAAGACAGTCTTCAAATCTGAGGATCAGCTTCATTCCAGTTGCTCTCTGCTTTAAATCTGCTTTAACTCACAATTAAGTTGTATTTATGATCGTTTCATTTAAAAATTGGTGACTGATGGAAACTCAAACTATTTCTGGGCCGGGGTCACTTTTGATACCTTTGCCAATTGGAAATGTTCCAAGTCTTAGAGGAATGAAAGTGGAAAATTAACATGTTTACGTACAAAAGGAATGAAATTTAATGTTTTAAGTCCATGACACTGCCCCGTTGCTGTGTGAGTGGCCAGGAGAGCGGATATAGGATTCAGCGCAACACATGCAGGGTGGGAAGCTTTGGTGGAAGAGGGGAGTGCAAATAGGCGGGCCGTTTGCATGAGGGCTTTCTGTAGGATCAATAGGCGCCACTCATCTCGTCGTCTGTGCAAGGGTGGCTCTGGTCCAGCCCCACACCATCCTGCCTCCCTCTCCTTCAGGTCTCTGGATGGAGGCCTTAACCTGCTATCCAGGTTCTACTAAAAGGAGAAGAAACAATTATTGCAACAATTCTCAATGAAAAACTCTTTTTAAAATTTATTTTAACTTGTTTCATCAGGTTTGATACTACCATAGGACCACTGCAGTATGCTGACCAGTTTTTACAGCTATCAATCAAACTACCCAGCAGCAACATTTATGGTGTGGGAGAGCACGTGCATAAGCAGTACCGGCATGACGTTAACTGGAAAACCTGGCCCATGTTCAGCAGGGATATTGGCCCCTCTGGAGTAAGGACTGGTTTTATGCTTTGCAGATGACTTCTGGAACACAAGTCTATTATGCAGTAGAGACATTAATAATATCCATCGAGTTTTTCCCCAAAGACTTGTCAGGCACTGCATGTTGTTACCAAAAGCTAGATGGTACTGATGAAAGTTCCCTGAGGAATAGCTTTTTATAAATATTTTGATTTTTGTGTTGAGGTGCAATTGAAAACCAGTTGATAAACATTAATATATGTGAGTCTTCAGTTTTTACTGATAAAGAAAATAAATAACAAAATGTCCTAATGCATTGCCGTGTGCAGCATTCAGTACAGATGACACATGCTTCTTCAGTTAACATCCTCGTAGCTCAGCAAATGATGGAAAAGTTCTTTTTAACATCTGTCTCTTTACAAGATAAAATATGTCTCTCAGCAGTTATTTGTTTCTATAGTCTTTATGGCTGTCTCTTTATGAAATTATTTCCAGGGCTCCCATTTTTTGATAATTGTAAGATTATTTGTTGCTATTACCTCAGTTTTATAAAGCAACCATATGCTTTACTTTGAGAGAGCACTTCAGTGTCTTGCTGAAATGGGGTCTGTACTAACAGAAACTAGAGGATGAGACAACTATATATAACAACTATGTATAATTAATTAATAATTTGGAATTTGTACCTCTTACATTGGGCCACTCTTTCACTATCTTCCCTGGTTCGAAGATAGTTCTTACCTGAAGGACTCTATTGAGTGTAGACTCATTAAGTTAAACTAACAGTGAACAGAATCAAGTTAGGCTAATTTCAAATTGCTTAAGTTCTGTTTCTCGTTAATTTGTTCTGAGTCTTCTTTTGCAGGGGAAGAAGCACAACTATGAAAACAGCTGTTATCATTTCTAAGGGTTTTGTTGCTAATAACAGTGGGGAAAAAAGCCATTAGAAAGGAAATAAAAAAGAAGCGAGGCACTCTCTTATTTCCACAGATTAAACATAAAAATGATTACCTTGCAGGATTAATAGAAATATAGATTAGATGTAAAATGTAATCTATAGTGAAAGTTGATGAAAGCACCTTTCAAGTTAGCTTGATGTGCATATATATTACCCAGAACTAGTACTGCAATATATGCATACTTGCCCTGAGTTCCATCCTATCTGCTTGCTTATGTTATCTATATATTTGGGGAAACTTTTGTTTTAATGGAAAATGTTGTCATAAAGAAGAAGAATGGCAGGAAAGAGAAAACACAACTGTAGGAAAGTGTCAGGATTTTTATTTTTGTTGTTTACTATATTTTGGGAAGTTTCAAGTTCTACCTGTGATGTATTTTGAAATATCCCAGAACAGAAACTGTTATTAGATTTTAATCAGCTTGGTTTTTTTTCTTTTTTTAATTTATCCTTCAAGGAAATGCATAACTTATATGGAGTTCAGACTTTCTTCCTGTGTTTGGAAGACAGCACTGGAGCCTCCTTTGGCATTTTCCTAATGAATAGCAACGCCATGGGTAAGAAAGCTTTCTCTGTAGGTCTGGGCACTGCAGTTAAATACCTTTTAGATGATATGTTGGATTGGGATCAGAACTCTGTGTTTCGTGTACACAATGTAAGCAATAAGTAGCTCACAATTAACAGGAAGATTGTGCTGGACCTAAGGGTCAGAAACCTGTCCAAAGTCTGTGCAGCTTTGCGCAGGTGTGCAGGACCCTGGAATCAGAGACTAATTTTGGAGTGAGCAGTACTTGAAGGTGAACGCCTTTTAGTCTGTTTAGATAAGCATGCATATATGTATGCTTTGCAGAGCTTTTCACATCTCTTGAGGCTGGAAAGTTGTACTAAAAATTTAAAGAGAAAAGACTGAGCCATTGGATTTCTTCTGATTCTCTTCCCTGTAGGATGTAAAGGAATGGAAATATGGACATTTAAAAGAGTCAGCTGAATACATATCCCTTTATTTGCCAGTTCATTTAATGGTTTTGGGTTCCTTAGGTATTTTTGGTTTGTGATGTTTTCTTAAGTAAATTTTCTAAGCACCAATTTGAAAATTACAAAGTTATTTTAGAATTAGCTGATATTCAGAATTGGTTTTGTGCACTCTTGTCTGGCAGAATTTGTGGTGCAGCCTGCTCCAGCAGTGACCTACAGAACCATTGGTGGGATCCTTGATTTCTATATCTTCTTGGGGAACACTCCAGAGCAAGTAGTCCAGGAGTACCTGAAGGTATGTTTAGCGAGAAAGACTATGGATTGAACAGATTTTTAAAAGTCGTGGGATTTTTTCATGGGTTTGTTTGTTTGTTTCACCTCTTTATATGACAGTATGTCTTCACTATGTTATCTAATAATTGAAAATATGACTCAGTATATATTTAACTAAGAATAACTGTTAGTATGTCCCTAATGTGACTGCTGTCATGAGGAATAGCTAGCTGGGGATAAGCTGGGATGTAGATGGTTTTAGCGGCTGTTATGGGCAGCTGAAACTTAAGCACTACTTTTGCTGGAGATGCTGCAGCAGAGGCCATGCAGCACCTTGAGGACCAAGAAGTCTGTAGCTGCTAAATTCATCAGTCTTTATGGTCTGACTGATTTACACAGTGGTCATGAGAGCTAGAGATGGTCTACATGGAATAATTTATGCTTCTTTGCTGGGGCTCACTCTTGTTATAAGGACAAATTCCTGTTCATATGGCAATATTACAGAGTAGATAATGTACTTACAGATATGTCATGGTTTTATGGTCATAAGATATCACAGATATCTTTTGCACTTCTTGTGGTCCACTTAGGTTTCAGTGATACCTTAAAGAAATATTTGTATTTCTTAAAATAAATTAAAAAATCATAGAAAAATATTGCATTAGGGAGTGGGCTGCTCATTTCATACACTTTAGCTTAGTGTATATTATTCAAATAGATTTGAGGAGTATGGATCTAGGGAGATGGGGACCAAGATGACACACACAGTGTCCACTGATGGTGACGATTTTTGTTCTCAACTTGCAGCTCGTGGGACTGCCAGCGTTGCCCTCCTACTGGAGCCTGGGCTTCCAGCTCAGCCGCTGGAATTACGGATCTCTGGATGAGGTGAAGAAAGTAGTGGAGAGGAACAGGGCGATTGGACTCCCTTATGTAAGTATGGGGTTTGAGAAGGGCAGCAATTCTGTGAAGGCAGAGCTCTGCAGGAGAAATAACCCAGAGATCCTGACCGTGGTGGTGTTCTGCAACTGGTTCATTTCACATCAGTTTAAATTAGTAAATGTCTAATATGTAGGCTTCTGGTGTCAAAGGTTTTTGTGCATTTTAATGGTAGACCTTTATCAGAATGTGGGACATGGTGGGGCTTAATTACAGTAAGTTTTATTTGAGCGCTTTATTGTAATACTTTTTCAGTCATATTTTCCAACTATATCCACTTATCTTCTCATATTGCCTAATCCATTATTTTTTTTTTTAATTGTCCTGTGGAAACTTATGGAACCATACATTATACTTAATTGACAGCCAAAGGTAAAAAACAATTAACTTTTAAAATTATATTTCAGATTACATTAGCCTGATGGCTTAAATAGACTAAAAATTCCCTAATGTTACGCTAAGAGTTGAAGAAGAAATGTTTGGATTTTAGGGGATAGCTCTTGAAGTCAGGAAACTGCAATGAAATAGCCACATGTCCAGGGGCTATTTGAAAGGATGCCAGTATACACGGTCATTTAAATTCTGTTAATGTTAAATGCAGCTCTTTTTAGGCACAAAAGATGTGTCAGTACCATTCATTAGGGCTGTAAGTATGAGGTGAAACGCACATCGTTTGCGAGTGGTCTTGACAGCATATTTTCTGCCAAGCTGCAGTAAAGTCCCTACAGTAAATTCACTATAGGACAAATGGGAATTATCAGAAGAAATTGTGTTGGACAAAAATACAAAATATTGTCACTTGTCATGTTAAAGCTGAACTATCTTCTCTTGCAGGATGCTCAAATTACTGATATTGACTATATGGAGGAAAAGAAAGATTTTACTTATGACAAAGTGAAGTTTAGAGATCTCCCTAATTTTGCAGCTTATATGCATGAGTATGGACAAAAATATATCATCATATTGGTATGCATTTAACTATTTCTTTTTTCCGTGTAAATACTATCATTATAAATATTTATTATTATACTTTGCATATTCTATGAAATTCATTGTCTAACATTCTAGTAGTCTATAATAATTGATGGAGTGTATCCTGGTTTCTTTTTATTTTTTGTTTTCTAATTTTATTTTAGGATCCTGCTATTAGCACACAAAATCTAGTTGATGGCAGTCCATATGGAACCTACGTCAGGGGAGAGAGCAAAAAAGTCTGGGTTAATGAATCAGATGGAGTAACAGCATTAATTGGGGAGGTAATCACGTTTTTATTCATTTGAATTTGGTCTGTTGTCACTGTTACGGTTTAATTTGGGTCAGGGGGCTCCTTTTAAACTCTCATTTTCTAAGTTGCTTGTTTTTAAGTAAAATTATCTGCCAGCGAGAGCTAAGTTTATAAGGTCTCACTTAGGATATGATACTTCCCAACCTCTCTTGATTTTTTTTTTTTTTTGCAATTTTTTACATTAATCAAAAAGGAAAACTAAGGTAGTTTGAAAGCTTAAGGAACAATTCATCAGCCAGCTACTATTTATTTTCAGTAGTGACTGAAGAGGCAGCTCCCACGTTATCCTTTTAATTTATAATTTTAACTTCCATTGAGAAATTTTTCTGTTCTGTATTGTTCCTTAAAAGAAAGGCAATTGAAAACTCCAAAGAAACTCATTCTCTTTCTACATTCTTTCTGCATGCAAGCTAAAGTCACTCTAGCATTTTGTTGTTCCAATGGCTTCATCAGAGCACTACATTAGCACTGCCCTCGATGGCTAACTCTGAGGGTTCTGGTGGACAAATGGCTGAACATGAGTCAACAGTTTGCCACTGCAGCAACGAATGCAAATTCAATCCTGGGCTTCATTCACGGGGGCATCACTAGCAGAGACAGAGATTTAATCCTCCCACTCAGCATTTGTCAGGCTGCCCCTGGAGTACTGTGTCCAGTTCTGGTCCCCACAATTCAACATAGATGCAGACAGACTGGAGAGGATCCAAACGAGGGCCGCAAAGATGATTGAAGGGCTGGAGAACCTGCTGTATTAGGAAAGACTGAAGGAGTTAGGTCTTTTCTCCCTAGCGAAGAGAAGGGTCGGGGGAGCTTCATCACAGTATTCTAGTACTTAAAGGGCCGTTACAAAGAGGACAGAGGCTCTCTCTTCACAAGGAGCCACGTGAAGAATATGAGGGGCAACAGGTACAAGTTGCACTGGAAATTTTTTACAGTGCAAACAATGAATAACTGGAACGACCTCCCCAGGGACATGGCAGAGTCCCCATCACTGGAGATTTTCAAGATGTGACTGGACAGGAATGATCTTATCTGGGTTCCCTTTTTCTTGAAAGGTGGGACCAAATAACCTCTCAAGGTCCCTTTCAACTTGGACTGTTCTGTGATTAATTATTTCCCTTTTAATATTACAGGTGTGGCCAGGAGAAACTGTGTTCCCAGACTTCACCAACCCAGACTGCACTTCCTGGTGGGTGGAAGAATGCAAACTGTTTTATAACGTAGTGCCATATGATGGGATCTGGATTGTAAGTAATTCAGAACTTTCATTTTTATTTTATTTTATTTTTAAAAATAGACAAGGATGGATGTTTATCAAATTCAGTTTGCATCGAATTTGAAAGAGACGTTTACTATTACTAACCTGAAATGAGTGTGGATGTGTATGTCTTCTGGTGTTGAATTTGCAATTCAAATTTGAATTTTAAATTTTAATTTGAATCATTAATCACAGCATTTAAATGATCAGTGTGCTGTTTCTTGGATGTTCAGTGACACTTTAAAATGCTTCAATTGATGAACCACTGCTAAAGGCAAATGCTAGCACACTCCTGTACTTGGAATGGCAATATTTGGAGATCTGCATACCTCTCAGTGAGTGTGTGCTAGACAGATCCTGAATAAAGGGTATAATGCATATAATCTATGCATCTATGCTCCAAGTAGCTCATGGAATTTCCAGTTATTGAATCTGCAATTGCCATTCCAGATAGGGATTTGGAAAAATCAGGCTCCTTAGACAGATTCTCCCATAAAAGGACTAAAATACAGTCTGGCACGGTGGATTTTAGGTACAGTTCATGGAAATCAGATGAGATTAGGAACCATTTTGATTTACCAGATTAGGTTTTCAAAGTAGCGTCCTGTAATAAAGCTTCTAAAAGTGGGTGCCTAAAAGAAATCTGTGCTTGAACTCCTCAATCCCTGTTTCAGCGCCTTCTTCCCTTTATTCTTTTTGTGTTTTTCCCACTTCCTTTTACTTAAAAATAAATAAATATTTTGAAAGAAAATGAGATTCTACTGAATATTTTGCCATACATTTTAAAAAGCTGCAACATTTTTTAATTAATCTGCATGGCAAAACACAGTCGTTCAGCTGCTATGTGATAGAAAGAGGTTTTTTCTCACTTATTTTTGCTGATTCTATGGTTCCATTACGCCAAGCTATGAAGTATAAGACTGCAGGTCTCTTGCAGAGATCAAATACTTTGAGTGAAGCAAATGGGTCACTAGACTACAGTGCCCCCATGATGAATTTACTTTCTTCTTCCATGCGTGCTTTTCCTGCAGCACATTCAAGGATGTGCATAGAAATGCACTGACAGCACTGACAAATAAGATATTCATGGAAGTAGACAGCAAAATTTGAAAATATAATGGCTCAGAAAGTATTATAAAAGAGGTATTTAAGAATAACTAGTCGTCTTGACTAGATGTCTGTATTTTGACAGAAAGTAACAATGTACACTTGCTGGTTGTGTATTTCTCTTCAAATACACGCTCCAAACCAAAGACATTTCCTTTGGAGATGTGTGGAGTTGGCCACAGGTAGGGACAATGTATACTTGAGCACCTCGTGGAATTTCTTTCTGTGGAGGGATAAGATGTAGCTCTTGCGACATGGCATTCACCTGCATATATAAGTCTGTCCAACACTGAGACTTATATTAATACAGGAATGGACCAGGTCAGTATCTGAGTTATACCATTCTTGCCTAATTGTATGGTACTAGTTCTAAGTAATTATTCCTTAAGGGGTAAGAGAATAGAACATAAGACTTTGTTAGGAAAACATACTGGAGGAAACTTTATCACGTTCTGCGTCTTATCTTTTCAGGATATGAATGAAGTATCTAACTTCGTTGCAGGCTCGAAAAGCGGTTGTGCACCGAATGACTTAAACTATCCTCCTTACACTCCCAGTAAGTCCATCTACTTTAACCAGAATGCAAAATATCAAAAAGTTTATGAGTTACTGTGCAATTGGCTACAAGGATGCAAAGTGATTTTAGTGTAGTTCTTATGGGTGGGGTTTGAACATTACTACTGACAGAAAATACTGGTATACTTTGTCCCTTGTCAAAGGCGTGGTTTATATAACTGGCTTTTATCCCTTTTCAAATTATTACTGAATATTATAATGGCCTTAATTATGTCTGATAATATAATGATCCTCTTTCACTATCAGTAGTTTTCGAGATGTATGAGGAACTAAAATGGAGTTCATAATTTGTATTAAGTAGTAGGTTAATGTAACCATTGCCAACATGTTGTCAGATAATGATTCAGAAATTTAGAGCGTAGTTCTCAGTTAGTCCTTGCATGCAAGGATGCAAAGCTCAAGAGTGAAAAGGTCACAGAGCAAAGATGAATCAAACCAGCAGCCAACAGTAGCATTTTTTTTGTAGTAGTAGTAATATTGGCCTTAGTGCAAACATTAAAGTGAAAAAAGGGCTTAAATGTCATCAATGTGCATTAAAGACTGGAAATATTCGTAATAAAAATGTGCTTTATAAGTGATATTTGTATTTCTTTACTAAAGGTATTCTTGAGAAGCTCATGTATTCCAAGACACTTTGTATGGATGCAGTGCAGAATTGGGGAAAACATTATGATGTCCACAGTCTTTATGGATATTCCATGGCCATATCAACACAGAAGTAAGGAATGCATCCTAAAATCTTTACAAAAAGGTTTCAGAACAGTACATGGCCTGCATTTTCAAAAACTGCTGGAGATTTCACTTCTAAAGGAACATGGAAACCTGTTCCAGTTCCTGGAAAATACTGTATTATATTTAAGCCAATGTAGCTAAGGCAAAATCTACTAACTAAAGTTAGCAACAAAACCCACACATTGGTTGTCAACGCTCTATAGAAAGACTATTTAAAATTAATGATGTCTTGAACTTCGCTAAAAGACATCTGGGTTACTGTAAAGGAGTCTACATCCCTGGAATGAGTAATTACTGTAAATCAGTAGTGTAAATCTTCTTTATATAAAACTATTGATGTCCAAGTTGTCTTTTTTCCTTTTCATAATTCCAATCTCATTTCCTTTTAAGAGTCATTGAAGCACTGTTTCCTGGAAAACGAAGCTTCCTCATTTCAAGGTCTACTTTTGTTGGATCAGGAAAGCACACAGGACACTGGCTGGGAGATAATGCAGCAACATGGGATCACTTAAAATGGGCAATACCTGGAATGCTAGAATTCAACCTTTTTGGAATTCCTTATGTATGACATTAGTTTGTGACATCCTTTCAGAACATATAGATAAACAGTAACTCTATCTCTATGATAACGGATTATCTAATCACATGCTCTCTAGATAACCACCTTACTTTTTCAGCTCCAAATTAATCCCCTTCAGGAATCTCTTTTTAACATCTTTTTCCAATTACTGATATTTGGTTTAGGCCACATATTTTGATTACTGTGTGGTGAGAAAAGTGTGGGTAGCAAACATATTATTTTACATATCCCAAGCTACTTGTTACTTCTAGTAATTTTTAAGTAATAATGATCAATGTGAAAGACAGTTTTCCTTATCATTTCAAATTAAATAGAGACTTCCTTTTATAAGGGAAATAGCCAAATTCCTTGACATGATTTAAATTTGTATGACTCTAGAGCTTTTCTATAACGTATGCATATTAGCACCAAACAGGAATGTAAAGGTTCAGAAGAAATAAAACAATGGACAGTGTTAGCTAGTTATCAGTTTAATTTTTCATGCAACATAATTTGTACAACATAGACTGAATTTGAAAGAAGAAAGGTACAAATGTGTTGAATGGCTCAGTCACTCTGGCTAGCAATTAAGGTTGAATTAATGCATCTCTGAAAACTAGAAGTTTTGTGTAGAGATTAGAGGTGCAGTGTACATCCAACACTTCTGTCTTCATTTAAAGATTGGAGCAGATATTTGTGGTTTCTTTGACAACACCACAGAAGAACTTTGCAGACGATGGATGCAAGTAGGAGCATTTTACCCATTTTCGAGGAATCACAACTGTGAAGGATTCGTGGTAAATTGTGCTTTCTCTTACAAAATGCTTTGTGTTACACTACCACATTCCCTTTAATAGTATCACTAGTCATTATTACCATCAATAACGATTATGTGGCTAATCAGTTTGAAAATGGCAGAACCTTAAGCTCTCTTTAAGAAATCTTAGATCTGAGAGGTTCGGCTTCATGAGGGTTAATTGCATGTACTTGAGACTGCACTTATTTGGCAACAGTTTCGTCACCATCAGTTGTGCCTATCAACAAGGGCAAGCACTCACTGCTGTGTGACCCATCAGACTAACTCTTGGGAGCCCTTTAAGCAGACACCTGGCCGTGTGCCAGGGTGAAATTTGGGCTAACCCTAATGTGCCCTTCTTGCAGATGAGCAAGGAGGGACATGCAGTGCAAAACACGGGGAGCCCAGAGGAACAGGACCTCAGGTCACACCACCCAGAAGGCAAATATTGTGCCGATGTGCACCACTGAATTTCAGCCTCTCTGAAAGAGCAGCCACATTTCACATGTTTGCCAGACTTTTCTGCATGATGAAAATAATAATAATCTGATATTTGTTTCCAGCCTCAGGATCCAGCTGTGTTTGGAGCTGATTCAGTCTTGGTGAAAACCTCCAAGTATTACTTGAACATTCGCTACACTTTGCTGCCCTACCTGTATACACTCTTTTATAAAGCTCATACTCAAGGAGACACAGTTGTTCGGCCAGTTTTGCATGAGTAAGTTTACTCATCAGCTTTTGTGGTAGTTTTATGAGGAATAAAAAAATCAGACGCATTAAATGTCGTTAAGGACTTTCTAAACGCTGATGTAGTCTGTGAAAATGCACATTGAAATATATATAGACAACTTCTCAATGCATGAAACACCCTTTTGGAGTAATCAGAAGAGTAATCATAAACGGTCTGTAATTTCTGCATATATGCATATATTATTACCAGTCACTCTTGCGAGTTGCTATGAGATGTTATTGTCAGCTAATCAAATTATTCTCCACCTTCATATCTATATATTAGAATATATGTTTCCTTGCCTGTAAACTCTTGAATAAGCTGTGTCAAGAATACAGGAACACCTCCACTTTGACATGTGTGGAGAATACTAACTAAACTAGCAAGACCTTAACTTCTCATCTTCAGATTGCCTCAGATGAAAAAAAAGACAATTTTGATGTGACACTCTTCAGTCATGGCTCTAGACAATCAGTACCCCAAAATGCTGGGATTGCTGATGATAGTATAGTTCCTAAAAAGGAGTTACTCTTATATCTTGCCCAGGTTCTACTCTGATGAAGTGACGTGGAGTGTCGACAGGCAGTTCCTGTGGGGTCCTGGGCTGCTTATTTCCCCTGTACTTGACCCGGTAGGTTTGGCTGTTTTGGTATCTATCTCCTAACCACTTCTTGGGGCACAGAGACACATTGAGTCACCAGTTCCAGCTCTTTTCTCTGCCAGGGGACAGCAGCATAAAAATCCTCAAATTACACTATTCCAGTCACTCCTTTATTGCTCTGATTAGAAACCACCTTCCAGTGCTGACCCTTTGTTGTTCAGTCTTGTGACAATTCTGTTATCCAGCTTAAAGGTTATAGCTTCTCTACTATACATGTATTTCCTGCTGAATTCACACTCCCCCTCCTTTTTCTATGCTGAACAAGCTGAACCACAATTGTAGGCTCTGCCATTTCCCTGAGGATCTCAGAAATTTGCTCTGGTCCTGTTCTAGTCTGAACTCTTCTCTTGACCAGACCTGTAAACTCTATTGGCAAAGCAATTGCAGAGGGCCTTGTTTAGCACAGCTCTATCTCCAGTGGGTTTTGCTAGATCCTTAGATTGTATTTATATTTTATTGGGTGCATCATATTATGGACTCATGGCTGTTGATGAATTCCTAACAAGCCTGGGTTTTGCCGCTTTTTTTCTTTCCCCCTTCATTTTTGCTTCCAGTGGGAGACCCCACAGCATATTTTTATCTCTGCCGAAATGGTAAATCAGGTACTTTGTGCTATTAGATCCCACTCCTATTTTCCAGTCCTCTAGGGAGCCAAAGTCATCTGATCTGATATTCTGATTCACCTCAACTTTGAATCTTCTCTGAATTTTCTTCAGAATCAGCTTGTCTTGCTGCATTTCAGCTTGTCTGTGATACAACAAGGAAACAAATAGATCTTGGCTTATTCTGAGGTAGAATCTTGTAAATAATGATTGTTAACACCTGTAACACATATGCCATGGAGAAACACAAAACATTTCTTAAATACCTAAAATGAAAGCAAGAATCTGAAAGATGCCAGCCCAGAAAAATGTGAAAATAAAGATGATATAGAGCTACGTGTGAATATGATCACTGGATTTGAAGCCAGTGTGACTTTGGTTTGCATACAATGAGCTGCCGCCTTGTGGAGCAGTGGTTCAATTGTCTCCCAGCAGGTTTGCCAAAATTGTACTTGGATTGCTGTCTTCCCTTCTGGACATCTTCATAAAAACCATTAAAGAAAACAGCAAAGAGGAGACGTATCAATGATTTTCTCAATGTGGACTTTAGTTTTATTGGAATATTTAGTTTATTCAATTAAGTTGCCTTCAAATATGAGAGTAATTTGTTTGTTCACCTTTCAGGGTGTGGATGTAATTCAAGCATATATTCCTGATGCAGTATGGTATGAGTATGATACGGTAAGTAAATGCAGAGGATACTATGGGGAAATTTTCTACATGGCTATGTGACAAAATAAGATTGTCAGCTCTGTTCTGGTGACAGAGACCTAAAGTAAAGCCGGCAGGAAGGCAATGCTGGGAAAAGGGATGGAGGGTGATGGGATAAGTGCCTGCATCAACACCTCAAGAAAAAGGCACAGAGGTGTAGAATACAGCCCAGGAGATGGGAAGACAGGTTGACTGGAAACTTTAACAAAGATCATATTTGAAATAAAATAAAATAGAATAATTCTAATTATAATACACAAGAGTCTGCAGTTATTATTTACTACTGTCGCTTCTTCAATAAGTTTCCGGCTGTTGTGATGGTCCTTTTGATAGGTGAAAAAGGACGTTGTTCATGTCAGAGTCCCAACAGGACTTCCTCTCTGCATTGACTGAGACCAAACCAGCGAGAGATGTTGATTTATAACATTACATCATATTGATAAGCAGTTGTTTTATGTTTATGTGCCCATTGGCACATAAATATTTACATAACTTAAGCCTTTTCTAAAAGGAAGCATTAAGGTGAAACTCAGGACTTAAGAAACCATTCACAGCAGTAAGTAATGCAACGTACCTGTTCTCTTTTACATCCTGGTCAATAAGGGGGCAAAAATCTCAGAGAGAAAACAATGGACCAGTATGTACCTGCCAGCAGACAAACTAGGACTTCACTTGAGAGGAGGCTATATTTACCCTACTCAAAAACCAGCTAACACAACATTTGCAAGGTATGCTTCAAAACTGAATGCTTTACATTTGGGGGTTTTTCCAAGACTGGACTGAGGACTTCAGGTTACAAATCAGTAGCAGCTGATTGCATTTAGCATTTTCACCTTGAAATATGGGAATAACTGTAAGCCACTCTTCACTTCCACAACTGTTTACACTGCACGTTCAGTGACTAATTACAGGTTTATTTGCATGCACTTTGTATCTTAATATGTTTTCATATATTTTAATCCATTTTCATGAAAATGAAAGGCAATCAAGGACTTATCTAAGGCAATTCTCCAAGTATTGTGACCCTGTTGAGTGTCTCCATGTTCTTAACATGAACATGAAGGATGTATTAAGGCTGTTTAGATATTTGATATACACGTAAGACAGAAATCTCTCTTTCCACAGCCGCAAGAATCCAATGGGACTTATAATTGCTCTGGATGACAACAATGCAGCTTCTGGGGATTTGTTCTGGGATGACGGAGAATCTACAGGTGAGCAGTTATCAATAGTGAAGTAAGTAGGATTAACAAAACACTGATGTGTACAAGTTCCAATCTTCTGCTGATTTCATGCATCAAGAATAAGGTATTGTTGTAACATGCTATTAATACTTGATTGTTCCTTTTTCACCACTTTGAAGTGGAAAAACTGTAACTATTATAAATTTACTTTTGGCTTGTTCAGGTTTCACTATAGCCTTAAATAAGTAAAGGTTTGGTGCGTTAGCATGCCGACTGTTAAACCTTGCTGTCAAGACTGATATATATTCTGGTACATATCCAAATTAGTTTCAACGGGTGCAAGAATGCACATAATTAGTGTTAGACACTGAGAATCAGTAGAAAATGAAAAACTAGCACTGTTATTAACTCTCTGGAATTATTTAAATTGCTTGTGAAAACAGTAGAAATTTTGAGAACTCAGAAGTACGGTATTGGAGCCAGCATTTTTTTGCCATCTGGTTTCCCCAGCATAGCCGTGCATAAGCACGCGAGTAAGCGTGTTTGGGCTTTAATTGTCATGTTGCCAACCTCGCCTTTAGTAAAGCTGCCGGAGAACTTGTTTCCCCCTGGGACAGTCACTCTGATTATGCCAAGGGCTGTCAACCTCATCTCTTGCGATGCACTGGCACCGACACTACCTACCTCACCAGGTTTTTTCTGTCAGACAATTTACAACACATATACATTTCTGCTTAGGGTGAGATTAAGGTCGCAATTTCCCTCAACTGAAGTTAAAATTTTAAAAAAAGCACAAACAAACGCAACACAAACGTCCAATATAAAGTTAAATTTATTTTGACATTCAGTAAAAGTAATGCTTTTGGAGTACATGGATTTCTAAGGAAAGCAGAGTTCACTACAGAGCAACGGAAAGAACCTTTCTGTTACATATCCATAGAGATATTCTTCATTTTAATCTTGAGATGTAGGGAATTTTGAAAAATGAAATGTCTTGAACTGTGGGATTTCCTGTGGGATTTCTGAGCATTTAGTTAGGCATCCTGTTCCCATTAAACTGAAAAGATTTGGGGTACTTAAATCCTTTAGGCTACTTCTTCAGCCTTTGTCCTTTATTACGTGTTTTTTAGGAAAGTCAGCAAGCAGTTCAAAGGGTTATTCTGAAATCATTTTTTGAAGAACTTTTACAAAATACTCAAGCTCATATTAAAATGATTTAAGAGCTTGTATTTGACAGATTTTATTGTTTTATTTGCAACGAACCATAACATTCAGAGCTAAGGACGTTGTTTTATGGTGTATGCCAGTTAATATTGTTGCATTTCAAGTAGACCTGATCTTCTCTAAGTCATATCCTACTTGTATCCATAGACTGCTGTCAGTGGCAAAAGTGTCAGAGCTGTCCATAGCTACCTTTATTCTTAGTCACAATCTATTTATTTTACTTGCACAGAGCCCTGCAAGCAGCTCTTGGGGTTCAACATTGCATCCCCTTTCCTAACTGCGTAGCTACCTTGTCCTTCTACATTATGCATTCAACCTGTAGAACACTCTTTTTTATTTTAACTCTACCAGTCATACCTCCCAGAAAAACTTTCAAGCCTCTACATTTTTTTTTAATTTTTTGAAAGTTTGTGATGCTTTTAAGAGATAGAGCTGTGATTTGGCTGATTATTGCTGCCATAAACATGGAAGGCCTTGGGTGGTTGCTGATATGACAGCTATATGTACTCCTTTGTCAAGGCCTAAAATAACAAAGCTATTATTGTACTCACTTCTGTTGAGAAACAGAACAATAAAACATCTTATGATGCTATTTCCTGCCCAAAACTTACAGGTTGCAGTCTTTTCAGGGAAACTGTTTATAATTTGCTTGCAATGACAGTATTTTTCTTTTCGTACATGGAAAAAAATGCCAGATTGACTCAACTTCTGTATTTCTTTGTCCTGGTGCTGTGTTATTTCCCTCCTCTCTTATGGCCCCATGGCATAGATTATTAATAGTATTGTCATCTTTGCATGAAATGCGCCTATTTAGGGTGTTTTAAATGTTTAACTTTGAGCCATACATCTACGTTTAAGAGAAGTAAAGAAGGAATAACAGTTGAGTTAAAAATCAGTACATTTTAGAAAGCTGATTTCAATGACTTTTTTGAAAAATTTGGAAAATTAGTTCTCCTGGAAGACTGGCCTAAGGAAAAAAGAAAAAGAGAACTGTCAGTTCCTCAACAAAGTAAACATTTGAGTTGCTCAGTGCCACCTCTGAACGCAGTAATGATAATAATTAACAATTTATTGGTCTCTAGCAGTGGCACAGTCCTGCTTTCAATGCCATTCCTTTCTGCACTGAAAGTGTAACTTCTTTGTTTACATTTTAGGTACAGTTGAGAAAAAAACATACATTTACTACGAGTTTACAGTTTCCAATGTAAGTATTTTATTTTAAATAATTTCATTCTTGATTTTTATCAATACTATCTTCAAAGGGCATTCTTTCCTCCTCCTTATTCTCCTGTAGTATTTTCTGAGAAGCGAAATGTTTCACAAAGTCAAAGAGGAGCTATGTTCAAAATACTGTAATTTAGCTGGGATGAAAATCGGCTGTTTGTCTTTTCTTCCGCCAGTTAATCTAAGTATCTAAAGAACTCCTATTTCCTTTCACATAACAAACTCAGCAGCAATATTTATTGAGCCAGAGAACTATAAAGCATCAGTGGCAGTTAAAACAGAGTCAGAAAGGAGGTGAATGTAGTGTTTGTGATTCTCAGAATATTGGCAATTTGAAAAAAGTCTATGTACACTATAAAAATATAGCTGAATGTTCCCAAAGAGTGAGAGGAAGACCTACGCCTTGTCTGAACCTAAGGAATCTACGCCATGACTACGTTTTAGTTTTTATTTTTTTTTAAACTGAAACTGCCTTGTCACGGTTAATTTATGGCAGGGAGGAGTCCAGATAGTGTTTCTATTCAATATTAACTGGAGATACCATATGAGAAGGATTCAAACTAATATGATAACGTATCTTTTGTATAATAAAAATACCTGCCAAAGTGTCCTGGTTTGAGGATGTGACATAAAGGTATTCTTTCCCTTGCCACGGTGAAACAGCAGGGCAACAATCGAGAGAGAATGCATAGAAACTTTGGAGTGGAAGCAAAGTAACACAAGGTGGAAGCATGTGCATTAATTCTTTTTTTAATCATATAATCATTTGTAATTGTAGAATCATTTATAGATAAGCAATTTCAGTTACTACCGGAGTTTGAAACTCTTTTATCTGTAGTGCTGTTGAATTAAAAATTAACATAAACTTTCATGTGGAGAGTAATAAGAAAGTTATACACTGGCATATGACAGCCATGGTGCACTTCTGCTCTTTGGACTCTTTAACAATAACTAATGCAATTAAATAGGATCTGGTATCTTTATATCAGGAAAACTGAACAGGAGCCTTCACTTGTTAGATCCTGGTCAGACCACGGTGGAGTAGAGGTTAGCTGCCCTGTCACAGGCATGTGTCAGCCTTTTCTAATTTTTGAAACAAGCAAAAAAGGAGGCTGAAACACAACTATAAAGCGTATTATATACATGATAGAAAAGCATTACTGTAATAACAGCAAGCAGGGTAATAATTAATATGCTATGAAAAAGGTATTAGCTTACTTTACATTACAGTATGAAGATCTAATTAGAAAAAAAATCCAAATCAGGAGGATTTGGGGCACTTTTTTTTGGTTAAGAATGTAATCACTATATTATTTTCCAGAATGCTCTACAAATGAATGCTATAAACAGCAATTATACTGATCCAAACAACTTGAAATTTGAAGAAATCAAGATATTGGGAGCAGTCCAGGAGATAACATCAGTTACTGTATCTCAGAACAATGTTGTGGAAAAAGCTACGCCTACTATCACCTATAATCCTTTAGAAAAGGTAAAACAATAACAGGGAAATGGGAAGTAAACACCTTTGAAATTGCATCAGCTTTCTTTTTTATATATTGTAAAGAGCAGTACTCAGTACTGATGTTTCAACAGAATACATCGTGTAATTTATTACAAAACAAAAGTACAATCGCATTGAACTCACTCAGCCGCATAGAAAGTGCATTTAAGTTTTGGTCCCAGAACCTCAGTGCAACAACAAGTTTAGTTATGCAGTTGTTCACGTAACTTCTGAGAGGAATAATAGCTTTGTGATTATGTTTGTTGTTGGAGGAGGGTAACAAATACTCGTGTTTTAAATGAGTATCTATGCATTGATATTTAAAACAAAATCAAGCACACTGTTTAAACCTCTTTTATCACTTTATACAGAGTTTTTCACAGAACAAATATAGGAAAGCAGCAACAAAGTGCATTTATGTGCAAAGCAAGAAAAACGTGCCGCTGCTAGTGGGAAGCTTTCATCAAAGTGCTTTCTCACACAAAGGGTAGCGCTGGCATTGCTTTCAACTTGTATTGTACACCTTCTTTAATTCCTATAGCACCTCAGTTACCTGTTATGTTATCTCAGTTACTGAATCAAAATAAAAATATTTTAACTTTTTCTTAGCTCTTGCATTCATATTTCAGAATGAAGGAGGTGTGCCCTTATCTTTATTCCTGTTTGCTTCCAAGGAAGCTGTGGGATTGACTCCATTTTTTTAGATTCTTAATTTTTCAGATGTTATCTGCAAGAATATCAGTTGCTTGGTATTTGTTATTTGTAAAAGAGAGACTATAACAAATGTTACAGGACAGGCTTTTTTGTGAGTTGTCACATAGGAAAATGTATTGTTCCTGAGGACCAGCATCTCTGCTGGTTGAAGGAAAGATGGATGTGATGTGGGATTTAATAACTGTTTATTGTTTAATATTTATAGGTTGCTCATATAACAGGACTTCAGCTTGAACTGGGAAAATCCTACACAGTAAAATGGACTCAAGAACCGAGTTTCAATGGAAGGTTTGATTGTTATCCCAGTCCCAATGCAACACAAGAAAAATGCGAACAACTTGGCTGTGTCTGGGATGTAAGCAAAAAAGATTTCGCTAAACTAACGAAACAGAAATGTTTCCAGAATCATAGCTTTCTCTTTGCAGTTGTTACAGTGGAAAAAGTAGTCTGGCAGATTTGGCAGATTTGACAGATTTACATAAAACAGGGGCACAGAGAGCAGCAGGCCTGTACTAGCAGGTTTATTTACCTCACTAAAACTAAGGTAGTTGGCAACTGTGTGAGCTCTTCCAAAGTATATCAGAAATTGAGGAAAAATGTGGTATTTTGTAAAGTCTTCACAATGAGAACAATCACCGGTTGGAATACACTCCCCAGGGAAGTGGTAGATTCCCCAACATGGCACAGTTCTAAGATTCAGCTGGACTAGGTGCTGGGCCATCTTATCTATACTGTGCTTTTGCCGACAAAGGTTGGACCAGATGATCCTTGAGGTGCCTTCCAACCTCATGTTCTATGATTCTATGAAATCTGAATTTTACAGCTTGGAGACATCTCCAAGGCATGAAGACCAAAATTCTCTGCTAGCTACCCCTGAACCAGCAACAGCTGAAGTAGCTGATGGAATGTCCTTATTTTCTTGCACTATTAGGAATATTTTTTGTCATTTTGATTATTTGGAAATGGCTTTTCATGTAGAATCAAACTCTGGTCCTGTTTTGAACTGGAGATGTTTTGAACGCTTGCTCAAGTTGAAAGGCGCTTTGTATTTGGTGATGACAGATGAATAAATATTCATTAGCAATTAAGATGTGTGGAGCAAGCATAGTTTCATTTGGAGCAAGCATAGTTTCATTTGAACAACTAGGCAGGATTGATGGTAAGTGTCCAGAGGTGGAAGGCTAATGCATTAACCTACATCAGCTCATCTAACCTCAGAATACCTAGTTGGAGTGTTTATGTTCAACTGTAGCAGGAAACTGAAAGTAATTTTGATCTTGCTGTCAGGAGATCTTAGATAAATAGGATGTAATTCTCAGTGGATATTTTAAGGATAATTTGTGTGAATAAAGCCAATGGAAAGGTCTCATCTGATGTTGCCTGAATATGTAATGGATTTTGGGCACATACCCTTGTGTGAGCCAGAGACCAGAGATCAACGGGATTAAAAGGTAGGAAGGTTTCGGAATTTCAACAGGCCAAAACTAAGCCGTGTTGTGGGATTAAGCTGAAGATCACAGACACAGGGAAATTAAATCCACCTTCTCTGTGTAAGGATTCAGTTTCCTGACTAAACTATTTATACAGCCATCACTGGCTTGTTTGATTATATCTGATTTAGTGTAGAGACCAACAGGCTCTGTATGACTTCTTTATTGTTCACAAGTTGCATTAAGCTTTTCCTAAAATTCTCCATTTTACAGCAATCTGATCAACATGGGAATTTTGGATTCCACGCAAGTAGCTAACAAAACGTACAGCAGGCCAGTGTAACTCACTAACCTGGAACTTATTTCTGTTTGCAGCCAGCAACTTCAAACTTGAGTGTTCCACCCTGTTATTACAGCTCTGACAATGCTTACTCTGTAGACAAAGTAGAATACACCTCATCAGGTTTGACAGCCAACCTCACCTTAAACAGTGCCAAGACCAGAGCTAATGAGAATTTCACTACACCAATTAGTACACTACGCTTGGAGGTGAAATATCATCTCAACAACATGCTGCAATTTAAGGTAATATCAGTTCAGAATTTCTATGAGTATGTAACGTCCCATTATTAAATATGGTCTTATTTATGGAAATTATAAGGGTGTTTTATAATCAATTTTATATTACACAGACAGTAGCACCTTTGCCTAAATATGTTTCTCCTTCTTACCAATTAGTTGTTATTGCTCTTAGCTCACATCTTTTTTTGTCCTGTAGTTCTGTACTCAGTTTTACAATGAAATTATATGAATCAAAGGTATAATGTCAATGCAGATGTGTAATGTCAACCAAAAACTCTGGAACTAAAGATGTTTTATAGTATACAGGTAAATTTATCTATAAACGTTATCATGACTGTACAGTTTATTTTTGCCTTAATCATTCTACTTCTAAAATTTTTAATACACTATTGTTTAGATTATGATATATTACTGTTCATTTAATTATACTGAAGTATGTGTGATGCTTTAAAATGGTCAAGCATCAAAAACTAACTTCTGTCAGTTTTCAGAATACAGAAAACTTTCAAACGAATATCTTAAAGTTGGCTAAAAGATTAATCAGAAAGGTATTTACCATACTTACTTATATATATACACCTATATTGTAAATATAGGTATATATTTTAAATCCCTAAGTTTTGCTTTGGTTTGGTTTGGTTTGGTTTGGTTTGGTTTGGTTTGGTTTTTTTCCTCCAAATCAAATACTATGAAAGAATTGGTTAAAGAATATGCCTTGAAAGAAAATATTCATCTCAGCCAGTGTTTTCAACAATTTTCTGTATTCATTTTAGTTCAGATTTCTATCACTGTAGCTAAGATTTCAAACAACTCATTCATTGAAATTAATTGACTTTTACTTTGTAGATTTATGATTATCAAAATGCACGATATGAGGTTCCAATACCACTAGATCTCCCAAGCTCCCCAACGAGCACGGACAACGAAAGACTTTATGAAGTATCAGTTCAGAAAAAACCATTTGGTATACAGGTTCGGCGCAAAAGCACAGGAACAGTCATGTAAGCCATAATCGTTTTATTTTATTTCTCTTGGTTTTGTTAGCTCTTTTCAAGCCAAACCATTTTCTTGTGTACTGCTTTTTAAATACCTCAAGACTGGCTTATGTATCCTTCCCATGAAACGGCTCTGTCTGCCAAATGCTGCTCCAGCAGAGATGGCTTCATCATTGCATAAAGAGAGCACTGACCAGGAGGTGCCCTGAGCAATATCCTATTTTTTCTTGTCATTATCTAACATTTTTCCCGTCACTTCATAGTCTGACATTTGCTAAAAGTTCTCTACAACATGTTGAAGCGCAGAACATAAACAACTCCAAAACCTGTTTCTTCTGTAGTTCCCAAGTATACACTTCCTAAAATTTTCCTTAGGTGACCACAACGTTGATCATTAAGGACTGCTCATTTTGTTTAATTTTAGGGAACACTTAGGAAAAAAAATAGAAGAAAGTAGTGTCTCAACTAACTTGCAGATAGATTTTGGTAACGTGACAGCTAATAAGTCTGACAGGAGCTTCATTTTTTTTCCTTGATTAAAGTTAAGTCAGAGCTAGAAAACAGAGAAAAATGATGTTAGCACTTGTGTGTGTTATGTTTTTTATTAAAAAAAAACCCATTCTTATGTCATTTTTTAAAGTACTCAAAACTTAATTGTAAGCTGAGTTGCTTTTTGCCAACCAGAGCAATCATTCAAACTGCAATTCAGCCTCCTGTAATGATGTAATTCTTTGGCAGCGCATCATCAGGTTGCAGTTTGGTTTCCAACTGTAAAGATGCTGATTTACAACAAATGAGACCTATAAATACAGTTTCAGTGTAATCTGCACAAAAAGTCCAGTGAACTGTAAAAAGCACCTTATTTACTATATTCCATGTGGCACCAAGGATCGGTCTGTGAGGAAAATACGATCATACTCTCTTGAAACACGTTTTCTCACTGAATTGCCGGAATATCATGCAACTTGCCGTATATTATCCCTGTGCATAATATATAACCCTCTGAGAGACTGAGAGGACTTTGTGTCTCTAGACTGTGTATCAAATTCTCAGACATCCTCATTTCGCATGTTTTAAGTTTCTCTATAACTGTAACAGTTTTATTCTGCCTTTATTGAAGAGTGAGAGTAGCCTAAAAAAAGCGTCTGCCAGCTAAACACAGCACTGAAGATGCTATATTCTTGTTTTTATTTTCCTCTTTCCATTTTAGCTGGGATTCGCAGCTACCCACTTTCACGTTCAGCGACATGTTCATTCAGATTTCTACCCGCTTAGCTTCCCAATATATATATGGATTTGGAGAAAATGAGCACACCATGTTTCGACGTAACATGAGCTGGCACTCCTGGGGAATGTTCACAAGGGACCAGCCTCCTACTGTAAGTAGAAGCAAATATGGCTTTTGGACCAATGAGGCTAATGTGTGGAGGTGTTCAGCAGGACTTTAAAGTCTAGTGGATGTTTGCTGGTACCGGACACACCTATTGGCTTTGATTGTATTTATCGTGGCTTATAATTTGGGTGGTGTCTCAATGACAACACACTTCTCCAAACCTATCCTTCGCAACCAGCAAGACCAATGTTTGGAGGCCCTGAGTCAGATATCAGAAGACAACGAATGGCTTAGAAACAGCAGTGCATTCCTCCTTTTTTTAATTCTCCTCAGTTAATTATTCTGAAGGCTAGATATGAGTCAGGACAACTCCTACTACTACGGGATTAAATTTGTACTTCCAGCAGTAAACCAGAAATCTTATGTCTATGTGTATACTTGTGTCATTTCCTACGAGATAGCACAATGTTTCCAGTTTGCAGGGAATGACCAATGAAACAGTGGTGGTTAATTATAGCTCTAATTTCCAGTTCACATTTCAATATATTTTTGAGTAAATGAAACATAACAGAATGTCACCAGCATCTCCTGATCATACAGACACCTGCTAATGTTTGAAAAGAAGGGAAAGTTTTGTCCTGTGGAAGCACTTTCTCATTAGCAAGTTTTAAAGGCAGTAATACCTTTGCTTTCCTTCCTGCCTGGTCAATCTGAACAAGACTGTCTCAAATTGTGAAGTTGAAAGTGATCTTCTAAAGATATGTTTTGTACTTATGTAGAGTGTAAGTATATATTTTTGGAGGTTATTTGTTGTGTATTTGGCAGTTGTGTGTCTGGTCTTTTATTAAATTTATTAATAAATGTAAATAAGTGAATACTTGTGATGCTTCCCCAGGAAAATGTATTTTACTTTGTTTGCAGTACCACTTGAACTCCTATGGTCACCATCCATTTTACATGGCTCTGGAAGAAGATGGCAATGCCCATGGTGTTCTCCTGCTTAACAGCAACGCAATGGGTAAGAAAATCTTCACTTTATTTTCTCAATGTTTTTTATGGTCAGTGTTTTGCAACAGTGGCTAATCCAGGCATCCTTTTCTCATTTCACTTCTTCCATTTCCAGATGTGACGGTCCAGCCAACCCCTGCCCTGACATACCGCACCACTGGAGGAATTCTTGACTTCTACATGGTTTTAGGCCCAACGCCAGAACTTGTTGTTCAGGAGTACACTGCAGTAGGATTCTTACTCTCTTACAAACTAATATTGGTTTTTGTTTGCTTGGTTTGTTTGTTTTGTTTTCACCTACTCACCACAAATATTCTGTCTTATTTTTAGCTGATTGGACGACCAGTCATGCCACCCTACTGGTCTTTGGGATTCCAGTTGTGCCGCTATGGATACAGGAATGACTCAGAAATCGCCCAACTGGTGGAGGACATGAAGAGAGCTGACATTCCCCTTGTATGCTGCTAGCAGTTAACGTTTGAGCTCAAGCCTGAATTTTTGATTTCAGAGTATTAACTAAGCCCATTTAAACACAAAACCAAAAACAAACGAAGAAAACCCACCACCATGGTAGAGTAGAGCAGACTATGTTTTATGCCAGAGCTGAACATCTCTGTACACTCTGGGCCATGTTAAATTTAGGCCTTAGGTTGCTTTATTTTCCTTATCGTTCATACCAAAGAGGCACCCAGATGCCTTAGTCAGTCATGGGCTCTCACCATGCTGGCTATGAAGGGGCAGTGATCAACAAGAAAAAAGAGCAGAAAAGAAAATGAAGCAGCATCGTTTCAACGGTATATTGCTCTGTGTCAAGTTAGTTATGATTTGGCACGGGTTTTTTTTGGAAAGTTGGAATAGCACATAGATCTCACAAAATTATACTGTAAAACCAATGTGACTCATTTTAAATGTAATTAACATCACTGTTTCAATGCAGAACAACTGTTTCCTTATAGATATGGTAGCATACATGCAGTTTCTGTGTACTTACACATATGTACAAATCCAGGACTTTTTTATCTATCATATTAATTTCTACCCTCAAACTAGATGCAGTAGTGAAAAGTTTATTTTGTATTGGACTTGCTGATAGGTTGTATAATATTCATTTAATAGCTTTACCTTAAAGTTACAGATGCTTCCAATTTTACAGTTCAAAAGTTCAGTAGTTCACTTATTTTAGCAGATTTTCAATAAATATATGTTTGGGGAAAAAGAAAAAATTCATTTTACATTAATTGTTTTTGTGAACCGCAGGATGTCCAATATGTAGATATTGACCATATGGAAAGGCAACTGGACTTCACCATTGACGCACGCTTTGCTGGATTACCGGCTCTGATTAACAAAATAAAAGAACAAGGAATGAGATTTATCATTATCCTGGTCAGTTTTGAATACTGCATTTAAATTTCAATATATCATTGCTGAATGCAGCATATATTCAACAGCGTTTCTGAACTTGTTTTTTGAACATAAGGGTAAATGTGTTTTTATTGTAGGATCCAGCCATCTCTGGAAATGAAACCGATTATCCTGCCTTCTCAAGAGGTGTGGAGGACGACGTCTTCATAAAATGGCCCAATACCAATGACATTATATATTCCAAGGTACTGTTCTTAAAAAGATGATGACAGCAGAGGCATGCTGTATCCAAGAGAGCAACACGTCAGCCTAGACTTCAGTGCTAGCCACAGGGGGAAAGTGCTAATGCTATATTCATGCCTGGCTGTAAATGACACATTGAATAAATACTACAAACTGAATTGTCTTCAGTTTGTGTTGTCTTCCACATAGGTATCAGGGAAGAAAATGGTTATATCTGTCCGTTGCTGATGCTCGGTTTACATTCAGTGTGGTTTGATTATTTTAAAATGTTCTTTGTCCTCAGGTCTGGCCATTCCTTCCCGATGTACAAGTAAATGAGTCACTGCCTGAGCAAACCCAAATAAAGGTAAACGTTGATACGATTTGGTTATGGACTCAAATCTAGACAGAGTAGCACACGAATTAAAGAAAATAGCAGCAAACTAGTTGGTAATTCTAGTGGGAGGAATAAGGTGCAGAAACTGGCTAGCCTTCCTAACAGAGCTAAAAATGTTAGGGAACAAGTAATTTTTTTTTTTTTTTTAATTTTTAAATTTTTAAAACAAATTCCAACATTTTAACAGCAGGTTGCTTTCAGTCCTGTATCTGTTTTGGTTTCCTACTATTTTTACAGCTCTATGGAGCACACGTTGCTTTCCCAGACTTCTTCCGCAATTCCACAGTGGCGTGGTGGAAGAGAGAAATCCTGGAGTTCTACAACAATCCCACCGATGCCTCAAGAAGCATCAAGTTTGATGGCCTGTGGATTGTAAGTGTAGCATTCCATTTCTGGAATATTTTTTTCCTCTGCCAGACACTAGCAGAGTGCACCACATTTCACATATACGTACTGCTGCTGAAGCTCAGGGGATATCTGGCGTTAAATTGTCATTAAGTGAAATAAAAAAACTAGGCAGAAGGGAAAGCAAGCAGAGCACCAGGCAGAACCTGAGCCCCCAGTCAAAGGCCCCACTTTGGCTCTAGGTTGCACACTTGGGGTGCCTCAGTGCATCATGACTCCACTGTGACACTGTCTGCACGGGGAAAACGGAGTCCAGACTCACTGTTCTTCCCTTGAAACACTTTGCGTCTCCCTGTTCCTGCACCATGCCACAGGTGAACGTCTCAAGAAAACATAGAACGGTAGCCTGAGACTGCACCTGCAAGGGCTCCTGAGGACTTCTACAATGCTACTTGTTTGTAATTTAGAATTTAGTGTGTTTTATAAATGTGTAGCAAATACCATCAGGTTTTCTCTGTGTTTTTAGGATATGAATGAACCCGCAGCTTTTATGAATGGCGCCATTGGTGGGTGTAGAAATGACCTCCTAAATATGCCACCATACATACCTAGTAAGTCTGATCACTCCTTAAAAAAGTTTTAAGTCGATCTGGTTACTATGTAATTTCGTATATGGTATATGTGGCTTAAATGCCTGAAGTTAGGTATATAAAACCACAACTCTTAACTGAAAATGGGCCTTTATTTCTGAGATTATGGGCACACTTCAACCTCATCTGTTTCAGTGGGAGCAGTAACAGCATGGCACCTTTTAAAAATAAAGTTATTTCCAGCCACTTGTCTGCATATGGATTTTGATACCTATTTTATATCTAGGTGCTTTGCTTTAGGTACGGTAGAGAATGTAGTTCTCTGTTTTGGTTTTCTTGGATGAATAATAAAACTAATTAAAAATTTAGAAAAGATCGTTGTGTCTCCTCTCATTACCATTTATCTGTACAGTCAAATACTTGAAATACTTAGCTTTCTTAGCGTCGCTTTACTTAAGTACTCATGTAAAGTAGTACTAATCAATAATTATTAATGGTTTATTAGCATACTCCTGTTGCTTACTGTTTCTTCGGTTCTTAAGAATGATTTCTCATAAATCGTCAGGAAGTTAATATTCAGACACAGACCGTACCCTGTGCCACACACATTTTTCTGTTTATATGGATGATATGACAATGTTTACAAAGATGTGGAGTATCTTCTGAATTTGGATATATGCTGTTTACTTTTTAAGCCTCTTCAGCAAGAGCATCTGTAACTGAGCTAGTAACACACTTACAGACCCAGATGCCCACATAGGAATATTAGAAATATTCCATTTTGGAAATGCTATTTTTATAATTACAAATAAATAAATGACAGTATATATGTCTAAAAAGTGAGCGAAGGCCAAAGAAATTATGAAAATTCAGAAAAAGTAACTCCAATCATTATTGAATGTTCATTATTTAAAATTAATATTTTTTGTTCCCTTCCTGTTAGATTTGGGATACCGGTCAGAAGGATTAGCTTTCAAAACACCATGCATGGAAGGGCAACAATATCTTCCAGATGGTACCCCAGTTAGACACTATGATGTCCACAGCCTTTATGGATGGTCACAAACAAAACCTACCCTAGAGTAAGTGAAATTCGTGTAAGTTGTGTATGTTTCCAAAATATGTAGCAAATGAGTATTCTGTGTCTACAGTCTTACGGCTAAAACTTCCAACAGTTTATTTAACATGCCTGAGAAATCTTTGGTTTTATCCTAATATCTATGATTCTTCACTTCATCCAGAAGTGGAGTTTGGAGGTCAGAAGTTTGAGCAGCAGTGCCAGAGCTCTCGCAGTTGGTATTATTCAGTCCCGTCACTGCTCACTTAGCGCAGTGCTCTTGGCCCTGGCGCACGCAGGGCGATATGGACCTGAGCTGCTGGAAAGGATGTGCAGGAGAAGGTGAGGTGCGTCTGTGCAGGCCTGAGCTGGAGCTGTGCTTCCGTGGTTTCACTGAGATAAACACCTTCTGTGACTGGAGCTAGCTAGAAGAGAAAACAAACACCCACTCGAGCATGTCTATACCCGCAGCTGCATCACTGACTGTCTCAGGGCAAGCAGGCAAAGTCTTTATTTTGAGTTTAGCAGCTTTAAAATCCCTGACCCTGAGCAGACACGATTGTCCAGGTGCGATTTAAAGACAGTTCACCCAAGTCTGATATTAAGAAACTTACTGCTCACTGAGCTGGGGAGTAATTCTTGGTCTACCAGTTCTGAGGGCTTCATCCATATAAATGTTATGTTGTGCAAGCGAAATTGCCGACCTGTTTTATGAAATAAAATGGCCACGGTGCTATTCATCATGGAGTTGAATTTGGATGTGGTTACTCACCATCGAGCTTTTCCTTGTCCCAACACATTCAAACACAACATGCTGCCTTTTCAGCAGAGATTTCTATTACGAGACAGGCGCCAAGGCTGTCCCGGGGTGATGCTCTGCATTGTAAATGGCACAAGTCAGTCAAAAGACACTGCTCGGATATTCATTCCCAAGGCAGAATGGAGAACAGGTCTGAACATTTTAATCAACTGTTGGGAACAATAATTACTCAATGATAGTCTCCCATAATTGCTGTAATTAAAATATAAAATGCCTTTTGTTTCCAGGTTTTGCTGGGGTAGCCCGGTTTACTCCTAGGATTGATATTGTTTTCGCCTTACGCTCTACATCTAGTGAGGGAAAACGGATAGAGTTTTAACAATGTTAATTTAAGATAGGCTCGCTTATGTCCTCTAATTAAAATAAATTTAGTAGTAGTGAAAAGGGGAAACAGTGGCTTTTGAAATGCAAACTGCGTGCACAGGGCTTTACTTTTAAGAATTTATTTCCTCCGTTCCAAGGCAGACGTCGTTATCTGCTCCTTTCTGAAGAGTACCCCAGCCTGCTGTAGATAACGTCTGATCTAATGATAATGTATCTGTGCCATTTCATTTCCAATTCAACGAGTAAGCAAGGAAACAGTGTTTCTTTTTAAGTCTTAATGACCTTAAAGCCCTGGGTAACTTTGATATTACCATAAAGAAGATGTCAAGGCTGCTTGAATTTTTGATGGAGCGGATGTTATATTTGGCAGCGTGCCATTGCAGCTCTGCCGGTCAAGGCAGGAGTGAAATTGCTGACAGGACAGGAAGGAATGTCGGATTCCTCTTGTGTCAGCCAAATCACATGGGATTTGGGCATTGTAAGGCGACAACAATTTAACTGTAAAAGGAGTATTAGCATTCTTTCTGTGTATTAGGTATGAACTGAAATGTAGGGAAATATTGAAATGTTTAGAAAAATGTGATTTCAAAAAAAAATAATATGTGCGTGTATATGTGTGTGTGTGTGTGTATATATATATATATATATATATATATATATCAGCTCCCAATTTATTGTTTGGTACTCACTGAAGGAGTAATTGTGCAACTGAAGACGTGCTGTAATAATAATTTATTCTAATACTAAACCGTCCAACGAGCAAGATCGGTTGAACACAAAACTCACAAAAGCCTATAACTTAAAACCAAGCAGGAATTTTTGATGTAATGATGTAATTTCAGTTCTCCATCCATTCGACAGAGGAAGCTTCTGGATAGGGGCTTAATGCTGTTCTTTCGTAATGAGGCTTTTGCATAGGCGTGAAAGCCAGAACCCTCACGAGTGAGTGTAGTGACCGTTTGGAGGTAAATTCAGGCTCTGTGACATGAGTAATTGCTTTTCATGGCTACAGCTGTGCCTCAGTCCTGAAGCAGGGAGCTGGCACCTCCAGTCGGCAAAATACTCGGGCTGTGCTCAGCCTCGAGCAGTTCTACGCGTGACACACACTTCTTTACTTTTGAAATTTTACCTGCAATTTCCAAAGCATTGCTGAAGTGGGGTAAACAGGCAGAGGCTGAAAACATTTGCTAGTATGTTACAAAGAAATAAAAGATACTGGAAAACTTACTATTTGTCTTAGAAAAAATAATTACAGCACATTAGTCTAGTTTAATTGCGACGGTAATTTAAGTGACTTGTGTATTTTTACTGTAATTATAGTGTCACTAAAGCTGCAAATCCTGTAGAAAAATAAATAAATAGTGCCTTATTGAAGCAGCGGTTTAGGCAATTATTGTGAAGCTAGCAGTGGAGAGCAGTGTGAGTTAATCAGTGTAGCTTTCTTACTAGTATCGTGATTTAGTATTTTGTCGTAATGATTCACAGTATGTGAATTCACAGTATGATTCATCGCTGCAAAGGAATTGTTCTGAGGAAGCGGAGCAGGAATGCAGCCGTGCCAGTCACATCGCACAGACCAACAGCACAGAGTGCAGAGCAAGGTGCTCCTACTCTTGGTGGAGCAACTAGAAAGCATAAATTCCCCTGAACTCAGCTCTTTATTTTTTTCCCCCTAAAGCTTAATTGGTTGCCTTTGCAGGTACTTTGTCGTAATGGCCAAGGCTTTAGTTGTTTTGGTTTTTTTTAATTATTTGAGGTAATGCGGTTAATTGGTTAATCAGTTCTCCATTTGTCTGTTCACGTCCACACCTTGGGGGCCTCAGGAGCTCTTCTCCCGAGTCATTGGCAAGCCGCCCTCTCCCCTCTCAACAGCAAGGATCCTGAGCAAGGCTCTTGGGTTTCAGTGCCAGAGCATCTTGAAAAGTCCATGACAGTCCTTGCCTGTTTTTTTTTGAGTTTTTTTTGTCTGTAATTTGGGAAAAAGAAGTACCATCATCCTCAAAAGTTACTAACCTCTGGTTGAAATCTCTTCTGCGTATGAGGAGGCCAAATGTGATCAGATGAGGACGTCAGCTAATGCCAAGGTAGTCACACACATTGGTAGTGACTCCTTAGCTGCGAGGTCTGTTACCTGCCCTGAGCTGAAAAAATACTGATTTAATATGTTTGCTTTTAGGCCAATCCATGTTGGTCATTTCACATTGATATCATGTCATCTCAGTGTTTCTGAAGTCTCTATAGATCCATGACATTTTTTTTGTTTCAATAACTTTTTGGCAACTGGAGTCCAATATTCCTGTCACATCTATTTTCCCACTTATGATCTTTTTTGTATGTATTTTGTTAAATGATTATTAACTGTTGCCGCAAGTTTAAGTTACTTTAAGAAAGGAATGATGTGCCCTGGACCACATTGTGAAACCCTTAGAAAATGTGCAAGTTGGGCTACGTTCATATTTTCCCACACAGTAATTAGTTTGAGCTGGAAATCTGTATTTTAGCACCTCCTTGTTTTGCCACTTCTCTTTCCAGCGACAGGTTGGCTGACACTGCTGACTTCCCGTGCGTGTGTGAATCACAGTGAATTGCTGCAAAAAGCACATCTGGATTGGATGTATGCATATTTATGCATACAACAAGGCCGCCCTTCCCTATGAAAATATAAGCCCTTATGTGCATTTTCAAAGACCATCTTATGTAATAAGTTCTCGTGTAATATTTCACATGTAATTTGGTTTTGCTGTCTATTTTCAATGTCAGGGCTTTGCAGAATGTCACCAGGGAGCGTGGGATAGTTATCACCCGTTCCACCTATCCCAGTAGTGGAAGATGGGCAGGACACTGGCTTGGCGATAACACTGCAGCTTGGGATCAGCTAGCCAAGTCTGTTATTGGTACGTAGAAGGAAAAGGATCTGTATTCAATTTACTGTGTGCAGTTATTTCTTTTCCTTTACCTAATTGCTTTTAGCATTCATGTGGTTCTAGCTGAAATAAGTCCTTTAGTTCTGCAACCAGAATGCTTTTTTTACTTCTTCAATTCTGCACCGGGTGCTGGGAGCTCTTTTATTCCTTTGGGACTTGCCACCTTCACGCCCTGTGTCCTGCTACTCATTTCTTCATTTGCTCCTGACCAACCAGCTTCCATCTCTTTCTGTAGGAGAAAAACATGACACATTAGAAAAAACATGAGGTTTGCGTTTGTTTGTTTTTTTCCTGCTCATTCAGCATTACAATATGTATTATCTATGTAACCATTAGCACACCAAAGGGGAAGAAAAAACCCAGCTGGTAATGTTGAATTATTCTTCCTTTCAGGTATGATGGAGTTCAGTCTCTTTGGAATATCCTATGTAAGTTAATGAGTTATTACCTTACATTTCATTATCTTGATGCTGTACAAGATTTTATAATATTCCAATTGGATCATTTTTAAACTTTCAGACAGGAGCCGATATCTGTGGCTTCTTCAAAGACTCTGAGTATGAGCTGTGTCTTCGCTGGATGCAGCTGGGTGCGTTTTACCCATATTCGAGGAATCACAATGAGAAAGGAACAAGGGTGAGTCACAATTTTTTAATGACTGTTAATGGCTGGGCCTTTGCGACACACATGTAGAGATCAGCCAGAACATCACACAAGCTGGCCTGGCTCAAAAAAAAAAAGGTACTTTTCTAGCAAAATGGACAAGAAAAGAACACATTTGGCTCTTTATCAAATAAAAATTGCCTTTATTTATATTTATTTATAGCTCTGCGGTAAGCCTCCCCCTCACCTGGGAGGTTTTATGCCCACAGAGGGGCGGCTCTGGGATTCAGACCACTTGAAGGAAGCATGTTCTGTTTGTTTTGGCTCAATCAAACTCCTACATATTTTTCCCTGTATGCTATTTTTATTTAAACGCACTACACCAGAAAGACTAAAATAGAGCGCTTTCATGGCAATCGCACAGAAAGGAGCAAAACTGACCTTGGTGCTCTCAGCCCTAATTGTCCATAATTATAGAACAAGTGAGGAAATGGAAGAGTGTAATAAGATTCTGGAGTAAGACTCGGCAATTTCTGTGCTTTGCACATTTGCCACCATCAGATATTGTATTTCTTTAAAGAGTAAAGGAAAATAATGGCCTAAATGTAGGTCTCTGCTGGCTAAGGACTATATTGTAGAAAGCTGTAAAACAAGATAACTGGAAAAATAATAAAAAAAAAGAAACAGCACTTCTATTCCAGTTAAAGCTTCAGGTCCAGTGGAGTAGAGCTATTTCTATGGCGTATATCTAATGGATTAAAGTCTCCTTTTCAAAACTGTGTGCTTTATCTTGCAGCGGCACACCTTTCGATAGGACTTTTAAAGCCTTTAAAAATGCAGACGCAGGGTTATCATGTTGCTTCCAGTCCTACCCAATTTGCCTAGGTATTGTTCAATACATTTAATAAAGCTTGGAAGTGCTCCCTGACATCAGTCATTAGTGCTTCGGTCTCTTCTTGCAGGTCCTGAGTGCTGCCCTGCAGAAAAGAGGGATAATAAATTATGTACACTGGCATGTGTCACGCCTTCGGGCCACTTTGCATTAGATGTTTTTTACGGTACTTCCCCCCCAGGTTTTTCTGACCTTCCCTCTTTCGAGTTCCCTTCCTAGGGCTGACAGTGATACCTGTTGTTAGTTGTCACTTACTCCTTAATTGAAGAGGGAACAGATGAAGGTGCTCTAGTTTGGAGGAGAAATGGAAGTGTCTTGTGAACATTAGTCAATTCTTTGACCTGTTCTTTGGCTTTTTGGTTTTGGTTTGGGGTTTTTTTTTAATGTTTTCTGAATAAAACAATCCAGCATGACTAACAAGGGTCTCTTCTCTTTCAGAGGCAAGATCCTGCTTCCTGGAACTCAACATTCGAGGACATTTCCAGGAATGTGCTGAATATAAGATACACCCTGCTGCCCTATCTCTACACGTTAATGTATGATGCCCATGCCCATGGCAGCACTGTGATCCGCCCCATGCTCCATGAGTACGTGTGACTCCTTTGCTCTCCTTATCAGGAATTTCCACTAAAACTTCTGCGGTTACGACCCTCCTGACCATAAAATTTGCTTTTAGTTACTGCAATTTTCCTTTCAACAAAAAAGCACAAGACTGAGAACAGGAGCTTTCAATATCAAGTCTCACTTGAACAGCGATAGTTTTCTACTTTTCATTCTACACAATTGAACATTTGCTTCTCCAGGAGTAAGATTTAAATTTTAAAGCTCACCCCTAACCTCCTGAAGAGCAAGCAATGAAAAAGTTTGATCTGATGATGGGCATATACAGAATCAAAAACCCAAATGTTGCAAAAAGATCTGGACAAAAACTTTAAGCTAAAAAGGGAATTCTGCCACAAATCATGAGTTCTGCAGGGAAAAGTGGCTTTTTTGTGTGTGTGTCCAAGCTGATATAGCAGATTTTTTAAAAAAAATGTTGTTAGACACATAAAGCCTTCTTTGTTCCTGGTCAAGAAGGGCAGTACCTTCAAAAGCTTTAAGTCCTTCTATTAAAACATGTGGTCTACTATCTACATGCATACCTTGGCCGAGGAACAATGGGTTGTTTGCATGTATTGACTTGCTTTTTTCAAAGCAACTGCCTAAGAAAACAGTGGCACAAATTAGGAAGTTGTTGCCAAGGCTGTCCACAGCCTAATCTTATTATTGCTAACGCCGGCCAAGCACAATGGATCTTCTGGGTTTTGTGATCTAAATATACTGAAAAGCAAATGCAAGGAAATGGCAAAAAAAGAAAGCTAAGTAATAGCTTGCATTCCTCTAATGATTTTCACATTAGGATCTTTATGCGTTCCTGGCAAGCATTAATTGATCTATGAATTATTAATACTAGAATAAAGACGAGGAAATAGTAGATACCAGAAATAGTAGATTCAATTACTGACAAAAATAACTTACCGAGGGAACACTTCGGAAAAGTTCACCACCCAATGTCTACTCAATTTTCTGTTAACTTGCAGGTTTGTGCAAGACAGAACAACCTGGGAAATATATGAGCAGTTCCTCTGGGGCCCTGCGCTGCTCATCAGCCCTGTGATGCACCAGGTACGTTCATAAGCACTTACGAAAATATTTAAGCCCCCTTAACCAAACTTCACTTTTTGATTTAAGGTACCTAAAACATGTATGTTTAATTCCAGAATGCTGTAACAGTGAATGCTTACTTACCCAATGCCCGCTGGTATGATTACTACACAGTAAGTCATTTTAAAAATGATATGTTATATGTCTTCTTCACAGTGCTGTTCAGCCAGAAGCAGGGTGTGCTGAGAGGGGTGGTGAGGTGTGAACCCTCCCTCTCCCTTTTACAAACTTGCATTCAGTATCAGTTCTTAGCATCCAATACTAATACTAACCAGTATGAGTTCTTAACATCTTTTTAGCTGATAAAAAAAAAAAAAATCATTGATTCCTGTATAATGATGTAATAATGACCACAGTTTCAGGGTAAATTAAAAGACGATAAAACCTTTAATTTGAAGTCCTTCTATTAACTTTTTTAACCCTCAAATGATATACACAATGTCTTTGTAAGAAATCCTGGAATGGAGAAAGACAGCGCAGGTTTAGCCTCAACATATTTCACAGAAAATAAGAAAAGCTTTGGTAACAGGAAGAGCAGACATCGAAAATCATTTCATTAATCACAAGTTGTATTTCACCTGACTGGCCCCTTTGGTTCAGCTGTGGTCAAGCCAGTCTTTTACAGATACAGAATTTCAGAGTTTCTCTTAAAAACATTATGTAGTTACTATTGCAGTAACAACTGATTAATCTGTCTAGCAAAAAAGGATCATTTCATTCTAAAAAAAACCTGTAAAGTGAGGGCAATTCAGTAGTAGACATTTTTATTTTTTCATAAATAGGATGAAGATATTGGCATTAGGGGACAATTCACACTTTTACCAGCTCCTTTGGACCATATCAACCTACATATCCGAGGTGGATACATCCTTGCTTGGCAAACACCTGCTAATACAACCTTTTACAGGTAAGATTAAATTAAAATTTACAATTTGGTTTTGCACAATTGCATATAAATGCTACCAGTCCCCAGAGAAGCTGCATGTATGAGAGCACAGCAACTTTATGGCTGGTTTTTCTTTTGGTTTCCTCCTAACGGTCTCCTAAAAATTTAATAGCATGAGCTTAGGAAGATGAGTAAGAGAGATTGATTGAGTGGCATACAATATTTCTTAAAAAATTCTAACATCGGATAAATATGAAAGAGGATTAGCTGAGGAAACTGAGAAAACTTTATTCCGTTTTCCATAGCCGGAAAAACCCAATGGGACTCACTGTTGCTTTGAGTGACTCACTGGCTGCAGAAGGACGGCTTTACTGGGACGATGGGGTTCGCATTGGTATGTATGGTGCTTCTTGCTTTATAAAATGCTTTTTTTTGCTGTGAGGATGGTCAAACTCTGCAGCAGGTTGCCCAGAGAGGCTGTGGAGCCTCCACTCTTGGAGGTATTCAAAGCCCAAATGAAAACAGACCAGACAAAACCCAAGGATATGAACTGGGGAGAGATGAAACAAATTACAGCAGTCCCTGAAAACCAAATAATGCTCAGTAGCCGACTTTGGAGCTTTCTGCCTGCAGTTTTAAACAATAACACCGTTGTCAAAGAGGAAACTGCAAGCTGTACAAAACTGCATCGCTTGGCCATCACCTTGGAAAAGAAGTGTTGGTGGTTGCTTCTGCCTTAGACGTCCTCAGTGGAGCATGGGGTGCTCGAGGAGGAGCAGGAGACGCAGATGGAAATGATGGACTTTGGCCAAAGCAATCACGTTTCTGGAGGACATATCCGAACATGCCTTCCGAGACAAAACTGAAATTAAACCTTCAGATTAGCATAATTTTCCCGATTTAAATGGCATAATGTTATGATTTATAGAATTAATATGTTGTATGAATGAAATTGTGCTCTGGACCTAAGGCAACACAGATAACAAAGATTTGTTCTCAAAGCTATGGGAGCCATAAGCATAGATTACGTGGGAAGTTTTAACTCATTTCCTCAACACGACTCCATTTAAATTGTCTTCAGATAAGAGATACTTAGATGCCATTTATCCTTCTCATCCAGAGCGTATTACCCTTGTAACAGCAATAAGCCATCACCTGAGAGTACTGCAAGTAATGCAGAAAGTGGTGTTCTTTTGCGTACTGATGTGTAGGGAAGTTTGCAGGATGGTGTTAGTGTATTTTGAGGTGCTTCCCACACCCCACTGCCTGTTAGCACTGGAACTCAGAAATGATGGCTATGTTTATGGAAGTCTGATGATAAGTGAAGGCAGCATAGATTATAAAGTGCATCTCACCAGGATGCCCGCGATCTCTTTTCGTTAGTGCAGGAAGGTGAGAACCTACAACGCCCCTGATTATTAGCACTACTTTGAGTTCATTTAGTGCTGAATAGTAAAATATACAACAGTGATTTCAAAGAGGCATCAATGTCTCTCATGGTCATGTGTAACTGGACAGTGAAGAGAGGTGGATGTGGGAAACATCTCCCATGCCTTCTTCAGCGAGAAACTTTTTTCTCTCGCTGGTCTTAATGCCCTTGATCTTCCTCATGCTGTGATTTTTTATATTACCTCTAAAATATTCTTACGCAGGCAGTCCTATAAGAAAGAATTTTACAGCTAAAAACACATGCCTTCTGGAAATAAAGAACTGTTCTTTATTTATGTACAGATGGACATACCATATATTTGTGTATAGTATACGGACACAATTCTTGAACTGAAATTTTGACAATGCGTTAACTAAAGTAAATAGCGAACGCATTTTATTTTATTCTTTCTCTCTAACAGATGCATATGAAGATGGCGCGTATCTGCTAACATCATTTACTGCTAATCAGGTATATAATGCTATCACAGTTTCTGAATAATCACTTTAGGTGATTATTATATTTTTAACTATAGGTATTTTAATTTGGGTCTTCCTAATGTCTACAAATCCCACCCTAACATTAATTTGTGCTCACGATCTAATAGATTACAAGTAATATGATTAAACTGTGTTAAGAACAAATTTAAGAATGAGTCCGAAGATACCATTTCAGCACGTTGTTAAATAAGGTGTATACTTATGGCATTGCAATTTCTGATGTAATTCTGAAAGTACAAGTTTATTTCATAAATGATTTCTATAATGCGAAAGCACCTATCAGTGCAGAACATCTGGAGCATGCAGACGGGTCAAAACAGCTGTGCCAGGAAAACCAGCCCTGGCTGGTGAAAAGGAAGCTGGAGGTTGCAGAGATGAGGCTTTGACCCTGGCTTACAGCTACAGAGAAATAACTGTGCCCAGCAAAGAATTTGGGTTTCTTCTCAACAACGGGCACCTTAAATTTTTCCCAACCCATTTTGCAATTTCAGGGTCCTTCTTGCTGTTTGCTACCTTGTTGGTCAAGCTATGTCGCTGCTCCAAAAAGAAAGAAAAGTTGTCAGGGTCAGGAGGGGGACATTTCTGTTAGTAATGCATTTGCCCATGTTCACTGTAGAATGTATTTATTGTATGCAATCTTAGTTCTGGGAGGAAGCAGTAGAATACACAGTCATTGGAAACCACTAAAGAAGTCACTCTCTAAAACAGCAAAGAGAGGGGGAACAGGACCTGGCCCATTCACGAGTCCTACTCATGCGCTGCCACCACAAACCAGAGATGTCTTTGTGGTTGAGCCATAAACTTGAGTCCTGGTCCTAGGATGCGCGCGTTGACCCCAGACACCTCTCGCATCCCTTCGGAGATGGTGGGTTTTGCTGCTGTGGCCATGCCCATGAGGGGCAGCCTGACGGGAGAGCAGGGAAAGCAGCTTTGGCCCAGCCACAGCTCTGCAGAGCGGCCGGTGCGGAGTCACCGCCTCAGTTCAGGATTGCTTTTTCTCTTTTTTCTTCAACACCAAAAACCTGGCATGCATTCCTGAGTAACGAAGTCAATGAACACGAGCGGTTATTTTAAGTACCGGCGTTTCTAGGATGTCAGGTTTCAATTTTTATCATAACCAGTTGAATACCTGGAATTAAATTAGACTGTAATTATGTGGACTTTTGGTTTAAAAGAAATGCTTTTTCTACTGTAATAGAAAATACACTTTTGTTATTTCATTAGTTTTCCAGGGTGCCAGAATGTCTTCTAGTTTTATCCACACTGTTCTTTCTTCTCGTTTAATTCTGTCTTTGTCAAATAATTGAATGTTAATTGCTAAGGAAGAGAAGTTTGTTTTGCTAATATTCAGTATTTGCAGTTGCAAGGAGATTATAAAGTAAGTGCACCTTCTCCTGCTCTTACAGAAAGGTGGTAAGGAAAAGCGTAATTAAAGAGGTCTTGAATCAATGAACAATGAAAAATACTCACACTAAAAGTAATACTCTCTAAGCACTAAATATGCAAAATTACACCATAGCACAATTGCATGGGATCCCCCTTGGGCTCTGATCCAGCAGGAACCATCTCTGGGCTGCTGAACGTGGCATTCTCTCCCTGGAGACCTACTGGACCTGGGTACACCTGAAAGAAACCGTGTGCCCATATTGTATTTAAAATCACAGCAACTGGAAACGAGAGGGGACCTGTGAGTGCCGAGGGAGATGATGGGGGTGGAGGAGCTGCTCTGTGAGGACATAAAGCAGGAGAGCAGAGCCTGGATCAGGCCTCATAGAAGCCAGGAGCTGAGGCTGCGACAGTGACAGAGGGGTTTGTCCGTGCAGCACTTGCTGCTCACCTCAGGGGTTAAGAGCAACTCCTTGCTTCACTCCTCGCATCCATCGCCTGAGTGGCAATTGAATACACAGCGAAGCCCATGACCTAGCCAGATAAACAACGTGAAGAAAACTGAAGGCTTCACCATTTGCAAAATAAGTAACAGCATACAAGTATTTAAAAAAAAAATAATAATTAAAAAAATAGGAAGAGAGGAAAGCAAGTGAAAAGCTCAAGTGGACTTGTACCAGTCTAATGACAATCTCCAATATCATTTTTTTTTTCCTTTTCCTTTCAGAATGTTTTAGATATCAGGGTTTTGCGTCACGGTTACACCGATCCAAACAACTTAAAGTTTACTGAAATTAAAGTCCTGGGGGTGCCCACCAGTGTTACGCAGGTGACCGTATCGCAGAACGGCGGGACAATCCCATCGCCTCACGCCGCGAACTACAATAGCACCAAGAAGGTGAGATGCCGTTTGCAGGGTAATGCCACCTTCACAACTGCGCATGCGCTCTTCAGCCTTTAGAGATTCAGCCCTCAGCTGTAATACCACATATTAAAATACATTTCAGTAAGATACATAAACTACCATCAGGTCATGTTTATATAACACACTGTTCAATATATAGTAAATAGCGTGCAGTAAGTGTGGTAGAGCTTTTAAGCATAGAAATTACTGTCGAGGAACCCAAACCGCTTCTGACATTGGAAAAGTGATGGACTTTGGTTTGTGCTTGGTTCCCGCTCTTCCCAATAGCTGACTTGCAACCTGTGAGATCTGAAGGAACGAAAAGCAACTACAACTATTTTCATAGTCTCTACACGACCCCGTTGTCAGTCTTGTCCAATGGCATTTTCATTTCCCAGCCCTGTTTGCCTACCGCCGTTTCTTATTCAACAGTCCCATTTCGGCTGGAGGCACTGCGGCACAGGGCTCCTCCATCCGCAAGTCAAATCCCACTTCCTCTAAAGTTGTCGGCATACCTTCCACCAACTTCCGAGCACCGGGGTTTCCATCTGCATGGCTTGTGCCTCTCCAGGACATTCCTCCCCTCCCGCCTCCCCAGATAATCAAGTCGAGCACTCCTCGAGGCAGCTGAAATAAATGTATATAATTGTAACGCTGTTCAAGGCGTCGCTCCTACGGAGCATCCTTCAAACACGAACAGAACTGCCGAGGCGTGTCTTGTCAGCTTTCTGCTCGAAGGAGACCGCCTGACCTCTTCTGCTATTGGGTTCTTATCACCCTTCCTTTGAAACTCAGTATTCTACTAAGTCTTAGTCCTTCCTCTCTTTCAGTGGAAAGCCAGAACTATATAAGTTTTGTACCCAGCCAAAAACATGAGTTAAAAATGTAATTGTTAAAAATGTATTTCATTCTGCTGTTGACTTTTGGATGGGGGAAAAAAAAAAAAAGGGAATTCATACGCACCGTCGAATTACAGTATTTCCCAAGTTTTGCTGCTTTTTAAAAATTCCTTTATTTTTTTTAAAAATAAAAGGAATCCGCGTTTTAAAAGGGCTTCTGAATGAAGGGAAAGGATCAGAGCCTCATCATCAGACATCCCAAACCTATGCTGGTTAAACTATGTTTATAGCGACACAAACACAAAGGCAAAGGGAGAGCAGTAAGTTCTTGTAACCTCAAATGAGAAGCCACCATCTCTACTGAAGACAGAAAAAGCAGTGGATCTTCAGAGCAGAGTTACTAATTGTTCATTTTGTTTGTTTTTTTTTCACAGCTCCTGACAATTACCGGGCTTCAACTTGATTTAGGCGAAGAGTACACTCTGCAGTGGAGCTAAAACGCCTGCAAAACAACATTGGCCATGCCCATGAATTTTCTCATTGTTTTAAAACTACCTTTCAATTTTTCAGCTTTCCAAGTGCCTCTTTGGCATCTTAGAATACTTTTTACTATAAAAATATACTAGTTAGTCGGTTCATATTGCGGTACTATGTGTATAAAGCAGTCACGTTTCAGTATTGTTGAAGGCGAACTACAGGCTCTCGGTGGGATGCAAAATCTGTATTTTGAACAGTATGGCACTTCAGTCTAACTTCACCTTTCACAACCGACAGTACAACTCCGCGTTTTCTCAGAGGAGAATTTCTGGCTGACTTGATGCGCGACAAATTTTGTAAAAAAAGGATATGGCTGGTGTTCCCTGCGTGGACCTGTGGCCATAAATCTGCCTATATATACATTTCATCTTAATTTTGATTATGCCTATGTAAGTCACTACTACAGAGAAGTATTGGAGGCTAGATGAAGTAGAAGTAAATGTTTTCAGATTAGTGCTTTAGCGTGAAACAATGTTTCAAGCTGTTGATCTGTAAGATACTAAGGTACTTTCCAAAGTAATTTTAAGGGGTTTTTAGCCAGGCATTTGTGTTCCCCGGTGTTTTGATCTAAAGTTGTAAAATTAAACCTGAAGTCTCGAGGTTGACTAATGAATGTTGGTCTCCGAGTGTTTATTTCACTGAAGGAAACGTTGTGGTACGTTTACTATAACAGCAATTCACGTTAAAGGCTTTTTCTATCCCAGGAGTGCAGCGTATGAGCTAAACAGATTGGTAAAGGGTATTTACAGTTAAATTTGACGGGATAAACTGCTGTCAGAGGTAGCGGTAATCTCCAGTGACTGTGCTTAAGATTCATTTTAAAGATTCCTCTCTGCTTTAAAACTTTGTAGTAAAAGAGCTAAGTAGCCAACATCGCCTAGGCGGATCAGTGTAATTACAGGGCTGAATTTACTGAAACTTCCCCCTCAATGATCAAATATGATCAATAATGATCAAATTGGCAATCCAGAGAAGATGATCATTTAGGTCTAAAGTTCCATTCTGAGCAATATTTTTGTCTGAAGGAACAAACGACCCTGTTTTTCCAGAGCCAGCCGTGACCAGCTGCGTAAGGAGCAGACGCAGGGACACGTCCCCCGGCTGCGGGGAGGGGCCGTGCAGGTCACCGAGCCTCCGACCCCTTCCCTCTCACGTCATGCCCTACCACTCGGCCTCCCCCCAGCTGACATGTGAAAGGGCAGGTACAGCCAAAGGCTTCCAAGAGCTTATTTTCATCGTTTTCCTTATTATTAATTTTATCCAGGGAACCTCGCTGTTCTGTTTTCTTGGCTTTGAGAGGCTCGGCATGCCAGCTGCACTGCCCGCGTTTCAGCCACAGGGGAAGGCTTTTACCGAGTCCCCAAGATAATAATCCATGCGGAACTCACACAGACTGAGAAATCACAGCTTCAAACACGCGTTGTCCACCTCAGGGAGGTGCTCCCTGCTGCGTCTCTTCCAAAGGGCCCGGGAAATGCGCATCCCCTCCTGCCGCCTGTACGAGCACCCACAGCCCAGCCTGGCCCACAGCTCACTCCTGAAGCATCTGCGCAGCGTCACGGTCCTTAGCTGGAGACCAAGAAGGTACGTGCTGAACCGGGTGGCATTTTCCTCAGGTTGAAAGTAGTGCTTCATGCAGTGCTTCTCTTCGGGTCAGATACGCGCATGAGCTGTGACGCACCTCCTGCGGCGGGAAGTCCCATGAAAGTCCAGGAGCCACGCTGAGCAGCGGGGCAGTTTTCAACGGAATTACGTGAGCAGCCACAAAGATACTCCTTGTGTTGAGAACGGGATTTTTTGAGTATCGCTCTCTGCGTGGTTTGACTTTTTAGCACTGAAAATAATCACGCGTAAAGGCACGATACCTAAAGGCACAAAACCTTCCCTGAAAGCCATAAAGTTCTGCTTTCGCTGTACTTTTTCTGGACTTTATTGGCTGCTGTCCTGGGCATTCCTAAAAAACAAATCAAAGAAAACACTTAATATATTATACTTAAGTAGGTATATATATATTTGAACATTTTATATACATATACCTACATATACACACTTTATATACATACGCATACGCACATGTATACAGAAATTTGTAAACATACAGATCTATTTATCCGTGTTACATGCATCTATATATCCACATACGTGCACATGTATATCATTTCATCATTACTAAGTGGGGTTCCTCTTCACTGAGACTTTAAAAAAAATTTTAATAATGTTCAGGTTTCAGGGGAACTGCACCAGAGAACAGCCAGATGCACACAGGACCTTACCGGTGTACTTTTTTTTCTTGAAAAAATGTTCAAGTTTTAAGTAGCTCATCCCAGAGCTGATCCAAACCTCATGGGAATCGGTGAGTTTCTTTCCATGGCCTTTCATCGACTCCTGAAAGATTAGGTCTGGTATTTTAAACCCTGTGTCCCCTGCCCCTGGCACGGGTCCGGCTTCATTGACCAGAGCAAAACCAGCCTTTGAATCCATTACTGCAGACCAAGACCACAGCTTAGACATTAAATTAAGGTCAAGTAACAGGTTAATGAACTTTATGAAACTGTCCCTCCTAGCTGTGTAATTAGGAGTGGTAACCAAACGAAAACTTTGGCATTCCAGCTGCTCTAACCTCCACGTGCAAAGGACTTAGGCTGGACATTAGGAAAAAATTCTTCACGGAAAGAGTGGTCAGACACTGGAATAGGCTGCCCAGGGAGGTGGTGGAGTCACCATCCCTGAATGTGTTTGAGACTCGTTTAGATGTGGTGTTGGGGGATATGGTGTAGGGGAGAACTTTGTAGAGTGGGGTTGGTGGTTGGACTCAATGATCCCAAGGGTTTTTTTCCAACCTAAATGAATATATGAGTCTATGACTTGGGAAACTGAATAACGTACAGCAATTGCACTTAAAAGCTAACGGTGGTTGTGCAGATCCCTCCAGCTTTGGCCAATGTGCTTCTGCAAGATGGACAAATGTGCAACCGCTCTCAGAGCGCAGCAGGTACAGAGAAACGCCCAACGAATGTCCCTCCAGATGACAGCTTTTCAGGTACTAGCGGATAATCCCGGCTGTTTGAAAATTGAATATTTCTTTATCCTCATAACGAATGGTTAACTTTGCAGTTATTTATTGCTGCACCCGAGAAGGTGCCGTAGAAGCCCGAGCCGTGCTCCAGCCTGAGCCCAAGGCCACCGGCAGGCAGGGGACTGCTGGAGGCCAGGTCGTAACCCCACCCACCACACATCGAGAGGAAATCACATTTCCAATGACAGGTAGCACGACCTTCAATACCACGCAGTACAGAAGCGTTTCACACCCAACTGTTATTAATTCATCAGCCCGCCAAGCCACCGCCGCGTTTGCCCTTGTGCACTGAGCCCATGCGGCCGACCCAAAGGAGAGGGGGGCATGTTGGCACGTTCCCACCTGGCCTCTGTGTCCCCCGCTAAGCAAGTTCTGCTTTTGATCTTGGAGAAAGCAGAGAAACTGCAAAACTGGGGTTTCATTTCACTGCTTTTCCTTCCTATTTCTCAAACAGCAAGTACACCAGACCTCCCTGCAGTCTCCTCCACGATTAGCAGTTTACCTTTGTATTTTAAATACGGTTACACGGCTGTAGCAATGTGTAGTATTCAGACCTAATTACCTTCCTCGTGCTTAGGAAGTGGAAGAATCCAAGAATCCTTCAATAACGCAACACGCGAAGCACAAGCCTGGAAATAGCTGGGAGCTTGCTTTACTTTCTAGCGACCGTAAGGCGCCGCGCGCCCCGGAGGTGACAGCTCTCTAAATTACATCCTCGCCGGATGAGCAGCTGGAGGACATTTTCAGAGGAGCGCCCTGAAATAACCAGAGGGTGACTCACCTTAAACACAGTCTGACTCGGAAACCTACGGAAACGATGACGAAATACCGGGTGTTTCCAGGATGCTTTTGGGTCAGAACCCCGGTCCCCAGGCTGCGGGGTTAACTCCTGCAGTACCACACCTGATATTACCACTGGGAAGGTGACAGATACCAGCAATAGATTTGTTATAGCACATGCTACGCAAGTAGTGGAGTTTATAAATATTTCTGGTTCTCATGGACTCAAAAATGTAGTCGGGATGCTTGCGTTTTTTTGCCTTTTGGAAGATGCTGCCGTGAGATTGTCCTTCCCCCCGTCTCGTGTTGCGGCTGAGGGATATTGGCACCGAGCTGCTCGATACAAGACCTCCTCCCTCAGCTCAGATCTTCCTCCATGCAACCATCGCCTTGTGAAAGCAGCGCTCTCACTGCTAAGAAGAAGCGCCCACTTACGCCAACTTACAGGGGAACGGCCACTAATTGGCGTGGGAAGGAAATTATAAAGAATTGGCTCAGATTTACCTTTGGTGTGACACCAAAGGGTTTCCAAACGATGACTGACTCCGAAGGACTTCTCCAGGCGCGCACATGAGCGAGTGGCTGGGCTGCCCGCGGGTGGAGCGTCGCTGTCGAACAGGAGCCGATATCGTGGCGCTAAAGAGACACTGATGGCCCTGAAATTACTATTCCGCTAATGTAAAAGACAAAACCGTGTCACACTTGGCTGTGCTCATTCTAATGAAGCTGCCACACGCGCGCGGTTAATTGGATTTTTCCTCGGAGCCCGGGAGTAACAGCTGGATGGCAACATCTGGCAACACGGCGGGAGGGTGGGCTGGCTTGTGCAAAGCGATGGGAATTCACCCTTCGGGGTAGCACGGGGAGGGGGTGAGCTCTGCAAATGTCCCCACTGCTCGGGCAGAAGGAGCTCACCCCAACCCGCTCCGGGACGAGGAGCTCTCTCGTCCTTCCTCACATTTGAGTTATCTCCGGGCGGTGGGCAAACTAGCGCCGTCGTGTGTTTTAAAGCTTCTCCCAACTCCAGTGACAGGCACTAAAAGAAACGCTTTCATTTTTTTGTTTTATAAAAATGCAGGGGTTTTCATACTATCAGTTAATGAAATTTTGTTTTTCTTTAGCTAAACCAGGAAATTTTGGTAAGGAGCTACACCAGCAACGAAGAGTTTGTACGCTCCTCTCTACATTCGCTGAAAAATGCTGATCTCATTTTGTTCCGAGGATTAAGTCAAGCCCGCTGGCGTTTCCACTGCTATTAGTAATACGAATATATGGCAATATGAATTGCTACGAATTTCTGAATGAGGACAAATTGAAACTGAAACTTTAAAAATGAAACCAATGGGATGCAACGCTTCAAATCATCCTACGTGGAAAGGTTAAGTGTTTAAATACACATTTGGTATATGCTACACATGTATAATTAACAAGTGTATCTCTAAGATTATACACTTACACACACACTATATATATATTCTTTAAATTATTAATATTTTAAACTCTAATATGTAAAATAAGGGTTTTAAAACTTATTATATGGTTATTCTCAAATTCAGAGTTATTTAAGTTGAATTTTTAATGCACAGGAGGCATTATGCGCATTATAATAATTACGTAATAAGCAATTTAGGAATGCTCTCTGACCAGCGCTTCCTTTTTGATAATCTCCGGAGACCTTTCAGGCGGATACCGGGCACCGTTTACTCCCCCTGATACAAACCCTACATTCCGGGTCAGGCCACAAAGCAGCTGATACGGATATATTCCAGCTATTTTTAAAAATCGCAGCAATTTGCATCGAGCACTGGGTGCAGGAAAGGCAAATAAAAGTGACATTCACCCGGGGTGACCAAAAAGTGGTTGTTAAAAACATTGTTTGCCATCAGTTGTCTCCTAAAAGTACCATGGGGATGGAGGAGAGCGGAGACGCCGGTCTAGATGAGTCCCCCCAGGTCCGTGGGTTTCTCTGCTGGCCGGGGAATTGCTGAGCCGGAGGATCTGCCGTGTGACACGGAAAATGGGCAACTTCTCTGTAGATCTGACCGTCCAGGCCGAGGGCCCGGCGGGACGCAGCCGCGGGAGCTGAAACAGCCGGTTGAAAAAAAAGTAACCTCGTACCCGGTTTTGGTATTTGGATAAAAGTCCCGGTCTGAGGAGTGCGATGTGATGTTCTGAACCCAGAGGAGCCGCTGCCTAAAAATTACAGAACTCGGACGGCTTGTGTTATTTTCTCATGACTATGAATGTAACGGAGAGTAACGCACTGTGACTTGCGACTGTAACGTTTGACACCGAAAGCTGAGAGAGTTGGGCTCTATCTCAAGCCCAGTCGTTTTGCTTTGTCCATTTTGTTATCGCTTTCACTAAAACATCTAATTGTATTGGCTATTATTTTTAACAGATTAATGTGAAAATAAATAGCGTTTCTTAACGCTGCGCTGTCGGGTATACATTTAATAAATGTTACCTGTAGTGACACTTTCAGCCTCCTCTGAGCAAACTGCACAACCCAGTGCATTCCTTTCACGTAACAGCTGCAGCAGCTCCTTCCTCCTCTCCGTTGGCTCCTATTTGATCCACGCGATTCCTCGCCACACCCCGACACCGCTATCCTACCATTTGTGCCGGGACGTTTGGATCAGAGCAGACAGAAGAAACATCTCCGGGAGGATCCGTCCTGTTGGGAAACACGGTTGGGTTTGCCGTTCAGTGGTGACACTGTCACCCCCCGCGCGGGGACTCATGGGCCCCGCTCCTTCCCGCTGTCTCCTGCTGGGACGAGCGATGCCGAGGGAGGACCTGGCTGGCAGGAGCCGACCCAGACGCTGCCAAAGGGTAAAGCTCATCACGGCCAGGGACAGGGAAAGGTTTTCCTCCTGTATTAACGTCACTAAATAATGGTAATGGTTAATAATGGTGTCTCCTCGGGTAACAACCTTGTAACAGCGTTTGCAAATCCTGGGAGAGACAGTAACCCTCATTAAAACGGTTCTCCAGCAGCTCGCGGTGAGATCAGAAACTGCTTTTGACCCGCACATTTTTTGCCGTTTGTCGGGCCGTGTCCCTGCGATGCAGCGCGGGGCGTGCGCCTGCGCCACTCCTGGGTTTCGTTTCTGCCCCTTGGCTTAACGCCAACTGCCTCTGGCTGTTGGCATCCGACGGCAGCAGGCTCCGAATTCCTCAAAGCCACAACTTCGGGCTGCAGAGTTGAGGTTTTCCCCGTCACCTACTGACATTCTTTTAGAAGGGAGCGCAATCCGTGGGCCGCTCCAAGGGGCGAGTGGCGGGAGAGCTGCCCCCTCGCCTCCTCCTGTGCCGTCCCACTCCTGCCAACTCCTCTTTCCCATTCCCGGAGTCCCGCACAGCTCCCGGGGCTGCCTTGCCCCCGGCTCCCCCTGCCGCAGCAGCCACCGGGAGCCCAACGCGGGCCCGGCGGACGCCCGGGGTTTGGCAGCCCCGTGCTGGGGACGCAGGAGCCCCGACGCCCAACGGCCGCGCCGCAGCCAAACCCTTCCTTACAGCAGGGCGCCAGCCGAAGGTTCTCCTGACGTTTCAAAATTATACATTTCCCTCCTGTTAAATAATGAATGAAAAGAAAATAGAATTTTCTGCACTGCACGTACAAGCTCTCAGATTAATGTGCTGCTGCCCAGTATTCCCAGATTCGTTTTCCGTTGCAGCCGGCAGTGAGGCCGGGGAAGCATGTTTTGTTATTTTTCATACCAGGCAGCTCTTGCTTCCTCTACAAGTTTCCATCTGATTCCTCTCATGAAATACCTCTCGCAATTGAGCTAATCTCTCCTGCGGCTCCTCCTTTTCTCATTTTCACTGCCAGCCTTCGCCTTCTGTTCAGCACCCTGCGCCGCTATCGGGCTTGAGAAAATGCTTTTACGGGTTCTACCTATTCCATCTCTAACTTTAGAAAACGAAATATTTTCATGCCACCTCTACACACTGCAATTTTAAACGGATCTAATCGGTTCTGCCCTCTACCTTTTATAACCAGAAACATTTTCAAATGAAAATTGAGATATCCCATCTTTCGGTGATAGCCTAATCTCTCACTCTCTTCCTATATAACATTTCAAGCAATAAAAAAAAAGTTTGCCTGACTTTGAGAACTTACCCACAGCACAAAAGCCTTTTCCAAGAGTTTTAATTGAAGCTAAGCATCTATTTAGGTTACGGTGTTCTATCTTTAACTTGAATAGAATAACTCCTTTTCTTGTATTTAACCTTTGATCAGCTGCCTACCTTTGAACTCTTGGATGACTACCCCCTTCTTGTTATCCTTGTCCCACTTCTCCCGTAACTCTCGCGTAACTGCACCCTATAAATCAAAACAGAATTATTTTGGGTCAAGTAACGTTTTGGTTTTTTTTTTCCCCACAGGGATGGTTTCAGTCAATTTGTTTGTCCTTTCGTTTTTGAATATAACCACTATGGAGATCTGGGATATAATGCTGCAGGACACCTGTACAGTTTTAAATTAAAGTCAGTATTGGAAAACCAAAATTTTTATATATATATACCTTTGAATATTACAAAATATATATATATATATATAAACTCTTGAATTTACATATATATATATACACACACACACACCTTTGAATATTATAAAATATGTATATAAACTCCTGAATTTATGTTCCGGATTACATCTGAAAAGCCAACTTGCCCATGATGGACTTGGCCCAGGCCACTCCGTGGTCGCTGCCTGGATCTACCTCCCTTCTCCATCCCCCCGTTGCCCCCGGAGCGGGACCCCAAGGGGACCGTGCACCCCTGCGGGCAGGAGGCCGGGCAGGGGCGGGAGGGACAAGTGTCCCGCTGTGCTTGGGGGTTACTCCCTCTGGGTGACAGACACCCTTAGGGATGCTCCTCTTCCCTGCCAGGATTCCGAAACCTCAAGATAAAATAAATCGGCAATAACAACTAAAAAGAAAACGATGTCACACGGTTTAATTGGATCGGCACTTTTTCCAGCATTACACCTGCTGACGTCTCTCTTTTCCGGCTCCCTCCGATCACGCGAACGATCCCTGGTGATGCAGGAGGGGAACAAGGGACAAGCGGGTTGTTCTGGCTCTCAGCAGCCTTTATGTACAAAGCTGCCCCTACACAAGCGACGGGATGACTCCTGGTGCAGAGAGCGGGGAAAGACAGCTCTTAAATTGCTCAAACGGAACTGCTGGAATACGGCAATGGGCAGCTCGCGTCAGCACTCGGTCACCTAACTTCTGAGGTAGGCACCAACCCCAAACTAGCCCTGCCGAGAGCTTGTGTTAACGAGTTTTAAACAGTCCATTTCAGAACACAGATACTTGCAAACAGACCACCCAACCCTCCCATATCACTCGAAAGAACAAATGGCTACGCAAATAACAGTTATTTTTAAAAAAATTCACATAAATCAAAAATTAACACGTTAAAAATTGTGGCATGGTCTGAATTTCTCTGAAACCAGCATTGCATGAATGTTCTAAACTACTGATTACCTTGATTTAAGTGCTCGCGTTAGAGGGCTTCTTGCTTCAGGATAGATGCAGGCAACAATCTTCCTGACGAATACGTGTCTCCAAATGAATTCAGAACGGAGAATTGAATTTCTGTATTCATAACGCATGGACCGGTAAACGGTTATCAATCCCCTTCTCCCCACATCGTTTCAAACCACAGAGGTCTGAGTGATTTCTCATTCATATGGCACTCGCAGACCTGGCACACGTACAGAGGGTGGGGGTTTTTTCTGTCTTTTTCTTTCGAAATATCCTTTTTCATCACACTTCCCACCCCACTTCTTTCACTATCACATCCCAAACGAAGAGTAAATATTTGCTCACCTTGTGCGCGTGTAGAAATAAATAAAAAGCCGATGACAAAATTACTCACAAACCCTTCCACACCGGGAGCGGTCGCACAGAAAATCAGTTGAATGGAAGGGCGGGATACCCGGAAGGATGGAATGACGTGGAATGAAACTACTGACTGGAGTCTTGGCTCACGGTGCATTTTGACAGTGAATTTGTCACAGGCGAAGCTCCATACTTCATTTCAAAGCACACGCTGAACGTAGCTGGAGATACCACCGCTCCCTCTGTACGTACCTTCCTTCTCCCCCACGTACGTGAATCCGTATCAGCCTCTGAAACGCTCCCAAGGACCATTTCTTCCCTGCGCATTTATCTGTGACTGCGGCAGTAACACGCAGAGGCTCCCTTCAAAGCTTCCAGACTTTGAAAGAGGAACACGGAGAAAAAGTTCTGCTACTGAAACGACCCAACTGTTCGGTTCATTTTGAAACTCCTTCTCCATAGATAAACCTAATTTTCCCTCTGTTGAGTGGCAAGTTCACAAGGAAACCATAACAATAAAGAATGATGGTGAGAGAGCCGGCATTAGGTGACGTTAGTTGCCACCGAGGAAAGGCGTGCTGGTCCCTCACGGTCAGGGCTCCTGAGGATGCTCAGCTTCTGGCAGGCTCTTTTCTCCTCAGCACGCTCTGCATGGCAGCACCTAGCGAACAACGCAAAAGGGAATGGTTTTCATAAAATAATCTGAAATTAAATCATTTCTGAAACTGAAGAACATCACCGAGATGACCATAAAGAAGGATCATCTTATTGAAACTAAAAATACGTGATAAATAATACTGTGGAGAGGGCAAGCGAGGTGAGACTTGGGAGAGTCTGGGACTGCAAAGTTCAATTAAAGCCTTTTTTCGAGCATCTTTATGTTAGTGCTACTGTGCACGAATAACTCAAAGAGGCTGCCAGTTCACGTGCCTTATTTCACCGGGGCGACACCTCTGTGCTCAGGTAATGGTTGATAGCGTGCTTTAGATATGAGTCAAGTACACGAACCCTGCTCAAGTTCGGCAGTGCCGGGCGACGTTTCCGTCAGAAGAACCTGCCCGTGCAACTGCAGGCTGTAAGAAGCGCACGAGAGCGTGAGGAATGTCGATCTGCGGTTATGAAAATACCCACAGTTAAAATATTTCGCACGACCCGGTGATTTTTACACCTGGAGATGGTACGCTTGTAGACATGATTTAGCCAGGCTCGCTTTAAACGAAAGTTATGTGCCAAGGTGAACGGGGCTGCGCGTCCCTCTGTATTGTTTTATAACAGGGAGCTTGAAGAATACACCGGAATTTTTTTTTTTATTCTCGAAGACAAAAAAAATAGGCTGCTTAATGCTTTTTCTCCCAACGACGCGAATGCCCCAGGCACAGGACAGGAGAACATGTCGATAAGGGGGATCTCCTGTATATTTACATCCCAACCACGTGCGGGCAGGGCTGGGGGCTGGTGCCGGCCACCAGTTGGTACGTGGAGGGCGACAGCCCGGCCTGGGCGGTGGGTCACCTATTACAGATGCACTGGGCAGGCGTCCCTGGGAGCTGGAGGTACCTGCGCGTCCGCTTGGCGTGATGGGCTCCCAGAGGTGGCCGCAGAGCATCACGTACAGCCGTAGATACAAAGACATAGGTCTAAAGACGTAGATGATCCTGGTGCGGATCCACTGAGCACAGATAACTACCTAACCCCAAAATAAACTCCACCACAGAGAGATTCAACACACTAGAGTAATTTATAGCACTGGATATTATGTCCACGACAGAAAACAAACATTTGCATAGTTCGAACTAATGAGACAATCTAAGTCTCGGTGCATTCTACTTTGCTTTGATGGTTCCATTAAAAAACTAATTTGCAAATAATTTAAAACTATTATGCCTATACACACACACACATATATATATCCCACATTGATATACAAATATGTGGGTGTTATTACTGATCCACACAAGTATTACACAACTTTGCTGACATGACACAGAATCATGGAGTATTTTTTGGTTGGAAAAGACCTTTAAGATCACCATGTCCAACCATCAACCGAACACTGCCCAAACCACTACTAACCATGTCCCTCAGCGCCACATCTACATGATACCTCCAGGGATGGTGACTCCACCACTTGTTCCAACGTCTGACAACCCTTTTGGTGAAGAAATTCTTCCTAATACCCATCCTAAAGCTCCCTTGGTGCAACTTGAGGCTGTTTCTTCTTGTCCCATCGCCTGTTCCTTGGGAGAAGAGACCGACACCCCCTGGCTACCCCCTCCTTTCAGGGAGCTGTAGAGAGCAAGAAGGTCTCTCCTCAGCCTCCTCTTCTCCAGGCTGAACACCCCCAGCTCCCTCAGCCGCTCCTCACAAGACTTGTGCTCCAGACCCCTCACCAGCTCCGTCGCCCTTCCATGGACCCGCTCCAGCACCTCCATGTCTTTCTTATATACTACTGCCCCGGTAAATGAGTGAATATTGTGGAAATAGTTTCCCTTCCCTTCCCTGCGTGGGCAGAGGTGGAGGCAGAGCCCCAGGCACGGCGCCGCTGGGGGCCGGTGCTGCAAAGAGGAGCTGAGGAAGGCTGGTGGGAAAAGGCAGCAAACCTTCACCACAGGTGATTCCCCAAAGCCTCGCAAGTTAAATTTCCCTGGTGTTAATACATGTTTTGTTTTATATTTATATTTATATTTATAATTTAATTTTTTATATTATTTATATATATATATAAGTTTATATTTATAATTTAATACAGGTAAATGCATGTTTTTCACGGGATCAGTAAAAACGTCTCTGCATTTTCTCAGCCTTTTTCGGACTTGGGATTTTTCTCACAGGGTGTAAGCCAGGTAGGATTTCACTGAAATCTCTGGCATTACCCTGAAAAAACTCCCAGAAGACGGTGCCCACATCTTTTCTAGTAGCGGACTATTCTGAATGTTTTCTCAAAGTTTGTCGCTTCTCATCTGCGTAGTGAAAACAACTTTCAGATCAGCATTCCCCTTACTGGATGCACCTTATGCCCTGCTCTACTGGCTGCCAAAAAGCTCAAGTTTTTGATATTTCTTCAGACATTTTTATGCTTTTATGTCTTCCAAAAAGTGAATGTTGCCATCAGCCAGCACAGGCTTTCGCTGGCAGCGCCACATGCATGACCAGACTGATGATTTAAATACTCTCTCAGTACCTAGAAAATAGCACCATTCATTAATATCTTATGAGAAGAATTTTGGGTCAGGCTTTTTGCCTCTCATAATGCATTTTAATGCATTTCTTATTGAGTCTTCCATTCCAGTTCTGGAGAGGTAATTCATACTTTCCTTCTACTCAATATTTCCTTCCAAGAGAAGAACAAAAGCTGGAATTCTCTACCTACTGCTAGATAATTCCTATGAGATTTTTTTATTTATTACTAATAGCAGCTAGATAGGGAATATACTTTCCACCATACCATAAAGCATATTTATGAGAATACAGATACTTACATGTGTCAAAAAGGAAATTATTTTTTCCTTAAATAAAGGGGGAGCAAAACCAAAAGAAGCATTTTTTTTTAACGACTACGCATTGAAAATGTCAAACTTTGAGGCTAGACGTTTCCAACGTAGATTGATTTGAAGTTCCTTTACATATTGGGTAATGAATCATAATATTCTTTTTGTTGTTGTTGTGTGGAAACAACACCCCAGAGAGAAAATATTTTCAGCTGCTAGAAACGCGGCTTTCACATTCATGTATGGCATGTAACTATATAGAACGTGTCTATTATGATAAATATTTACAACCACAGACACGCATCTGCATATCCTGCGGAACTGATTATGTCAACGGGAAAATACTCAGTTACTTGACAAAAGATACCGCTTTTCTCTTTTTTAATATAGAATGCACATAATAAAAAAATATAACATCTTGCAGCGTTCTTTCCAGCACCTGTGAAGAACACTATTTTCATCCTACGGTGACTCTGTAAAAAGTTAACACCTTTAGAGATTGTGCTTATTTGTTTTTATGGATACTTATGCTTAGAAAACCCATGGCTGTCTACACGCCCTGTATTCACGCACACGTGGAATCACAGAATCTTCATGGTTGGAAAAGACCTTTGAGATCATTGAGTCCAACCATACACACACAACAACAAACAAAAAAACCCCCCAAAAAACCCCAACCCCTACAATCTCTGTCACTAGAGCATCTTTCCAGCTATCTGTTCAGCTGCGTAGATGTATGGATATAAGCAGTGCGCTTCCTTTGGGGTTTTTTTGAGATAATTTTAAATCATCATGAAATCTAATAAATCAGTACATCCGTGGTAGCAAGGCTTCAAATACTACATTCTTAATATTTTGGCAATTATCTTCAAGAACGATGACAAAATAAACAATTTCCCGCAGCCTGCCATTTGATCATTTTTTCTTAAAACCTTTATTGCATTTTTTTGCGTGAAATGAGCTACAAAAGAACGCCTCTTCAGTTTGTTCCACTACGGCGTGAAAGCCGAAAGCGGCAGCCACGCGCTTATTGCAGGACGTGTGTGAGAACGTCACCACGGCGCTGAGGTGCCCACACGGAGAGCACTGGGTACCTGCTGTACGCGTGGCAAACCCACAGCAGCTCCCGAGAAACTTCAATCCCTCAGTCCCTTTACTGCGACTACCGTGCTTTTGTTCTTATTTACTTTATGGGTAACTTATAAATATTTAATTTTAAGAGGACCCATGAAATAAAATGAGCTTTTAGCACAAGGTGACCGACTGGTGATTTGGTTTAACTTTCAGGTACAATTAAAGCTTTTATTGCCATCCTACTGGAAGAGCACAGACACGGTAAAATAAGTGAGATGGGGAGGTTCAGCCCAGGTGGAGCCTCCCGAAATCCCGAGGGCACCCTCCATCCATCCCTACGTGCCCACGGCTCCGGGGGATGTGCCTGGGAAACCGCATCCCTGAGCCCACCAGGAGGGGAGCAAAGAGCTGGGTTCCACGAGAGCTACGAACGGAGGGGGTGGGATGGGGAAATGTTTGTATATAGTACTGTGGAAAAACAGGGAAACCAGGAAAACATATTATCGCTTTTTTAAATTCCAAGTCACATATTTTAACAATAGGAAAAAAATACCCCACCATTATTGTTGAAACCAAAGAATTTCAACTTCCCAGCCGCCTGTTTTGTTGTCAACTTCAGAAGTTTCCGAAGCCTAACAACATTACTTCAAAAGTACTTGGTTTAAATGTACACTAGATAATGAAAGAACATCTTTTAAGAGGACTTTCAGACAGATAAAAACCCCCAGCAAGCTTACACGGCTGACATCTTGACAAATGATGTACCAAAAAAGATCGGGTCACAGAAATAAAGATGGTGGAGGAGAGCGACGCTTTCTCCCCAGCTAATTGACAACTTGGGAAACAAACGCATCAAAAGAAATACATTATGATATTACTCCAGTGAATACAGCCTGTCAGAAAACGCAGGCTGCTTATTAGTTTGGAATAAGCATTCATTTTGATCTCAGGCAGGGCAGAGAGATGAGTTCTGGAAGCAGAAGAAATCTATCCGCGAGGGCTCGCAGCACAATGTGCTCGGAGAAACAATGAAGGCGCTTTTGAAGGCCCATTAGACAGCAGCGAGAGAATCTGGAAAGGCAACAATTCAAATATTCCTAGTGCTCTGCAGCTTCTTTCTTATTTAACAGCTTAGCAGGGCTGCATATATTACAGACGAGTTGGAAATAACTTCGAGATGGGAAGTTGGGAAGAGGAATATGTTAAAGGCATCACTCAGCTGCTCCAATGACTCTGGATTCAGGACAGTACAATTTGGCGCGGAAACCACTTCCAAGAGGTGTGTTCAGGAGAAAAATCCAGAAACCTGGCATTTGATGTCAAGTATTTCAGACCCAACCAAGTTACATGAAACTGTTTCCTCGTCTGACCATGCTGTGGAAACGTGGAGCTGGGAATCTCCCAGAACGTTCCCCAAAATTGCCATCCAGCAGCAGGAGGAAACGGGGTGCTGTTCACTTCCATAGCCCACGTTAGATGTAAGCCTACCGCAGACCACTAAAAAACCCTGCGTATTTTGAATATGACCATTCCCTGCCAACACATTTGTTGTTAGCAGTCTCACCGCAAGAAGATCTACCAGCTCTGACAGTCCTCCCAACGCACCCGTTTTTAAAGATAAGATTAAGGAGTTAGGGAAAATGGAAAATAACGTAATAAACGTGACATCCTGGAACTTATTAATGAAACAGATAAAGTATTACTACAAGACAGAAATGGGAAAGAAGGAAAAGAATATAGTAAGACCCCTTTAAAAAGTGCAGAGAAGAAAATATGACAATTTAACTTCAAGCACGGTCTAACAACTTTATGACTGCCTTCCCACCCCAAAGTCAAATAAGCAGATTTTAGGACATTCAGCATCAGATTGAATTCACTCCTAAATCCAGTTCCATTAACCACCTTGTTTTCAGACCCCTACACCACAGTGCTCTGTGGTGCAAATATAGGGAAAGGAGCGGGGGGCGGATAAGACTTTCTGTGAAAATGCTTTCCCGCTCCGTATTTCTCTCTTACAATTCTAGAAAAACTCAATAAATGTGAAATAAAAATGTTAAAATGCTAAAAAAGTTGCGTGTATTTCTGACATAGCTGATTGCATCTTCATAAAAACGTGTGGAAAGAATAAACAACATGTTGATGCAATTGTCCTTTTCCGTTTTCGCAAGTACCACCACAAACGGGGATGGTGAAACCTCGACACTACCGATGTCAGATAACCTTTCTAGCGTCTGGGTCCAGGATCTTTACTCAACTTAAGTGGCTCCGTTTCCATAACATATTTTTATTTTCAGCAATAGAGAAATACTGTGAGACAATTACTCTACTAAAATACGGTATTTGAAATGAAAAAACCATACACGAATGTTTCACCTTATTGGAAAAGGAACCGTACCCTTGACATTTGACTGAGAACAGAGCTATACTTTCAAGGATTTTACCACTAATACTTAAAGGAGTAAATAGCAAAGTTCCTTCTTATCTTTATTTGTCTACAATTGTGTTCAAACAAACCAAAAAACCGGGGTTTCAAGCATTTGTTGTATTGCCTATGATGTCCTCAGTGGATGGTCTTCTGCTGTTGAACTGCAGATTTACCGTATCTGGATTTTTTTAACTAGACTTTGATTTTGAGAAATAACAGACCAAACCTGAATTGTCCGTTGTTCATTTCTATACCCTGATATTGCAGTTATAATGCTTTAATGTTAACAAATATAGCTTAAACATTTTTTTTTTTTCATTTTTAGATAGTATTAAAATAGCACTGAAAGTCAGGAGCACCCGGTTCGTTTATGGACTGGTGAACACCGCCCATCTCCTGCAGCATTCACCTTCACCCTGATACTGCACCATCTGAGACATCTTAAAAAGAAAAATCTTCTCATGCGCGTTTACACAAGTTAATGGTGATATGCTCACCAAACTAAGCATGAAAGTACAAAGTGCTGCTTAAAACCGGAGATGCCTTCGATCAGAGAGAAGTCCCTGCAAGAGAACAATTTCCCATCGCTGCTTTGGCCGCAATGGTTATTTCCCTGTGCAGGTGACGGGCTGACTTCCTGCACGAGGCCGCTCAACGGCTGTGGTGAACAGGTTAACCGATGAGCAGAGACTAAAGTGAAGCGTGGTTGAACTCGGCTTGGCAGAAATCAGTGTCACGGGCCTCCAGGGGACGAATCGGCGTCACTGCGAACACGTGCCCACCGTCAGAGAGGGTACGTAGCTGTACCAGAGCCTTCCTCAGCAGAAGGGAGCACAGACCAAATAACTGATTTCAACATCTAAAAATACGTCGGTATCAAGTCAGAGACCGCCTTCTCTTCAAAATTTATACTTATTAGAAAACGACTGAACGCAATTAACAGACAGAGGGCAATCAGAACAGAAAACAGCAAATGGCATTTCACTTGTCTCATCTGACAGCCTAATGGCAAAACCACCCACAACAAAATTATTGTCTAATATAAGAGCAGAGATGAAGCGCTCTACAGGAATGAAGGAAAACCATGGCCACTTGATGGTGACAAGTTGGTTTAGATTTTCTAGATGGATATAACACATCCTTCCATCTCCATCAGCCTTTGCCAAACAACTTTCTTTTCTCTCTTGTGGGAATTTTCCACTTTTAGTTTATTGGTATTTTCCACTGGAAAAGGAGGAGGAAAAAAGAAATCATTCTACCGCTCTCCCTTAATAACTCCCAAGCATTGGCTGAGCAGCAGCCTGCCTTAAGATCCTCCAGCCCTTTCTCGCTTTTCCAAATAACTTCTACAGAGTTAATAAAAACTGCAAACATCAGTGACCACTAAAAAAAAGGGGGGGGGGGGGGAAGAAAAAAACTCACACGTAAGCCCACCAAACAACATCAAACACCAACAGTTTTCACGTATTATTGCAGAACGGCTTCAAATCCCTTATGTACACAACTGAAGACCTGCACTTACCCGCTATTGCAAAATCCATCGCACAGCCTGGCTGTCCTCAGGTGTTTCTAATATGTGCAGGTAAATATTGATAAAACATCATTTGGAGGGCTGAGAATTCTCCGTCAATTCCCCATAACTCTTGCAGAAAGGCTTCCCGGGCAGTCGCTGGTATGAAGAGTTGAGCAGTTCTCCTGGCCGACCGGTGAGGGGCAAGGCAGGAGCCAAGCGATTAGAGTGGGCTAGAAAATTGGCAAACAAATTAGTAAGATAAAGCTAAATTCAAAGTCACAAAAAAGGTGAACTCGCAGTTTGAAGCAGCATCACGAGAAGAAATGCAGACCTTGGAGTACACATCTACTTACAGGAACACTGGGTTACCTGACCAGGAGGTCTGTGCAGGGTTATTACGCTGACTCATTGGTTTTGCTAGTAGTAAATCCTACTGCTTTTCTCCTAAAGGTGATTTTTTTTCTCTTTTTCTCAGTATTGTGAAATCAGCAATTATTTGATATGCTTGCTATAGAGCCCTTTCATCATTCCACTATCACGGTTGCCAAAAGTTTTTGTCTTCTGCAAATGACACAAAGTCTGAAAAATACTGGGTATTTTATGAAACCTCTTCTAACGCATTCTCTATGCAACCACGAAACAGCCTTAGGTTTTACATGCTACACTGGAAATTTTGGATTTTACTACAAATCAGATTAAAAGAAATTTGAGATTAAAGGCAATCTCCTACTAGATATCCTCAAATAATAAAGAGAAAAGACATGTAAGAGGTGACCCTCTGGGGAAACTAAATCTTGGAGAAAGTAATTTTTTTACAAGTAAATTTGCATTTTTATCCACACTACAGACCTTGTATGTACACCACCTGTCACCAGGCTGCTTCACGAGGACGCTTCTGCGTTCCTGCCCTGCTGCCCGACTTGCTCCTGCCATGAGATTGCCAGCCCACTTTGTCAATTAAGAGTCTTCACTGGTGGCTGAAATAATTCTCCTGGAGAAAGGTGCGATGTTTATTAGTCTGCACGGAGAAAATCTACAAGCGAAAAGCTCTTTTCTGAGCAGGAAAGCTGCACACGGTGTGATGTTACTCTGTCGATGACAACAAGGACCGTTCCCTCCCGGCCTCTCGCCACCGGGCGGTGGTGGGTTTGCGCAGACGCCTGCATACAGACCTTCCTCAGTCAGGCTGTGTTTTCTCCTCTAACTTCTTGCATTTTCTCTCTTCAGACTTTTTAATGAGGGAGAGTCGTACAACTTTATCTTACAAGTAAGCGTCCTTGTGCTCTCCTACTTGTTTTCCTTGAACTTACCAGTCACGCCTCGTCTATGTGTTTGAGAGCGCGGTTAAAAATTGTACGTTTTACATCAAAGAACTTGGTCCGGCGGCTGTTTTTCCCACACTTTTATTTCTCTCTACCATAAAACCAATCCTCCATGAACTTATCACCACTAAATGCAATAACAGAAAACAAAATGCACTGCTGGAAACTTTAGTGCTAACCAACCCTTATGGCTATGTTAGAAATGCTATAAAACACACCTTGTTTACGGGAAAGCCGACGCATTCTTTTTGTGCCTGTAATCTCTGTAGACCACAGCTGCCCCAAGCAGTTTTGATGATTTTGCCATAAGAGTTGTGAGAAACTTTAAGGAAAAGGCCACCAGATCATATATTTGCATCCCAAAATGTCACGTGGAGCATTCAAGTTTGCCATGTACATTATTTGCTACAGTGATCACACAATTTAACAAGTTATTAAAAATAAGGCAATTGCATACTGAGTTCAGGGCATTTCCTTTGCAGGCTCAGCTATTACGCATTTTATTTCACTTTGCAGAGAATTTTGTTTCGTCTACTGCAGAAATATTATCATCAAGTATTAATAGTTTTTTTCTGTATTCATAGTCATAATATGCCAAGCGTTTGACTGTTTTCCGCCATTCTAATAAACTATTCTGCAAGGAAAGAATTACGAATCGTCTTAGACGATGAAGCAATATCACCCTCGCAGTCGAAAACTAAGTTCCATTTCTAAAAAGCACAATAGAGAGCAAGTCTACATGACAGATGAAGAAATGCTGGGGCTCTCGATGCACAAATGCAATTTGTCAATCTTTTTCTTTTCAAAATACCAGAACACTTCAGATATTCCTGCACCTTCTTCACACAATGCAAAACCCACTTGAACTTCTGTGGGAGGCAATTAACAATAATGAAAGCTAACTTCAGTTCTGAGTACGTTGTTTTTAAATGCCACCCGCGGAAGTTCAGGTAGATCTTCAACACTTTTCCCTTTCAAAAAGGAGATGGGCCGAGTATATTATACACTGAGAGCAAGAGCTTTTGTTAGCCTTCATTGCAAATTCAAAACATTGCCCTCATAGCAGAAATCATGGCTCACTTTGAGAAGGTGAACGCATCGGGTACAGACTCATTTTACTTACAAAGACTAACTGTAACGTGGGTAGGAAGGAACTCAACCTCCAGATCCACCTCAGATTCTGGGCGTATCTGTCTAGATTGCACCTAGATTTCACGGCCTCTTCTTTTTTTCCGTGGATGCCATCTAAAGACAACCAGCAGAAGACAGCTTTCGTTTCCAGAGCAAAGTTTAAACAGATCAAATTTCTCATAAACGTGTAAGCATTTCCTTTCTGAACCGCTTTTAAACAGAAGTTCCCTACAGAAAAAAAAAGACTAAGACTTTGTTAAAATGAAGACACTCTTTGTATAATATTTTAGATTAAATTCATGATTTAGTAAGTGCAACGATTGCTGTTATTACACTTCCACAGCATTTCGAAAAAAGTAGATGGCCAGGAAAAATGCAAAGAGTTATTGCTAACAAAGATGTAGTGTAACACATTTAAAGCTCTTGCCAACTACAAAAGTAGTAAAGTTTGAAGAAGATAATACAACAAATGTAATGGTTTGCTTTGCATCTTAAAATAGATAATGAAGCAACTAGACACAATATATCTAGCAGTTAATGCGCTCAGTGCTACATAAATAACAGGTTACTGCAGTATTGTTTAGTATGCTAATAAAACTAACAGATGACCAGATTATGGCTCTTTTTTCACACCGTTGGTTTTGATGGGTGATATTCTCCCACTGAAGTTAGTGGGGCTATTCCCATCAATAAGACAACCGCAAATTTTGGACCATTAGAGCCAAATATAAGCCAAAACACTATTACTCCCCTTCGTGTAGAACAACTGATTTTGTGAATGGGGAGAGGGGGTCAGGTCTTTAGGAACAGTTTAGGAACAGCAAATGTTCCCAGAGCACGACCGCGTTCGCAGGTCCCGCAGGAGCCTCATCTCCCAGCCGGGGCAGCTCCATCCCCGCAAGAGACGGCTCCTGTCACTGCTCCCCGCCCCGACCCCTCGTCCCGGCCATCAGCACCTTCAAACTGGAGAGGAAAGAGCAATCACAACACGCTGAACGAGGAGGTGAAGAGAAACAGTCATCTAACGGCGGCAGTCAAGGCTTAGGCTGAAATTTAAACAATCTTGTACCTAAATGCCCTGTTTCTATTCACACTAAGAAAATCCTCTTGACATAATGTAATTACACCTAAGAGGACATTATACCACAGCATAAGCGAGAAATTTTGACAACACGGTGTCATAGCTGATGACATTATCTGAGTCACTTTTGATGGGATTAATGTTGTTTAAGTAAGCTGAAGAGAATTTCACTGCACGAAATAGAATAGCAACAGAACAACAGGTCCAGAGGGTGAACAATGCTGTTATAGGCAAAGGCAGATAATTATGAAATGTAATTATACTTTGAGTTTCTCAGGGAAAAGAGCAAGACTTGATAAACATTTTAACACATTCTTGCTGTGAGGAAAAAAAAAGGACGTTTCAAGGAAATTCAAAACACAAGCCAGCAGTTTTTGCAGCAAGAGACTGAAACTCTGAATCCTGGGATTAGACAGGTCATTTAACTATATGAAAAGACCATTTATTTCATGTAACCTATACCTGTACAAATAAAAAGTAACATGAATATCATACATACGTGTGCATATTCATGTACGATGAGAATTTTAGGATCTAGGACTAATCATCGGCCCCCTTTCTTTGCTGGTGGCTTGTCTCCACATCCCTCAGAGGCGATCCCACCACTTCTCCCCAGCAGTACGTATAGGCAGGATCTAGCTTGGATGCAATTTCCTAAACTTTGTATAATACTCTGAACAAAATCGTATGAAAAACCTCCTACGACAAAGGAATAGAGGTAAGGAATCCCATTTATTCTATCTCCCTGTGTATAAAAATGTGCGACATTGAGTAGGTCACACTGACGTTGCCCAACATGGGCTGAAATGGATTTAACATGCCTTTTCTATTATAAATTGTGAAAAAGAAGAGGACAATAGGATGAGAGTGGCTACGACTGACAAAACAACCAAACACACGTTACTGGATAAAGCAGGAAAATTTTTGTTCACTCCTTACAATTCATTGTGAATTAAACTTTTCACACATAGCAAACCATATATGATATACACGACCTGCTCCCCCTCCTTTTCCACACACACAAAAAGTGGGATTTGCTTTGCTGAGGACCCCAAAAGTAGAAAAAAAGATGAGGATGGAAATATTGTACTGGACATATTTTAAATAACTCTACTAACCGCATAATGTAGTTTGGATTAAAAAAAATAAAATAATTGACGACTCAACGCTGTTGCAAGACGTGGCCTCAGCTGAACTACAACTTCGTTATTTGGAGTTACTTGTGCAAAACTGTCCTTCTACCTTATGTTCATCCAATTTAGGGCAGGTATTATGGGGCCAGAAATGCGTGGTGGCTGCAGAAACAGATGTGCTACAAACTGGGAAAATCTGTAACCGCGTTAACTGGGATCCCTCACCTTTTCTCAGGTTCAAATCAAGATTTTCGTGCGTAGTTATTCATGCGTTTGGCTATTTTGATGATTTTTATTTTTTTTTTAAATAATCATTTTGCAGGTATTGAAAAGAAATCCAGCAGATCAAAATCTTCTAACACAAGCAATGACTAATTAAAAAAGTGCTTTGTGATGTTAATAGGGAGGGACAAGAAGATACATCTAAAGTGCGTATTTTTGTCATTTGGTGTCCCCCTTAACAATAAAAACCTATAAGTTGTCAAAAAGTCAAGGTGTGTTGACTTCACAACAAGCACGGAAAGGAAAAACCTTATGAAACAGCACAAGAATAGAAATGCTGTAAGAGAAAAGAAAACTTTGGGTTACCATACATTTTTCAACATTTGCTCAAGATCCAAGTATCTAAAAATAAAAATGTCTGCCTTTCCCACTAAATTAGTTTCATCCAGAGTATCTTGTCGGATACATACATTATATAAAACCAAAAGAAGAGGGTATTAAAAATAGAAGAAAATAAATAAATCAGAAAATAGAAAGCAAGCAAATATCTTGCTTTGAAATAAGAGATTTGCTTTCATATACATAAATACAAATGATTCTTTTATCATGGCATATGTAACCTTAATTAGAGGTGCACGTACAGGATTTTTCAAAAAAACTACAGAGGATCTGTCAATATAGCTCACAATGTGCACGGAACTCTGGTGTGCAGCAATTTCTTCTGCAGAAACACGTGGAGGCTTGTTTACAGCAACATATTTTAAAATGTTTTTAAAAACAAATTAAAAAAAATCAAATAGCAATCAATTCTGCACTATGTATTGCCCGAAGAGACCATCTAAAATGAGTACGTTCATTATCTGATAATTATTTTTTTTTTCCATAAACTTATTTCTCTATCTACCTAAAATAATTTTGAAACCTATTTGACTTACTGCAGCCTCTTAGCGGAGAAAGTTTTTTCCCATGCTGGTAGACTCATATCCTCATTATTCATGACACTCCTTGGCTCTTTTGACCTCGGAAAACTCATGCACATATTGCACAGTCTGGCACCGATCTCCCAAAGGGACTGGCAGAAGGGAAAGCGAGAAAAAGAAAGGCAGAAGAGGAAGGACAGACAGACGGAAGCATTGCTCCGCGTCTCGATTTGACAACTCGGTCCTCTCAGAAAAGGGGTCACAACCAGAAAACTCGCAGAGTTCTGCAGAACACACAGAGATCTAACAGCTCTAATTCCAGCTACAGCACTATTTTAAAGGACCCATTAAAAAAAAAAAAAAAAAAAAAAGGAAAAAGGAAAATACAGGAACCCAAGCACCCTGGCTTATTTAGAGTTCCCGTGATTTCAAATTCCAGAGGCTGAAAGCACTGGGTGCCTAAGTCAGTGGGGAAACCGCAGGCGGAGAAACCCCACTGGCTTGAATCCACCGTTTTCCTGCCTTCCTGACACATTTTTTCAAGTAAAACTGGACATCTCAAACTGTACATCCACTGCCCATTTTAAAAACTCAGGGTTAAATCTAATAATCATCTAATGGTCGGTGACTAATTCAACTATGAGCACGTGAGGTGTTTCGGTATAAAATCACAGAGAATTGTCATCAGAGCTCAGTAGGTGGCTTTGCAAGAAATTAAAGAGGATCAGGCAAGACAGGAAACGACTAGCAGTGAGAAGGAAATATTTGGGCACAAAATACGATGGAAAAATATTTTCTTGGAAGTACTGTATTAGAAATCCAAGAGTTTGCCTGTATTAATTAAAAAGTAATGGAACAACGCCATTACTTTCCACACGGATGTTGGGAATGAAGAGGTTTTCTTTGACATTTAGAAGTCTTCAGGATTCCCTTTGCCTATTGAGATGTCTTCAAAATAACTTCTAATGTAAAGCAAAGAGAAAGAAATGGTAGCAAACTAATTCACTAGCAGCGAACATGAAGAGTCAGTGGTTAAGGTATATTTAGAATAACAAATATGAAAATATTTGATACCTTAACAGTAACATGCACGATCTTATAAACTTATGTGCCACTCCCTCTGTGCTAGATGGTATTCTTAACGTGGCTCAGGATGGACCAAGTGTCGGTCTAAGAATGTATTTGTGGAAAAATGCAGATTCAGGTCAACAGAACTATTTATATCCAATTCACAAGATTGCCTCATCTAAGGAAAAAAGTTTTAGTAGACATCAAAGCGTTTTATTTTGTTTCAGCATTTCAAAGCAAAATTGTTTCTATTTTTTACTTTCAATGTTTCATTTCAAAGTACTTCTTTTTTAAAGAGTAAAACATACAGACATTTTTAAGATTTTTGTTTTGCGAGAGAGGCTAATGAAAATAGTTTAGATTAACATAAAACAAGCCGTGAGCTGTCTGAGGTGGTTTTGGCTCGCCCAAACAAGTATCAGTTAACCCCACCGCTTCACAACTTCGCAACTCAACTGAAACAAGAAACTACGAGAAACAGCAGCCCGTCACTTGATAAATAAAATACAGTCAAACGGTCGTATCATATTATAATGTGTGTATGGCTCCACTCCTCAAAGTATACTTTTAATAAAGCTTCATTTTTTTTTTTTTTTTTTTTTGCAGAGTTGGTATCAAATAACTCAAGTCGCCAGGGCTCCATGCAAACAACGGCCTGATGGCACATTCTGAAAGTTCAGGGCTTCTGGCGTGCTTGTGGGCACGTGCATTTATATGTGGTACCTGCCTATTGTATATCTCCTATTATGTATGTGTACTATAATTACGTATAGATTTACACATACGTCATAAAAACATTTTTATACAAAGACACTAAAGTACTGAGAATAAGTATGCATTTTTGACGCTTCTGCTTCTTCTCCGCTTGGTCACAGAAATGCAGATAGCATAGTTTAAGAGCTGAAACGGTGTTTGTTCCTTTATTTCCTTTCCTTTCTTTTATACAGTTTTTTTCTCCTTTTAAGATTCTGTGACCTATTTGCTAAGGAAAGAGCTTACCTGTTTGCCGGGAAGGAGCCTGCCTGCCTGTCTGACTCGAACAAAGCCATCAGCTTGATCACAGGAGATGCAGCCGTTTTCCCCGGCTAGACAGCACACGAGAAACTCCGTGTCGCGTCATTCCTAAACATTTACCCTGGAGGTACAAATCCCATCATTCTCCACTTCTAAGCCACCCACTGCAAACCAAGAAAACTTGGGAAACATCAGATTTCAGCGTTATTATTTTTTGCACAAGAGAAACAAACCACTCAATCAGTCATCTCCATTAAGAGAGTTTCTCAAGCAACGTTCTAAGAATTTATAGGGTACTACTAACAACAATTTCAACATGTGGTGTTCATTTGAAGAGTTCACAAACCCTGTAAAACACTGGGACAATCGCTGGAAGATGTCGCTTTGCCTGCACTCTAGCTAGCGATCAGGAGAAAAGCCACGTGGGTAAAGCCTCCTTTTTCGCTAGCTGAAAGTGTTTCAAAATTACAGCAAACGTCATCAGACAGATTCACCCTCATGAACTTTTGCCTAATAATAGATATAACCCCAAACCATCTCTCCAAATCCCAAAAAGTTAGTCCATTAGCATGCTTATTCTTTGAAAAAAGCCAGAGAACAAAACCATCCCCAAAGGATGCTCTTGTGTTTGCAGTGCTGCGTTAGGAACTAAACAGCAACTTTTTGTAACAAACTCTTCTTTTTATGGGCCACAAGTCAAACAGGGAGAAAAAGGCATTTCTGCCTCTCAGTGGTAGAGGAAGGATAAATGCATTAAGGAGTGAGAACTCCATCCTAGGAAAAAAAAAACCAACAACATAACACAAACTTAAAAAACCAGAGAAACTGATAAATACTTTTCACCAAATCTAGGGAGACAGAAAACAAATTCCAGAAGGCTATAATTACTTTTAAAACATAAAATGAAAGAAACCCAAAATTCACAGTAGAGTGCACTACGGAAGAAAAACCAAGCAACCTACTTTCCTTCAAACCCGTAAAATTCAGTCTAGTACGTGAATTAGACATTGAAAAATAACTGGGTCTTTACAGCAGGCCAAAGTCTCAAACCATACTTCAGGCATTTGTATGCGGAGTTCCTTAAGGCTCACTGGGAAAAGCGGCATTTCGACCAAAAAAAAAGGAAATAAAACTGAAGCTCTCAATTGTATTTACATCGAGAACGGGAAACCAGCCCATGAAGAGAGCTCTCTGGGAAGGACGTGTTTCCATAGAGCTGCTAACTTCTCGAGGCAACACAATAAATCCTGTAACAGATCGTAATTGGATTTCCATAGCAGAATCTTCACATTCTGATATTATTCTGATTCAATTTCTCAAGTCGTCGGGACGTATTTCTCAGAGGGTCTCACAAAGACCATTTTTCTTAGCTGCTGTGGGACTCCAGCAGACAGGAGAGAGCTGGGTAACAGATGGCAAGCTTACTGCTTTGTGGTATCAAAAGAAGGCTTGCGCTGCTTTTGTTTTGCCATTTGTTTAATTTTACAGATCTGTGGATATGCAAAATTAAATAAAACCTTCTATTCCCTCTGCCCAATGCATAGTTATGATTTATGCTCTAAATAGTCCCCCAAAACGTTCAAGGACTCCATTACAGGAGCAACTGTTCAAGCACATAACAAATGACAGTCTTTGTTCCAAATAGTCTGTAATTTGAACAGAAAAGAAAAAGATGATGAAAAACTGGAATTGCTATTTTCTCATCATAAAAGTGGCAAAAGATGCTTTCGGTTGAGGAAAAGATAAAACCGAGAGCGTCGAGTATGGGTCTGACCGTTCAGTGAAGCGATCCTTTTCTGTTCGTACAGTCACTTTACATAGAGGTAGGTGAAGAAACTAATTAAATACCAGAGAACTAATTGTACACATTTGATTGTATATTTAAGCCTAAGAGGGTAAAAAAAAAATAAAAATATAACAATCCAGAAAACCTGCAAGCCTCAGGCAGCCCCACTGCCACCAAGCTCTGGAGGCGGACGGGGCAGGCAGAGGTGCGGGGCTGCAGGTCCCGCACACACCGGCCAACGCCTCTCTCGGTCTCACTGGATGTGTTTTGATACCGCCTTCAACGATCACCCTTAGTTTATTGGTATTTGCTATTGACCCGGGGGGGCAGCAGCAAGGCAGACTCGCTGGCCGCTTTGCTCTCTACTAAGCAGGCTGGCGGGACAAGGCCAGTGCCATCAGGCGCATCCGTTTAGTTGGGAACCACAGCTCCGGGTGCAAGTACGAGACTTGGCAGCTCACGGCCAGAACGCACTAACCACAAACGATTTTTTTGCGGTAGAGCAGGACAGTTTATCAGATGATCTTACCTAGACCAAATGAGACTCAGACGTCCTTCTGAATGGCAAAACCAGAGCTTGGAGTGGCGTTTTAGTGCTCTGCAATGTGTGAGTAACTGGGAGGACTGCTTTGCTTAATCAGGCACCCCACCCTCCAATGTTTACAACAGTGAGAGCACTGCAAATCGTGGAATCATAGAACCATAGAATGGTTACAGTTGGAAGAGACCTTAAAGACCATCCAGTTCCACCCCCCTGCCCTGGGCAGGGACACCTCCCACCAGACCAGGTTGCTCCAAGCCCCATCCAGCCTGGCCTTGAACCCCTCCAGGGACGGGGCAGCCACAGCTTCTCTGGGCAACCTGGGCTAGGGGCTCACCACCCTCACAGTCAAGAATTTCTTCCCAATATCTAATCTAAATCTCCCCTCTTTCAATTTAAAACTGTTACCCCTCGTCCTATAAGGATGAGGCTGTAAGGTCTCTCCAGAGCCTTCTCTTTTCCAGGCTGAACGACCCCAACTCTCTCAGCCTGTCTTCATAGGAGAGGTGCTCCAGCCCTCGGATCATCTTTGTGGTCCTCCTATCAGTTACCTAAGAGACATTCCCAGTGTATAAATCAGAGCAAACTTTGTAGGAATGGGAATTCAGGACCCCGACACTGCTGCGGCATGAACTTCATTGCTCTTGCAAGCACACAACAGTGAGCCTTGGCTGTGCCACAGGAGATGTTCCGCCAGCCTTCTGAACGGACCAGCATCAGCTCAAATGAGGGGTTTTTCACTGTTTTATACTATATGATGGAGATGAATGTTGCCAAAAATTGAAGAGATTAGATTATATATGTAAGTGTATGTATGTGCGCATATATATGTGTATATATATAAATACCACGCTTCAGCTCTCTCCCAAATGTGAGAACTGAAATAATTACGCTGTTCACAACTTTAATTAAAAGACTACGGGTTTGCTGCTTTTCGGGAGCCTTTTCTTTTTTAAGTGTTCGGGGAAAAGCGTAGCATCTGATGTAATGAACTCCTGTGACTTACACGGTTCTGGAAATTTCAAAAATATACTTAAATTGGCTATTTGTGTTTTCTTTAAGTTTCCTCAAATCACGGGCAAACTTGTAATGGAAATCTAGACCGTGTATTGCACAGTAGCCATCTACTGACACCTCCTGCTCCGCTGCCTTGGCAGCGAATCACACTTCTTGTGCAGAACTCCGAGGAATTTTTCCCTTTTCAATACCCACCCAAGAAAGGCGGTTGATTTTTTTTCTGCAAAACTCAGCCCTTAAACTTTTAAACTTCTCTCAAAGATCCGCTGTGATACCACAAGTCATCCAGAAGTCTATTTGGATTTAGGAAATGAATTTTGCCTGGACTGTCCTCAAATCCAGGCAATCCACATTAGGCTTACGGGGTATCTGCTCTGTGGAAAGCACAGAATTGTATTTACCACCCAGGTTGTTCCTCTTGCAAAGCGAGCTGAAGGAAACAGAAGCAAATAGAAATTGTTCAAAGGAAATGTCTTTATAGCTACAGTCCCTCCACAACTTATTCCTATAATTTAAAAAAATAAGACAGTCTTACAGTAACCATGTTCATGGGGGAAACTGCTTTACTGATTATCGCTCCTGATGTATCGGTGACATCAGGAGTCATTTTCTGTTAGCATACAGATGTACATATTTGGAAAGGAAACGACAAATTTCTGATCAGGATTCACCTGCTGCCAGACTCGCTGTGAGAATGTACCAGTGACTGTCAACAAAGTGTCAAATGAAATTATGCGACGTGCAAAGTAAATGTAGGGAAAGATCATTTGGGAGACATTACTAATCATGTTAAATACACATAGCAACACTAAAAGCCCGAGTTTCAAAGGCCTGGAGATGCCTAATGAGATTTTTACAACTGCCTTTTTAGCAGGACTGAACCACGGTGGGAGGTGCCTCGCTGCACCTATCTGCCTTTGAAATCATCGTTCGATGCTTCTATCTTCGAATCTGAAAACACCCTTCGGAAGCTGCCGAATGAACCAAAACGACTCCAAGGAGCAATGCCATCTTTGCGTATTCGCGATTAAAGCAGCGTTTAAAGGACATCTCCTCTGACTTCGGCTGCCTTCAGACCAGGCCTGAAAAGAGACAGAACTGGAATTTCTACGAATCCACACGCACCCCTACTTCGCGCTGGCTCCTGGCGCACACATCTTCCGGGCTGAGGTAAGACACGTATACGTTTAGGATTCGTGCCATATCACCCACTTATTACCTTCTTTCCCATTTAGAAGAAGAACAGCGAAATAACTTCAGTGACACGTATACGGGCATTTGCATTACGTGTATACAGAGGTTTCTGCTGCAGGCAGCCATCAGGGGCCAGCAGACAGTAGGGCTCAGAGCGGTCTCTTCTGAAGCTGTCTGCCCCCGACCCAGGCCATTTCTAGGGCTCAGGCACCCCCCCTGCCTTTCTATGAAAAGGGTTCTGTGATTTTTCAGCTGGATCTGAAACGAGGGGACTGGGCTGCAGCCGGGCAGAGCGGCTCAAAACATGGGGCAAACAGCACGGAGTGCTGTCGAGGAGTCTCGGAGTGGCTTTGGAGCACGATGCAGAGTCAGTCAATAAAAAAAAAAAAATAGAAGGATAAAAATCCTGGATTTTATTTTACTTCGAAACAAGCCAAGCCTTGCTGAGCAAAATCCCGAATATTAACAGGCAAGTGTGGAGGACTGGGGCTTGGGACCAAACCAGGGAACTAAGCTTTTGACAGCACAGATATACTTGCAATTTCAAACAAGTCTATTTTTTCTCCTTTTAAATTTACTGTTTCCCTCTTGGTTCAAAACAGAGATATATCCTCTTAAAGATGAAGGGTAAACATTGCATTTGAAAAATGCAATAAAGATCCATTTGCCATTTTTCCCCCACCAAAAAGCAAACTATTTGCATAGCAATGCCCAGGCCGTCCTTTTCCTCCCCACGGGCAGCCTCTGATGCTTCAGAAACACAAAGAGCAGAATACAAATCAGTTCCTACTTCCATGACATCCCATGATTTCAGCTGAGAGCAATTTACTTAAGATGTATTTCTTTGGCTGGGAATACGCAGCACCAGTTCTCCTTATTGTCCTGGACATTTCACCCACTAAACCATTCGTTTCCTCTGAGGACAGAAGTAAATAGCACAATTTGTTCTCACAGAAGACTGGCTGTTTCTGAAATGTGAAGAAGCTCATGGCAAACGGGCAGAATGTTAGGAATAAATAAGAAAAATGGGGCAGCAGAAATAAATCTTCTACGATGACTTCTCTCATTCATTTAAATGGGAAACAGTCTTTGCTGCTGTGCGCAGGAATCAAGGCACAGCAAAGTTTGCGAGTTCCAGAGAAAAATATCTGTAGTTCACTGGTAATTTTCTACGCAGATTTGAAATATAAACCTTTAAAGAAAAATGTGAGGACACTGACTTCCAAAAAGAGCTAGCAATTTCAGAAAATTATATCACCCAGGAGAAAAAAGATGTATGCTATAGCCATTTAAACAATAAATTGCTTTAAACATGTAAGTAAACCAAGGAAAGCACTAAATCTTATCCTGTTTTTCAGAAAGATACTGCTATAGCAAGGCAGGAATTAAATAGTACATATTGTACCTGATCTTACAGAAAAGTTTAATCTCAGTCTCATTTCATACGTCTCTGAAAGTCCATCTACCATAAGACTCACCTTTTCCAGGTGCTATTTCATGCTTTTCCCTTGCCTATAGCAGCGTTTTCCCCCTGCAGATTAAGCTAAATCTTTTCAGATGCTCAGGAGACTTAAGATGAAAATGATAAGTCAACTCTCTTGATGCTTCTCACATTATCAGGAAGATTCAGTACAAGTGCAGGTGACAAACCTGCCCCAGCCAAGCTTCACTGGGAATTTCCCGAGCAAAAGCAGAAGGAAGATATCTCACTTGTCTGAATTCTTCCCGGATTTTCAGACAATACGGTCATCCAGGCAGGTTCTCCCAGAAGACTTTCAAATGATCATACCTACTGGGGCAACAGAAAGAGGGGTTATCATCAAAGCCACACAATCAGAGAGAAAAAGAAATATCAGGCAAACAAAACTTCACCTGGCAACATTGATTTCTAAGTATTTCTGGATTTTAGCTGACGCCAGGTAGAAGATGTCTCAGGTCAATAAGGAGCATGAGTGTACCACAGAAGCTAAGCCCCAATCTCCTGCCCCAAGTAAAAAGTGCCGGTGCCCTTCCCTGTGCTGCTCCTTCCTATCACCCCCACCATCCTTCTGACCCCTCACCCTGTGAGCAGCAAACACCGCGGGACCTGCAACGTACATCTCTGGTCTCCAAAGCGAACGCCTAATCCCAAAGGGTCTTTTAATTCAGGTATTTCCTATCCTTTCAGGCCAGAGAGGAATTAAATGAAACTTTCATAACCAAGCGTGTCCAAAGAAGGTGGTCCCTCAAAAACATTTTATTTCACTAACAAAAGTCCACGAGTTTGTTGAATAGTTTCCAATTTGTTCTCCTCAATAGATGCCGTGATTTCACTTCCCAAACAGCATTTTCATTCCCGACCTGACAAACTGATTGATCATTTTTGTTATCTGTCTCTGAGCTTCTTTACTGAATTTTGAAGAGAAGTTACAGGGTGAAATAAATTCAGAAGATCAAGTGGTTGAAATTAGAAACCTTCAGATTTGAGACTAAATTACAACACTTCACCTTTTTCTCTAACTTTGAACCAGCGGAGATGTGACCATTACACAGGTGCTAAAGCGCCATGACTTGTATGTCGTAGAGCAGAGCGATGCACAAGTCACATTAAAAATAATCAATTTATACTTTCAAAACATTTCACACTAATCTTGAATGCCTCAGCAACTATGCTCCTTCCTTTTACATTCGAGCAGAGTTGAATTTAGATTCTTTTAGCATAAGAGGGCAAAACGTGTGACTGTAAATACGGTTATGTGTTGGTGACAGCGAGTCCACACCTACCTATGAAAATGGGGGGTGACATCTCGTATGCACGAGGGGAGTAGCAGAAGGCATGAGTTACGAGCTACTTCTGTTTAGGTTCCCTCTGAACATGGACACGTTTAGGAATTGGGTCCATGAACTTTAACGATTATTCAATTAATTTTTCTATTCAAGTGTGCGCCCGGCACGAGCTCCATTAAACCTTCCACCTGTGATAATGTCACCAGCCAGCCACACGACAACGCCCCCCCCGAGTCTCCGCAGATAGCGCCTAGCTATTTTTGTGACAGTGATTGTCAAGGGAAAAAAAATGTCACGTCACAACTGCAGCTTGCCGAAAAATGCATTGAAATGCAGCCTCGTAACGAACAAGATACAGGATTCTACAGAAGGAAGACTGAAGATTTTCCTACCTCTGCAGATGAAGGCAGCGGCGTTCCAGAGTTTAATAGACAATAAAATAACGCTGAACGCGGGATGCCCAGTGCCAGCACTGGTACCCAATACGCAGGAGACTTGAGCAACAGGCGTGAAAGTGGGGTACAACACACAGCTTCGCAACAGGTTGTCCACCTACAGTCACAGGCCTGGAATACAGCACCGCAAGGAAGCCCTCGGACAACTCTGGGGAAAGACGGAGTAAGAATGATTGAGATATTTTTTTTTTTTAAATGCGAATAAATGCAATCTTCAAGAAGCTGCAGGCAGAGAAATACGGTACTAAATCAGCCCGCAAAAATGTTTCATTTACCCCTCTAGCAAATACAGTCCTTAAATCTGGGCAGATGGAAGCAGAAGTAGCTCTGCAACGTGATCCTGGCAGAGGAATATAGGACACGTGAGGCCGGTCTGCTTCGGCAGAGAGTTTTGTGGTGGTGGTGGTCACAGCGCTCATGTGGAGCCCGTGGGCCCAGATGCGGTAAGAATCTGAAAAGCTATCCAAAGAAATGCCCGTAGACATCTGGATGTTGACCAGCCCACACACCAAAATTTCCCACTGAATTACCAGCCTCGGGGCTGAAGAGTAACCGGGCTTCCTCCCTCCTCCGACACCAGAGGCGCTGCAGTTCTGCTGACACTTACTTCTGGTATTCTCAAACAGATACATTGGTACCAAAATATTAACAGAATCAGAATTTATAAAAAAAAAAAGAAGCCATTAAAATATCTGTGGCCAGGGAAATAGGAAAGCAGGCTGGTCAAACACAGAGGAGAACCCCTATTAAACGAGAGTGCTTCTCTACCAAAGAAAAAGCACCGCGGAGAGGACGTATCAGACAAATACAAGATGAACTGAGCTTCACAATCAATTTTTCTCCCTATTAATAAAAATTAATTCTAGAATCTTGGTAGTGTTTTACATTAGCTTACAGCAGCTGAATATGGTAGACTTGGCAAGCTCAAAAATAGATGCACGTAAAGTATAATCTCATTTCTCCATATATTGTTTTATTAGGATACTGTGGTTTCCAAATCACATGCCATATAGACAAACAGGAATAGATTTCTTTTCGGGAGGTTTATTCAGGAAAGCACGCTGCAAATAGTTTAATATAAATGTCAGCTAGGGAGAGGATTTCACCTTAGCAATATTCAAAGGTTAGGACAATACGCCAACGGAGATACTTTGTTAATGCCGGTACAATGGCTGTATAAACTCGCAACAGAGAATCACGAAACGCAACTTTAATAAATTCAAAACTCAGTTAGGAGGTGTTTATAAAATGCATTGCATTTCTCCGCGAGTGATTCAGCAAAGAGAGGGAATCTGTTGTTGGAGTGGAAAGACCATTAAGTTGTTGAAAATACCTATTTTGAAATTGCAGCCAACACCCAGGCTCTATGCAGGGTCTCCGCTATAGTGAATTTCTGTCTTGATCGTTAATTTTCATGTCTGAAAGTAGTCTTGCATATTTTATTCTCATTCAGAATACCTGAGAACAATAAACGCCAAAAAAAGGGACGGATGCTTTGTAAACTCACCCAAAGTGATTAATACCTCTTAACTTCAACGCAACAATAGGACGTGTCTGACCTACACCACTGAACGAAATGACGAACAGACATGTAAATCCTTCCTTAATTACCTCTCTTTGTAACATGGGTAAAAATGGGTGGTAACTTAAAGAAGTAATCAGCCACTCAAATCACAGAGTAGGGGAAAGGTCAGATTCTTACAGCCTAAACATCGTGAATTACAAGGAATGTAAAGCATTAAAATTCCAAATGGCTTCTTTTTGACAGAGGTTTTAATGAGAATGGAAAAAGAGAAAGCAATCTATCCTCACGACAAAAACTGTAATGAGAATATTCTCCTCTTTAAAATCTCTTCAATGAGGGAAAATACGCCTTTGTACCAGGACCCTGAAGGATTCGATTCATGTTTGCACATTACATACTTCAAGAAATTCACATGACCGACCGATTTGCCTGTCATCTCTCCATTACGAAAACAACTGTGCCGAATCATCTGGCATGGCCTCCAGCTGCCCTCCGCCATGACTCCCGTTTCCTGCTTGGTTTGTAAAAGGCACATCCGCACTCTCTAGTGGGCAAGGAGTAATTAGGAAAGAACCACAAACAATTACAAATAAAAGCTAAGCAAGCCTGTCTAAATTACGAGATTTTAAATCCGCCATTAAAAGCATGCCCATTAGCGAAACTGTCGGAAGAACAAGATTTTATTTTTTCTCTGTAACTCTCCAAAGCCCAGATCGCCTTGAACAAAGATCCCTGGAGCCCAGTGCCACCCCCTCCCGCCCAGGCGCCGCAGGGTGGTGTGACGGTCACCGAACGGGCGCCCACCCCGCAAACGCCAAAGTGACCTTCGCAGCCTCCTCGCCCAGCTTCCAATAAGCTCCGCTAAGGACCTCCCGAATCCCAGATGGCATGTCTGTACTTAACGACCCTTGTCAGAAACGTGTCTAATGATTTTAATTCCATGCGAAAAGCAGCATTTCTAAAGCTTCCCAGTGTTTCTTTACTAACGCACCTCAAACATGCCCAGGAGAACAGTGGCTCCTGAGTGTGAAAGCGTCTTATTCTGGTCTTGGTTTCATTACTACACACTTCATCAAGGATGTAAAAGTCAGTTTGGTTTTCCATAAGAACTAGAAAATATACTTTTCTGTGTTGGGTTTTTTTTTTTTTTTTATTTTTTGTAATAAATCACTAACCATTATCAGGTTTTGGTGAGTGGCAGACAAATACCATGCATTAGTTCAAGGTGATTACATCTGAGGCTATCTTTAAAGGAGCTTCATACTGATACCGTCATTAACACTACGAGTGGGTATAACAAGTCCTCCTTCCTATGTTTAAAAAATAATCACAGTATCGTGGTGTTTTACCATTGCACTTCCTCTTTCTCTTGCTCTCTCACTACATCAAGCCCCATAGGAAGCAATCATTTCTATGCAAATGCTGTGTAATAGAAATATAACTTCTCCATAACCTGCCTTTCCTTGGGGAAACCAATCTGCTGTCTGTGTTTGGATACGTACGAAATAAAACCACCGTGGTTTCCAAGCAAAGCACTAAGCTGCAAAATTTTATGGTATTAATGGCCTTCTGCATCATTTACATATTCATGTATCGCTTCTGACTTGTGCACACTTTATTATTTTTGGAGGAGCAATCATAATCTCATTTACACAATAACTGATATTGGCCAAACTCAATAATCGGAGGTAACTGGCACAACCACCACACAGGCCCTACCAGCCATGCGACCCCCTGTAGTATTCTTTCATAAACCACTCAGAAAAAACTGTTTAAAAGACGATGACAGGTAGGAGGGAGACTGTTGGCAGCAACAGTTACTTGCAAAGTGCTTCGTCTTCCCTCATCTCAATGGGGAATGTCGAGGTTGTAGCACGCAGCGACCATCTGGGGCTAAACCAGGAGGAACTGGCCTGCTAACAGTGAGGTATGCAAGAGGCCACTCTGCATACGGACTGCTTGTCCCCTCCTGCTCAAAAGTGAAAAAATGGCAGATATGGACAATATTGGATGGGAATTACTAGCAGAGAGCACTTCTGTTGTCTCCATCAATCTGCAAAGCAGCTGGTAATCTCTTGAGTAGGTACGGTCTTGCTGATGAAGCAAATAACTCACTCCCTCTGGACCTGCAGGACACGCTGCAGTGAGGTTTGGGCTAAAAGGGTCGGATTTGTCCTTTTCACCTGGGGGCCAAAACGTCACGCTGGGGGTCTCACTGGGGGAAGGAAGAAGAGGCTCTGCCCAGCATTACAAAAACGCTTCAACACTCCTCCAGAACGCACAAGTTGTGCTATAGTAATTTCAGTCCAGCCACCCAAAAATCTCTTTGCCGGTCTAAAAAAAAGTGAACTTCCGGGGAAAATTATAAACATGCAGGGAATGTATTACTGAGAATATCTGAATTAATGCCTGGGGTCCTCGATGCTGCTCTCAGCAGCACTGCTAATGCTCTCCAGAATGTAAGACTTTAAAAGTGAGTTGTACTATGCAGCCTTTTCATATTTGCCCCCAATTACCTGAAGCAAATAAATAAACAATGTGAACCCTTTGCACGTGTAATACTAAGAACAAATGTATCAATAGCTATTCCCCGTGAGCCTGCACTGTTTGCTTTTGCACATCATACAGTCACATGGTGGATGCGATCTCTCCTGATCTTAAAAGGGCGCTGTATCAAGAAAACAGGCCCCTAACAGCTTCTTCTCTCTAAACACTAAGAGCATGTGTAACGCCACCAGTGGGACTCTCCATCACCTTCCATGAGGTCCAAAGAGGTGGGAGTTAGTCCTTACAGCCATCACTGCAAGCAGACATAGAGCAGGTTCTCAGTCATATTTGCGGAGCAAGTATTTGGGTAAATTTGCGAGCACTTGGAGGCACCACAAATTGCCCCATTGCTTTACTGCATACCTTTTTTGTACTTAACGCCTAGAGAAAGGATTTCTTCATGTAAGAAGCCATGGCTCCAAAGTAGGCTTGGAATACAGAATCACAGAATCTTAGTGGTTGGAAGGGACCTCTGAGATCATCAAGTCCAACCAAAAACAAACAAACAAACAAAAAAACCACCCACCTACGAAACTCCACACCCACAACCCCACACATAACACCCCACCACAAACAATAATCTTGGGCACTAGAGCATGCCCTAAAGAGCCATGTCTACACGTTTCTTAAATACCTCCAGGGATGGTGACTCCACCACCTCCCTGGGCAGGCTGTTCCAGTGCCTGACCACTCTTTCAGTGAAGTAATTCTTCCTAATATCTAATCTAAATCTCCCTTGCCGCAGCTTCATACCATTTCCTCTGGTCCTGTCATTATTCCCTTGGGAGAAGAGGCCAACCCCTGCCTCTCTACAGTTGCCTTTCAGGCAGTTGTAGAGGGCAATGAGGTCTCCCCTCAGCCTCCTCTTCTCCAAACTAAACATGCCCAGCTCCCTCAGCCTCTCCTCATAGTACTTGTTCTCCAGACCCCTCACCAGCCTGGTAGCTCTCCTCTGGACATACCTACCCAGAGGTGCTGACGTGCGCAGCAGTGAAAGCTTCTGTCTAGCAAAGGTTAATCCAGAGACGAATTTAAGCTGTGAAACCTTAGTTACACAATTGCCAGCTCACTTCCTGACACGGAAAATGTTTTTGAACACACATAGAATATCATGTTTCCCTTAATGACACCTTTCTGGCCAGGAGCTGCAGCTTTTGCTACATACACTCTTTCGAAACAAGAGATTCAATTCTTTTTTGTACCAAACAGATACAGACAAGACCATCTGTGCTCGTGATTACTGGGGATATCTTAAGAAAACACACACATTTCCATCCTTGTTTCTGTCCTTACCTCCAGTGGCAGAGCTCAGCCTCCTGAACACCCATCTCCTTATCTCAGTGGCTAGGGACCTAACCACTTCTGACCACCAGCATCTCTCACACCACCGCTCTCTGCCTGGAAAAAAAAATAAATATAAAAGATAATTGTCCTTCCCTGCTTAACATGGCTGTTTGGAGAGAAAGTGCAGGAGAAGGTATGAAACCCTGCAGACCAGTAGACATCAGGGACTATGTAAGATTAAATATAGCTACAAAACAAGCACTAGCCACGGAGGCTATAGCAGATTCTGAGCATCAAGATGTTCTAAATGTAAAAAAAAAGATGCAGTGAATTGTTAACTCAGAAATAAAAGAACTAAATCCTTCACCTTTTAAGAAAATGCATACAACGGGGGAAAAAAAAATAATATCTATCTGAAATATAGAATTTCCTTCAAACAAGAACTGCCCGGAGGTAGTTGCGTAGAAACTCCTATTTTCTAGTTTCAATAGGAAAACTGATAACTGTACACAAATTAGTAAGTTTAAAAAAGGCTCATAAAATAACGCATAAAGATCTAAAAAAAAACCACTCATATTAAATTTAGCAGATTTTTCTTTCTTTCTTTTCATCGAAGCCCTTTGTTGTACTTCACCTGAACTTGTTTATCTCTAATCTGATCCGTGGGGAGGTAAATGAAACCAAACGCATTGTTTCTGGGTGATGAAGCATTTTAGCCTCCCTCAGCAGGCTCATCTTTCCATTAATAACAGAGCCCGACCTCTCACAAAAGATTATATTTTCCAAAGTGACAACAAAGAAGAAAAAAAATCAATGCACAGGTGACAATATTTGAGGAAGCAAACAGAAAAAAACCTTTCCGCTAATCAAATAGAAATAAAGCAAAGGAACACGAGAGTCAGCGGTTTGGAGCCAAATACCCATCCCTTTGCGGTTCCCAGGTGCCTCTAAGTCTTCACTCTTTCTGTCTTTACTGTTTTGGTTTGGGTTCTTTTTTTTTCCATTGGGATGTATTTCCGTGGCTAAAGAGGACTTCCAGCCCCCTGGATGCGCCGTTTCTCCAGCTGCTGGTTGACCAGAGGCCTGTTTTAGGAAGAGCTGTGCCGGCTGCTGGGTGCTGCAGTTGGATGCACTCCCTTATTCAAACTGGGAAGAATTGAGCCCTGATCCATTTGCGTTTGAAATGGCTGGAAGTGTACTTTCCTAACCTCGTGGGAATTTAAAAACATTAGCCTAATTAAAACTGTTGTTGTATTTGTTTTGTCAGGCTCTCCCTTTTATCTGCATGATAATGATTTTGCCTCATCAGTTCAAGAAGTGTCTGTGGGTGGAAACAGTGAGTGATAGATTCATATAATGAGGCTCTAAATGACTACAAAAGACTTTACATCGCTGTGAATCATCCATCTACAGTGCTGCATTATTCAGAAATTAATGCAACCCTATAAATGAATAATGATTTAAATGTACTTTTAAAAATTGTTAATGCTCCAGCATTTTTTCCTTTTCTACATAATCAGAAAATTGATTATGACTGTGACTAGACCTATGTTCTTAATTTAACTTATGTAACGGTAATGTAGAAAAAGCCTTGTGACAACAATGAAAATGGAAAGATTTCCAGGAGACTAGAAATGGGTTTATAACCTTCAGAATTCCCTTGCCAAATTCAGTGGGTTTCAGAGGGAATTAACACCAAAAAAGCCTCCTGAAAGGCTGCAGGGTCTGGAGACAATTCAATTATCGCCAAAGTTGACCCAAAATAGATTAGAATATATGTCAAATAAGTAAGAGTAATACGACACAGCACACATTTTTCTCGTTATTTGTTTTCGCATATTACTCTTTCTTTAAAAACGAGTGATTAAGAGAGTCATAAAGCAAGGAGCCGTACGAGCAGCAGAAATAACACCAACTAATTTCCCAAGCATTTGTCTGAGGCTGATACCCCACGTAGATTATCTGACGAACAAAACAGGGGGAACGCAACCACAGCCTACATCACAGGGGGATCTATAAACGGATTTCACTCTTCTATCTGGATTTTTATTTTGAGGAAACTCTGATAGCTCGCTCTCTTAGAGACAAGATTGACAAACAGATTAAAAACTGTCGCAGGCAGGGAGTTAAGATATAGATAAAAAGAGACTAACAATTGTAAAGAATGGTCCTATAAGCCTTCAGAAACCAGGACAAAACCAGTCGGGATGTCACAACATTGGTTTCGGCACTTCTGAGATTCAAATACACAGGCTGCCCCTCCCGCCACGCCATGGACTTGGTGTACGCTGGGGTACCCTAACGCAGACCGCGCTCTCAATTCCAGCCCTGTAAAGCTTACTCTACTAACATCCCTAAACGTATTCTGGTGGGTTTAGGAGGATGGAGGACATTATCGAGATTAGAACTGGGTCTATGCATTTTACTGAACAATAGGGGAACAACACACATATCATTTCTTTAGGCACATGTTTTAAACCAGGTGCTACCTAAATTATTAAATGCTTTTCTGTTCAAGTTATAATACCAAGTTCTGAGAAGCAGACCAAAGATGAGAAATTGTTCTCTTCACGCTAAAACAAGTGAAATGTAATAACTCTCTTCACCAAAACACCGTTGAACAAGGTTTCTTTCTTGTGCAATAATAAAAATTTAAAGGACATGTATTTAGGGTTTCATTGAAACTAGATACTTAAAAGAATCTTCAGCCATAGAAGATGGTTTCAATAAAGTCATCTTCCACTAGGATTGTTTTATATTCCACAAGTCCCTACTAAATTATTGTAAATTATTGATGGCATAAAGGACATGAACTCTACTAAGGCTACACTCACAGATGTCTCTCTTATTAAAACCCTGCAAAAATCGCTACCACTCGAGCAGCAGAATTGAGTTTGTATCAAAGACGCAGTGAAATATTGCCACCCACCCATCAAACCGCTGCTCCTTCCAATTACCTGCAGTTTGATAAACTTACCAGGATGTACTTTCGTTATTACCTAATTCTGCTGATAAATTGTGATCTCAACATTTTTGTCCACAAATGATTTACTAGGCTGAAAGCAATATTGCCTGTCTTAATTCATCTTAGCCAGCGAGGCTTTATTAAAGGATGGGACGAACACCGAGATTGTGGTGTTATCTGATTCTTTAGTACGGGACCGCCCAAAGAGATCTGCCTTACGCTCACCCATACTAGCTAGTCTTTCAGTTATGGAGAGACACGGTCCTGCTCTATACCGTTATTTAATACTACAAGCCAAAAATCTTGACAATATTCAGACGCACTAACAACAACCAAAACCATTTCCTTTTCTGTTAGCTGCCAAGCTAGATTTCTATTTCTGCAATTTGATTGCTTGTACTGAGTCAAAAAAAATTTCTCAAGCTTCACGTCCAGGATTATACATTTTTCATAGATGCTGGAAAAGCTTCAATTTTTTTAATAGATTTAAAGGGAGATATATCTTTGAATTTGTTAAGATTTTTTTTCCCCCTTTCAAGAAGGAAAAATTTTGATCTCAATGATAAATAATAACCAGCTATTGAAAAACAAGTGTCTCATCTTCATATTGGATAGCATCTTTGGTGCCTCCTCTCCCAGCTGATTAAACAGTTAAGGCAATAACAGCAAAATCAGAGTGGCTGCTATTTTTTAATTGATTCAATTTCATTTTGGGGGGGGTTGCCTTTTTTTGCCCCCAATGTTTCTTTGCCTATTTTTTAATTATCAGCAGTAGTTTCTGACTTAAACATTCTCTTGAGCGAACACATTAATCAGGAAAAAAGCAAGTTTCTCCTATTGTCCAGAAATTGTTTCGGGGTTTATTCCAAAACCAAAATGTAGAATGATACTTTTGGTATTCAATATCAAGGACTTGAGTAAAAAAATCCCAAGCTACCTTGTATCTCAAAAGCGTATGCGTTTTCTCTGTTGCAAATAAACTCAGTACATGGATTAAACTAGGGGATATTCCACTTTATACAATTAACTTTGATGATTTGTATGGAAAGCACACAAATCTGGCTCTCCTACATTTTTGGGACAGCTGGGAATGAGGTATTACTTGTATAAACTTGCACAGGAAAAGACATGATCAATAAGCAACGAATCCAACTCGTTCAGTCCTTCCCGGACACACACACAAATGGAACATAACTTACCTGTCTCGTACTATCCTGATCTTCATCATTAAAAGCTGCCAACCTAAAAATATCTTTGCATTACCTTTTTTAAAAATTCCAACTCCTAGTTCTTGAGAGCTGATCTCAAAAGGTCTAGGAAATGCTTTATCTGAAACTTGTAACATTAAACAGGGATTGCCATGATTCATAAATTATTCTCTTTTTATTGTCTAAGACTGACAAATGTGCCAACTTTTCAATTTAATTAGGGAAATTCTCTGTAAGAGATGTATTTTAGTCAAGTTCTGTTCTCCCAGTTCCACCTTAGGTTTTGTCCTTTACATCAACCAAAGAAATATACTCAACTTGTTCTCTCAGAAACCGTCTCATGTAGATAAAACAAAATGTTTCACTTTACATATTTGCATTTGTCTTGAAGGATGCCTTCAAATCCTCCTCTCTCTGGTAGGGAGACCCACTGCTTTTCTGAGCTTCCTAAAGGAACAGCTTCCCAACACAAGGGACTTAAAGGATGTGAACTCATCGTTATGGAACTACCTTTCACAACCACCTCACCTTCCACCTCCAGTCCATGCATTCTGCCACTACATTTCATTCACAGAAATCTGCATCACGGAAAGGCCAATCAAAAGAGGGAACAAGAAATAATCAGGGAGGAATAAATCATGGAATGGTTTGGGTTGGAAGGGACCATAAAGATCATCCAGTTCCACCCCCCCTGCCCTGGGCAGGGACACCTCCCACTAGACCAGGTTGCTCCAAGCCCCGTCCAACCTGTCCTTGAATAAATGAATTATGCCGAATGCTTAAAGTAAAATATTCTATACAGCATTTCTGCATTAATCACAGACTCTGAAGAGAAATAGGAAATATCTTTTCATTGGAAGGATTTCAGACATTAAACTTCCATTACTTTTTCCCTGCATTTTTCTTCAAGACCCTGAAAGACAGAAGCCATCGGATCTTTAAGCAATGGCTTGCAAGTTACAGTCTTAACTATGGATTTACCACTATTGATTCATTATATAGTAGCCTAGAAGAAATACATCAAGTTGATTAAAATTACCCATTTTTATCGAATTCTTTTGTAATGAATTTTCCTCTAGCTGAACAAAAAGCATGTTACTGCAATCTAAACTTCCCCTGTAGTGAAGAATCAGAAGCAGCAAAATGGACGAAGGACTTTGAACTTAACATACGTTCTCTGTTCTGACCTCAGCTACGATCACAAATATACTATTCCCTAAATTACACAAGATGTACATAGTTTGAACGCATGTATTGCTGTTACTGCAGTGCAGCAGCAATATCCATGCCATACACGATGAAGAATATTATCCTAATATGATTAATTTTACAGTTATGGTTACACTTGGAGAGTTTCTTTTAGTGAATTATAGCACGTGCAGGGACTGGGATACTTAGATATGAAGAGTGTTGCTTGAGACTAGTTTTAGTAATAAAAATAAATTCAGAAAAAACCCCACAACTTTTTAACACGGAATTTGTAGAGAGGCTGTAATGAATGCACACATGAATGCTAGTCCTTTTCTTGACTGTGAGAAATTGGGTAGATTAATTTCATTCCCAGGTACTGGACTTTCTCCTGACTTCCCTGTTTCTTGGTTTTCACAAATTACAATGGTTTGAAAATTTTTGAACTACTGTAGCTTGAGTTTTCTAAAACTTAGTGAGCGGTAAGTGACATGACATTTAAAATAAGATTTATTATATTCCTGAATTACACGTGCCTTACTTTTACAACTGGCAAACCCACAAAGATTTAATAGAGTTTTTGTCATCCCACGTAACTGTTTAGCCAGGTATATTAGTGCATTTTCTAGGACCTATAGATTTTAGTGAAATTCCTTTTTGACATATATATATATATATAAAAATATATGTGTAATTCTGCAAACTCTAAACACCATTAGCTGACTGAATAGGTACATATGAGAAATTAATCAAAATCAGTCCTTGCTAAAAAATTCCTCCATTGAAGAAATTAACATAGGTACTTAAAATAAAGAATTTCCAAACTGGAGATCAAGATGTCGAACACCGAGGCAGTGACAGGTAGGCATGGACTAGATAACGAATGTAGTCTAGAGAGTGTGACCAAGGACACAGTGAAGCCAAGGATTTTCAACGTTTTTTGGGGACTGGATTTAGCCTCCTTCCCTCAATGAAGAAAACTTGTGTAAGTATTCTGACAATGGCTTTGGAGCTCACGGGCCAACTTGAACCAAATGTGACAGCTGAATAAAATCCAGTAACTATTTTCCTACAAGTTTTGTGTTGTAGGTAGCTCAGAGGAAAACAAAGAGCGCGTCAATACTCGCCCCCTGTTCATGAGCAATGTGACCTCAAATCTTACTCTTACATTTAAGCACAACCATTTTCCAAAGGTTTGTAAAAGAACAGGTTTTGAAAAAATAGAAGTGTGGTTTTGTAGCCCAAATACTTGATCTGACTTGTAACAGTTTTCTTAGTCATAAGCATTTTCTTCCTAATACTGTTACCCTTATAGTTCTCACCAAGGTGGCCCCGGATTGTTTCTTGTTGTTCTCACAGTCCTGTAAATTATACTGAAAGCTATACTCTTTATTTTATTTTTTTTTGTCTTATTTATTTTATTCATTCATTTATTTCAAGGTATCATGGTTTATCAAGCTCATGACTACGTCTGCGAGCTTTTCCCCAACAAAACGTTGCAGCAATAGATGCAAAGAAAAAAATTAAATTGTTCCAATTTTGTGAAACTAGGGGCTTAGGTAAAACAGAAACCAGGTTTTGAAGAATTTCGTCCTAATAACTATTGATCCTACAGGGGAATTTTTGCAGCAACCAGCATGTCAGCGCCAAAATATACAGCAGAAAGGGATTACAGGTATATGCAGAGATAACATAATCTTCATATAAATCAGTTAAATAGTCAATCAACCAGGAGACACAAATCCATAGGAATTCTGGCTTCATTAGTCTCACTGCTCACAGAACTACTTGGATTTTTTTTTTAATGGTGCTTTAATCCTGTTAGACTTCAGAGGCAAAGCAGTTATGAGATTGAGTTAGAATCTATTCCTTCTTATACATCACTAAATAGCTCCAGACTGAATTAATTACATCTGATCAGCCCACCGAAGGCAATGAGGCCATGAAAGGTGCAAGTTAGGGGCTGCAAAGCATTTATTACTGATGACAGGGCACCAGACTTTCAGTTCCAAGTGTGAGCTAAAGACCTAAGCTTGAGTTAGCAGGGCTGGTTTTAGTGAAATAATGCTTTTATTCCACAAAGTGGTTGCATTTGGAGTGGAAAAATGGAATACAGAATGCCGGGACACTATTTTCATTTTTACAGAGCCATTTTTGAGCATGATGCTACAATTTCACTTTGATGCTTCAGGCTTCACCACTGACCTCAATTCCTGGAGGACTATGTTCAGCATACAAAAGAGCACACTGGGCAGGATCCCGGGAGCCCCCAGCCCATTCGGATGATGATCCAGGAATCTACTCATGAAGAGCAGAGGTCACAATGACATTCGCTAATAACAGCCTCTTCAGCTATGTGCAGGCTGTCACCACATCCCCATCAGGAACCTGGTGGCTCTCACTCTCGGTACCTAAACCTCATGGATAACCACTGCAAGTCCTGTGATCTGCAAAAGGCATACTTCTGCAAGGAAAGACACACCACAGATGGGGTCTTGTCAGGAGCAGATGTAGATGATAGCAGGGTTTTAGAGATCTTTTTCCTTACTAACGGGACACAGCTGGACCTTTTTTCCTCATTGATAAAGACCAAGAAGTCACTCTGCAGCGATTTAGTGATGGAGATCACTAAATGATTAGATCACTAGATGATTAGATTAGTGATGGAGATCACCAATCTCCATCTGGATACTGAGCTGTTGACCACTACCCTCGGGATCCAATCAATTCCTCATTCACTGAGCAGTCCACCCATCAAACCAATATCTCTCTGATTTAGAGAGAAGGATGTTGTAGGGGACCGTGTCAAAAGATTTACAGAACTCCAGACAGACGACACCTGTAGCAATTCCCTTGTTCACTGACATAGTCACTCCATCGTAGCATGCCACTAGGTTGGTCAGGCAGAACTTGCCCCATGAAGCCATGCTGTCTATCCCTTTTCACCTTTCATTTTGGTAGGCTAAGCAGACCACAAATTAGGTTCTCTGTTCTCCCTATCACCCTAACAGTCTTTCTCTCTACACATTCCTATTTGAATTCACATTTTTTTTAGCACAAATACACTGTTATTTAGACGAAATTTAACTATTGACCTGAACTATATTTTGCATTAATACTATAAGCGTGTACCCGCACAAAGACTACATTATGCAGCCCTAAAACAGCGACATTTCTGTTTTCTAATACCTTAGATCTAGCAACCTAATTCTCTTTTCTGCCAAGACTAGAAAGTGGATAAGAAAAATTATGATAAAGGAATTTTGTTGGGGTTTACTGACCTCTGTTACATGGAGATATTTCAGCGTTGTGGATGCTGGCAGGGTTCACACGGCAATTTATCTGAGCAGCTCCCCAGCAGCTGTCCTTACCCACCGATGAGCCAGCTTTGGCTGCACGCTGCCCAAGGCCTGCCGGCTCTTCTGCAAGGAATTCCAAAATTTTGGGTTTCCTCATTTCTCAAATACAGCTACGCTTCAATATAACAATACTCTGTGCGAAACAGAATGGTCTGGCTTTAGTGAGTTACTACGTTAATGTAAGTCTATGGCGGGATAGTGATGGGATACAGGCTGCTGACAGATTCATATACCAGAACTTCCATGAACATCATCTCAATTTATACAGAAAGGATACCCAACGTTTGAGTAGTTGTTCTTGTATAATTTGACAAACCTTTTTTAAAATGTTGATATTGACAACATTTTTCTCCGTAATTTGAAAATGCCTATGAAAAAGGTTCATTTTTTTTCAACAAGCTCTGTTACGGAATTAATGGTTCCTTTCCCCCCCCCCCCCCCCCCCCCCATCTTCTCTATTCTGTCATAAATGAAAAGAAATTTAACAAGCAGAGGTAGTTAAACAAATTTAGCACAGATAACTAAAACAGATTTTAATACTTTCAGTATTCCTAAAATAGCTCTTGGAAAAAATATGTAGCTAAAAGAAAGACGTTAGCGTGTGGTGCAGTTTTCTTAAGCATGACTCTTCAGGAAGGTATGCCTACACATCATCTTTGTTACGATGGATTAGGAAGACCCTTTGAATTCTGATCAAGAGGGTGCATTGCGTCATGTCACCTGGCACCGGCTGTGTACAGCACTCCCCAGAAGTCAGACCTCCTGACTCCTTGCATTCGCTTTGCAGAATTGTAATAATTTCGGGAAGCTTTATGTTATCTTTATACACCTTGTGAATTCTTGTGGGAAGGATTAAAACTACCACACTGTTCAACACCTCAACGTAGATAGCATCAACCATTTTTTTGGTGCTTCAAAATCCTGTGCGCCGCCCCCCCCAGCACTGCGGCCATTCCCGTCTTACAATTCTGAACTGTAGAGGAGGAAAGTTTGTTCAACTGGTGTAAGAGCACTGAGAAAGACACCCGAACCCATGGCTTATTTCACATACGTGAGCAGTCTCACCGTGGAGTTGGGACAGGCAGAACAGAAAGTCTCACAAAACGTCAGAGGTTGGTATGGAGAGATATTGGAAAGAATAAATGACAGTTTCTTTATAAACATTGGAGTCACAGATAAGAAAACCGTCCTTCAAATCTTCGCTCGTCAATAGGAGTGACAGGACATGCACATTATTGCTAGCTGCAATTCCAATTATGCAAGGATATTTTAACCTCTTCAAATGTCAAAAACTGTGAAGAATCCCACTGAATTCAATGGCCCTCTTCTCTTTTAGAAAATTAAGCATAATGCGGGCCTAGAGCTAACATAATTCAACCACCAAACAGATCGGCTTCTCCAGATCCTCAGCATGTCCCAAAGTTTATGCCAAGAATTTTTAATCTACAGAATAATCATTCCAATACTTTATACTGACTGACACAAAATATTTAAAGGAAGTTATTTTTGTGACACAGATTACAACTACGTGTGTTTTAAACTTGAACTCTTCATACAAATACAATTATAAATCAACAAGCACACGTCTCCAGAGGTTTCACCTTTTATCACATAATGATGGAACGCCCGAAACTTCATGAACACCAGAATTGTACAAAATTAAAAATTGTAACTTCTTAACTAGAACGAGGTAAAACTAAGACTAACTAAAACTGGTTAGGAAGGAAAAAAAAAAAAAAGAAAAAGATCTGGATAAAACTAAGTTACTTCTGCTTTCACTACAAAATGGAACTTGAAATAATTTCATGAATAAAAAAGGAACTGTAACTAATTCATTGTTACAGAACAGTAAAGACTGAGCATTACCGCTTGTAGTAGAAACAGTTTACAGCCTTTGACTAAATTCCGTCATGCCTCTGCATTTCCGTTAAGCTCACTGAATGTCCTGGGTACCAAGGAGCAGGGATAAAGTCATTCAGCACCCAGTCAACGTGTATTGTAAAGTACAAGTGACGATACCTAGACCAGATTAAAAACCTGCCGTGGTAGGCAGTGAAGAAGGGCACGATAAAAAGGATGCACACACCAAGTTATTTGATTTTCAACAGGACCGAAGTTGGCAGTTTTATCAGGAAGGAGATGGAAAGGACACAGCACCGGCAGGAGCATGGCCACTCCTGTGGCGAGTCTGCCCACGGGTGATGCTAACAGCAAGGCAGGGATGGAACTAAGTGTAAACAGCCACGATGTAGGTACCTGATCACACAGAAGAGTCAAAAGCTACAGACAAAAAATACCTACCAGATTTTACTGGCCAGGCCAGTGAAGTGCCTGGAGGAATCTCTGTCCTGTCAATTTTCTAAAAGCAGGTTGGTGTTAAGAATCTGAAAAAAACGTATCTGCGTTAAATCTTCAAAAATATTACAATTCTAAATGACTATAGATCCTTTTAGCTCCCTTTGTCTGTAATCCCTGACTTCTTGTGTTCTTGTAACTGCTGTTCAAATTACATTTACTATTATTACATCTTGATTTCCCTGTGAAGTTGCTTGCTTCCACTTCTAGATTGGCCTCAAAAAAAAGGAAATAAAAATACAACTGTTACTGGATTTTGTTTAACTGATCTTGAATGTGTGTTGGCATGGTGCAAGGTTCATTGACTATTCAGACTTTTTCTTGAAACAGAGAAAATTGGATTTTTTTTTCCCGTAGGCTAGGAGCTTTATTTATAAACGCTGGTGGAAAAAAAAAAAAATTAACTGATGTTCAGTGGTTATTGTGTGTGTGCTCGCTGGCCTCCTCTTACCAAAAAAAAAGCTGCATTAATTAGTTAATCTTGTATAAATGACCTAGCTGCACCATTGCTGCAGTTGTCTAAATAGGTGTTAATGACAAGGCATTTCAGTATTTTCTTGGGAAATCAATAGTTTCAAAGTAGAAATTGCGATTTTCTGCCAAAATTAATGAATCTGCTGCTCTAGAGGTCAGGATGTCATTTGTAGTGTACTGTGCAGACTGTGAAAGAAATCATTTCTCGGTGCACTTACTCACATTGAATTGTAGCATTGGTCCAGGGTGAATATTAATAGATGGATGAGCAAGAGGTTAGAAAGTATAGACTGGAATATAAGGCAACAAACGCCTGAAGTCAGGGAGATAGCTGAACGAAAAAAAGGTGTTATTTAAGTGTTTGTTGTAACAAGAATAATGAAATAAAGTACACCCAGAGTGGTATTTTCTGTGTGGCTGGCTCCCTAAGAAAGGTAAGACAGTTACGAAAGCAGCTCATTTCCCAGCTTGTTTCAAATGTTGTCCTCTACCTCAAGTTGAAACAACTCCAATAAACCCTCCAGGCCTCTTCTGCTCCTGGATCTCGTTTCCCTGGCCTTGGCCAGCACAATAATTCCCGTGTTCCGATATGTGAGAAACTGTCAGCTGCGTTATTTACCGGGACGTGGTGCCCACGCCGGAAGCTGAGGAAAGCGTCTCCCGCTCCAGACTGCGGCTCCGTGTCCTTTAGTTACAACCTGGAATTATCCACGGAGGAAATCCCACTGGTTTCATCCTGGAGTTACCTGTTGCGTGATGGGAGAAGACTCAAAATCTACGCTGCGCTGCACAAGTGCATGACCATTTTGGGAGGTCTGCATATTAACCTCTACTAATTAAAGAAGTTGAAAGAAAAGGCACGTACCTAACTGCAGTGATTTCCAGAGTGAGTGGCTACTTGAACTTGGCTTTTAAATACGTTCCTCCATTTTAAAGTATTCCTCAAACTTTCCGTAAATAAAAAAGTTTCCCTTGTCCCTAGGCATATTTTTCCAAGGTTTCACAGCTCTAATTATTATGAGCAATATCTTCACGGTCTCCTGCTACATCGCTCAAAAAATATAACGAAAAAAAGATCTATTTTGAAAGTTTCTTTGAACTTCATAAGTTGATGATTTCTTATATAACTGCAATAAAAACCTCTGGGAAAGAACCTATTACGAGTACTGTGTCAGCAATTTTAGCTTATTACAGATGGCTTGCTCCCCTTTCCACATAACTATTTAATGAATTTAAACTAAGGATTGTATAATTTCATAGCCAGCAGCAGCCCTGAGCTTTCACCGGGAGGTTTTTAAGCTGAGATTACGGACCAATTTAGGAAAGGAATTTAATGAAGAAAGTAATTCCTAAATGCAGCCGAGCAGTGTTCCACTACAGTCATTTCAGCGGGAACTCGGCACCAGACCACATCTTCCAGAAGCTGCACCAGGGATCCTACAGCGCCTTTCAGCGTTACACAGGGCATGGGAGATGCGTTGAAGATGTTGGCCGGTGACATCTCGGCAGGGAGACAGCTGCCACGAAAAGAACCGGGACAGCGCCAGCAGAGCCGCTCCGTAACACAGCCGTCCTGGCAGGCAAATATCTCAACGCTCCATATTTTCCTATTTTCAGGCGGCTGGTAGGAGTTCCAATCTGTTAATGGTGAAGCTCCAGGCTCACCATTACCAGATCGCTTCATTCAAGCGCACCGGTTATTAGATCTCAACAACTGGACATTTCCTTATTTTGTTGTTTTTAATTTATTACCCATTTTCCAAGCCAGTTATCTTTACATTTTAAAGCAGTTACTGTAGGAAGTATTCTCTGTCCTCCCTTCGCTCTGCTACGAAGCAATTGTTACTGCTCCTTGTTAGAACAGCAGTTATCAACGAAACTATTTATATCCTTATGGTATGCCCACCCGCTGGTCAAAGTTTAATTGGACTAAGAACTGTAAATAAGATAAAAATAAAACAAAGCAGCTCTCTATCTGTCTCTCTCCATCCACCTCCCTCCAAAACAATCACAAACCGTTTCCCACAGAAATCTTATTTCTCGGATAATAAAAAAAAAAGCTGATGAAAGAAACACAAAGTGAGGGTAGAATAAGACTGCAAAAATACTGTATCGACAGAATTCTTTCCCCACATTACAATACCATCACAGGCTTTAGAATCTGTAAGAGGAGAATAAGGTCTTTTTGCAATGTGAATTGCAACCCTCTGCCTTTCAAAACAATTTTGATAACCAACAATAGCACAAAAGACAAAGTCTTGAAGGCTTAATGTAACTTTTTAGATTCTCCTTTCCCAGCATGACTTTTGTATTACACTTTTTCTGTACGGAAGTTTTATACCAATTGTGGAAGATTTAGTATTTAGTGTAAAGCATAAATTTATTGTTGGCTAAAAATATCAGGAAATTGCATGCCTAGGGTGACCTTCTGCTTTTATGAATTTCATTTTTGTTTTTTACAGTTTTGACATTTGTGGACCTGAAGGATTAAACCAGAAGTTCCAGGCAGGAAGATTTTGGTTCGCACCCTACACTGACATTACCTACACCAGAACAACGATCCATCCTTTTGCTTTTGCAAAGTCATTAAAACCAAATTCACCCACCATCCACTAACTCACCCTCTTCCCACTGCAGCCACATACGGAGCATCACTGTTGGCACATATGACAGATATGACACAGGGAGCATCACTGGTGACACTTCCCATCTCAAATACTACCAGAAAGCAATTTAAAGGCGTGTTCTCTGACCTGGGGAACGAGAGAAAATGCGTTTAATTGAGTGTGAGGTTTTTCACTTGACAAGTTATGTAGGAAAAAAAGCCCTGAGCACTGCTGAGCTGGAGGGGCTCTGCAGAGCTGCGGGAGACTGTGCGAAATGTCTGTGTATTCCAGGTTTCTAGGCATTCTGGTGATCGAGGAGGGATTTTAGAGAAGACAGAGGAACAGGTCATGCCAGATTCAAACACCAATGGATATAAGTCTGAAAAGAGATGAAAGCAGAGCACTCGCTACACACCAGTTGCTCAGCGCTCTGCAGAAGACCTGCTTCTCTGTGCAACACAGCTACATCCCTAGGCATAATGGTTTTCTTGAATACGTTGTACTCACAATATCAAGAGGAAAAAATTATTTGTATTAGTCATAGGTAGCCAAATGCCATCTGTTACCCAGCCTGAAAGTGAACATCCACCACAGACTCTTTCATGACTTACAGTTTGCCTTCTGGAAGAGGTACCACTGGGGATAAAGACGTGATACAGAAATTGTTGAGAGTTTTGTCACCCCCTACTGGTAAACTCTCGTTGTTCTACAAATTACAGATGCTCTTATTGATGTTTTAATTACGTTGTGCAATTTTCTTTTGCATTTCATTGGGAAATCACAGTGCATTCCCAACAAAAGAAACCAAAATATTGTGGGTTTCCAGCAAAAAATGAAAACTCATTGTCAAAGGGAAGAATTGCTTGATACCTACTCTCCCTGTGAAGCCAATTTCATCAGCTTAGATTTATGCAAGGTATATCTAAGTTACAGGTCTGCAGAATTTGACCGCTACCCCAAAAATTATCCTGACTACGGTGAATCACAATGTGGCAAAGAAATAAAGTTACATTTTACTGTCTGGTATCTTCCAGATGCCCCCATACACCGCTAATTATCCACTACCAACCACGTGAGCGCGTATTTGACATCACCTTAATCCTAGTACTCAATTCAACCATTGTCCTTTGCAACCTAAGTGCTAGAACCTTGCCTTCAAGTTAAGTGAGGTTATCAACACATAATTCAAGAAAGAAGCCTACGATGCCCATAAAGGTAACTATTTCCTTCCTAGACTAAGCTATGCAACAGCATCAGAACAAAACGGCCAGATTCCAGTATTTTTGCAAACAGATAACTAAAAGCAAACAAATAAATCCATAAACATTAACATTGTAATTACTTACATTCTAAACGCTGTGATAACAACTAGATAAAAAGCACAAGAGAGATTTCTTCAGCATCAGTATTACTAGCTGCAAATATTGCTGTACTGAGTCAACAAGCCAAGTTTTTAATTGTTAAATATGTAATTAAAATAGAAAACATCACAATCACCTAGGAAAACCTGAACTGATTTGAAACAGAAAATCTTACTTTGAATCAGCACTCCAGAACCCAAGTGGAAGCCCATACCACTAACAACTCAAGAACTTGGTTTGTCTATTTTTTATTACTCCATAGTCCTCCCACAGTGGAAAAATAGATTAATGCGAAGTAAAAGAGTGCATGCTGATTTGCGTAATGGTAGCCCTGAAAAAAAGCACCTTCGGACTATCAGGTATAGGATGAAACAGAAAATTAAACTAAAATATAGATTTTTTTGGCAGTTTTTCAGCATTTTTGTGACCTATTTTTCTGAAGCTAGCGTAACTGTCTAGTAATCCCTAAACTAGAACCGAAAGAGACTTAGGGTTTAAAATGAACGATTCCTTTCGGAAGAACCGGCTCTCCGACAGCAGGTAAGTCTCTACGACACTTCTCACAGTTAACTCGCACATCACTGTAACTTAATCCAGTTTCTACATTGACAGCAGCCTTTCGTGGTAGACTCCTTACGAGGAAGATACTCTCGGGTCTGTTTTTTTCTTGATGGTATCGTTTACACCCTTGGTTCGTGGGTACCTCAGAACTTTAAAACCAACAAATCTCCTTTAGGGATTTCTACTAAAATGAGTGTATTACTTGGTAAACACAAGCTAAGGCCCACAGAGCCGTACAAGAAAGTTAAGGAGGGAAAAATAAAGTTATGCCAAGTTTCTTTATAAATGGCTTCTGCCATTCAAACTGTTTTTATTGTGTTCTTAAAGCACCTATTTAGACATAATACCTTCTTGCATTACACCACAATATGACATAATTGCATTTATTATACATCGGTGATAAAATTCATGCACATATCAGGATATGAGATAAAGAGATAAATTGCCTTATTTATTCAATGCTTAGTGCAATAATTAGCATTGAAAAAGATCATACGGAAAGATGTTTCCCTAACTATCTATCATTTTTCCAGAAATACGCCTGTGTTGAAAATTGGGATGATACGACGCGTAATCTGTATCTGCATCATTGCAGCCATTAATCTTTTCCAAGTAAAGTGGCAGTTGAGTACCCAGTTCTACAACGCTGCTTTCTTAATATTAAAAATTTAGCTGCAAACACGATTTCTGTATCTATTCCTTGCCGGCCTGGGCAGAACTGCCACTCCATGACCTCTGCTGGGATACTGCTTTGCTATATCTCTCCCCACTGCGCTATTCTGCAGTTATTTCTCCCCTTGCATCTGATTCTGCTCCTCTACCGTCCTTTCCTGAGATCGCTTCTGGCTTTCTCCAGTGCCCGGCCATGAGGATGCTGCATGCCCAGGTCCCCTGCCACGGCCACCTCCCTGCCCACAGTGAAACCAGAGCTGTGCATGGCAAAGGGATGCTCCAGCACGACCACTGTAATGAAAACGAGTGGGCTGAGTGAAAAGGAATCATGCTGAAAAAGAATCTAAGAATATCATCCATGCACAAAGACTCATGAAAATACATGAAGGATTTCCCTTGATATACATTCAGACACAGATTGTGTTTACCTCTCTCGAATGTGAAGCTGATTATTCATCATCAGTATCTCATCAGTAACAGAAGCTTCAGTTTCCACCCGCACGCAATGAAAATGATATTATGATCGCATCAGCATACTTTATTATTATTGTTACATCAAATCATCCTCCCTAGGTACTTGTAAACACTTTTTTTTTTCCCCTTGCACTGAAATAGCTCACTGGGTGGCCTCTTTATAAAATAATGAAGAATAAAGGTGTTCACATAGATTTGTGTCAAAAACTATTCATCCATCCAAGGAATAGAATGAAACAGCATCTTTGTACGCCTGTAATAAAATCTGCATGCCTGTTTTGATAGCACTAAGTCCCTAATCAAGTAAAAGGGAGTTAGCATCATTAAATAGAAACATCCTGAGAGGCAGTGATAGAACATATTCACCCTCTGCTCAACCCTCACAGATAGATAGAAACATAACTTTACACAATACAAAACTGCAGTTCAGACTGTCCAATACTAAACTTAAAAAGATCTACAAGACAGAGAAGCACCTTCAAACATATGACAAGAATCAATGCATTTATGGAATCTGACACAGTGAATGAGTCCTTGTCATACTAATGACAACGGGAGGCTCATAAGGAAAACTGCAGCTCCATATAGTTGTGAAGGACCCTGCCTAAACCATTCCTTTACACTGACCCAGGACCTCCAAGACCTAGAGGAGCCTTGAGTCAGAGTAACCAAGTTGTTGGGATGATGCAAGTCTATAAACAAGGGAGGGTTTTAGGCGAAAGGATTCTGAGCATTAAGTAGCACTAAAAAATGCTTTTGCGAAGCTCACTAAGGAACTGAAATTCATAAATCTCTTGAGTCCACTGACAACAGAAATTCAGACAGGTACTACTGTCCCAAAGAGCACACTTGCCGCTTTTGATAACCCTCAAAGCGGAGACTCCAACCACTCCCTATCCTGAACTGTCTCACCAATTAACATAATTGAGCTTAAATTTCAAGACACTGTTCTGAATTAAATTAGCTTTGCTGTTGCATCTACCTTCAGGGATGTTTCTCCAGCTCTGACAATCTCCAGCGAAGCAGCATCTTTAACCGCTGTCTCTAAACCGTTTCTGTCTTTCACTACCCTGGGTTAGAAGCCTTTCTTCCTAATATTTAGTAAAAATATATTTTTCTTGAAAATTATTCACCCTAATGTATCATGGCCTATTTTTATCATTGTCTGTTTCTGTAAAAGTCCTTCATATATCTGACAGCTGTCCTGCAACTTTCCCAAGATGTGACAGCCCTTGGAATGTGCATTCAACACGTGAAACACCTTCTGCCGACTCGTACCCATGTACTGTTCCTGTCTGTGCATGTACATGCATGAAATCATGTGCACGCGCACAGCCTAGAGACTAAAAACGAAAGAAATCTTGTTTTATGAAGCATATATTTGTGTTCAGACTGAGAACAATATTTTCATCGTTGAAATTCCAGGTAATTTGAAGAGTTCAAATATAAACAGGTCTAACGATACAATCCGTGAGACCGGAGAAAGCAAAACTCGTGAAATGCTCAACGCTGTCACTTAAAAGCTGCTTCCGCAAAACACACAAAAGCATTCCTGAGAAAAGCTTTCTATTTGGACAGGAACATCAACTAAATGATGATCTACTGTAAATTTTTTTTTCCCATAACATCTGTGATTTTTTTAATTACAGGTTTATATCCAAATACAAATTCATTACGCTAGCTGCCATTCTAATAATAAAAGCAAATAAACAACGGTGGATTTTTTAGACTGTAACACCTAAACTGTAGACTTGAGATGTTATCCACCTACCAAGTAATAAAAACTTTTCCCATCTACAGCTATTTAGATTTCCTAGGCATGACAGTTATTAATATTTGCGTAAAGCTGCGAGAAACAAAATGAGTAGTTTGTTTTGATTGATAGAAAGGACTTTTCGCTGCCCATTTATCTGAATCCTGAGTGTGTCTATGACAACGCATCACCCAATGCCATAAATAAAATCCATTCCACATTAAAACAGAATTAAGTCTTCAGTCCAATTTTTAACTTGCTAAACCCATTTATTTCAATCTTTGTTTCCTTACTTAATAAGCTTCTAGTCCATGGAAGTCCATTATGTCCTACCTTGTGATTACTCTTAGTTTCCTTAATAGCTCTTCAGCTTTTTAAAACCCAAAATAAATTAGATGTATCACTTCTCAGTTTTCTGTTATTTTGCTGACACACTGGAGGAAAGAGCATTTTCCTTTTGGGAATGGTGCAAATTTGCCCCTGCAGTATCACACTCATTATAACTTCTATAGTTATTTTTCAGCTAATTTACTAAATACTGAATTAAGGCCCACTGCTTTATAACTCCTAAGCTCACCCCTAGCATGTGTTTTAAAGACAGAGAAAAGATAGTTTTCCCTCAGGTTGTCCAGATTTTAACAATAAGGTAGTTCAGGAAACTAATTCTTTTGTTTCTGGAGAATCTTGAGAAAGAGTTGCCCCCATTTCGGGGAATATATATGTTAATACTGACACCAGTTGTCTTTTGGAGGTTTAATCTACCGCATCCCTTGGCGTGCCAACAGCACAGGCAGCAGGGCTATATTCCTAGGAAGAAATGTGATGATTACAAAATGACGCAGAACAGATTATCTGCATCTTTAATCAATAGTTTAAATGTTAAACAATGCATATCGAGCATTGAAACACGGTGTTTACTGCTTTATCCCTTGTGGAGTATAATTGTATTTTATATACATGAAAGCAATTTCATTTGTTTATATCAAGAGATACACTTGTGTAATATTCAAAATAATAATAACGTGCATAATGATCCGACAGGATTTACAGGTTTTTAACAACTCTGTATTAAACAACACATCCTTTTATTATTTTAGTAGACTATCTGCATTCAGTATTAAAAAAGAAAATCAGGAATGAGCTCAGGCAGAAGTGAGATGCAGTTTAATTAAACCCCATGTTACTCCAGTCTTCCTCTGGAGTGTATCTGTTCACTTCAGTGGGGTTAAATATATGTGATAAATGAGGTATACCTCTCTCCCATCCTCTAAGCACAGGATTTAAACTCATCCTGACCTAAGCGTGCACGTTTACAGCGAGAACTGAGTGTGCATGCTTGCCTCTGCACAGAAGCCTGCCACGTTTCACTGCCTTTGTGGTTATTTTATCTAAGTGTTACCCTTTGTAAGGTTTGGGTACATGTGGGACAAGGAAATCAAATACCAGGGAGATCCACCTTTCCCTCCAGTCCTCATGGAAGTCCACCGAGGTTCTGAGCCTCTGATCTTCTGCAGCAAAGAGGCAAAACGAAGACCAAAACTCACGCGGGCTGTAGTGGAATAAGACTACGTTTGCTATTTTTTTATCTTCTTCCTGTAGATGTTGTTATTAAAGTATACGTAGAGAATGACAATGTCCCATGTTCATATAAATGTCAAAAAAGAATACACCGCTGAACTCCACAGCTGCTACAGGGTGGTCACCGCTTCCCCCCTTCCCATCGCTGGAGCCAGACACAGAAAACCAAAGAATAAAAATAGCCACTATCTTTGTAGAATTTTGATAATAGAGCTCTACAATGACTAGAGCGATCAGTTTTGACATGCCATGCAAATCTGAAGTTAAAAATATCATTTTCCTGCCAAGTTAATTATGAATCATTAGGAAGACCGAAATAAAATCTCCTACCACTTTCCTTTTAGCTTTTATGGGCAAATAGGGAAAATACAGATCACTTTAAAGAACTGTTACAATGTAGCAGACCCTTGGTGACTTTGGGGCTTTTTTAAACTGGTCTAGCCTCTCTAAATCATACGATTTTGTTGTTGCATCTGGAAGTACTACAAGCTAACCGATGTAAATTACCTTAGCGGCTGCAAATATCTTCTGCTGAAGCGTATTAAAACTAACAGGTACATGAACAGACACGTATTTCATGAGCGTGATGAAAATTTGATACTTATGTTGAAAAAGCACTAATCATTTACAACAAACCAAAACAGGAACAGAAAAGTAAAGTATTTCTCCCCAGAAAGCAGCCCTTGGTAAACTTAAATTCAACTGCTTTCTAAGCTACAGCATTCCTGGGGCTGCAGGAGGAAATTATCCGTATTGCTGAAGCTACTGAAAATTCCTTTTGTTTTGTTTTTTGTTTTTGTTTTTGTTTTTTTTTCACATCTTCTGAAATTCAAAAAGAGGTATTGCTTTCTTCCTCCCTCTTTCTTTTAAGTCACTCAAGAAAGAACGGCGTTTCAACTGCACCAGAGGTTGGTTTGTTGGTGGATTTTTTTAAAGCAAAGCACAAGAAGGCAGAAATAGCAAAGTATACTTCCCTCTATTTTCTTAGCACTGTACCTCAGCTCAGACCTCTGAGGAATCTTTTTCTGCCCTCAACCTTACCCCCAATGCTTGAACACTTAAGTTAAATTTTGCTGTGGATGGAGAAGAGGGAACTGAGAGAAAGACCAAGCGGAAGAAAGAAGGGAAAAGAAAAGTCAAAGGGATCTAAACTTCCAGGAACACACTAAAGGCAAAACCTGTAAATGGATACGTGTCTCCACATACACAGCGTGACACCAATAACCTGTGACACTGCCAGCCCCAGATATCAGAGAGGCTGAGATTTAAGGAGCTTGAAGGATTAGAGACAGGTAAATAATTCATGTGCGTACCCGTGAGTACAGGAGAAAGAATACGGTAAGAGCGACATACAGTCCCTGAAAAACCAGCTGAGTCTGAGGAGCCCTCCCCAGAGCCTGCTTCTCCCCGGCAGCGTGGGCACCGCTCCCCTCTTTCTGGATGTTTCTGTGAGCAGGCAACGGTGTTACGGACGGCACGGTGTTGCCGGCACACACCATGGAAGCTCACAGAAACAAATCCACTCTATAAAGGGGGTATTTACAGCAAAAGACACCACTACCTGCCTATATTTTTGGCAAAAGACGCCACTACTTGCCCATATTTACGAAACAAAAAATGCAGTATTTGCTTCTTCACTTTGAGGGTGACAGAGCAGAGGAACAGGCTGCCCAGAGAGGTTGTGGAGTCTCCTTCTCTGGAGACGTCCGAACTATCACAGTCTATAGAGTAAAGCAGGCAGGAGGGGCTGAGCAAGACTGAAACGCGTTTAACTCTGCTCTTCCAAACGCCCTCCCTGTACTTCAGCGACACCACGCCAGACCTCAGGGGCCGCTCTAGAATCAGATCCCACCTAAAATCCCCCCCCCCCCCCCATGTCACGATTTTTAGACCGGGGAAGATGTAACTGCCACAGCCCGTGGAGGTGCTGCTCCACTGAGAGCTTCCAGAAGCTGGTCCTTGGGGCTGAGGCAGCTCCCCGCTGTGCGGGCAGTGCCCGGTCTAGCGTGGGGCCTTTGCACGGCCAAGCACCCCCTGATGGTCCCGCAGCCGTCCCTGCCCCACTGAGGAAGGCTTGTGTGGAGACTGGCGAAGGCAGAAAGCCTCTCTGCTTCCTCCCCTTCCAGCATTACAAATGCACATCAAGACTTAAACCATGCTGTTCCGAAAATATAACCTGTACCCCTCTCAAGTGAAGCAATTAACATAAATTGTTGACTGATTTCCCTTACCATGTATCTAAAGCAACGTTACTCTATTAAATATGCTTCGCTCTCAGGATAAAATATCATTTTAATAACCTTGGCAATAAACACTATACCTGCAAATCCCACACGACGCGGAAAGCAGCACAGGATGAAGAGGACGCTGCAGACTCCTCGGCACGTACAACCTCTACCAAACCCACAGACAGGTCAGGGAAGGGGATGTCTGACCCTGCCGGACATCCATGGAAAGGGCTCCAGGAAAAATCGTGCTCCAGTTGGGCACGATTAAACACTCTGTCAGACCCTGGGAGCCAAGGGCCTGCCCTCGTTCTTCACCCCCAGTGACGGAAGGGACACTTGATTAGATGAGCTTGGAAGAAAGCTTCGGCTCCTGAGATCTAAAATAAAATTGTCACTCCCCGGGTTTTCCCCTGTCCCTCATCCCACTGCCACCCGCGGCAGCCACCGTTCCCTTCCCAACAGCCCAGACCCTTCAGCAGCATGCAAAGGCCCTTCGGGGAAGTTCTGGGGATACCACACTTTGACATGTGAGATTTTATTTAATGCTTAGCTCTATTAATTCATAATTCTCACATTGGGCCCTGTTACGCCACAGGATACTGTTCCTCTATTTCATTTAAACAATTTTTTTACCTCCTCATGGGTTTGTTTCCCCATTTTGTTTTTGCTCTGGTGCAATTCTTTTGATTTTAGCAGGACTGTTGCAACGTAATGCAAAATTAGGATCACATTGTGGTTTATTTATATTGAAATAACAATACTAGTCAATTTTAAGAATGCTGTACTTTTGACTAGAAAAAAGAAATACATTTTTGTCTCGTGCAGGCCTGCAGATTGCACCAGCAGAACACCCCAGCACGGATTCAACGCAGATGCCACTTCTGAGAGGCGTTACAGTAAGCGGGGGGTTAACATGGGCTGACAATACACTTGAAAAGCTGATTTTCTTTACAGCTATAGATAAGCCATTCTGGATTTCCTTAATTTCTCAGTCAGCTTCAAGCACAACACAAGTAAAGGATAAGTAAGACTGTCCTTTCCCTTCCCACAGTCAGTTTACATTAACTAATTTATAAGAAATAGTTTACCTTTATTTAAATGGAAATTACCTGCCTCAAAAACTAGCTTCAGGGTGAGCTAAAACCTGCTGTAGCCCCAGCAAAATGCAGATAACTTTATACACATTGCTGCTGCTTTTTTTTTTTCCTTGGTATGGGGGTCAAGTGTACTTTTATTTAAAAAAAGAAAAGCCAAACCTTAGCTGCCATGCTAACGCCTGGGAATACAAGACTGGCCTGAAATAGGGAACAGGTTTTTACTGAAATTTCATTTTATCATGTTGTAACACCTACTTGTTCTCTGGAGTAAATTACCTGCAGAGATTGTATTAAAGAATTTCTGGGCACTGTATTGAAGAATAATAATGGCAATTTCATAGTGATTTCACAGTATTAAGCATGCAGCACACAAGAAAACTATCACAGCAAAATCCAATTTGTTACTTTTCCAACACTGAATTTTACTTCTCTCTGGTTTGCAATTAGTTATTACAAAGGTTTAATCAAAGCCTCAGTTTCGTCTTCCTCTTTACAAGTAGCACAGTCAGAATAAGATGTAACCAGTAATTAAGTAAACTGGACTTGTTTTAGTACACAGGAAATGGAGGATAATTCAAAAACACTATCCATTATCAATTTGTATATTCGTATAAGTACTTTGGTTATTTTTAGATGAGATAATACTTAAATACATGACTAGAAAACAGAAGTATTTTTCAGGTCCATTAGAATGATAAACTCTTTTACCTGCATGTAGAGAGGGCTGCACTAGGATTTTAAGGGAAGCTGCTGTTCAAATAAGTGGAGATGGACCTGAAAGAGAGAAATGTAAATGGGAAAGCATCACAAAATCACAGTACGGAAGAATGATGCAGAATCTTTTCAAAAGAAGAAAAAGCATCGTGGGTATAGTGAGAACGGAAAGAGAAAACCCTGAAGCAATAGGGAAATTAAAGACAAATTTGGGCCTATCAGACCCTAGAAGCGTGAATCGTAGGACTGAAAAGAATATTTCAAATAGAAATTATGCAGAAAATGCTAAGGCAACGTTTGGCTGGCTGCAGTTCTAACCTTTCTTTGCAAAGAAGGAACCTGGTTCAGCAGCAAGATAACGATGCTCACAAGTGCCGTTCAATCAATTCCAACCGTGTTCTGCACTCAGAGAAGTTAAAAATTGAGGTGTAGGCTTTGAAATATGTAAGAATTTTGTCAAAAGGGCTAAGAGTTGGAAAACACAGAGTCACTGAGTTAGATGTTCTGTCAGGAAAGGATGGGGACAGCTGTCTGAACTGCTGCCACTTTCTCAAATAAAGGAACCCAATACTCAGAAGGTAAATGTGGGACCTGGAAAGCTCTCCTGAAGATGGACACTGGGACATGTCCTACGAACTCGGCAAGTCTAACACTTTGACAATATTTTCCCCAGAAGGAAAGCAAAAAAGTAGAGGTGGAAGAGTTGTAATTTCTTCCACATTTCATTCTTTATTTCATACTGTAGGCCAGTGGTCGGATCAGGCACTAACGAAATAGAGGGCACACATGCCAAGACTTCTCCAACAACAGGTTTAGATGTTTACCCTCCACCAATATCCCAAAGTCTCCACAGTCTACATTGAATTAGGTATCAGGTCGTTGCAACGACTGGATATATATTGGATTGTGTTTCACAGCATATTCACTCAATCATTGAGGAATGGCATTCTGTGGATTAAAACCAGAAATATTTAATTAACATCTCCATACAGAAAAATGTGGTTTGTGTGCTCTGTTTTGCTGTAATGGCTGGCAGACGAGAAGGCTACTCTTACATTTAGAGCTGCTAACTTTGACGGATATTTGCTCAATATGTATGAGACCAGATGATTGTTATGGAGTTCTGCTATTTCAGTCCAATTCATCCCCACTTTCTCTTTGATTTCTCCTCTTTCTTCAGTATGTTAGATTTTAGCTGAATGAGTGCGAGTTGTCATTTGGAGTTTCAATGCTACCTCTTTTGATTCATGTGATAAAACAGCAAGTGCAGCAGACAACGTCAAGAACTGTCTGCGAAAATGCTGATTTACTATTGCATTGCTTTGTTCCGAAAAAGATACTGAAATGATGAATCTACGGCACACAAAGAAATCCTCGACTCGATTTTCAAAATATTAGAGCTTGGTTTACAATTCAGTTAACAAACTTCCATCTTCAAGTATGGGGACACATAGAACGTCTTTAGAGTTCATATCCAAGCCGCTGCTGTCCGAAGTCTAAAAAATTACATGATATTGTGTCTGTACTTCACCCCCTCTCCTTCCCTGAATAAATAAGGATGGCTAACTAAATTCCTGTATAAAAATCTGCAATTAAAACTATGAGATAAATGTTGGGCATTCTGTGAAGCTACAAAAATAATAAATTAATCAGTATGCACCTTATATGCTACCATTATCTATTTTAACATCAAAAATAGCCTCAGCGCATAAGAGTTACATGGCTATATTTAAGCCCCTACACACCAAAGCTTCACCAACAGTAAGACAAGAGTGAATTTTGCTGTTGCACAAACTCACACCTCATGGTCACTTTAATATATTGCCACTTTATTCTAAGAGTAAAATTAGTTAATATGGCATTAGATATGCACCAAATACATGAGTGATAGGTGGACAGAAGAGATTTCATTACCAAATTCCAATGCAGTTCGAAATTACATAAATAGGTAAGTTCATAAACACAGCATTTTAACCGATACTGCAAGGTCAAGGAAAGAAACAGAGGACCAGGAGCCTACAATTTTATTTTTGTTGCGTATTGTAGTTTTGACTCTGACATTCGTCAGATTTTTATGACACTGATTACTCTTTTATTTCACGTGGAAAACACAGGTAGGAATTATCCCGAAAAATGAATACTCACTTAAAGAAGAAAGCTGTCATTATAGCTCGCTTGGTCAGCCGAGTTCGCAGTGTGGGAGGACACCGAGCCCAGGCAAGAGCAAACACGGCGAGAAGGGAGGGAGGGTCCACAGTGTATTGTGCGAGATTGAGCGCATCTGTCCGACACAACAACAATAAAATGAGAGAATAAAACATACCGCTGGCTTACCTCAAAAGGTGGTCAACAGAACAATACCGAGAGTTTTATTCCAGAAATATCCAATATCCTCTTTGCCTTGGACCAGGCATTTTTACATTTCCAGGTTAAAAACAACTACTGAAATGTCAGAGCTTGTAGCACGACATAAAATCCAAATTCCACTCTGATGGTTTGAGGGTTATTTGCAGAGAAAGGTTAATTGTTGATGGTTAAAAGAACCCCTACTGGTACTGACAGTGATACCAGGGTATGCATACCTAATCTCTTGCAATTGGAGTCTATAAAAAATGAGATAGATTCTTTATCAGCTAGGAAAAATCACTCTTTTTTTAAGTCTTCTCAATTTGCTATTAAAAAAAAAATCCTACACAAACGTTTGCTAACAATAGTTTGCACATACGGGATCATGTATTTACACAGCATAATGGCTGGTCACCGGAGCATAAGATGATTTTCTTTATTTTAGTTCACGCTCTACAGTAACGTGTTTTCATTTTAAGAAAACGGCGTGTGTCCCTGAGCTATGATTAGCATGCGAATTTTCCGAGGTAAACTTTCCTATTTGAAGAGAATCACTTAATCGCTCGCTTTTGCTTTACTACGCATTACCTTCTCTTTTCTCCTCCGCTGCGTGACCCAAGCAGTGGAAAAAAACAAGCAAAAAGTATCCTCATAAAAAAAAGATTGCCAAGGGATATCAAACGCACTTTGAAAGCCGTTATCTCCTATGTGTGGATACTCACTCAACTGACTTTGGGACTCGAGAATTTACGTAGCCAAAATCTGGCTCTATACATGCATTAAAACCCAAGTTATAACCGCTTGGAAAGGCTATAAAGTTTGCTTTTTTGAAGTTTTAAAGTCATCGATATTGAGTCTGTGCACCACGGCGGAGAGGGGGACAGGAAACCAGCAAGTGGCAGGAGCAGCAAAGGGGTGAAGCAAACAAAATGTGTACTGGCAGGTGGGGGGAGCTCAGTCTTTGATGTCAAACGCACCCATGTTTTGAGGCATTTTATTTGTCTGCCAGTTTGACTGCCTGTGGTTTTGGGGGGTTTGAATACCTGAATGAAGCAGAGCTGACAAGCTATTTTGGTAGGAGGCTGGAGTTGTTACCACCACTAAGAATGGCAGCATTATCACTGCTGAGTCTTTGATCAACTTGTTGCCTAAACTTTGAGTGATTTGTCATTTCTTTCTAGCATGGAGATGGAGTGAATCTTAGAGAGAGTTAGCAGCTTGTCAAAACTGTGACTAATGAACAAAGGAGTCTGAAAAATGACTGAAAGAGGCTCTTTTCCTTGGCAGCTTTGCTCCACGGGTGATGGCAGTGGCTGTGAGCTGTGGATGTGTCATGTTTTCTTCACTTCCTTTTTTGCTGTGTAAAAAGGAACAAGGACAGACCTGGAACAAGGCAACCGAGTGGGATACTCAGGTTTGGGAAGCACTGCAAAATCATTTTGAGGGACCAGCAACACTGTCTGTGTCTGGAAGTACACGAGGATGAGACCGAGAGGAAAAATTAACGCAAGGCATTAAATATTCAGTCAGTTCCAGGTCGTCTGGTGAGCATCCTGCCCAGCGACTTCTGAGGATGTATTTGATTGGAAAGAAAGGAGAGGTTTCCAGGACATGGCTGGGAGGGCCAAAAGGCGCAGCAGTGAGATGCTCCTGGATGCGTGGAGGTACCCCCAGGCAAGCAGGAACACATGGCGGTGCCCGTGAGATGCCGTACTGCAAAGGGCAATAGCCCTCAACAGGGGCAGGATGGCAGCAGGATGGTGTGCTATATTTCCAGAACTGAAAAAAAGACTTCTTAGCATAAATGGCTGTAGAAGACTTTAGAGTAACTCTGTAACAGTAGAAGATCCAAATCTAAATTACTTCTGTGGCAGTATCTCAACTCTTATAAACAAAGAAAGGCAGAAGGCTAATGATTTGAGCATGAAGTAGTGGCTCGATGAGTGATGCAAGTGGATGGTTTTGCTTTTGAGGCTATCAGTCCCTCTTTGCCAAACAGATATGATATAATAAGGATCGATTTAGGCTGAAAAACCTCCCAGAAGACAGACTGCTTAGGGAGGTACTAAACCAATACAAAAGTTGGTACACAGAATGGTTTGAACAAGGAATGAATGAATAGGCCCATTACACACAAAATCACAATGATAAAAGTAAAATTAAGCAAAGGCTATAGAGCCACTTCAGGTGCACATATTCCAGCGCTAAGGTAGTATGATCCATTTTGTTTCCCCTCAATGAGTGTTTCTGACCTAGTTGGTTTTAGTAAATGCTGGTGGAAAGTCTTCATGGGAATAGTGAAGGCCATTGAGTCAAGTTTATACATTTCTAATTTAGGAAGGGTCAGTGAGCCAAAAGGAAGAAGGAAGTAGCATCTTGTAACTCACAGTTCTTAAGAAAATGCCCCAAAGTACTTATGGAGCAACGTGCTAAGACACAAGAAGAGTACTTTGTAGCTGCTGTTCTGTATGACACTAAATCACATAAAAGAACCGAAAAACCATAATCACCAGTTTATAAATTAATAGAAAGCTTTTGGTTTTAAACAGAAGCAGAAAACCAGACTTGATTAAATTAAGTAATATTTGCTTACAGAGTCCTTAATATTTGCTTACAGTCTCTTAAAAGAGAGTGACAAAAATTTGTAGCCTGGAAAGAAGAGGTCATTCATCTCAGCCTGTTGCTACGCGAAGAGTTGAGCAAAGGGCTGAACAAGCAGGTTCCAGGACTGGAGGTCTGGATGCCCAGCTTCCTGCAATATCGACTATCAGATCTGGATTATAAACCACAAAGTGTAAGATCTGGTTCGGGATTTTTCTTGTACCTTAGCATTTAAAATGCTTCTGCCCATTATGAATGTGGCCTCAACCAGTGCGCTATACTCACGATTGACTTTTTTAGACTGAAGTTGCAAGTGTCTCCAATAATAAAGAAAATAGGGCACATTTGAAAAATACAAGCAAACCTGGAAAAAAATATGTGGAAAGAAGCCTGGGAAGCAAAAGCGATTATAGAGCATACACGACTGTGAGAAGAAACTGGTAACGAATGTAATGAATTTGAAGCAGAAGCTGGAAACTGTGGAAAACTGATAGAGAAGGGTCATAGGGTTAAGGCTCTGACCATCTGCTTTAAAAAAAACATTATATTTAAAACTACGGTATCATTCCCAAAGTTCAGAAAACTCTGTGATGCACGGTAGAGATGTAGGGAATTCCAGCAATGGGATTTCTCCATTACTAGACAAAAATGGTAGAAAAATTAACACCGATAAATTCACTGTATAGTAGCTTACCTGTTATTTTGCTAAAAGCCAAGTGATTTACTCTGTTCATGAGATGATGAGTCACTTTCTTTTCAAAAATGAATTGAAGATGCCAAGCAGCAGCTGTTAAATATAGGCGTCATAAAATGAGGATGGCCAAAATATGCTCCTTCTCTAGGTTTCAAACAAGCCTTATTTTTTATTGACTTTTAATGCCTATTCAAAAGCTAGTAAATTTCTGGATTAGTAAAAGAAATGCAATGTTTTGTCAACATATAAAGGAGATAAACAGAATGACAAAGTAATTATATAATTATCAGTCTGACAATGATTCCAGGCCAAGTAAGAGAATGACTGATGCAGAGCTCATTAAGCACAGAACTAAAAAAGTGTAATTAATGCCAATCAAACTCAATCTTATAAAGACCAGATCATTGCCCAACTAACGAGGTGCCTCTTTGTAAGATTATAGGTTGATTAATGAAAGGTGAAAACATAAGAAATATTTATTTTTGGTCCTGGATGCTTCACTTAAAAAGGTAAAGTTAGAAATGAGCATGGTAAACAAGGGAACAAGCTTGATTATCTTCCAAGGCTAATCACTGTGAACAATCAGTGGGGATGTGATCGCCCAGGGGGCAACACGACACCTAAACCACTGCACCTAAACCATGACAAGGTTGGAGAGGCTCTTTCTGGGTCATCTCCACCCACAAGGCAGTTTCAACCAACACATATTCAACGCAACGGGAGCAGGAAGGGAACACATGCAGCGCAGCTCCTGTGACTAAGCTGGTGAGTGGTAATTTATTAAGCCACTATAAATTGATCGCTTACAATGTTTGCCCGTATTCATTCGCTCTCTATTCCCCATCTCCCCTTCCCTTTCTAAGATCCCTATAGTTTATCTCCTACACCTGTCCCAGTTTGAGTGATGCATCTACATGTTTATCAATCATGTTCACCTGATAAAGTCTTCCAATTTGTTCATTTTTAAATTGTTCATCCTTCAATGTATAACACTGCGCTTCATCCTCCCAGGTTTTAAACAGCGTCTACTATTTATTTGTCAAATGTCATTCAAGAACTTCTCTGTGATACTGCCGCCCTCCTCTCTCTACAACATATCCCATTTTTTCAACCACTTCCATTAGCATCCTCCCATTTTTCTCCAGAGGACTAGAGAAAACATCAAATAAGATCAGCTCTTAGATTGATTCTTCAGAAATTCCATATTTGAGTCTCAGAGTTCCTCGCAGTGCAAATCAAAACAAACTTAAAAGCCTACCAGAAACTACATGGTGAACAAGATTGAAAATGTATTATTCAGGCCAGTAGAAAGAGATAAGATTCAGTTTTTGGACACTAGCACAGAAAAATATACTTAAAACTAGAGATATTTTTAAAGCAGTGACTAGAATTAATCATGATGCCTTAGTGATTATTTAAAGCTGAAAATATCCTAATCCAGACAAAATTTTCTAAATGGCATGAGATAATTTAAATCAGGAAATTAAGCCACGGCTGCTGGATTACATGGTAACGATAGTTTTTTCATCTTTTATGATCTATTTAGAGTCCAAACTTGATTAAAGACAGAGGCAGAATTCCTGATGGACTGAGTATATACCTACTCCCCCTACGCTTAAAGACTTTAAACATGGATGTCCACATACAAGCCTCTTAACATTCCTACCTTTTTTTGCCTCCATCTCTTCTACGGAGTTATCTATGTCTCAGAGTGGATTTTTAATTTTATAGTTGCCTACTACTATTCCTTTTGATGCTGCATTAAGTGATCTAATGATGTCAATCACATATTGCTCCACACTGACAGTCTTTTGGACTGTCCCAAACACACTACCAATCCTTTTTCTTTTTTTGCCGTAAGAGTTCATTTGATAAAACTGGTCAGAACCTGGCAAATCATTCATATGACAATTTTCAGAAAGGTTATGACTTCATTTCAGTTAGACTTTTACGTGAGCACCACCATTGATAACCGATTTCTGCAGAACACGTAGCAGTCCAGTAAAATCAGTAACATCCATAAATCAGAACCTGAAGAAGTGTGAAATTGTATGTAATGTCTCACATTCATCACCATTTTACTAAGCTTGCTGTTTCATGACACAGAGTACTATTTTTTGATAAGTAATGATTTGTTCTGGACAAGAAATTTCATTAGCATACTTGGCTATTGGATGCTCCTGATGTATGAGAGTCAGCATGTTTTTCCAAAGATGGGGCCGTGAAATATGAAGCAGACACATACTACAGAAAAAAGGTTCAAATACTGAGGAGTTTGGATATTGTAAGATTTTGGCAGCTGTATACTACATTTGCTTTTGAGATGCCAAAAACTCGCTCTAGACGGAGCCAGGTGTTAAAGATAACTTGCAGGAAGCAAAGAGACAACTGCCAGAAACAAATGGGAGCTACGTATTTTATAAAGAAATTCTTGTGATACTTCACGCTTATTTTTTTGCTGAACCTCAAAATAGGATAAAAGAGGTCACGGATACAGGTAGACAATCCAGCGCAGTGAGGACTGCAGTAGGAGACAGAATCCTTCTCACTTTCTCTTCATTACGAAATAAAAAAGGAGCTATGAATCATCACAGCATAGACAAATCATCCGAGGCATCTTAAAACAGCCGCTTGACTGATTGCTGTAATATCACCTGTCATTCAATAAAAAGAACCGCAGTACACGCTTACAAGTTGACAGAAATGTGCCCAAAGCCAAATGGAAAGCCTTGGCTTCATTAAATAACATGATTTTAGAAGTTCCTCAATTAAAGCTTTTGAAGTCCCTTTAGGGCAGATGCAGTGACCTTTGTGAAAGCCAGGTGGGTACTGGCACGACAGACAAGATCAGGCCAAGTGGACAGAGGTTACAGTAAAAGTGACCGCGAATGCATCAGGGATGGAGCTGCAAATCAGACACAGCATCTGCAAGGGTCCTGGGTCACCCGGGAAACACTTCATTCAGAACTGCTGCCAAGTTTAAAAAGTTTAGGTTGGAAACAAAACGGAAAAGCAGAGATTTATTGACAGCGCATGCTTCCCAGACTTCCCAGCTCATAAAGCCACCACAGAGAAAGCACGCCAGCCGCCACATCACGACCGATCTGGAGGCACGCTCCCAATTTCAGCGTGCCACTGCCCCAGCAGAAACAGCATCACGTATAAAGCTCTTCGCACAAGTGAATTCCACCCTTTGAAAAAACACAGTTATAGGAAAACTCATGATGCTCCCATGTAAGTGTATTCACTTTTTTCTTATGGCCAAGGTCTTCATCTCTGCCAAGACTGTGAAAACAAATACAGCTTCTACCAGAGGAAAACGCTCTGTCAGAAGTTTAGATTGCATCAGTACCTTCTCCCTCGTTTTCGAAATTCCACTATGAAGGCTAAAAAAAAATCCACAAAGGTAACTTTTATTATTTAACTTGAGGTTTTTTTCTGTAAAGATGCTGATTCATACCTCTCAAAGAAATTACACTTGAAATAAATATCACGATAGAGTGATCTTGCGATCAACTTTATCTCTATATGTACCAGTTTCGGGGGTTCTGTGATGGCAGAAGACTGAATTTCCATTACAATATAAAGGAATAAATTCTTCAGTTCACTTAAGGAGGTACCCTTTTGAGAACCAGCAGGTGACGCCAGCAACTGCGAGACCCAATGCATACCAAAGTCAAATGAGATTTTAACTGTATGTAGATTTAGGATGAGATGCTTAACTGATTTTCAGGGTTGCAAGGATTGCTTAGCCAAGAAATCTGCAGCTGTCTCCTAGTTTACAACTTAGTCAAATATAAAAGATAAAACTAGAATATAAAATGAATTTGTTCTGTATGCAGAAAGACTTCTGGCATGTGTTTGTGGCTGAAGATACTACACATAGCTCTCCTGATGATTTCATGACTGATCAGACAATTCAGCTAGAAATACTTTTGTGTAAAGGTCTCTTTGGAGAAAGAACATTCCTTTGAGTCTAACGGCAGTTAGTAAATAATTTTAGTATCTTATTTTCCTGTTTTTCCCTGTTTGTCATCACAGGTTTACCCTATAAGTCCCAACTTTTTTTCCCCAATGCATGCCAGAGCCTTTGGTTTAAGACTGTATACAAATACAAGGCTCTAATAAGGAAGACACAATTATAGACCATAAGTTGTAAAAACTGCAATACTATCCTACAGTAATAGTCATACGAACATTTAGGAACTGAGCAAAGATTCTGAGTTATTGTTTTGAAAATAAAGTTCTCGAACAAGTCTTTTTTTGTTCAAAAGACAAAAACTAAATAAAAGAAGAGAGCTGTGTGCGAACCTGCTCAAAACCAGAAGAGAAGCGTACCAGAGACGGAAAAGCAGACGAATACCCATTGAGAACTACAAGGGCATTGGCAGGGCACGCAGAGATGCAGCTGGAAAAGCAAAAGCTCAGGTCGATTTGAAACTGGCCAGAGCAGCCAAAAAATACAAGAAAGGGTTCTTCAGGTACATACAAAACAAGCAGGAACAGAAGGACAATACTGGCCTGCTGTTAAACAGGAGAAGTGCATTAGTCACCAACAACGCTGAAAGGCAAAGGTTCTCGACACTTTCTTCACCTGTCTCTACCAGCACCGTTGGGCCCCGGGTCTTGGGAACAACAATCCAGATTGATGCAAACACAGACCCACCGTCAGCAAAGGAAGAGTCGGTATGCGAACTATTACAGGAACTCAACCCCTACAAATCGATGGGTCCTGACAATAACCACCCAGGCTGTTAAGAGAGCTGGCTGACGTTGTCGCGAGGCCACTCTCCATGATCTTTGAGAAGTCATGGAGATCAGCGGATGTCCCAGAAGACTGGAAGAAGGCTAGCGTCACCCCCTCTACAAGAAGGGCTTAAAGGAGGATCCAGGAAATTATAGGCCAATCAGTCTTACTTCAGTCCCTGGGAAAGTTATGGAACGAATCCTCCCAGGTGCTATCACAAGTCAAATGAAGCACGTAATTGGGAGAAGACAGCATGGATTCACCAAGGGCAAATTGCGCTTGATAAATCTGATCACCTTCTACAACAAAGTAACCTGCTCGGTTGATGAGGGGTGAGCAGTGGACATTGTCTACCTGGATTTCTCCAAGGCTTTTGATACAGTTCCCCACAGCCTTCTGGAGAAACTGATGTGTTATGGTCAGACAAGTGTCTGTGCAGTGTGGGGGGAACCGGCTCACAGGCCGCACCCAGAGCGTGGCGGTCAATAGCTCCTTTTCAAACTGGCAACCTGTCACAAGTGAGGTCCCCCAGGGATCGATATTAGGCCCAACACTGTTTAATATCTTCATAAGTGAACTGGATGATGGGATCAAGTATACCCTGATGAAGTTTGGTGATGAGTGGGGAAGTGGACATTTCGGAAGGGAGAGCCACCCCGCAGGAAGACCTGTATAGGCTGGAAGAGAGGGCTAACAAGAAGCTTATGAAGTTCAACAAGGAAAAGTGTAAGGTCTTCAACCTGTGAAAACTTAATCCAGGAGCTGGATTACACACAGGCTGGAATCTACCCAGCTGGGGAGCAGCTCTGTGGAAAGGGACCTGGGGGTCCTGGTGGACAAGCTCAACATGAGTGAACAGTGTGCTGCAGCGGCAAAGAAGCCAACAGAATGCCGGGCTGCATCCACAAGGGCATCACCAGCAGAGGTACGGAAGTCATTATCCCACTCTACTCAGCGCTTTCCAGGCCACACCCGGAATAGTGATCAGTTTTGGTCCCTGCTATACAAAAAAGATGCGGGCAGGCTGGAGAGGGCCCAGAGGAGGGTCACCAAGATGATCAAAGGACTGGGAAGCCTGCCGTTATGAGGAAGGGCTGAGAGAACTGGGTTTGTTCAGCCTTGAGAAAAGAAGGCTTAGGGGAGACGTATCACCATGTCCCCATATTTAAAGGGTGCCTACAAAGAAGATGGAGACTCCCTTTTTACAAGGAGTCACATGGAAAAGGCGAGGGGTAATGGGTAAAAGTTGCTCCAGAGGAGATTTTGACTGGACACAAGAGAAAAAAAAAATTCATAATGAGAACAATCAGCCACTGGAATACTCTCCCCGGGGAAGTGGTGCATTCCCCATCGCTGGACACTTTTAAGATTCAGCTGGACAGGGTGCAACTTGTCTAAACCGTGCTTTTGCCAAGAAAGGTTGGACGAGATGATCCCTGAGGTCCCTTCCAACCTGGGATTCTACGAATCTATGAACAGCAAAGGAACACATGAATCCCTATTTTTAAGTATTTACTTACATTAAATAAAGTATTAAATGTGTAAGAAAAACACCCTTTGCCAGCAGTTTCAAAAAATGAGGTCACTAATTTTTTAAAAAATAAATTTTGCTACAGGGTTACACCCAATGTGGCCTAAACCTAAAATCTGTTAAGAGTTTGCCATCTGCTTCCTACTGCATCACGCAGTGAGTCTGACTTCCACAGTCTTGGGGGCTTCTTTTGGCAGATGATGCACAGAAGCGTGGAGAAAAAAAAAGGCCTTTCTGAATTAGATTGTCAACAATTACTTTGATTTATGCTCTTTTTCAAGGATAAGTCATATTTATAATCTATGTGTTATGATATTTGCCATGAACTATTTATTAGTATTTTGCTGACTAAGAAAGCTTTTGACAGAGCTATCATCTAAACCCCAGCCGAAGACAACGCTTCAAAATAGCTATGAAAACTGAAGACCATAAATTATTTGTAGCAAAAGGAACTTTACATCTTTCTAATCTCTAAATAAGCTCCTGACGGCAGGGTTGTCTGTGAGTCCTTCTTTGGAGATGGCCAAATGCATTGCTGGGGCCAGAGCACACTTTTCACCAAACCACAGAAGGTATCAGGAGGGCATCAGGTTGCGTTTGCGGCAGTGCTGACCCACCTCTGGCTGCCTGAGCATCCCTTCACTCCCAAACATCAGACAGAGGAGCAGAGAGCTCGAGTCCTTGCGTGCATGAGGCTCCCTGTGCCTTCTCCATGGGGGCTCGGGCTGATCTCAGGGCTCTGAGATGGTATCACTTGCACCAGCTCTCTAGGAAACAGTAACTACAGCTCCTTTTCTATTTTATTTTCTCCCCAGAATAATCAAACTAAAGCATCCATGACTCCCTTGTGATTTGTTTTTTTTTAAAAAACTTGGCATTTTCTTTTGGAAAGATATACTTCATTTACAGTTCCTTTCAGGTTAGAAGAATATCCTTTACCAGCTCTGCTGCCCAGTTTTCCTTCTTTTTAAACTTGTGTGCTCATGGTTCCACTACTACAGGGACTACCCAGTTCCCAAGGCAGACCCCCTCCTTCTGTGGGCACTTCATCCAGGCTGAGCAGGTACCTCCAACCCAGCCTCCACTTTCCCTTTCAACAGTTCGGCGGTGTCCCCATCCCCCTCCTCAATAAAACAGGACGGCACCTTTCAGTGGCACCCACAGGAGCCTGGTCAGCCTCAGACCCCCACAAAAACTGCTCCACTCAACCTTCCTAAATCACCTTCCTCATCCTGTTAAAAAAATCCCTTCAAAATCTACATTTTAATTGTGGTTCCCTGACCTTTTCAGCCCAAACCAGGCCCTTAGCACTATCCACAGAAAATGGACTGTTGTTTATGCCGTGTCTGTTGGCTTTATTCTCTCTTTCGTTCTTCCTCTGCTTGTTTTTTCTCACACCGCTGCTGTAGCTGTTCGAGTCTGCGTTAGTGCTGGGCAGAACCACAGCTTCCGAAAGTTACAGTTATCTGGGAGTACAGCCAATTTCTCCCCTTTCCTATTTCTTTATTCCTTGTGACTATTTGCCTTTGTAATAGAAAGAATTCTCAGCGTGAAGGGCACGGTTGTTGATATGTTTCTAGCTTTGTAATTACACTGGAAACACGAACAAACTTTGTTTTTCAGGGTGACTGCATTGCCCTGAACACTTAGTGCCTTCGACAGAGGCCGGTTTTAATAGCTGAGACCTCGCAGAGCCACTTCTCTTCTGCAAAGAAAGAATTTATAATATCTTGCCTGTAATCAGACCGAGTACACGGCTGAGAAATGCAGTCCTTACGTGTCAGCTCTGCTTGTGTCAGTCAAAACCTATTAAGCTCACCTGTCACTTAGCATGTGATCGAATTCAGCTCTCGTAATTCCCGTGCAGCCAGTTTCATCCCTGGCACCAGCTTTCAGTGGCAGATAATGATATTCCGAGACATTTAATTTCAACCCTTATAAAACTGCTTAACTGAATGTATCGCACTCAGCTCTCAAGATATCCAAATGAGCATTCGTTTGAAACTCAGAAGAATTAAATCCACCCAACTCAAGATGATTCCCGTACAGCCTTCCACACCAGCTCAGCGCCCAGGAGAGGTGGGCACTGGCCGCTCTCCCGCCCAGCCTGCGTGCCACCAAACGGCTTCGGTTCCTGCTCCGGGGGTGAGCACGGGAGGAAGACCATGTAGGTGGCACGGGACATTCCCCAACAGGGGCTCGGCCACGCGGAGGTTCTCACGGAGTGATGAGCGCTCCCAAGGCAGAAGTAGATCCTGATACGCGCTGGGTGGGAAGGGCAGGAGAGCGTCAATCCTTCCCATAAAGCACTGTTTATATATTTACACATTTTGTTACAGGTTCTTCATTTTTCAGTCTCGGCATGGGCTGCTGCATGATTGATGAGGCTCAGGAGCCTGTTACAACCATTCAGGGAGCAAGCTATGCCGTCATTTATACTTTGATAGCTTAAATGCCAAGGTCCTTAATGCACATTTGGGTTTTTTTTTAAACCCACCACCACGTCGGCGACAACCGACCAAAGCAATTTAATCAACAGCACAAGAAACGGGACAGATTTTAGACAGCAGGATATATAGATATACACACACATCACTCACACCGTAAGACTTGCATGGAACAGGACGTCCTACAACATAGCGTTTACCAGGCAGCGCCTAAGTCCAGGAACATAACTAAATGATTTCTTTAATTACACATGCTCTAGAATGATTTGGTATATATAAAATCCATATGCACCTACCAATACACACTGTCAAAAACTTCTTCCTGTTTTAGAGAGGCACTCATTAGCATTTAGACATAGACTCTTTCCACCTTTATGTTTTGGCCTTTAAATTGATCAAGAGAGGACACAAAAATCTGAATTTCATTTTGAAGTGAAAAGGTCTTAGAAGCTAGTATACAAAAGCTATAAAAATCCCTAATTAAAACCCCAGAGACCCCGGAGATCTCTAAAAAGCACTTATCTTCTCAGAAGGTATATCTTTGTTCCCAGTATATCTGTGCTCATAAACTGAAAATAGGGGAACGCACATTCGTCTGTATAAATTATTGTCTAATATCCCATGCAACATGTGCAGACACATCTCGTTACAAAGGGTTTTTTTTTTTCCAAGTGTAAGAAACATTTCCTGGCTTTCAAAAGGGAAATTTTATATGTCATCTTCTTTACAAGCATAAATATTTCCTGGATGCAAGACGTTTAGTGGTGGCAAAAAAGTATCAATATTTTTTCCACCCATTTACTACACTTTCTTCGAAACTACTTTAGTTGCAAAATCAATAAATACAGTCACAGGTAAGAAAGGCAAAGGAAAAAAAAGAGAACTCCTTTAAACAAAGGAAAAAAATCACAGCCTCTTATTTTCTGTGGAGATGCTAATCCCCCTCCACATCACAAGGACTTTTGATGTACATTTCTATGGATGCTGGTGGGAAGTCAGTTTATTTCTCCTGTGTATGAAAAAGAATAATTTATCTTCCAGAAAAAAAAATTATGAGTGCATATGCAAATATCTTTTCCAAACAAAAACATTCTATTAAAATTCACATTTGTGAATAAGGTAAATGTTATGTAGCATGCAGTCAACAGCATTTGTATAAGCAAAACGTAGAATAACATGTTCCAAATGATCATTACACTAGTTCCATTTCGCCTTTGCTTGGATGGTAGCACACTGAAATTAGGTATTTTTCTCAAATATGTGTATTTTACCATTATTTCATTTACTGGTACTTCAGGCTATACCGATTTTACCATCTGTTTGTTTCTTCAGAATTTCAGACACAAGATTTAATGAATTTATTTATGCAAAATCCTGTTATTTTCCCTTTCACTAGATTCCTTCGAAGGCCACAGATGTTAGCTTAAATAGAAAGTGAAAATATGATTTAATTCAGATGTTTGTGTATCACTGTTTAATTTATTTTTATTTTTTTTTTGCTTGTTAATGTAGAAATGGTGCTTGGGAACCAACCTCCATCCTTGGAGGTTTTCAAGATTCAACCAGACAAGGGCAGAGCTGACCTGGGCTAGGGATGGGGTCAAGCGGTGTTCAGGCAGCAGGATGTGGTCGTTGACTCAGAGGTCCCTTTCAATCAGCATTTCCATAATATATCTTAATTTACATAATTGTAATGTGGTTACCACTAAAAACCTCGAATTTCTAGACTTTGTACTGTAAAAGCTACAATGGCACGTTTTAGCTGCACGATTAAAATTAAGATCCCGTCCTTCCTGACCACAATTCTGGGAATTCTGAGAGGGGTTTTAAAGGTAGATTTCATCAACGGCACCTGATCTCAGAGCTCATGTCCACGAAGCAGCCCGTGGCGCCTTACTGAGGTCTAACCATGTCTCAGCGCCCCGGGCACAGGGTGTCCCATTCCTAAACTGGGGAGCTGTGTTGCACACAAACTGGCCCGCAGATGGGAGTGGGAGTTCCGGATTACAGAAAATGGTTCTGTTTAGACTAGAAAATTGTTACCAAAAAAATCAGGTAACAACACAGAGCTAAGGCTGCTTAATGGTTTGCCTAATTTACTTTCCTAGCTGCGGACCGGCTACATTTATATTTTTGGACTGGAAAAAAAGGTCAAGTTAAGATATGTGTTGACTATGTAATATTATTTCAGCATTCCCCTTGATAATACCTACCGGAACTGTTTGTTCAGAGAGAAGTCATAATAAATACACAGGAGCAGATCTGAGGTGAATATGCAATTGCTGACATTCGTGAGTCAGAATTTTAAATACCGGTACGAGTGCGTGCCGGTGCCCTTACAGTATTTGCTGTAGCTCTATCTAAGTCCTATACATAGGACTTTACAAAGGGTACCTGACAGCAACGTCTTGAAGGAATGAAAGATGGTGACATTTAGGAGTCGAGGCTGGTTTGTGTCATCTAATTCAATCCTAACTAAGCAGCAACCCTTTACGCAAATTACGACTGCTACAAACAGCTGAAGTTCACAACAGAGCAGTCAAAATAAATTCGAAAGTCCAGAGAGTCGGAAAAACAATGCTGAAACCAAAAGGCAAACTTGATTAAACACTGAGAATCCATCCAGTCCTTCATGTGTAATCATATAGGTATGAAATTTTCTTATTTATATACAATATTTAACTTTTTTAACTCTAAATCATAGATGGGGCCTGAGTCCTCATTCTGTGAACCAGTTTTTCACAGAACACTGAAAACAAAACTTCAAGCAATAAATAATATGAAAGTTCATTTTTAACTCATCTCTAGGTGGATAAAAGTACTCTAACTAACATATTCTTGGTAAATTCTTGCTTTTGACACCACAGGAGACTGTAACATTTACATCACTTAAGAAGTGAGACAGCTACCAGGATTATTATTATTAAGGGCTTTCCTTCAGCCAAATTTATGAACTGTCACAGAACTTACTGTTATTTCACATGAAATCTAAAGCGAGCGAGCCATGCACTTTTTAAGATGCTCAAAATCCAATTTTACACTTGTCTTAATCACTGCAAATCAGTTCATCACACGTACAAACTGCCATCTGCTCATCCATTTATCAAATTTCCAAACATAAACTCATTTTGTTACTTATGGACAGATACAGAGCGCCATGTGTGCAAGAGATTCACACGTAACTCTGCCAGTATGCAATCCTTTTCCTGATAAACCAAACACTGCCGAGGTACTGGGATGTCTCAGGTACCGCAAACAACAGCGACACGCTCACAGTGGCATCACAAACATCAGGGACAAACAAATGTCACAGTGATGTCATATCACACATTCTTGTGACATGGCAGTCCCCAGAAACCAACCCAGTTCTTATTAATATAATATTTTTTTTTCACCTACCACTAATAATCACTACAATCCAAGGCCAGGGGTTGAAATGACTGGCGCCTAAGTTCACATTAAGTTACCTCCTCCCTAAGTGTCGGAAATACCCACGGAAATGAATGAACCAATGGACCTGAAAATCAGGCCAGATGTTCAGGGCTCAAGAAAGTACGTCAGGTAATCAGACAAGGCACGCATTTATGCTAATTCATCCAAAATCTACAATTTTATAATTGTAAAATTATACATTCCATCCGAGCTATCGCATCACTTCTGAAATGGTAAGAGATCACAATTCTGTTCATCATTTAGAAATTCTTTATTTCTTCTTTCAGAAAATTTTTAAGACATTCTTAAAAAAAAAAAATTTAAAAAAGATTGTGTTACTGTTAAAATAAACTTGTTTACACACATATTTCTGTAGTAAAGAAAAGAAAAGGAAAATAATAGGCTATTTTATCTTCTGTATTTGCTTTGTTACTAGATGGTGAGACATAATCATCATTAATCTTTTCATAACATCTGGAGTCGAGTGTTGTCTTCGAGTATAAATCACTTACCTTTTCCAGGTGAGTTTCTGGTTTAAGATTACGAAATGGTTTGCTTCTATTGCAGAAGTCTGAAACAATGAAACAGAAAAATTAGTTTCAGTACTCTGTTCATTTTAAGCGTATTTAGATAACCCAAATTAGGCACTGACCAATAAAGTTAAGAAGGAAAACTAAGATTTTTTTTTTTTTAATCAAGTGTCTGCAGAAAGTAATAGGTTCGTGTACATTTGGTCTGTATTTTAATTTTGTAAAATGATTCTACCGCTATCAGTCTTCCTGATGGAATGAAGTAAGTGCTATCCAGTTACCCTTGTGAGGACATACATCTCTGCACCCATGCTAACTCAGCTTCCTAAAATAATACTATGATCAAGCTTTCACTTCTTTTTTTTTTTTTCATCCACACCCTTCTTGGGATACTAGGTACCAAATTAAAATGATTGACTAAAATGGAATACCAGGTAAAAATGACCAATTTATCCACATGTTACTATTCATCAGTGTCACACTCATCTTCGTTCCCGTTATTGTTGGACCAATATAGTTTACAGCGTATTCACCATTTCAGTCTTTCTTCCTAGCTCCTGAGATATGTATTTTGAGAGGTCTAAAAAAATGGGAAGTGTGAGGACAAAAATACAGTAATGATTACGGACGCCCATGTCATTAGCTGGAATGGAAGTATATTGGCATAGCGATTCAAATAATTTTATCTTAAAGAAGGCCAAAGCTAAAAATATAGATGACCAGCCTTTACAAGCAGCTGCTGAAGGGCGCTGTTGACTTCAATTTACCCCAAATACTAGTAAATAACTAGCAAGGTTCAGAAACCCACAAATAATTTCATTGCATTTGTATGACCAAGCCTGTTCTATCTGCTGTTCAAGCCAGACAACCACTGTGCTGAAGGAGCCTCCCTACTAAACTAGAAAACATCGCAAAATTTAAGCGTTGAAACAGAAGAGAAAGGAGGTGCCGAAGGCAGGCCAAATAAAGCACAAAATACCCGCTGCAGCGTGGCTCGGTCAGGCAACCCGGAGACTTTATTAGCACCAGTACTTTTGTGCTCCTACGGCGCTGGGGAGGGCTCCCGCAGAATATTTCTGCTTTAATTACTCTACTAAAAAACTACAGCCCTTACACTCGTAGTAAACAATACGAACAGCCGTAAATGGGGTTTGGTCTAGGTAAACTCGTAACAAATGAATAAATTTAAAAAAAAAAATAAAAATCAGCAAGCTCATGATGTTGTGACACGTTTGCAACGGCATTCTTTTTTGATGAATCAGTATTTTAACTCAAAATCCTGTCTTTCAAATCTTTAGAGAAGGCATTTTGTCAGATTACCTGGAGAACTGTAACTGATCTGTTTTATGTTTCGGAACATTTTTCAGAATGTATTTTTCAGAAGGTAAACTCAGTAGAGCTCCTTGAATTTTTTCATTTAGTAATGAGTAATTACAGCATATGCATGTGAACCACACATACGTGAGAAGTAAAGAAAAAGGAAATGCTGCTTAGTTATTATAAAAGGCTTTAGAAAAAAAGATAATTGATGCTACCTCTCACATGGACAAGTGTTAATGGGCATAATTCATTTAATTTTTAAAAATTCAACTTGTAAACGTATTGTCATAGCTTAAAAAAAACCCCAAAACACTGTCCAGATGATTTTCTGCCCAGTAACAAACTGAAAGCCAGAGATTCTCTCTCACAGGAACCCCATTAATACCCTGCTGAAACAAATCTGAATTTAATTCAAACTCGGTGGGTAACAATGCTGTCTGCTTTCCTCTTTACTGCTACGCTATAAAAACCCAGGAATTAGATTTAGGACTAGCCACCTGCTTTCACAACAGACTGCCAAAACCTGAAAGTATTCTCTTTACTTTTTTATTATCCTTTTTTAGGTTTATTATTGTTGCAGATATAATTTCGTGAAACTTTGTTGCTTTGTTGATAGGCAAAGAATGGTAATAGGCCAAACTCTACATATGTTCTTCTTCAACCACACGACAATTCTGGATCTTCCCCCAAAAAATTCACTTTTTTATTTACCAGTCCCATATTAAGTAGTCAGCGAAGACAAAAGGTGCTAAGAATGAACAACAGTGCCCTAAACTTTTAGTTTGATTAGCATGTGAGGAAGCAACGCAGACCAGATTTGGAAAGAAATTAAAGAGGGCATTTGCATTGCTCCTACCCTGTGGGTTCCTACACCACAGTTAGTGCTGTCTCACCGAAACCCTTCCGCTCTCTGTCGCTGTCTGCTTGTGCCGTTATCGTTTTCTAACCACACTGCCCTTAACCCAGACCCAACGAAGCAGATCGAAGTCATTCCAATTGTGCTGAGGATAGATTTGGTTAAAAAACAGATAAACGATGCCGTAATTAGCCCAAAAAGGAGAATTTCAGCACGGAAAAAAGTTGCTAGATGAAAACTGAAATCCAACGCACTAAACAAAGCTTTAGTACTCTTACCAGTACTGTCAGACTGAATTTCCTTTGGAAATTTCTGTGAGTCTGAAACATTCCAGTTAACGCCTATCTCTTTATTACTATTGCAAATAACAATAACATGTGCAGGCAGGAAAGTCGATGATACTGAGATCAGCGACATATTCTAACGTTTCAAATGTAATACTGGAAAGCATTGATACGTCTGTGTTCTGGTAAGAGGAAAGCCTTTAACCACATTGCTGTTCAGTGCTCTAAAGCATGATCTCTACCAGAAGGGCCAAGACATTCAGTGCATTTCTCTCTGCAATGCTATAAAATTGCTAAGCAGGAAACCTGCAGAAGAAAATGCTGAAGATTTTGAGAATAAGTCAAAGCTAAACTAATAGTAAACTGAAGTACCACCAGAAGTATGTCATCTTACGACGTGGAATGTATTTTCAAGCACCAAAAGGAAATTAGCACAGGAATATGAAAGATGGAAGTTTTAAAAAATAACTATGCTTCATTTTGCAGAACAGCATTGATCAGACCTTGCCTTAACCTCTGTTCCCAATCCTATTCAATTATGACTTTGTCCCAGAAAAATACCAAAAAGACCTGAGAGAGATGAGTGACGCAAGCACTGCTAAATAGGCATGAAAAAAATCAACAGAGTCTGGTAAGCATCTTAAAAAAAATGGAGCACTGAATTTGCTTTAAGGGATTAAAATCCTCCCCCTCAAAAAAAACAAAACAAAGCAATAGCAACCCAGCCAAACTCCATTTGGGATCTGGTTATTCCAGAAATCGTTCTGCTCAACAGAGCTGTTCCTTGTCTTTGGCTGGCCCCAAACCAATGTATCTGGCTTCCTCAGACCCATTAATCCCCAAGTACCTCAAACACTCGTCCCAGCCCGGGCATTTAAGCAGAATCTCTGGCCACTGAAAAGTAGCCCCCAGATGCTCGTCTACTCTTAACAGCCAGACACTGCAGCCCGAAGACTCGTATTTGCTTTGGTGACCTGATCTGTCTCACACCGACATCTCGCTGCCCAGGACACCCCCGGCTTGCTCACAGGGAAGTATAAGGCGCAAATCCTATTCAGCGATATAAAGGAAGAAAAAAACGTGAGTACCACTTTCTCCTACTTCATTTACGGGTGCTGGCACGTGCATCATCTTTACCATACAGGTGACTCACCACGTTTCACATCTAGATGTGATCCTCAGCGACGCATTTTTTAGAAATTGAGCCTCAGTATGCCAAAGGCTTTTTCCTCGGAGTCAATAGGCCTGGGTAATGAATTTACAAATAAATTCGCCAGTTTCTGGTGAACCCCCCCCCAGCATTCAAACACATATGAAGTGCAGCTCAGTGGACTCTCATTCCGGGAAGCATTTTATTACCTTATTATTTCAGGAAGATATGATAGGAACAGTAATGTCAACACTAACCTTCCAGTCTAACAGCACCGATTTTTCTACTCCTTTACCTCAAATCTAAAGTATTTGGTAACTTTTGTTCGAGTATCTGAAGGCTTCTAAAACAACCTTTTGCAGGGGGAGATAAAATTACTTTTCTGTTCAAGGGAAGCAGATAACCACTGGCATTCACTCGATGACGAGTTTCCCTTTTTCCCCCTCTCTTTTAAATGAGCAGCGTGTACTGAAGGAAGGCTGTAAAACATTGACTACAGCACAGCAAACAAATGGTTTGGCTTGCCTGTGAAACTCTCTCCACACTTTCTACTCCGCGTATAGCTGCCATTCTGTCATGGCTACCTCCACTATGATTCCTATTGAACTCAAATTTGGCTCAGAATTGCAAGCAAGTCCTATTTGCAGGCAGGCAGAATTCATGCAAACAAAACTGAAATGATAATTGAGAGAGAGAGTTTTTGAATAAATGCTGTATTTGTCCTAGTCAATACCCCTCTGTGGTTCCAATTCTGTTTGTCAAAAGGACGGATTATTCCCTGAATGTTTAGCTTACGCTGAATGTGAACGGGCACACGGGCACATAGACAGAGAATCCCTCACCAGGAATTGTTTCTCTTTGTTACAGACTATGCAAAGTCAAAATCTGATTCTAAAAATGCTCCTTACTAAAGCACAGATTTCTTGTACGGGCCACACACGACTATTGGTGTTGCTCCCTCCAGCCCGTCTGCGGAGCTGCGGGAGGCAGGAAGGCAAGGGAGGAGCTGCACGGGAATTCAAGGACCCGGCCAGTTTGCAGGGATCAGGGACGTACAATGGCAACCCATGTTCCCATTGCATGACTGAATGTAAATACATGCAAAAATCTCTTTTTAAAGAACCATGAATGGCAAATGCTAGTCCACAAAACGTTCTGTGGATTTACATTAATACTGTTATGTCGCAATTTATGGCCGGCACATAGGGGAGAAGTGCATACCTTGTCTCATTGCAATGCAAACAACAGGGCACGGGACCAGGCTCATCCTTCATTCACTCTAAAAGAACATTTAGATATTGATATCAAATTAGCCCACATAATTTTACTAGTTTCAAAGTTAAAGTGGATACTATGACATATCTGGTTCAGGTTCCTCAATTCACATCAACCAAACTTTGTTTAACCTATTTTCTAAGTTCTGTAATTCATACAAATTGGGATCCAGGTACATCTGCTCAATGGAGCCTCCCAGTATCCACCATTCCAGGTCTAACTCTTCTGGTTTTGAGTTTATCGGTTCAGAAGAACGCAATAAGTAAAATACACTGACAAAACACAATCACTGTCTTCTTTACGGTGTCTATCACATTTCTGTGATGAAGAATTTAAATCAGTGTTGTCTATCGTTAGCAAGGTGCCAGCAACCTCAGGAAAAATGAAAAAGGAAATAAAAATAAAATGTAGCTGCCAAAATGGAGTCACTGTCTGAATCTGGTCCTGTATTGGTTTCCATGTGTTTCTCTTTATGTTTGCAGTGATTCATACTGGCAGAGGTATATACTGCTGCCAAAAGCTGCTGGCTGCTAAATAGTTTGAGTATTTTCTTATTTTGTTCCTGGTATATATTTTAAAATAAGGTGGCCATCACCTTTTGTTTCTAACTCGCATTTAAAAACAACAGGACAAGAGAGGTGATATTTCAATCTCTACAAACAAAATCCTGAACAAACTCTTTTCAGCGACGTTGGAGAAAGCCCGATGCAGTAAAAAAAAACGAGAGAGAACCAAAGGCCTCAAAGCGATCCACGGGGCTTGCACTGTCGCCTGCAAGCCCTTCGGCAGGGCAGCGACTGCCCACAGCCAGCCCCATGCCTTCGGGTGTGATGACAGCAGAGCAATTCTGTTATTTCTGTCCTGCCGTTATTTGCCGTACCTTTCCACCCTTGCAATGGTCACAGCACTGTCCCTCTCCTCACATACCGAAGGAAATAGGTGTCTTTATACTGGGTTTACACTGAAGGATGAAGAAATCCAGCTCTTCTTTCTTCTCCATGAGGAAAAACAAGCTGTGCTTAGAGAGATGTCTCGTTGATCTAAAGAGCCACGCATACCTCCTTCCAAAGGTGAATTTAGCTCTCACAGTTAGGCTAGCATGAAGGTCAGTAGGTTGAAAATGTACTTGGCGGTTAGAAGGGCATGAAAATACGTTTCCACATGCCATAGCCGCGATGTACTTCTGCAGCCACTGGCCACAGCCACGGCGTGAAGGATGCTGTGAGGTGTTTCTGAAGAAGGAGCTGTTGCAAGAACAAAGAATGTGTTGCACAAAATCTCTCTGTACTAACTAACTGTTACTTGTAAAGCTGTTTACATGCAATTGCAGAATATTAGAGATCTCCTGTTCATAGAAAATAGGATTCATATTCTGGTCTTCCAGGATTCTGTATCCAGAGGAGGCAACTTTTTGTCTCAAACAGCTTTATAGCAGATGCCAAGCCAGAACTCCTGAAAGAGCCTCACACGGTGTTTCTGTACTTTGACGTTAGCCTAAGTCACAGCGATGTTCAAACAGGTGGGGGAAAGAAGCCCAGCAGCAGAAATTGAACCTCTGAAGTCCCAAAGTATTGACAGAGCTCTGAATCTGTTACTAAGGTATCTATCTGCGCAACTTCATCTACCTCCATGTTGAAAGTTGGAGGATAAACTTAAAAAAAAAAAAAAAAGTATTCTATTCTTGAAGGCTGCTTACAAGTCTGATGGAGAAAAGCAAACTTCCACAAGACTGGGAATGTGGAAACCTCCGATACCCTGCAGCAGGAAATATGTATCTTCTGAACACTTTTGAAAAACTGAGTTTTCCAGTCTAAAATAAATTACAGACTAATCCTTTAGTCTCATCTTTAGGCTAAGTATTAAAGACCTAGTTTCACCCTAGTACACTTTCTGAGAGTAAACACAGAAGGAAGATGTGTTCTGCCCTAAAGATCATTTCATGTATTTAGGCATTTTACGTCTCAACACTGCAAACAATTAAACGGGGCAACCACAAACTACAGGCAGTTTGTAATCTAACATGCTCTAAAATCTTTGCAAGACTGGATCGTTATTCAGTAAAATAATGGGACCAGAAGTGGCAAATATAGGCAAATATCCATTCAAACATACAACCAAGTTCATCTTTTCAGACATTTCTTCAGAGCAGCAGTGCTCCTGAAAACCATCACATCTTTCTGCGATTAGATAAAAATCACAGCAGGCAACTAACAGGCATCAGAGATGTGCAATCACAATTAAACAAAACCAGAAAGAAACGGAGAGAATGTGTCGACTAGATAACAGAGCAATATAAAATACATAAGCTAATGCATCACCTTTGAAATCAAGGGAACACGGTGATAAGACGTGAGTGAAAAACCCGGGAAACCTCTCATAAAAAGTAATATCTGATCCATTTATCTTACAATCAAGGGTGGCAAAATCTTTTGCTTCACTCTGAGACAAAAAGCATTAGCTAAGGTGTCTAAGAGCTGCTTAGCTGGAAATCTGACCAGTCTTGAAGAGGCTGTTAAACGAAGATTACAGTAAGCTGTGTTTCAAACTGTGTGAAATCCTAGGAGGTAATCAAAGCATCGCTCTCAACAGAATGACATTCCGCAGAGATGCTTCACTGTACCGGGAAATACAGAGAGAAGCAGCAGGATCTGCCCCGCGGCCACGGAGCACACCATCGATCCCCAAACATCTGCTCCAACCCAAACAAACACAACTGCTACCAGAGATCGGATCCAGGTCATAACCCTCATATTTTTAGTTGTGAGGGTGAACCCTGTGCCACACCGGCAGACCTGGCCGCAGCCTTGATGCCGGTGGCTCTGCTCAGCCCAGGGCGACGGGATCAGCGCAGCCCCCGCAAGGGTATCTTTTGGAGGTGTTTGATCCCTGACGATGGTTCTGTGTAATATTAAAATATTGTTACCCACCGGTATGGATATGAAAGATTTAAAACTAGTCCTTATACTGGGAGAGAAATTCAACTCTCAAATTTCCTCCTCTTACCACAGGATTCAGAGATACCTTTCCATTTACTCGAAATAATCAGAGCAAACTCAGTACGGTTAATAGCGATCTAAAGAAAAATCTAACCAGGAGGATGAACACTGTGAAATCACAGAGCACAAAAATCTTTCAGGAGAAATTATAGTGCAGGAAAATAGCAGAATAATGTTATTGAACAAAAGCTTTTATTTTAAACTGTAAATAATAATGTTTGCCTTGGGATTGGTTTTCAATTATAAGCCTAGTACAGTCACATCGTTTGTTATGTATTTAGCCTTCAGTATGATTGTAGATAATTACTAGATTGGATTAAATGAAAAATTTGGTAACACTCCGCGCTACTGGGCATTATACTAGTCTTGAATCTCCAATAAGAAAAAAAAATCAAATTGAAAAGCTCTAACTACACTGTGATTAACACCAAAACGTAACTTTTTGGCTCTTAGAGACAATCTTAAAGCTGAATTAATTAATTAACTTAAGCTATATTTTAAATCAACTACACCAAGTATTAAAATGGACAGTAAACGTAAGAACTGACGTGAAGCACCCTACAAGTGGACCATCACGCTATATTGTGTAATGGAGTCATAACTTATCAGTTATAGCAAATACTCGCGCGCCTACAGTGAAATTTACACCTAACAGTTCTATTTTTATTATCTAGTAGTAATAAAGTCTTTCCAATTAATAGTAACTTTTACTATTTTTTAACTGGCAATAGAGAGCGCTACTTCTTTTTTCATAGGCAGTAAGTGTTATGAGTATCCTTACTGACATTTAACACCGTCTCTTTATCAGTTTAATGTCTTTTCTTCTTACGCTTCCGGCAACGTATGTTAGGCTTCTCCACTGCAGGGCTTAGGATGATGTATAACATTTTACTTCAAGGAAACACAGTATCTTTATATAAAGTGCGATGTTTTCAATTCCTTTCCTTCATATTGCAGTATCTCAACTGTACGCAGAATGTGAAATTACCTGTACGCAAAACATACGCTAAGTTACCTATTCTTTCTGCCCTTCAGCCTCTCTTAAGGAACCGAGGTAGCACATCTCTACCTCAGGGTTTTTCTTCTACCCTCTTCCAAAAATTCTTATCCGATTTTGGAGTAATTGTTTTGTGTCAATGCTTAAAACTGTTGTTACCTCATCTGAACAGTTTAATGTTGAAATTTAATTTTCCCCGCATATATATGATCACGTTTTGCCAATAGAGACATGAATGGTTATTAATTTTTTCCATTCCCATGTTACTATCTTTTAATGCAATATTTCGTGCAGAACCACCTCGGTGGAAAACAATAAACAAGGAACATTCTTTAGTAAAAATTCGGGACGTCAAATGATAGCTCACCACTCTGAAATTTGATGTTGTGTGAAAACTGCTTCTTACTCCAGTATTTCCAGTGGTTGAGCTGGAGTGAGTGGTTGAGCATCCCAACTGGTGTCCAAATGTCAACATATTACAGGACACAAGTGAAATGTGAATCATCCCTTAGCATGCATAGACTACTGGAGATACTTAGCATACTGATTTTAAAGCAACGGTGGCTCTCTGATTTTATTCTACCAACCTCAAGGGTAGATGTTCTGAGAAATAATATATATATTTTCACATTTCCCCATATATATACATTTCACATGCACTAAATCAGAAGCACTGCAGTTTGAGCTAGTTGTGCACTGAGAGAACGACGGGCTTCCCTATGAGAAGAAAACGTTGCAAGATACACTGCAAAGCATCATCTCTCTGCTAGCCTGCATCTTTAGCGTTAAGCAGAGATAAGCAGATTTGACTAGAAAAATCAAATATTTCACGTCTTTTTTTTTTTTTTTTTTTGGGGGGGGGTGGGAATCAGTTGGTATATTTAAAGCAAATTCTGAAGTCTCATGCAAATCACCTGAGTTTCATTTTTACCCCCAGAGGATAATATCTTGCCCACCTGCCTCTCCAGAACTAAACTTCCAAGAGAAAGTCCATTTTTCTGCACGCTGCCTTTTGCTCTAGTTCCCAGCAAGCACTCACCTACATTTCCTGAGTCTGAAGAAAAACATATCAGACTACTCACATCTTAATTGCGCAAAATTCATCTTCTGTAATCCTTAAAAGATGTTGATAGTCTGAATCTCTTTGGATTTCAAGGAAACTGGAGTAATTTCTATCGCATTTAGTAATGTTTATATTCACTGACCTTTGCCTACTCCTGGGGAAATCAAGAGGAGAAGAAATAATCATTTTGCTGGTTTTGAAAAACGAAGGGCCCGTCTGAGTTCCTGAGAGTTATCTGAAAAATCCTGGAAGGGGCTGAATTTTCAAAGCGCTGAGCAACACTTTGGCTCCTGCTCACATCGCTCACCCCTGTCAGGGGGGTAACGGGGCTCGAGAGCCCGAAGGAGGATCCGAGGCAGGGGGTCACGGGTGAGAGAACGAGGCAAGGCAAGGGGCCCCCCACTTGACACGAAAGCTGGGCACACGAGTGCCGGTATTGACAGAATAAGCCCTGTTACCACACTCCACGGTTTGCGTGCATCCCACAATCGATCTCTTATTTCCATCAAAATGATAGACAGAACAATCAAAATAAGAGGAATGCGTTGTATTATACAGTACTGTTTAATCATATGGTTGGTTTCTGATAGCGCTGAAAAGTATCAAAGGGAGAAAAGAGCTATTGAGGTTTGGGTTTTCTTTGTAAAGTAATTTGTGATACAGTAGTTACATACACACGCGGTATCTTTACCACCTAAAATGAATTAGAAAGACAAGTGTGATGACCCAGCCTGTGAGGCATAAATCCTCAAATTATCCTCTTTCATTTGCAACAAGAATCTTTGAAAGCATGAAAACGCTCACTGCTTCCTTGGGATTTCTCAAAGCATTCAGGTGGCAGCTAAATACTCTTCAGGAAGGAAATTACTTGGGTCAAAGATTTTAATCCATTTGGTCAAAACACGCAAGAAGAGAAGAGATGATTTTACTTTGCCTTCGGTGATGAGGAGCTAAGATTACTCCAGTGTTCTAAGCATTAACTGCACATTTGAAAAAGCAGTATTTTGGGCAGTGCACCACAGTCGCATGCTTCAGAACAGAAATTTTCTATCAGTTTTCCTGACAAGTTGAGCTCAATTCCGCCTCCTGTTAAGAGCCAGACTAGCTTAGGTTTTAGTTAGGATTTTTAGAGGATAAAAAGTACAGTGACAGTGCAAGCCTTCCTTTTACTGGAAAAAATGGATGCCTTAGCTGCTGAGAGTGAAAAAACTGTGCTGTTGAGAGTGGAAACTGTGCTGTTGAGAGTGGAAACTCTCAACAACTCTCAACAACTTCGCCGTTGAGGGTGGAAAAATAACCCAGCACACAGAAGGAGGGACGTACAGATGTTTCTGTCTATTTGTACGCAAAATATGGCTAATAACATCTTTTTCCTCTTCTAGTTTCCTTAGGTTTAGTGTTGCTAAAACCTATGTCTAACAATGCATTTAAAATTCAGAACCACGGAAAGAAAAAGGATAGGTAGAGTAAATCCAAACCTGAGCCCAGGTATGGGATAAGAGGTTAGAATAAAAATAATAATAAAAAATAATAATAATAATATAAAAAAAAAGATAAGCTCTTCGGCTTTCTTGATTTGTGGCAAGAGCTGGAAAGGAAGGAAAGCAGGACTACCCTGATATTCATCCAAGGATGGATTTGCCCTGCAACCTGGGAAAGAAAGAAATGCCAGAATAACTGCTTGAGTAATTAGGGCATTGGTCGACCGGAGCCCTCACCCAGTCTGTCAGACAATCCGCTCCTCTGACAGACGGGCTGCAGTTCGGTTTCCCACGACACGGGAAGGAACCAGAACTCCTAACTGCAACAGAGGGTGCGATAAGAGCACGGTGTAGAGAAACTGGTGAGCAGAAAACAACGTGCATCTCAAACAGGAAAAAAACCCCCACTTTGTGCAATTGGAAGATGAAATTCATACACCTTCCTTGCTTGTGAAACTCCTTAAAAGATCAGGATTTTGTTTGCTAACCAGGCAGGACTAGCAAGGGCTGACCATAATTCGGTGGACGTCTTTGTTTCAACTCCAAAAAAACATGGATCAAGCTCTTAGCAGATGAACATAAGGAGCCAACGGAGCTGTAAACTCACTCAATGTACTGGTGAAAGCAGGTTTGTTTCTCTGCCTGAAAACCCCAGGGAAACTTTGTTGCTCCTCCTCGCCCTCCCACATCTGCCCTTGCATTCAGGCAGTGGGATTATAACTTCTGAGGAAGTTACCATCAGAGTTACTGAGGACTGTAATCAGGTCTAATCCTCAGAGTTACTGAGGATTTGTCCCGATTTTCCACTATCGCTTCTTTGCCCTCTCTTCTCCTTAGTTTAAATCTCTATAGGAAATAAACTAGTTGAAAAGCAGTTTTATTTTACGGCTACAAAGCATTTTATGCCCTTTTGACACAGCATTCTTTATGCTCACCCTGAAATTCCTGCCAACTGTTGCAAGGCTGCAAGTCCTAAGAAATGGAAAAGAAGAAGAAAGTGCAACTGAGAGAAAAAACCCAATGTGATAGACTAATGGGTAAGACGAGCAGCTTGCTTTTTGATACAAAAGGTCCTCGAATCTTGATCTGCAAGCCCTCCTCCACACTGTTTATGCCCATGGGCAATTGCTCTGATAAAAAAGCAAGCACAGTAACAACTGTAAAGTACTCCAGCTGGTCACATCTAAAAGCACAGATACACTTAAAAATTTAGTATAAATAATGAAAAGAAAGGGCTGCAGTCCTCTTCTGCTCTTCACAGTGCCCACGGAAGGATTCCTTTCTGTTTGTGTTGTTGCATTTTACCTCGGGATGCTGGCGGACACACAGTATGTGGTGAGAGCGACCGTAACGACACAGTGAAGGCAGAAATAATTCAGATAGCTGTCAAGGAGAAAGCAAAAAAAAAAAAAAAAGGGCAAAAAAAAAAATAAAATCACCCCGAATGGCACAGAGGTGCGAATGGAAATCAGCAGCATGCTTTTATACCTACTTAATACTTCAGGATTATTAATGAAGGCTTCAACCACGTGCAGCCTTCCCCCTGCCTACCTTGGCAGCTTATTTAATGCAATGTGGTGCAAACTGCCTGGGGTTATAGGTTAGGCTCAGTACCTTACTCAAGCTCTGATTATTTTTTTTGCTATTTCATTGCAAACGGTACTTTACAAGATGAAACACAATTGGTGGCAGTGACGCATATCATCAGTCTGCACCATGAGCACACAGCGAGGTGAAGGACAAAGGCAACATCAGCTTGCTGCAAGCCACCGACCGCAGTATTTTCTTGGGTGCTAAAGTTTTTGGTCTATTAATAGTCCCAAATCATAGACTATCCTGAGTCAGAAGGAACCCACACTGCCTTTCCAATACCAAATACACGAATATGTCAATCTATGTACTAGAAACATATACGGCATCACATTGGTAACGGTGAACACACCAAGCTTCCTACTGGCCCTCTCCATTATCGCATCTCGTGAGCAAGAACATCATCCAAACGGCTGCCGCTTGGAGTGAACCAAAGCTTCTTGGTCCCTTTGCTGCTGCAGACACCTCAAACGCTTCACTTGACTGAGACTATCTGGCAGCTGACCAGATGCAAGGTACCAGTTCATCCCTAATCCTCCCCTCAATTTCGTTTATTTTCCTCTTCCCATCAAAATACAGTTTCCAAATTTATGCATAGAGTTTAACTTGGTATTTGTAACCAACTGAATCCGAGGCGTGGAAGCGAGCACATTACAGACACGCAGATAAAAAGAGAAATACCGCGGTGGGGACACAGACCTCGGTTTTCAGCCTGTCCGGTGTTAAAAAGCCTAATTCTTCCCAAACAGAGCCTCTCTATCTCACTGTAAAAAGCCATTTCCATTATAGGGTAATACAGACCATCAACACCTTTATTTGTTTGGCTGGGTTTTTTAAATGCATTAGCCACTTTCTTCACTTCGAAAATCCTATTTTGTGCAGATAATATAAAGTGCTGTTACATTACAATTTCGAGTCACATTCCCTTCACCATACCTCTCTGCATTAGGAAAGAAGAGATAAATTTTTAATCTTTTATTTTTAATGAAGATTAAAGAACAAGTTCTGCTTGGCTTGCCTTGGCACACCATACATTTTAATGTATATTGATTTGTATAAATGTCTCATTTAGAGCATATTTTTGTTAGTATTAATGGTTCTTGGACAGATAAGATTAGTCCTCCTGTAATACTGCCAATCTCGTTGGTCAAAGTTGAAGCACACATTACTTTGTTCTGAGATGAAAAAGGAAGACAGAGAGACAGCTCCTGAGACTGGAATACCAAAGGATCGATGTCCTCAGCAAGAACAGACGGCTATGATCTGCCGGAGCCAGCACAAAATTCTGCCTTATATTGACTACAAGTGGGAATTTTGTGCTTATTTTTGCTAATCATTTATTTCCCTTTTTCCATTAACTTCCATGGAATTCTGAGTTGATTTTATCAGGAGAGGGATTTATGAAGCACTGTTGAAGGTGAGCTGGAATCCAGCAGAATTTTGTTACTATCCTAGGTTGGAAAAGACCTTGAAGATCTTCAAGCCCAGCAATACAATAACAACAAAACAATATAATAACAAAAGTGCCATACATTTGCTATGCTGCCTTTTTTTTTTTTTTTTGTTACCTACCATGGCCCATTCAGACATTAACGCTCTGTAATGCCCCACACGTGGAAATCTAAACTACGTGACCATGCGATCTCTCATGTAATCCAAATATAACACAGAAACTTCTAGTAAGTAAAACCATACGCTGTTTCTACATTTCACTGACAGAAGACAAAAAACCCAAAATCAAACACCAGACCAAACTAACTGCCTCCCTGGCTACTCTCTAGATGCCATCTTAGATTATTTCCTATTTTCTTCTCTTGAGCCACCATCTTTTAACTCATGATGGCAAACAAATACATTTCAACAATAGCTTAATAAAGTTACACAATCCTGTCTTCCATGGACGTATTATTCCAGTAGACTGACGCTTTTGAAAACCGTGATTGATATTTCTCCAATATTTGCAATTGCCATTTTTGCCATTTTCCTTGCTTAGCAAGAAGCATCTTGATCTTTCATTTCAGATTGCAAATTCCTCAGCATATAATGGGGAATCCCAGGTCCAAATATCCTACAAATTATGCAAATGCTAAATAAATTCCTTTGCTTTCTCCAGGAGATGAAAAACAGTACTCCTTCCAGAGTCACCTGAAGGCATCTGAGGATTTTGCTACTTACAACTAAAACTGGACAAATTCTGTTTTCAAAAACTGCCTTCCTACGGCTATCCTTTCCTCCTATAAAGATTCAAAAACATTAATGCTGCTGCAAATACATCCTGAACCATCTAGTCCTATCAGTGTCCATTACCACAGTGAAATTGTTTCATGGACAAATTGTCCATTTGCAACTTGATCCGTGTCTTTTGTTTCACTTTTCACCCAAGCAATACAATTACAAATCAATTACACTCTTTTTCTAGACCTCACTCCTTTTTAAAATGGATGTCACCATCTCTAAACTTAATGACCGTCTCTCCAAAGGCACCATCCCTTCTTTTGTAACCACAGATGCGGAGCAGGACCACGGGGTATGGAAGTACAAATGGAGGACAAGCCTTTAATACAACGTTCTGGAAAGAACAGAGAACAATCAGGGAAACTGAGATGTGGCAACACTGTAATTTTCAAAGCATGAAGAAGTCAAAATCAGATCACTAATGAGAAAACAGGCTTTGGAAATTATTCAGCTGCAATGAGAAAGGTAACGAAGAAACTTAACTGAAGGTAATCATAAATAAGTTTAAGACAAACTTTTTCTTATTTCACAAACTTGTCTTGTAACTCGACATTTCTCTGGCTGTGAGTAGGAGACACCTCAATCTTTCCTCGTTCCCTGTTCTACTGTACAGACCCCGCTACGCGCTGGCACGCTACAGGGCTCTCGGCAGCAACATCCATAAAGACTTGAAAACCCAGACTCAATACTACTATTAAATTTTGTAGGGTAATTTCTCCATGTCAGGGAAAACAGCTTTTATAGGGAAGTAATACCAGGTATAGAAAAATAAATTACTATTAGAAAATGCATTTTTCAAAACTAGTTAAGTGCTTTTCAAAATGTAGCAGATTTTGTCTTACTTCCCCTCTGAAAGCTCTGCCGAGCATCTAAGTGCTGCTGCCACGAGAGCTGGTCAATGACTGGCTAACTGCTTCAGCCAGGATTTCTACCCAAAAAAGCAATCCAAGTCGTCTTTGTCCATTTATTGAATTTTATCATAAATAAAAGTAAAGTAAAATGCAGTTCAGATAAACATCACAGCACAGAGCAGGTAAACTTTGATCTGAATTTAGCTCATCTTCAGAGTGGAAAAACAATTTCATCGTTAATGTAGGCCTACGGGAGCTGGCACCATGTGGGTACCGGGAGGTGCTCCCAAGGAGGGGGGGGAAGCGGGGGGAAGTAAAATTCACAATCACGACGGTGTTTACGCTTTGTTTTACAGAAGGTGTTTTACTCTGTGCTCTGTGTGGTACTTGTAAACCCATCCGTGTTTTTCTACCATGTATATATGCCACTTCACCTTGTTGGTGGGCAATTGCTGTCTTCGAGCTCTGCCGTTCCGAAATTTATCAGCTCCACCAGCACAACCATAATGCTTCAGGTCACGAAGGCCGTTTATTCAGCCCAAGCTAAAGCATCAGACTGCACAGTACTGTGCTACGATGCTACGAGACAAATAATTAAAGGCTTGCCCTGCTCCAGTGCTTTTCCGCAATGGGCTTCTGCAGAAGCAGGACCCACCAAAGGCTTGAAAAATATGTATTAAACTGACCACAGACTTTAGGCTTGCATTTTCAGCCGAAGAGTTTTAATTGCCTATTTCTGGTACCTTTTGAAATACTGTCAAACCAGAAGCAAGCAATTAAAATAGGTGTAAAAACCTGCTGGTGATGCAAAGAACAGCAGGTGAAGAAGATAATCGATGTGATTTGTCTGCTGGATTATGGAAATGGTACATCACTATTTTAATAGATTTACTACAAGGAAAAAAGGTCTACAAAATTCCACCCTCCATCAACAGGCACACACAATTCATAGGCTTGTTTCTCTACGGACTGATAAGCGCATAACGTATCCATGTGATTGCCAACTGGTTAGTCAAAGGACACAAGAGAAGCAAGGTTTTTAGGAAAACCATCCTTTCAATCGTATGATATACTGTAAAAAAGATATGACTTCCCCCTAGAAACCGTGACAACATATAATTTGTGGGTGAAATAAGAGAATTTCTTATCTTTAATCCTTAGTGAGAACGAATGCAAAAAATGTTCACTGATATAAATGACATATATAAAGGCCAGTTTGGCTTTGGGGAACAGGGGTCCAGTCAAGCAAAGCACTGGAACATATGCCTAATTCTAAGTATAATTGACTAAAGTGGCTAAAATTGAGCACCTGCTTAAGTGCTTTCATGGCTTCCTGCCTAATGAAATATTAATCACAAGTGGCAGAGAGCCATTATACCGAGAAGGCCTTATTTATACTGAATTGAATTATACAATAATTAAGGTATATATAATCAGCCATAGTAGTAAGTCTGTCAGTGTTCTCATCTGAATCAGCACATTTCAAAGAGTGCTACACCTACGGTGAATTAGTCCTGTTTCTAATTAACCTTGCTAGTGATTTTATTTTGTAAAGAAACTTGCAAAGCGCCTGTACACGCGACAGCGATTGCCAGGCAGCAGCAGCGCACTCCTGAGACCAAGCCCACCGCCTTCGCTCGCAGTGCCAGGGAAGAACACGGGGTTGAAGGATCGGCGGTATAACAACAAATGAAAAATAGGAATCACTTAAAAACCTCAAAATTATAGAAATAGTAGCTACGTTGTCCATGAAACTGGTGGTAAACGTACACTACACGAGTTCCTTTACCCTGTTTAATCCTTTCTACTGCTTGATGAAATTCAAGGAACACAGCAATGGTCTTCAAGCCTAATTCATACTGGTTCTCTGAGAGCACGGAAATGATTTGTTAAACTGATAATTGCCGCACTAGACTTTTTTTCAAGTCAGTCTGGTCTTCCCATTACTCTGCTTAAAAGATGGAGGCTGCAAACATATTTTTTTTAATTCATTTTGAGCCTTCTCAAAATACAATGCATCCAAAGGATGCAGATTTGGTCTCCTGAAATATCTGAAGTTTTAGAAATTTTAAAACTACTACTAACTTTTCTATACACCTCTTTTTTCAAAGACAAAAGAGGTATTTGGTCAAGACTTTGCCTGTGCATTCTTTAAAATGTCAAGGTGTTAACTCCTTTATTAAATGGAACTTAATTGTTGCAATGATGAATAACAGCAAAACCGGAGTTATATTTTTATCACAATATCGGTTTCACAAGGATAAACTGACATACTACTCTCTCTTTTTAAACTTCTGAAATACAATAATTATATAATTTTGAAAGAAATCATTTTCCCTACATTTCCTAGAGCCAACTCAAATATAAAAAAATTCATCACAAAACCAAACAGATCAAAAAAGAAAGTGGTCTCAAATCTTTTTTTTTTTAGTCCTTTTTTACTCAGCATTATGGCAATTACTGCTCGTACAGCATCAGATTAAAATGAAGTTGACAGTGCTGGTTCTTACTTTATCAGGTCACAGTTCAAGGAGTCTGACGTTCTCCATGAGATTTTAATATATCAAAAAATATTTTTTAATTAGGCCTGAGCATCCTGCAAATAAAATATTGCACAGATCAAACCAAATAAATGTTTGTCAAATGCCGTTTGGCATTTCCTACCAAATGGGGATAGTTTTGCTCCATATGATTTTAGATGTGTGTAAACACAGTCTGCCAAGTAAAGACTGATGAGAACTTGTACGTGTGCTGTATTTTGAATAATCTACTCATTCATCTCGTTCTGGCAGAGTGTTTTAGTTTAAAAAGATGAGACTTTGGACAATATAACCTTATTAAAATAAGCTTTCACTGCACAGCAAAAAACAAACTCTTGCCTAAGGATAATTGTTGATGTTACTGTTTTCAAGCGCTGATCTTTTTAGAAAAGGAAGCAACTCAGGGCTAGTACCTGCCTTTAATCACATTCCCACAGTAAACATCATCTTAGGGCAGAAGTGGCTGCATTTACATAATGTGATACAGGTGCCCTGGGCTCTCCGTACAATAAATCCACCCTGCGCAGACGATGATGTGGATCTGATGAACCAGCTGTCAAGCACTGACCAGCCAGGCTCAACCATGATGCTGGGGGTGGACTGGGTATGGGGGGACCAGGTGCAGAACACCAATGTGCAGGGCACTGCCTGACCATTGAATGGAAAATTTCCAGTTGGACTCAACAGTGATTCGTAACAGATGAGGCAAATCCAAGAAACACCTGTTAGCTTTGGGAAGAAGAAAAAAATTGGCACCATGATCCTTCACCAAATGAGTCACCAGAACATAAAGGAAGAAAAGGCATTAAAAGAAAAGAATGAATTTTACTTTCAGATCTGCAAGCTACATAAGAATATTTAATATTTGTCACATTCTTTCTAGTGGGACAGTGACTCATTTAGATCAGGATTCTTTCATAATTCAGCTTCAAGTAAATTACAAAAGGAGCTCTCAAACAAAGAACACATTAAAGATGAGTTTAAAGAAGACAATGCTCTAAAGGAGTACTCAGCTGTGCATGCTCCCTCAGACAATGTCACTCTGTGTATAAATATAACTTATAATGAGGTGTTACCGGTATGGTTTTGGCAGCTGCAAGCAAGAACGCCTTGGAGTTTAAAGGCACCTCTTCCAGACACAGAAGTGAGCTTCTGCAACACAGACTACAAAGCTGGCAGATGACCCTGGCCAGGCAGGATGGTGACCGTCACTGCGCCGGAGAGCGGGTGGGCAGGCCAGGGCCAGCAGGCACAGGAGCGAGGTCTGCGGTGGAACGGGTCCTCGCAGCGGCTATTCGAATGCTACGGTCTGCAGGGATAAAGCACAAGATGTCTGGAAAGAGTTTTCACTTCGTATGTTTTCTTTGTCTTGTCTATAATCACGACATTGCAGACTCAGGGAAGGCTTTTAGGTTCCTACTTAGTGAATCTTATTTTTAACTACTCTAAAAATTTGAACCATAAATGCAAACACTGTTTAAAAACATCATCTTAAAGATCTACAGTAAAGCGGTGAGTCAGATTTTTGTTTCAATTTCCAACACAGAAGTTATTTGTTACTCAAAATACTTGCTTTACAAATGCTGATAGCCCTCAGACTGTGTTACTCAAGGAGTAACACAAATTAGAGTTTAGACATCCAGCTGTAGGGAAAAAGAAGCTACTGACCTACCTTAGATTGTATCTGTCGTGTTTCAGAGCTTTCAAGTATCATCTAGAATGAAACAGGTCATAAATAAATGGTCTAAGAAAACATTTAAGATTGCTGCAAAATCAATTGAGCATGAATGAGAAACCCTTTGCGATGCCCGGCAGTGCTGCGATGGAACTCCTGCTTTGACTCAAAATAATGATCAGCAACTGAAAAAGCCTTCTCACGCAAGTGGCTTAATGAAGACCGTCGATGGAGGGGTCAAAATACCTTGGGCTCTTTTTGGCAGAGATCCTGAAGAGGGTAATGAACGAAATCAAAATGGAAATCCACCTCCAACCTACCATATGTCTGCTGCATTTCTACATCTGTGTTTATAGCGAGCAAGTCCCTGCATGCACTGGTTAGAGAGCTTTCGAGAACCGAGTTCAGATAATATTATTATTAGCAAAGGGGAAAACGGGCTTAATAATAATGTCATGTAGGTCATCAAATTGCCTTGGTCTCCAGAATGTTGGCAGAGATCCCTGACAAGAAAAGCTAACGTGGATTACTTCAGGAACTCAATGAACTGTGGACAACTTATGTCTGTAGAAATTATGTTATTACAGGATTTAAAATATTAGCGCCTCAGAAAAATTCAATACACTAAAACACTGGACGGGCGAAACAGCATGCACAGCGATTCAGTACCGGTAATACTGCCTGGTATTACATACAGTTCCCATCACACCACATCTCATCTGACTTGGAAAATTAATCTGGTTCTCAAAGGTGAATTATATTTATTTATCATGCATTTCTTTAGGAATGCTGTGATAACAACTGTATACGATGGCAACAATCAGTTTGCCCTGAATTAATTTTCCCCTGAAGTTAAAACCTCTATTCTTGGGCTCAGCTGGGGTAAAATGAGTAGACAACTGTATGCCATTTTCACATCACTTCATCACAGCGTAATCTCCTTCGAAAGGAAATGAAACGGTCACATTTACCTAAGTGAAACGAACAATCATTGAAGGGTTACTCCCTACCTCAGTCATTTTCTTCCTCCCTGTGCCAGCTTTGGCTTGCCGGTGCCGTTTGCCGGAGGGTTTATACACTTCATCGCCCTGTCACTGGCTTCAGCAGGAGCTGCGGTCCCACATTCCCTTTATACTTCTCACGCCATCCAATGCAACTACAGATGTTTCCATTATCCATATAAATGTCTAATCCTTTTCTGAACCCCACTAAGCTCTTGGTTTCACTGAACTTTTGTGGGAATTAATTCCACAGGTTAATTATGCATTTGTGTAAATACTTATTTTCTTTAATGGTTTTAATTTTGCTGCCTTTCGGTTTCATTACAAGTCCCCTGGTTCTTGTATTATAAGAAAGGATAAGTGAAAGTGCCAGATTTACTTTCTGTATATGCAATTCATTATTTGTATATCTCCACCGTGTGCCCTCTTTATGTCCCCTCTCCGCACTAAACCGTCCCAGCGTTTTAATTCTTTCTTCACACAGAAGCCATTCACCATAATTAAAACAATTAATTTCAAGAAAAATCCAGACCGCTACACAGAGAATTCAGAAAGGAATGAGGAATAAGTTGAAAGAATGACTAAGCTTCCTCCATCTACTGGGACTTTTTGCAAGCCTTACACTGCACACATTTCCATACAGAAACCTGCTGCACTCAGGCTATCTGGCTAATAATATTTAAGTGTTTTAATAATCCGGTAAAGTGAAATGAATGTGTTTAATTTATTAAGAGTTTCTTCAGCAGCACTGCTGGGTTTAAATTCATGAGTAGAAGAATTTAAATTCATGACAACAACGTGCACTTCCATTCTTCCTGAACTTAAGAGCCTGCTTTTCTTGTCAGCAGTAAGTTGAAAAGAAGAAATCTAAAAGAAAAATTTTCTTTATCCCCAGTAATTTTTGGGACACAGCATTAAAAACCATCTAGTTACTTACACAGATACTGAGATAAAGACTTTTTGTAGCTGAACTTTAGCCTATTAATATTTAACAGCATCAACATCTAATTAACATTTCATCAGCGATAACTTTTCCAAGAAATACATGTGGTTTTGTATATATTTGGCTGATGGTAAGATGGTATGGATGGCATATCTCCTTTTAGGAGAGACTTAACTAGAGGGAAAATTTTCAGGCCTTGTGCTTTGTTGGGATGAGTTCCTTACTAGATTGTAAACTGAGGTAGGATATAAATTACATGACAGTCAGTCCATTCTCCTCTTCTCTCTCAAAAAAGTGTGGGAGCAAACTGGAATTTTTGCAAATGTATTCCACGCTGAATTTCCTCAGTGCATTTGTTGAAACGTGTAAGTTGCAATGCTGGATTCATCCCGGCCGACTCAGTAAAGCTCACTCAATCTACTGGAGAAGCGGAAGCTATGACGGTTCACAGTGACTGTTTACTTACGTTGCCCATTACATTAAAAACAGAGTTACTGCAGCGCAGCACAGTCTGTACGCCTCAATCTGTACAAATTGAGGATGAGGTCTGTCTGCAGGTCTAATAAATGCTAGCTTTTTCACAAGAAAATCTGCGGTGTTTCAGGGATTCTCCATAAAGTACGGCCCTTCTCGAAAATCTACTCGCGTATGATTTTTTTCCTTTTGATCGCAGAAGCAGCAAGGTTGTGACGCGCCGTGGTTGCCCGACTCCTTCAGTGAGAAACACTCCTGGCAGGTCCATCTTCAGTCCTTTTCCCGCTGCAATTATGTCTGCCTTCCTCCTGTGTTCTTAAGAACAGGCTGGCATTTCCGAAGGTACATTGACGCAACTATTTGTTTATAAACTGTATGGAATAGTATTTAGCAAGATTAGTGAAAATAAACGGTGGATTACCAGGGGGAGTACCGGAGAGTGAGAGAATGTACATCCCTGTATATGGAAGGAGGCAGACCACCCAAACCAGAACATCTCTGATTTCCATCTCACTTAATTCAGTAAGTAAATAGCCCAAAACTAAAACAACAGAAAACCCTTTGCTGATCTTACTTGATAAATATAATCAGCAAAGTCTGAAGTCATGATACAAAGAGTTCCACTCTGATTAATTAGTCTGGCAGCCAGGGGAAATCCCCAGAACGCTTTGATACCTTCCTTTTATTACACTGAAAGGAAAGCAAGATGTTATTCTGTAAGCCACATCTAAAGGACAAGTAATACATGTTTATCAGGCTCGGAGCCACCTCCCACTGTGCGGTACCCTGATGATTTGGTTTATTAAGCTAAACTCTTAACCAAAGCTCTGCGGAGGGGTTGGATGTGCTCTTCAGTTCAAGTTCATGAGAAGTCCTGAAGCTTCTAATGATGTATTTATGCTGAATGATGTATTTATTCGTCTTACTTTGTAACTTCTTTTTACAAAACAAAGGTCTTTGTTTTACCCTTTATTTAAACTAGAGTGGATTAAATATCCCTTACCTTGGTCTGAAAATAACTAATGACTCTAATATACTCTAAAATACTAATTACTCTACATGAACCTAAGGCAAGGAACACTTTCTTCTTGCAAGGGCAACAAAACTACACAATAAACAGCCCAGCATCCTTTTGAAATGTTTAACATATAACAAGAAGTAAAACTGTGCCCCATAATTCACTTACTTTACACCCAGCTGCCCAAGGAGCAGTGGCACTAAACCATCACTGCAGAGATCCATCACTTTTGGTGGGCAACAAACAACACTCTTCAGGCTGTTCAAAGAGGGAGTGAAACACTTATAACCGCATCCTCTCTTCAAAGGACCTATCATTTTAATGAGCTTTCTTTAAAAGACACAACTGTGGTATAAAAAAGGAAAAAAACAATAGACTCCGAAAGCAAATCTGCATAATTTGTGTTAGCTAAGGTCTCTGTCACTGAAGTCAGATAAGATATGAAAAAATCTATATTTTATAAAGAGGATCAGATTTAATTGCATGCAGAAATAATATGTTCCTTTTCCTTTTTTCCTGGCTGTTTTTGTTTGGGGGTTTTTTTGGTTTTTTTGGGAGTTTTTTTTGTAGAATGCAGGATAATTGAATGAAACATTTTACCTGATAGAGGAATAATTATATACCTCGTCTGCACTTTCTCTCTTCAGGTCAGGCTGCAGCCCAGCCGTGGAAGCAGGTTTTCCACCCTCACACAAGGTAGGACTGGGAACACCGCCTCCGCCGGGAAGCCAGCCTGAAGTACCCCACTGGGAGGTCAGCCCTTCCTCTCGCACTTTGCTAAACGGCCAACGTTTCTTCCGTATGTTTCGATGACAATAGTTGTTTAGGTGTCCCGCCTCTCAATTCAAGCTATAATAACCTTCTGGACAAAATGTTTAATACCATTGGTCTTGCCAAAAACTTAATTGCATCCATTGATGCATCAGAAACAAAAGTGTTACCTAATGAATTTTTCCTTAACAGTGGCTTTATCTTTCCTTCTTCACTAATTTCTCAAGGTTATTGGACCACAGATCCTACTGCCTGCTACATCAGCACCTGCCTTTTAAGTCACCAATACCCTGACTACGCTTTTTGGGTATTGGAGCTCCTGACCTAGGCAGTAAGGAAGCTCTCCCAGTTGGTTTCTGATTTTTTTTTTTTTTTTGGATGATTATTGATTGTTTGAGATAGTTCACACAAAAAGATGGACACCAGCCCAAGTTTCAGACTAACTGAAGAAAAGGAAACTGGCTACAACAGAACAGCAGAGATCTGCATGAAGATATGTAGATGCTTTCATGGAAAATTAAAATCAATGAAGCGTGACAACTCTGATGGCAGCTGGGGACTGATAAGCAAAGCAGTTGGGCATCTGCCCAAATTTAACAATGTCAGCGTACCTACAGTTAAAAATACAGTTAGTTATCTCCTTAAGTCAAATCTTTCTTTTTCCTAACAAATTGAGTACCAGTATAAAGTGCTGGCCTAGTTGTTCTCATGAATATAACTCGAAAGTCTTGATTAAACCAAATACATCTTTCTAGCACTGCTGCACTGTGCATTCTGGTTGGACACTGAAAGGAGATGTGCAGCTGTTCGTGAGCCCCCCAGCCTGGTTCTCTTGAGAAAGCTTCCTCAGTTTGTCATTACTGATGAAGATAAGAAAACTGATTAAGCTACGAAACCAAGATTTCTAAGGAATATAGATGGGTTTGGAAAGAAATCAAGTAGCAGATGATGTACTTCATCATGAAGGTTTTGAGACCACTGTGTGTGGCTATTTGAATGATGCTGAGCGTTTGAGCTGAGATTGACTTCAAGCTCGCGTTTTGTCAGGTCAGACAAGAAGTAGCCAAGAACCTGACCTTCTCTCAACCCCTGAGTACTAACGGCACTGGGATGACATTTAAATAGATGAAATACATCTCTGCTGTAAGCAAGAATTTTCCATTTATCCGGAACATGCTGTCATAATTCTGAAGTGTCGATGTTTGATCTGGATCATTCTCCAGCTGATGACAGATGAGCAATTCCCTGTGCAGCACACTGTACACGGGCACTCTGTGCAGCTCCCAGTTGGAACGGTCTATCTGCCACGTACTTCAGTAAAATAAAAACCCAGGAGGCCAACTACGTGTAAAACAATGCAATAGTCCCACAACAAACCTTAAAATAACGTTGTCATTTCTACCTTCACCGAGAGTGGTGTCAGGCCACTGACCTGACTTTTAAGACCACCACCTTGGAGCTCTCCAGTAGGCAAGACTACAGAATCACACTTGTAAATCCATAAGTTTTACATTGCTAATTAAATTGGTATCTCTTCCCCCCTGCCCCTAACTCCAATATACAACTCCATTACTTACATTTATGTTTTAAAAATAAAATAAAACTGTCCTTAGACAGTTTATGTAGTACTTAAGGAGTTTCTTTGAAAGTTTCACCTTTGAGAACTCTTCAGCAGCACAAGTCTTCCTCTAATTCCCAATGACAGCTATTTTCGTTTTTTAGCATAATGCTGTTTTTTAAATATCAGAGTAATTTCTGGGCTTAGGAAAATGCCATTAAGCACTGCCCTTTCCAAATCACCTCCCTCTCCGATGAGATCAGAATGTGCACAGGCAAAGCCCTTGTTCCTGACCACAAATCAATATTTACTGCAGCAGAGAGGGAAGGAAAGGAGGAACAGAGGATGAAACGAGCAACTGGAACACAGAAGACAACAAAAGCTCCATTTCTAATGACAGTTCTTCTCCCTCACCCCTATTCTTTTTGTTAAGAGCAAGTGAACAACAACTACTAATGTCTTACTTCTGCTGCCATGAGAAATTCAGCAAACTAATATCCTTATTTGCTATTCAGTTCACCTATACAATCGCTCCCTTTGCTTTTCTACAATTCAGAGCATGGACTTGCCGGGATCTCAAACAACATTTTAGACATACAGTAGAGAAGGCAATTTTATCATTGCTTTTGTAGTTGTTTTACACTCCTTTACAGTTTGATCCCAGCTATAATTAAAGGGGTGTGTGTGTGTGTGTGGAAATCAGTGAGAGTGTCAACAATGACTCTTGAGTTCCAAAAATCAACGTTTCAAGTGAAAGGCAGGAACTCGCCTATTCTTCCTTGGAAGACGATAGGTTAAACTACATTCACTGCCTGAGATTCTGAGTTAAGTGGTGTACTCGGTGGAATTCTATCAGTGTACTGGAGCTGAAGTCTTAGTGTACGAAACATCCCTAAACGAAGCCCAAAGGCCTCCGATCTGTCACTCACATCATCAACCAGGAGAGATGACCGTGTGAATAGGAAGTGGTCTGTATCTGTTTAATGGAAGCACTGACAATAATGACCCTAACTATCACCACTTCCACTCTGGTAGTCTCAATAGAAGTAGTTAAAATGAGGATAAAGTTTTATTTATTGCGAACGTACGTCCAACTGACTGCGAGCACGGATTACACAACTGAATTTTCTTGGAATTGTAGTTGCAATGTGTTCTGAACATTCTTGTTATTCCTTCCTAGCGCCTTTTCTTTGGGTCCTGATGGAAAATTCATGGGATTCATCCCACAAATTTATTACCCACAGATTATTTCAAGCCATGAAATCTCATTGCTATTCTGTACAAATGTATCACTGAAGTCTAGACACTGCAACTTTTGTGAACTTTTTCCATGTTATTTATTTTGCTAAACCTTTACCATGCTACTTGACTTCCCATGTTCTTGCAAACAATATACTCATCATGAAACAGTAAAGCTTATTATCTTGTAAGAATCCAAAAGAAATACATATCTTTGCAGTTTAAAAGAGAGCTCAACCTATTCACTGTAAGATCATTTTGCTAAACTTAATACTTTAGTAATTTTCTATTCATCCTATTTTTCTTTTAGGCCATTTAACATTTTTTATTTTTTTTAATAATAATTAAACTTTTACACCTTTTAGTCTTTCTTCTGTGTTCTGACTAATGGAAATCCCCAAACTCACTACTTATAATCTGCATTTATTTAAATTGTTGGTTGCCTATTTTGCATTTCTCAAACCAACTATTCAAATAACTTCCGAACTCCTTTTATCTTCCACTATCATTTGAGAATCAGCCTTACTGTCAGCATTATCAGTGCCCGTAATAATTACATTATTCCTTCAAAAAGTACCCTTGAACCCGGACAAACCAGTACATTAGGAACCACTGTAAGTCAGGTTTTAATATCCTTTTTTTCTTGTCCAGTTCCTTAAGATACCGTTATCATCTCTGTTTTGTGCTTTAACAAATTGCAATCACCTGGATATTAGAATATCAGCTTAGCAGGAAAAAGTGATAAAATTTTGCCTAATACTGACTCATGCTAATAAAGGATACCTTTTACTTGCTTTATTAATGATCCTGACTGTGATTTTTACCCTGTTATATTCTGAAATGCAGATGTCACAAATGAGTTTCCCCCTCAGCTGAGGACCAGCACAGCTAAACCACTGAAACGTCATTTCACTGGTCCAGTCCTTGTGCTACAGAGTCTTTTCTCATTTCAGGGTCTAACTCCCTCTTTCTGAGTTTTTCCTCACTAAATACTGCAATCTCAGATACGCACGCACAATGTGATGCAGGTAGAGATGCACTCCACGACCATAGTTCTCATATTTACCTTTTTGTGGTTCCTAGGCAGAATCCGACATTCCGGATTACAGGCCTCCACTTTCATCACTTGCACTTTCCCGATAAAAGTGCAGGCTCTGGGATCTCGGCAATTTTATGTTCTCTCAGCACCCGCCAGTCTGATTTCTGACACCGGCAAGCTTAACTTCTGTGCACTAGCCAGCGCTCATAAGGTAAAGTACCTTAATTCAGAATGAAAAAAATAACTGAAAATGAATCCTAAAGCAGGAAACAATTTATAAGGATGCCGCAAGTACAAAGTGGTAACTCATTTTCTGCATGAGGTAATTAGCTTGTCTAAAGTATTTCATCCCTACCCACAGAATCTATTTTTTCTTGGCCTTTCTAGTGCCTACCATGTCAGCACTGTAATTTAATGCAGTTTCAAATCTTTTGTGACCTAGGGCTCCAGAACCAAGTTGAAGAGCTGCCTGCGCCTGCTTCATATGACTCAAAAGTCTTGCTGACCTTACAGTTTCAACATTGAGGATTTACCTTAATTATCCCCTTTTTCCTTAATTTTGCAGAATACCTTTAATAAAAATACTCTTCACGTTAGCCAGTAAGTCAGCCTGTGCTGTACCCACAAAAGCAATATGTATGTTTGTAACATTAGAAAAACAGTTTCTGCTGGCTCCCAATTTCATTGCGCCCGCCACAGTTGCATCCTAGTTCTCACCTTTGCGCGTTAGCAGAGAGACTTGAAACACTTGTGCTTGTTTTCCTTTTCTGGCAGATAAACCAACAGACCACACACATTAATTTTAATGAGGACCTCAAGGTTTTTCTATAAAAGAACTCTCAAGAATATTTAATAGCTGAGATAAACACTCAATTAAGGTAAGAAGGTTGTAAGAATTCAGATTTCTTGAATACTGTCCCTGTGGATATCACATTCATCATTAAAAAACGGTACCCACTGAAAAGAGAGGAAACAAACAACTGACAGTACAGGTGGTGGGGAGAAAGATGTGAGCGAAGTGAAAGATTTGTGTAGGGGCACTAAGGACAAGCCAGAACTTCTTTGCCGGCAGACGAGGCAAAGCAGGAATTTCTTTGAGGATCTCCAGCCTATATTGCTCCAGCCGCAGACCCCCTCTGAGCTTTAGCCAGCAGCTGCTTGCCTCCAAGCATAGCAAACAAGAAGGGTCTCTTTGGCATATAGCGAGAGATGTGGCAGCCGAAGACTTCTCAACAGAAAACGGGAGTTCTAAGCCATTTCTAATTTAATCTCTATAAAACTTAAGAGCGGCTTCTCTGCTGTAATCAACTATTGCTGCAAAATCTATCCATGTTTCTGGCATTAATACAGTGGCTAGACTAAGAAAATCTAACACTCAGGTCAATGCATTAAAAAAACATCTTATGAATCTCAAAGGTCGGTGCAGTCTTCAGAGCAGCTGAGTATGTGGGAAAGCCCTTCCTTTGTGGCTGTGATTTTTTTATCGTGTGGAACATCACTGCACACAGGGACTGCCAGGACAGAGATCACCCTCATCACTTTTCCGATCAAGACACCGATTCAGCAAAACACCTAAGTGGGTGTTTCACCTTAAATGCATAAACAGTCCCACTGATTTTGGTGAGACAGCCACATATGTAAACATTTTGATTTTTTGATTGTTTACCGGGACCCTGTAACCAACCACCTGAGAAGCCTGAAAGGAGCAAGACATTTTTCTGAAGGATGGCACAATAAATGCAATCAAACGTTCTTGAAGTCAACATCGACCATGAGCTGTGACAGATAACCTAGGATTTTTTTTAACTCCTTTAAATCCTAACTTGGTAACTAACTGGCATAGAAAACAACTATGTCCGTGTTACACTGGTTAATATGTGTTGAGACAAAAATATTTTCAAGGACCAAAGTTACTTGCTCTGTTCAGGGCAAGTGAATTTAATGGGAGGCGAAAAAATCCTAAGCCAAAGTATTCACTTCATCAGAAATTCCAGAGAGCCCATTTTAACTCCATATCTTTACTTGTTTGGGTCAACCTGCACTTTGGAGGTTGCCTGACCTCCTACACAGAGTAAACAATGCATCACTAGAAGGAGTTTTAAAAAGTTGAGAACATTCAGAAATGCCTCATTTCATATCATACACAATGATGCAAAAGCGAGGCAAAATGCCAAAGCAGAAATGGAATAAAAAGAGCCAACAATTTTTTAATCTACACAGCTTTTTACCTCCATTACCAGCTGAACCATCTGTTCTGCAGTTGTTCAGGTCTGCAAAAACAAGAGTGTATAAACTAAAATGTGTTGTGTCTTCTAAAGCTTAGACAATCTGCTGGGTAAAGGAGTTTCTTTCTATATTTAAAAACAATAATAAATTTTAGGTGCTTAACAACGTAACCAAAATAAACCCGCAAACCAAATTTAAGATGAAGAGAAAAGATTTGATGGCTGAATACAGCTTCAAAGGAAGTCTGATCTTTCTTCAGCCCCTGAGTCCGTGCCAGAAGGAACGTGCTGCTGACCCTGCCCTGCACGTCCTCTCGCATCCCTCTGCTCTAACCCTCTGCTGGGTTCCCCCTCACCTGCCGTCCCTTGGCTCCATGGGCGCTCCTCACGGGAGAGGAAAGACAGGGCAGTGACTGCAGCACTAATCCTACATCTTGAGACTTTGGTTTTGCACTTCCCCAACATAAACCTCCTCAATGACCTCCCAAAAGCCTCTTATTCCTTCTCTGCCTTGGTCTCCCCCAAGCTGAAGACAGCAAGCGCTCAGCCGCAGTGTGGATGGCAACCATAAAAGTACCACAGATAGAAAGATAGATAATCCCCTCTGGGACTATGCAGATGAGTAAGAAGTTCACAAGGCTGGATAAAACCACATTCACCCTCAAAATAATCCTTTTACCAGATCAATAGAACCACTTTACAGGCCAAGGTAGCACTCAGGGAAGTGTCACACCCAGCCATTAGCTGGTGCAGTGTCAGGGCAATGCCCGGAGACACAGAAGATGCTATTGCTCCAGACCTAGGAACGTCTTTCACCTGAGCACAGGTAACCACAGCAATCAGTCCATGCAGTTTTTACCTGCTCTTTACACAGACCTACTCACATACGTGTTCCATGCACCGGGACCAGCTGCTGTGGCCTCCAGTGTTAGCGCAGCAACCACACTCTGAAAAACTGCTTCACATACCCACTGACACCCTGAGGCTTCCGAATACCAGACCAAATCCAGCCTTTTGAGTTTTCCCATCTGACGTTTCTGTTGACAGAACAGACTAGACGTTCAGTAGCGACACTACGACTCAGTAAACCATCAAGATAAGTTAGGCTTGATCTACAGAGTACATCTGATAATGTGTTCAAATACTATAAAATGGGCTTAAATATGTATCATGTTTTAAGAAATGGGCTCAGTGACCTGAAACCAAGAGATTCTGTGACATAAAATGTATCTAATTTATTTTCTTGGCCTAGCATATTTGACATAGATTATAGTTTTAATAGCTTTGCTGAAGCTCTTGGGCTATGTACTCTACAGTTTCAAAGATGACGTAAATAGGACACTGTGCATGTTTGTCTCTGCTTTGCGACTAAAGCCAAAGGCACAGCCCCAAACCTCAGCGAAAACAGAAAAGCTTTTTGAAGCAAAAGCGCAAACTAACATAGGATGAAGTCCAACTGGTACATCACTTTACCCTTCATCTTTTACATTAACTTCCACACTTCATATCTATTTTCCTGTATATTGTCATAAAAAAAAAAAAAAAATAGCTGTCCACCCTTAACATAACTAACTTGAGTTCTGTGTCAATCTGACAACCAATCTGTTTGCCAATCCGCGCTGTTTTTCTTCGCCTTCTCTCCTCTTTCAGCAAAATACGTCCCTGACCCTGTGGGCAACAATTGACAACTGAACACACCACGTTCCATTTCTGACCCTTCATCACTGTGACACAAACGGCAACTTCCGCCGAGTCAAATCAGTTTTCAAACAGGACTTTGAAATCCTCAAAGCCAAGCTGGTAAGACAGATAAAGCACACTCACGATATACGATTTCATTTTGTCCACTGATTATTCAGTAAGTCTGCAAAAGACAGTCACTCTCCAGTTCCTAAAATTATCTTTCTTGGGATTTCATTTAATACAAATAATATACATTAACAATGCATATTTTGCTTTACTTGTGGGATGACGCTCCGTAACTCATTCATTATTTATGTTCTTCTAATACGCTGCAGACAGCTGCTATGCATATACTGCTTTCACCACTCTAAAATCTCTTCAAAAGAAATGCTGAAACTTTTCATTTCCCTTTAAGGGATTTTGGGTAGAATTAATAATACGCATTAATAATTCAAATTTTCTTTTTGCCTGTTGGTGGATGAGCAGTTTTCACAGTGGCTGAACAGTTTTCACACAGTATTACCAATCTGCATTAATAATGCATATTTTTTTTTCCCCTTCTTTCTAGCTGGTTGATGGGCAGGTTGCTTATGAAATAATATGCTTTGATAACAGGTAGTTTTGCTTTGCAGTGACACAAAACCAGGAGAGACTCACCGTGTGTTGTAAATATTCACTAAAGATAATATCTATCAATCTAGTACGGTCTTGCTATGAGGAGCACTGAAAGTATACACCTACCGAGCACTTCTTTCAAGGCTTTTCGGCACCGTCCAAACCAATACCGGAAACGCTCAATCTGATCAGCGGTGGGAATGTCTATCCCCACCTACTGGTAGGAATACAACCAAAAATCATTTCGTGAGTGAGAAAAGAAGGGAAAAAATCAGTGACAATCATTACATCACTCTTATTTGTTAACATCCTGGGAGGATGGAAAGGTTATAAACAGAGCCCAAGAGGTTCCAGGCACCCAGAGGGGCCCTTCTGCAAGGAGGGGATTCCCGTGCAACCCAAGGGCACTCCGAGCCCTAAAGTTCTTTCTTTGCAATTCTACCAACGGCCCCTTTCCATCCTTCCTCCCCACTGACCCGTTTTTCTGGTTTACGAGAAACCTGGTTAGAAGCGTTTCCTGTACTTAATGGTTTCTTGGCTATTTTTTGTGCCGCTATATAGGGCAGCATATTGTTACAAAAGCACGCGAGACATTCAGCAATTGATTCTCTTTAAAGCTGGTTTATCAGATAGGAGACAGATACTCATTTCCCAGTCACCTCGGGGCCCAGAGCTCTTTTAGTACATTAACAATTGTGATTTTGAAACCGTCCACTTAAAGAAGAAACCAATACATCATCCTATATTTATAAAATACAGTAAGCTTAAATGGTGATTAATTGCATAATCTTTACAGTTGCTGCAAGTCTTTGAAATATCTGAATACATAAATGCAGTCATTCCAAAAGGACAAAGCAAGAATAAACAAGAAAGAGAAGGAAATAGTTTTATCTGCCTTTGCAGTTTAACTTGAATTTATTTTTAGTTAATGATAACAGACTCAAAAAAATCCACGACTGAGCAATACCAGAAGTGTCATTTGGAACAGAGTTAAACACACTTTCGCTATCATTAATCATGGCAAAAGTGACAGAAGAAAAATGAGCTGGCTTGGTATATCTAATATATTAATTCTCCCTGCAGATTGGCTCAACGCATGAGCAAGTAAAAACAGGTAAACCTTTGGAAAAAGAGAGGAATGTCAGTATGAGGCGTTCTGTTAGTAAGAAACAGTACGATTTTTCCTCAAAGAAAGCTACAAAAGTCAAAAAATCCAAAAGACACTGTTTTTAAATATGGCTGAATAACTACAATGAAAAAATAGCTAAACTGTAGCAGCTGAACCCCATTTTCACAGCGGCTGAGCACACATTTTCCTTCCCCCCCCTCCAGTTCCTATGTTGCCTGCAAAGATTTGATTCATATTAGCTTGCTGGAGATCTGGATAACTTTTTCCCTTAAAGCTACCCCAAAGCTGTGACTTTTTCCCCAAAGATTACTGAATTTTATTTCTGCTTCTTAGTTATATTTACAAAACCAAACCTTGTTGGTTTATCTTTTTCCCCAGTTTCGGTAAAATTACAGCCACTCAAGATGCCCTTCGCTTATTGGTGAAACACGTGCAAGGTGAAGAGAGGAAAGGACAGGTAAAGGAATCTTTCTTTAATTCGAGCAAAATTCAAGGGTGATAATTTCAGATCTGAACTTGAGCTTCCTCTTTATTTCCTGCTATGTTCTAGCAGTTCTATTGCACATATGGAGCCCTTCCTAAAAATACCAAATGAGACCTACTTACAAAACTGGTGACTTTGTTGACACGACGAAGAAACATCGCTGCGCAACTTCAGGAATCCAAAAATAGTCAATTAGAATCTCTATGCTCAAGTTCAAAGTTGACCCAAAAGCACAAGAGAAAAAAAAAGCAAAATGAGGAAGTTAAACACAACCTAAGGATTGCATTCTGTCTGCTGGAAACAGAGAAAGTTCTTACTCATCCGATCAAAGTCTCTACATACAGTTCTTTTACCGTAACAGATCATCGAATGATGAGCTCCTGGCAAAATCAGGAGATGGGTAATAACTTCATACAACTCACAGACTGTTCTGTCCCGAGTTATTCATGTAATCCATCTGCAGCTTGGTTCTTCCTTTCCCAGCCTGTTTTTGAGACTTCAAGTTATAAAAACTATTTTACTGCTACATAAGAAGCGCTAAAAACGGGGCGATGAAAAAGGGGCAGAAGCATATTACAAACCCACAAATTCTAATAACAATAAAAATACTATAATTGATAAAACCATAAAAACTTTGGGGGACAGTTCTAGCTGAATCTTCACATTTGCGTGTCCTGTGCTGTACTGGTGTTGTCATCTGCCGACACTGTTAAATAGCAGACAATTTGCTGATTTATTTGGGATGGCACCTGTTTGCTACTTAGGCATGGCAATGACAACAACAGCTGGGGGGAAAAAGGCAGAATCAAGAGAGATTTGGATAAAGGCGGAATCAAGAGAAATTTGGATAAAGGCAGGAGGTAAACACCGCGCACTCAGGCACCGCAACAGAAGAGGTGATGGGAAGATACTGAGCAAAGTATTTAGCAAACAACGTAGGATCACATTTTTAGTTATTAGGAAAACCAAATTAAGTCACATTGACGTTACAAACAGTGATGTGAAAAAGTAACGAAGAAATGACAGCAGAAGTGGGAAAGCTGCACTGTGGACTCCGTGCAATTCCAGTAGCACCTACATTTTACAACCCAACGCATTAAGAGAGACAGCTACTTTAAGGTTGATTTACAGCAAGCCTACAGCCCATCTGCTTTGGAGAGCCAAGACACTAAAGATAATTTCAAAATTAAACAGAAAGATAAACATTGCTCAGGGACATTTTTTTTCCTCTTTTAACCTGATGAAAATTTTTTTGGCATCCCATCTGCTAAATGGTAAATAAAATAGAGAAAAGCAGATTAAAAGAACTTGCTAATGTAGTTCAAAAATTCTTTAAGCTATCAGGTCAGTAATCAATAGGAGAAAAATTCCATTCTACCAGGATTAATTTCATTATTGTTGAGTATTACGGAGTAAAACTCTGTAGTGGTTCCTCAGGTGAGAGAAAAATGTGACCCATTATGCTAGCAGCTGCACTAGGGCTTTTTTGGAACCACCTACGCCAGTGCGGAACTACACTGTCCTCAGGGATAGCTTGAGAACTACTGTGTCTCAAATACGTCTCTCCGAATCATAATTTTCTTCCTGTTGGCTTGATACTGAGGGAAAACATTAATAAATCTGGTGTCAGGATTACTTTTTTTTTTTTGTTTCTCCAAATCATTTTAGTGAGAAAATGCTGACACTATCAAGCCACAGTTTTCTGCAAGAATGATAGTTCTGACAAATCTCTCAGACTTTTTCTGCAGAACAACTTTTCAATTTGGGAATCACACTAATTATAGCAACCACAAGACTGTCAAAAGTAAATGGCAATGTTCTTGGACAACCGAAGCAAGACATTCATATGAATTATGGAGATTTATTTCGGTTTAAATACCAGTTTTTCTTCCTGAGATTTCAATCTTTCATTCTGATTTGAGGAATTGTTTGAAGTTTGTTACTGACTTGTGTGTCCAGGAGGTGGTAATTCCAGGAAATTCAAGGAAAGCATAAGGTAGTGAACGAGAAAAGGAGATTTGCCGAGAAGAACTCCTTATTGCAATGGGCTGGAGTGGGTTCTCAGACCACAGAGATCCACCAAATTTACCATGTGTGAGTTCCCAGGCTAAATATACGTTCTATGTGTCGTAGTATACTACTAAGAAAATTTGAAAAGTGAAAATGCCTTTGTCATGTCAGAGCTGTATCAGGTTATGCAGCTTCCTATTTTTCTTGCCCTTTCCACAGGGCGCACAGTCAGGTTTTCCTTCATTCGCATGGAATGGAAAGGACCGTGTCAGCTGCACAGAATATGTACAAAACTAGTTTAAGATATAGGATCATGACGTTTGATGTGGTCAAACTGCAAGTAAGAATTGCCAGCAGCTTCTAAGGCCCAGCCTTCAATTTGACCACAGAAACTTATTCTTGCCTTTCTACTTCTTCTGGAATACATTATTTACCTGAAAATGCAGACTGATGTGACATAGGTAGGCAAACTTTTGTGTTTTCAATCAGCAGCAGAGCCTGATTTATTCTCAATGTCAACTTTCTGGATAAAGTATTACGTATTAATCCTCAGAAATAGAAAAGCTGCATAATTTTGAATCACTGACTACTTCAATGTGATTTTAAAGACAGATGGATTACTGCAATTTAGGTCTGGACCTGACCCTTCCTGTCTGTGAGAAGGCTGTTGTGGATCCTGGATATAGGTTCAGGTTCATCTAGTGAAGAACAGACGTATAAAAGCTGGTTTCAATAAAATTGCAGTTCTCCAGCCTGTTCTATACAACCAAGGTCTAATGACTGTAAAAAAAAAAATGTAGATAGAGTTAATTTTTTTTTTTTCTCTTATTTAACTTTATGTGGGTCAAAATATAGTGTGAAAGCTCATTTTCAAGCTCTTCAAACTGACAAGACATCAGATATGGAAACTCTACATCACCATCTCCAAATTATGAGCCTGGCAGATTTGGGTATCAATCAATATGTGAACACTAAGGCAGCTGCTGTTCCTGTTGGAAAGGAACCAGCTCGCAAAAGGAGCCCTTCACTGCAAAATGCTTAATAACAAGAAAAGCTTATAAATCTTCATTCATAGTTATCAAATCACTGTAAAAATCTTGGCTTAAAAAGCCCCAAATAAATGTTAATTTAACCTTTTGGCACTTCACAAATATTTATCTTCTTTGGTATTTCATGTTTCCCCATTTATTCATTAGCTATTACACAACTTAGAAAAAAACATATATACATTTTTGCCAATTAAGAAATGTATTTGAAAAATTGCCTGCTAGAAAAGATTTCTGCCTAAGATGAGATTAGTCATGTACTAAGTTATTTATTTGCCTGCATAACCACAGAGGAACAATCATTTTACTGTCAGTCTTGCTTAAATGGAGTTTCTTTAAACAGCCAACAACGGAGGAAAAGCACTTTGTTTTAATAAGGTCATGATGCTTGTTAAATAATTTGCATATTGAAGGTTAAATTCTTATCTCTATACACTAAAATGTATTTTTGTCCATACTTGAAAATTAGAAAGAGTACAAACAAGGGTTTCAAGAATGGTAAACAAAACACATTTATATGTACTTTTTGACACTTGTAATTGTCACCCATACTTCCCATTCACACCCACTCAACATGAGGTAACGACTGCTTTAAATTAAGCCCCATTTATCCCTTTCAATTTGTTTTTAATAGATGCATCTATAGGTATAGCAATTACCTAGGTAAGTACCAAAGCTGTGCCATGGCCTAAAATTGTAATCATCAGCACAAGATGTTAATTAGAAGAGAGAGGGGACAGATGATGACAGTGTGTCAAGACTGTTTCTATTCAAAAATCACTTAAAGAGAAAATTTAAAGGATCACTACAGAGTCTGACACAGATTTCAAGTCTAAATCCTGCAAGGATCTTCCATGAGAGCAGTCCACCAGATATCGGAACTGGGCTGGCAAAACATCATCCTTAGGTTGCGAGAGACCTCCCTCTGCCATTCTCCCTAGCTCAGTAAGGACAGATGCTTTCTTTTCCTTCCGCCATTATTTCCTTGTATACCTGTTTATACTGAAGCTTGTAGTAAGTAAAATGTGAAAAACAGATTCTGGTGATTTCACAAGTCACCTGGTACACAGACTTTCTCGCACAGAAAGATAACATAAGAACATGAGCCATCAATATCTTCCACTTACAGTGCATTTATGGATAACTTTTAAAATAAGATTTTGGACTCTGACTGTTCAAAATATTTTCCTCCTAAGGACCATTATTGACTCATATATCAAAGGATACAGTTCCCCTAATGACGCATCAGTGCAATACATCATTACAAATGCACCACCATCCTGATGATATATTACTAAATAACATGGTAGCAGCCGGCAAGAACTTCCACTGAATCGGATGATGCAAGTTTTAGCCTGTTTGTTTAACTTACGTAGTTAAAAACAAGAAGGAAGAGATGTTAACAGGACGAGAAAGCAAGTTCACTTACAAGAGGTTATTAATTGTCTTAACAGATACTGACAACTGTGGTATCTCAGTTTGGAAAGGCAGATGATACTTTTCAACAGTTACTAAAAAAAAATAAAAAAATAAAAAAAAACCCTCACTGTATCATAATTCCATATCATTCTTCCTTCTGATTTACTATTACACTTCCAGTTGTTCAGTTAAACAGAGCTGCAAGTGATAAGTCCCGTGCTTGACGCTGCCATTTGCAGCTTTCATTCCAGACACGGCCCATTTGCCCAGTTGGTGATTACTGGGAACATGTGGGTTTACTGACCCTAAGTCATAGAACCATAGAATGGTTTGGGTTGGAAGGGACCTTAAAGACCATCCAGTTCCACCCCCTGCCCTGGGCAGGGACACCTCCCACCAGACCAGGTTGCTCCAAGCCCCATCCAGCCTGGCCTTGAACCCCTCCAGGGATGGGGCAGCCACAGCTTCTCTGGGCAACCTGGGCCAGGGGCTCACCACCCCCACAGTCAAGAATTTCTTCCCAATACCCAATCCAAATCTCCCCTCTTCCACTTTAAAACTGTTCCCCCTCATCCTATGGCTCCCCTCCCTGATCCAGAGTCCCTTCCCAGCTCTCCTGTAGCCCCTTTAGGGACTGGAAGGGGCTCTAAGGTCTCCCTGGAGCCTTCTCTTCTCCAGGCTGAACAGCCCCCATCTCTCAGCCTGTCCTCACAGCAGAGGGGCTCCGGCCTCAAGTCATGTCCCTTGGCTGCAGCTCCTTAACTCAGCACCACCAACTGAAACAGCCCCCCTAACGTCCTCTTCTCCTGGCAAACTGCAGTGCTTACTGAACAAGACAAAGGGGAAAACACAACAAAAGCTCTTTTTTTTTTCTTTTTAAATTAGACACTCATTTTTTCTTGCAAGAGAGACTTGATTAGTTTTGTTCAAAAGACTTTGCACCACCGCTGTGTTGAGAGAAGCAGCACGTTCTTCAAGCAGCTCCTACTGCTCCACCAGCCTGCTGCCACCTATTCATTCATCTCTATTTCCTTCGCCAGGCCCAATTTCTTTTAACGGTTTATTAACTATTTTGATGCCTACCTCAGCCGAGGAAAGATTAAACCACCAACTTCGTCTGGTGGGAGCAGGGCGAGGTCTCTCTGTTCACTAGCCTGCCCCATTCTGCCCTCATCTCTCCACTCTATCTGGGCTTTCTGTTTTCGTGTTCCCTACCTACGTCCCCCATAGTGGCATTATATGAGTTAACACCACGAAGTCAGCAAATGTAAGATAAACTGAAAACTATACCATATTTTTATATACTTATCACTCTTTGCTTTAGCTTCGAAGAAAAGCTTAAATAACTGGAATTAGCATTTAATCTTAAAGCAATACAGCTCTGTCTGGATGCTACACCACATTCTGCAATCGGAAAAAAGGCACTTCCACAGGCACTGGCAGTTAGATTGGATACCCCTTGGATTATAATGTATCTCTGGAAAGAGAAGTTGGTTACACAGGTTCCAAAGAAGACAGAAAGCAAAGGAATAAAAAAAGCTGATGTATCAAAAAGGTTTGTGATTCAGACAGAAGAGGAGTTGTGAATGGCCACTGAAATTTTCCAAGGAGAAATGTGGCGTATACCTGGAGGAAGCAGAAAATGGAAGCAGCCATCAAAAGGAACGGAGAGGATGGATAATTTGCACAGACCGTGAATGTCACTGTGAAGCGCTTTCAGTCAGAGGTGGTGATCAGCTGCACGAAAACAGACAGCAGAGGCAGCTGAAGTTGCAAACTGTGCACTGAAAAAAAGGATATGAAGATATGTAAGATGTGAGGATTTAGAAGGACTTCTTATTGAGGAACTTAATAGGTAGAAGAGCTTCTGGTGGCAAAGGAGAAACAAAAGGTTAGGCCGCATTACAACGTCTCTTTTCAAGCAGATTGTTTTGATGTGATCCAGACCTGACTACATGGGATGATGTTTATAGAAAAATCCATTTGTAACAGCAATAGCTTCATGGTTGAATGAATGAAAAGGTATTTTCTGTACTTAAACGACACTGGGATGTCGTACAACGTAACAGGGAAACTGAGTTCTGCAAATACCTTTAAAATAGAAAAGAAATAAAAAGAGCACAAGGGGCAACAAACTTTGCCTGCAAGAGTCTTTTTGATTTCTGGATTTTCATTTTGTTTACTGCTAGGGAAAATTACCCTGTGCCAAATTTTATAGCCGTGGAATCCATGAATCAGAAATGTAGGCTTATTGGAAACCGTCAAGTGCAGCACAGAAGACTTGGATTTCATTCAAAAAGCAATCTAATCATGGTGCTCAGATAAAAAGCCAAAAACATGAGATCAAGAGACAGGCACATCCAATGACGAACATAAGTTAACTGGATGTCCCGATAGAAAATAAAGACCTGGAACCATATTCTGGAGCTAGAGGTAGAGCAGGCCAGAAGTACTTTACAGAACATCCACCACGCAGGAAACCAAAGGAAAAAAACCACAGTCAGCTAAGATGGACCTCAAGCCACGCCATGAAGACGTCAGCTGACACGTGTCTGTGTATATCAGAGTATATCTCTGTATATCTCTGTATATCTGCTAAATCAACACTTGTTCAGAAGCCTATTCCACAACCCGAGTTTGAAGACAGCACGAGTAGTGACTGCGAGCATGTCCCAGAGAGGAAAAAAAGCTAAAAGAGAGGCCTGGTGTCATCATACAACACGTTCCGTAGTTCTGCTCACTTGCTCCACCACCTATCACTAGCGAATCGCACCGAGTACGGTCACAGTGGGACAGGAACGCCAGCCTCACAGTCCTGAAGCAACAGCCAAGTCTCAGGGTTTTATTTCTGATGCTGAAAAAAGGTTTGTCTACAAGCATCTCGTATCACACAAAATCCAAAGAGGCAACTAAGTCCTAAGAGTCCACACTGCTCTTCCCTTACCCTACACCGCCTTTTTGTCTCTCCTTCCCACTTCCCAGTACTCCCGTTACTGCTGATCATTGCTAACGCTCCAGAAAGGACTGCTGAATTGCTCAGGAAAGGACATTGATCTCCTGTAATTTATATGGATTAGTGTTCTTTCAATTTTTTTAAAAGACATATCAGGGTTACTAATTAGAACAGCGTATTTAGCAAATCAATTCCAAGGTGATTGCAAGTGCTTCATGATCTCAGTTTAAGAACCACGTATTGGTATTTAGCGAGACTATTTTCCTGTCGATGAAGAACGGTAATTTTGGGGAGTATTCCGAGCAGCAATTTATTCGAGTGACTGCAAATATTTATTAAATAAAGACTTCGCAGCCTGACAGAATGAGGAAATGGAGGTTCTCAGCATAAAAATTAAGCATACAAAGTAGAGAAATAGAATAGATCTACTTCATTTCTTTAATCATTTCCAGTGATAGTGTGCTTGGATGTTAATTCTAAATCTTTCTCAATTACTAGCAGTTTCTAGATTACTTACAAAACAACCTATGGCCTTTCTACTCTTGAAACAGATTGATTTACAGAGGCCTCTTCTAGAAGCCAAGGTGAGCGGTGGATGCCTGTTAGCCAAGCGTAAGCCATTTTCACTCCATGCAGAAGACAGAGTAAATGGGACGAGGCGATAGTGTTCATCAGACGTAGATGAAAGTTATTTTTGAGGACATGAGGACTCAAAAATGCTGCTAATAGAGAATCTTCAGAGGATCTGCAGAAGCAAAAAAAGCAGTTTATAGATATGTTTGTCTGATAAATCACAGAGACTGCAGGGGAGCTGCTATCCTTGTCTCAGCACACGGGTACATTGCTGCAAAAATAAACACTCTACCTGAGGACCAGAAAAAACATTTTTTGCTCAGGCTAAAAATGTTTTGCAACTGAGGTATAACCAAATCGCATTTTAACCATGTTACCTAATCATCCCTATTTCTAGGTCTAAAATGTAACTTGACTCAGGGGCAGTGTTATAACATGGTACCCATCTACGCTAATAGACTAAATCCCGTTATCCGTTTCAAGTGATGACAGTGCTCTAACTGGATTTTGCACTACAGAAGAACCCCAAATGTTAAGAGAGAAACTGGTGTTAAAAGAGAAAATGTTTGTGTGAACACCAATACAGAACCACATTACTTGATGAAGATATACCAGGGCGAGGGGGGGGAAGATACTGTCTCTCCTTTTGAATAATAAACTAGTTAGGTGAAGTAAAAAAGCGTGGTGGGCCATCAGATGAGTTCTATTTGTACTTTTTTAAAAAGCTGTATATGCTATGCAAGTATAAAGCAGGAAAAAAACATGAATATCCACGGATCAACGAAAATATTCTTGTATTTAGACAAGGCAGAAGGTACTGGCAAACAGCAAAATGCTTGAGAGAAAAATAAGCATCTAAAGGAAAGGTGCTGGCTCAGCGAGTTGGCATTATCTGGTATACAACCGAGGCAGAGAAGCGTTCAGTTTCCAGAATGACTACTTCTAAAGATAACACAAAAATAGTAAAATACCACAGAACCACCAGATACAGAGTGATTGAGTAGACTGGGTTTATGGGTGGATATAGACATCCCAGTGCTGGCACAAGCAGGGCAATAATCTGGGTACCAAAAATAAACATGGAAACCATTGTTGAATACAGAAATCATACGGGAGATCTTGTGATGATTGCAAATAATAAAACCATCTGTCCAGTAGAAAGAAGCACTACATTGGGCAAACAAGGGAATGGAGCATAAATCATGGAAAGGCACCCTGGCAATGGCAAAGTGCTACTGAAAGCTCATCTGGAAAATTGTGTGCAATTCTGATTACCACACAAAGTCATCGCAGAAATTAAGCAGGTGCAGGTCAGAGCTATCAATTGACACAGAATTTGGGGCAATTTTAGCCATGCTCACAGATTTGCCAGACTTAGTCTCTCATTCTTAGAACAACGGAATCTAAGTGGGATTTTTTGCCAACATTTACGAGACCATGACGCCCGTAGGAATTTTTAAGAGCAACCAATTAAACCTACGCATCCCAAGAGGCGAAGGACAACAGCAGAAAGGAACAGCATTCACAGAAATTAAAAGGTACCCTTACACAAAGGTTGTTCGTAGCCCTGTAGAGAGAACTTTCTCCTATTTTATTTAGGTTCCTAGAATATATTTCCAACAGTAGTCTCACCTCAAAACCGCATGGGATCATATACAGGGATAGGCACGTAGAGAGGTGGATTACACAGAGCTCTTCAGGGTCTCAACATCCAGCTTGTTTTGTTTTTTAAAAAGCAGCTCATATGGACAAGAAACCCAGAACTGGATCTTCCTCTACTGTACACTCCTCCTGGGTTGAATAACTGCTGAAGAGTTGTACCAGGGTCCGTCTCCCTAATGTCCTCTTGCTGACTGGCCAACAGTAGGCAGAGACGGAATAACACAGACCACGGCAATCTTATTCTATGGTTTAAACAGCAGATTACTAGATGATAGGATTGGGATGAATTTTGAACAGAGATAAGGATTACAGTGTCTGCATTCTGAACAGGATATATTTTATACAAGATGTGCTCCAAATCTTCTTAAACTTTAATGAAAAAAAGGAACTTACGTGCACTTACTACTGCAAGTTTGAAGTGTATTTTTTCTCAGGTTTTCTGGAATTTTAAGGTTGAATCATTGGTTTCTTTCAATTTATTGCTGCATTCTATTTCCAGCAAGGGTTGTGGCCTTGGAACAGCCAGAGACCTTGGAACTGATTATCTCTGGTAAGAACACTTGATCAATTTTACCCATCACATTTGAAATTTGGTTTCATCCGCACGCTTAGGAATGACTTCACAGTTTCAATCATACATTCAAAATAAAAAGTAGGATGCACAACTACAAAAAGGAACCACAAAATAAATTAGGTGAAAAAGACAAGTAAGCGCTGCTTATTCTGTCTTTTGTATTAATGTTTGACTTAGGCGATGGCAGTGACCACTGAAAAGATGGAATGGAATGGAACAGCTGAAAGTACTTTAAAGGAGCTACCTGATAATGCAAACAAAGATACATCTCCTCTATTTCTGCCTGCGTTGGTATTTCTATTAATAACACTACCCCTGTAAAGGCACGCAGACGCTACCTACCTAAAAAGCAGTAAGAAAAATCTAATCATAGCACTATAACAAATAATTGCCTTTAAGTCTGCATAGTTAAATAGAATAAAAAATAATAATATATAATAGTCCTATTATACTTAACTAAATGGCAGCATTTTGACTGACTTTCAATAAACGGACTTTCAGTCTGAAGAGGTGATTCCAAGCTCGCCTTCCTAGCAAGATACAAGATGAACATAAGAAACCTATGAAAGAGAAGATGCTCAAAGTGGCCTGGGCTCCTAACAACAGGAACAGAAACCACTGCCTGGGCTGACAAGCGATGAAGCGGCTAATGGCAGAGATGCCACTTTTTGTATGTTCTCTACCTCTCCTGAAATGCTGTATACACGTATACAGACACATAAACGGTTCTTCTTGTCTTCTAAGAACCTATTTTAACACAGCACAGTAAGCATCAATTTGCATACTGTAATAAAAATATAACAATATTACAAGTTATGTTTCTACCTCAGTTCACTTTTTTCTTGAATTTCTTTGAAAATTTTAGCATAGATACGATTACTTTTAATGGTTCAGGGTAATTCACACATTACATAGGAAGCTAAAACACTTTTAAATATGCAGAAGGCTTCACTGTACCTATTAATTTTTAGAAGTTTCTATTTTGCCTGCTCTTTAAGTTTTTGTGTGAACAACCCTGGAAAAGATTTACAAGTCTGTCAGCTATCACTAAGAATGACCTGGAAATTGGAGTCAAATTGCCCAAGAGGCACAGCTTCAAAACACAAAAACGTTGACATAAAAGTGCAGAAGAGAAGTTCACAATAGGACCACATTACTTGTAAGAAAAGCAGTTCTTAATATTTCTTGCTTGATTATAAAGTATCAGAATCTCAAGACAGTCTCTTTTGGAATGTCATGCAACAGTGAGTGTTTCCATAGGAGAAGGAATCAAGTTAACTTCACTGCTTTGGAATTTATGAGAAGCGGGTAAACTCTATCGTCCACATTAGAAGAGGGTCTCTTTATTCTCTAGAGATGGATTTGAAGTCCAAGGAAGGACACCTCTTTATATAGCTGGCAGTAAGAGATACACTTCTGCAGATTATAGTGAAACTTAGAAAAAATCAGTTAAAAAAACTTAAATACCCTACCTACTATTTTTGAACAGTGGGAAATACAGAACAACTATACCTCTTCTCCTTAAAAGAGTCATTTTCAGTTACAAAGGCATACAGAATTCCTCCACTCTTGTTCCACAGTATTCTTCCAAACAGTTTGACTAAAGAAAACGCACATATTTCAGGGCAGCAAACGTGGACTTCCAACAGTTTGGCAGAAAAAGTAAAAATCAAGCAAAACCACAAGACACAACCTGTAAAGTAACAGTAACGTGTAAAGCTGGAAACCCTTAAATGGTGCACAGAGCCCAAGTCAGAGCTCCAGCTGCATCTACAGCCACACGACCTGTGATCTTTTTTCAAAATAATGAACTACCGTTCTCTGTGTAAGTTCTTCTTTGAACTCACAAGGCAATGTCTTCAGAGCAGGTGCTGTCTGTCTGGGCAGACTTATGTCAAGAAATGCTGGCACAGTGGGATTCCCATTACAGCTGAGTCTGTGGACTTACTGCAAGACAACATAGTTAAAAATATATCCAGAACTTTAGAAATATCTACAGATATTTCATATTACTATAAAAATAGCTTTAAAGTGAATTAGCTGATGACGGGAGCCGAGTCAATGAAGTAACGTGGCCGTGCCATAAAAAGCATTAGAATTTTGCTCCAGAGTCAGGTAGTCTCAAACAGCAAATTATCAGCAAGGCATACTGACATTTACAATCTCTGTTACGAAGAGATGAGGGTAGATACAGAAAGGAAAAACCAGAATGTTTCAGAGAGGAAAATATGTCATTCGGAAAGTGCTAGAAGGTGCTTGACCCAACCAGCCGAGGCATCCTAAAGATGCTAAAACAGAGCTGCTAAAGAAAAACTTGCAAATTGAGAAAATGCAGCGTATTGAGATGAATGCACTGAGGCATGAACAATGCAAGTGCAGTGTCAACACTTATTTTTCATCTGTCTATTCTCCTTTTCCTCTGTAATGGAGGCAGTGTATTTATTTTAGGGATCATCTTTAGGAAGGCATACTCCCCAAGCACTCCTAAACCTCAGAACCGGTTAGTACACCTCCAATCCCATCTTTCTTTCCAAAGAACAAAAAGGACTTAACCGAGTCCGAAAGATGAAGAGCATTTGGTGAAGATCAAAATCTGGTCTTCTACAAGCCTTCAAAATAATTAAGGGATAAAAACTATGAATCCAAATGCTAACTTTGTACTGTATGACCTCCTCAGCCATACACGTAAGCTATAGCATGACCTTGCATTAATAATGAAATCAGACAATTTTATACCTTTTTAATAATTTATGCCAAATATATTTGGGGTTAGGAAGGACAGTATTCATTTATCGATCGTGATGCATTATCTCCAACCTGGAAATTTCTAAGCAGCTTTCATCTCCTGTGCAATTCTAAATAATTCAGAATGTAATTTCAGTTGGGTTATTTTGTTTGTATTTTTTCTTATTAAATTTGTATTTTTTAATCAAAAGAAAGGCTAACAGACCTATAGCGAAGGGGCAAATGTCCATCTCATATAACTCAAAAAGTCCCAAAGAAATCATCTTGAAAAGTCCCATGAGTAAGGATACGCTGTCTAATTCTTAGTTTTTAGAATGCCCACCTCTGTACCTACTGTATTTGTATAGTGTTACATGTATATTTAATAATCGTTATAATAACAGTAGCAAATAACTTTGAGTTCTTGTTGAAAGGACATATTCACATTACAATTTCTTAAAAGTTATTTGTTCATTTTGCCTTAAGATTGGAACAGCTCGTCTCTGCCAATTCTCAGCATGAAAACAGAAATTTTGTTCAGGTTTCTAAGTTGAAAAGTAAATTTAAATATGCAAGAAATGATTACTAATTTGTACTGCAGATCTGCGTTCGCTCCAAAGGTGAATTCTTGAGTAAGGTACTGACAAACTGTGCAGCTTAGAGATTTACAGGCTTATCTGGGGAATATTTTAATATTAATGAATTTCCAGCAAGGTTAGATTTTTATTTCCCCTATCTATAATTAGCAGGGGCAGGGGGAGAGCCTGAGAACAAACAGATGCCATGGTGACACTGAAAAATAAGAAAGAAAAAAGACAAATGGCATAAACAGTGTCTCAGAGAAGTTAATTAAGAGCACTCCGCAGCTCCTAAGGCCTTTGAATGGTCAGTTCAAGAGATAATATTATCATAAAGGGATTATCGTAGGATTCTACAGATCAGCGGTCAAGGATTACATCAGATTTTAGTGAGAAAAGTTGTAAGACGTGAAACAAATTCAGAAGAGTATGTTTTCATCATTACAATCAGGGAAGGCAAAGGGACAAATTCCAAAGTCATACATCAGTGGATGCAAATTAATCACCTCACAATAACCAAGAGTCTCCTTTAGGACATCTCAGATCATCAACTGAAGTGATGTTTTGAGTGCTTATGTGATAAGAGAGGATTTTACACGATGTAAAGTCATAAAACAATAATCCAAGGAGTTATTGGATTATGTGGCTGTGCGATTAGAAGCTGCGTCGTTCTCTATCTCGTGCCCACTCTCACTTAACTGGTGGTTCCTTTCATCTTCCCAGAAATCATTTGCACCAATTTGTAATGCCTACAAGGAATTCAAAAGTATCTATGCACTTCCATGGTCTTTGGAATTCCTTGGACACCTTAAATCACCTGGAGATTAAGAGGGCTCTGTGAGCGGCTGCTGCACTTATACAATGAGGGAAAACCTGCAAATACTCAATTCCCGCCTCTCCCCAAACACTTGAGAGAGCAGGGAGGGAGTTCAGATACAAACACGCATATTCCAAAAAGAGAGTGTGACTCTCGAGAGGCAAGATCTACAGTAGAATTTTGCCTATCTGAAATGGGAGCCAGGACAACAGCTGAAGCCGAGCTCTCCAGTTTTTTCTTACTAGGGACAAACCCCAAGTGCTCACATTTTCAATGTAATAACCTAGTTCTGTTGGGGAGCTTGTGTGAAGGCCCAAAATAAAAGGCAGAAGTGACAACCTCTTGCCAAGATCGACATCCAAACCCATGCACGTACAGGAACTCATGCAGTGCTTTACAGCTCCAAAGAGTATCAAAAGGGTTCGGATGTAGTTGCTGTGGTTTGGGTTTCACAAGGCAGCACCTGTAGTCATACCCTGAAAAGAAATCAGATGAAAAATAGTTGAAAGCATGCTTGTTCTGTTCTTGTTTGTGTCCGGGAGCTCCAGCACATCAGTGAAGACATATTAACGCAGTCTCTGTCCTGGAAATTCAATTATCAGCCCTGCTTCTATGTTCTACAGGAAAAGTCTGTTTACAGGACTTGTTAACAGCCATGCAAATCTCAGGAGAGCTTAAGTTGTCTTTATATTTCTAGCAGTGAAGTGCAGTGCAATGCTCCGGGCAGAAATAATTTCTCTTTAGCAACAAAGCCAAATGACCTCTATGTGTCAACCTCCTGGAGTGGAGCCTACCACTTCCAGCAGGTGCTTCTGTGAGGCCACAGGACACCCCGGAGGCAGGGGAACCCCACACACCCCTCACAAAGCACCATCTCCAGAACAACGCTTACAGCATCATCCCCTCCCGCTCCTCTAAAACAATGCACGTTTTTAATTATTTTTTCGCATGGGACAGCAGTTTCGAAAGGCAGGTCATGGCATGCTGCTGAAGCGGTGCCCGCAGCTGGGTGGCCCTGACATCCCTCAGAACAGAGGAGAGGATATCCGTATGGTACAGATTCTTTTCAGGTGCAAAAGGGATCTGTGCCTGCTGCGGACTTTGCAGAGGCCGCTGTTTGCTGGGGCGGACGCCAGCAGGCAGGTAAGCAGGGGAGAGTCTCCAGCGTTCCAGCCCGAGAGGGAGAGAGAGAGACAGCTCCTGAATGAAGAATGAGGCATTTCAGGGACTCCGTGACACATGAGCTATTGCACCTGGGTAACCTCAAGGGCCAAAGGAAAACATCAGCGAAGTACCTGATGTTAACCATACATTAAAGCAATGGACTTCAACTTATGCAGCCATTCAAGTCAAGTTCCAGGTGCTTAAATTTCTGTTAGATCTACGCTCAGAAAAAATGGAGACAACGATAATCTCTGTTTTTCTATCTGTAGTCCACATTTCCAGAGAGTTGCAAAGGAACTTTGGTGCTACAAAACATAAATATTGGCAGATAACATCCGGTTGTACTTTCAACCAAAACAGTACTTATTCTCTTGAGTGACTCTCCAAAACCATTGAAGAATGTTGCAATTTTTCTGGTTTCATAGGACAAGGAAATAACTTATATCACTTCCCCCCGCTATATAATATTTGAGTAGGGTAATGTATAACTCCTTCTTCAATATGATGTAGCACTCATAAATAAGGTGAAATATTAACTCTGAACACTGCACAGCGGGTTTAAATTTCCTCTCCAGTATCGATTTTGCATCATTTTATTATGTTTTAATAAGCAAGACCAAATTCTGAATCCTACTTTATGGTAAATGGCATTTAATAATGTAAAATCTATACTACGTGCGTGAACCTTTCACAACTCGTATTGACTTCAGAGGGTACTTCTGGAGGCAGAGACCTTGCAGGATCAAGGCCACTGCGAAGCGCCTGTTATCACAGAAAATGCATGTCATAATTCAGAATGGCTACGCCCCACCAAAAGAGAAGAAATGGAGAGCAAAGACATGGAGATGTGAGCTACGAAGCAAACAGATAATAAGCAACAGATGAAACTAGAGAACAATAAGTAATATAAATATACGTTCAGTCAATGCAAGGCCATTCCATGGGATGAAGAGACACCAGTAGGGTCCAGCAGGCATCAGCTAATGGCCAGTGCCGGGAGCCAGCCTTGTGAGTGTATTTGGAGCTTTCTCGTGAATATGTATGAAGGCCTTCTTGCCCACAAATATTTGAAGCTTTACTAGATTTATACAGCTTCACTTTCTCCCTGATTCTCAGCTCTCTCCTTTCAAGCAACAGAGTAGACGGGAAAGCAAGCTGTGCAATCCTTTCAGGGGGAGTACAGGGAGCCGAGGAGGAAAATAAAAGGAAAAGAAAAATGCTGCAGCATGAAATCTGGCAGGCGGTAAGTACACAGTAGATTTCAGTAACTACTTTGCTATAGTACAACACAAAAGGAAGTAATCATTATATGCAATGCTGCTGTACAATAAAATACAATAAGCAGGAAGACTTGCTTTAATAGAAAGACACTGTGATTTGTGATATACTGAACTAAGCAGAACACCCTCAGATGTAATCATCTTTTAAGATGTTATTTCTTCAGAAGAAACTATGCAATTATTTACAAAGAATCATAAACACACTATAAAAGTCAGATTTTAAATTGCCCATGCATACGCCATCTGTCAAAATCATTTTTAAAAAGAAGTCAAAGTTTGTAAATTTATTTCGCCGCTGATGGCACATGCAGGACTGGGATCAGCGTGGTGATAGCCTATATACATAAAAATGTTCAATTCTAATTTCTCACTCAGTGCCTGGCCCTCGCAGACCGAAGATGAATGAAGTAATCATCTTTAAAGAGCTTTGCCATCTAAAAGGAAATAACTTAAAGAGCACAAATTAGCAGTTACAAAAAATAAAACTGTCCCACTCTACTGTGTCTCACTATTTAAAACACTTTAAAAAATCACCAGATTTTTTAAATGGATCATAGTGTTTCGTTCTGGAAGCTCTAGTTCTCTCAGTGCAGTTCTTATTGGTCCATTTATTAAAGTGTAAGGAATCTAAAATGAATATGCCCCTGGATTTTACAGAATGGAGAAGTGAGAGCAATCTGCATTGACGGAGAAAATCTGGGCTTCCTTACATGCAATGGAAAGATTCTTCTGCTTCCCACACTGCCTTCAAGGACAGGGGACTTCTGTCTCTGGTCTTCAGATCTGCTTCACAGCATTCAGATGTCCTGAATACCGCCTGGGTCTGATTCAAACTTACAAATAATGTATGGGACCTTCACCTCAATGATGGTCCAGATCATAATTTAGGCTTTTATTTTCATATTGAAGTTGACAAATTGATAGTAATTTCCTTGCGATATTTAATATCCATGAAGTCAGCCTTCTCACAGCCCAATACAGCCCTCTTCCGATGGGAGAGATGGGACAGGTAGAATGATTATGTATATACTACTTGAGGCAGAAATGCAGATTATATTGGCAAAAGGGATTTCGGAAAGGAGTTCTCATCTTCTCAGCCACTCCCCTGTCTCTCATCTTAGGTGTACTTCCAACAAGCTGCCAAGGAGTTCTCCACCACATTCATGGCCTTCCATTACTTCTGAGACACTATCTGCGTTTTTTCCATGCCTTGGCTAATATACACTGGAATTTACACCAGAAGTGACGACAATCCACAAACATGCAAATATAACATCCATAAATGTATGAAGGAAAATTCCAGCAGGAACACAGTATACCAAAACATTCTGCATTAAAGTCACAAATGGGCATAATAAAGTGCTAGATGTATTGTTCCATTCATTTATTACAAGCTGCAATGCAAAACAACCGCAAATTCCTTCCTCACTAGTAAAATACAGTGGCTCCATTTTATATTCAAAGCATAGAAGGCATCCACAGCAAGGTGGACAACGCCGGCTGTAAAGCTGCTACTTGGGTTTGGCCTTTAATGCTTAACATAAAAATACACCTCCAGTAGTCAAAATGTAATTAGAAAACAGAATTTCAGCCTGTTTGAAGTTCCCTCTGTAGGTGAAAAGTCAGTTTAGCTGCTGCACTGAAAAATATCATTTTCATTGCCAGTATGTCAGAACAGACTTTCTGTTAGCTTTAAAAAACCCACTGCCAGAATTTTTAAAAATTAAACTGCATACATTTAAAATAGTACAGAAATGGGATCAAACAGAAGGTGAAGCTATTTCTACGAACTGATTATGACACTAATTTATTTCCCTCGTGAATTTCATTCCTAACTTTTTGTTAATTAATAGAAACAGGTCGTCACACACAAAAATAGAACTCGGACACGGCTGACAAGTTAGGGAGAACACCAAACACCGAACAATTAGTGCAATATCTCAGCCCACTTCACACCAAAGGCAATTTTGTTCCCAAGCTCCGCACAACGAGGTTTCCACCTGCAGAAACCACAGCCTGCGCTCTTACCTATGACTTCTGCTCAGCTTCATTGAAAAGAGGAGGGAAAGGAAGCTGCCAAAGCCATAAACATTTCTTTTCTGTTTTCTCACGTACGCAGAGGACAGCGTGAGAAAGCATTTGTCACAGGTCACTTGAAAGACACTCCTCTCCAGCAGCTGCACCAGAATCGGACTTGACTCCGTCCCAGAAAAGCTCAACTTCATCATTTTCTTTCCCCCATCTTCCTACTGCCTGATAGCCTGCGGACGTGCCCTTGTAGGAGAGGGAATCTGGCTTTCCAGGTGCAGCCTCCCACTGCTCCGAGCTCAGGAGCCAGAGGGAACCTTCCCCATGGCAGCGGGCTCGGCACAGGAAGAGGAGTTCTCCACCTGCTTTCGATTCCCACCCTTATTCCTACCCACAGATATTATATTCTAAAAAAAACGTTGGAAGAATTATTTTTATTCCTCAAAAGCTGAAAAATAGTTTCACATTCTCTTCCTTTAGCCTCTCATTTCGTTCTTGACAAAGTGATACATAGGTTTGTTAGAGTTCTCACTCAAGTCTTAAATTCAAAATGTATTTTTTTGGCAAGCAGAGATTGATGAAAATGCATCTAACTAAAATCAAGCCCTTTAATTCAGACTGAACTAACACTGCAGAACTTATCTATAGTTCTATAAATTAATCAAAAGAAACTGTAAGAATTTTCTTCTGAAGAAGTAACAAACTGACGTCCTGCAACAAGAAGTGAGCCACCAGCTCCTGTGGCGTGTCTGTTAGCACTCACCGCTCACCGGACTCTGGCTTTATTTGCCAGGTAGCACCAGGTCAGGCGTCACCTGGGAGCATCATCTCTGTGGCTCTTTAAGAAAGGAGGCATAAGCACGCCGAGATGGAGCCTAGGTAAATCTGCAGTCCCCCTCCTCAGACACAGTTGCCTTTGGGCAGACTTGAGGGCACGACCAGCACCTCAGACTTTAAATTCCTCGTTTTGTAACAACGGAACAATATTTTCTGCTCCAGCCCTATCCCAGATGCAGGAGACATAATCCCACGTAGAGGCAGAGCAGCCGAGATCAACAGATGGATCGCAGACACGCTGCTTTCTACTCCTGTGGCAACCTGCCCCAGAGCTTGGGCAAGGGTCAAGTTGGTTTTTGTTGGTTTGTTTGTTGTTTTTTTTTTTTTTTTTAAATAAAAGGCAAACCGCGTATGCGCTCTCAGGATATCTCACCTTCAGGATTTGTTCACACTGACACCTTCCATAATCCCGTGGGCGCTCTTACTGACTACAGAGGATGTACCACTCACAGCAAACAAATCCGTATATACATAATACTTAAGATTTTATCTTAAAAATATTGTCATCAATTGAACAGTAGCTCTATCCATCATATTAGGTGACTAGAAATCCTATACGGTATGACTGAGCTGGGATTTTATTTTGGTTTTTTTTACCCTAACTGTGATATTAAACTATTCTGGCATCAGTATATATAATATTTCTTTGCATATTCACTCCGTGTTTCTCTGGAGGTTTCATTAGAAATTCTATTGCATTTGATTTAAAATATACATTTTCTCCAAACTATCTGAATAAGTAATGAATAAAAGAAATTTCATCCATCTTTATTAATGAGGTCATAAATCAGAGGGTTAAGTTAAGAAGAGCTTGTACTTATTGATCATGTAGCATTATGGACATGGTGGAAACTACTAAGCAGTTTCCTCCTCCTGTCAATATTGTAAATAATTCAGAAAGGAAACTCAGAATGACTTTTCACCCATGCACATCCCTTTTAAAATATGTGTGTGTGTGTATATATATATTATCAGTATGTTATCAAATCCATGCGGTACCCTTCTCAAATTAGCAACTTATTTTCCCAAATCGTTGGATGAAAACTATATTATGATTTGGGAAAGCTTTTGTATGCTGTATCCCTTAAAATTCATGTTAAACGGGGGCATCTCAGTTACATTGGGAACTATAACTTTCCTCTGTGACACCTTTATGGTTCTCCTCCCCATAACTCTCATTTGGTGAGAGTTCAGGAGACATTTCTTGTTCCTGATGAACAACTTTTTAGATGAACTTTTAACTTATAGTTCTTGAAGCTTTCCTTTAATGACTTTTCTGTGTCAATCAGAAATAATGTGCAGAAGAGAACCTAACCCTGCTCTCAACCTCCAAAATAGCACTTTCCTTACTAACATAAGCCAAATAAGGGCACATTCTTGAAATGCTAAACATAGTCAGGTAATATAAAATTTTAAATACAAAATTCATTAGGACTTGATGTGTTTAAACATATGGATAAGCTGAAATTGGGAATTATTCTCTTCCCCCCATATTACAGCGGGAGCATTGCTCTAGAGAGAAAAAAAAAGACCCTTGCAAATAATTAAACATTGCAGTTCAGTATACTGATTTATTAATGAAGACAAAGTATCTTATCACCAGGACCTTGAAAAAAATCTGTTTTACGATTATGACGCAGCTGATCTTTCCTCATACCAACTAAAGATTATTTGTCTCCTTTAGCTACCCGCAACATTTACCACCTGCCCCTGGAAAACTTTGACGAGAACTTTGCAGGCCAACCTTCTGGTTTTAGCAAAACTCTTTCACAGCTTACTGTTAAGATCAGAGAGGAGGGATTTAGAGTTAAGCCTGCGTAACTGGGCTGAGATGCGGAGCAGCGAAAGCGGAGTAGGTAATTTAGCAGCATTTTATGAACACAGGGATGCCAGGACCCAGTCCTGGTATAGGCTGTGCCAGCAGAGCAGGTCTTGGCACTTCAGAAGAGAGTGTGGTCAGGTTAATTACCTACCGCACAGGGTTTGGAGGCTAATTAAAGTGAAGGGAGACCATCCAAAACGTCTAGCGCACAACCTGCAGGAACGTTTCCCAGCTTCACTGAGGAAGAAAGGGGAATTTGCTCCCGGGGGACTACGGTGCTCGTGGCCAAAGTAGGAAATGCTACAAGCAAAGCTGGTTTCAAAGAGCGCTTTACGTTTCCTACTTGTTTTCTTTGATGTTTTACATATTTGGTTGCCAGAAATACTATGGGTCTGCTCCTTGTTTCTATACAACACTAATACAACGTTAATAGCTGCTTAATAGCATTATTACAAAAATACATGATTTTACATTTCAAGCTTTGCGTACTAGTGAAGCTGTGTTTTAGTTACTTGCGTTCTCATTATTTAATGTTAGTTGTAACAGAATCCATATGTGTATACCACCTCAGGGTAAATTAATCAAATTCATTTTCAAATCTCAGACACTTTGTAACACTGAAATACAGTAAAACGTTCCCTAGCAAATCATCTCAGTTTCTATTTCTAATTAGAGTAACTTTGTTCTTTTTTGCACGACAGATAATCATTATGAGCTGAGCAGAACTTATACATATACTCCAGCTAAATGTATTAGCATAAATATATAATAATATTTTTAATTATTTCCTTCGTGGATAAATTTTAGCTTTAATCGCCAAATATTTCTCCATGATATAATGAACCAATATGCTCCTCCTGGGGCAAGGGAATTCTTTGAGATCCTTTCTTCAATCTTTGCAATGGAACACGTTCAGCATATTTAGCTCCAAAGACTAGTATTTAGTTCACCATCTCCTCTGCAGCTGCACCGTTCAGCTGAGCTCCAGAGCTACCTCAACAGTCCCATGTTCAAAGGAACTACGTCCCACCACGATGTGGGAACTGGAAACCACTTGCAGCACAGACGCACAAATGTTTGGTTTTTCTATCTGGTCATGATAACCAACTAGCATATGGGAAACTGCCTCCTGAAGATGCAAAACTACAGATGATGTATAGTACCTCTAAATCTTAACCAACAGAAAGTATAATTTCAGCACGGCCGATTTAAAATCCGCCGAATTACCAACACCTTGAAAAATGTGGCATAGCTTCTTAATTTCTAGTTAGTTAAGATGTTTGAGATGAACGAAAGGACAGCCTCAAAGACTGATCCTGAAGTTAAAAGGAAACAAACTCCAGGAATAAATAATTTTGTGAATAACCTACCAGATCATTTCTTCATATGACATGACACACGATCATTGTGGAGGCTTCACCTTCTCTGGAGAGGAGCACGAGAACAGGGACCGCAGGTGAGGAACAAGGTCTTTTGTAACTACAATGCCATACCACAGTTATCTGCAACTACTGCATCCGGAGAAGCCGAAAAGCTGCAAGGGAAGCGCTGAACTGAGAACAGGCAGCAGGAAATCTCTGCAGTAGGAAAATTAAGACCAAAAATCATTACGCTCCGGCTGGTTTTTCAACAGAAATAGTTGCACTGAGAAAGCACAGGTTTGTGTGTCTGTAAGGAGTTCGTGTGTCTCTGAATAAGCACCTTGACCTAGAGTACGACTTTTCAGTTTGCTCCCTCAAAGGCACATTAAAAACCTTGAAGTCCAGAAACATTCAAGTTGAAGAGTGATTTCCAAAACATGCAAGTGTGGGTGTCTGTCTAAGCGGGTCCCACTAAAACCAGTCATGCTTCAAAGCTGCAGAAGCAGCTTCAAAAGCACAGAAACTCCATTGACGCAAGTGTCACTGTACACAGAATCATGGTGGTGGTCACCACACCAACTATCATTTCTTCATTTTGGAAGAAATTCATTTTGGTTACCAAGCTGACCTTGGGCTTTCTGTTTTACGTTCTCAGTACAAAAGCAGCTAACACCTGTGGTTCATTACAATGTCCGCTGCCACTTAATCATACTACTTCATAGGAATTCTTTTTGCATCCCTTTAGACAAAGCACTCTTCTCTCAGGCTCAGGTAGCACACTTTGAAAATGAGACGTCTTCCTTTTGGTTATATTATCTGGACCCAACAGTACCAGCAGTCAAGCGACGTAGCTTCTCCCTGCTCATTCCTGTAGGCACACGACTGAGGTTGCTATATCTCCCATACCACTCACAAAAAAATCTTTTATTACATTTTGCTAAACACTTTTCCTGTTTTGTTCAGAGTTTAAGCCGAACACATACCCCATCTTCGTAAGAGCTTACTGCTCCTAATTTCGCTTTATGCTTTTATGGAAACCCTAAGCTTACTATTAAATGAACGTTGTTGTTTCGCAATGTACGGCAGCATCGGTTATTAGCAAACAGCTAAATGTACCCCTGACATGTGTTTGATATCTCCGTCTCCGAGGAGCACCTGAGCCTCCAGACAAAAAGGCTGCTGCTCCGCTTTGCTGTCAACTTATCATCAAAGAGCTGTCACTTAGCGCGTACCTCAGCAATGACTATATAGTACATATTATCTATAAATTGTAAAATACAGGCTGCAGCTCGCTCTGAAATGAGCAAATGCAAGCGTAACTAAGATTCAGAACGCCTTGGCAGCACAAATGCTCTATTTACCCGGGCACACATCAAATAGGTGCTGAATACGGCTCCTTTCAATCAAACTTTTTCTTTAGCTTGCAATTGTTTTAACAAGCCCTTTGAGTGTCCCCATCTATTGTATAGTCTCTTTTTAAATTTTTTTTAGAAAAGACAATTAGTCTTATACTTGTTTGTGACTAAGCACCCATGGTCACTTCCAAATACGCACTAGCACCGATATCTGCATATTTTAAAGTCTCGCCAGCATGGTAAAACAACTTGTGGGAATACAAAATATAGATAGTAGGAAATCAAGCAAACACAGCTGTGTAAGCAATAGCGATAGTTTTCTCTGAGTCATTGGCTCATTTTATACATATAAGATCTAGAAAATACAAGTTCATTCCAGTACAATGCAGACATCCCTGCGGCTTCAGGTGAGCAGAAACTGGCAGCTGTATATACCCTGGAATTCTCCAGCATTTTACATTGCATGTGAATGAGCTCAGATTTTTTTAAAAAAGTTTTTGCCTGATCTCCTGTGACAAACATCGTAATTTTAAGAAGCCTGCTGCATTGCATTAAGCTAGTCTAAATGCTCACTGAGAAAGACAGCTTTATTTTTTAAGTGGCCACATCAAAGCTGATACTAACACACTGGCACAACTATTAAAAGCTGATCTTTACAAATCTCAGCAACAAGCGTGTCTTATTGGTTCCCATCTCAGAACACTCATTTCATCCTGGATTTTATAATATCAGTTGAAAGGTTTAGGACCTAGCATAAAGAAAAGAAATGTAAGAGACCAAAGATGAATTATACATGGAAAAGTTAGAGATCGGCTTCAAATTTTTATGAAAGTTTCCAATGTGACCTTCTCAGGAGACGGAGAAGTAGCCCGAATAAATCTGAGCTAATTCTTCCCCCATTCCCTGAGGGATCCAGCAGATTGCCTCCCTCAGACGAAATGTTGCGTATGCTAAACACCAAAGGCTCAGTGGGTTGGGAGGGCGGTGGGTTTTTTTGCAGACTCTCCTCTTTTGAAACACTTTAATACGACCTAAATAGAACAATGCCTCCCAGTATTATTTCACTTAAGAGATCGATGCCATCCAATTATTTTACTTGACATCCCATCATTTACTTTTTCTGAAGACACCAGTTTGTAAGAACTCTTATTTTATTTCAAATGTTGCAGTAAATGATTTCATCAGACCAACTGACTTTAAAACAAAACAAAAAAAAACCCTGACCAACCAAACAAAAAACCAGAAATAATAATGAGGATTCCATTCCTGTCTTTACTCTTGCTTATTTATTGTTTGTACATTTCTGGATCTTTGCCAGACATAAAAAGTGACTTCACTGAACCAAGGAAAGAAAAAAGAAGACTCAGCTGTTAAAGAACTTGGTCTTGTTTAATGTATTTACTTTTCTAGCAGCTTCCACTTATACCTTCAGCTTGTCGTTCATCTGGAGCTTTAAAAAAGTGCAGATCTATCTCTACTACATAAAGTGAAAGATTACAAATAAAACTTTAACTTTTAGAGTGCTTGTTTTGGGGGGGTTTTGCGGGTTGGATTTTTTTGTTGCTGTTTTTGCTTTTGTTGTTAAGTCACATTAATCAGAGGAGAAATCAGGAAGGAGGGAGTCATTCACAATAAAGAAACTCCTCCTTCAGGATTTCAATAGGATAATTTTGTAAACTTTTTTTTTAACGCAGATTTATTTAATTTTTTTTTTTTAACACAATTTGCTGAGCGAATTGAGGCTCTCCACGTATGAAGTGCATGAAACAATAACTGACCTTAATTAAACTCACCTGCAGGGTTCATGCTGGTATAGAGAGCTGCATTCTAAACTTAGTGGGGCAAGTATTATTTGTTTTTAAACCTTTAATCATTTTAATTAAAAATTACTTGAGAAGAGAAGGTTTATTTCTGAGGTTTATTTAATACGTCGCTTACACACGTCTCATACCTTCGTTTTCCACAGGTACGTGTGAGCTTGGAGTTCTTCCGCAGTTCTGGGGAGCTGTGAGCTCTCACATCTGGAGTGATGTGAAAGAATTACATCAAACCCCTATCAAATCTGGGGATTTGTGCGACTGCTCTATTAACTTGGGTAAGTTAATAAATTAAGCATCTGCTACTCTGAAGGATAAGAACAATTTAAGCAGGTCCTATAAAATATGGGTAAAAAGCACCGTTTCAAAATAAAATGAATGCTGGTACTTGAACATTTCAGTTCAGCATGACAGGAAAAAAAATCTGAAAGGTTTGGTAAGTGAACTTTGGAAGAAAGTTAAACTTGTGTTACTGATTTAGAAGCTGGCATACTAATCTCTTATTATCTAAAAGGAGAAATAACTCTGCATAGGAGATAATCTACTTGTCTTATATTCTACATCTCCTGCAAGAATTTTCTTGGTCATGCACAGATAGGGTCTTATCTAGTCCTTACTGAAGTCAATAGCAGGTTGCTTGTTTGTTTTTTAAATAGCGGCTGCATTGGGTATCCACAGGGAATGAAAAAGTGAAAGGATTACAGTTTTGACCTGTTAAAATTGATTTATAAGAGGGATTTTATTTTTTTTTTCCTCCTATTATGTCCAAGTGATAAATTGGTCTTTCAGTTAAGGCTCTGTGAAAAACTGATTTGTCAATTGTAGCCTGACCAAAAAATTGGAAAATTACCCACTTCAATTAAAATATGCAATGATTTTTGTGGTTTGTTCTATCTTCACAGACATCAAAAAAAAAATAAATTCTGGAATGTTTAATAGTGGGAAACAACAGGATAGAAAGATTGAGGGAGGCACCATTTACAGAGGAGAGGAGGGGCAGAGGACCCCGGGCAGGATACGCGCTCAGACAGGAGAGCCGGGCAACATCCCATCTTCTGCCTCAGAGGGACCCGAGTAACACCAGCAATCTCTCAGCGCTGCTGGAACCAGTACAGCCTCAGACCTGGCACACTCTCCATAATCTACTGAAACAACCACTAAATGGCAGGGGAACGCAGTTAGGAACTCACACCACAGTGGGGACACTGGATTTGGGGTCCGGCTAGACAGAGTTAGGACAGTAATTTGAAGCCAAAACTGATTGGGACTCACCTACACAGGAAGAAATAGGAGCCAGTAAAAGCCCAAAACTGCTGCATGTATCTCCAAGTATGCATTAAAAAAACCAAAATCAAATTGTTGCCAGCAGCAGTACTCTCCCACAACTCTCTAACCCCATAAAATCATGTTCATACCTAATCACATAAATTCCAGGAAGCACAAGGCACTCAACACTTAGGATGCTAAAAGAAAGGATTTGAGAGAATATTTTCTGAGATCCAGACCTACCAATTAAAGCGTCTCTCTAAGGTCCTGTTACTCTCAGAAAACAAATTACATAGTCAAGTCAGGTTGGGTTTATGTTTACTGGTAATAAGAACTGGATGGGAAAAATTCATGCATATGTTTCCTACGAAGGCAAAGTAAGCCGAAGCCCCTGGGTGCAGCTCCTGGCCCCACAGCCAGGCACAGCACCTGTAAAGCAGGCCTTCACCACCACCTGGAAAATTCTGTCTAGTCCTTCAGCTGAAATTTGCAGTGCCCCAGTTCCTAAGGTCCTTTTTCTTTCCTGGGAGGGGGGGACGGTTTTGCTCCTCCTACAAAAACACTAAAAATTAGGTTATGGGAAGCACTCGCAGGATGCACATCTACCTGCTGAGGACCTGCAATAAGAAACAAAGGATGGGTGGGAGAGTAGTGGCACTTTACAAAGGTGTATCAGCATTAGGTGAAAAGAATTGAGCTGCAGCCTGTACTACAAGATCTGACAATGCTTCAGACACCAAGAAAATCTGTCTTTGGGCTGCAGTAGGGAGTGACTTTCGCTCCAGTCTATGCTGATACATCAAGGCTCTCACATACAGACAGAGGGCAAAGCAAAACATTGAGATGAGTAGTTGAAACAGAAAAAATATCACTGAGGAGTCTAGGGAAGAAACATGAACAAGCATAAATATATAATTTATCTGTTGTTTGGTACAGAAGAAGACATTCTTCTCGGTACCTCACCGAATGGCAAGTGACAGGACCAACCCACTGGGTGCCCGAGTGCCACACTGCAAGGAGCAGACATCTAGGCACGCACCTCCCGTGTGAGTCTGGTTGCCAGCGTGTAAGAGCAGCCCAGAGACAATAGCAAACAATACAGCCTACTTTGCAGAGCTAGAATTTATTTAACAGCTGTACAGCTCCAGAATACCTCTTTATTTCAGCTAACATTTGAGATTTGTGTCTATGCAGCGTGTTAATAGGAAGTGACTCGCAGTATTCCCACCCGACCCATTCGACCCTTTCTAACCCAAGAGCAGCTCTCGCCAGCGAGACGGGCCTGCTAACGGCTCCATGGTCCAGGGGACCACTGCCTCTCAGCACCCACCTTCGGGTTTGTTAGCAAATACCCCTTCACTTATAACATACCAAGTAATGGTCTTGCTTATTCTAAATGAAGAGTAACAAGGAGCGTGAAAGCTAAAAACAGATTATGTAATAACAACTCCGAACTCAAAAATAATAAAAAAAGAAATCTTAGCATATTGGCTGCAAAAGCTATCACCAGCGTTTAGCCACAAACAACATTGGGAACAACACAGATGAGATGCTAACACTGAAAATCGGCACAGCCCAGGGCGCGCAAAGCGGGAGCACTGTCAGCACAGGACACGGATGCTCCCAGCCATGCAGCGCCCAAGGGTGCACACAAGAGTCTGCTCTTACTGCAGGGCTCAGACTCACATTATCACTGCCATGGTTTCCAGCAAACCCTGGGCCCTCTTGACTCAAGCTTTCAGACCCTCTGCTCTGTCAAGATGAGGGAAGGGCCACACTCACATCTTTCTCATGAGGTCCAACAGGCAGTGCCTGTGCACAGCCGTTTGCCTTTGGGGGAATTAATGGTCACCTCCATCAGGCAGAGAAGGGAGAGGATAAACCAGGGTTTGGGGACACTAAAGCAAGAGTCCTGCAGCCAACCTGCACACCACAAGCACCCTGATGGAAGTCCTACTGCAGTGTTCCCCCCCTGCACTCAGCCCGGGAGCACCCGGGCATCCTCTCACCCTGGCACCGCTTCTCCCTCCTCCGCGCCACAGACCCACCGGGGCAGCAAAGGGCCGGCGCCGCTTCCTCCAGGTTCATAAACACTCCCAAACCATTTTACTTCACACCTCTTTGACTTCTGCGCAACTTTGTGTTCAGTAAAACTGGGGTTTCGCTTCCTGCATTTTCTTTTTTCTTCTTCTTGTGATATATTTAATTTCAATAAATATGAATAATCTGAAATTAGTTCTCTCATCTTTAACGACAACAACTACTTAGACGCGCGTTGAGAGGATTAATTTTGAAGTACTCTGAAAATGTCAAGTGCTTATTAATTATAAGTTAATTGGAGTTAGAATTACACTATGGTAAATAATAATAAATTAACATAGCTGATGGGCAAGAGGGAAGAAGCAGATTTTGAATGGTATTGTTAAGATGCACGCTTCGAACGAGCCTTTTGAAGAAACGAAGCCTGACTGTTGCTGTTCAGTAAATTTACTTCTACAGAGTATTCTTACGTATGTGGAGAATTTAAAATTATTTCATCTCACCTGCCAACTTTGATTCACTGTTGGTTTTCTCTGATCTATGGCTTGGAGCAAAAGGCCTCCATGACTTTTAGGAGAAGTACAGGCTTTAGCATCCATTCATCTCAGCTGAGAGCCTTTTAGAGAGTGCCAGATTGCTCCCAGAGGACAAAGCATATAAGGAAAACACCTTTATCCTGCAATGGGAATAATAGTAGCCTTCGCATTTGTGAGGGCAGCATGTGTATAATAATCCAGTTGCGTGGTTAGAGGTGATCGGAATTGAAAAAGTGAAGCTGAAATCTTTCCTCTGCAACTGAATCCCCACCTTGAACTTCATCTGGGCTTAAAGGCTCCAGGCAGGAGTCAGCTACGTGCTCAGAATAACATACAATGAATGAGTGTGTGCTGACATACCCAACTCTAGGTGTAATCCAACCAGCTGCTTGTAGCCAGACACAGCCAAGTGCCAAAGATGGGGCGGCGCAAATAACTCCTTCCTTTCTTCAAACTCCTCGGCACTCCTCCCCTGTGTTCCCTCACTGGAGCCTTTCGGCAGTTTCACCTGAAACCAGCAGATTTTGTGCAGTGTCTGTGTAACCACCTTCATGGCAGGAAAGGGCTGCTGAATCCCTGAAAGCGAAGTGGGAAGGAGCTCCCTTTCCCAGCATCAATAGATGAAGCATGAGGTTTTACCAGCCGTAACAGTTTCTCCTTCTCACATGCGACCGGTTTTTATCGTTTCCTCACAGTCACAGGGACAGTGAAGATAAATGCAACATGCACGTTCCTGACGAGAATGAAGCTGTCAGTCCAGGAGCTGCTTCCATCTCCAAAGCGACTTTGCCCTTCCTCAGCCAAGGTTCTCCCAGCTGCCTGACAGCACCCAGGGGACCACCTGAACCTCGGCTGCTGCCCGGGGAAGGACGAAGCTGGTCCCACAGGATTTTCCAAGCTAGTGACACGGCTGCTTGGAGACGTTACCAGAGAAAAGCAGAGGTTCTCCACGCGACGGGAGCATCCATCCCTCCTGGCTTCAGCTCAGCTCCCGAGGATGCTGACACAGTATTTCTCCAAACCAGGCCCTAACATTATTTCAGGGAGCATTTACTGAAAGTTTAAATTATTTCAATTCCACCTTGCTATCTTAGTTTGAGCTTGAAGCGTTTCAACAGATTACGTGTCTGTTCTTCCCTTAATGTACTAATGTAACTGACAGTAGTAAGATTGAAAGTCATGTATTTTCAGGTCAAAGCTAGAATAAGAAACCTTTATGTTTTTACTAGACTATTTTCAAAAAAAGATAACATGAGTATTAGGTTTCATATCTATTACAAATTGGGATTTCACTGTTCTACTATTCCATGCAGATGTCAAAAAGGATTATACATTTATCATTTTTGGGTAATGTAGATTGAGTTTATTTTTCTTTTTAAGCAAGCTCACGGGAAATTATTTCAGACAATGGGCTACCATCGTTCCAGAGGAAAAAAAAAAAATTACTTTCTTAAGAGAGGTTTTTTTATATTCTTTGATGCCAGAAGTTCGTACCTTAAACTTGCCAATAGTTAAGCCTCTTAACAAAAGCAAAAGAAAAAACCTTTTAAATCAGTAAGGTTATTGGTATCAATATTCTAAATCACGTTTTGAGATCACATGAACTAAGTAAACGCGACTGAGCCCAATAACACATTCACATACAATACGACAAGAGGAAATACTGTGCTTATATTTTACAAATTGTTACTATTTTGTAAAGATATTCTGCATGAGTCCCTAAGTGACTAAAAAGTTCAGCTTGTTTAAAATGCAATTAAATAGAATGTTATCAATAATATTCAAGGACTTTCTTTTCCTTTTGTTTAATTTAGGTCTGCAATAAAAAGAGCCTTTCATTCTAATTCTTTCAGTTGTTAAAATAATCCCCTTGTTTATAAAGCATTACTGGTGGATTAATCCTAAGAGCCTTTCCGAGGGCCAAACGAACAGCGCTGAAGGCAAAGGGAGCAAACTCCCACAGGAGCACAGTTACAGTCTCCACTCCCCAGACTCTGCTGCTGGACATGGGCCTTTTCCCCAGTATTTTGATGGTTTCTGCTACATATGAATCACACTTCCACAGTTACAGCTTTAAAGCCTACGGTCAAAGCTTTAAATTATAGTACCTCCCGTGCTGACGAAAACAACAAGTAGTATCTCAAACGTTATGCTGATTTCCTTGGTAAAGACCTTCTGCTTTATTTTCGAAGCATCCCGTCTAAAATCTGTGCCTGCTTGGTGTAATTCATGATCTAACCAGAGAAATAACATGACACAAAAGCCTATTTCCTCTGTGACATATATAAATTATCTTGTGATTTTGTTAAGTATGAATACAATGGTTTACCAAAGCATAAGCGACGTAGTAGATTAATGCTTTACTATTAATGCATAATGCCCTCACCCCGATACTGTGAAATTGCACGATTAGAGGCCAACGAGCGTAAGAGAGCTGACAGCACACAGAGGTGTGCACGTTACACGGAGACAAGGTGGATGAGGGCCTGGAGACATCAGGAATTTTCAGTCTGAGGGGGGAGAGGGGAAATAATAATCAGGACATGATGATATTTGAAATAATCTATTTGCCAGGAATTTAGCCTGGCCTTCTCAGTACTGCCCACTGAGCATACTTGTCCCAGTTTTTATTCAAAGGAAGATCTTTATTCATGGACCTGAATTCTAATAATGTTTATAAATCCTCACAATTGATTAGAACCTGTTGTAGAAAGCACTGTACAGACCGCACAAAGCAGAGTCCCTACCCCGCAGAGCAGTTTATAATTTATGGATTAGACAGGATCCAACGGGCGGCCGCAGACAGGACTGCATGAGAAAACACGATAATATGTCTGCGGACAGCAGTGAGAGCCCTCAGCTCCCTGCTGTAATCACTGGTCATTTGCTATTGGCATCACTGCAACGGCCAGCGCTAATGAGGCAGCTGAAGGACAGCACTGAGGCTGACTCAATGCATTTCTATATAGAAGCATTAAAATTAAAGAAGCACCCCCAAAAGCTACAGAGAAACCAAAAACCCCAGTCACTACAGAAAGAGTGTTCTTAATTATACCAGTTGCTCACTACGTTTGCTGGCTGCCGCATGCTACTGGAAGCACAATTCTTGACGTGATCTTTGGGAAATGCATTCATACCAAAATTCTGTGTCACTCTCCAACTGACTTTTTACCTCTAAACTTAATGATAGTTTGAATGCGACTTGCGGGCAGAGTTGTCCAGCTTTGGTCTTTTCTACTTTACGTTGGAGGTTAAAACTGCAAAAACACTCTTGGCTGGAAATTACATTTTTGGCTCCGTGCTGGTCACCCCACGGGAGCTGAGGGAACAAGGCACCTTCAGAACATACAAGCTTTTTATGTTTTTGCCTGGTGGGATTGCTTTCCGCGAGAAACTTCCATTTTCCAACTGGATATATAACCAAGAGGGAATGCGAAGTAAACACTACACGCACGCACCGCTGAACAAAAGGGAAATTTTTACAAGCAGAAGAGCCAACACAGCCAGTGAAAGAAGTAATTCTGAAATGAAATCACTAAATCAAGATTTTTTTTTTTAAATGTTACCCATGCATGAGGACATTGTTCTTGAAGTTTAATCTCAACAAGGAAGTAAAGTTTTATTTCTGGACTCCAAGTCCTCAAAATTTTACACTGACTAATATTTTCCGAAGTATTATTCCACCATGACCCAGACCAGACATTGTTTTTACCTATTTATATAAAACCAATATCCAATTACTACAACCTACAACATAAATCATGGAAGGAGTTTTAAGTATTTTTTCCCTAAGTAGATAGCAGTCATCTTTTTGATAAAATATTATCTCAAAAAAACAACAAAATATTTCAGAAGAGACCATAGGAAATCCCCTGCAGCCCCTCTTCAGCCTAGTACTTGCGGCACACATTTTTTCCTATTTTTAACGTGATTTCACTAGACCTGGGAAAACGCCCTCCATCTTCACAGCCAGTCTAAAAAAAAAAATAATAATCTAATATCAAACTAGTTCCTGAAGCTTAAAAGCAGCAACAAAAATCAATACTATGGAAACAAATCCTCTCGGCAAAACATCTCTGCAACGCTCTTGAAACACCGGAGAAGCACTATTCTAGTGGAGAAGAGTCCCACAGCGCAAAGTGAAGGCGCTGAGGAGCAGCAGAAGCGCGGGGGGGGGCAGCCAGCTCGGCTGTTAGATGTTCAAGTTTCAAGGAAAAGGGTTGTCTCATTTAGAAAGAGCAATAGTACGAGGATGCTGTTGCGCAGCTCTGGTTCAGACTATGCAGCACAAATTGATGAAGGAAAGGTAGATGGAATAAGAAAGGCTAAAGAAAAAGTTATCATTCATAGAAAAATATTCATTTTTGCAGCCCATATATTATGCCAAGCTCTCAGCCTCCACAAACGTGTAGAACAAATAGTCTGTTACAAAACCAGTCTGATGCCTCAGGAATGAGCAAAGAGGAAACATACTGACTCAGAAGACTCCGTCTCTCTCTGACCTACTGCAAGAACACCAGGATCCCCATCGCGTTATTTTAATCAATGTTTCTTTTCACTGGTCTCTCAGGCAAAATTACAGCATCAGTTTGTTCTTCCTGAGCTGACAACGCTCTGAATTCTACAACTGGTGGCGTTACATTCATGCCTGTGAAAAAACTGCTTTACTCATTAGTGCTTTTTGTTTAAAGTGACTAATCCCATTCATCTTTCCCATCTGTCTGAGGATTTCTCTGAACAGAAGAAGGAATGAGTACATTACACTGTGTAATCAGTCTGAGGTTTGCTCCACAGCAGGGCTGCAGGAGCTTCTTGTGTGCCCACTACAAGGCGACAGTGACAGCCGCTCCACGGCAGCGAGTCCAACGTCAATACCAGGGTTCGACAAACTTCATAAAGTAGCAAATGGCTCAGCCTCGCAGGCAAAACTTCAGCAGTTTGTGGAATTCAGCTAAGAAACAAGGATATGCTTCCAAAATATATTTGCAAGTTACAGCAGGAAAATAAACAGCATCCATAGGGTGCAACTCCCTCGTACAAACTGACCAGGAAAATAAACAGCATCCATAGGGTACAACTCCCTCGTACAAACTGACCACTCAGCCAAGAATGTTCTTAAGGACAAAACAATCTCCCACTTTAAAATCCACAATTTTCTCCAGATATCCAGAGCAATGCCAGACCACAAGACCTCTTCTATTTTGCCGCTTCTGAAGATAATACTTCTCCAATACTTATTTACTCCCACTACCATAAACTCTCAAATAGCCTTTGCATTTCTGTACACATTTATGTCCTCAAACAGCCTTATGATTACCTACATAACGCACTAAGAGTCTAGTTTATAACTCCTTCTGAAGTCAATGGCCAGACTTTGGCAAATGCTAATGGCTTGTCCCATGGATATTTATTTGTAATATTATAGCAGTCGCACAGAATTACAAAAAAAAAAAAAATACTCATAGTGGAGATAATATAACCATTTAGATAAAGAACAAAAAGTGCTGAGGTGGACTTTTTTGTTTGTTTGGGGTTTTTTGGCTTAGGCAAATGCTTTTTACGGGAAGATAAGGTTTCTTGAGGTCATTGCGTTACTGCCATTTCCAATGGCAAAATACCTCCAAGAGGTCTAAATACTTCTTGGGACACGGAGCTTGAGAAAATGTTTTGTTTCTTTTTTTGATGAATTAAATGCATTTCACTGTGATATTTCCAAGTTAAAAATAGCTTCCGTACTCCACTCCAGCCCAAGCACAAGGTAAACGCACTGTGCGGAGCCGCGTTCCTGCTGCTGCTTGCACCACCCGCCCCGTTCTTCCCCGCAGCTTGTCCGGCTGCTCTCCCCTCTGCTTCGCCACAGCCGCTGCTTCATCGGGGGCGAGGAAGAGGAGGAGAATGGGAAGCGAATGCCATGCCAGACCCCTACCATGCTCCATGGTTCACCGCCTCCTTCCCTTTAGATTAAGGGAAAAGGATCTATAACGATAAAATAAAGAATACCTACATCAAATGTTTCTAATACAATGTAAAGTTTTTTCTAGTAACTAGTAGGGCTTTACCTGATATCTAATGCATTTTTCCCTCTTCAGTAAACCAACATGTAACACATAGTAAGGTAACAGTTTTGCAACCAACAGCACTTAATGTTCCCCATTCCAGTGTTCTTGAGCTGAATTTTTGGAGTTCTGGGTTTGTGTTCTTTCAGGCCTTTTTCTGTAACTGCGGCATTTGCTAAAATGGAGTGGATTTACCAACTTTAACTGGACTGCTCTTCAGTTTTAAAAAAAACAGTGTGTTTTTTGAACTGCAGTCTCAAAATTTCAGGTTTTGACACACATTTTTTTCCCCTCTTTGGTAATCTGCTAAAAAGGTAGCACAAGGACTTTTCCCTACTGCTTGCATATTATTTTTCTTTTTTTTTTTTTGTGACTAAGTCACTGAAGATCTTTAAGGAGTTTGATGAAAGCAATTTCTTACAACTACTGAGTAGCTCCCTTTCTGGGGAAGCATTTACGCAAGCAGAACAGATTTTACTTGTTTCTCTCTATGCATTTAGGAGACGGTTAGCACTAGTTTTGCAGTTCCTCTGAGCTGTAAATAGTTTTTGGACAGCTTTTAAGAGACCATCCCATGAGATATTCTGGAAGACACTGGAAGATGCTGTTAGACACAGCTCTATAGCCAGCTGTGAAACAAGCAGCCTAGTTTACATCACAGAATCACAGAATCATATCCCTAGAATATGTTACAATATCATCATTCCCTGGCCCAGGTTGCCCAGAGAAGCTGTGGCTGCCCCATCCCTGGAGGTGTTCAAGGCCAGGATAGATGGGGCTTGGAGCAACCTGGGCTGGTGGGAGGTGTCCCTGCCCAGGGCAGGGGGGTGGGACTGGGACTGGATGATCTTCAAGGTCCCTTCCAACCCAAACCAGTCTATGATTCTTTGAGAATGAGGCAAGAAAAGGAAGAAGTCTCTTCCTCAGGTAAGATGACACAAAATATAAAACTTACCCTACAGTTTATAGCATAACGAACCTAAGTGATGCTGTAGTTCTGCCTGGTGACCTCCCAATCTCTGCATGCGTCTTTGCTGACACCAGGCCTTCACCACACTGAAAATGATAAAAATATTAAGTGAGCAGGTTCTTTGTGTCTATGTTTCCCTGGGTCCTTTTCCTTTCTAAAATAACCTCTATAAACAAAGGTGAAATATGTATGAAGTTCAGCAGCAGGTTTTTTGATTAGGTGTGGGGTGGAGGGTGCTGTAAAATTGTGGGTTTCAGCTGTTAAGATATGCTGGAGGTGAATCAACTCGATGAAGAGAGCTCACATCAGAAGGACAAGCTGCTGACTCTAAGCATTTATGTCTTCATTCATCTGAAACCTGCAGCAAGACATGGGGAAAAAAACCCACCTAGACTGAGGTGTAATTCGGGGGCAGGAGTTTAAATACTCTGGTGATTTAAGCACTTATCCTCAAGCACCTTTGTTCTAAACTGCAATGATCTTCAGTCAGGGTCCTGACAGTGACCTCATGACTGCCAAACTTTCACTCATTTCTGGGAAACCAGAGAATTTAGCCACGGTTTCAGTGTTCGGGGTACGACTTCTTCATTCCTCTTGAATAATTCAAATTGTGCCTGAAATAGCAGCTAAGAAAGTTGTGTGTGAAAGTCTGAGTAAATGGGATTTACCTATTCAGCAGGAAAACCTGCTTTTCTAGCGATACAAATTTAGCAAAAAACTATGAGTTCATTTGGCTAAAATGACCATAAAAGAAAGCGATATCAGAAGGGAGACACCAATCTGTTTTGGACAGGAATTTGAAATACCAAGGTCATCCTAAAAACAGGCAACAGCTCTTCATAACACAGCAAAGTCACTCGGAGTGAGGGGGTGACCTACCTGAAATGCTACAGAAAGGAGAATTCTCTCCCTTTTTATCCTTTTTTCTTTTCTTTTTTTTTTTTAAACTTGCCTTAGCTCTATTATACTTGGCTTCAATTATACTAAATAAAAACACAGAACAAAGGATTATATAAACTGGAGACATCATAAAACAATATACAGTTGAGCAGGCAAAGGCATATATTTGTCGCTTATTGGAACCCAAATGGAAAAGGTCTAAAGTGAACAACCAATAAAATGTTCTTGGTTTATTTAACTCACAAGATGAGGTTGTTAATGCCAGACCACTGCACAATTTATTTTGTGCTCATGACATCAGCTTTGGAAATATGAGCTGAGGTCAAAAACCAAGACACGTTCTGGATGATATTCAAAACATCATTCGATATTGACTGAAGCACATTATACACCAAGAAACACAGAAAAAGAAATGTAGCTTAATATATCTCCTCTCTGCTGTTCATCTGGACTGTTTCTTCTACGCACTCAAAATCTACCAGCCCGTGTTTTTGTTTGCAATATAAAGCAAACAGTATGAGAATCTGGATTATATTTCAAATTCAATAATTTAGTAATCCAACCCGCTCTGTACTTTCTTAATAATCTGTACAGTGAAACTGAAGGGCAGGCTATCATCTGGCTGTTTATCACTATGGTAACACTGAACTCGTTGTATATATAATAATTTACAGTATCACAGTGCTTTCCAGGATGCATAGCTGCTCTTCTCGTGGTGAGGTGGACAGATGTAGGGATACAGATGCTGGTTCCTCCCAAAATCCTGTACTTGACTGATAAGTGAGAACTGAAGTTAAATAAAAACTTAATTTAATACTCCTAGTCATGGAATCACTTGGGTTGGAAAAGACCCTTGGGATCATCGAGTCCAACCATCAGCCACGCTCTACAAAGTTCTCCCCTACACCATATCCCTTAACACCACATCTAAACGATTCTTACAACACATCTAGGGATGGTGACTCCACCACCTCCCTGGGCAGCCTATTCCAGTGTCTGACCACTCTTTCTGTGAAGAATTTTTTCCTAATGTCCAGCCTAAACCTACCCTGCTGCAGCTTGAACCCATTCCCTCTTGTTCTATCACTAATTACCTGTGAGAAGAGACCAGCACCAACCTCTCTACAGTGTCCCTTCAAGTAGTTGTAGAGAGGGATGAGGTCTCCCCTCAGCCTCCTCTTCCTCAAACTAAACAGTCCCAGCTCCTGCAATCGCTCCTCATAAGATTTATTCTCCAGGCCCTTCAAGCTCAACACTTACACGTGAAAACTGTTCCTACCCCATTTGGGTAGAAAGTGTGTAAATATGAGATGAGGGCAGAGGTACAGCAAAAGACCTTGCCTGTGTTACGTTGCTTTTTCCTAAGCAAGCTGCAAACGCTACCAATGGGCACAGTTGGCAAACGGCAAGGGGAAAGTCCGCACAGGTGAAGTGAAGGGTCATGAATAAATTATGCATCTTTAAAGTTTTGTATTTTAGTAATTACAATGAGATTCTCTCCCCTAAGGAGAAATGAAAGCACATTACAAGGCAAGAAATTCTTACCGGTTTTTGTTCTCTTACTGGTAGCAGTGTAAGTCACTATCTAAGTACAAGTAACAGGCAATAGTGTCACATGCCACGATTCATGATTACTGCAGCAAAAGAATCATTAAAAGTTTTCCTTGTTTTTGTCACCAGTATGACATAGATGGAGACAGGAGGAGACACTGATGGACAAATGATGTGCTTTGAAGTATCAAAAATACTTTAGTTTCCTTCCTGTAAATTATGATTTTCTACTTGCATTGTCACAGTAACTCCAAGTCACAGTCTATTATGCTACACCTGTACAAAAACATGATACCGCTGCACTAAATCTCTGTCAGCGAAAAGAATGTGCACTCGGTTCTTTCAAGCGCCATACAGTTGTTAACGGCGATAGTCATCTTCACAGGATCGAGATCAAACCAAAGAATCAGACCAAATGATTCCTACCAGAGACTACTATAAAGTTGCTATGAGCCTGGAAAAGGAAAGAAATAAGAAACAACATACACAACTGTTCAGAATATCTTAGGATATTTAGAAATTAGAGAGACTTGGAATCCTTCATACATGATCACGTCTCCCATTAAAGTCAATGGAAGTTCTTCAAAGGTGACCCAGCACTGTGCTTTACGCAGCTATTTGCACGAGAATGATAGTAAAAATCCATCATACTAATGATGGTCTTACAATATTTTCAGATCGCCCTTGTTACTGGACAGACTTGCTCTGCTAGCTACTTTGTGTATTTCAAGTATGCGGACTTTAACAACCCACCGAGGTCAATTTTGAGAAGTCATAACACTAAAATGATGCCCCAAAATCCCTTATAAAGGCTGATATTCAAAAAAACCAAAAAAACCTGAGATATTCCTAATTCAGTTAAATGCAAAACTCTTGCAATTCTGTGTCATAAATTATGTAAATATTTACATTATAAATGGCCACACTTAGAGCTCCTTCCAATCTACCAGACAAGTTTCATTCTACTTTTAGACCTGCTGACTTGATTAAACTACGCCGATAAGGGGACGTTTTCTTATTTTGGCCCCAGTTCAAGATTTTTACTTTGTGCAGGTTAAAAATCTTTGTGCATGCTTCACTGATTTGCAACCAAACCTCATCCTGTTGACAAGCGTACGAGGTCTGTTGTAAGCGTGTCATGCATTTCTGTACCTAGAGACACAAATCTTGCAGACAGATCATTAGCAAAATACAGTAGCCCAAACACGGCCAATACAGGTGCGTGCAGGACCGTGAGGTCTCTTACAAGCTTCACCATCCTTCTGTCTGTACCAAATTGGCACACAGCACGGCACTGTCACCTCTCGTCTGCTCCCAGACCCCATGGGCCAGATGTCTGAGCAGTCAGCATTAGATGATTGATCAGATCAAGGCACCGATCATTTAACGGGCGCATGGGACACTCACGGTTCTTTGACTCAAGGAACAGGGTCCTGCCTCCACCAGGAGCTCGGGTGCACATCCCTAACGCGGAGCTTTTGCAGCAAGGCAGAGCTGAACTGCTGGTCAGCCTCAAAGGTGGCAAGATCTTCTTCTGTTGTGAGGAAAATCCTGAACTGGCCAGATTCTCCATCCTCCACCAACTACAGCAAGGTTTGCAAATTGTTGACAAAGATTCAGTTAATCCCACCACATTTTTCCCAGTTTCCAGGCCTTATTAGTCCCTGTGAGAATGCCCTTCTGCAGCGGCAAGGAAAGAAAACCATCTTACAGCATCACTACTTTGAATTAAAATGAATAACCTCACATCCTTGGGGGACCATGCTGAGGAGTCAGTCCTCCAGAACATCTACTAACAAGTTGGGTTTAACGGCAAACAGGTTAAACTGAAGTGTGCTGCACACATCCTGGAGGCTTGGCGAGTGCATACAATTATGCCAATGCATCTTGGCAGTCACCATTGCCAAGAAAATGCATCAGAAGTACCTCAAACCAGGATAATTTGACCTCTCTGGAATAAAATATGCCTCTTGCATTTCCCACATCATTTAGCAACATTGTCAAATCCCACAGATTTGGTTTAAACATGAAGATACGCTGCCTTCCACTTCAATACAACTTGTTTATACTTTAGGAGAATAAAAAACAATATAGTATACTTTCCTCCTTGAAAATAATTAATGTTATTCTTACAGTAGAAAATACAAAAACGGAAGAAACAGAAAAACCTTCATGCATCACTTGATCAACAATGTGAAGTGAGAGTACCAACACCCACTTGAAGTATTTTTCTTAGGCTTAAGAGTTCCCCCCCGACCTTGTCATAATAATCCATTTATTTAGATTTCTTTAATTCAGTGCTTCAGCAAACACTGTGAAATCCACATTGTCTGTTAACAACAGAAATCTGCCTAGAGCTATGGTTGACACGTCTTGTTTTCTACATTTTAGCAGCTAACAAACATGAGAAAGGCAAATCAAATTCCGTGTCTCCCACGGAACAACATCCTGTTCCGTGCAGGTTTCAGAGGCTCAGTGAGGAGGCAATCTCTTCTCTAAAGCACAGACATTTGATTACACCAAGGAGCAGCGTGTAACACCTTGGGAGTGCATTCCCAGCTCCTTCCCTACACAGCCGGCACGGCTGAGACTGGAAATGTTCCCACGTGCGGCTCTACTCGCTGCAGCAGCAAAGCAAATGCTGGTAAAGGAAAGCGGGTGTTCGAGGCAGGAGAGATGATGCCCCTTTACATCTTCTCAATGCATTTCTTTGTCATGCCAGTGGAGAGAAATGCTCAAAATTTTTCAGTAACAGGGCACCTGGGAAAGTTTCACAATTTGCCAGTTGTCACCATGACATTGACTTTTAAATCAATCAGTACATCCACTTCATTTGCTATCTCAGAGCTCGAAAAATGAAACTTGAAAAAAGTGCAAATGGAAGGAGGATGATTCACAGTCCTGTTATTATTTTCTATAAACATACAAACAGTCAGATACTCTAACAAAGTCGGGGAGTTCCACTGCAGGAACTTCAAAGGAGACTAAATCCCCATACACAGAGATTACAACGGCTTTGATGTTCCCGAAATAATCTGTATTTTTTCCTACAAGTTTAAAAGAGTATGTGTTAGAGACTAGGCATCCTTTGACAAATAGCAATCTTTAAAAATTTTGATTGTATATGTATTTGTTATGTAAATTATATGTTAATAATTTAATAGTTCAAACATTATCATTATTATTATTATTATTATTATTGTCAGTGCCAGATAAGTGAAAACAATATTTATAATAGAAACTCACATAGTGACTGAACTTATAAATATTCCAGCTAATTGGTACAAGTCATCCTTTGTGACCATTAACCTCTGATTTTCAAATTAGTTCCAGATGGGTACAGCCTGACAATTATGTGAAGAAAATGCTAATGGAAATGTCCAAATATAAAGCAGAGCTTTACAAACATGCTAATGTACGGCCTTGCATGATTTACTGGTATTTTCCACCCATCTGTCATTTGGTATGGTTTGCTTTTCAGTGAGAAAAACGTGTAGAACTAAAACGCCTATCTACCTGCCTGTTCTGATGCACGCTTTTCATTTACCCCGTCAGAAAATGCTGTCAACATTCAAAACCACAGTAAGGACAACAAGGTGTTACCAGACACCGTGCATTTAACCCCAGGGGAGTTTGCATTAAAAATACTGTGCTGAACCCACTCGCCAGGATTAGGCACTGGAAGCCTCCACTCCTTCGTCGTGAGAATTGAAAGACATTTTTCATCTGAGAAAGCTGCCTCCCAATGTGTTACGATAAGCACAGCCATTTTATAACGACCATGAGACTGTTAAACTGGAGAGTGAGTGAAACCAGGTACATCCCTCAGAAATGAAAAGGAAGTTTGAAAACACAGAAGTGGTGCCGCCACTGCTGTGGCAGCTGACTGCTATATCGTATCAAATTATTTTAAATAAACATCATGAAAATATTCATAGCAGACACATTAAAACATTACAATGCGAGGGGGAGGAGGAAGTGACATGATTAATACATTTTTTCAAGCTGCTTTAAGGCAGAGCTATTCATCTATTTTTTATGGAATAGAGTCAAACTTAGCTGTATTTCAAACAAATGAATTTCCTATAATGTGGCACTAATAAAGCATTAGTCTAACAAAACATGATCCAACTTGGGGATTTATTATTTTTTTTTACTCTTAATTTTTTTCTCATGCGTCTATCACAAGCATGAATAACAAGTCCAATTATTCCGGAATATCCAGTCCTAGTCAACGGAATTCCACAGATTTTCTTCGAAAGGTAATTATTTTGTTGGGTTGAGCCACGTTTATGTACAGAAGACAAGCAAAGCCCCACATGCCCTTGTGGAGCGACACAGGTACGTCTATCCGAACTCGCACCACGGAAGAGCGACAGAAATCCAGCTATGCAACTCGAGTTAGATCCCGAAATGACTTAAAACATTTTTCTTTCAAAAACGCTGTAGGTATTTTCTGCTCTTAATCTAACAGTTAAAGCACCCTGGAACGCCTGGACTCAATTCTTCCCCTGGAGGGTCTCATCTCTACATCATTTTTCTCATGGAGAGAAACTGCCCTAATTTTCCAGCGCAGAAATGCACCGCCATACCCTCCCCTCTGCTTTGGAAGCAGAGAGGAATTCAAAATGCAGCAAATCTCAGAAAAGGAGCATCAGAGGATATCTTTAAGAATCATATTTAAATTACCCCTAATTGTTCCTTATTAAGCTAAATCTTCAAGACAAAGTTATTAAGAGAAGCTGCCTAATGACATAAGACCTACTGCCAGGATGCTGGAAATTTACTGACTTGCCACAAAGTCTGTTATAAATGAGCCACCATCCCAACCCACCGGCTGTAGATTTGACATCATAATTTGGTACGTTGCACTATCTTTGTGCAACTGACAAATTCCCCAGCAAGAAACACCGTACATGGTGTGAAACTCAATAACGGTTCAGCTCACACCTCATGCAAAATAATTTTCTGGGATGTCTCAAGACTCCTAATTGCTTTTACAGTCCTACCGGTTTCTTAACCTCAAGGGGAAAGAGCCCCAGCTGTGGGTTTGTGCCAGTCCCTGGACAGACCAGCCCAGGATCTTCTCTGCTTCCCTTTCCATGGCAGCAGTAGCGCCAACTGGCTAAACTGTGATGAACGCAGAGACGCTTCTTCATAACCCACTCTTGTTGCTAAGAGAAGAGTACACTCATGCTCTAAGTCCCTTTGTACGGCAGATTAAATTTATTGAGATGCATTCATACTCTTGACCTCTTTACCTAAACAAATGGGTGTCAGCGGAGTGACCTAAGTGCTGCCGCAGCCCAGCGACGGAGATGACTACACTGCTGCCGAGACGTGCTCCAGAGCTCGCAGCTAGCCAGTGCAGCACCACCCTGCGTTTCAGGTTGAAACGCTCTTTAAAATGCCATTTCTAATTTTCTTTTCTTACCTGGATGCCTGAAGTCCAGTTATTTAATTCTCATTTTCTTTTCTTTTTTAAAGAAATGTAAATATATACACACACCTGCCTCTTATTCACGCTATTAAGGAGTTAACTTTTCTGCTGATTTGCCTAAAAGCTGAACTTGGTTATTCACCCAATAATGCTGTGAGCACTGCAGGGACAACCACAACCTCTTTCATCGATTTGCCCCGAGATGTTTGCACGCTCTCTCCCAATAAAGTAAGTGTAGGCCACCGGTTCTCTTTTCAAAACAAGCCCCATAGAAAGACTGCATCTCCTCACACAAGTTTGCACTCTTTCAATGAAGTTGCAATATCAATTTTCCAATTTTACGGTCTACTGCCTCCCAAAAATTATAATTTGTGGGACTTCAGCAATCCAATCCATGCACACATGCAACTTCCCTCATTCCACTAATACAAGGATATAAACTCCAAGCTAAATGCTTTGACAGTTTAGGACCTCAGTCCCTCAGCAGTAAGCCTTAGAACAGATGGCACTCCCATTTTACCGTGAGAACGCTTTTTAGACCCCTTTTCCTCCACCGTCACTTCTTAAACTCCATCAGGGACTAACCCCATGGGTTCTGATCACAGAATCACAGACTGGTAAGGGTTGGAAGGGACCTCTAGAGATCACCTAGTCCAACCCCCGTGCCAAAGCAGGTTCACCTACAGTGATCCCCTAGGTCACTCCCAAAGAAGTTTAATTTGATGTTTCCAGATTACCTAATCATTCTATTATTTTTAAATCCTGGCTAAATCTCAGGCATTTGCAATATTAAATCATGCACCTTCTTCGTGCTCCGTTATTGACCCCCACGTTTTATATCAGGAATTACATTTGACAAATAAGATTAGTTTCAAGCTTTCTATAGGAAGAGACATTGCCTTGGAAAAAGAGTAACGTTGTTGTGACTCCTTTTTAATCTGTCAGATCACGATTCTGATGAGTAAATCAAAGTGGGTATTTTGTGCTCTACCTACAAATCAGTTTAATATTCTCCACTTAATTATCAGTCTAGTCTTTGCATTTAATGTCGGCATCCTTTTACATCTACAGGAAGAGTCCCATTTGAACCAATCTCTGACATGTTTCTTTGTATTTTTTCAAATGTCTATTTAATGTTTTATTAAACCTTATTTTTTCACACCAGTAAATTGGATTGCTTTTCTTTTGACCCCTTTACTGACAGAGCCATCGTATTCCACCTGGCCGCGAAATCTGAAGAACAAATTCCATCTGGTGTTTTGGTTTTGCTTTTAAAGAAGCATCATTTTCCCTTGCTCTCTGGATCGCTCTTAGCTTAATAGTTCCTCATCTTTCCTCTCACGACAAATTCTCATGTCCAAAGAAATCCCTGGGCTTTCACTGGTGAGATTACACTAGGATTTTATACCTCCTGATAGAATGTCTCTCACATGTCCCTCAGCACAGACACTTGCATTACCAGAACAAAACCCCGGGGAACTCATTCTGCATCCTCCTCCATCTCTTGTCCTCCAAAGAACACATGAGAAAAATCAGGAACAAGAAAAAGAGCAAGGGCACCTCCTGCAGTGCCTTTATTTGTGTTAATGAAATCAAAACCTGCTGTCATGCTGATTCTTTCCTCCTTTCCCAGCCTTCTCCAACTCATCCTCTTCACTCAATAAATAAAACCGAACAGTCAATTCAAAGGCCCGTTTCTACCTCGTTTTCCTACAAGATGTATTTCCTTTGTCAACATGTTTGAGCTAAGAACGGGATTAAGCACCTTGAAATGCCTATTCGTCAGGACAACGCCACCACATCACAAGAAAAGTTTTGCTTTTCAGAAGTAAACTCCAGAGTGTCTGTAAAGAGCTGATTTCCCTCCAAAGACCCTTATCACCCCGAGGTCTAAGTTATTTTGCTGTAACAAGGTGAAATAAACTGAACACTGTGCAAATTACAGCGCACACCCAAATTAACAGACCTTTGCACAGTGCTCAAAAACCCGTGTCAACTACAGTCCCTAACTATCTTGCTAACAAAAGGCATTTTGTTTCTTTCCCCCCTCTCCCCCTGCTCCCCACTTGAGCATTATTCCAAAGATTTTATTTTCGCTCAAGTCCCCAGAGCCCCAGATGTCTCTCTTGAACATTTCATAGCACGTAAGCAGTGAAATTACTGCTCATTTCCTTCCCTTGTTTCCACCTCATGGTTCCCTGACATTTGCAATTCAGTCTCCTGTCCACTTCCTCCTCCTTTTATCTTCAGTCCAATACCGAGTGTCCGACATCTTAGGAGCAATAAGCTTCCTTCCCAAATTCGAGCCGCTATTATACAGAAGGCAATTACTTCTAGAATTACATTTGGCTACCTACTTATTTTCTTCCCTCATGATCTGCTTTCACTTGAAAATCTGTGTCCCTCATCCTAAAACTAATTATTTATCTAATCAAGTAGTTCAACTCCTTCCCGTAATTATTAGCCGTGTGGCTATTATACAATCCTGTGATACTTTTGCAGGTAAACAACATAAAGGACCTACCATCTGGCACTTCTCTGGTGTTTGTTTTAGAAAGGTTTGGCTCCGCTAGAAATGACCAGTTATGAATACATGACTGGATGTTTAGGTAATCGCAGCTTTGAAGATAATCTTCTTCCTGAGCCTCTTAGTGCTGGAGCCTTCGCAACTCAGATGTCAAGATAGAAAGTTTAGTGTTCCTTGAAACATCCTTAATGGACTCCTCGCTCATCCGCTGAATACAGAGTCTTCATCTTTCTTTAGACCCACATCCTCCTCCACAATATTATGGAATTTGGTCAGATGCAGATATTTCAATAGTGTTTTTCAACAGGTCATTTTTATTTTTAGATTCCCTTTCCTATCAGGATCTCATTCAGTTTTCAAATATTTTCACCTTTGGAAATTCAGATTTAGTGATGCCTTTTTGCCTTTCTAAAGACAGACAAAATAGGTTTTTTTAAGCAATGTCTATCTTCTCTGAAGAAACGTCACTCTGTTTTTAAAGGTCTGATTGCGTCCTTTGCCAATTTGTTTATGGACTTAGAATACAATCTCTTTTAAACTCTCTCTTTGCTTGTATACTGCAGCTTTATGTTTCCTACCATCTGGCCTACTAGTTATTCTCCACCCATGCCAGATTTCTACTCCTCTTCTGTACCTGAATGATGGGTTTGGATTAAAACTGCCATAAAAACTTCCGGTTGCAGAAAAACAAATAGAATCAAGGGCGGGGGGGAGGCAGGGGGGGGAAACCCCAGAAAGTTTTTTTGAGTGGGGTTTTTTTTTTGTTTATTTGATTGTTTTCTTTTTTAACTTACCTAAATTATTATGTGTGCTTTCTTACCAATCGACCTTGATCCCCTTCCTAATGGCAGGCAAACATGAGATATTCACTCACCCACCTCTGACAAAGCCCTTTCCTGTGTTGTGGGTTGGGTTTTTTTGTTTGTTCGTTGGGATTTGGTTTTGTTTAAGTTTATAACAGAAGCATTGTCTTACCCTTTTGTATAACACAGAACTAAAACACCCTGCCACCTTCCAGCACTTTACTGGAAGTTGGATTGCCAGCCAATCTCCGCTCTGTGCCTCTGAAGGACAGGCAGCGGAAGGCACGGAGCAGAAAGTTAATTCAGTTCAGCTAAGTGATCTGCCTTAAAAATACCAAGTGGCAGGTCTCAGATGACAGTAAGGAAGTTTCTGCTTCATAATGCTGAGTCAGCCAACAATCTGTGATATTTTTTAAATTTTTTTTTATATATATAATTTTAGGCTGTTTCTTTACAGAGACCGACTTGAAACCTGATCATAAGTTTTCCTCAAAGGTTTACAGGCCAACTGAAGTTTCATGGCTCAAACCCCACATTTAAGTTTCTCGATTATTTGAGCATATTTCGTTTCTTAACATTCATTTGCCCAACGCATGAATGACGGTAACAGAGAAATACTAACAAATACCTATCTACTGCTCCTCAAGGAAACCCACTACAAAGTCGCTATTCAAATGGAATGGGAGGAGGATTGCGCTTCAGATCTGTATTTTTACATTTCTTCTCTTTTTCAAGGAAGAAATTGCTTCTCCTTCTCAGCCTTTGCTTACTTATCTCTTCAAACAAACAAACAACAACAAAAAAAAAGGGAAAGGGAAACACAGCAACCAGCTTGCCGCTCAGAAATAACACTGACCCATTTCACCAGCTCTGATTATTATAGATTCATTACATTTCTTTTCTGTTATTCTTTTTTTAAATGTTCTTGTTCTTCTCTCAACTCCATGCCTTTTCTCTTGCGAGATGCGCACTGACCTGCAGACAGAAGACCCTATGGACAGGAACCCCATAACCCACCGCCGCGCTGACCGTGACACCCCCATGCAGGAGACACTGCAAATCCCCGCTCTCACCAGGCTTTGCCCCAACTCAGAGCCACTGCTCCAGCAAGCAATCTCCTCGTCTCGCATCCCAAGATAACAAAATTCCCTCATCACAAGACTGCAATTCCTCACCTGCCAGGCAGCATCAGAAACTGAGGCGTATATTTTTGTGTACAAGGTTTGGCTGGAACAATCAAAACACCCTAATGAGTACCATGTACGTGCTCCTCCAGCAATTTCTTCAGAATGAAACAAAAGTTTTCCAAAGGTTTCCACTACAGCACCCTATTCAAACCCTTCAGTATATTTTCCAAAGACATTTCACCCATTATTTCAACAAAATCGGTGTATTAATCTGATCAATAATTAAGATTCTTCCGTGGAGTGCTCCCTCTACAAACATGTTTTGAAAAACACGTAACACATCAGAATTAAGACGACTGAAATTCATGCTCTTTGTATGCTACCTAAAAAATGGGGTTTTTCCAGGCATAAGTTGTCAGCTTTCTGAATACTTTAGGCTATCAGTAGCAGATGGATTTGTAAAAGTTTTTTTCCTGTGCATTTTTGGAAGGATGGAAAATTGTGCCCTGCCCTGGTCAGTTGCTGAGCAGGCAGACGTCTTGTGAGATGGCTAAAGCTGCTTTTGCTATCTCTATGAACTTTCCAACTCCCCTGAAAAACATTGAAAGAACTAGTTTGATCTCTTGCCAGTCTTCCAGTTCTAACAGAAAATAATTACTGTCAGAGAAAACTAAACCTTCCACGTTGAAACTCTGAGAAGTTGCAAAGCCGATTAATCCTGAACTACAGCTTCTGCATGTGAGGTGACTTGTTCCTAGACTGAAGAAGTTAGCAATATGACCTCCAACAACACTAACACTGCTGGAAAGGACATTAAAAAGTATTAAGGCTAATTAAACAAAAGACCTTTTTGGTAGTGTGGAAACAGCATGTCTATTATAGCATCTTAATATAACAGCATCCCAATTATACTGTTTTCTAAATGTAAATAATCTGTAGCATTTATTTTCTAAGGCAAGTATTCACTGGAATGATGCAAGAGGAAGTTTCTGAAAAACCTTTTTTGGCAAGACGGAGTCTTCTATAACATGAATCTCCAGATATTTTGCTCTGATCTCTTTTGCTGCAGTACACTTCTTCTTAATACTTTTAATTGTTACCTTTCCCTTCCAAACGCAAGGTCCCTTCTACTTTTCTTAAAGATATACTTGTCCTTTTGAAAAAGGTGGAGAAATCTTAAAGACATGAAAGACAGTTTGGCAACTAAATAACTCCCCCACCTGCACAGCCTTCACTCTGCCCCTCCTACTCACTCATCCGCATTGTGCTCAGTTGGAAATTTATTCCCCAGTAAAATTTAAAGCAAGAACAGAAGAACTAGCATTGAAAATAGGCAGGAGTATTTTAGTATCCAGATTGTAGGAACAGATTTTTCCACAATGTGAACAATAAAGTCACAGAACTTCTTCGGATAAATCAGCATTTGAGTGATGTTCATTTTACAGAGGTCTAAAACATGCCTGAGTCACGTATCAATAAGATTTCCCCAAACCTTTAAAGAGATGATAATTTGTACTCCTCAAATAGAAGCAAACTCAGATCCTTCAAGGTGGGATTTGATTACTGCCTACTGATTACACAGGGAAAGGCATATCACCAGTCGGGCCATAAGCAGGAAGCACCAGCGCTCCTCTTGGCAGCTTGTTTTGTTTTAAACCCCTACATGATGCCCGTGGGGAAAAAAAAATAAAAATCTATTGCACGTACACTTCATCTCCTAAATCTGATGCTTTTTAATCACGGATATTAGACACACAGTCCCAGCACTGGTGTCTTGTAAAGGCAGAAGAATTTTGTTCTGCAACGAGCTATTAAACACTACGGCTTGCACATCATCCGTCCTCTCCTAAGAGTCAATGTCATTGTAGCTTTAAAAATCCTCCGCAAAGACATGATTTTCTTTGCTTGCCTCTTGTTGCTGAGGAAAGGATTAATCCAGTAATGGAGGATAAGGGACTCTGTATCCAGGATTCAGGAAGGCTAAGGAGAGCGAGCTGTAGAGCAGCACAACCCTAGAAAGTATCTCAGAGTGGTTTCTCAGGACCACGTTGAAGGCCGGCAGCCCCGCTCGCTCGCTTGAGGAACCCGTCCTTCAGCCTGGCTGGAGAGCGGTGGAACAGGCAGGACAGGGACAGGATAGGAGGGCCAATGCCTGAAAGGTATCTCCACCCTTTAGGAACAGAAACTGAAAATCGACAAGACAGGAAAAGTCTTTTCAAGATCCCTTAACCAGCATAGATTTGTGCCATTATAATACTGAAGAATTTTTGTGCACGGTATTCTTAAATCTATATCCCACAAGGGCTACAAATAGGGAAAAAAATGTTTTGACATATACCACTCAAGTGTGAAAGTAACCTTTAGCTTTAATGGTTTATTCAGGAACTATCCTGGTGTTTTTAATTAGCTAATGCTTCACTAAGATCTGCAGTCCCCAAAAGATCATAATAGTTCTATAAAATGGCTCTGTTTTAATTTCTCTAGTTTTAATGTAGCACGCAACCTCCCATCCTACATCCCAACTGTAATTAGCATGGCTAATTACTGAAACTGTATGAATCGTAGTTGCAGTTGCTATAATAAGTACATTTAGTGTATTTCTAAGTACATTACTGGTATTACAGAATTTATTACGAAGACACAGTAAGGAAAACAGGGTGCCAATGCCATTGAATACTCACGGGACTAGCAGAGGGAAAAAAAAAATTATTCTTACAGAAACAGTTGATCTCTCCACTAAATTAGGTGATTTCCAGTGCTTACGAAATTTTTGTTACATAAAAAAAAACATTCATTGAAAAAAAAAATAGGAAGAACGTAACAAACCTCCTCAAACAACTAGTAGAACACTGATTCAAAACAACCATCATGAAAGTGAAGAAAAATTTATTTCACAATCTTTAAAAAACATCAACAGTATTATTTCCTGACAGAAAGACTATAAAGTCCAAAACCTATTAAACAGGGGTTTCACATCTCAGAGATTTGGTAATAAAGTCCAAAGATGTAAAATCCCTTTTTAATAGGCTTTGTATATTAACAGTAATATTTCCCTATAGTAAGATTATAGGCTGAATTTACAGATCTGAAACAATTTTGGAATGAGTCAACATGGCAAAGTTCTCCTCAACAAGATCTGTGCAAGGGACGAAGACAGTGAACTCTCTAAATTCACCTTTCATTGGTAACTATTAATTCCTGTCAAAGATCACGTGCATAAATAATGGCACACAAACTATCACAGACAGAAACAAACATATCCATCTAGCTATACTTTGTTAATTGAAAACGAAAATAAAACTAAAAGTTTAGCAGGTGGTGCTACAGTATCTTAGACATCCTACTATGATACTCATGAAGTGCAGATATTCAGTTTCATACCTCTGAACTTGTTTTTTTTCTTCAAATATTAAGCAATTTAAAAACATGACCTTGGGAAGGAACGGGAACTCACGTATCAGTGTTTCAGTGAATACAAGTAACTGTGTCATGCCGGCACAGATTCAGCTTCAAAGCGTAATTCTCAGCCACCACCAGTCTTGAAAGAGAACCTGCCTTCTGGTGAAAGAGAACATCCAGAATATTTTTTAAAGAAAACGCAAAACAAGCAAAAACCTCAAAAAACTGAATAGGCCGACAAATAAAAACCCAGAACCCTGCTGCGCCAGCCTCTCCTCTAGTCCCATCAGCTGCAAGATTATATTGACTTTGTATCATTTTTTTTACGCAGGCAGCCTTTTTCAAGAACCAGATGAAGCTGTACTTTATTGGAGAATCCTTTGGGTATATGCACGGTTACAACCACACGAAGCGTGCCTGCAAATTGTGACATTTAGGGTTAAGAAGCTAATCTTGTTAAACACTCGTTTCTTCAAGGTAGCAGCAGTGCAAGGTTTATGAATATTCTCATCTAGTATGCCAACTAACAGTTCTAATTGATGAGCCATTATCAAGCTCACCATCAAACTTGAAATGCAAGTTGTGGAAATGCTCGAGTCTACATATATAAATTTTGAAATTATTAAAGAAAGAAATTCCATCACATGCAAATACATAAAAGTTTAGCATAAAAGAAACAGAATGTGACTGAAGAACCAAAGCATGTAAAACTTGAGACATCAGAGGCATAAATTCTTAAAACCACTAGAAATATCTAATATGTCCCAAAAATCTGTTAATACTCAAACGTTTGCCCGAGTCAGTTCCTAACGCAAGTTACAATTTTGCCATTGATTTTTAGTGAGAAAGTCCATCCCTCCGCCCCTTCTGTCTGGGGGATTCCCATCGATCCACAGCGACCTAAACAGAGCCGGCTACAGTTCTGGGGAGCATGAAACTTTCCCAGCTAAATGCAGCTTAACTATGTTGTCTTTACTACTACAGTCAAGTGTGAGTTGTCCTTGACGTCCAACTTGGACAGGCACAGCTACTGAACCTGAAAATTGCGCTGATATCTGGGATCCTACAATGTTATCTTAACGCCTTCACTGGAAAAAGAACAGATCTGCTTGTTGCCAAGCGAGCGTATTAACTCTTGCAGTAACTCAGCTCCAGGAGGGAATAGACGGGGATGTGCTAACTTTATAATCTACCCACAAAATCAGAAAGCTCAGCATCGGGGAGAGGGTGGAAATCAAAGATAGCCCTTTTGACTGTCATGAATATATAGTCTTTAAGATCTATTTTGTGTTATTCCTGAATGCCTGCTGCCTTTGCTTGGCAGACTAAACTGGTTTTGAGCTGCTGTATTTTGACAGCTTGTAAAGAAAGACTCCCATTGTGCCACTGGATGCCCCTGCAAGACAATTCGCTGATTCAGTAGAATATCCCCACCCAGGAGCTGGATGGGGATACCACCTTTTATACGGAACAGGTTATGGACGTGGGCTCTCCAAAGCTGTTCTGAAGTAAATCACAAAGATATAAAAGACCAAAAGAACCTCAAAACCAGTCCATAGCTACAGTTACCCTTCATTTCCTCTTACTCTACTTCTGCCAAGAAAATGCTTCACGAATTGGAGTATTTTATCAATTTGTACAAAAACAGCACAATGCCCTACATTAAATACTAAGAAGGACTTTCATGCTATCCAGCACGAAGCATGTACTAAATTTTTATTACATACAGCAACTGAATAGTCTAAGGCTATTTTTTCCAGAGCTGGATACACAGCTGGTTTCTCAGCCCTCATTACATCAAAAGGTCACTGAATCATTGACCCTCCATCATTCAGATATCTGTCTGCTGGAAGGGAGCAGCGCAGGGCTGCTGAGCTCCGAGACGAAGCCTTGGGCAGAAGCGTGCCGTGTGCCGGGCCATCCGCTGGGACCCGCACTCCGAAAACTGCGCTTTCTACAGGTGTTGGATCCTTCTCTTTCTTTTGCACTCAACTGGTAAGCTGTTTGCCCAGAAACTGCCTTGAGGGGATTTGCTTGCATCTTAGTTAATGACGAAGCATTCATTACTAATTTTGTCTTCAATGACTGTATTTTAACAGTCCAATAATCTTTTTTCCTAGTGTCTGAAATTCTGATTTTTACCGCAATCTGGAGCAAAAAGGTTTTACACCTTTGCTGTCACACGTTTCTCTCATACTGGAGCCTGGCCAGCATCAGTCATGCTGTCTGTCACAACCGCTGCAAGCAGCACCATCTTTATATTCAGATTGTGTTCACTTCTGGGCTAAAGGTGTGAGTTTCTGATAAGGGCAATCTCTTAACTAAAGCTCAAAATACCAACTCTGACTTCCTTCCTCAGTGTCTCAGATGGCGGACGAAGACAAACTGAATAAAACATGCTATTCCGCAGTCACTGACTTCATGCTTTTGGCATCTGCATGAAAACTCTACAAAAGTTATTTTTGCAAGAACTTAGTAATACACCACTTTTTTTTCCCACCTCTTAAGAACTTCTGAAATAGCATTCTATACTGGCAGGGCAGCTAAATCAAGATTTTCCTAAATTGTCCACATGTTGCATGATTTTATAATATAGAAACATAAATCCTGGTATAGAATCATGTTTTCATCAAAACACTTTTCCTACCAAGCGTCAAGGAAGATACGAACCCCAAAATGGTACTGCAGAAACACACTGAAGTACGTGGAATGCACTGCTTTTCACAAACATTTTCTTTAAGCTTAATAACAAAGTATTTATCGGTAAATTATCCATGATGAAAAAGGTGGGGGTTTTTTTCATTTAAATAGTCAAAGGGTGAAAAGAATCAGAAGTACAGAGAGCTTGGTACTTAATTCAAAACTGCATTCCTAGTTAATCACTGCGTTGAAGAGAACCAGAGCTTCTCAGCTCTCACAACTCTAGAGACCAATTGAACTACTGACCTAACAATAAAGGCATAAACATATTAATATATTTTTTTTCAGAACAGAAAAAACTGTGAGTCTTAAATGGGAGACAGTCCCGCCATACGGAACACTGTGGGACATAATTATTCCTCAGAGAAGAAGCTGTAAAAATTTGAATTTGAACAGATTGCTACTGCATGTATAGCCACATAGACCCAAAAGCGGATTTCCTGAGTCGCTACTTGTCCGTCTGATTCCACAGCTTCTCCAATGGGTAATGATAAAAAGTAGTGTCTTGTTGACAGGCCTCTCTCTACTATTGCAGCCGAGCAGCTTCTCTGATGAGCTCATCACTTAAATGCCACATTGAAGAAGGGAAGATGACATTTCAGGAGCTGGCACCAGTTTGCATAGATAAACTACAGGTTCAGAAAGACTGAATGTGCTTTGCATGGATATTTGCTGATGCTAACCTCCTGCTGCATTTATCAGCTATTACTGAACGTCTGTATGCCAATGCATGTTGGGCATTTCTTGGTATTTCCTTCTGTTTCAAAACTTCGTGTAACAGACCAGCAGCAACCTGTAGAAATAGCAACATTTTTGCGGCAAGACACAATTTTTTAGATAGTTACAATTACTTATACCTTCCTAGCACATTACAGTCTGGGATTTTTTTTTTTTTGTTATGGTTTGAACAGTTAATCTTAGTACCACGAACTATGTGAGATCTGTAGAGCACAGTTAACATTTTGTTCCGGCATTTCTTTCAAATGTCCTCTGGATTCAGCAAGAGCCCGTCTTCAGAAGGCTCAGCCACCACGGAGGGTAGACTCTGATGACAGACCTGCCTCCGCCGATCTTTCTGCGGGTAACTGCAATAGCTCAGCCGCTGCGTGTGGTGTGGTCAGGAAATTTCCACCTGTGCACTGTATTTCCAGCCCACAGGTGCCTTCCCACCCCCTCAGCTGCTCACCTGCCTCCAAACGCAAAGCTCGTATCAGCAGGAATAAGTAAGAAAGCATAAAAAAGTATCCCCAGCCTTACGCTGATCCATTTGACACAGTATGCTAATTCCACTCATTTTTCCAGTGGCATTTTTTCCCTGATCAGACAAGTTATATCCCATTCCCGTTGGTATAAGAAAGCCTTACCTTTTTATGATTTTTAAAACAAAAAACACATTCTAGGCAGCTGACAGTGTAAATTTCAAAATGACAGCAAACACTGCCAGCATTTAAAACCTGCTATTCTTTAAAATTATCCATTTGTTTCGTGAAAGCAAATGCAAGCAGATTTGCCAGCTGCGTAATTCCACATAGTTTTCATGTCTACTGGGGATTTTGTAAATTACTTTAGTTATGAAACCCGGACTTGCGTTTTTACAGAGTCTGCCTTGGTCAAAGAAAATTTTCCCAATGATTTCAATAGGCAGTGGATTAGGCCCCATGTGAGACACAAATTAACTGAGCCTGATTAAGGGCAGTGCTGCACTTGAACCTCATCTTGTACTGGTGTTGCCACTTCAGAGGCAGTAGTTCTTCAGTGAGAGGAGCAGCTGCTAAAGAGGGCAAAAAAATCAAAGAGCAATTTCCTCCACAATACAACCAGCAGAAGAAAAAATACTGGAAGAGATCAGCTTTCCATGAATTCATTCAGCCTCCACTGCAACATGCACAGGAAAGACCTATTGAGAATATAAACTCCGTAACAACAAATCTTTGAACATTTGTTGCCCTAAAACAGACTACTACTGTTTCATGGGAAATACGGATATATGCACCTCTGATTGGAAAGACTATACATTACAAAGGTCATTTAATGAATTTAATGCTATAAAATACCTTTTTACTTTAGGAACAATTGACTTAGATTTGGAAAAATAATTTAAGATGCCACAGTCTTTTTTAACAATATACGTTATAGCCAGCATCTGAGAAGCTGCTCATCCCACCACACTGTCAGGCTCCAATCTGGCAGAGGTCTATAAATGTACTTGTGTGCACTATGAGTAATTTCACTGACTCACAGGGGTGGCTCAGCCAATATTGCTAAACAGATGCACACTTTTTGTAGATTTGGGACCTCAAAACACACAAGTCCCTCTGATAGCTCAGAGACAGTCTGAGCCTGTTGGTACTTCAAAGCTTGAGCGTTGCTGGCTGTCCCTAAAAACTGCAGTATCAACTTCGCAAACGCCAGTGAAATGCATGAGGAAAACGTGTACCTGAGCCCCAGCCGAGCAAGGGGCGTAAGGGCACGGACCTGGAGTAAAAACACTGCCTGAGGAGAGTCAACCCAGGGGGACAGTCATGTCCCTTCCCGCTGCAAGAAGTGCTCTGTCACAGTCCTCCCTGATCACCAGGACTTGGTAAAAATCACCAAAGATAAACAATATTCTCCCTCCTCACAGGCTTTGTTATCCTGAGAGATCAGTTCGATGCTCCTTCCCAGTAGAGGGCTTTCCCAGCTGCAGCTCAGCTTCAGTGGTTTCCTTCAAGCTCAGTGTCTCAATCCAGTCTCCCCGGTCTCCCAGAGACCGAAACCTTTCACTGAAGACAGGACAATTACTTAGAGGTAGCCAAAACGTTTGCAACAAGAACATTTCTGTCGAGAGGATTACAAGGGGAAAGCCATTTGTTTTCCACGGACCATCACTGCTCGACATGCGTTACGGATGATGATGTTTACTAAACTACTGTTTCCATGACACTAGGGTTTCGCCTCTTTTCCTGTGCCTGCCTGCGCAGCTTCCCGGTGGGGACACGACAGCACTGTCACTCAGGGACTGGATTTTTGCTCAGGAGCAGCGGAGTTGTGCCTGGGTGCTGCCGTGATTTCCTACCCCTGCACTCAGCCACCGGCCCACTGAACGCAGGGCTGCCTCTTATTTTCACGGAGCTATTTTCTTCCCTGTGCAATTGATGCTTACTCTCTCCTGCTCATTCACACTTTATCCTTCCCTTACGATAAAACATTTCCAAATAGTCCAACACCAGTCCTAAGTGTGCCCTGGACACCTGCTAATTATCATCCATCACATAGAGCATAAAACCACAGTTAACATTATTTTGTGACGTGGTGGGGTTTTTTTTTCTTTTTCACTTAATTCATTAAAATGCATTTCTTCACAGGGAGATGATGCAGCACTTGTGTAAAAAAAACCTTTAACCCACAAGTTTTTATAACACCATGCAAATAAACATATGCACACTTAATCAACCACACCCAGTGATAATAGCTGCCTTTAAAGAAAAACCTTTCTGTATTATTTTGTATAGTGCATCATTTGTAGTCATGAGAGATATCATAATTCTGGAATTGTTGAAATTATTCTAATTTTTTTTCTGAAAGATTTAAGGTTCAAGTTATTTGGAAAAGGAACTACATAGAAACGGTGACTGATTAACATAATTCTGTGAGGTAAGTAAACAGCACAAAATACATATCTCCCCATGCCTGTGGATTCATATTTTTACCTCATTTGCTTCACTAAGAGGTTTTCCAGTAATAAACAGCAAACAGCCAAGTTCACTTAGAGGGAGAATTTCAATATATGTGTTTGCTGAAGAGTGTAATCACATCAGAGTCTGAACTACATGAAAGAGAATATTTCTCTGGGTCACAGACCATTCTGCAGCTGTGTTACTCCACATAAATTCAGTTTACAAAACACCTCCCGTGGGGCTAAAACAGCAAGACTTTGACGGGGAGTGCAAATACACAGAGAGTCCACAACCCTGAGGGTATTTTATACAAAACCTGCAGAGATACATGAAGCTCTGATAAGCTGAGGAATTCCTTTGTGACCAGCAGAACCCTTATCTTTCTTTTTTGATTGTGTACAGCTATAGTAACCGTGAAATCTATCTAGGACTTCTTAAAAAAAAAATAAGGAAAACTGTCCAAGTGATCATCTTGATTTTTATATTAGACATTCGAGTAACTGAATTATTACTTTTGACAGTTTGCAAAAAAAAAAAAATTTTGCAATGAAATATGATTAAGAGCTAACTAAAATGGCAATCAATCTACATGGTTCGCTAAAATGAACCTCCAGACTATACAGTTAAATTTCAAAGTATCACACTTCTTTTTAACGTAACACGTTTTGTTGACATTTCTTTACCTTGGAAGAGAAGGGTTAAACCCAGAGCACGAGCACTGCAGATTTGGAAGGGAGCATTGCATGCTGCAGGGAGGCGAGAGAATGCACATAGTTCATTAAATAATGTGAGTAGTAATGAGGGTTTACACAAATCAAACAGTGTGTTAGGTAATTGTAATGTTGCTTTGTGGTAAACCACCTGTCAGGAAGCACTTCCAGCCGAAGACTCAATCTGCTACGGTGCCTCCAGACGATTTCTAATTAGTGTAAACTTCATCCGTGGCATGGAACCAACATATTAAAAAGGTATCTGGTTGTTTGGGGTTTTTTTGTAGTTTCTTTCACTCTTCTCCTCCTAGTACTGTGAAAATGACTTTTCCATATGATCCTTTGAAGAAAGCTCTTTTACCACAAGTACTAAGAGAAGCCTCCCACACTCATCTGAAAAAAACGACAACCTTTCATACAAACAGGGAAGAAAAGCTGAGCTCTGGGAACAGAAGAGTCCTAAAAAGACTCACGTTTGTCACCAAACGTAATCATTAACTTCAAAAGGTTAAACACGTGCACACCTCTGACACTGAAATGAAAGCACTGCGTGCCAATAAACATCACTGAAGTTTTTTGGGATTTGTTTTTTAAATATCAGACACGTTTTTAATGGTTGCCAAAGGTAGTGATGGATGCTCTAATAACAAAACAGCCTAAAATCAAAATCCTTACCCCCCAAAAAACCAAGATCGTTGGTAAGGTGCAAAGATGAGTAACTCAGGATAGTCGCACCTGCTGCATTCACAGAGGGACAGCCTACACGATCACAGTGGTACCCTCTCACTGCGCCACATCCACAAACCTGGAGAAGACAAAAGCCAAACGCCAGGACAGAAAACACCCCCTTTCAAGCAAAAAGGCACTGGCAGGAAGAAGTACATCTACCTTTAAAAGATGCAAGTGTATCTCCTGACATACAATTTCATAGCCTCTATCTTAAAGCAGTTTTCTTCCTTTTTTCTATACCTGGCTACAAAAAACCCCACAGTTCTGACAGCTGCCCCCTCTCCCTGCCCCCCAGGAACTGCCAGCACTAACAAGGACTAATTTCATAGCGGCAGTATCTTCACAGCTCTTCATTAGCCAACAGATCAAAGAAACCAGAATTATATCCTCTCAATTTTATATTACTCCAATGTTTTCTGAAATAATTACAGCTGTCTGCAACACCCTGGTATCTTGAAAATTAATGCATCTTTCCCCCCAAATCTATTCAACATGTGATTCAACAAGAACAAAAAAAAAAAAAAAAAGGGCAAAAATAGTTGAGCAGACAGGGTAACAAGGTCTGACACACCAAACCAAAGAAAAAGGCTTTCACCTATGACTCCAAAGGCCATAGAAGGCACATTCGAACAAGGAGCGCTCTTCAACTAGGAATCCTCAGGTCTGACGGACACTGAAAACTTTTCTCATTTAAAAAATCCCCCATACTTACAGGGACAATATTCCCTGCCTTGGAGCTCAGATTCAAAACACTGGATAGAGTTTAATTTTATTTTAGTAACTGAAAACACCCCTAGAAATACAAACAAAGCTGTTTGGATAAAACAGAATCCTACCTGACCATTCATCCATGTTTAAAGCCAGCTAAGTCTGTTTGCTGCTTTGTTCAAGCATATCTAACATTTCTATTACACTCTACCGTATTTCCTTTTAAAAGTAAAATAATAATAAAAAGGGATTAACAACTAAACTCTAAGAGAACAGCTGTTCTAATGAAACTTTTAGACACAATAAAATTAGAAAGCAGCAGAAGTCTTTCAAGAAACTTGAATATGTCAAGTACACTTTTTTTATTGTTAAAGGAGAATGTGAGCACGAATTTTAGTTTTTATTAATTTGTGGGGTAAGAAAAATCATTTTACTCATAAACTTACCCATTTGATCTAGAAATCACCTGACAGAATAACAATCAGATGCCATCAGATTGTTTACAGAGTTATTCAAGTAATACTGTTCATAATTATAAAAAGCCCAAATTCCTTAAGTCTGTGTAATGTACCTCATCTCTGATCACAGAGACAACTAACTAGCAGTAGGTAACTAGCTGAGGCATAACATAGGCTGTCTGGTGTTTTCTTCATCCCTGGAAAGCAATCAAGATGTGTGTGTGTGTCTGTGTGTGATGAGTTTTCCAGACTGCCTGGTTATATTCATTAACTCAAGCTGCACAGAGAGTATCTTTCACTCAATTAATCTCCAAGCACGGGGATAGCACTTGTGAATCATCTTGCCATTTCTCATTGCTTGGTTAGCTATAATTTTGTGCTCCACTACTGCTCACTGTTCAGAGAAGTTAGAACAATGATGAATGGCGGCAACTCTCATTACTGTTACTTTGGCATTCTTGTGACAACCTACAATGGGGTCTTTCTAATTAAAGCTCAGGAGAGTGAAGCTTCTCTAGTAATGATAGACTTTGCGTGCTCTGGCAAATAGTGAAATTTGCTCTAAGTTTGAACCTCCATTTCTCAGAAAACAGACTGTTAAATTATTTTAATACATCAGAGTTTAAGTTCCCACACCCACAGACACCTAACTGGGAGAATGTGACTGGATTTTGAACTGGTACCTCGCCGCCCTCCCAGGAAATAAAAAGTGAGCACCTGCACTGTACGTAAAATGCAACACCAACAACAGCAAGTGGAAGCAGATCTCCCATTCTTCAAAAATGAGAGCTGTAATCATGAGTCAAATGAAAAATACAGAGTCACTGCTGCTAATTCTGTAAGAGACAGCAAAAGCTGTCACAGAGATCAGCTGAATGACAATGCTGGAATTGGGTCTGTCACCTTCCCCGTTCCAGCATCTTTCTTCAGCCAGGAGATGGATTTATTCCAGGTATGCAGGTGACAAGGCAGAAAAGGAAAGCACTGTTTAGTATAGCATCTACAGAAAATACGGCAAGAAGTACAAAACAACCAGTTGAATAAACCTACTTCTATTTCAAGAAATTAAATACAAAAATGCAAGTTCTCTGCAAGTCCCACACTCACCCTTCCTTTTTTTTTTTATGCTTTGAAGTTGGAAACCCATGAAGTAGAAAGTTGGAGATATTTTCCTTTTTTTCAAGCTAGGTGCTCATCTTCTTTAGTCAAAAGTTTGACTTCAGAACACGAGAACTGCCAGTGAAGCATCAGCCCACAGGTCCACATGCAGGGCTCCTCCATCATCCTACAATAAGTAGCTCCACAAACTAGATTGATTTGTAATAAGAGTACTCCTTTTTGTTTATATTCAGGTTGCAGACTGCTATCATCATTATAATTCTTGGTTTGTGACAAAACAATTCTGAATTTGCTACTGGCCCTTTCTTTACAAAATCCGGGATTAAAACCTCAACCATACAAAATTATTTTTATAGCATGCCCAAATTTCAGGTGTAATAATGAGTTACAGCTATTTGAATTAATTCAAGGAGTCTGCATTTGCACAATGCTTTAGGGTCATGCAGTGGCCTGGAGTCCTTGGAAGAAGCCAGTTGTTCTCACGGTCTTTATATCCAATTTCACTCCCTACAAAGTATCATAGACCAAATACGTATAAGTAGGAGTAGAAATACAAATATTAGAAAAGTAGAATAGTAGAAATAAGGATGAGTTGTTAATCTCTTCAAGAAACCTTTTAAACGGGCTTTTAAAATAAATTATTCCACCTACCACATAAAACAGCACAAGCCTGACTGCAAGAGGCAGCTGATAATGAACTTTAATCACTTTCAGCCTGTGTAACTATTACAGAAAACGATTTACAAGCTCCTCAAATTAATCAATCCAAACAGCAGCTTGCACTTTTTATCTATTCACAGCCAATACTCCTAATTTTATCTAGAAAGACAAGAACGGGTATGTACACATAAGCCGCCACTGTCCTGGCCTGGAGGCACTGCTCGTTCGGTGGTACCATCATCCCTCTCCGACATGGCCCGGGTCACCTTCCTGGGCTCCACAGGCAGCTCCACAAAGCCCATCCGCAAATAACAATAGCATTGTGGTGCCAGGATACTGCCACAAACCCAACAGCACAGGGACGGACCACAGCTGAAACACAGCCCTCGGCTCCTCCAGATCTGCATATGGCCACAGGGGTAGTTCCTAGAACTAAATAAAATTTCCTCACTGCAGGAGACAACTTTGCTCCTCAGCAGCAGATTAGGGAAACCCCAGGATCCTTGAAAATAGCTTCTCGGATTCCCCACCACACAGTCAAGTGAGAGGAGGAACGAGCCAAATCACAGCTCAACAATGACAGCTGTAAATAGAGGTTATAGTTTAAAAACTTATATCAGTGCCTCTCAAGGTCTATTTAGTTAAGGATGGAAACAGATGTAGAGCCCAGCTCCTCACCTGGCACAAACCTCCACTGAAGCCAGTGATTTATAGGAGCTGTTTGTGCCCCGCTTTTCCACACACACTTTTCTTTTGGGGCTGCTAGGATTTAGACTGTAATTTTGCCTGACACCCAGTACCAGCCCACACATGAGGAAGCTATCTGCTTCACAGAAGACAACGATAACCAGAAGTGACAGCTTTCTTTTGCCACAGCATTTCATTTGCCAAAGTTATGCAGGAAAGCACTGCTATGATACCACAAGATGATGAGAAAATGGTATCTGAAATTATTCAACAGGTTGTGCCAGGAACTCTTAGCTAAGAGGGACGATACTTCCCAGCATGAAGATTAAAACCCGCTCTCAACAGCACTCAAGAGTTTGCCTCAGTTACTATTTTAGACGATCTGCTGACATTTTGGGATACGATCGCCTCCCCAAAAATTAGTGGTGTTTCACGTGTGTGATCTTTAAGACATAAGGTTCAAACTAAAATCAATCGTTTGCCAGATTTGGAAAAAACTCATGCAATCTCCTCTGCACATGTCGTAGTTTCGGCCAATGACAAGATGACAGATGCTTCCCCCCACCTCTCGTTCCAAGGAGAGGAAGAAGAGAGATAAAGAGATCTATTAGTTCAGAAAAAACTAAACTACTTTGATGAAATATTAATTATAAAAAAGGAAATAATGACATAGATACAATATATATAAAACCATATCAAGCTCCCAGGGAGATGTCACTGGCAGGCACTGGGGAAGTTCCAGGCTGGTCTCAGTGGCAAATGGGAACTGGAACACACTGACCAGGATCAAAGGCAGATGAGCTGACAGGGTCCTCCTCAGACATCAGTCATTGAAGAAAAAGAGCCATTGAAGAAACTCATAAACGATGGGAAAAATCTCCCAAGGTCTGGTAAACCCAACACGTCTTTATCCTTTTTATTTCCCATTCTTACTGTCTAAAAAAAAAAAAAAACCAAAAAAAACCAGCCTCTGCAGTGTATCATGATGTCAAACACCTTGAGTGCTTAATCTACACACAGAAATCAGTACAAGAGAGAGAAAACATTTGCCACATACACCGCACTTACGAAAAGCCAGCAGAGATTGAGAAACAAGGGTAAAGCGATACAAAACTTCAAAACTCCAAGAGGTACAAGCCAATATCAATATCGGAAACTACCATAATTTTTCTTTAAGAGGGCAGCTTGAGCAGAACAGCACCCGTGTAACAGATGGGAAGCGAGGGGATATACCTTGTTCCTTAGCCAAGATCTGAAACTCTCCACAGTGACACCATGTAAAGAGAACACACTCTGAACCATCCTATCTCAGAAATACATCTTGCTAGGTTTTGAAACACAGATAGCAGCACATCGATGGGACATTTTGTAAGACTGATAAAGTGATATCAATGAAGAAAATGAGAAAAATACCCACGGCCCTTTCCCATTCAGCTGCCAACTTTGTGCAGAGTAAGAGAGAAAATGTGCAACATCCACTGCTTAGCAGGGGAAATGAGGAGAAAGGAAGGTCGTGTGTAAAACAGGGAATTTGGTATCAGATGAAGAATCCTCCTGAAGCCCTTATGAAGTTAGAGGACAAAACTGCAGGAGAAAAACAAACTTGTTGCTCAACTGATTTAAAAACATAAGCAAGAAAACCCAAACAAACCTTTCCTGTGTTCACAAGCATGGCAGCCTCCTGTTTTCTCCACATGAATGAGAAAGAACGAGAAACCAGAGCAAGAATAGCATCATAACACTAAGACACAGGGAGGTAGTAATAATACATTTTTAAAAGCTCAGTTTCAAATTCAGGTGCATTTTGTTCCTGAAAATGAAGTTATTCATCAAGCTTTCTTTTTTGTTACAAATCTGCATACGTTAAATAACAACATATTTTATCTCACAGCAGCTAGCAATTATCTATTTAGTGCCTACCCAAGCTAAAACCACAATTTTTAAAGCAGAGTTGGCATGTATGTGTTTTTTGTGTAAAACCTAGCACAGAACAGCAAGGCTTAAATTGAAAGCTGTTGTTTCCTGAGTGACAATAAAATCTGAGTTTAGGTCAGAACTGTCATAAAACCAATACACCACATTTAAGTGTCAGATTTGGGAAGGAACCATAAGCAATACCAAGTAACTTGCACACAGCTGAGCAAATTCTTCAGCTTTTTACCTGTAGTGAGAAAGACCGACGCATTGACTGTCTTTCCCACAGCCGGCAGGCCAAATTTTAATCAGTTGCTTCTGTTTTAGTGGAAGTAATATGATCTTGAATGTTTAGGTGAGGCGTGCAAACACTGAAACCATGTTACCGATGCAGCATAAACATGAGACTACAGATAAACAAACCCCCAACCTGTAACTAATATATTGATAGTTTGTCTCCCTAGCCATTTCAGAACAGTTCAGTGACAAGCCTCATGCTATTCTTCTCTGGTCACTTTTTTTTTTTTAATCTAAATTCTTGCCCTGCTGGGTACAGTTAACAGAAATAACAGTATTTTGGAGAACATGTATTAAAATATTATTTGCATGCACACACAAAAAAAAAAGGGGTATATATTCAGGTACTGAAAATACGAAGAACTACCAATAACGATACAATGATTTACTTCCTTGTTTTCTAGTATATAATCCCTCCCATGCTTGCTTTGCCAATAAACACCATTTGTCCACGACCTAATTCTCGACTTCTCTGTGGTTTGTGCAATTTTTCTGTCTGTGATGTCATTCTCTTAGTTTCTGCTGTATGAACATGTTTCACCGTATTCAATGGTCACGATTTATATAAGTTATACAGCCCACTTGTCTTGACAGGCTTTGGCTTTCTTATGACTCTAATGGGAACATACTCACTGCCTTAAAAGTGTGCATGGTAGAACAAAACAAAACAAAGTGTTCTGCACTTTATAAAATAACTGCAAGGCCGAGTCACTCCGTTTTGACCATTTAGTTAATTTGCTCAGAATTAAGCCAATTCATTATGAGCAACAGATTTTCACACTTGATTTTAGATAATGACTTCCTCCACAAAGATTTTCTAGCACAACATTTGCTAATTAAACATTTCTGCAAAAGAAACCATCAAATGACAAAATATGAATATGGTAATAATTTCTCTCTTATTACAGATTTTTACTGTAACAGAATTCATCATACACAACTGGGAACGAGAGGGGTTTTTTTAAGTTATCAGTGATGAGACCATTTGCCAACCCCTGTGCACCGCAGGGTCACCTCTCAAGTGTTTTGTTCAGTTTTTAGTGGCCTCCACCAAACCCCTTTGAACCTTTCATGCGCCCCGTCGGTCTCCAAGCAGCCTAAATAGATTTGCACTCCAAGACTTTTCCCAGTGTTTTTCCTCAAGCTCAAATGCAGCTTAGGTTTCAGACTTCAGTCTGCCTTACTCCTACCTACCCAGATCCAGGTTTTAATTCAATTAACTCCTTTTGCTTACTTCTGTGGAGCACGAAACAGCCACACGCATATTCTGTTGAAATACGGAAAAAAAGAGTGCCAGTGGGTTAGAGCAAACCAGCAAGCACTGTGGCATTTTGGAAAAATATTCTGTATTCTGTGGCTATGTTATTACAGCCAACAGGCCCCCTACTATAATCAATAAAACAGTTTGTACCTCTGTAAACTGCCTGAGATGGCCCAGCATCGGTTTCCCCATTGTTTGTGTTTACAAGCCTGTCTTCAGATTTGCATTTATATTCTTGCCTCTGAAGAATTATAGGTTAGACCAGGTTTAGCAAGACATTCCAGTGCTGGGGTCCTTCAGCTGCCGCTCTCATTGCCCAGCTCATGCGACCGTCCGCACCCCTTGGCAGCTGACAGCAAGACAAGCGCTACAGCTACGGGGGGGCATTCAGGTGCGTTTTCCTGAAATTGCATCTCACTCCCTATGCCCTACCTACAGCGCTGCTTAAAGCCCACAGCTTCTAGAGAAACAGGACATATCCAGCCTGAGACGAAAATCCATGGGGTTTGATGCCAACTGTGAACATTAAAAATAAAATAGTATATACTTTGGTGACCTGCACTGAATTAAGGAAGTCAGCATTTAAATGTCAAGTTGCATAATAAGAGACACAAAGAGGCTTTAGCAACAATTCAAGAGGAAAGGGAAATTATGGATTTCTGTGTTTCTTGCCGAGCTGGATCACTTCCCCACACACACGCTGTTTCTCTGTCCCAAAAAAAACCCCAATAAAATATGTTGCGATACCTTCATTTTGTGGCGGATCTATTTTTCACCCAATACACATCTTCTGAGAAGATAAAAAACTGACAGTCTGTGGTTTCCATCACCTCACAGCATCGAAAATTTTTCCCAACTTCTGCAATAATGTGATTTATATAGGATATTCATTCTTATCTATAGAGAATACCTTATAAATTATACACATTTCCTAACCCACTTTGTCTTTATTTTGCAAGTGAAAGGTCATCTCATTCATTTACGTCAGAGAGAGCAAAGTCACAGCAGGGAAAAAGACAAACCTATGTGTACACACAGTCTTAATCTCATTCATAACCATATATCCACTTTAAACCACTTTTTATTCATTTCTATTTTTATACTCTTTAGGGAATAACAGGGGACATACTGAATAATGTATATAATTCCATGTCCGCTGTAATGCCAAAAAAAATACACTATTTCAAGATACATTAAGTAGCTTGCTACTGAGGCATACTAACACATTAGCAAAACCATTCCACTGAACAACATTGGAAAAATCACTGAACCAACACTGAAATTAAGAAGAACAGGATCTGGAAAAGTCTTCCACAAAGTGATTGTCTAGGCCATTTAAAACAAGCTGGCAACTCTCAAAGCTCTGGAATGTATCATAATAGTTTCAGTGTTCAGAACTTGGCTGGTGAGAAGCAGCAGCTAAGCCACAGGTCAACCATAGAAGACTACCTTGGACATGATCTGAAACAGCTTGGAAAACTTCCCAGTTGACTTTTTTGGGTGCTCAGCAAAGCCCATACAGGAATGAGCGCTACAGGGCTTGGTCTCAAACAGGAGCCTAACAGAAACAAAGGCAGCAGATGCTTCCTCCTACCCAAACTATAGTTTGCTCTGTCACCTTGCTGACTTTTCCTCCTCAGTGCTTACGTCCGACAGACTGATCATTGCCAAATCACCACCAAAGCCATTAAGCCTCTTCAAAACTCAATATTCCTTCTCGAACAATCAAAACCACAGATTGTTTCTTACTATTACTCATGACGCACTTGCCTTCTCCAATGGCACTGCTATATATTACAAAATGAAATTTAAAAAAGCTTATTACCTCCCACATGAAGTTAAATCGATTGTAGATCCGATGCAGCAGTACTGCTTCACCAGCGTATTTACCTACATAGTACAAACTCAGATATCACAGAGAGAGGCCTGAAACTTTGAAAGACACAGGTGAACACAAATCCCAGTTTTAAACTCAAATTTTCACTTTCAATCAAGAGATTTGGCAAAAATGGCTTAAAAATTTGTTTTGAAAAGTGTTCTTTCCTCTAGATTGCTCCAACCTGGATATCTCACTTAAAAAGACATTACCTAAACCTTGACCATCTGATGCACCATATCTGAATGTATCGCTATTTTCAAAAGCATAAAAAGGAGCGGCTGAGCCATGTGTTTAATGGGCATCTCAACAAGGACAACTGTGGCATTACCCTGTGGATGAATGACCTAATTAAATGAAGCAAGATGCATCAAGAATTGCAGATCAAGGGACAGAATTTCTTACACTAGCCACAAATTTAGAAAGAACTTCGCTGAAACAAAATGCAGCCAGAAAGTCATAACTCAGGCAAGGTTGCTCGTAAATATTTATGCACAATTGAATTAGAATACCTATTTCTCATCCAAACAAAGTTTATGCTCATTTTGCAGCGAGTTGTTTACTCTTTCACTTTGACTTTGTATGATAAAGCTTAGATAAAAGCATATGGCGAATTCTTGCAATTATAACAGTTTCATGATGTTACTTAGTATTCGACTTCCCATCACCCTACTAATAAACACTGAATTTTCCTACCAGCTGCATACCACAGGAGTTCAAATCATCTACTCACAATATAAACATTCGTTTTCACAGATCAAGATGCAAACACCCATAGCCTAAAGCGGCACGTATTTCGTAGCTTTGCTCAATATGAAAATAACCCATCGACGAAAGTCTCCTCATGAACTTCCTTGGCCTTCGGAATGAACTCTAACTTCTTCACCATGCAAGGTAAGATCCTGTTTCTCTATCCTTTACGTGCATTTGAATTTCCACTTAAAATTCATGAGGTTATTATTTCTGAAGGGCTACTTTGTTAAGACTGTATTACACAGCCACCTGTTACGGCAGAAAAAAAAAGGAATCCCACTAGTCTCTTATTAACAGCTTTCATTGTATTATATTCAAATTACAAACTAAGATGGCTTATGAATATTTCCTTTTAAATTAAAATACCCGTTCCTCATGTGAAATCGAGTTTATGATAATTCAGAGCTTATCTTCACAGTTTGATGTCTTTTTCCTTCCTTAGATAAACAGTCTGCATATTAACACATCAGTGATAAATGTCCTTTGACTTACTCAGGAACTTAAGTAAGATTTTTTCATTTATTTTTTTAAAGTAAAACAATAAAACACTGGGTGGAGGTGATTTCGTCTCCCCTCAAATTCTCATACCAGAGGAATTTTAGAGGCATTTAACCAGAAAACAAAAAACAAAACAAAAAAATCTTTCCCTCAGTTCAAACAAAATAAAATAATTTTTTGAAAAAGCGAACAATCCTTCTCATGATTCTTATACACTTTAACTCACAGCTTTGACCTGCGGCCAGTTTTGAAACTCTACGCACCACGCAAGAGGGCTTTCCTCTGGCAAGCTGTCCGCAGGCATTTGGGAGAAGCCACGTGCACACTCCCTCACAGCACATTTTCACCAAAATTGGACCGAGTCTCACATTTTAAAGCGAGGACTCAGGAGTAAAGTCCCATGAGTACAAATACCCTCCCTATTTAAACACAGCAGCATCAGCACCTTTTTTGGCTGTTTTCACTGGTACAACACCACCAAACCTGATGCCCTCCTCAGCGGCTCAGCTTCAGGAAATCATTCTCTTCCCTTCAGTGACTTTGGGTAAGATCTCCATCTCTCCCTGAGGCAGCCTCTTGCTTTATACGCCTAGTTACCATATTTTCATTACAAGTTTTCTAAGAATGTCTCCACAAGGACACAAGAAAACACATGAAGAACTTTAATTTGCCTCACTCTTGCATTTTTCCCGGATCAAAAAGGAGTCACTGCTGACTGACATGAAAGCACCAGGCACACCCTTTGTGCAAGAACAAAACTGCTTTTCTCTTCACGCAAGTTTCATGTATCTGCCTCTTAATCTCCAGTAGCTCAGAGACCATAATTCCTTCTTTAATCTCCGTAGGGATCACGCTGCTTCTTTGATAAAACAATTCTTTCTTTGTGTTTGACTGTTTTCTATTGCACTAACGTCATAGCTAGACAACTCATGTCACATCTTCTTTCCGTAAAACGCCGTCAGTCTACACAATTTCCAAGCCATCTTTTTCTCCACTTTATGAAAGTACTCTGTAGCCCTGGTAGAAAACACAATGCTATCCCTGTCACTCACCTTCCTGTCTCCAGCTGAACCATTTCTCAGTAGACAAACAACATTTCCTCTCCATTGGCTTTGGCCATGCTACTCCCCATATATTAAGTACTCACATTAACCTTATGTATCTGAATAATCCTCTCAAGACCCTCTTAATTACCTACTGAACAGTATTCAAAGTCTTATCTCTACCATGTGGTCTCCTGGTTACACAACCAAAGGCCAAAGATAAAGTAATTGAGGAAAAATAACAGGCTTGTTATTTAATTTATCACTCAACTCACATACATGGGTGTTAACTTAGATTTGCCCATATGAAGTAGAACAAAAGGCCACCATTGTGTTTTTTTTCCCCTCTCCTACGAAATATTTGAAATTATACCTGCTCCTCTAGGTTCTCTCAGGCAGCTGACAAGCGTTTAAATAATATCTTGCAAGCCAGCTGAAAAGCTAGGAGGAGCAACGTGTGTAGAGATTTGAGTAACTGAAACAATGATGAGCTCTGCAGGAAAATGAATTTAATTAAAGTTACTCATGCAGACTCTTAGCCTTAGAAATCTATAAATCTGAAAAATCATTTCCCTTTCAATTAAGTTTGTATTTGTCATTTCAGAGAGATAAAAACAAGTCCCCACTGACCAAGTTTTCCAATACTGAGCAATTAGGAGAAATACATAACACAGGACTGCAAAATGGTTCACATAAGAAAAATTCAGAAAAGCCAGTGAGGATCTACACTCCTCCCAAGTCCCACCACAGCCAAATGATTCCTTTTTAAAGTTAAAAGTACAGATGTATCAACTGGAGATATTTCAAGACAGTGTCTGTGTTATGACTAATACCCTGAGGAGGACTCACGTCACCTAACTCGCACTTCTTATATAATCACTGGGAAAAAAAATAAGTTTCTTTCAGAGGATTTTTTAGAACATCTGAATTAGATGCCTCATCTGAACTGCACTCTCATCCCCCCTTCTGGAGCCTGCAGAGACTCACCTCCTAGCCTGGCTGCCTCATCTCTCCTGCAGGAGACACAGTCCAATATATCAAAGGACCAGAATGAGCAAAAATTACGCTGCTGACTGCAGAGTCATTTATGAAGACATTTTGGACAATCACATTCAGCAACTTTCTGAATATTCACACAAGCCAGGAGATCGTGGCTCCTTGCAACAGCGCTAAGACTTCTTCCCTGCTGCACACTGGTGGGAAAGGTCGTTCTACAGGACATATCCAAGTCAACTTTGCTATGTCCAAATGAAGCTTCCACTGATGAACTATTCCATCACTGATTTTCCTAGAAATCATTTATTTCTTCCTCTCACCCCGCTGAGACAGCAACTTGTAAGGACTTAGGTTGAACTCCTGATTTCCAATTGTTGCAGTCAAATATTCCCCAGTGATCCCCCGAATATTCACCATGGCAGTGAGAGGGGAGTGCTCAGGATGTCAGGAACAGCTGCAATTAATAGTCTGTTGTTGTGTGTGTGCTCACCAAAACCAGCACTAATTCCAGCGAGAGGAATCAAGGGCTCATACTCTCTACTGTTAAGATTTTTCAAAGCTGTTTTGTGGTAATCACACACAGTAGAAACAGCCGTTAGCATTCACAGATGTGGTATTCACAGTATTCTGGCGGATCAGCTATTTTTCCAAAAATTAGCTTGAATGAAATCAAAGTTAATGTGAAGGTTCTCAGCTTTTCCCCTAGGCAAAACTCCCATTTAGCTTAGCAAGAACTGAATCAGAATCATGAAGGATTTAACATCGCTGGTTTTATTTGAAAGCAGGGATCCGATCCTACGATTTATCTGTGCGCACACACAAAACCCACACTCCGCTTGACCTGGCAGTAAGTTATTCATTCAGAAGGAATACAACGTTGTCTCTAAAAAGAGCTCCAAAGAGCGGGGAAGAATAGGTGTTTCACCTCATTCACCTCTCTAACAGTGGTAAGAGTAAATGGGAGCGATACGTGCAAAAGTTTCAGTAAACCACGGCAAAATCCATCCTTCTCTGCAGGAGAATTTAAACTGCCCAGCCTTTCAGAGATCTCACTTTACCATAAGCAAGGGCCATTTGTTAAACAAACAGGGCAGCAGGTCGAATATTTGGGATTTCCTTCCCTCCTGCATATTCTCTTGTCATAAAAATTACTACAGGAGTTTATGAGTGCTGGCTGTTACAGGGAACTTTGTCAGATGCGTGCGACTGCGACTCCCTCACAGGGCATGGAAATCCTTGTTAAATTAAGACTTTTTCAGGAGCAGGCTGGATCTATAACGAAGTTTGGAGCAGCGTGCTAATCCCCGGCAAAGAGGCATGGGGACACATGGACGGGAGCATGGGGAATACTTCTTCCAAGTAATATAACCTATTACTTCTAAGGAAAAAAAAGGAGCAACATTTCCCCCACACAGCCCCAACTTTAATGCAAATAAAACAGGACTGTGAAAATAAGCATAGGTATAAAAAACTTCTCTTTGAATTTATTTCTGTTGTAGCATCAGGTATGTTTACACTGCAGTACTCTAAAAGCTTAGATTTCATCTGATTTTCAGCTAGCATAACAAAAAAATCTTCATATTGTCTCATCTGAATGGCGTTAACACTTCGCACTTCAAAGGCTATATAAATCAGAGGAGACATCATTTGCTTATTTGGATCATTGCTTATTTCTGTAGGATGCAAAGCTCTCGTACAGCTGTTGTCAGCTCTGCAGATAGATTCCCCAGAAGAGCGAGGAAGTTGGAATGGTGGGTGGTATATAACGCCATAGGACTCCAAAAGGGCATAAAATAGGGTCACCTTTTATTTGCAAAAGAAGTGGTCAAACAAGATGAGAAAGAAGAGGGAACTGCTATAGACAGGGGAATTACATAGATGTTACATGCGGAATACGTACGTTAAGCAGAGCGGATTGCTAGTCCAAACACAGGGACTCCCTGAGCAAGAGATTCATTGCACTCTATTAGAGATCTGACATACAGCCTTGAGTCATTATATATGCTTAAAGTTATCTACCTGAAGAGTTATTTGTTTGCCTCAGAAGGCTGTAGCGACGTTGTTACAATAAAAATTCATTCCTTCTCATTTTCCAGGGCCTGCTCTAGGAAGAAGCAGCACAATAACCCCACTCTCCTCTCCTAACCTTTGACAAGCTTGCCTAAAATAAATACTCAAACAATTTAATACATGTACATTCTTCTGTAAAATGCTTGACCTGACATCCCTGTGATGTCCACACTGCTAATTATAAGAGAATGCAGTTTATCAAAGCATATGCTTTCCTTGAGAGTTTGTTTATACGCATGCAGACATTGTGTAGACTGTTGGGTATAGTTCATTAGCAACCCAAGATGCCCACGATTCCTCCATGCTCAGCGTGCTACACGTATTTTGACAAACAATTAATCAGAACTCAGTACTGCATCTGGCTTGTATTTACAGCCAAAGAATGAATTGGGTTGAAAAAGCATCTGAAAGGATAATACTTCAACCTGATGACTTTGTAGTTGGGTTTTGTTTTCCTGGAAGGAATCTGATAACATATCATGTTTGAGAGACCCAACAGACATTGAATTTATGAGCCTTTAGGTAAACAAAACATATGGTGCTTGCTATGTTCCATCTATGTGGTAATCAGTCATTTAGCAATAAATGCACAATAAAATTTGGCCAGCTTCTCAAGACACGACATCTGAGGAGATCAATTACTGACTTAATTTAGACAAATTTTTCATAGCAATTTTTTTCTTCATATTACATTATCTTTCCTGTTCCATGAAGTTTTCATTAACTCCTACAGAAAATAGACCTGGATTCTTCAAATCATAATATGGATGTAAAATATCAGTCAGTTTAGGGTATGAAATGATGGATTAATCTGAGGCAATGACCAATAATAGCTCCCAGTTGTTCTCTCTGTAATTATATTGCCAACACTGTCTACAAAACTATATATTGGAGATATTGTTATTTTACTGTTCTTTTAACTAAAGCTTCTCAAAAAGGTTCCCTCTTCCCAGGTCTCCAACCTAGAGCAGTACCTGCAAGCCCCTTGGACTTGTGATAGAGAAGGGAGGTCAGGATCAGTGCTGCTCCCAGGGCCTTGGACACCTCCCTGCCCAGAGGCGTCCGTGGACCAGACCTTGGTTACATACATGGTCAGGCACCGCCAGAAAGGAATTTGTCACAGAAACGTAGATAAAGTTTTCAGCTTAGTCAGACACACCTCCACTTCTTAATCACATGGCAAATCTTAAGAGGGGAAGGGAAAGGGAGTGAAAAATAAGAAAACAAAACAGGTAAAAGATCGCTGCATTTTAGTTCTACTCCAGGGAATGCCAAGTATTGAAATGCCACTTGGAATAAGTACCTAAATCCTCCCCATTTTTGGGCAAGATGCCAGCCTACAGGGTCATTTGTTTTGTTGTGCTAAGACAATGAAAATTCAGTTTTTCCATACTGAGAGTAAAAAATCTTCAGAAGACAACACTCAGAAAACTTCTCCATGAACTTTCTGATCAAATTATTGACTTGGGGGACACTGAGGACCATACTCGAATGCAGGTCAATGCTCTGAGCACTGAGATTTGGAAGAGCAGAGGGACTTGGCGAAGCCAGCAGTACCATCTCTGCCCAGGGACTCTCAGATGCTCCCAGAGGATGCTCACAGTGAGCAGGAGCAGAGCACCCTGACAAGCAGCACTTGGCTCTCAGAGGCCATGTACTACAGGAACCTCTTCAAATGCCAAGAGGCAGGGTTTTAAAAACACATGAATTTTCACAGCATGTTTAATAACATCAGCCCATTCAGGGTCAAGCAGCAACTGGCTACAAGTTTAGGCATGACAGAATTTTCTGGAGATTCATGTGCCCACTGGAAGCGTTCAGCAGGACCTTTGCTTTTTGGGGGTCTATCCTTAAAGCTCCAAAGATTCATAGGCCAAACTTTGGACAAGTCCGTTGAACAAGCTCTTCCACTCACGTTTCGTGCATGATTAAGTGCCTTACTGAATGAAGATAGCTAAATTTATTACTGAGACACATTAAATAAGGGTGATGACTTGGCAGCCGCATAGAGTCAAGTATATATTAATAGGTCCAGAAAATATTCAAAACTCGTATTAAGTAACTCGTCTCTATTCCACAGCACATATTCCTCAGATCTTCTCCCACTCCCCACAGCGCTGAAGCAGGCTTCCAGCTACAGAATTCTCCAAGAGTTTACATGAGGTCCGGGCAGCATTTCCCCACCCACGTTGCATTCAAAGCACAACTATAAAATAACAGTTTAACTGTACTGTGCCATATAAGACCAGGTAACGCTTTTTGGCAAGAACTAGCAACCAGCCATTGCTTTGTGTATGCATCCCTGCTTCCACCTCCAGCACAAAAACAGATTTCTTGATGTCAGTTTCATTTATTACTAAGATGTAGAACAGTGAGAAGTTATTAGAGACTTGAACAATCAATTTAAGCATTTTAACTTTGAGATCAGGCTCTTTAGCTACTGCAATTTCTGTAAGACAAGATGTTGCTAAGAAGTCTCCATAAAGTGAATTAGAGCAAATCATTTCTTTGTTCAGCTCAAATATGCTTAGAGGATAGTCTCTATATTATATTACATCAAGGGAATTTAGCATTAATACTTCAGTAACAGAAGTTGGGAACACAGGAAAAACTGTGGTAAATTACAAAAATTGAGATTTGATCCTGGTTTTATTGTAATAAACTTTCTTTAGAGTAGTGTTGCACCGAAGAAAGTATTTTTTCATTATTTTTTTTTGTTTTACAAATAAAGTATTTCATTTAATATCCCATATGGTGCTTAAGAGGCTGGTGTATGGAGTTATGATTAAATATAGCATTTGATGTACAAGCACTGCAGACAAGAGAACTGTTTTTATATATTGTGTTGTGGGGGTTTTGTTTGTTTGTTGTTGTTTTCTTCTTCAGACATTCATTGGTTCATCTACAGCGTCTTCCATTCTGTAGAGATTCAGATAGATACACACTTATAATTTAAAAACGTGTTCAATGCTGTAATACAGAAAACAATCTATATTTCAATATATGCAGGCTGTGAGCTTGACATAAAAGATAAGAAACAGATGTAGGTCCAGATGAAGAAGTGTGCCTATTGTGACGTTTAAGGGGCGATTTGGCACAAAAATAATTGAAGTCAATATGCAGAAAGAAAATCTGTCAGAAAATTGCAACGCTTGACTGAAGCACAGATATATCTTTAAAAAAAATTACATGTAGGCTATATGTGGTCTACCAGTTTAAATGGATTAGTACAACATCAGAATTCTTTTACTTTATTTCAGCCAAAGTATTCACTCTGAATACAGAAAAAGAAAATGCTCATTGAATCTGAAACTTAGATCTCTCAATAAAACTTTCATTTATTGAGCTGCTGGGCCACAGCAGCATTGCAGGCTCACCAGCAAGAGCATTGCGCTGGGACCAGAGAGACCAGCCCCTGCTGGGGGAATTCCCTTCCATGGAATTTAACAGACACACAAGAAACGCATCATCGCAACTGTACCCAAAAACAGGGATCCAAACAATTTTCAACACAAAGTTTTGCAATATCCATAATATTTCATAGCAATTTCATAAAGGTTCTAACAGGAGAAGTCGTATTTATTCTAAGTCTTAAGCAATAGCATCTTTCTACCACCTCTGATGAAAAGCGTCGTGCCTCTCCCATCCCAGATGATATTACCTCAAGTTATAAAAAGCTAAAACCTCAAGTTAACAGCAACCAGAAAGCAAATATGGAAAACCAAATACTGCTTCGAGTATTTCCTCATTCAGACCAAAGGATCTTATTTTTTAATGCCACCATCTTATCATTGTTCATACAACAACAATAACAACAGCCTGAACTCCTGGAATTTTTAAAGACTCCAAAATCCAAGAGACCAATCCTTTACCACAGTAACAGAACTCATCACAAACTTCCTAATGAACAACCTTATTCACAGTTTGTGACGGTACCGTCTTACTACTTCCTAGTAAATGTTAACACTTTATTCACACGTCTTGAACGTTTTTATGATTTGATAGAATTTATGCATACTTCATTCCCAGGTCTGTTTTAATAATCCCATTATGTTTCTCTAAGAGACATTTAATATTGCCTCTTAAAATATTCTTACAGCAGAAGCACTGTGTTTGCAATGTGTGTCACTATAGATAGAAAACACTGATTTTGATTACCTTGTTTCTTTAGGCCTAATTCTACTTACACATGGCTCAGAAAGGAACAGCTACTCATCCTCCAAGAACAACTCCATCCATTCACTGCTTCTGTAATGAGTGAAGCAGTCCAGAGAAAAACTACTGATTTTTCTGAATTCATGGGCATTATAACTGAAGTTCTTGCTACTTACCAAGTTTTAAACACAGAAGTGAGGAAAAAGCCTGCTTTCTTAGCCTCTTTATGAAGGAAGTTAAACCAAGACTGATGGAGGCTCAGCATTTGAGCACAATGCAAAAGCATGAAAGATACAGACTGCAATTTTGATTTGAACTTATTATTATGACTACAGCAGGAAAACAAAAGAAATACCAGAGAAGTAGGTCCAAGAATGACCACCCACCATTATTACTCGATAAACAACACTTGGAAAGTAGCCACAATTATTCAGGAGCATGAAGTATTTCTGTTCAGTGCCAGTTCTGCAGAAATTAAAAACAAGCCAAGAAAAGCTGACCATGATGTAACAAAGACACATATTTTTGGAAGGATATATGCCTTACTCCACTAGTACATGTTGAATCGCATATTATTAAGTTTACCGTACGATATCATGTTTGCAGGATGAAAACAAAAAACAAGCACATACCTTACCAGTGATATACAAGTTCTTTCTAGACAAGTCTGGAGAGGTGGGCCCATGCCAACCTCATGAAGTTCAACAAGACCAAGTGCAAGGTCCTCCATCTGGGTTGGGGCAATCCCAAGCACCTATATAGGCTGGGCAGTGACTGGCTTGAGGGCAGCCCTGAAGAAAAGGACTTGGGGGTGCTGGTAGACGAGAGGCTCAACACGAGCCATCAGTGTGCACTAGCAGCCCAGAAAGCCAATCGTACCCTGGGCTGCATCAGGAGAAGAGTGGCCAGCAGGTCAAGGGAGGTGATTCTCCCCCTCTACTCCGCTCTCATGAGACCCCACCTGGAGTACCGCATCGAAATCTGGAGCCCCTACTACAAGAAAGATATGGATGCGCTGGAACATGTCCAGAGAAGGGCCACGAGGATGATCAGAGGGCTGGAGCACCTCTCCTATGAGGACAGACTGAGAGAGTTGGGATTGTTCAGCCTGGAGAAAAGGCGGCTCCGAGGAGACCTTATAGTGGCCTAACAGTATCTTAAGGGGGCCTACAAGAAAGCTGGTGAGGGACTTTTTAGGATGTCGGGTAATGGTAGGACTAGAGGGAATAGATTAAAACTAGAGATGCGACGATTCAGATTGGACGTGAGGAAGAAGTTCTTCACCATGAGGGTGGTGAGACACTGGAACAGGTTGCCCAGAGAGGTGGTAGAAGCCCCATCCCTGGAAGTTTTTAAGGCCAGGCTGGATGGGGCTCTGAGCGACCTGATCTAGTGGGAGGTGTCCCTGCCCAGGGCAGGGGGGTTGGGACTAGATGATCTTTAAGGTCCCTTCCAACCCTAACAATTCTATGATTCTGCAGTCCATGAGGTTGACTCTAGATTTAAATATCCCATTTAAACACCTCTTGTTTAATAAACAAATGAGATCAAATACTGTAAACCAAATTTGCTTCTTTCAAATTAACAGTTTTTCTTGCTTTTCCTTAGAAACAGGAATTAGTATTGGCTCCTTCAGATGGCACTTTATTTTGTAGTATGAGTTCAACATGAATCTTCGATCATTCCCTGCTGCTTGCAGCAATTTCAAACAAGCTCACACGCTTTTAGCACAATTCTAATTAGCTTTGTTCTTACGAGTGGTGAACTTGTTTCAGTCCCATTATATACATGTTAATTGTTATCTTAACAAAGAATAATGAGTTTGCAAAAGTAATAGTTGTTTGACATCTATTTAAAACATCCTTTAATCCTCTGGACTAAAAATAATTAAAATGTGTTTCGTTTTGGAATTATTTTTAGTTATCACTACCACGTTGCATTTATATTTAGATATTGTTACTTATGTTATCTGTACAGCATTGTTTTCTAAGGAATCACCCCTATAAGAAACTGGCTGGAATTCACGGGGCAGGGGGCAGGCAGAGAAGAGTTGTTTGTTTTGGTTTTGCAATGTCACCTCTCACTTCTTTATAATATATTTATTCTGTATGTGTGTGTGTGTACATATATATGTGTGTGTATATATATATAAAAAGCTCAAAAGCCAATAAAATTAATAATTGTTTCACATTTTTCAGTCTCTGGGCCACCTTTACTCCCAGTAGCTGAAGTTTTATCATTTACAGTAGTAGGACACAAAGGCACCTTTCCAGAAGGTCACCAAAACAAAGTTCTAGCTCTTTAGGAGCTCGACTAGCTTCCTGCACAGACAAGTCTGCACCCAGACAGGCTAGGAAGAAAAAAAAAAAAACAAAAAACAACTTTCGAAAGTCTGCTAACATCAAAATTCCACATACAGTATCCACGTGATGCCAAAATACTATACCCAATTGCAAAATAGTGATGGCTGGCAAAAAATGTAGATAAGTAGTTCTTCCTCTTAGAGAAGTGGAACATGGTAGTTTCATAGCCTCAAAATTATTTTCCTAACTCTTATGGAAAAAAACATGACTAGAGATGTTGAAAACATCTGAAGTTTTGGAGTGAGCTTCATATAAAGAGCCCCTTCAGCCCCACACATCCACAAGGGTCATTCACTAGGCATCACTGCAGGAAAGTGCAACTTAATGAACCATACCTTCAAATGTCGTAACTACTTCCTTCTGCCACAAGTCAACTGCTCCTTTACACATTTATTTACTGGTAAATATCAAGACATTACTGTGACAGCTATCTGAGGAATAATTATTCAACAGCAATTTTTGCTCACCCCCAAGGAGTCACAGTATAACCAGCCACTAGAAAACTAACACAAGACTGCAGTATTCGGAAAGACACAGCACCTCGGAATTAATTGTTACAAATTCTTCGGGATTTTATTGTATCCTAGAAGAGAATATGAAAGGCAGTAATCCCAAAGTCTCAATATTTGATACTCTTTCCAATAGCTGTGGTGATAACACAGTAGAAGCATATATTTTAAGTGAATGAAAGAGAATTAAATCTGAAACAATACAGTAGCTGAAGAGTTCAGAGCCTGACTTGCTATTAGCTCCTTTTTCTATAATTAGGCACGCCCCAGGAAGCCCAGAAAGAGCAATTACATTTGCCTGAACCTATCTGAGTGAACCTGACCTGATTTAAGCACAAAGAAGAACAACCGGATTTGTGATGCTCACATTTTCTTGGAAGTAATTCTTCTTTCTACTGTAATTCACTGCAAAGCCTTTGGTCTCAATATATCCAATGAACTATGGTTTTCACATTCAATATTCATGAAAGTAACACAATACAAAAACTCATATTGTGTTCATTTATCTCACATTTATCTTTAAAAGGTTGGAAAATTATCACTTACCTACTGATTGTGTACAAATGAAAACACTTGGTTACATGACTGAATCAGCCTAACAAGTGTGAAGGCAAATGTTACCACTCTTGAGTCACTCACCACAAAATAAGGTGGATTGGTTGGCTGAAGTCACTCAGAGTTTCTGATTCAATGAAGTCACATAGCAGCTAACATGTCGCATCTTCCCAATTGCAAATAAAGATCTAGAATATTTAATTAGTGACAATGTCAATAAAACTCCTTTGGTATTACTAATCCTGCCTCAGACGACAATCCTGTAACAGATGTTAAACTTTCATAATTCATAGAACTGCTTTCCATGAGAAGTTCTGACAACATGCAACTTCCCCTCCTCTTCCTCCAGCTCTCAATCTAGAGGCTAAGGAGAAACCCTAAAACATGCTCCAAAAAAAGTTATATGGTAGTATATTAAAAACAGTTTATATTTTGAAAGATAACAACCAACCTTATCCCAGTTCAATAAGCAAGAACAAGGAAAAAAAGAGAGGAGTTAATTTTGACTAAGTTAATTAGACACTCCCTCCAAATTCATTTAAATGCATCTGATGTGAAGGGGGTGGATGAGGGGGACAGTTCCTGTAAACATCCAGGTGTTCTTTTTACCTCAGCTGATAAAACAATACCAGGATGCCTCTTCATGTTCAGATGCCACGCATCCTTGGAGAGTAAAATTGCAGACAAAATTTTCCTCCAACTTCTAAAAAGGGTTTGGGGCTGGGGTGGGGGAGAGGAGAAAGGAGTAGATGGGACGTATTTTTCTCTAATAGAATGCAAGCATCAGGTAACATAAACCAGAAAGTGGCTTGTTGTCTCTGAAGCAAAGAAAACTTCATAGTTTGGGTCCCCTTCCCAGTTCGTTAGCATAGGCTACAAGCGCCCAAGGAAAGCTCTGCATATGAGCTACCTTGATGGCATGAAGCCTCCAGCATATCCTACTGCCATAACACAGACAAGAATAAAAGTTTACCTTCCAGCTCAATTAAAGGAATCTCATGCTTGTGTCAGACTCAAAACTTTGCTGAAGGCAGAAGCAGGAAGCCTTGTAAACACGTACTTGTATACAAGAACCTCACCCACAGACCAAAAAAGGGAAAGTCAGCATAAATCTCTAACAGCTGTAGAGTTTCAGAGCACTGTCAACAGATTTTTAGCATGTTTGACACTGCCTGCCTACGACACAAGACAAGGCTGAGACTGCATACACAAAAAAAAAAAAAAATACTTCCCATAACGTATTTCTCCTAAAGAATTATTGCAAGAAAGAAAATTGTATAGATACCTTCCTGTTAGCTCTTAAATGTAGAAACCACAACACCAAAATAATACCCCATTGGAGGGTTTGAAGAGTGAGGAAAAAATAATTAGGCTGACTCTCAATAAAAAGAAAACATTAAAAAAAATAATTAGGCTTTTCAAAATTAAGGCAAGATCAAAACAAGCAAGAAGTAAAGTGCTACGCTTTTGATTTTTTTAAAGCTGTATCCCCCACTGAGCCACCTTTGCAGGAAAACATCTTCTGCATTTTACATTCCGATTAGTGCATTAATCTTTTCTAGATTATTTATTCATATTTAAAAGAGTTTGCTTGTTCCATTTTGTAATTTGGAATTGCATAGGAATGGGGGAGAATGTAACTGTATATTCCAGGCATTGCAAAAGAAGATGCAGACACCTTTATTTCTCTTCAGACAGCATTAACCACCTTCTGAAGTTAAGATTGTTCAATAGTCATACATGTAGTGGGAAAAATAATTGCTTTAACCTTCATTATTAATAGAAATGGGGAAAGCCCCGTTTTTATTGGTTTGCCTTAATGCTACTTTCTCCCTTGAAAGTGATTCTTTCAAAAGACAGATTCTCAGATCAAGATTCACAGACTACCAGGAGCCTATGGACAACCAAGAGATACTAAATGAAGCATTAACTTCTGCTGGCTTTGAAGAACGTTTTAGAACATCATCTTAGCTTCTAGAGTTGAGAGCCAGTGGAAGAAAACAATAAACATCGTTAAGTGACACTGTGTATCCAGCTACTCACACTAACAAGAACCTTCCCAGCTGACAAGATCATAGAGGTGTCAGCTGAAAATGTCTCTGAAGAGCCTCAGCACAGCCTCCTGGCAGAAACAAGGACATCACCAAGACAGGAGATGTTCACCAGGGGATTCGTTCAGCCAAGGTTTAACGCTTCCCCAGACAAAACATGCCCAGCTCCCTCAGCCTCACAGGTCATGTGCCTCAGGCCATCACAACCAACTTCGGAGCCTTGCACCCCCAACAGCATTTTCCTGTCAACCATCCTGTGCTGGACGTCCCAAAGAGGACACAGCTTCAGCCAGTTTGATAGTCCAGGTTTGTGTTAGGGTTCTGCCTCTCAATACAGAAGGCAATAACCAAGGTGTAAGGTATTTTGTAATGGAGAGTCTGATTTGGAGTAGACTCGAAGACAGGAATAATAAGAATGTCTTCCTCTTATTTTGTTTCCCTGCACAGTTACTCCGCATTTCTAGCGCCTAAAATACCCTTTCCACCTCTTACTCAGTGTAAACAGACACAGTCTTGATTCCTACAGGGAACCTATAGAAACAATAGGTTTCTATTTCTATAACTAGTAACAAAAAACCCACACTAGTATTCAAATTTATTTTAATTCTTGTCTGAAATAATCAAAAGTAAATCACTTCCTCCAACATTTTCGGCATCTTAAGGATCTTAACCAAACAAGCAGGAGGAAATCCATTACAACCCACTCAGCAACTTGAAACAGGCAATCCTCATGACTGCAGCTGAGCAAACTGATAATAATTCATGATAAAACCCTCCTCCTATCTGCGTATTATCTGAAAACAGATGGAAAAGACAGCCAAACAAACATTAACTGAATAATTTTTGCTGTGCCCTTACAACACCAACAAACGCCAGGTGAGAAACCACATGGTAAAGTTTGAGGCTGCTTTGAAAGAGCATCTTGATAAAACAGCACAGGTCAGTTCTGACCAGATGCCTGCTTGGAATGGGGTCCCACCAGTGGGAATATTTGTAGTCTCTTTCTCTATAATACATGTGCATTCACAAAAATCCTTATATTAACAGAAGGCATTTGTGTATGGCTTCAAATGAACACGAGATTTTTGCAGCATTTTCCCAGATGGGTGAGTAAACCTCCAGTGTTTAGAAATGTCTCCACAGCAGTCAAACAACTTTTCTGTAAAAAATGGTATCTGGTTTCTTTCAGTACTTAGCAGCTGAGGTGATTTGTCATCTGTTAAAGCATAATGATAGAACACCGTGATCGCACAGGTCTTCATAACACAACTTTCAAAGCACTCTTCAGAGTATACTTTGATCAAAATGTTTACAAGGCAGTAGCTTTACAAGAAGTTCACAACCATCAATCTTTATTAGGGTTATTTACCCACACTGAAGTAGTAGGGTGTATACCTATGAAGTTGCACTTCTAATCCAGATATTAAATATCTATGTTTTTTGTGTTATTCTCAAAAAAGAAAGTTTTCATTAAACCCAGAAGACAAAAGACAATACATGGGGCTTCTCAACCTATTTCTAAGGAAAGCCTGAAATTACGAACAGTCACAGAAAAAGGTCTGCGGAGAAAGCATGCATAACTCACTACTTTTAGTGAAAAAGTACAAGGAAAAGAATAATACTTAATGCTTGGGAAAACAAAAACATACAGAACATGATTTAACATAACTATAGCAAATTGTTGCAGCAAATATTGATTACGCTTATGTTTCTCAGTCTTCACAGCTCTGATTTCAATTATTGCAAAAGAACTAAGATTTCATGACAAAAGAAAAAAAATAAACAACACAACAGAAAAAGAAAACCTCTAAGAAAGCCACCATCATTTTAATATAACTATGATTCAGCTGGAAGACATGAAAATATGCACAGCAGAGCACATCAACTAGCTGAGAGAAAACAACCAGGAATACAAACAATGAGTCAGAATGAGAGACTTGATTACAAAACCCTTGCTGTTCTTCAGAGGGTGCACCAGTAAGGACTGATGTAAAATCTGACCAAAGAGAAAGCTTTACAAGGTGATTGCACTGAAGATTATTATTTTCTGACTCTAGTGGCCATTACAGACCGTGCCTGTCAAACATCAATATTCTGCAATTCATCTTATGAAGTGCCAAGAAAATAAGACAAGCAGAAGTTTGTTTTTACATAGAAACACGTTATTCAGGAAACATAAAACAAACAAAAAACCCCCATACACTCATGCATCACTTCGCTTAATTCAGAAGATACTTCAGACTTCATTTTCCTCTCTCACTGACCACACTGATTTTAACAAAGCGGCTTGTATTTAAAATGAGGGCAGAGAAGCTTCATTTTACAAATTGCACACCTGCTCCATACTTCAGATTGGATTTTATGTGCACATATGAATTTTGGTAGCAGAACAGCAAGATAAATACCCATAATTCAGTTCTCTCCTTACTCTTTCTACTTGCCTACTACAAATCTCCCTACTCCTTTATACCCTCATTGCAGGCTTAGGTTGACAGCCTTCTCTCCTCAGCTCATGCTGATTTAATACAGCCGCAGCACCTCTCCTCTCCATCTCTCCTGAAATCCCTTCCTTGCTTCTTAACAACCCCCAACTTTCCTATCTACTTCTACTTGTTATTTAATTCTAATTGCATCCCCTTTGGAATGCATTTGGGTTACACATTGTAGTAAATACTATATAAAGAAAACTGTGCCAAAACAAGAGGAAAAGAAAATAATAGTTTTGCATGCTACTGAGATAAAGCCACTAAAGAAGAAGTATTTTTATATACAAGTATTACGCATTAACAAAAGGAAATATTTTTAGCGTCTATATTCCCCAGTCTGTACTGAGAGGATCTGTTCTCTGATAAAAGAAAATATGAAAAATACTTCTTACAGTTCAAATTTGCTTAGTTGGAGTAAGTTATATCTTAACAGATTACAACTTTCCCGTATCTTGCCTTGCTTTCATTCCAGATCTCAGTGCATAATACACTACCAAGAGAGATTATCAGGGGATGAAAAACCCCTCACAGACTCTGCACAAGCATTCCCCAAAACTACCTCATTGCCAAGGTCACCAGCAACTCACATTCGTGCCACATTTCTCTAGGCTATTAGAATGTATTTCAGAGATGGAAAAACAAAGCTGTATTATTGGAGTAAGAGGAAGAAGCAATTTCACAGCAACAATGAAGTCCTTTTGCTATTTTACCTAAGCAGTAGAATAACTTAGCAAGCATCAGAAAATAAAAACAGAAAAGAGCACAAGTGATATTGAAAACTGGGTAAAATATATATGGGAATATTTCCAGCTACCTGGTAACTAAGTCACGCTGTACAACTTCAATGTCAGTCTCAGTCGATCACCTGATGACAGATTAAGAGGTATTCTCTAGGCACAAGTAGGAAAGGAACTAAAATTGTATACTAGTCATAAGAAACAACTACAGTGATAAGTGTATGCATGTCATTAGATAGTACTATTTGAATCCAAACATATCATTCACCTACGTCTGACACAGCAAATACATGCTGTCCATTTCAGATGTCTGATTTTTCAAATAATTCAAAGCTGAAAAGCTTTAACATTTATACTAAGTTTCTTTTAAACTACCAAAGTTCGAAGTAGCTACCTACAACCTATGGCTACTTTTTCAGGAATACTAAGCAATTTAACATATTTAACTTTTTTACTGAGATTTCACATTTTTAAGAATCCAGTTGTGACTAAGCTTCTTGTCATCATTGTTTTGGATGCTGCATCCTGATTTATGTAACTAGACATTTTTGTGCTTCTGTACATGCACAGATGCCTGCTTGGTCATAAAGGTGCCAAAGACAGGAAGAAAAATTATGTACAACTACCCAATCAGATTTTAAGGAAAAAAAAATTATAGAAAAACAAACTCAAGCAGACATAAAAAGATGCAGTTCTTCTGTGAATAAACACAAGTGCGACGGAACAAAGTGAACTGTAGAGTTTTAGTCTCAAATTCTTTCCAGGGTTTGAATTTCTGCAGAATGCAGACTGAACCCACACTTAAACTAAGCTGACAAAGCTCAGGCATCACGATTTGCTTTTGTGTACCTGGTACTTTTCCAGAAAGCAATGAACTTTTCTTTTGTAAACTACGTTCACCAGGGCAAGACTGGACTTTGAGAAATCTGTTCATGGCTTCCCACCAAGAATATGCCTTTTTTCCACAACAGTGCACTCTTAACTTCATGACCTTTTTCTCCCAAGTCAGTATAGGCTGCCATAAAGAAGCTTGCCCTTTTAATAAAGACATTACAAGGGAGCAGGAAAGAAATACTAAGAGCAGAAAGTTTAAAAATAAAAAAATAATTTCAGAACTAAAGATTTGTAGGTTAACAGGACTATTTTTTTCCTATTTAAACTAATTCAAAACCTTTTAAATAATTGCCATTACACCACATAGAGAACTGTCCATCGCCACTTGGAAAATAGCATCCCTGCTGCTTTCAGTCACACTTCTCAAACATTACACATTTTCACCCATGAAATCAAGAAAAAAAAAAAATACGACAGTTTGTATGGAAAAAAACAACCAAAGAAACATATTCCCATTTTCACTACATGGGATACTAAATACCTTCAAACAATTTCAGAAACCTGTATTATGCTTCCAACAATTTAAGCTTCTATATTTAACTATTTTTAGGGAAAACAGAAAGGAATTTCAAATATAGTACTAAAGATCTTATCTGCCTAATTGTGAGATTCAGCTGTAGGTTGTAGTCTCTCTTATGCTACTGGTGTGAGCTACCTGGACTGCTGAACACCTGGACTGCTGAACACCTGGACTGCTGAACACCTGGACTGCAGGCTGCTGTCACTGAAATGCAGTTACATGGAGGTGAAACTTCCGAGCAGAGTTGGATAAAACATATACAGACTCTAGAGGGAGTTCTAACTTTGCCATATTTTTCCCCTTGCAAAATTTTTATCAGTAGTTCAGAACAAAACAAAAACACACAAAAAAGGCTAAACCATACATGAAGTGTCTTTTGGATGTCTGCTTCTTCCCCCACCCCTCTGGTTTTGGGCAGAGTGGGAACTGCCTAGCATACTCAAACATCTGCATTCAGCTGATACTGATGTGTATTTCAGTTTCATTTCTCACCCAATCATGATGTATTCGAACTCCTTTAATTCAGTTGTTCTTGGGTGACTTTGGTGCACCTTCAGTCTGAATACTTCACCAGTTCAGGCAGCATCTAAAACATTTGTGATATTTAATGAGGCTGAACTACACTCAGATAGCCAGTCTTTAAATATTTAACACAACAAAGAAGTTGTAAGGATATTTCCACCAACATAAATTAGCTCCTTTCTAACGCAGTAATGCTGCCTATGCATTGCTGTTGCCAATTTAGAGAGTGTGTGTTGCTGTGCGTTAGGCTGGGACACACAGTAGGGTACCCCAGCAGGAGAATAGCTGTGTCACAAAGACAGCCACCACCTCTGCCACGCTCTCATCGATCCCAGAACTAGCTTTTAGCTTTGCCAGGCCTCTTGAAGCAAGGGGAGTTGTTTGGCATTATGCACTTGGCAAAAACGTCCTCAAGTTGTAAGAGGAACTACTACAGAGCAGCCAAGGATGCAGCTGTAGTACCTGCATCATCTCTCCTCATACAGCATTTCACCCCGGCCTTCCAGGACTGAAACAAACCTACTTTCTTTACTGCTCCGATTGAACTTTAATAGCTCACAAATACAGCAGACTGACCACTGGATATCATGAATCCAAAAAAAAAACCCCAAAAACCAGAAGATGACAGTATACGTTTCCAGTATTTCTTTATATCGAAGGTAAGCTTAAGCAATCTAATATCGCAGTATTTTTCTGCTCTGAGGCACAGCATCATGTCAGCTCATCCTAGCTGAAGGAATTCATAATTGGAATAAAGGCTGGTAAACCTTTATTACTGTGTCTTCCTGTTGATCTAACATCTACTTTCACGTTTGTTATTAAACAATGTTTCAAAAAACAGATTAAAACTTTCCCCTTCCCCTTTTGGTAAAGATGACAGTTTACAGTGAGGAAAAAACCACCAAAATTCACAAACGCACGCATTCCTCAGGAAAGTCTTCTACCTGTCCACACATTCATTAACACCAAAAAAAAGGGTGAAATTTACACATCAGTTTTTTCCTCAGAGGATAAACATAGCACATTGCATGGACATAACAACAAACTATCTGTAGAAAACCTGAGATGACTTCTAACAAACTTCCATATGTTACCAGAGAAGAAAGAGGTACACTTTAGACAGCTGTCCACCTCTCAGCCTTCATCTCTCACTTCTACAGCATTGTGTTGCTACTATAGTATCAAAATCTACAAAAAAAACATTTGTATAGATATATAAAAGCTATGAGCTATAGCTGCCCCTTGACCACTTGGTGGTTTCATTTTAATTCGGGGAGTAAAAACAGTCAAAACCTAAACATTGGAGCAATGGCGGGGGGGGGGGAATAAACTGCATTTAAAGTGATTTTTGAAGGAGCAAAAAAAGTGTGCTCAGCCAGATACTCTTTATTTTTAAAGTGCTCTTTCATCCTATTATCACAAACTTCACTCTATTTCAAGTCATTATTGCAGGATGCAACTCTGCTGAACTTGGGAGATCTTTTCAGGCATCAGAAATACCCTTGCTGTCAGCATTCGCCTGCTGAAACCACTGCAAGTGCAGAAGTCTTCTTTTCTATCTTTCTGCTCCACTTCCAAGAGCTGTGGATAATCAGAAAAAGACCTGCAGTACAAGCTTCAGAGGCATTTCTGGGGTGATTTAGGTAATTATATGGCAGGCAGCACAGAAGTCTGGTGGAGGAACTCCAGCAGTCCTGTCCTTTTGCTCTTTCCATGTTTTCAAACCATCTCCTTGGCATCCAGAAGTTAAGCGTTTGTACAAAGTACGCTTCTTTCTCCTCAATATTGATTTAAAACCATTTTTCATAATAGGCTCTGAACAGCGAAGGGAAAAAAAATTATCTTCTGTCAAAAAGAAGCAATGAAATAACAGACTGGCTGAAAACATGTATTCCCTAAACGCTGCTGCTCTGCCATCCACACTTGGACAAAGACGCTCGCACTTAAGTGAGCCGCATGAAGTAAATTGCCTATTTGCGTAAATATGCCAAATGACTACTTATACACTTTATACACTTGATGACTGGTCACAAGCTGAAGCATTAATTCCTAACTCTAGATCACAAGCTTTTTATTGGTGCTGGCACAGACTCTGACAGTAGGAAAGAGTTTTCAGGGCACTGCAATGCTGAAAATCAGTGCTCTACAGAGGGGCTCATGAAGTTGTTTGAACAGAGGGGTATTTGCCTGAGCAAGCACCACAGGGCTGTTAGGGACAGTAAGAAAAACCACGCTTAACAGGCCTTCGCCATCAGTAATTCAAATCAGTAATCACGCCGTTAAACAAATACACAGAATTTACAAGGACTTTGGTTTTTGGAAAGAAAAGTAGTTTTCCTCCTAAGAGTTATGTTTGATAATATTGCAATTACACTGTTAGCATTTACACCTTTGTATGCTAAAACGTCACCAGACCTAATGGTACATAAACACATGTTCTGTTCAATACACAAGCAAGTCTGCCAAACAGTGCATAACAAAATCCAGAGTTTTTAAATCAAAATCAGATTAATGGTTAGGTTTTTTTGGTTTGGGGTTTTTTTTTTCTTTGGTTTGGGTTTTTTTTAATTTGTTACACCTTCAACATATCTGGGATACAGCAGGTCACCTTTGCTGCCTCTGAAGAGATCCACAACTGCACTCGAGTTCAAACCGCCACTGCACTATGTTAGCATGTGGTAATCCAGCTCTCTGGCTGTCCACAACTGCACTGTAACATTCTGATCTCTTACAGTACTGAGGAAAAAGTGACCTTTAATTTACAGTTGATTTTTACAATCATTTTTAGTAAATGATACTTGCACTTGAATTATTTTACACTTGCAAGCCAATGCATTTCAGTGACCGCTGATCATCAATTTGTGTAGTTTATCATTTGTTACGAGACTCTGATGGCTGTTTAATATGTCCTAAACATAACCTTGAGACAATGGGAGCTTAAAGCATTTCATAATTATATTCCTCAGTAGGACGCAAGTTCCACAGTTGACATATGGAAAGACCAGACTGTTCGTCCATTCAAAATAAACAAAAATATTTTCTATTCTTTCAACTGTTCACTACTGAACATTTCAACTGTGTTTCACTGTAAAGCACTCCAAGACTTTCTGAAGAGCACTTCGTAATTTCCTCCCACTTTTAAAGGGATATAGAAGAGATACAGAAATATAGAAGTACAGCTGAAGTAGTGGCACAGTAAGAAAAATCTCAGCATCCTAAAGACACCTATGACTTACAATCATATCACGATTACTATCCAGCATCATTAAAATGGGATAAATAATTCAGACTGTCAATAGATCAGACCCGAATGATATGCTTTATCATCACCTCCCAGCAACAGCCTTCCTGAAAAGCTTTGTCAGTTAAATAACTCCAAGTGATTTCAGGAGACAGTGACCCTTCAAGATGCCTAAACCTTTACTATAAAAACCACCCAGCCGCTCATCATGCACACTCTACTGAGGTGCTTACAAAGGTTTCATGAATAAATGGATAGTTGTGGCTCAAGGCACCATAAAGGACAAAACTCAGCAGCTCCCTTCAGCTGGGAAGCAACAGAGAGAAATACTTTGACTTGTATATGCACGGCCAACTATAAATCGGTAAAATTGCTTCTGAGCTTCTCTTCCAAGCCTGCACTCAAGCAGTAGTTCATAGGCTGTCTCCTGCAGAAGAGCACGCAAAGATTTCTAAGCCCAAGAAAGGACCTGCAAAAGCTAAGTAGATTTATAGACGAAGCAGCCCATCGACAGTGGAAAAAGTCAGCTTACTCATTAGTCTGACTGCATATAGGGGAAAAAAGGAAAAAAAAAAACCAACTATGACAAAGTCTTCTATTAAAACCATAGCAGTGGTTAAGATTAAAGTTAACCTCCAAACCCTCTTAGCCTGTAAAATACATACTTTTATTTTTAAGGTGTCCTTTCACTCTATTGCCCAAGCTTTACAATTGTTCAAATCAGCATTGCAAAAGCCATCTATGTGGATCTTAAGGGGATTTGGGGGACATCAGAAATACCCTGCACATCCGTATTAGACTGCTAAAGCTATTCCAAGTGCAGAGGTTTTCTTCCCTGCTTTTCTGCTCCGTGCTGTGGTAAAGCTGAGGTAATGGGTTAGGTACGTTTAGTGCCTAACTACCAATGAGCTGTTAAGCTTGGCATTTACCCATTTTCAATAGCAGAGATCCCAACATCCTTATAAAGATGGAAATCCCCAGGGAAGGTAGCTGCTAAAAAACAAAGCCTAAGCAGAAGATGATCTGTCCAGAATCTAAGCAAGTAGAGCCAACAGGTTTGGGGGGGGGGGGGGCGGCGAGGACCGAGGGCTCTGGAAACCTGTTTTTTAAAGATTCAAACAAAAGACAGTCAAATAAGACAGGCGTGAAGAGCTGAAATCGTTGTTCAAAGAAGGGCAGGAGCAACTCTGAAGGAGTAAAGGGGAGAAAGGAGTAATTGCCACCTCTTTCATAATATTACAGAAAACATTCGTAAGTTAAGGAGATGCAAGCAAAACACCAACGTCCTCTCTACCGACGTCTGCGGCTTCACCAGATGGACACAGCAGTCAGGCGGTTCAGACAGACTTCAACAACCAAGGAGAAGGAAAGCCGGCCTCCCTCATGGGGAAGGCGCTTTCCCAGCGTGCCTGCAAGGCTACAGGGTGCCTTATTTTCATGCAAACGCACAGAACTGACCAAAAATAAAAACCAAAACCAAGAAAACCCACAACAATAACAAAGGAAAACCAAACAAACACGCCAAGGAGCTGGTAAACTGTCAGTTTTAGTGAGCTCCTGAGGAAAGGACGATCCTAAACCCAGACCGCCCCAGTCCAGCGAGAGGAGCTGTACCACGGTGAGGAGCACCACCATCCCCACATACTCCTGCATTAGGTAGCTTAAAATATTTATTAAGCAGAAAGCTAATGATAACTTTATCCTCCCGTTGATTACCTCTCTTGGGCAGCTAAATATTAACATGAGGTTGTTCTTCCTAGCTAATTTAGTAAGCAAGAGCTAATTTAAATGAGCATATCCTTTAGGAGTAATCCATGTGAATAATGATCCTAACTTGTTTTCATACAGTAGTTGTGACTTATTTAGGCTTTCATGGTACTTTAGGGTTTCTAAAAGAGGCACTATGCAAATTACTCTGCTTAGTAACAGCATGGTCGGAGCAAGAGCCTCCTGTTCGTGTGGTTTTTATTGACTTGTTTTGCACCACTTCCCCAACACGTTCTCCCACGCGTGGGAGGGAGTTCAGACACGACAGATACCGCCTTGTAACATCTTCCTACTCAAGCGTCCCAAGAGATGTTTTCCCTTCATTTGTCCTTTTCAGATAAGCGTGTTGTTCTTTTTATTTTCCAACAGCAAGAGGAGACGCTCGGCGACGCAGGAGCTCGAATGGAAACAGGGCTGCGCCCATGGAGTGGACTCGCACTCCTTTCACATTCGGGATTTATTTCCCTTTTTTTGCGTTTTAGCGTAACAGTTCTGTTAGGTTTCAAAACCTCACACCATCTTTTTCCTCAGCAAACCAGAAAACATGGGGAAACTGACCCCCTCCGTACCACGCAAGAGGCCACCACCAGCCCCCGCCTCAGCGGCCGGGTAAGGCCCCGCCGGCGGGGTGAGGCCCCCACAAGCCTACCTGGGCTGCCGGGCACCCCTCCCCTCAGCGAACGCAGGTTCTCCCAGCCAAGCCAAGCCAAGCCAAGCCAAGCCAAGCCAAGCCAAGCCAAGCCGCTCCCTCAGGGGACAGCAGCCCCCGCCCCGGCTTCCCGCCACCGCCCGGCGCCGGGGCGGACCGAAGGAGGCAGCAGCCACTAACGAGCTCATTAAGGGCTGATCCCGGGCCGCTGGGTCCGCGGAGCAGCCGGTGCCTTTTTATTTCCTTCTTCTACCCTTGAGACCTCCCCCCCCACACCCTTTTCTTTGCCAGCTGCCCCCCAGCTGGGCCTTGCTGCTCCCAGCTCCCCTTCCCTCACCTCCTGCATTACCCCTCCAATACAAAACCCTCCAAGAACCCACCAAATGACAGCTCCATTAATTGTTTTTTCCCTCACAATATTCCATTTAAGTAAATTATGAGGCAAGTTTAACAACCCCTCTGCTATTGTCACTGCAGCAGAGGCAAGAATTGCCCCCTTGCACATCTGCTGGGTTTTATATACTTGTAAAAGATGGCAAAGGAAAACCATGAAGGCAAGACACGTCTTTGGAGGGAAGCCTGTGGCCTGTCAGAGTGGGGGCACCACCAGTACCTCTCTGAGCCTAGATTTACCTCAGCCACCACACTGTGGAGAAGAGTCGGTCCCAGCACACAGAGGCAGCTAATTGAGGGACAAACAGCTTGCTGGGTATTTTCGCAGAATCATAGAATGGTTTGGGTTGGAAGGGACCTTAAAGACCATCTAGTTCCAAGCCGCCTGCCCTGGGCAGGGACACCTCCCACCAGACCAGGTTGCTCCAAGCCCCATCCAGCCTGGCCTTGAACCCCTCCAGGGATGGGGCAGCCACAGCTTCTCTGGGCAACCTGGGCCAGGGGCTCACCACCCTCACAGTCAAGAATTCCTCCCTAATACCTAATCCAAATCTCCCCTCTTTCAGTTTAAAACCATTCCCCCTTGTCCTATCGCTACACCCCCTGGTAGAGTCCCTCCCCATCTCTCCTGTAGCCCCTTTAGATACTGGAATGGGCTACAGGTTTTCCCAGAGCCTTCTCTTCTCCAGGCTGAACACCCCCAGCTCTCTCAGTCTGTCCTCACAGCAGAGGGGCTCCAGCCTCTGATCATCTTTGTAGCCTCCTCTGGACTCGCTCCAACAGGTCCATGTCCTTCTGTTGGAGGCCCCAGAGCTGGACACAGCACTGCAAGGGGGATCTCACCAGAGTGGAGCAGAGGGGCAGGATCCCCTCCTCGCCCTGCTGGCCACGCTTTTGATGCAGCTCAGGATGTGGTTGGCTTTCTGGGCTGTGAGTGCACATTGCCAGCTCGTGTTGAACTTCTCATCCACCAGCACCCCCAAGTCCTTTCTCCTTAGGGCTGCTCTCAATCCATTCTCCGCCCAGCCTGGATTTGTGCTTGGGATGGCCCCAACCGATGTGCAGAACCTGGCACTTGGCCATGTTGAACTTCATGAGGTTTGCATGGGCCCACCTCTCAAGCCTGTCGAGGTCCCTCTGGATGGCATCCCTTCCCTCCAGCACGTCAACTGCCCTACTCAGCTTGGTATCATCAGCAAACTTGCTGAGGGCACGCTCTATCCCACTGTTTGTGTCACTGACGAAGAAACAGTGCTGGTTCCAGTACCGACCCCCAAGGAACACCACTCATCACTGGTCTCCATTTTGCATAGTCAGAGACAATGAACCGAAAGTTTAATATTCCCCCTGATCCCTTCAAGATCTTTTTTGTGTCATAGCTGTTCTTCTAGCAAAATATTGTATATTTCTTTAGAAATTCCAATTTTCCCCAATTTTTTCCAGAGAATCTCTTTCTTGGTGAGAAATTAGCAAATGCATGCATACACTTGCATATTTCCCCACTCCCATTTGGAGTTTTGTAACTGTGTATCTGCCTGTGTAAATTAAGTCATGGGACAATTTTATACCATTATCCATAAAATGTGCCAGTAGAGGATTTTCTGTGGGTACTAACAGTTGCTGCACTGAAAGATGCCATAAAACCAAACACTTGGGATGTGCAATCTGCCCAGAGCACATTGCATTAACACTGTGACTTTTTCAAAATGTAATGACCTTGGTCATTATTTAAATGACTGCTGTTCAGATTTTCATCTTCACGGTTACACAATCATTTATGAGGTGGTATCTTGTGTCTTTTCAGACTCCTGCTGGGTTTCTGAACCCTGTAAGCAGCTGCCGTTAATAACAGCGGATCTCACAAACAGGCAAAGCAACGCCAACTCCTGCATAAATGACACAGGCACCCCAAGAGAAAAACTCCAGAGCAGCACGGCACTTGGTATGAAACATGCTTGAAATGGGAAGGAGGACTGATCCGGTCTGACATTTTGTGCTTGCTTAGGGCTTGTTCTCCTAACTTCTTTGGGCCATGACATCGCTGCTGCGGCTGCTCTCAGCTGCCGTCACAACCTCCTTCCCCAGTTGAACAGCCAAGCACCTTCTGCCAGGGTTCTCCAGCATGTTTTAGTCTTGGTTAGCTATGGGTTTTTGAGTGCTTTCTGCTAATTCAACTTATTTGGACACAGCCCTTCATACAGGGATCTTAGATGGCAGATCAACGCCATCTACTAGCTACTGACCAAGAACAGAGAAGAGAGGGCACAACAAATGCCAGGGCAAGGCAGAAGCACACTGAGAGCACTTGGTGTCGCCACGGCTGTGGCTGGTTAGCTGGCCCCGCAGACACTCCAGGCGTCCTAGAACTGGCTCCCTGTCTGCCGAAATTATCAGATGTTGAATTTGTCTTTATGGATGAGAACTGCTGCTGTTCTCTGAAAACAGTCAGGACATGGAGAAGAGATGGCTCTCCCAATGGAAGGCAGGAAACATCACATATATAGGCAAAATTCTTTTGATGCCAAATCCAGGAATATAGTCTGCTAAGGTAGCCTTGATCTCTAACTCAATATATAGTACAGACAGTCTTTAAGGACTGATGTTCACTGCATGATGCAGCACAGTGCACAGTATAAAACCCATTTGAAAGAGAAAAGTTTCAGTTTTTTTTTTTTAAAATGCCTGACATTTTTTTCAGTTGCATGAAGGTTGTTCAAAGCCCTCTCCCAGCTCCAGCTGTAGACATTACCACTCACACTGGGATGTTTCTTTCTTCTTCCACTGGCCAGGTCAGGATGAGGGGCTGCTAAGGCAGACTCTTTCACACCACAGTGCACAAACCCTACGTTACAGGGTGTTGTTTTGCCTCTAGGCTGGCCTAGGACTGGGAGGCTGCAAAAGTGGTTTCGAGATACCTTCCTCTGCCTTATTCCTCTGAGCAGCTTCAAATGCAGGAGAAGTACACGTGAAGACTGAATTTTGCTTGTGTAACATTTGAGCCGGTCAGGAACGTTCAGTAAAAAGCAGGGCTGGGAGGAGGGAAAGAAATATAGAATATTATAGTTTTTCTGCAAGCTATCTGTAATACTGTGACCAAATAATTTCTGCTTCTCGTTAGATCCCAAGTAATATGGAAAAGGGTCAGTACCTTACATTTTCAAAGCGCAGCAGCGCTGACCACTTTATCTTCATAGGGACTTCAGGCAGATTGCTGTGCAATTTAGTTACCTTAGTAACATCAGACAGCATGTAGACTTGCAAATAGTTGTTATGTCACCTTGCCAATCTGCTGCTACACCTACCAGGAATGCAGAACAAGCAAGCAATTACAGGGATATCACTCAAATTCATTATACTTGCATGTAAGAAAACCATTACTTCTTTGCTTATGAAATTAGCTTAATTCTAGTGGGAAGCCCCACATCTTGTAGTATGTTTTTTTTCAGTGAGAAAAAATGTCCTTAAAAGAACTGGCTATTTATTACTTCTGTTCCTCCTGAAACCGCTTTGCATAAGTGATATGACATAGCCTCAAAACAACATTCTACTGATTTTCTTAATATTACATACACTTAATTTTCAGTTGGGAATTATATACTGAAGCATCAGTTTTTGAAACACTGGAAGCTAGTGAACCTTGCATGTACAAAGAAAGGAAATGTTTTTTTCATGGGTATCAGGAACTGTGATGAAAACCAAGACTAATATTCATTGTTATACAAGCAAAAGGAAGTCTGAAGCCTTTTACAATAATTGTTTTCTAAAAACCAGATATCACTCCATTATAAATGTATCAAAACATCAATTAAAGGGAAACTTGTCCTGAAATAGAGACATATGCAAGTTTTATATATTACTTTCTAAGTAACAGAAAGCAACTAAGTGCCTAAAATTGTCATCTGGTGCCTTAAATCACATGTGCAAACGTGGTACTGGCGATCTGAGGAGGATTTTGCGGTGATCATCAAGACTTTTTTTTGAACCCAGTGTCTTCCTGCAACCCTTTTAATGTCTACCTCTACTATAGCGAACGCCAGAAAACTGGTCACACTTGTATACCTATTACCCAGCTGACCATCCAGTGTATTAGTATAAAACATTGATAGGGCTGATTCCTTGTTGAAATGCCTCATTTGGGGAGGATGGTGATTTATGTTGGTCAACGTGCAATTAGGATGATTTGTGCTGTCTCTCCAGCAGACAATTGCACTGGCAGCTGGGGTAATAACGCCTTAGATCACCACTCCTAAAAGGATGGGATGGAGCACATTTGTTATAGTCCTGCTTCTAGGGTCATCTCTTTTTAAAAGGAAAGTCTGTCTTGAAATGACTAGATTCTCTCCCATGTGATAAATCTCCTGTGTTGAAAGTAAAGTTAAAAAAAAATAATCAGGAAACTTTTTGGAAAGTTAGGGTCTTTCTTTAATTAACAGTTAAGAATAATAAGAACTAAGTGAGGCTTCTTGACTTTTATGTAATTTAGCAGGAAGCAGAATCTCTCTCATGACACTACTTTACATAGGAATGGCAGCAAGGTATAAACTTACTGTCCTCATAACTCAAATTTGACCCTCCTTCACTTTTTCTTTTATTCAAAGTTATTCTGAGAATTGTATTGGCTTAGAACCAGAGCCCATATGCTCGTTATTCAGAGAAGAATAAAGAAAGAAACAACAGAGCTCTTGCCCTCTATTTCCTTTGGCTCTCTGGGAGAGAAGATGGCACAATCACCTTCTTTCTTCACCACATCCCTGCTGCCACTCGGACATCTGCATATAATACAGACCAGTCACATATGCAGGTATGGAGCTCAAACTATGACTAATGTTGCACAAGTTTTCAGCACCCAAACTTAAGGTAGAACATGGTTCAGCTGCTCAGTGAGTAAGACAGATTTCTCAGGCAGCATCTTGGGAGGGTTTAAAGGGTTTTCCAGAAACTGTAGATTAGGGTCCACTTTCAGAAAAAATGTTCAGTATCCCTTGGTGCACCAGGTTAAATGGGTAGATAAATAGTATTTACCACACTGGATGCCAAACCCCTTCTGGAAACCTGGCCACAACTGCAGAAGTGGGAACTAAGGCTGAAGTTTTGCGTTTCTTTCCTTAAAAGGAAGGGAAGCAGCTGGATATTCATCTGGTAGCCCCATTACAATCCCAGTGAGGACAATACGATTATCCACCTGAGTGGCTAATTGCAAGAGTCAGACTGTTGTGCACAAATGTGTATATATATTATACATAATATATGGATATGTATACCAAATTTGTGCCAAACAGCTGTTTATTTTAGAGGAGACAGCTGTTATTGGGATTAAATTTCTGATTTTTTCAAATGTCACAGGAAGAAACACTGCATGTTAGTTTACAGTTGCATAAACTGCTCACTAGAATTAATAAACTTTCTGAAAACCACATATAGAATTGCATTAGTAATGAAGACTACTCATTACCACTTCAATGTTTTATGCTGTGACCTGACAAAAATACATTAAAAAACTACATTGACTAAGAGCATAGCTATTTTTCATAATCTTAATTTTCACATATTATTGGAAGCTGTATAGTAAATACCAATTAACATTTAGATTTTTTTAAATTTCATTCAAATTTATTTTCAATTCCAAACACGTACTAATTGTACAGTATTTCAGTAATAAGAGTTTAGCTGGGATAAGAGCCCCATTTTACAAGGTCCTGTAAAAAGACATAGCGAGAGACAAACATAAAAGTTACACTTTAAAATACCAGGCTAGCACGAGGGCAGATAGTACTATTGTTCTGCATTGCAAATGGCAAGAAGTACACATGGTCAAATTTTTAGATATGCAAGTCTTTTCTTGTTGTCATTAAAAGAAGAGATTAATGCCTTTGAAAGCAGCATGGCACAACTTTGCCAAACCAAAGACTGAGCTTTTTAGAAAGGATGTTAAAATGTGGGCTCTAAATCATTTTAGGTTTGCCCAGGTCAGAGGAGATCATTGGAAGATTGAGCAACTGAAATGCTCAGTCCTTTTTTTAGAATGTCAAGAGTAAGCTTTTCTTCTCTGCCTGGTCTTCATTTCATCTGGACAATAAAGTCTGAGTTTTGAAATTTAAATATCAACTGCATGATATATTGGAGCAGTAACTGTTAACGTAATATGGCTTAAAAAATGCTTAAATAAAACCCCAAGAGAACAAACAATTTTCTTGCCATTATGCCAACCCTATCTTAAAAAAAAAAAATCTTTGTTTTAATAAAAAATAATGACATGAGACTACATAACTTAAATAGCAGAGCAGCATATTCACAATTTGCCAAAATTAGAGGGAACAAGTCTCATTATGAAGATTGAGTATAATACAAAAAGTATTTAATTTTTCATAATGAATAGTAAATTGGTTTGAAAGAAATAGTGCTATGACCTCTTTATTAGCTCTCTGTTCAGTGGCTCAAACCCTTCTTGATGGTGTGCACACTGTGAGTTTGGCTGCTCCCTTGCAATGATTCCCATCCACCACAATGCAGCTGCACACAAAGGTACCCAAGCTAGCCCCAAGGGAGCAACCTGGCTACTGCAGGTAGTGGCATGGAGCCCACATTAGTGATCCTTGGGCTAACTGACCCTCCTGAAGAGGACTAAGATGGACTGACTTCCTCCAGGGTGGCTGTGACTTTTCCCACTACCCTTGGGTATCCACCTCTGCTGTGCCACATAGACATATTGAATCACAGAATGGTTTTTGTTGGAAGGGACCTTGAAGGTCATCTAGTTCCAATCCCCCTGCCCTGGGCAAGGATACCTTCTACTAGACCAGGTTGCTCAAAGCCCCATCTATCCTGGCCTTGAACACCTCCAGGGATGGGGCAGCCACAGCTTCTCTGGGCAACCTGGGCCAGTGTCTCACCACCCTCAGAGTCAAGAATTTCTTCCTAATATCTAATATAAATCTGACCTCTTTCAGTTTAAAACCATTACCCCTTGTCCTATCACTACATGCCCTGGTAAGAAGTTCCTCTCCAGTTTTCTTGTAGGCCCCCTTCAGATACTGGAAGGCCACTAAGGTCTCCCCAGAGCCTTCTCTTCTCCAGGCTGAAGAACCCCAACTCTCTCAGCCTGTCCGCATAGCAGAGGGGCTCCATCCCCCTGATTGTTTTTGTGGCCTTCCTCTGGACCCGCTCCAAGAAGTTCAATTTGAAGCTAAAAAGCCACTATAATAACTTACTTACAATTCCCTGTCTTGGGCTCCCACTTTGTGTTTGCCAAAATGATGGCAGTTTCCCTCCAAACACAACTGCGTGGTCAAGCTGCCCATGCTGTGGCCCCAGCTCTCCTCCAGCTCCATGTTCTCAGCTGCTCATCCAGTGCCAGGAGAGAGCCATCGGTACCTAGAGAAAACACAGTCTGGATTATTAAAACTGATAACTACTGTAGTTTGGCTTGTGTGGCACAGAGCCCAGGCCGTGTGATGGTCATTGATTTTTCAGTTAGGGATGTACTTTATAGGCATTGCTTGTACTTCTCTGTCCTGCTTGTACAGGCTCCTTCCTCCTCAACCGTGTGCATTAGCGCTGGCTGTGGGCGCAATGCCTCAGCTCCTCACTGCTTTCCTTCCCCACTTTTTGTCCGTCTGTCCCCATCTCCATTGCCATCAGGCCTGTTGCTCATCCCTCTGCTTGCCCTGGGCCAGCTTCTGCCCCGCATCGGCACGGCTCCTCTTCAAGCCATGCTTCTGGCCAGGGATCACCACTTGGAACCATGCTTGTCAAAGCTGTGAGATCTGGGGAGGAATGTGGCCTCCTGTGTGAATGGCAGCCTGAAAATAGCCGCAAGGGGAAAGACAGACTGCCTGATTTAGGCCATCAGCTGAACTATATTCAATGAAAGATGGAGCAAGTGGAAAGAATTTCTTGAAAATAAATCGCTGATATAACAGTTATAACGGCAGTTTGTAGATTTAATGTGTGCTGTAGCTGAGGTCCCAGCATTCTAAATTGTCATCTAAAGGTCAAAGTCATTTCCCCTGGGTCAGGCTGTGGAAGCAGGTTTTTTTACAAAAGAACTGAGCAGGGGCAGTCAAAGCAGAGCCCAGATCTCCAAAACACACAAGACAGGTCAAAGGCTGCTTTGGTTCTGCTAGGTACTTGCCGCAGTAAAATCTGTGGTAGATTTGACATAGTTGTTTATCTCATGGGTCTTGCCTTGCTGCTTTCCAGTGGCAACCTTTCCCAAGCTGGGGCTCTCCCCATGGCTGCCAGAATTGCCGTTTGCTGTACCCTGTTTACAAGTCTCTGCAGTTGTCTTGGTGGCTGGACTAGCCTGATTTAAATAACTACTGATACTGTAGCAGTAGACCATCCTTAGTACCAAACGAGGTAAAATATGTAGATAGACCCTTGTTTTGCACATCTGACACATCTTATGGGAGTGAATCCTGCGCTTCCTGACATTGTGGTTACGCTTTAGAAAGCAAAAACCTTGAAGATGTGTGTTATGCTCCATTTTCTCTAAACGGATGCATCAAGTTATGTAAAATATATAATAACAGTTCTTAAAATGGCCGTAAGGAATTTTAAATATCCTGTTACCTCATACATGAAAATAAGACAATCGATCGAGCCTGTTCCAGTGAACTGTGAACTTAAAGGATTTTTACTTTTGGTTAGAGCTCCTTCCTTCAGCATAAAAAATGACACATCTGTGATTTCTTATTTTAGTCATAATTTTAACTTTGAAATAGGAAAAATACAAGCCGTGTGAATACCATCAGTGAAAATAGGTTTTCTACTTCCATCCTACTCACACTTCATGGGTTAATACTCATTAGCTTGAGCACTGAAGGGTAAATCATAGTAGCACAAGGAGGATAGAAACATTATTATCTCAATTTGGGAGCATTTTAAACATGATTTCTTTAAAGTCATATTGTTCTAAAGGGTCACTTAAATGCAAATATTTACATATATAATAGATACAGTGTTTTGGCATGGATTTCCGTGCCAGCTTTTAACGTACAACATTTTTGCCTCCCTAGCAAAGTTATAGGTCAAATGTAGACTGTAAAGTTGAAATGTTGGCAAAAGCTGTGGCAGCAGCTTTAGTATGTGATACAGCTAGATGTTCCTACAGGCCAACCTTTCAGCCTTGGGCATGCAGGAATGTAGATCTGATCCTGGATACACACTTACTAATGGGATAAGTTTGAACTTAATTGCCTGTTTGCACTTTCAATTACCTGACTGAGCATGCGAGCATAGGATTTTATGCCCACAGCAGCGTGTGTGGTCAGGACCTCAGCAACCCATGGGAACGATGCAGCTGCAAAGCAGCAGATGAAGAGACACATTCACACATTGGTCTAGCTGATCTCTCCTTCTAGTTTCCAATAATCTGATAGTTTCAACAAAAAACGTTTGGTTTTTGTTCTTCCAGTTTTCATGGCTTCCTGGCAAAGTTATTTTACAGGACAGTTTTGTGATTGAGGCACTGAACTGAGAGGCAAATGAGTTCAGTTCAGCTCTCGGTTTTGCTCCAGACTGCTTGTGTCACATCAGGCAAGTCATTTAACCTCATGGTATCTCAGGTCCCATCTGTATCATGGGAAAAACACAACCTGCCTGAGAGAGACCATGAGGATACGACCGTACCTCAGGAGATTCTCAGACACAACTGTACTATGGCCTGAATAAATACACACAGTGAAAATAGGTTTCCGTTCCCCTCCGGTTTATAATTCATAGGTTGCTACTTCATTACCTTTAGCACTGAAGGATAATTTATATCAGCATGAAAAGGAAATAAACATTAGTATCTAAATTCTCTATCATTTTATACATGGTTTGCTTTAAGATGGTGTTGGTCTAAAGAGCCACAGAAATGCAAAGCAATAGGAAAGCAGATCCTCTGCTTTTAACTAATTCAACACAAGTGCTTAACTCCAGAAGGCCATTTTCCTCTTAAATCCACTGCATTTAGCTTTAAAACCTGGTAAAACATGAAAAGTAAATACCTAATAGCATGCCTATGCTATATCCACTGCTGTGATTGCTAAGTAGCACAGGCTTTTCTGAGGTAGCTTTTAACTTCCAGACCATACTGCATGCTGGAAAATCCACCACACCTGGCTTTTTTGAGCGGTTAGTGTTCTCCGATAACCCAGTATTCCCTTGGCCTGTTCATCAACTGATTCAACTCCATAAACCAGAGGGAAGAGTTCATTAATTAGAGGTGTCTTAGGTGAATCTGCGCTACTGCCATAACTGAAATAGGAAAAAATAAGGGGCATGTACAAACCTGGTTACTGCCAGCAACACGGGCTGACTCTAAACCACACGGCAGCTGCTCTCCACAGCTAGTCCAGTGGTCCCAGTCCCCAGATCAGGGGCATGTACGTCCCAAGCCTGTCTCTCAGCCATTGACCAATGAAATCAAGCTGGGCACTGCCCAGAAAAAGCAGAAGAGAGACATAGGCACTTACAAACCTTGCAAGGAAATTCAAACTCCAGGCATCAGCTGGGCCCCGGTAAAAACCGGACAAACTCCTATGGATATGATGAAGCACATTTATCCATGGGTCTCATCTTTGTGGTGGGAGCTTCACACGGAACCTAGTTAAATGAGAACAGAGGAAGGATATGTAGGACACAAAGTTACAGGCTGTCACTTCAATCTGCCTCTTCTATCCATCCATCACTCACAAACGCTGATCAGAGGAAGCACTGTGTCCATACAGGAAAGACAGAGAAAGAACTGGGGTTTTATTAGTTTCTGGGATCTTTACAACCCAGAAGCCAATATAAAAGTAAGACCAGTAAAAGAAGTAAAAATGCAGATGATTTTCTCAGTCAGACTTAAGCCAATACTAACTGGTGTTGGAGCCACAGTTCCTTTTGAAGAAACCACAGGGAGATTCGGAGCGGTGCTTCCAGAACAGCAGTCTGGATTAAAATTAAAGCCTAAACATCAGCAGCCAAAAGTAGGCTAGCAAATACCTGAGTCAAACTGGGAGACGTAATGAGCCATCCTTTGTAACACACACAGAGCACTGCAGGAAGTTGTTTTTACGGAGTTTCATAATAACGTTATGATTTAAGTTTCATACGCTAGTTTTTCTTTCCGTTTATTGCATTTCAGAATGCAAGTAGCATTTCTTTTGACTTTGTTTCCTTTTTCATACAAAATGGGCATTGTATTTCTTATTCTAATGAATGATTCTAATTAATGCCACTGTTTTTATTTGTTAGCCTGGGTTGCTGTCTATTCCTTAGATTTTTGCTTAGTTGAGGTAAAGAAAATGTTATATCTGATCTGGATTTATTTTCATTAAAACTTAATTATGGTTATTCAGTAGAACTCACGACAACTAACAAGAGAGAGCAACTTTTTCGTATTTCAGACTGCAACCATGTATATACAAACATTTCTCATTGAAGGTACCAGAAGATTTTCAAGAGGAAAGCAATTTTAAACCACAATAGAAGATCTGGATTTTAAGAGAAGCTTTACTGTAGGTGACATGGAGCCTGAAGTACTAGGGGTTAAATCACAAAAAGCTGAATGTAAAGAAGCAAAACAAGTGGGAGGAGGAGGAGACTGAAGCAGGGATATAATTTTGGTGGAAGGGAGATGAGAACAGTGATAGCAGCAGTGGCATTTTGGAGAGCACGTAGAAGATACTGCAGGAGTTGCTGGCAAAACCTGGCCAAAACAAGTGTTTCTGCTTTAAACAGAGAAATGGAGATAATTTATTGTTATCATTAGTAGTATTATATTTAATAATTAAAGCGTATTGTAAAAGAAGCCAGAGGAAAAAGGAATGAAGACACCCAGAGGGCTGATTTACAATGATACTTGGGGAGAAGGGAATACCAATAAAACAGCAATTCTCTTGGGGTAAAAAAAAGGGGAAGAGAAAAGGAGAAGGCAAAAAAACCCCAAATTTGAAGGTAGCCAGCAAAAATAAAACACAGCTTATAACTTATAACTAAAGCAGATGCGAACCATAACCTGAAGTGCCTGCTGTTCGGAACTATCCATGAGTTCCTCGTGTATGTGCTTGACTGAGAGACACTGCAGACTCAGTACTGACATAAGTAGTTCCCGCCACACACATTATAAGACCAAGAGAAAACTGGTTCAAGTACAAAATAAGTGTACCTGGCACAAAGGCACCGCGTGCACCAAAGCCCTGGAGCACACACTGATGGGGGAGATCAGAGCTTCACCAGGTCCCTCCTGAGTCCTCCCCAGGTCCCTACTGCTTTGAGAAATAGCTGATAAACAGACAAAGTTCTTCTGACACAACCTGTCAGGACAGACTGTAGATGTAATATCATATTTTTAAAGCCAAATATGGGTATCCACTCTTCAGTATTTTTTTTTTCCTAAGGATGCATACCTATTTTGTACTAAATTAAAGAGAAACACCTTTTCTATTTGTGAGTTTTAAAAGACAACATGGAATAAGTTACCAATATAAGTCTGGATTTAGCAACTTCCTTAAGTGCGCTGCATGTACAGTCTTACTCTCCAGTGCAGCACCCTTTTCCTCTTTTTTATCCTTTCTAAGCAAAAGACAGAGTTATATAACAATAATTCAGATTTATCACTGTGATCACAAATTTCTGTGCAAAAGATTAAACCGTGGCTTTAGCGCTTTCCAAAGTTGCGAATTCCTCCTCGGCATCAAAGCAGTTCAGCAGGCTGCTCATTACAGGAAAACTTTTCTCCTGTGACTCATTTCCAGTTCTCATCCTGAAGTCCCAAATTCCAGCACTTTGACCAGTTACAAAGAAAATTAAACATCTACTATCTACCCTTTGCATAAAACATATCTATTACGTTTTCATCTTTCGGGAGGCATCACACTGGATTGCCATCCAGATGCTCAGCAGATGTTTTCTGCCTCTGCAGGACCTGTGGGATATACAAAGTTCGGTACACTAATGCCGTTATCAACGCGGTAACTAAATTAATGTTCGTGCAGGTTCACCGTTAACGCTAACGATGCGACAGTGGCTTTGCTCAATATGCCTGTAGGCTCCAGCCAAGCCTTACAAAGCTGAGACGTGGCAAGCGGGGTGTCAGTTTATAGGGTGATGGATTTTTCTTCATGAGCATGTATTAAATAAATATTAATTGGGAACTTTTTAAATGAAATATTTGCGGTCTACTAGTGAAAATACTGTTCTCTGATATTATGACATCAGCCTATAATTAGTCTCCTTCTATTAAGGGCCAGGCTAAAAGGCTTTCATATCCTGTTTTGCTGCTACTGGTTGCAGACATTTCTCTCCATTGGCAATAAAAATATCATACAACGATGGGACGTACCCAAAAGGTAACTACATATACTAAAGGAGGAATGCAATTACATTACATATTGCATAACAATAACAAGGAATGGATATTTTTAATGGATCTGTAACGCCTTGGATATTTTAGGCAGTATTCATTCTATTAACCACAAATACACATGGTCAACTGCAGCTGAAATCCTCATTCCTCAGCCCCTAAAAATCAACCTACGAATTACAAAATATTCTCCAGGCTTTTTGTTCTGAGAGCCTTACCTCCCCTGGGCCCCAAAAGGGAGAAGAAAACGTCACATATGTACATATCACAAACACAACTACTGCAGTACGGTACTCGAGAGAGATAAATTATTTCCAGTTCTGGTATCTCCAGTAACAATATGGGAAAAAGGAACAAATAGCGAATGTCACCCAGATGAAATTAGGAAATCAAATACAGCAAGGAGCAAACTAAACACATTAGAAATGTGAATGAGATTGAACTTCAAATGCTAAGAATAACATATCTTTGGAAAAAAATAATTGAAAAAACATTAATGGGAAGGAAGAACGTGTAAATGTAGATGTGCTGGAGCGGTGAGCAAGGACTGATGGAATATTTCTTAATTACGAAAGCAAGCACAAGAACTTTATGGCAACAAAAGGAGGTCAGTGCTCAGCTAAACGAGCTAAAGACTAGAATGTTGGGTCACGGAAATAAACTTTTCCCACCTACAAAAATTTTCAGAATTCTGTGTTATCTAACCTTTTCTGCATACGCAGTTTATGGCAATTATTTGTACAAATTGAGGATAAACATAATTTTCTTGAAAATATTCATAGCAACGCTAAGGAATTCAATACAGAGCAATAAAAATGGAATCTAATGTATTTTTACACACTGAATTTTTTAAGGTAAGCACTGCTCATAGTACAAAATATTTGCACATTGATAAAAATCAGATGACCACTGTGTATCCAACGACTCAAACTTTTTTCCAGAATGCAGTAAGGAATAATTACAGAAAATACCTTTTGGGACTACACACGGTTGGTCGGTTCCTGAAGAAGGAGAAATATTGTTATTAAAAATACTATAATCTGTAGATGAGGATCTTCAGAGCACGATGTATCCAGCTGCTTCCACCTCAGTGCTTGTTACCTTCAGCCTCCTTTGAACAATCTCAGACACAATATTTGTTTCATGTGTTTCAAAGATTCTGCAAATAACTATGCTTTTTATTTTATCTTAGGGAGTTGCTGGGGCTGACACGACTTGGTGGTGTGCTAATATTTGATTTAAGGAAGGGGAAGTATTTCAAAAGACAGATGAAGAAACTTGCTGGTAGAAATTCAACGCGTTCTGGTTTTGAAGCACTGCTGATTTGTGTTATTTGGAAGGACATCATTTTGATTCTTCTCCAAACAAGCTGGCATTAGTGATTATCCAGCATAGCTGCGAAATATATGTTTACTGACACAGAACTAGATAGATTTATTAGAAAAGTAATCCAGCAGATAGATTATTTTTTTCAGTTTGAGGGTTAGAGATTGAAAAAATGGTAATTAAAACAAAGAGACCATCATATTCATTGCTTCGCTAGTAGCAAGATCAAGATTTGGGCGAAATGCTAAAAAATATAAAAGAAAGTGGTAACTTTGAGTGGAAGTCATGGGCAAGCAGCACGATCTGCCAGGCTTGACAGAAGGGCCATATAACTGCAAAACCGACAGATGAAAATATGAAACAGAATGAGACAAATTCTGAGCCAGTGGTATTGATGTGAAATCACATATTTACTGATTTACAGATGTGCTTCTTCTACTAATTTTTCAGTAAGTTTTATTACACTGTTAATGTAAGAAATAAAATGTTTCATAGTTAATGGATTAGGAATTTAGCTCAGAAGAACCTTCAGTATGGCCCCAAAAGCTGCATTATGATTATTTTAGTTATAGTTCAATAAGCAATACTAAATTTAAGAAATTTCCTGGGTTTTATAAATAGATTCCAACTAAAAAAATATGGAACTCACAGTACTCCTTAAAATGAGTATTTCAAAGAGCAGCATATAACTCAGAATGAAATTAGACCTTGAAGAAGTCCAAAAACTGAGAGTACCTCAGTAAGCCACGTAATCCTTGCATCAATCAGACTACATTTCAGGCTTTAAGACAAAAAAGAAATGGGCTCATTTTGGTGCAAAATTCACGTCATCTGACAAAATCATACCTAAGAATGAAGCATAAAATGAAGCGGTTTTCACCTTGAAAAGAGAATACATAAAGGAAAGGCAAAGACCTTTGCAAAACCGATGGAATAACTGTATTGGTGCTACCAATAAGGAGTTCAAGTTCTGCTCAGAACAGTTTCATCCTCATCACTAATTCAAACGATACTTACAAAATAAAAAAACATTAAATCTACTTTACAGTTCTAGAATATAATGGTCTTTCACCTCTGTTCAAGAGGCTCCGCCTCCTTAGCAGATTGATTAGCAAGCGCTATAATAAACAAACTTACTGAATTTTGATTTTCATTGAAAATATTAATTTCTTTTGTTTTCAAGGAAAAGATACTAAATAATAGTTAACTTAGGCTCCTGTAACACATGTTTATCTAAGCAAGGTGAGATAAAAAAATGTTTCTAGAGCATGGGAATGTACCATTGGTCCAAATCATAGGAGATATTCAGGTGCAGAAGTAAGTACCCAGCTTAAGACTCTAGTTGTAAATTATAGCTCTGTAATAAAGCGAAGTACGTTACAGAAAACCATCTCATTTTAAAACAAGTTTTTGTTTGCTTTCCTGTATTATCAGTAAAAAGAAAAAAAAAATTCATTCGATCATGGTGGGTTTTTTTTCTCTCCTCTCTTACCTGGCAATAGCTTGCCAATTGCTAAATATTTATTATCACCTTATATTTATTACTGTTGATATTTGCTCACAAATTTAGCACGATTCCTCAGATAAGGCAATGATTTGCACTGTAAAATGTCAACTTATCTCACTCAAAGAAACATCAGATCTTTCAATCAAAGACCATAAATTCAGAGTCCTATACGAGTGTAAGGTTCCCCTTAGCTGTTCAAGGATAAAATAAATTGTATACTGGATGTATAAGTAGCTGCGTGCTGAGCCCGTCCACGTGCTTAGTGACACAGGCTGGCTCACAGAACCCACTTCCAGATGAAGAGGGACCGCTTAGGGGATAACCCTGCTTGAGTTTATTGCTTCCCAACTACTTCTTACCAGCACGTGGCACAACGTTGGGGTGCTGAGACCCTCATCTCGACTTGAGGTCCAGTACGCCTGGTACGAATTCAGATACTGGGCAGTGTTTTAAGTGAGCTGGAGAAGTTTACGCGTTGATTTGAGAGAGGTTAACGCGGATGCATTTAAAGATATAATTTATGGGTTAGTATTGTATGTAATCCCTGTGAGCACTGGTCTATTTCCAGTCAGTTTCAGTTTTAACATAAAGTTTATTTTCTATTCTGTCAGTCATGATAAGCTGTCTTCCCATTATCGCAACCTGATATTTTTCAATAGAACTTTGAATATACCCTAAAGGAATTGTTTTCAGTTCCACAGAAAAGTCAACCAAGCTTTGCCAAGGTCAGGCGTGGAGAAGGAAGAGAGCAACGAGAAAAAAGTCAGGTTTTCCAATTCAGGGGGAATTGGAATTTCAGGGGGAAAAAAAGTCAGGTTTTCCAATTCAGAACATAGTAATATCCAGAAAGTCCAACCGAACATTTCTTTCTATTTTAAATTAATTTCTGACAGCATTGACACCAAATAAAGTTCTCTTGTGCATTTTCATGTCACAGGGTAATTGTCCAAAGGAATTTTAATTAAGATCATTTTGCCACGAACTACCTGAACATTAATGAAGTGTAGAAAACATTGTTTCTCTAAATGTCATTTGCCACACAGGTGGCCTAATTGCAACATATTTCCAGGCTGCTGCATCTACTACTTTAGAGTATTCAAGCTCAGAATAAGAAAAATATCTTTAATGCTATCAGAGTACTCCTATCTGCTAGCAGAAGACAAGGTATGATAATGGGCATTAACATTCAGTGCCAAAAGGTGACTTTAAACCACTAGGTCCTATGTGCGTTCACTTCAGGTCTAGACAAACATGTCTGCTGTAATATCAGAAGCTGCTGCTTCACTTTCTGCTTTGCTAGTGTTTCACCGTGCTGCTTGAAATTACCTATTAGAAACATTTTATTGCCCATTTGCTTTTATTAAAACACTTCAGATGGAAAAGTACATGTATTTAGATATGTGCAGGGTTTAGAAATAAGCAAAATGAAACACAGCCTGATTACAGCTGAGTCAGTTTGGGGACGTAGGAGCCATTTTCTGGCAAGAAGCAAAGAAATAATTGAATCTGCAAATTCTCAATTTCCTTTTTATCCATTAGGTCTGCAGCAGAATTGATCCGTGCGTGCTGTCCACCTTGCAGAAATTGCCGTACCAAAGCATGCCCGCCGAGGTCCCCAACGCTGCTGCGAGCCGGCCCCCACCACTCTTAGTTCTAAATCTGGAGCCATAAACTTAATGGATGGGCAGGAATGGGCTTTTGTGGAAGCATCTGCAGGATTTGTACGGAAACAATGTGATTCCGTTTACCCTGCCCGTTACAGGATCAAGATATACGTAGTCTGGATGCGTGAACTTCTTCACCGAGATACTTTTGGGGCTAAGAAGACAAGAAAAGCCTGATGGCTGCATCCCTGAAAGGGATCTTTGTTGCAAATAGGCCGATACTGAACTAATAGAAAAGATGCCTCTGCTGGAAGAGGCGCATAGTCAGCCCGACAGTGGCTTGACTGCATTGGAGATAAGGTGTGGGGAAAAAAGCCAAAAAAGAGGAACAGAAGTGAGCTGTTACATTGCGTTAAAACAAAAAATATCTGACATATTCAGGGAGAACACCTGACTGACATCCACATCCATCAGGGCCAGCAAAGTCTGGCTCGGAATTTCCAGAAGATGGAAGAAGGGAAAAGCCTTGCCCAGGGAAATGCCCCTAGAAAGGGGCAGGAAGGGACAGTGAAGAACTCGAACCAGAGCAACCTGGCAAACGAAACTGGGAACAAGGAATTCAGCTGAGCATAATTTTTTACTGCAAAAAAATGTTTGGGGCAGAAGCTTTCATCATGCTCTAGTTCAAACTCTGTACATCACAGAGGTCCCAAGTAAATGTAGTTATAGGTGTAGTATTGCTTTCTTGTTATCCTTTTTTAAATTAAAGCTGGTGAGGGACTTTTCAGGATGTCGGCTAATGGTAGGACTAGAGGGAATGGATTAAAACTAGAGATGGGACGATTCAAACTGGACGTTAGGAAGAAGTTCTTCACCATGAGGGTGGTGAGACACTGGAACAGGTTGACCAGAGGGGTGGTGGAACCCCTATCCCTGGAAGTTTTTAAGGCCAGGCTGGACGAGGCTCTGAGCAACCCGGTCTGGTGGGAGGTGTCCCTGCCCAGGGCAGGGGGGGTTGGAACTAGATGATCTTTACGGTCCCTTCCAACCCTAACACTTCTATGATTCTGTTATCAATGGTGTAAACATACTCTTCAGGTAACTTTTTAATCCCGATTGAAGTTGTTTTGTTATTTCCGTATGGAGCAGCTGAACGTTTCAGCTTACTCTTTGGTAGAAGGGCACTGTGTGCTCTTTGAGGTGGGACATTTGGGGACCTCGCCAGTATCCTGATTAGCAATGACCCGCTTCAGCATCTAGGCTTTCTTGCTTTCCTATAGAATGCTATTCGGTAGCTATTTTATTACTCAGGGTATTGAATCCACACACTTCACAGGAAACGATAACCCCTCTAAATAGCTGGAAATAAGTTTTTACGTCTAAAATATATTAGTACCATGCATTAGCTGGAACCAGTTTCTCTTCAATGAAAAACACAGAGCTCAGTTTCAGTATGCATTAGCCAAATAGTCAAGCCCAGATTGTTCCACAAGGAACATTAATAAGTAAATTATACAAGACACAGTAAAAATTAATCATTTTTACTTCCATCAGAATGCTAGATAATATGTGATAGATAGCTCCCCGTGGCATATAGCTGAAAATGACATTATTTAATGACCTTTGCATCTGTACAGTTGAGACCATGTGGGATAATTTACATTTATAATACGTTACTGCTTCTTTCATTGTTTTAAAGTGTAGAAATACAGCTCGTTCCTGCGACTTTCAATCCCGAAGGAGTGAGAGTGCTTCACAGATAGCCCCACCATGAGAAGAAAAATACAAAGCTTGGTACAAGAAGCCAGGAGCCATGCCTGTTGCTACTCTTGGTATATCCAGGTCACCATTATTTGTAACATCGATCTTTCCAGCCTTTGGTAGCTTCCATTGTAAACTCAAATGTATGTAATATGTTGTTGGTCATGATGTGCTGTCTCCCTATTATGGCCTTTTAGCATTTTTTTTCCATATAATTTTGAACATACCCCAAAATAAATTATTTTCAATTCCATGTTACTTACAATAGTCCTGTTCATTATTTTCTGCCCCACATATCTCATTAATGAACTCTGTGCTGTTCCCAGCTGCAGGTGGCTGCATTACATCAATCCAGAGGAGACACCCACCATCATGAGACCCAGGGGCTCTCCTCCCCACATCTGACTTCAGAAAACTTCACCAGCCCTCAGATGTTCCAGCATTTCCCTCCCTAATTTGGTGCAGAAAAGCGTAACTGAGTTGGAATAAAAAGTACAGGTTAGAGTCTCTTTGGGATTTTTACAAAAACACACATGAGGAATTAACATAGAAACAGAAGAGTGGCTGGACCAGCTCAGACTGAAGGTGCACATGAAGTCCGGTGTCCTCCAACATTGCCCACAGCCAGTGTTCAGAGAACACAAGCCAAGGGTGAGAACACAACTTTTCCCACAATACCTTCCTGGCCTGCTGCTCTTTGTGGTTCAAGGATTTCCTGAAACTGAGGCGGAATCTTTGTATGTCACAGATTTTTTTTTTTTTCTGTAAGGATTTTCTTCAGTTTTTTTTTTTTTTTTTTTCTTCCAGTCACTTTTTGAACCCATGCAGATTTTTAGCATAACCCGCATCCTTTAAGACAGAGGCAACACTTTACAGTGATAAACCAGTGAATGCACACAATGTCATGGCAATGCCTTATCCCTGGAGGGGTTCAAGGCCAGGCTGGATGGGGCTTGGAGCAACCTGGTCTGGTGGGAGGTGTCCCTGCCCAGGGCAGGGGGATTGGAACTAGATGGCCTTTAAGGTCCCTTCTAACCTGAACCATTCTATGGTTCCCAGGGTTTAAAGAAACAATTAAAAAAATCCTATTTTAATTATTGATATTTCTGTAACAACAGCTAGATTTTTCCATACCATCTTTTACAGAGAACTCTTACACATCTTCATATATCCTTTGCTTTGATCCCACAGCAAGAACTCCCTGATTCTGGCAGAGCTTGTCTGTGTGGTTTTGAAAGTGCCATCAGGGATCTGGGATAACATTGCGTGATTGTATGTGTAAATAGTTCAGGAGAAAAGAATATCAATAACTAAAATTTAGGTTTCTGTCATTTGAAATGTGAAAAATTTGGAAGAACACTCAGCACATCACCATAACTCAGTGTTAATTACCAAAAAATCCTTATTCAGGAGAAATTTAGAAACAAATATATGCTATTACTTTAAGCACTTCTCAATATTCATAGCACAGCAAACTTTCGCATCCTGTGTATCTCATTAATAGTAAAAAAATATTTTACCTAGGCTCAACTATTTATTTCAGGTGCTACTCCTTATGTTTCTTAACTGCTTATTAAATATGCTATAAGATAATTTTTAAAATACACATGAACTAAAAAAAAAAAAGAAAAATGGCTCAGTTTCTGCATGAACACAGCATCTAAGGGGTTCCTCCTCACACAGCTACATTGCAGGCTTGGGAATGACTGCTGTAAAAATTGGTATTTTTTCAATATACGTAGGAGAGTTATGTATCAAGGATTATTTTCATTCAGAGAGGAGGAAGCTTACTTCAAATATAATTGTACTATTATTCTAAATATAGTTGGAACACAGTCAACAACATTAACAGTGGTAGTTCTGGTATTGTTAAGATAGATGAGTTAGAGCTTGCACTAAATGGCTGTTGGGAATTTTAACCTGTTTTCTTCTATTAAGTGGAGAAGTTTGAGATACCCTTGAAGACAATAGGTTTTACAAATGGCTTATTGTATTCCCGAATGCCAATTAATTAGCCAGGAAGACAGCTGAAGTACAAAAACCTAAAATACTGTTTAATGTTAGCCTGGTAAAGTTCTTCTACAAAACCCAATGTGTTACATGCAACACCACAGGCTGGTATTTTACATACTTATGCTAACCTTGTGAATAACTAAGATTGAGAATATGTTCTCCTGTTCCACCATACATGCAGAGTCATGAAAAATTTGGAAGAAAATAAATCAAAAATCCCTCCCAACCAATAGACCAAGACCACCAGAGCTTTGGCTCTGCCTTCGCGCTTCCTCTGCGGCATCCCCTGCTCCTGACGAGGAAACAGAAACTGGGGGAGAAGGCTCGTTTACACCATGGAGGATTTCTACAATGTTCCTCTCCGAGCAAACGGCAAAGTATATGTTAGGCTCAAGTCGATCTCGTTTGTAATATTTGCAATTATCATAAGCATACTAGTCAGACTATTATTTATAGATTTCTTAGTAAGAAAACAGGATTCGGCGTAGAGGGTGCAAAACTTGTGTATGAAATAGTGCACCACGGGCTGTTATTAATAACAGGTTGAGGGAATGACGCAATAAAAATATACAGTCAGTTATTTGAACATGTTTTATACATACACATACCGCTGACATATTTAATCTATTATAAAACAAATATGCATATCATTAAAGCCATATTATATATCGAATGGAAAGAACTATCACTTAATCTCCATGACCTCAACAATGTACTGTACTGAAACAAGAGGTTACATTTAAATTCATTTTACTATTTGCTTGGTCAAATGAAACAACATATAAAAATCAAAAAGGTTTGCTTCAGTAAACTTTCTGAGTGAACTCTGAACAACTGAAATAGAGGCCTGGCAAAGGCAGAACAAGTATTTTAAAAGTTGCATCTGAGGAACAGAAAAGTTAGGGAGTTAAAAAAGAAAGAAGGAAAAAGGCCAAGGAAAGCAACCAACGAAAGGGATTGGAAAAGGGCTGGGGGAGGAAGCATCTTCAAAGACTTTTGCAAAGGCAAATATGAGTTGACCAATTAACATGAAAGATCAAGGAATAAACAAAGCGGAAAAAGTTACGTCCAGACCCCGGAAGACGGAAATCTACATCTTTAAAACCAGTTGCCTCTCTGTCTTTATCTGATAATTTAAAAGAATTCATTAAAAATTTACAGTGCTAACCTTTTAATATATTGCTATAAGGATTTAACCATTAATTTCAGAGCATTTCCAATTAGAAGTTGGATTAATTTTTAATCCTAGTTTAATGCAATTTCATATTACAAAAGCAGTCCTTTCCTTTTCTGGTCTTAGCAGGTTCATGGTGAAACCTGTGTAAACCATCACAACTGCAAACCAAAGGTGTGCTGTGGCTGTTTCTCTTCCCGTTACCGTTAATGGGAGTATTTTCCTAGTATTCTCAATAAGACTAAGTGAATTAAATTGCTTATGTGGCCTTCATAGAGTGAAGTATGGCTAATTAGTTATTTGTGCTCCCACACAAATGATCTTGAGGAGGCAATAATTGCCCTGACTATGCATTAACTTCAAGAAAGACCCTGAAAATTGACTAGAGACATAATGGATTAAATAGCAAATATTTCATTTGAAAACTTCCTCTGAGTTAACGCATGCATTAGTCATTGCTCTGATCGCACGGTGCCAGTGTGGTGAGCTATTCTCACTGGCCAAACATCACATTGGATTACCACCGTGTTCCTTGATGCTTTGATTTCTTTTTTCCCTGGCTATATTTTAAAATTCTGAAATGGTTTCACATATCTGAACAGAAATATCTATTTTAGAATCATTATTTTCTCCTTGAAATAAAGAAAGAACCAGGTTGGACTTTCAGCAAACCAATAAATCATGAAGTTAGGACGTCCCTGCTATTAATAGGAGAATCCAAAGAAAAAAGAAAGGGTAGAGGATTCTCCCTTCCACTTCCCTGTCTTTGACCAACTAAACCTCAGCCCTGGCAGCCAGGAGCATGGCGAGAGGGGGCAGAAGGGCCCCGGGGGCAGCCTGTCCCCATGACCAGGGCAGAGACCACTGGACCACACTCAGGGGATGCTTCACCCCTGCCCTGCCACCAGCTGAGACCATGCTGCCAGCCCCGCCACAGATTTCACGTCCCAGTTTACCCACCGGCTACGCATCTCTGTTTTCAGGTAAGCATCACATTTTAACTTCTGCAATTAACCCAGCGCTAATTTTCCCAGCCAACACCTGGCCAGGAAAGGAAGATCCTAAGGCGCTTCCCCAGCTTACACAGGCTGTGCTGAGGCCCAGCAGGGCAAGAACACCTCCCTGCATCTTCAAATGAAAGTGGTTATAAGAAACACGTGTTTACAGAAGAACTGGAAACGATGTAATCCAACATCCACCGAAACATCCTCTGGTGATAACCATAACTTACCCTCTACTGTTAAGTGTAGGACATTATACATGCACAGTTTCATACACGTCCCACAGCAATCTGGGTTTGATAGCTAGAATATATATTTAGCTCTTATCATGTGGAGTGACTTTTAATGACATTTAGAAGTGCTAAGGCACTTTGAGGATTAGACTCTTTATTAGTCCCAGTGTTTCCCTTTAAGCGGTTGCTCAGATATTAAACGCTCCCTCTGCCAGGGTACATAAAACAAACATTGAGGCAGTTTGATATGATGCGAATGTTTCGTGTAATTTTGTGTCAATGAGTTTATTCTTGTCACCTTTATACATTTATCTGCATACAAACCTTCATGGTGTAGCAATTATTTACTTCACCTTCTAATTAATAAGTTCTGAGTCTTGAGAAACTGCCCGAATTTTTATTCAGTTCATTTTTGTTTCTCAACCAGGCAGAACTTTCTTTGGAAGTGCACACTCTTCTGATTTTTCTTATCAGAAAGAGCAGAGGTTAGCACTCCAACTATAAAACCCTCCCTCCAAAACAAATAAAACAGCAGTTAGATTAAAAGCCCCGTGTGCGATACCCACTGTCCTTTCACCAAGAATAACTTATGGAAGTTTTAAGCCAGCTCCTTCCACAGTAAGGTGTCACCTCAGGCCAGCAAAGGTGACATAGCAAATACATACATCAGTGGTCGACATTACTGTTGCGACGTAGAATCACAGAATGGTTAGAGTTGGAAGGGACCTTAAAGACCATCCAGTTCCACCCCGCTGCCCTGGGCAGGGACACCTCCCACCAGACCAGGCTGCTCCAAGCCCCATCCAGCCTGGCCTTGAACCCCTCCAGGGATGGGGCAGCCACAGCTTCTCTGGGCAACCTGGGCCAGGGGCTCACCACCCTCACAGGCAAGAATTTCTTCCTAATATCTCATCTAAGTCTCCCCCCTTTCAGTTTAAAACCATGTAAAGAGATGGTTTCGCAGAGGTGTGGTTTGGTGACCCCAGCAGCAGCAGCAGCAGCTGGGTGCACAGATAGTCCCACCTGCCAGTTCCTGCCTGCCACCAGAGTGCACAGTGAACTGGTAAAGCATGACATGCTTCAAACTTCTCCAGTGAAGCAAAGGATTAAGGAGATGGATCCCAAAATCCTTCATGCCCTCAGGTTCGGTAACAAAGAGAACAGAGTTGCAGTTACACCCGGCACTTACAATAGTTTCCCAATAAGGGCTTCTGTTTTTAAAAGAAAACCTTAGATCACTTCCCAGAGCATTTTCCTAAAGGAAAAAAAATTTCCTACCCTTGTTTATCTTAGCCCACCTCCCTGCAAAGCCAATAAAAACTACCCATATACGCGCACTGCCTACCAGTGAATCCATCCAAGCGTCAGTTTGTGTTCCTTCTTTACACTCTCAACAAGCAGCACAGTCACAAGCCAGGAACGGGTTGATTTTAATATTTCCCCATCGCTCTCTTCTCCAAAGAGTTTCAAGGTTGAGGAAATTGAGGCACTTTTAAAAGGACAAAGTGTTCATTCTGCTGGAATGTGAAGCTTGCTGTACACCAATCCTATCCTTTGTAATAGCCCGCGAGTACTTTCATACTGAGATGACTTTGGTGTCATGCTCGGGAATGAGCCATCTGAAAAAAATAAAATAAATAACAGTAGGGTCTTGCTTCAGCAGGGGAAACATCACATGAACATCTTTACTACCCTGTTCTTCAGGTTCTGATTTTTTTTTTTATTGAAAGAGTTGATTAAATTCCCCACTGTCTGAGAGATACGACTCACCCCGTCTGGCCATAGAGTCAGCTTTTAACACTGCATACAAGGAACTTCAACAGTTGTACTGAATACTGCAATTTAAATACAGAACCTGGAAATGTGGGATTATGGTGTGGGGAAGCCAATTATTTTCCTCTTGTGAGCTGATTTATATTATAATTCAAAGTCCAAACACAATAATTCCAGCACTCTTTCTTCTAGAGGAAACGCACGCGGCTTCAGATAACAAGATAATGCGGAGAGGATTCATTTCCTACAAGCTGTCTTTGTATTGTTTATTGAGCTAAATAAATGTGAGGGATGTGCAATACATAATCACAAAGCATCTTTCCGTGGCAAGAGGAGCTCTTTTATACATGATAACTGATAACGTTGGGTTTTGTTCTAGTTTTAAACCGAGCAATCAGTGGTATGAAAAACAGGACAAAAAAAACCCCCATCTCGGAACTGTTTCTGCATTCAGTTCTGTGTAAGTTTCCCCACAAGTTTTTCAAGGCAGGCTGTGACAGGGCGTACAGGTACATCCCTGCAGAGGTGCTTCATTAGATGAAAACAGTATTTGTTGATTTGGGTATGCTCCCAGAGCCATGGCTGATAACTTACCTGTAATTGCTACTCATGCAAGCAACTTTCCCTCTCCCTATCAACACTTCAAGTGTGTATACAATTAATTGTCTGTTATTAAATCTCTACTGTAACTATCCTGTGTCCCCAGTAATTTAGAATTGGAAATTCATGCCTAAAGGTGGGATTTGCATAACAGTGTAGTTTTGCTCTGTAGCTCTCCTATTAGTCACACGCATGCAAAAAAGTGCAGAATCAGAGGCCTCCGGAAAGGCCAGATATGAAGACAATCCTCCAACATTCCTTCTGGAAAATCCTAATATAGACTAGTGCTGCTGGGTCCCACGAGATCCCTTACTGTCCAGGCTTGTAAAGGAAGACTTTTTGCGCTTTCTTCTACCTCCTGTGCTGCTGCCTGCATGACGCTTGTGCTAGGGCAGAGATAGGCGATGAAGAAGGATTTGGCGCTGGAGGTTTGTCTGAGCTGGATTATGATTTTCTTGTCTTTCTGAATGCACCGAGATGCAATTCCCAACTCAACTCAGAAACAAAGCAGGAATTTTACAGCTTGTGCATGGAGCTGTCAACCTCCATCTCACATTGGGCTGTATCAATAATCCAAACATTCCTGCAATTCCTAAAAAAAAAAAATACTCAACGTTTTCAAACTCTGCAGTGCTGTAGATCTTCAGTCTTTTGCAGTAAAAGCAGCAAAAATTTGCGGGCCAGCAATCTTACTGCAAACCTCTAATGACCAAATTGCGATTGATAATATCAATTTGTGAGCAGAACTGCCACCACAACATCCCACAGCAACAAGAGGCATCCTGCGCAGGATTTCCCACTTGTGCAGTGATTACAGTAATAATGATGAAATTGTTTTGAAAGGATTTCTAAGAGTCTGGTATTCCAGTGGAGTCTAGAGTCTGAAGGAAATAATAGCTACTTTCGAGCGTCTAGTTCTCCGCGTAAGTTGGGACACACTCAAAAATTACTCCCCAAAAGTTACACCACACTTAAGGCATGCAAAACCTGGGTGTGAAGCTTTCACCCTTCATAGATGGCTCATTACCACTTCAGTGACTTGGCAGCAAGTTGGAGAGGTCAATAGTATTCTTCAGTGCCTGTTGGATGGAAAAAGCCTACTCAGGGAGCAGGGCACAAACTGAAGTCAGCGCTTTCTATTTTTACTGGTTTTAAGCATATTTGTAGAACGTGTCTAGCCAAAACCATAATTTCATCCACAGATATGTTACAACATTAAGAGATTTTCCCCAACATGGATCATGAAAGGTCATTTTTGAGGACAGGGGATAAAACTGGAACACGCTAGGAATTTACAAGTGAAACTCATGGGGCTTTTTTTTATATCTATTTCCTTATTAACTTAACGGGGAAAGGAGCATACTGTAAAGTTCATGTTGAAGAGAAAGGTCATGCTTCACCGTACAGAAAAGGCTACTCTTGAAACAGAATCATCAAGGAAAAATTCAGAATGGGTAAAACTGAAAATGGGATTTTGCAGTTGCTTTATAACAAGATTTTTCTACATTTTTGCTACATTTCTGGGACATTACAAATTCTACAGTAAACCTAAGAAATAATTATCCATTCTTTCCATGAGTGTCCATAATTATTCTGGTTGTGTACTTTGGACTGGAGCATGGCCTGCCCTGTATCAGGGCACAGGAGAGAATGTGAGATGAGATGTTTCTTATTTCTTTCTGCTGACTACCAGCTGTGGGATCAATTGCAAGGAAAAAGCCTCCCTGAATGGCCCCAGGCTCTTCTGCATGCACGATAGGAACGGGCATTTGCTTATGTTCCCCTGTCTATCAGCACACTCTGAGAGGTCAAACATCAACCCACAACCACAATTTTCTTCCTCCTGGTCTGCTCTTTGGACAATGTAATGTTATATTTGATTTACGCAGCAGCTCATGGCTCAAGCTGAGCCCTGTCTGCCTGAGCTAGCTCCCAAAGCCAGCAGAGATCCCCAGCGTACCACAGTGTGTGACCGAGGCGACAAGGCAGAGAAACAACAACCACCTGATTGAGATGCCATTAGGGCCAGGAATTAGTAATAATTTTAGTCTCTAATCTATTTCCTGAGGTTTAACTTCCCTTTAATCTTTAATTATTTATCATAGCTTTGATTTGTAAAGCAAGGAAAAGCAGAGCCAAGGAAGCCGCTGTGCTATCTGCAAAGGTCAACCGCTGCAGCAAGCGAGATCGATGTGACACAACTCCGACCAAACCAAGCTGCAGGGAGCAACTCATCCCTCGGGAGAGCTCCTCTCCGTGGCCAGCCAGCCTCTCACAGCCTTCGCAATAAGCCGCAGTACACGGTGGGCTCGTCCTCTCCAAGATGTTCTTCCTGGGAAGGATGTGGGGGTTGTCTGCCCTAGAGTCTCCTGTTATCTATAATGACTCAATTACAATGATATTATTTCTCTACAGCAGTATCTGTTTTCAGACAATCTGACCTGTCTACCCTTTAGACTGTGTGCGTGGTAGCCACGTTTGCAGTGATGTTTTTCCATGTCTGTTGTTACAGCTCTGAATCACAGCACCATAAAACTAAAGAGCTATGAAACTTTAGCTTACCTGCTCCATGTCTTTTCATACTCAGCTGATAGGTCACCATAACTAAATTATACTGCGTGAAATACCATAGCAGTTCGCTACACCTCTGTGTTTACAGACAGGACAATATCAATCCACCTCAATTAAAAAAAAAATAGAAAATCTTAAAGTATTTAAACTACCCCAACAATTGAAGATGGGTGCCTAATTAAGTCCCCGCAGTCTTTCCTGCTGGTACTTTGCTACTAGATTTTGGGGCAGGCTGAGAGCACGACAACCTGAATGGGAAACTGCTATTCATCCATTTGATCACTATTACAGTTATTTTTGTTACTTGGCATAGCCATGACACTCTAGGCTGTGTCTTACCAGCATAAATACAGCTATCTTCTAGAAGATACTATACTAACCCTGTAAAATGCCTTATCTTCCAGTCTGGTCCCTGATCATCCACAATAAACGTTTGTTAGTTCCACACTTTTGGAGCAAACCAAGAAGGTGGTATTTCCTTCCAGAGATCAGTCTGTAAAAGGAATATCATTGAGATTGCTTTACCAACACCTCCAGCGAGCCCTGTGCCTTCAGGTATTCCCACCACCTGCAAAAAAACCATCTCAGCAGCTTGTGACAGATGCTTTTGCAGGAGTTCTGAAGTGCAAGAGCCCAGGCAATAATTACGAGGGGCACAGCAACACAGCCCGGGGGCCCGAGGAAGGCCAGGGCCAAACGCTCCCAGCAGGAGCCAGGGGACAGGGTTGTCCTGTCCTTCCGTCTCTAGGGGTCAGGGCTGGCCCCCCGGCACCTCATCCCAGATCTGTAGACACAGACCCAGCAATTCTTTTGCAGCTGACACTACAAATGGAAGTTACCATGATGAGAGTTCACTCGTATGATCGTTTAGTTAACAGCGGTTTAGAAATATGGAAATACCATGGAGCACAGTCAAGGAATGCAAGTGAAAGCTCCATCCCTGAATAGAGTCTGGCTCTTTGCAACAGGCATTGGAGAAGTGCAGGTGAACCCTACTGATTAAAACTGAATATGTTTACACAGAACTATGTATCAAGAAAAAAAAATAATTACTGGCAAAGAAAATCCCCAACAAGAAAGTGTTGTTGCCTGGTACTAGACTACTAACAGATCAGTTCATTGGTTTTTGATCCTGAAATTCATTTCCTACTGTTTCTGTAGAACTTCCACAACAAAATATGAAGACAATCATATTACCAGAACACATTTGTGTATAAACCAGTAGTACTTAGGGGAAGGTTTGGGCTGATCAAAGTGATAAAATTGATTTGGAATTAATTTAGTGTAAAGATACACTGCAGTAATAGGAAGGAATAAAAGGAAAAAAACCCAGGATTCAATAGGGTAATCAATTTTGGATGTTTATTCTGTTCTGTCCCTGCAGAAGGACCACTTGGAAAGGAGTCAGAAGATTTTTTACTGTATTGAATATTACTATGAATCAAGCAGACTGTATTTTGATGTGTGGACTGAACTACTGAATCACCTTAAGTGATATGAGGTCTTGAGATGTGAAAGCAAACAGAATTTAATACCTCCTTGTAGAAGACCATTTTGTTATTACTCTTCAATCCTTTAAAGTAATACATAAAAGGCACATTTTTTATGTAGTTACATCCAGACAGTCTTAGCACTGAAAACTCCTTTTAAATATTTCTCAATAACCTCAAATTGCCAAGAATCATGGGAAAATGCCAACAACTTCCAAAAGCAGTTTCTAATCTCTTTTATAAAAGGTATCAGCTGCCCTGCTCTTCTAGAAGCAGTTGGATTTTGGTGTTCTTATGAAACAGGATCTCATGTGCTAGACTGATTTACTAGTATGCTATTAAGTAGGAATACTTTTAAGCTCACATTTCTAATTGTTTTAGCTCCGTTTATTCAAAGGTGTTTAACATCAAGTGTATTTTCTCAACAGGTCCTTTAGAGCTCTCTTACAGATGAGAATTTGCTCTCCTAAAGTAAAAATAAACAGGTATCACAACTTCTCTTAGAAGCCTAAGTGTTCAGAATTAACCTTTTGTTCTAGAAGAAAAAGGACATAGAAGTAACTAGATTGTAGCCAGCTTCTTGCTAATAAAAGGGAAAACAGAGGACGTTTGTTCTCTATTGAATGAACAGCTCTCCTCCCCAAAGGAGCACAAAGTCAACCTCGGCAGAGCCGTGACCGTCCCCCTCTTGTAGTCACAAAAAACAGCCCACGGTGAGATTCAGTCCATCTCACTTCAGCGACTTTTTCCATAAATATAATCAGCATTCAAACTGTGCTAGAAGAGATAAAGAAAAAAGGAAGGTGTGGGAATCATCATGTGGGCATTCAGGAGTTATCAGGATCCCCAGCAAGGCCAAATACTCCAGTGTGAAATATGACCATGTTTATGCCCTATAATAAAGGGTTACAAATACACAATAAGCACTCGGTCTTCAGTCAGGGCTTTTATGTCATCCAGCATTTCTTCTGCTTGCCTTTCCTCCTTGAACTGCCTTATCAGCGTTACCCTGTTATTTACCTACTTTAAGTCCAAGTCATTTCATTCGATTTCCTGAAACTTGTGTAAGTCTTTTTTGTCCATACATCTTCCAGTATAGATGAGATCTCTATTAATTTGGTGTACGCAGGCCAGGAGCAGCAGCAACACAATCTACATTGCAGTATCTAAGTAATATACAAATCTATTCTAATACAAAGATATTCTTTCTAATTTTTGTACCACTAAGTATTTGCAGTTTCGAGAAAACCTTCATTTTTATTGCAACTCCACTTTCTCATTGAAATGCAGTTTTGTGAAACATAACACATTAAGATAGTTAACGTCGGGTCATTTTTTCAGTTCATTTCCCTTAGTAGTAAAAATCTCACAGCCAAACCTACCTATTGATTGATAGACATGAGATTTCTCTTTAAGTCAATAATAGCTCTTAGCAAGAATCAGTGGCTCTTTGCTTTTATTTATATGTAAAGAGTTTTATTGAACTAAACTGGTGTTCACAGTTTAGCCTTTCACAATTTATCTTTTTTTTTTTTTAAGGATTGTCCTTCTTAACTCTGTTGGAATCTACTGCAAACTAAATCAGACCAGAAAAGCTTACAAGTGAATGATAACCGTAATTCAGCGTTTACTGCTGCATACGTTGATCTCACCGTTCTAGCAGCAAAATTTCTTCTACACTCTTAAATTAGTTTTCAGTGGCCTAGCAACAACCAATACACAAGTAATAATAAAAGGACTGCATTAAAGGGAGCACTGAATTTATGATCTGCCCAGCAGAAATCTATCAGTTTTGATCGGGTTCTAGGCACAGTTACTAATATCATTTCACACCATGTTGCACAGTTTCTCACCAAGTTTGTAAATTGCCTCGTAAGACAATATAATATTGAAGGGAATAAACAGGGCTAAATCATCGAATAGATTATTTATTCATCGCTTAAAAATGTGTGTCTTGATTGGCAAGAAATATGACTGAAAGCAAATATTGCCCTCTGTTTCACTGATTAATTCTACATCTTTTTTGGTGTATTGTTATTACTCTATCTCAAAATCCTAGAATTACAACTGTAAGAAAATAAGCAGACTTGGAAGGCCATACCTGTATGTTACAGTTACCTAGAAAATTATTTGTTTCAGGGATATTTCTCCCCTTTTTCTGGTCTAGATGACAGCAATCCACAAGACAGAGATTCCATTTTTTAAGACTGGCCTCTGATTTCACTTATTCCTGATTTAAAAAATTAATAATCATTCATTATGATGAATAATCATGATCCATGATTAAAACACCTCCAAAATAGCATGAAATATTTCCTATGACAAACCTAATGGCATGAGAGCTCTAAGTGGGATCTTCTGATTTTCACAAGCAATCGGGAACTCTTGACTTCTACCTTAAATCTTCTGCAGATTGCAAGTGTCATCCTATAAAGCTCACTTCATTAAATGCTAAAGGACAGGTTATCCTTTGTGAAGCCTCAAATAGACAAGGGAGACCAAAAAGGAGAAAACCTCGTATATTTAGGGCTCCATCACTGACGGTGTCAGCCCAGATCTCAGCTCTATTTTGGCCAAATGTCCTTTCAGAGCTTCGCTTGCTTGGCCACTACCTGCTGGTTAATTGAACTCCTGAAGCTGAGATCTTTGCTGAACTCCTGAAGCCTGTCAGGACTAGAAGAGGTGCAAGAACAAGCAAAAATAGGCATAGAAATATCTGGAGGGAAGCTTTAGAGACAAGACCTGAAGCGTTTCTGCGCTGCAGGCATTTCTCACAGTGCTGGAGACGCAGGTGAAACACCCTGAAACACCCTTCAGACACCCTGAAGACGACATTGCGGTTACCATTGGTGTTTAGGAGCCAAAGTACTCACGTACAAGCCCCCATCTCTGTGCTGAGAGTGAGGGCAGTAAGTTTTGTAGAAAAATCTGCTCCTCTTTCCTCCTTCTCCACGCCCTCCTCCCCGCAAAGCGGACATTTTCCATCCTTAAATGGTTGAACCTCAGTTTTACTGCACATTTTGAATACTTCAAGGAAACCTTCGCAGTGTTGTAAATACTTCCAAATCTATGCCCAGAACAAGTCTTTGTTCTTAAAGCTACTAGGGATTTAAAAGTTTTGGTGTCAGAATCTTAGTCTCAGACTACTCACTCTTACAGCCTGTCTGAGCTAGTAGTATCAAGAGCACCTTTTAAAAAGGTGCAAAAAGCCTAATTGTTAAAAACCTGCCCTCGGGGAGGTTCTTACCTACTCCTGTCAGTTAATGTTTAGTGATCCTGTCAGTTTGAATTCCAAAAACATGAGGATTTCTCTTATGCATTCTGATTTTCTGTAATAAGTCTTGATCTTCTCATTATCCGCATGAATATCATATAATCTCTTTTTTATCCTCCTAAGTTCTTGGTCTCAAAGTTATCTAGTGATAAAAAGCTCCAAAGGTTAATTGCGCATTGTGTGCGGTAACTGTTTCAGTTCATTCAAAGCGTGTTACCTTTCCGCTGAGCTACATGTTCCCATCTGATAAACTTTCCTCGCGTTATGAATTGTTTTGTAGGACTCTACTATTCCTCTTGTTTGGTTGTTTTTTTTTAATTAAAGCCATACTATTCCCTCTTTCTTCTCAGACTTACCCTGTACCAGTACTCTTTACGTGCCATTTTTGCCATGAGATCTTCCTGCAGCAGAGTGCCAAGAACCAAGTAAATCGAGGCACATGAAGAATGCCACATGCAGTAACTCCCACAGTATCTCCAACAGCTTCCCTAAAGTTAGCGTCATTTCGTGGAAGGCAGCCACAGGCAAAGTAAGAATCGTGTTCAACAAGCCACGATCTTGCTCCAAACCCCAGAGTCGCTATCCTCCTCCTCCTCTCCTGTATGTTACAAATGGACCTCGGTACCTGTTCCGACCATCCTGCTGGAGGGATGCGCAAATGGGTGGCTGTGTACACACTGGGTTTCAGTTTAAATAATAATTATGGTGCTCAAAATGACCAATGGTCACACAGCATAAAGCAACTGAGCTGCAGAAGAGGTGAGCGCTGCCCTAATTTACCACAGTGGACAAACAGCGTGATAATTTCTACAATTGTGTTATTGCGTTTTGTATAATCAAAATGCGAAGTGGCTGACTCCTACAAATAGTATAGATATGAAATTTATAACATGGTGTAACTGTTCGATAAAATAAATTATCTCCATATTTCCTTTTTAGTAATAGAATAAGCAAGGTGATTTTACCATGTTGTGTTAGAACGTTAAAGAAAATTATTTCTTATTATTATTCATAAATGGGATCCTTCCATTCCAAGTTTACTTCGGGATAAGAGCATTCTTGTGCTGATATATCCTTTGGCATTTCTGGTCTAAGCATTTACTAGTGGAAAAAGAAACAGCCCGAAAAAGACGCGGCCGAGAGAGCATTACAGAGTGTGTCCAGGAGCACATTAGAGCAGAACAAGCACACCAAGTACCACATTGAGGGGAGCATGGACCCCTATAAACCCCTACTTTCAGCACTTTAAGGTCTGGATATTTTAAAGAAAAGGCCATTGCAGGCAGAGAACGAACCCACGGGATTTCAGCAAAGGAACAACTTATATTGCAAAATTTAGTGTCCAATATCTATTTGGTCCTGAGTTGTAGAAACCCGGCAAGGTAAAAACCAGACAAAGAAACAAACTGTTTCACCGAAGTTTCTTTTATGGCCTGGCTTAGTGCAGGTTCTCCTGCTGCTATCCTTTCTCAGGAAATTTTTACCCTTTAATGGAAGGCATTCTTTATTTTCACAAATACGGAAGTAATTCATTAATCTGGAAACCAGATCAATCAGTTCAGGTATTTTAGTAGATACGGGCGCTGTAATTTCAAGCTTTGCTAGTACTCTGTACACATTGTCAGTATAATTGTACCTGCTGAGAGAACATATACAGGCGGTTGTGCAGCTAGCATGTAAACAGTTACATAGGCGGAAAATGATCTTAAACTGTTCAAACACTGAAACTATTTAAGGGCCAAGATAAAGAAGAGAGGGGGGGAAAAAAAACCCACCCCAATTTATTTTGATGCAGCCCAGGATATGGTTGTCAGCTCATGTCCAGCTTTTCATCCACCAACACCCCCAAGTCCTTCTCAGCAGGGCTGCTCTCGATCCCTTCACCCCCCCAGCCTGTATTGATACAGGGGATTGCCCTGACCCAGGTGTGGGACCCTGCACTTGTCCTTGTTGAACCTCATGAAGTTCACAGAGGCCCATTTCTCCAGCCTGTCCAGGTCCCTCTGGATGGCATCCCATCCCTCATCCATGTCAACTGCTCCACACAGCTTGGTGTCATCAGCAAACTTTCTGATGGTGTACCTGATTTTACTAGGTCATTGATGAAGATACTGAACGGTACTGGTCCCAGTACAGACCCCTGAGGGATACCACTTGTCCCTGATCTCCCATCTGGACACTAAGCCATTGACCACTACCCTCTGGATGTGAGCATCCAACCAATTCCTCATCCACTGAGCAGTCCACCCATCTAATCCATCCCTCTCCAATTTAGAGAGGAATGTTGTGAGGGTCCCTGTCAAAGGCCTTACAGAAGTCCAGTTAGATCACATCCGTAGCTCTTCCCTTGTCCGCTGAAGTAGTCACTGAATGATTGGATGTGCCTTGTAAAACATGCACAGATAGTCTGTTCTGTCCACCAAGATGTGTCTGTGGAACAGTGAAGATCTAAAGATTGCAGCTGGGTTGGCAGACTGCAAAATTCAGGCTTTTGAAGAAATTGTGATCTTTTTCGGATTCATCTTGGGTAAACAAATATAAAGAATGAAGATACCCGAGACCTGTCCACACCAGCTTCTCAGACCTGTGATCCGTTCTCAATTTAACAAGCCAACTAAGGAAAATTATCAAAGTTATACCATGCTTCAGCATCTAGAAGGTATAAACGCAAGGGGACAAACAGTAGTACAAGGGATTTTGTACTGCCTAAGAGATTATTTAGGCATTAGTAATTGATGACCTGAAAGAAAAGAGACTACACCTCCTGATTTCACACAACAGTATTTTCTTTCCAAGACAGAAGAGTCAGAAATTACATTCAAAACCCCCAGGGAAGGTGGTATGTTTTTCCCCCCCCGCCCAGTTCTTTGACTGCAGCTACTTGTGTTGTGCATCATTTCAGCTCCACTGACCCCAAGTCCTACAGCACATATTACTCCTTGTCAAAGACAGTTTTAAAGTAGGAAATAAGAGTCAGTTACATGCCAAGAACATCCTCATCTTCTGATGCTGCAGTCGGTAGCATCGTGCAGTTGGATACCAGATAACTTCAGCAGAGATCTTGGACTCACTGGTGCAGAATCTTTCACTAAATATGAATATTACATTACCGTATTAGTTTAATTCTTTCCTAGGTTTTCAAATGCTCTGACTTTCTAGTAGTTAGATACATTCGCCTTGTATCCTGTTTTTGTGCTGTTTGACTAGTTTGTGCTCTAATAGCTGCATAATCAATATTTAAATTTAAGTGAAAAGCTGCAAAACACTGCTAACACTCAAGAAACTGATACATTTGATACATTAGTATAAGTTGATACATTAGTGGGAATTAAAAGAACGAACATCCTAATTTTTTAGCTTATAACTTTCCTGAATATTAAAAGAATACATTACTCCTGACTACCTGAAAAAAGTGCTCATCTCTTCCCATTTATCTTTTCAGTGTATGGCATGCATGCAGTTGCCATGCCAAAGCAAAGTAGGAGCACACGAACGTGGCTAACAGACCAGAAGGATTATCTAGTAGTTCTGTGTAAAGAATTAAAATGCTTTTAAGCTATTATCAAATGGGCCTACCAGAAGAGGAAAAGATGTCGTTTGTTTCCCTGCGCTTTCATTCACATTCATTTTAAGTTATGTCTAGAAGGGCTTTTTCCCACCGCCCCCTTGAAGCCATTAGTACACAGAATAACCACAGCCTCTCCCTTTGGAGGGATTTGCAGGTATCAAACCCCTAAGTTTTCCCGTATTCGTCTATTGCTCTTCTGGACCACCTTAAAACACAGGCTAAATAATTTTTCCCCTGGGAAACACACTTGAAAGGCTTCCCGCGCTGTTTTCGCCTGCTCAGAGAAAGATGCATTCATTCATTCTTCAAGAAATCGTGACCATTTTTATGTCCTGAAGGTGGTCACATGGGACAAGATCAATTTATATTTCAATTTTTTAGTTCACCCATTCAGCTTCCTCCGATGATACATTCACGAGGGAGCAGGGAAGGAGAACACAAAGTTACACACCTTTCCTTTTCCTGAGTTTGAAAGAAAAATAATAGAAATTTAGAGCCTGAGGAACTGAGAACATGAATAAGTTGCTACAACGTAAGTAAGGAAAAGAACCCCAAAAAGCCACCTAAGTCAAACTAATCCACAATGAGTCCATGCACTTTCCTATGAAAAATAGGAGGTATTAGCCTGCCCAGGGAGGTGGTTGAGTCACCATCCCTAGAGGTATTTAAGAAACATCTAGATTTGGCACTTCAGGGCATGCTCGAGTGACAGAGGTTGTGTGTGTGTGGGGTGGGTTTGTATGTGTATGGTTGGACTCTATGATCTCAAAGGTCGTTTCCAACCATGAAGATTCTGTGATTCAGTCTTTCTGCATTTCTGTTATGCATATTTGCTGAAAAGTGGGTCTTGCACGGTGTTTGCTCTCTGGGGACACTGATGGGGACAGCGTGGGCACAGCAACATGAAGCCACGTGGATGAACCTCTACAGGGGAGGAGCACAGACGACGAAGTACAATGTCAGCATTGCTGATCAATAATACCTTTTGTTAATCATCTCATTTTATCCAAGACAAGTGTAAATTGTAAGGGGTTTTTGTTGGTGGTGGGTAGGTTTTATTGGTTTGTTTTTCATTAAGTTCCCATGCCATGATTACAATGCAAACATTTGATGTTGGTGAGTCAGCTTTTTCATGCATAAAAACCTGACACTTTATAGCTTAATGTATGTTTCAGACTAAACGGTGGTTGCTACAGAAATTAAGTAGTAGAAAATGAAGCGGTAACAAAGTCCTTTACAAATCTGCCCATGACTTGTTGGGTAAGATCACGTAGCCTAAGGACCACATCACTACAGTTACCAGTCCCTCCCTGAATTTGATCAAATTCCATATCCTCTTTGAACCCCAGTTAATATTTTGTGGCTGGGGAAAGAAAAGGAAAAGCAAAAACACTATCTGAATTGAGTATTTAAATAGTTAAGCCTTCAGAGATTTCAGTTTAGCTTTTTAAAGCCGCCATCTCTAGCCACTTTAGAGTTAAGATTAGTGATGTCTTGGAAAAGGTAGTACCTAACAAACTCTGAATTAAGCAGCACTGTATTTCTACTTCTTGTTAAGATCGCAGCTCAGGCAGCTTTCATTGCTCATTCACCGCGCTCACAGTAAATCTTGGAGGATAGCCCATATATTGCACAGCATAGATTGTACCGGAGCTGGTAATTACCCCTTCACATGTGGCAGCTCAAAGTTTTGAGAAGTATTAATTTAATATAACTGTGTTCTACTGAAGACCATATATTCCTAGTAAACAGTGCAGTAAGAGAGACAGATTTTTGTTTAGCCAATATTTTCTTTTAACAGATCAGAACACAAAACACACATTGTTGATTAGTTGGTAAGACTGTTTTTCAAAATTCTCTTTCACTGAGCATGGAAGTATAAAGAAAGCTACATTAATTCCTCCTGAAGAAAAAAAATAAAGCTTTTGGTTGGCTTAAGCACAGTTACTAAATGATGTCTGTTCCTTATATGTGTTTGCTTGGCTGCCCCATCACATACAGCACACCTGGTCCTCAGCCAGCATAAATAGGTCTGGCCAATTTAAGAAAACCTCTGGTAGCCCAGATGTTAATAATACAAACCAGCCAAACATTATAAACACAGGTGTATCTTCAGAATGAAGTGTCTTCCGAACACGCACTATCTGGGATAAATCATAGACTCGGAATCATTCAGGTTGGAAAAGACCCTTGGGATCATCGAGTCCAACCATCAACCCCACTCTACAAAGTTCTCCCCTACACCATATCCCCCAACACCACATCTAAACAAGTCTTACAACACATCCAGGGATGGTGACTCCACCACCTCCCTGGGCAGCCTATTCCAGTGTCTGACCACTCTTTCTGTGAAGAATTTTTTCCTGATGTCCAGCCTAAACCTACCCTGCTGCAGCTTGAAGCCATTCCCTCTTGTTCTATCACTCGAGCTCCCTGGGATTGCTCTAGTACCCCGGCTGCAGCAGGTCATGATGCTCCAGCCAAGGCAGCATTTTGATCAGCCCTGATGGGATACAGAGAGAACCCGCGAGCTCCCCACTGCAAGGGGTTTGTTCCGCACAGGTCACCCTGTCCTCTGGGCACATTAGGCACACAAGTACAGCACGCTTTCTCCTTGCCCCTTTTCTTTGTCCTTTCCTAAGGAGGCATGGTTTGAAGGAGATAATTGGAATATCTTTATGCTGCTCCTGCAGCCCGAGTAGGGAAAAGAAGAAGAAAGGATGAACGTGTTTCCTTTCTAACTACACAACCTTAAAGCAGCAGAGTTTCAGGGCCTTACGCCTTGACAAGTAAGAAATATGCATTTTACTGCTGAAGAAAATTCTTCAGGAATCAAATGCAGCATCTGCCTTGACTAGTAATTACCCATCACCTGTGCCTGCCTCGTCCAGTGCCACTGTTATGCTCTTGTTTACTTAGAGGCAAAAGTTCCACCATGAAGTTGGAGAAGTCTCTTTGTAAGAATTAAGTATTGGTGGGTCTGTCAAGGGAAGAGGACAAATTGAATAACTTAAAAAGGCAGGGGGTCAGAGGATTAGATTTTTCAAAAACAACTTTGAAAAAAAAAACCACTTGGAAAGCAACTGATATGTTAAAACAGATTTCTAACATCAGTATTCCAATGCATATACATTATAAATGTTTTAAAAAGACAAAGCTTTGCAGTAGCTGCAGAGCCAACTAAAGCAGAAAATAACTTTTGCCCTTAAAAAAACCCCACAACTGTATTAGCGAGTTATTTGCACTCCCTTTAGCAGAAGTAGAAAAGAATAAGTTACAGATTTTAAATTTCATTTGCATTCCCCTAAGCTGTATCAAGCCAAGTAGTGTCCTCAAAACAAAGCTTACCTGTTGTACAACAGGAGAACAGAGAGAAGCACAATTTCCTCTCTTGGTTCCAGCAGCTGGATGGGTCGGAGAGGGGGAACAGACACAACCCCACAAGTATTTGGGTTCCTCATCCACAGCAGAAGGCACTCTTCTCTAAGGCAGAAGGAACAAAAAGAAGAAAAAGACCAAACCCAAGCCATGACCCAAAGCTCTGGCACTACCAGGACAGGAAAGGCAAGGCTCAGCTTATTTCTCTTCCCGCTTTTATAAAATCCAGCAGCTGCTGCCACCTGAGTGTTTTCCCGCCTCTAACCATTTTCAGCTGCCCAGGGATGGAGTCCCTGCATTTGCTTCGTTAAGGTATTAACGACGAACCGTGGGGCTGATTGTGCCTGTCTGCTCTGGGAGTGCCGGTGGCAGCCTGCAGGGCTCTGCTGCCGGCCTGGTGCACGTTGCCCGCTTCTCTGCAGGCTCTGGGCTCCCTGGGGTAAAGCAGGACACACAGCAAAGTAAAACCAGCAAACTAGACTCTACCAGCTGCCTGGTAGGCTTCTAATTATCCGAAACATCTCCTAACTGTCTTGGAGCCTTGCATCCTTCACAAAGTGCCGCTTTCACCAACACCAGTGACCCCGCTTTTACATCCATTATGTCGAATGCCCGGGGTAGGAAAAGCAGCGACCCGCAGACAGATTTGCCTTTTGTGTAGGTTTTGACACGAGAAGCAACAAATGCCTAGCACTCACAGCCCCAAAACTGTAAAAGCCAATTGTTTTCTTTGCCACCGCCAGCACAACATATTTCCCCCTTAATTAAGTTCTCAGACCTCGCCTGGTTTCACATCAGAAAAGTGATGTTTGCAGAAGGAGCAAATGGAGCAGCTGGCACCTCGCGTTACAGCACACCGCGGGCTGAGCGCCAGTTTGGCAACAGTCCCCGGGATTTCCACGTCCCCCGGTCACACGTTCAGCCGCAGAAATGATGATTTAAGCAAGGGGGGAAAACAAAGGGTAGCGTTTCATTCCCAAATGTATTAATTCAGGAGGTTCAGCGAAGGTCTGTTGAAGTTAGGGACGGCTGGAGAGCGCGTGTAAAGAGAATATACACAGAGTCAGAGCTGCGCCTTCCCAGATAAATGACGTTGAAGAAAGTATGAACCTTAGTTTTGTTTTATTTCTTTTGCTTTATTCAAATGCCACAGTTCTCAGAGTTTTCTGAGCAGCATTTAAATCTCTGCACGGCACACAGCGCACAACATTTGGAGATATCACAGGCATACAAGATGGATCTCATTCAAATCAAATGGATTGGCGGTTTTAAAATCCTGGTGCTTTCATTTCCAGCACCTCGCTAAGCCCCTCGACTGGCCATACCGAGCACACAGGTCTTGAAAACTAGTTTGCTTTGAGGTACTTCAACTTGGACCTGTGGAAAAGGGAGCCACTCAAATTCCACAGGCGCTTTCGAAAACAGAGGGAAGAGGGGTTTATGTTCTAAGTTGCCTTTGCCGACTTTTTTAATGTTTTTCTCTTTTTCTTCCCATCATTTGTAAGAAGTTTGGGCAGAGTCGTGGGAGTTAAACTCAAGAATAAACCCATAGCTTCAAAACAGACACATTTATGGATGTGCACTGGCGGCTGCTTGTATCTATTCTGAAATCTTTGTTTCATGATCTAGATATAGTCTAGACACCACAACCAGTTTCTGAAGATATTTAAGTTAAACACCGGATTACTGAGTTTTGTGTCATTACCGCACAAATCATGAACTTCAGCTTAATGGAAGGCTTTGCAAAGCCTGATAGCACCAGTCGTACGACGCATTTGAACAATTTTTGTCATGCACTCTTCTTTTTGTAGAGACTGAGCTGAGCTATAAGTAACTGCTGAAATCTCCACGCTCGGGATGCATAGTGCGATTATCTGTATTCCCTTGGCAACTGTGCTATTGGTGTGGCTTTTTGGAATTTTGGTAAATGAAAGTATGGGGATTTTGATGTGCACACATCCATTCTGCTAAAGTGGGATACCATCTTCTTCTGCTGGAAACACTACCTTTACTTTGCTAAATAATATAGCTTAGATACTGCATTATATTTTTTAAACACAGTAGACAAAAGCGTAAATGTAAAAGCAGCCACAGTCACCTGCTGTTTTGCTTTGAAAAGCGACTTGTTTGTTTGTTTGTTTGTTTTGATGAGCGAAACGTAGAGTTAGACAAAAAGTATCACGGAATAATCCTCCCGTATTACAAGTGACACTGGAAGACAGAAATTAATGGAAATTTCTGGTTTTTAATTTATTTTTATTTTTAACAAAACAGAATTATTTCTTTCAACAATATTCAGACCTCTCCTTGGAAAAACTGCACTGTGGCCTCTACTCTTCCACTTGTGTTGCCACTTTTGTTGACGTTAATAGATTTGTGGATGCAAAACTGAGCAGATGCACACATGGCTATAGGGGACCGTACAGTCAACCTTCTAAGGTGTTGCTCCTCCAAAGAATGGTTAAACATTTTTTTTAACCCGAGACCTCAACAGGTTCTGTGAGGACTGAAGTGGCCAAATCGGTTTCTGTGTGACACAGGAACACCTTGCACACTAATTTCATTTCACGTGGGTAGCAGTAACAATATATCTAAAGCAGAGTGGAAGCTGGAAACAGGTCATTTCCTACGCAGAGTGCGTCGGATTGCTCTTGAACAATTACCTGAACTAATCTATCAGAGACTGTTTCGCTGTAGCACATAAAACTTGTGGGAATGTTGTGTTTCGGTGCAGGTGAGAAGTGCCCGGGCGCAGGGCGGGCTGCAGAAGGTGGTGGTGGTTCAGGAGCAGCCTGGGCTGCAGCCGCCTCTGCCGGGACGTGTTGGTGGGACCAGGGGGTCCCCAGGCATGGGGCGGGGATGGAGGGAGATCAGAGTGCTCCAGCAAGGCAAGAGGCCGGAGGCTGCCTGAGGTTTCGTTAAGCCAGACAAATTGGATGAGTGACATCTTGACGCCTCCAGCCGCCAGGTACACACCATGTTCTACAGTATTTTCCCCGGAGCTGATGACGGCAGCAGGGTTAACAGCTCTTGCAAACCAAACGATAATGCCTTTTTGTGTTTTGTGGTTGACTATTTGTATTCCCTATTACATTTCACATCTCATCGTATCACTTTTGCCTTTCTTCCCTCCACTGGCATCATTCCTTATCCCTGTCCTTTTAAGAAATCAAATGCTACTTTCTAAGCTTCCCAATTTCCTTTAGTCACAATACTTTTGGTGTAGCAAGTGCAAAGACATTTCTTTACTGGGGTTAAAAAGCAGCAACGGTGATTGACCCTGATTCTGCACTAAGTTGCACCATTTCTTTAAAGTTGAGGCAGGGAGTATGTGGCAAATTGTTTCTGTTTCATTTGGGGAGCAGAGCAGGTAATAGAAATAGCTCTGTACAAAGCCAAGCTATATATATTTGCTAAGCTATGTACCAAGCTGTACATATGTTATGTGCTGCTGCTCTGCAATTAGTAATTAACGTTCATTCATTCACTACATGTTTCTTTTCCTACTGTATTCTCATTTTGTTGTGTTGTGCTGTCTACGCTCTTCCTGAAATATCATTTCTGTTTACCTAAAACTTAAAATCTATTGCACTAATACACTCATCTCTGCGTTCTCTCTCTCATCAATTCTTAATTGCTGCCGCCTTTGTCATTCTGTTTTTCCTGTGCTGCTATTTTCCGTGTAATTACCTCCACACTTGTACGTAACTCTTCCACTTCCTATCGCTTATTATGAGCGTACACACAGAACTGTTCTTCTTCCACAGCGGTGTTAACCTGGCACCTTCAGGGGCATTTGGGCCCATGTGGAAAAACCTGAAGTTTAAAAAATCGTACGCACGTTTTTAATTTTTATTACTCGATTGTTGCGGATAAACAGCGATTTTTCCAAAGGATTATTTCAGGGACTAGTGAAATCTTGTCTCTAGGTTTTTCTAACTGTGACAAAAAGGAAAATTTTGCTTTCATTCTTCACCTCGTATTTCTGTTGCAGCAGCCGGCGCCTGCAGGGACAGACTGTGCCGGGAGCGCCGCATGTGGGACGCAGCGGGAGGTGGAGGGCAGGGAGCAGGGAAGCTGGCCTCCTCTGTCGGGGAGCATTCCGTCTACCAAAGCTCCTCAGGTCTCCGCTTGCTGGTATACTTCTGCGGAGCCACAAAGTAAAATTAAGAAGAGAGCTGCCACCCTGCTTCACCCACCAGAGCAGCACAGGGTTACCTGTATGTTGTTATAGAATCGTAGAATCATTTAGGTTGGAAGAGACCTTTAAGATCATCCAGTCCGACCATTAACCCAGCACTGACAAGTTACCACTAAACCACGTCCCTCAGCACTACATCTAGAGATCTTTTAAATACCTCCAGGGATGGTGATTCAACCACTCCCCGGGCAGCCTGTTCCGATGCTTGACAGCCCTTTCTGCGAGGAATTTTTTCCCTTATAGAAAGCATTATGCTCATCCTTCTGCTCAAGGCAGGAAGAGTTACTGGATCCGACCAGGCTGCTCAAGACCAGGTCTTGAAAAACCTCATGGGATGGAGACGGCAGAGCCCCTCGAGCCAGCCGGGCACAGAGGCTCTGCCACAGGGAAGGGGCAGTCCAAACTTTCCAAACACTGTTTCTTCAAGAGGAAAGGCAAGCAACAGGAAAGCAGTACAAGTCACAGTTTGCACCAGTAACTCCAAAGTGAAGCAAAGGATTAGCTCCCAAGATGTTCCGACTATAAGTGCTTTTAAAAATATTATTTTTAGCCCTGAAGTCTGAAATGGATTTAGGCAGAATTTACACACCTGAGTCTACAAGCCAAATCCTGAAAATCTCTGCTCAGCTGCATTACCATGGAAACAACAAAGTTACTCCGGAGTCCATATACTTTGTAGGGAAGGGGCTATGTAGGGAAGGGGCTATGTGCCCCTCTTGGGCAGGAGCTGGGCGCCGGCGGAGTGAGCAGGGAGCCGGGCCAACTCCTGTCTCTGCCCAAAGCCCTGTCTGCCACCTTCCGGAAACCAAGGAGTCACCTCCTTCTTGGGATCCAGCCCTAAGCATCCAGCCTTAGACCCCTCACGTGCAAACCGGCAATCACAAACTAAAGCGTTGGTGGAAGATTCCCACAGTACAATTAGATTTCTTGCACCAACTTGCCAATGTTGCTACCTGCATTTAACCTTCACTTCTCTCGTCACCATAATTCTCCAGGGAGGACATTCCTAACAGGAACTTCATTGTCATTCTCCATCGGTATTACAATAAACAGGCCTCCCTAATCAGCATTCCCTCGGTGCCAGGCCCAAAAGCAATCTGCTCGGGAAGATGTGATGAAACCAGAAGAGATCAATACCAAAAAGTTTTCACACATTCAATGTGGCAAGGTTAGCGTGGATAATATTGATAGATAAAGATCTAACTCTATCACATGTGACAACGGGGTGAAAATAGGAGTGTGTAGTAACCTGGTACTTTAAGTTTTATAGTTGTGGAGTTAAAAAATTTATAAGAACCTGTTGTATTTGCCCTAATAAAAATAAAAAGGATAAAAATGTACTATGGTGACGACAGGTCTTAAGGATAAATGGCAAAAATGACGACATATCTACTGTATTTTTTGAGGCATTACCACTGGCCTACTAAATAAATCTATGCCCCTTTGGAAATACTGCTCTTTGAAAGCAGTTTTCAGCTTTTGGGCTGTCAGTCGGAGGCAGGACGGGAGCAGAGGCCAGGGGGCTGCGGGGGAAGGAGGAGGTTACGGGACACCAGGAACGCGGGGGCGGCACTGGGCTCCTTCCACTCCACCACAGCGCCCGACGCCGTCCCCGCTGCGCCGGGCAGGAGGAGACGGGTTGCAGGTGGCTTATGAGTGTGCAGTATTTAACTCACTCCTGGAATTAATTTTATTTGCTTTACGAGCTGCGAGTTTAATAGCAAATGTAGATGAAGAATTCCACACTATAAAAACAGGCAGGGTTGGGTTTGGGTTTTTTTTTTCATAGGTATATATATTGGAAAGAAAATTTCTCAGATACCACTAGGAGTCTAAAAATTTCTGTTACATCTTTCCATCTTCCCTTCCTTGAGGGATTTTTTTATAAAACAAATAATCTGTAGTATGGAAAGACTCAAGAGTAGTCACTGTGTTGCCCTGCCGTGTCCACATCGGTGATGTGAGAATCAAATCATCAGGAACGGGAAAGAGTGAGGAGAAGCAGCCCCGAGGAAGCTATTTTCTTAATATCTTTCCTCTTTTACTTGTCGATATGAGATACTAATTCTCATTGATTCACCAGTATTAAAAAGCTGTGGGTTTATTTGTTTTTTAATTTTATATATCACTGACAAAAGAGAGCACAAAGTAAAATAAAGGTAGGTAATGATCTCCAGTCCGGTTTTTCATAGCGCCAAGAAATTGCTCTTGTGGCACAAACCAGCGTCTTACAAAAAGCCCCCGTTAAGACTCTAAAAAACCAGTTAAAGCTTGCAGAAATAGGATTATTTTTTTTTTCCTTCAAGGCAGGGTAGGGTGCAAACTGCTTACATTTGTTTATTTCTAGAAAGGGGTATGATTGATCTAATAATGTCACCGAGGTGGGGTTTTTTGTCCGTTTAAAAAAAAAATATTCCTCTCACCCTGTAATGAAAGAAATCCCTATGAGGATACTCTGGCAGAAACTTTTTTTTTTTTTTTTTAAATCTTCCTCTGGAAACATCACGGCAAAAATCAAGTGAACAGCACAAAAACTACAGACAGTGTAGTACGCAGCTTCTAATATTACCCTGGCCTCGGTCGCCTCCTCCCAAATCTCAGGATAACTTCATATGTATATTTTAATACGCAGCGTGGGCAAGATCCTGGTTTCTCCTATCAGAAGGATTTCAGGAAAATATTAGTGAATGTTGTGTATCAACTTTAGAAACTGGACCTTCGGGACTATGATCTGGTTGTGACCTTAAAACGCTACGGTCTCTAAAATCCTCCGCAGGGCAAGTGTTTCACCGCTCATATTGCGCATCCACAGCTGTCAAGCTGAAGCAGGACAAAACTGTTACGAAAATAGTGTTCTCATGCTTTAAGAGATTAAAACACCAGAATGAAGGAAAGTAGATTAACCGCTATAAAAAGCACTTGAGAGTGTCCATCCCGTTTCATTTTTATATTTGTCTGAACGCTTTACAGACTCAGTCGTACTGTGCGTTGAGCGTGTGTAAATACAGTCAGCAAACGCTCACCGATAAAAAGGCGCATTTTCACTCCGTAAACTTCAAAGGCAACGAATTTGCGAGAAGCCTTAATGTCATCGCCCTTTCTGATAAGCTACGAGAAAACACGTGTTTTTAAGCCCTTGGGATCCGCGCTGTGTAAATCGGCACCAGGGAGAGAGGAACGATGACAGCTCTTGCGGAAAGCATCGCCTGCCTGCGCCCAGTAATGAGGCCGAGCGGCGACCCCTCGCTGCTCTGAACACCCCAACGGCAGCAACGCGAACCTGGGTCTTTACGTTGCGTGTTTTTGTTTGTACGTATCTGACCAGTACATAAATTTGATTTCATGCAAATATTTTGGAGCAGATTAGTTGATAGCAAAGCAGAACTGGAATGCTAATGATTTTCGGCTGCATATACAGAAGATGAAAACTCATTCAATCCAAGGCAAAGTGTCAGCTTTAATAAAGTAATGTCATGCTATACCTCCCCCATAGCTGGCCTATACTGACATGAAAAATTATAGTAGTGGAAATGCAGAACTTTGCAGATATAAATAACTTGAGACTATGTTATAAAATTTCCAACCGGGATGGAGGAAAACTGTAAACATATATTAAGTAGCTGGAGTGAAGGATATTATTGCCACCTATTGACAACAGAACCGCCTGAAATAATACAGCCTGTTTGCTTCTATTAAGTGAAATTCCTCCCTGGTAGCTTTACGACAGACTGTTCCTATTGGATTTGTATGGCAGGGGATACAGGCATTGTGAATAGCATAAATGCCTGGATTTAATGAATATGACCCTACCTGAGGAAACGTAAAAAAAAAAAAAAGCAACGCCAAACAACAACCACCACCGCCCCTTGGAGAGGTGGTCTAACAGTAATTCAACGCCCTGTCAAACCAGGCACGTGCAGTGCCACCGACACCCGGAGGGATGGAGCAGACGCAGAGGAGGAGGGGGACTGTTGTAAGTCGACGCCGTGATGGAAGGAACGTTGTCATCTTCTCGCAGGAGCAAGTGCCTTCCTCCTCGGGGACGCCCGCGGTGCTCCAGCTGGACGGCTGCCGGCAGAGTCCCACCACTGCCCTGAGCTCCTTCCCTTGCTCTGAGAGCGCTCAGCTGGAGGCAGCTCAAACGCTTCCTAAAATTTCCTTGAAACATTTATTAGAAAATGAACACAAGCGCAAATCAAATAAAAAATAAGTGGCGTTCTGCCATACAAATTACTAAGTAATTACTTCGCCAGAAATGCTAGTCTTGTAATTACGCTGATTTCAGCCAAACTGACACAGGAATTCTCAGTGGGATGATCTCCCCGTCTTTTTTGGTGTCCTTTTAGCATTTCAAATATGAAAACCCCTCCCACCTCTTCGTGTCAGGGACTCACTTATATTATTAGGCGCTTCAGTGTGATTCATTCTTGACAGCCCGCTGATTTCTGATCTAATTCGGGTCAGAGAGTGCAGATGGAGACCAATACCCTACCCTATCTTATGGAGTCCCCAGATTCATTCGCTACTCAGTGGAAATCCAAGCCCAGAATATCTATCTTTCTCTTGCCTTTCAAGAATACACTCTTTGAACATTATGCGCTTAAAGACGCACGACCTTTGGCATACGACTTGGCGAAAGCAAAAACCAATAGAGGTCAGAACAGTTTTCTGCCCCAGAGCAATTTTTGCACTGCCTTTGCTTTAGGTATTAAAAGGTATTCATTATTATTTGTTCATGTTATTTATGTGTTCCATTTTTAGAATAGGTTGAAATGACTGTTGTTTGAGTAATCAGTATCATGGGAATTAATTTGAGTTTATGGGAATCACGTTCTGCTTCCTGGGGAAAGGTTGGATTCACTCTTTGGTGTCTTGTGCAATTGCATCATTCTTTATTTATTTATTTATTTAAAAAAACATGACCTGAATAGAAACAAGATTTAGATTGCAGTATCCAATTAAAAGAGGAACCACAGTTTTGAAGACCGAATAGTTGGTATTTCTTCTGGAGACTTCATAATAAATTCATTTTCTTGAAATATTATTTAGAGAACAATAAAAAAAAATTGGTTTCCCAGTTAAATTTAGGAAAGATATTGACTACCTTAAGAAAAAAAAAATCCATTTTTTTTTTCCTTGAAATCAATACCAATCAACGCTGACATCTTATACAACACAGGACATAACCCTCGTTGGGTGAGAATATTCTTTCTTAGAAAACGTCTTGTGCAAAACACTCAACAGTGAGAAGAAATACGAAATGATCCCTGAAAAGTGACTCCACAGGTTGACTGCCCCTGTTGTTAAAAACCTGCGTCTGCTGAGTGTGACAGTGGCTGGATCAATTGCTGACTGATCGATCGCATCGTGGTTTTCTCCATAGTCAAACTCTGCGCTCTGCCTAGTGTGACTAACAGCAGGTTACTCTTATGCTTTTGTTTGTTTATTTGTTTGTTTTGTTCTGTTTTGAGCTCACATTCAGCTCACACCATGAGCTGCAAGTCCTCTGAGTTTCTTATTCCCAGGTCCGAGCTCCTCCTGGCACGGGATCACCCACCTTCCTCTCCTCAGCTGCAGGACCACATTCAGTGACGCCGGGATTGTCGTTTGAGCCCTACCTACCAATCAACCCAGCGAAGCCCTCTCTGCTGTTTGTCACCCCAAACAGCATTCACACCTTTCGCAGTATAAACTCTTTCTTACAGTTCATTTGGCTTGTATTTTTTTCCAGCTTTGTAAAACTTTTGAAATATCCTTGGACTTCATCCTGGTTTTGCATAGTAAGTATAATCAGATGACGATGATTTGTAAATTTAAGAGATAACTTTTCATTTCCTTGGCATACTTTGTTCTATATGCCAAGAAGCATTGCTATGCAATTTGAAGATGTGGCATGTTTCGAGTTTGGACTTCTCCTTATCAGCTGCCTGAATTCAGGGGAATACGGGCAGAGTGATGGTCCTACCCTGTACCACTCACTCCAAAGCCTCACATGATGATGGAAGACGCGTTGGCTTTTGGTTGTTTGTCTTTCCCTCTTCCCCAGCATGATTGCCTCTGGTGTAAAGAGAATATTCGGGCCATTCAGATGTGGTCTTGGGACCTGTTGCACACAGCGATTCTGGCTTTCCTCTTTGAGGCCACTGACCCATAAGCATTGAAGACAGTTTACTCCCGAGGTAGGAATGAACTAATATCAATTTTATTATAAAATACCACTCTTCTTACTGTTTGTCCCTTAATTGATTAATCTTAAATAGGTTCTCACTATTGATTTTATCATCCCAGCCACGTCAACCTTCCTGCTAGGTCTCAGTAACACGAAGCGCATCTAATTTAGGCTAATAAATGAGTCATTCCAATTACCCTTCCTCATTACTCTCTCAACATAAGCTGTTTGATCCCCCCCCCCCCACTTTTCTGATCCTTTTTTTGTTCATTTTGCTTTCCACTGTCTTGATTTTCTGCAGGAATGGGTGCTCATTTATTCCTCCTTTCCATGTATTCCCTTCTCTTATCAGGACTTTAATGCTCCTCTGCCTAACCTTGCCTGGCTGGTCCCTGGAGGAGTCCTTCAGCTTCTGTCCCAGCATGACAGAGGTCAATTCTCCCACGGTTTCCCCACCAAAGGTGTTGCAACACTTTCCAGAGCAGGGAGGGATCATGCAGATTTCCAAGTGTTTTCGCAGTGTGGAACCGCGATGCTGAGGTGCCAGGTAGAACATATCGGTGGCCAAATCTCCCGCAAAGAAAAATCAATGTTTCTCTGATCTCGAGCATATGCGAGATACAAATGGGAAAAGCATCCCCGACTGCTGCGAGGAGACGAGTTGGTGCAGCTGTTTCAGCCGACCCGCGTGAGCACAGATTTTTTGAATTTTATTTTGTTATGAACGTAAATTAGCTTGAATTTTCTATTATGCACTCGCTTTCTGCACTGTTTTGATTGTTCATACTTTAAAATTTTAAGGCGTATACAACTTTATTGCTTATTTCCAGCATGTAACCGCACTGTCTGCAGAAATAAATAACTCCACTGACATTCTTAAGCTTCAAGACTACAAAATACGATGACGGCATTGATTTCATCCAGCTATAAGATTTCTGAACAGAACAAAAAAAAACCCCGAATGCAAAACCTACACAATGAAGTGTATTATCCTTATTTGAATGCAGGGTAACCGTCCCCAAGAACATGCACACTAAATACCTTGAACAATTGCTGTGCCTCCTGCCTGTCTGCAGCTCAATACCTCAATTACAGATGCCGTGGAGGACGAATGTCTTGAACATCCTCGGATGTGCGCTATTATGCTCCGGAGGTGCCACTATTGTTCGTTTGTGCAGAGAGATGAGTAATCACAGAAACAAATGAGCATCCTTCTAACACGCTGAACCTCTTACAACAAAGTAATTGTCGCCGCAGTCTTGCGATGGGGATGAATTAATTCATTTAAGCTCCACACTTCTCCTGACCTGGGTTCAGACCAAGGGCAGAGGAAGACAAGTGAAGCCGCATCTGTTTTTGCAACTGGGTTTGTATAATCTTCAAATGCTGGGTGACAGGCTTTCCATCTACAGAGGAAAGTGTTTTTGTTGTCTTCCAAAAATACCATGTAAAGTGCTCAGCTAGTTATTTTTCTGTTTGAAAGAGCAGGGAAGTGTGGCACGCTACCCATCCCATCACCATCAGAGACACAAACAAGCTTTTATAGACCCTTTTTCAGGAAGGTGCCCTTAGACAAGACTCACATGCTCCAAGACTCAGCATCTGCCAAAGCGTCTCAACGTGGGGAAGCATTTCAGTACCCACTTAAGTGCGTGCTGGGTTGTCGGCTCTGTGATTTCCAACGATGTATCTACAAGCCGACTGCCATAACCAGGAGAGAAGAGAAACGGTAGGATGGCATTAAAGACAAAATGATCTGAGATAAAGCTCGGCTGCTGTTACAGGAGGGCACAACGCCTTCGTTAAGCAAGAGGGAATGGGCCTGTGCGAGTGGTGAGCCACTCGGCGCTGCAATCTGCCTGGACAGGACAGGATTTGCACAAGCCAATACCAACGTGGTCTGAGAAAGCTGGATCCTGCACCGGGACAGACTGGCGTGTGAATGGGGCAATGGGATATGCTGGTTTATGGAAGATGGGAGAAAAGAGTTTCTTGTGAGCAAAAGTTTTGCCTAAACTCCTCAGGGTGGATTCTGCATTTTGCTCTGCGTTTCCCAACCCTCCTGCTGGTTAATCCTCCCTCATACCAGAAATAAGCTTCCAGAAACAGTCTCAGACCCTAAATCTGGAAAGCAGTAAAACTGAAGTGGTGTCTGCAAGTGAAAGTGTCCTGGTGTAGTTTGCAGGCCACTTTATTTATTTTTATCTATCTATCTACATCCCATGCTGATCATAAACGCTTAAAAAATAACCACATGATTTTTCAGTCACAGAAAGACAGCTGCACCCAAAGGCCGCGCGCAGGCAGGTCCCTGCAGAGCTCAGATCTCAATATTCCAATATACATAATCTTACCTTTTTTACAGCAACCTCCCACGGCCACAGAAGATCTGTCAGCAGTTCAAGTCTGCTTTTCCATTTACCAGAGTACAGAATTCAGTTCTTGAAGTCTCCCAGGTTAAAAACTAGAATAGAAGGAATTAGATGGGTGGGTAGATGAAATTCGCAATCGATTTGCTTGATTTTGTGGGAAATATTGCTTTCTTTTTAAAAACGTAAGTTGAAAGAACTCAAAGAGAAGTATAAATTATTCCTTGCTAGCCAGTATTTCCTCCTGCGACAAAATGCGGTAACCAGCAACTTTTTCCCCCCAAAAGAGGAGCCTGGCTTTAGTCTCCTAACTCCCGACGTAGGCGTCAGCTCATCGCACATTGAGGACTGCTGAATTCAGTGGGGAGGGAGCATGTGCCCAAGTGCCTTCCAGATTTGGCATCCGTGGTCTTAAATAGAAGTAGGGCTCTCTGCAAAAGTGCTGAGCACAAAGAAGTAGTTTAACGGGAAAAATCCTTATGCGCGATTACTTTAGAAAATCAGCCTGCTTATTTAGAAGCCCAGAAATCAGCATTTACCAACAGAGCTTTACTTTTGAAAATGCCACCTTCCCACTCGCATTCTCTAAAGATCTTTGTGATTTCCTCTTTGCTGTTTCAAGCACATTTTCACGGCTACTCCAAACTTGTTTTAATCTTCTGGTTTACGAAATTCTGCAACAGAGCTGGGTTTTCTGGCTATCCTTTTTAAATTTTTGCAATTCAATGTTCAAAACATATTGCTTGTGAATTTCTATTTGTATATTTTAAATAATTCCCCATGTGCCTCCGAGACACCAGGTTTCACCATGTAGACAGAAAACAAGTGTTTGAAAACAGGGAAGGATAGTGTCTCAGCAAGATACTTGGAAAGAAGATTTTGGGTTTTTTTCCTGTGCCATCTCTTGCTTTCAAACTAGCTCAAATTTGCTCAAATCCAGCAACACGTAAATACACAAGTAGAAATACACAAGGTGAAAGCACGGTACTGTACCTGTACATACACAGGCTATTCATGCCTAAAAAAGTGGGATAGTCATGCATACAAAATTAAGAAGAATCTCCCAAAAGCCTGAGCCTGCCAAACTTCAGAGATTACGTGTAGATGTAAGAGGACCATATCTCCTAAGACACATCTTAACTTGGTTCCTCTGTTTTTATTTGATAGTTCTAGACTGCAGCCAATCTAAAAATAAACTGGCTTCCGTTTCCTAAGGCTATATCTATTATAGCTTCAAAGCTGAAGATCAGCCATTGAAGATTTCATTGTTTTTATAACGATGCTTTTAACTGATGCTACATCTATCTGCCTCCCTTGATGAGCCACTGTGGCATCTGTGTAGGAGCTGCTCTCCCTCATTTGAGTTCCCTCACTGGGAATAAAACAGATGTATATAAAGAAAACAAACCAACCAACCAAAACCCAAGAAAGTGAGAGAGAAGCCACTTTCACAACATTTTTATTAAAAATTCTCCCATTCTCATAACTTTGGCAGAAAGTCTCGCATTTTCCAAAGCTGGCATAAACATTAACTCTACTTTTCAACGCATAATTTTTGAGGCATTAGAATCCACATTTCCTACACAAAGCTCACAAGAATGTGAGAATTCCCTTGAGAATATGTTTCAACATTCACCTTAGTATTGGAAGCAGCAGAATGTTTATAATCATCCAACAAACCAACTTGAGAAGTTTTTTGTAAGCTTACCACCTGAAGGAAGGTGCCGCCTTCTTTCTTCTTTCGTACAACCGCCTGCTTTGTAGTGGAAAAAAAAAGACTTAAGCAAAACAATTCAGAACCATTAAAAAAGAAATTAACGACAAACAGGCTTCCCCCCACCCCTGCCTTTTTTATAATAGATACTGTTTCTTGCAATATCAGGAAACCAGAAAAGATGTAGTTTCAAAGGGTAAGGTCCATGAAAAGGTGAGGGAAGAGATGCAGTACATAATGCCCAGTGTTGAGAACAGATTCTTCTTTTGTCTGGATAAGTGCTGCAGATGCATGGCCAGAGGGATATTGTACAACAGGTGTCGAAGGGCAAGAGCATTTAAATTACTGTCTTTGTACTCTTCTTGCTGAACTGGTTTCAGCTTAAGGTAAAGCAGAGTTTGACTTGTAATTGATAGACAATCCTCTCATAAAACCTGGGTCCGAAGCTCAGTAAACCCACGGCTGAGACTGTTGTGCACAGTAAAGCAGTTCAAGTGTAAAGATTTTTTGATGTGCATGTGAAGGATATGATAAAGACAACGTGAATTATCGTTTATTTTCTGCCTCTTTTTCCATTTTTTGAATTCCCTTTGGTCACCTGCACTGCAACATTGCGGTTAGCACCTTTAAACAGCGAACATTTCAGTTCTCCTTTCCTAGATAGCGCACTCAGGGAGCGGTTTCTCTCTTCAAACCGAAAAAGTAACTGCGAGTCCTGCTTTAATAAAGAAAAGAGTATTTTGCTCTGTAAATCCCTTCCACTGCTAACTTTGCCACCTCCTACACCACGCTTTTTCCTAGGAAGAATAATGGACAGGTGACTCAGGGAATTAGGAACCACGCTGGATTTGCATCTGGAGTAATGAGTATGTGATAGCAAAATTTTTTTATAAAACTACAGTAAGTAGAAACCACACCACTAAACTGACATAAAGACAAATGCATGATGGTGAGAGAAAGAACTCAATGATCAAGTTTGGGAAAGTGATGCTAAAGGCATGCTCATGTGACAACCGCTACAGCCCAGAGGTCCCTTTACTACCAAATTTGCAATATCTCAGTATTTGCTTTTGCAATATTTGCAGTATTTTCTCACCCGGTGAGAGGAGAGTAAACTCAGACCAGTGAAAATTATCCCAAGAAACAGCTCCAACGCCTGCTGGTACCAATTTGGAGCAGAATTAGTTTGATCAGTTTTGGGCCCCTCACTACAAGAAAGACATGGAGGTGCTGGAGCAGGTCCATGGAAGGGCAATGGAGCTGGTGAGGGGTCTGGAGCACAAGTCCTGTGAGGAGCGTCTGAGGGAGCTGGGGGTGTTCAGCCTGGAGAAAAGGGGGCTGAGGGGAGACCTTCTCGCTCTCTACAACTCCCTGAAAGGAGGGGGTAGCCAGGGGGGGGTCGGTCTCTTCTCCCAAGTAATAAGAGATAGGACAAGAGGAAACGGCCTCAAGTTGCACCAAGGGAGGTTTAGGATGGATATTAGGAAAAATTTCTTTGCTGAAAGGGTTATCAAGCATTGGAACAGACTGCCCAGGGAAGTGGTGGAGTCACCATCCCTGGAGGCATTTAAAAGTCATGTAGACGTGGTGCTGAGGGACATGGTTTAGTGGTGGTTTTGGCAGTGTGAGGTTGATGGTTGGACTCAATGAACTTAAGAGCCCCTTCCAACCTAGACGATTCTATGATCAGTAATTCACAAGTTCTGCCCATTTGTTCCCTGCTACCCTCCTTGGATCGCATTGACCTGCAAAATATCACATAATTTCTGTAGGAAGCATATTAAAGTGGAGTGCCACTGAAAACAAGGTGGCTAGAGCCTAATGGAAAAAACCGTTTGTGTCATAGGCTGCGAGTACTTCCACTCATCGTATCTCCTGAGCAAGCCAAAAAGGATTTCGTGGGCCATACAACCCCTGTAAAAATTATGATTTCTGTGGCATTCACCTGAGAAGAAAGATGCTGATCTTCAATGGGATTTTTAACGTGCCGGTTATTAGTATATATTAAGTATTTTTCTTTTCTAATTTAATTTCCTTATTGAAGAACAACAGTGATTTTTATTGTTCTTTGTTCACATGTGGTTAACTTTTGAGAGGGAGGGGGAAAAAAATAAAGTATTATGACAGGGCTGCAAAACTTATTGAAAATTACCGATTTTCTATTGCATACTTGAATTTCCACAAAAGAACCACAGAAGCTGCAAAAACACAAGCAATTCTCCCCCCTCACCCCCATGCCAGCTCTAGGAAAGGAAATCACTATATTTTGTTGGTTAAGTTTAGATAATCTGCCACTTTGGAGCAAAACGACTCTAAAGTAGTAATTGCATCAAAAAATGTAATTTCTGCTGCTTGGTCTTCTGTGACCTTTGCCCAGTCTCCATCAGGGTAATTGAAGTCTTTCACTGCTGTTGCTTTTTAACTTCACTGTATTTGTAATTTCCATGATCTTCTCACCGGCATTCAGGTAACAGACCTAGCCCTGGTTCTTCCCTTATTTAGATATAGCTTTTCTATATTTAGTAGTCCTGTTGCACAGCTGATGGGTTTTATTTTATTTTTCCTTTACTATATTCAGTCCACGCATTCTGAATATACGCAGTTCCCCAAGCATATGATTTATCACTTCTCTTTAGTTTACCCTCACTGATGGCTACAGTAGAATAATATTACTGACGCTTTATGTCCCCCCCCAAAATGCTACAAAGGAACAGAAAGCTTTGGCATTTTACTTTGCACCATGGAAAGGTCTAATTCGTGCAGAAAAGTGTATTTTAGTCATAGTTTGCACGTTACTAGGAGTAGCTCCTACAGTTGGAGACGCTGCAAATAGTGGTACCTGTTTCTTCAGTGAGGATCCTGGCATCATCTTCAGCAATCGTTTTGAAAATCAAGTAAAGACCAAAAAAAAAAAATCAGACGATTGTCGTTCAGAACTAAAAAAAATAATATCCATCTAACCAAAAAAAACCCCCACCAAAACAACCCCCTCCCCCCAAACAACTTTACTTAAGTTATTTATATGAAATTTTATTGAATGGGGCCCTGACTGAATGCTGACTAAAATGACAGAGTTTGGTCTGATATGCAAACATAATTGCAGATATCTGATGAAAAGAGAAAGAAAAATGTGTAAACATAGTAAAATCTAGATTTTATTTTATTTTTTTTTACTATTGATATTTACTTAGAGGTGAAATAATTTTAAGTAAGAGACCTGCAAGATTTGATTCCGAATACATTTCCAAGCCCCAAAGAAGTTTCCAAAGTGCTCTTTGGGGACACCGACCTGTTGGAGCGAGTCCAGAAGAGTCCACGAAGATGCTCCGAGGGCTGGAGCCCCTCTGCTGTGAGGACAGGCTGAGAGAGCTGGGGTTGTTCAGCCTGGAGAAGGGAAGGCTCCAGGGAGACCTTAGAGCCCCTTCCAGTCCCTAAAGGGGCTACAGGAGAGCTGGGGAGGGACTCTGGATCAGGGAGGGGAGCGATAGGACAAGGGGGAACAGTTTTAAAGTGGAAGAGGGGAGATTTGGATTGGGTATTGGGAAGAAATTCTTGACTGTGGGGGTGGTGAGCCCCTGGCCCAGGTTGCCCAGAGAAGCTGTGGCTGCCCCATCCCTGGAGGTGTTCAAGGCCAGGCTTGGAGCAACCTGGTCTGGTGGGAGGTGTCCCTGCCCAGGGCAGGGGGGTGGAACTGGATGGTCTTCAAGGTGCATTCCAACCATTCTATGATTCTATGCATGCTAAAAGAAGGAAATTTGTTAAAAAACAATGCTGATGGTGGAACATGGGGACAAAAATTAAATAGATGAAAACAAAATAAAATAGAAGTTACACATGGCAGATACTGAGCCTGAACCACACAGGAATGGGAGCTGCAGCTCTGTGCAATCTTACAACATGTTAATTGAACCCCAAGCATTTGCCTGAAAACTCTGCTGGTCAACAAAATCAAAGCGAATGGTGAAGTAATTGCACTGTTCATGTAGCAGTGGAAACTGTAATTAACTGACTTTGCTGATGGCTATAAAATGCTGCAGAACTTTTACAAATAGAATTTCGCCACTGATAATAAGTAATGGCAGGTGCTGAAGGTGACATTGACAGCCATTTGTCTGTAGTTGGGAAAGAAATACTGCCACATACGCTGACATTATTTGATATTAGAGGCTGTAGCTTCTAAATGTCATATTTTAAATGCCATTATATTTGTAGAATGTGAAAAATAAAATTTTAATGCTATTTTAGTCATATACCTCTCATTGAAACTTAAAATAATGCCATGTTTTTATGAACACTTTTAATAGTATGCAAAAGTAATTATCTCTAGTCTCTCAGGCTCAGTATCCTTTAATAATGAACTGAGTCATTCTAGATGCACCATATCCCAATTTTATAAATGGTTATTTGCAGAGCAGAAGAGAACACAGAGATCAGAAGTATGTGGAAATATTCAAGCACTGCAATATTCAGTGACAAGTAGTAGATTCAAATTAACTTTACCCATGAAGTATTTGGGTTGCATGTACCATTCATGAAGCTAAATTTTACCAAAACATCCACTCAGGTTTCTGAATGGAGAGTGACAGTTAATGGTGGTTTTGGGGGTTTCCTGTTACTGAACAAACATGAGCTAAACAACCACATAACTCTGATTTCACGTCCAACTTTAATTTCATGGTGTCAAAACTTGTTAGGCCAGGACATTAGTCTTCACCTAACTTGAAACAATTTCAGCTAACCCAGTAGTCTAGTTCACCCCTGTAGTCAACACAGAGCCACGTTACCCAGTGGGTGATTCAAGCCATCCTGAATCGGCTATCCATAATTTCTGATCATGTCACGTATCCACTGATGTTAGACAGCATCCAGGCAATCAATTTGTACTAAATATCTAAATACTAACTAGCTAGTCTTACAAAGCAAGAGAAAAGTGAAATAAAATCTCAGGTCAGAAAGACTGTAGGAATTAATACGTGGTCTTCAAAAGGTGCAATCGGCCTAGTCAAAACCCCTTCCTCATACGTTTAACTCTTCTTATTAGTTAAGAGGTGCAATCTGCTGCTCCATATGGCCGTTCCCCTTCCATCACCTGCACTCGTGGTCTGCGTGCTGTCCTGGGACGACGCTGTAATGTCATTATGACACTTCAGCTACTGACATACTCTTGGGCTTCGCTTTCAATTTTCTGAACTTTATAGCTAAACTAAAACCCACTCTCCCTCAATTTAATCTGGTTCTGGTGATTAGCTTCCTTAAGAGCCACGCTCAATGGAATACCCTTCAAAAAGACCAGATTTTGCAGGACGGTATTTATTAGAGATGCACACAAGAGACAACAAGATGAGGATTTTAGTGTCATCTGAAACATCAGCAGTAGCTGCAAGGCAACTCTTCAGAGCCTAGAGAGGAAACAAGAGTCTTCCACCGAGATGCTCATCTCATTGCCCCACATACTGTGCACCGCGATGCTTCTTGGATTGGCTTTATTTGAAAACCACTTCCAACATTTATTTTACATTCTACCTATTATAATCCTCTGCAGATTTTCTTGTTAGCAAAACACTACTTACAAACCCATCGTTCTGCTATTTTGGTTTTTCGTGGATGGTGTACCGCTGTGCTTAGCCTTGCGGGTCCTACATGTTGGTATTCAAACTAGAAGTTCATGGAATGGTTTGGGTTGGAAGGGACCTTAAAGACCATCCAGTTCCACCTCCCCTGCCTGGGCAGGGACACCTCCCACCAGACCAGGTTGCTCAAGTTGAAACAGATAGCAAAGCAGAATTCAGATACGCAGCCCAAACACAGTAACGTGTAAATGAAAAGCTAGCTTGGGTAGCACTTAGAAAAAAAGAACGAATGGAAATGTCTTTTTAAAAAAGACGATGAGCCAATTGGTATTATTATCCTGCTCTGTTAGCTCAGAGCCAGGATTCAGGCTGTTTGGCAGTGAGCCATAACGGACGGTTTTAGTTCCTTTCTCTCTCTGATTGCCTTTAGAAGTAAGGGCCAATATAATAGCCTCGTGTCTTCGGCTAGTGTTTGCAAAGCAAGTGTGTGTTCCAGCAGACTTACACTCTGAATATTCTTAACCACTTTGTTAAGTGGGTGTCCCACATCATCTCTGGGCACCTCTTCTAATATCTGACCGCAGTCACGGTTAAAAAAAAATAAATCCTTATCTCTAATCACATTTCCTGTGTTCTGCTTTGTGTCTGTCAGCTGTCATCACAGCACCTGGCACAGTCAAGAAGAGACTGGCTCCATCTTCTCAACGCTCTCTTCATAAGGCTCAGTGTCAAGCCATCAGGCTCTGTAACTTCATTGCACGCTGGTGGGCTCAGAAACGTGCAACTTGTGAGTCACCCATTCTTTGAACCACGAGAAGAGTGGAACTTTTCCATTCTATCTGTGTGTAACACACAATTGGTATTTCAACATTGATTTCAACTAAACAAATAGGTCAATTTACAAAAAAAAATAAAAATATTAATATTTGTGGAATAAGATATCAACTTCAAGTCAAAACATGCAAACCTTATAAAGGAAACATTTAATTTCTCTGCAGATATTTTGTTACACCATCTTTTTAATAACCTAGGTCAGCTCTGAACTCAGTAGACCATAAGTGGTTAATAAAAGGCAAGTTATTTTAAGTGACATTTAGTTGGTAGCTATGGGCGACTGAGTCACAGCTCTTATTCTATGTCTGTTCAAAATATTTTTATATATTTACCATGTAATTCTTCAAGTTAGCTGGGCAAATGACCCTACTTTGTAAGGTGGTAAGTCTAGGTAAGTGCTTATCAGAGCTAAATTAAATGGTAGTACACAGCTTAAAAAGTGACCTGATCCTTCTTTGCCTCTTGCTTCCCTGGCTCTGCAGAACGGTATTCACAATAGAAATCAATTCCAGGCTTCCAAGACTATATAATGGTTTTGTAAAACAAAACTACGCCAATTATTTATTCATTATAATTGAAGGCCCTAGAACCAAAGAAAACATTTTGTAGGTTCTTCCTATAGAATAGTAATTGACTTTCCTGAAGCCACTACAAAGACCTGAATTAATTAGTACTGAGATGCACATTAGTGGATTAGTCTGAACTTTCATGCTGCTCCCTGAGTTAATTGACTTTCAAACTAAAACTATGACCTTATTTTGGTTTGCATCTTGGAAAAATATACATTATTAAAATGCAAACCAATACTAGTCAGTCTGCTGCTTTTGTGCTACGCTAAACTCAATGACGGCAAAACAAAAAGTTATGCCAAACTGGATGTTTACATTTCAGGGATTTTTTTTTTTTTTATTTTTTAAAAAGATCCTTATTAATGTACGAAATTTTGAAAGCATCTTTATTACTGTTATTTAAATATACAGTTATATATATTTAAAAACTATATTAATAGTATAACTATAATAAAACTATATATAGTTTTATTAATGATAGATGCCCTATTATTGATCAGATTTCCTTTAAAGTACCCTAATCTGTATCACAGTACATCACGATGGTAAGAATGATTATGTGATGAACTACAGTGAAGAAAGGGGAATTATTATTACCCAAGAAAACATTGCATGGACACCAAAATGCACTGATTTAATTGATTACATGCCATTTATGATCAGCGTTGAGTTCTAAAATACAAAAAGGAATAAAGAAAATGCCAAATTGCAGGAACGGGCGAGTCTTTTTGCCTACCTGCCACCAGACATAAGAAGTGAAGCTGAAGGCATTGCAGCGTTAAAACTGCTCCGCTGATCCTGGCACATTGTCTCTGACATGACACCAACCCCTACATCAGCACGGTACACACAAATACTAGTCAATCGGATGGACCTCAGTCCGATTTGACGGCTGACGGTGAAGTATGACAGCCGAAAGCCCCAAAAGCGAGGAGCCACGCGGTTACTATTCTGTACAGTGGGAGGTAAATCAGAACAGCACAGACGAAGTTCTGCCACCATTGCATTAAATGGCACCATTAAACACCTGCCTGCTGTTCTCCAAGTGCATCACAATGGGGGCAAGCTGCAGCTTGGGAACGTCCTCGTTTATAAAGCCCAAGCCCTTCTCCCATATGAGCTTCAGGAAAAACCCAAAGCCAACAACAACAACAAAACCCCAACCATATACATCATCGCTACTATATTTCAGACTGTGAAAGGTCATTCCCTGCTGTGCATTTTACCCGTATTTTACCCAGTATAGTTTTTAGCTTCCCAAACCAGAAGGTCGATCTTGCTTCCTTCAGAGAACCATTCCACAGCCTAATCAATTTCTCCATCAAGGTTTGCTTTTCCCCCTGCTATAAAGCTTACATTTTTCTTCTCCCTTTTTCAGCCTGTTACCTCTCATAATGCCCCACGTATCACAATAAATAACCCTTTGTTCTCATTGACACTCTTTACATCTATTTATTTATTCATTCATCGGGAGACTGTTACTCCATCCTAGCTTCTGCGGTCATCCCTGTGTTTTGAGCCTTCGTTACCATTCAGCTCCTGACGCTGTTTGGAAAATTTAAGCTTAGAAACATAAAATGACAGCAGCTTTTACACCTCGGTTTGCTTTTGCCATGCACAAAGGGAAGGCTTTTAGTTGGTTCCCCCCCATTGGTATGTCACAGTTTATTCTGACAGAGCAGAACATACCTAGGAAATAATGAATATCAATGGATACTAGTTCCTAAGGATCAGATTTGTAAGGAGGAAAGCAGAAGCACTGATGTAAGTTTTGGTATTCAGGCGCCCACTCAGAAGCATCCGTAATTCTCCATTATAATTCACCTTACCTTTCTCTTTCCCAAGGCCTCCGCTCTGCAGCCCTGGGGGAAGACTGGATATCAACACCCACTTTGAGTTGTCTACTACTTGCTTTTTGTAGTGTTGGACCACTCCTCCCCTGAAATGCCTCAGGCAGAACCTTTTTTGAGGCTCTTACTCGAGGCTCCCAAGTACAGTGCTCTCTCCCACACCCGGAGCCCCCCCATCTCACCAGGGGGTGTCAGCAGTACTTGCAGACATCCACTTAGCATGAAATAACAAAAGCCATTCATTTGAGATATTCCCATGTAGGCCCTTGTGGCCTTGGGGTTTCACTGTGCTCAGCTTGATTGTCATTTTTTGTGATTAAATTACTTGACGTTACCCGCTATGATATTCTAAGAGCTTCTTCCTTTTAAATGGACTATAACTTAACAGATGTGCTTGTTCTGCTTCCTTCTATTCTCTGCAGTCCTACCACGTGTGGTTTCTACCCAACATATGCTCCTCAATTCTCCTCTTTGAGCAGAGCAATCTTCCCAGCAGAAATCCAAGCAAATGCAACTTGATTTAAATGTATTTTCCCTACCTGTGGCTTGCATTTCTCATCTTCCTTCTTGCACAACGTTTTTGAACTACTACTCTTCCCGGGCAGGGATGGTTGCTGCTGTCACAGCCCTTCTTCAGCTCCACAACGCTTCAGCCTGGGATTTGCAGTACCTTTTCAGGGCTACCCTGCAGCTGTGGCCAATAACTCATCCCCATCCCCATCCCCATCCCCATCCCCATCCCCATCCCCATCCCCATCCCCGCCCCAGCTAACGACCTACCTGAGCTCCTGAGGCCCACAGCAAGCTCCTGGCACCACCACATCCTTCCCTTCTTAAGTAGGCATCTGTGTATATTAACCGTACTATTAGATATATGAGGCAGAAAATTGAGTTGCTCTTCAGCTTTAAATATTTAACTGAATTGTTTTAATATTGCATTAGGTTACTATTTTTATGATGAGTCAGAGGGCTTTTTCTTCACATAAACTCTTCTTGGAATATCCCAGCTGTGGAAATTATTCCAACCCTTTAGACGTCACGAATACACAGAACTTTTTTGCATCGTTCTGTTAGATCTCTTCCAAAAAGAAATGCAGGAAAGATGTTCCAGGCTGCGACAGCCCGTCCCAGCCCAGACTCAGCCTTAAGCAAACCTCCTGGCAGAAGTTTAGGATGTACTGCTCGAGATAGAAAGTGAGAATTCAGATGTTATAAACTACCTTCCCCTGGAAATTCAAATGAATTTACAAATGTTAACAGTAATATCAATGATACATCCTGCCACACAATTCCCGTTACACGTACAGCATGTTTTTAAAATGCAAAGGAGGTTTGTGAACATAAAGGTCTTTCGTTCCCTCCTCTCAAAAACGTGTAGCTAAAGTCATTCCTCATTTTATTCCTTTTCTCGTCTCCACCATCTTCTATTGCATCACCTTTCTAATCTCCATTATTTAAGTGCATTCAGGGAGAATTGTTGTGACTGTGGTTCTGCTGTGGGACAGGGACCAGGATGGACCAGTTGCCCTTTGGAGGCCTTTCTGGCCGCATTACTGAGACTCTTTACTCTCCAGTCTGGTTTCTGACCCAAAGCAACAACTCATTCAACCTCTATCAAAATGTCAGCTGTGCCACGAAGGACAGGCTTATGGTGAACAGCTGTGTCCCTACCTTCTCCTCTTGCACATTGAGGATCTCTTTGTAAGCTTTTCCTCCATCACTTAGATACAGTGAGAGGGCTCATCTACTTTCACAGTTTAATTCTATATAGAATAGAATCATAGAACGGTTTAGATTGGAAGGGGCCTTAAAGATCATCCAGCTCCACCCCCCTGCCCTGGGCAGGGACACCTCCCACCAGCCCAGGTTGCTCCAAGCCCCATCCAGCCTGGCCTTGAACACCTCCAGGGATGGGGCAGCCACAGCTTCTCTGGGCAACCTGGGCCAGGGGCTCGTCACCCTCATAGTGAGACATTTCTTCCTGATATCTAATCTAAATCTCCCTTCTTTCAGTTTGAAGCCATTACCACTCGTCTTGTCACTACATGTCCTTGTAAAAAGTCCCTCTCCAGCTTTCTTGTAGGCCCCCTTCGTGCACTGTAAGGCTGCTGTAATGCCGTGTATCAGTGTAAAAAGCAACTTCTCCCTCCCTTGTTTCTTTGGAGCATGCACAAACCAGCTGTCTTTAAAATTCCTTGAAGTATAGCGTAATCTTAGCAATAGCAGAGAGCACTTGGGAGTTCAATGCATTACAAAGTCTAATAACAGTAACAATAACAACAATAATAACAGTAAAGCAATGAAAGCTCAAGGATGCTGTGACTTTGAGCACGCTGGAGTGTTAGTTTGAAAAGGTCTACTGCAACTCCAGGAAACCTCCCTCACCAGACAGCTGCGGATTCAAATATGTCTTAGGGGGCAGATAACAGAAATTTGGGCCTTTTATTTCCAGAATTTCTGCTTGAACCTGGCATGTGTTGAATGCAAGAAAGGTGCTTACAAACAGAAGACTCTTCAATAGAAAACTAAATCAGGATTTGCACCTTTTTACACATCCAGGTTTGGTTCAGTAGGCATTACATACATTTACTATGATCTCACCTTGAAAGGAGTACGCAGGTCAACTGAGAAGAAAGCTGAGGCTGACTCCCCTTCAGTTCAAGCGCTGTTGTTGACACCCGTAGCACAATGTGCCCCGGTGACTTGATATTTGATCAGTATGCGATAAGCCATTTTTTGATCTTTACACGACCCTCTCGCATAGCAAGAAATCACAGGTTGCACCAGGAGAACGCGTTGAGGCTAATTGAGGGCAAGGTGAGGCATGGTGACCATGATGCATGGCTGTAAGAAAAGTGGGTTCAGCTCGGCATGGAGGAGGAGGATGGGCTCCAACGTGAACCAGCTCCTCTTTCCTCCCAGACCCCAGGTCAGCCTGAGCCGCCCAGAGGGAAGCCAAAGTCACTTCAAAGTTGCTGAGGTACATTTTGCACATGACAGCGTGAGGGCAGATGGAACATGAAGTCAAAGGAACAGTCTCTAAACTCTGACCAAAAAAAATCACGTGATGAAGGACAAAAGTTGAGCCCAAATGTGTTATTTACCTCAACATTTTAAGCCCCTGCAATTAATGTGATGCTAAACCCGAAATACACATGGGTCCCGGAATCTCTCTCTGTAGTGAAGACTCACTACAGGGAGATCTCGTGGGATAGATAGAAGCTGACAATTTAATAAATGAAGATGGAAGCAGAATAAGCTGATGTCTTAATCAGCTCTTCTTTTGGAGACAAAGGGACTGCACAAGTTCCTTTCTCATCCAGCTTTTTCTCATGGACAAAACCCTCTCAACTTCTACCTGGTCATAGAAATTACTCTTTGACCTTTCGGTCAGCCTCTTCTGTTTGCAGGGTTTTGTTTTCGTTACGGACCGTGTTTCCAGGGAGAGAGAGAGAGAAAAAAAAAAAAAAAGGCAGCGTTCCACACCTCTTCATAAAATTGTCACCGAACCGAATGTATGAATATCATTCCCTTTAGTAAGCCCCTTCTCAAATAAACAGTCCCCAGCACGCCTGCAAGCTGCAACTACCAAGTTCGGCTACGGCAAGAGCTCTTAGCAGCAGCCGCTTCTCTTAATTGCTTTTTACTCCACCAGCGACCAGCATGTCTGCTGCAGACCGGTGGGCACAGAACAATGCCCAGGCAGGAGTTTAAAACGTTTCCCTCCAAATCACGCTCTGTTGCAAGCTGGTCCTTGAATTCCTGACATTCTGTAATCGTGAATTCATAAAGCTTTGAGGGCTCAGGAATACGTGTGCCGGCCTGGGAGTCTGCACAAAGCCTCGCTGGAAGGATGACTGATTCACTTTAAAGAAGATTCTGAAGCACACATCAAATTTTAATAAGTCTTTGACTCTTTTCTAAATGTCATCTCCTAATGACACTGCGGAAAGATGCTGTTTCTCCTATCACATTCTCTCTTGAAAACGCTCAAATGCTAAGCTCATAGTATCTGGTAAGACATCAAAGAAGTTTGCTCGCTAGACCTTAAAACGCACGGAAAGAACGTTCTGCTGTTTGTCTTTATGTTGAGATGTTGTTGGATGTGCAGCACCTGCTTCTGTTCTCCACTGCCGTATGAAACACTTCCCTGACTTTGGAGTCATGCGAAAAACTGGAACAGTTATTGATCTGAATTACTCTGTTAAAAGCTGGGAAGGAGACTGTTAAATTCATCTAAAATATGGCCACGTGTTCAGCAAAGTCCTCCCGCACCCTTCAGGCCCAAAATCTCACCTGAAGTGCCACTTTTGCACACAACAGGCAACAGTGTTCAGGAACAGGCGGAGAAGCGGAGCCGCCAGTTGGATCTGGAGCAGGAGGCTGTGCACCACACCAAGGGCCTTTGCCTATAGAACAGCACCCATAGTACGTGATTTCATGTGCATTCAGCGTACTGACCGCTCCCAGGGGCTGATGCACAACTTCATTCACACAAATACACGTGCACCCCCATCAGAGCAACCAGAAACGATGAACTGGGAACAGTAAAGTTTGTTTTTTAAGGGGAAGGAAGAACCAACCAGCAGAGAGGCGTGCACCCGACGGCCGGTGACTTCGGGGAACCACCCGACTGAATAAAGGCAGGGCTGCGTGAAGATATGACTATTCGCGGAGGGTAACAGCAAAACCAAAATCCTTCCCTGCCCATCTAAATCACACGTCTCAGCCCGAAGCAGCTCTGAGCTGCCGGGTTTCTCGTGGCTGTTGCTGTTAGGGAAGGAGATGTGGTGCAGCGAGTACGTACACTTGGCTGGGAATCACAGGGCTCCCTGTGACAAAAAAACAAGGCTCTTGCCGGCTTCTTGCCCAGGGGCCCCCCTGGCCTGTGGTACAGCGTTACTGGCGCAGGCAAATGCAAACAGGAAACAAGACACGGACGCAAACTTTGTTTGTGGAGGCAGGCTGCCAACCACTATATAACTTTGCAAGGCGAATGAACGCCCCAGCTCAGAGAGTGACAAAACCTTATTTTCTTTTTTTTTTCCTTTTGAGCCCCAGAATTCAAAGGGCCTTCCACAGAGCAGTACCCAAGCGTGACGTACTGCAGTCTCTGGGAAACCTTCACGCAGCACCATCGTAAATTGCAGAGAAAAAGGCAATTAGTACGTGTGGGAAGGACACTACACGAGAGGTACTTCATGAATAAAAATCTCTGTTTGTTCTCCCCCAAATCTTGCGCAAAACCAGCATGTTTTCATTCTGTAACCTGTTGATGGAAAATGCTCCTTAGTTAAAGGCCGATCTTTCCCGTAGCAAATGGAAAAATAAATCTGCCTAATTCTGCTCTGACAATCTCCTTTTTTAATCTTACTGATTGCGTGGGCATTTTTATTTTTAGATGGATGCTCACCACAGATGAACTTATAATATTTTCCCACATGGACCCAGTTCACCCGGAATTAACTTTACTGCAGGAGGACTTGATAGCTATCGTAAGTAGTACAGGCAATGCCACGGTAACAGGAATCACCGGCAAAGGATAACTAGGGATGCTGAGAGTCATCAGTACGCACACGATTTACTTCTAAGACTGTTTCATCTGTAGTTCCATATCTATTATATTTTCAGACCTACTTTGTAAGGAAGCATAACGTTGCAATTTCTAGTTTTTAAGAGACTGTGAGATATTTGTGACCTCAGGGAGTCACACGAAGCAGTAGTTGCACTGCAAACAATCCCACCCAGATTAATGAAATGTTTACAAGCAAAACTCGTATTCAGCAGCAAGAAGGGCAGCACAATCTGCTCTGTGCATTTTAAGCCAAGAAATTTCATGTGAACATTGAATTTATTGTTTTCAGTTGTAGCATTTTGCTTGAAAAACTGAGAGCCGAGTTCTCCTTTGGGGATTCAGCCTTTCAATTTTGTATACCAATTTGGTAATAAAATTAACTTACATAGCACATTTCATGTGCAAACACTTTCTAACAAAATATCAAGTATCATTTTCCCATGGATTTACTAAAATATATTTTCTCGTACCACATGAATCCCTCCTGAATGATCTACTTTCTTCTTTTTAGTTTAGAGGTCAAACCAGAAGAGCCCTTCTGTATCCAGAAGAGCACGTAACCAATAAAAATGGCAATTATTATAGAGCTAACATTTATAAAACTCCGGGTGTAATTTTTATCATTTTCTTCACAGTTTGTTGGTACGAATTAATTTAGTTCAATTAAAATCCCAAACTGAAATAGCTAATAAAACATTGACGGGTAAATATGAAAAATTACCCCCAGATGCAGTTAGTTATACTTGCTATACAGAAAAAGCTGAATGAGGAACTGAGTGCCTAAAAATAAGTTTGGTTTGTTTTTTTTTTTGAATGATATTGAATTATTGAGTTGTATTCTAGAAGCGTAGACTAGATAATGGATTCACTAGATTCAGCCCTAAAGGATTTACCAGAAGATCAGATAAATACAGCTAGAGATGCGAGTAAAAATATAAAAATGTCATCAAGAGCTTTCAGAGAAAATCTCCGTTTTAAAGCCAGCTTAACAAGAGACAAACTGAAAGAAAGAGATGGATGTTGGTCGCTTAATTAGATAAAGCCAGTATCTTAATTTTAATGAACTTTACGGAACTACGAGAATTGTCGAAGACCACAGCAATTCACAACAATAAGTACCTAATAGGTCTGATAGATAATATTGCCTTTAGCTATAAAGCATCTACCGTAAGAGCTACTTGCCATTACCTTTGTGTATGAACACACTCCAAACCTTTCTGGACAGTTTATTTTAAATACTTCGGCTTTGTTTTCAACATCTACACACTTACACTGCAGAAGGCACTGCCGAATTAGTCAGTACTGATAAGCCTAATTGAGGGCAGTTAGAGATTTGAACAGGAATATATACAAGACTACCTTTTAACGACCCGTTTGTAATTACCAACGGATAGCTTCCATTATTTCTTGGCAAACTGAAACAAATCAAAGGCTTCCTGCTTACTAACAAGTTGTGTATAAACTAAAGGTATATGCTACTACCATATCTCATGGAGCAAAGGCTGAGCAATAAGAGGAAAATGCACACCTTTGGCGATTTTATAGCAATAAAAATGTGTTTCGAAGCTATTAAAATTTTTCAAGTAAGATCAGGGAAGATTTATGAGTTGGTGGATTTATTGCAGAGGCACACCTTTCCTGGACTTCAGTTCTTTTTCAGCTGTAGAGGAAGAAAAATGTGCTTTGTTTCTTCAGGTTAAACTCCAGCCGAAACAAATAGAAACCCTCTACCTACTTCTGAACCTGCAAAAACCTACTGCAAGCTTCCTTAACTCATAATTTGGCCAAATGTCTATAGGCAACTACATTGCAGATGGCGGCGCGTGGCGGGTGACAGTCATTTGTCCTTACCAGTTGCTGGGAACCAGAGAGGATACTCCAGGGGCAACATATATTGTCCTGCATCTAGTGGTGCGCGTTAGTTGTCTCCCACCATTCTCTTGCACGCAAGTACGGTGGGAAAAGTTGTGTTCCTGTCCTTGCCGACAAAGGGCTAGGTGCCATTTCTCTAAAAATATTCTGATCTGGGGCTTTTAACTGATTTCTAACTTCGCTCTCTTCATGCAAACTCATCGAATCATAGAATCGTAGAATGGTTAGAGTTGGGAGGGACCTTGGCATGCTCAGGCGCAGCAGGTCCCAACGGGCTTATTCTATAATCTACCACATAAATAACTATCTTAAGGAAAATGTCAGATGTATAGCGTGGCATTACGTGTCGATGCTTTATTAGTTGCTTGGTTTGGGTCATTTACTTTCAAGAAGCTGCTCAGGTGTTGTTATCCCTTGGCCGCCATGGGGATGATGGAGGAAAGCCTCAGGGGCAGACGGATCTCGGGAGCTCGGCAGGCAGCCACCACTGCCCCCAGGGCCTGCACGGTGAGATTATCCTCTTCCTTCCAGAAGTCCTTCCCCGTGGCTTCATTTACAGCTTGTTCAGATGCTGAAAGTTTACAAATGGGAATTAGAAAAGTTAACTTTAAAAAGTGTCAGCTTGCCCTTTTCACTATCACTCTGGACCCCATCCAAATAGTCGCTCTCAATGGCTTTTTATTATTGTTATTTAAATAGGTACACGTAGAAATATCCACCAGCTCAACTTCATTCTTCTTCTGAATTGAATTTGTTGCAATGTCTATAAACGGTTATTGCAGATAGCTATGCATCATTTCAGCAATTAATTGCTTATTAAACTCTTGGTTTGGTGTGGAAACATATGGAAGATTTCTGCAAAGGCTGATGTTTGTGATATTAGTCGGCTGCTTACTGTTAGGAAATTGAGAGTAATGATTTCAAATTAGAATCCACTGAGCCAATTCTTGCATATCCAGATATGCAGCAAGTAACAGGTCTTAAAGGCCCATGAAGCGCCTGTTGCCCTTACCCTGCGCGCCTGTCCACAGAGTACGCGCACGAGTTTCTACCTGCTCAAAGACACTCACAGTTGTACCTTTCTCTGGAAGAAATGTAACAGTAAGCCTCCGTGCTTCTTCATGATCTGTGAAGTGGGAGAAAACCCCACGCGTCTGTTGATAACAAACAGGTTTATTATGTCATTATGTACCCAAACCTTCAATTAAGCAGTACAGATATAATTTAGCCAAAAGTGCTTAACTTTAGAGAATTAATAATATGAATCTTGAGTCTTAGGCAAGCAATAAGATCCTGAACTGTAGGAACAGGTCTGTACGTAGGATATAAATCCGCAAAAAACTTCCAAAAGCCGTATTTATAACATAATTTGTCATCACGCCCACTGACTGCCAGGCACTGCCGTATCGGTTCTCTTCCTTTCTGACAGCAGCACACCTGCGGGGAAAGCGCGGTGGCTGTGAAGAGCAGGCGGGGGCCCCACCGCTCACAGCACGTCGTTCCCATAACGCTGTCTTGAGGCTTCCTCCTCATAGCCTTTTGTCATGAACAAAGATAAATAAATATAAAAAAAAAAGCTTTTGCGTGTCAGTTAATTACGGTGATATATTTCAACGCCTACATCATTTCTTGTTAGACCTACCCATTCTGAGGACTTGTTTATCCTGGTGGAAATGTAATAAAAGACTTTCTCGTGCTTTTTACAATCCTCTGTAACAATTACTGTCTATCCGCCCTCATTGATTATTTCTTATGTTCTCACATATGGTCCAAATATTACCTTGCAGAGCCAGATATTTAGAGGCAGTCCAGGATTTAAATTTTGTAGGTAACATAGCGCTTTTAATTGCGTATTCTTCTGAATTTAGATTAAGCTGAATAATGGGATGTCATCCATTTCAAATGCAAATTAGAGTAACTTATTCCACCACCGAGTGAACTTTGTCTTCATAATCTAGCTCAGCAAGCAAGCGTGATATAACATAGAAAGTAGTACCTGAGAGTGCTTTAACTAATGAATATGCCATCAGAAATGCAGCTCCATGTTTGACAGCTGGACCACCGAATTTTGATTTTTATTTTTATTAATTGGGAGGCCCTGACAGCAACCTCTGTTAATCAGCGCCTGAGCAGCTCACAGCACACTGTCAAGAGGACACATACAGAGCCGTATATGTAAAAGCATGCTGTCATCCAGTATTTGTTGACTTTTACAGAATTAAAAACAGGCCTGAGCATTTTCACACACACCACGCTGTGATTTTAAAACATCTCCTAACACACTTGTGTTGCACATAGTGATGCTTCCTCCTCCCATACAGCACCATTAATAAAGGCAATTGCACGGAGAATAATTTGGTTTACTTGGAAAACAGAGGCCACAGATTAAGTAGAGAAATAGGTATAGTTTTTGTATCTCTGTTAATGAATTTTCCAATTAAATGTTCCATCACAGTTATTAGTTTTGATGAATTAGATTCAGACATACTGGGCCGTATTATCACGTAGCTTCATTTCAGTGAAACTGCAATTTTGCTGCCAAATAGGCCTGTATATTTTCCTTTTTAAAAACCACGCTGAAGATGAAAAACTCAAAGAACGCCAAAGCTGGCAATATTTGCACTTATATTTTGGTTACGTATGAGCCAAGACCAAAACCCAACAGCTGTTACAAGAGGCACGGGAATATCAGAAAACATGCACACCTATACTTTGCAATATATTTGCAAAATTTCCAGAACAAGATGTGTTCCCTCCAATCCAACATTCATTTCGCAGAAGTGCGATCCACCAATTCCATACCACACTGGCAGGAATAAGAATCTCAGAGCTCGTGTCCTTGACCAATTTTAATTGAGTATATTCTGAAGGGGCAAACTCTGCTGACACGTATTCTGCATCGGGGTCCTGTCCGGTCACTGGCAATTAAAATCCCATCTGAAACGGTCTGTAACACTTTCCATCCAAGCATGTTAAACCACTTTACACATATCTGGTACTGACTAATTAGTTAGAATGTCTTCTGAGACCTGTAGATATGATCTTCAGCTGATCGTTCAGGAAACTGAGGCAGAGAGGGACAAAAACCCTCCCGACAGGTCCCAGCTTCTCCTCACTCGATGGGTAGGAAGGAACTGGGATGTCTGACTCTCACTATGGCCGCAGAACCAAGACAAGGACTTGTTCCTTGCCACAGCCACGCCAATGTTACCAATTTCACTCATTCTTCCTATTTTTTTTCCTTCTTTAAAAGGCTGTATTATGGAGGTTTGAATATCATCAAGAAGAAAGTTTACATTTGAGCACTCTTAAATGTTTGACAAATCCACAAAACCAAGGAAATTCACATTTAAGGCTGAAAATCCAGACTGACACTCCAACCTTACTGATACTGCCACAAAACTCCTTGCTTTTGTGCATTAAAGTCAGACCTCTTACTGTACTAAATGCTGGATTTTTTTGTAGTTAAATTATAGTAGCAAGTGCTCCAGTTTCACTAAAACCCACTACCTACAAGATTTGGATTACTAAAATGTAACCTAAATCCTTTCTGCTGGTGGTGTGTGCATTTGAAGATAAGTAGGAGGGTGAGTAGGCTAATAATGGATTGGAATCTCCTATGGATAGTTCCGCACATCTGTAATTTCATTGCAACTATTTTTCTAGTTAAATTTAGATGAAAGAGGAAGACACATCTATTTCTTGCCTGCTATTTTTTTCCTTTAAGGTATTACGAGAATTCTGTTATAGAAACTCACACATACAGACAAGTGGAAAGTGGCAGCCCCAGTAGCATATTAATTTGTGTCATATTTTCAATGATTTTGATTGATTATAGCGTGGATGGTGCTGCCCCACAATAGTTAAAGACACAGTATTGTAGGGATTAACATAAAATTGGTCCTCTAACTCACCTCGCTGTAGATGCGGGACTTAAACGTGTACTTATTATTTGTTTAGTACAAATTTAGTGGCATTTCTACCGCTCAAGTCCTACGTATATCAGTCTTTAAGTGGAGAAAGCTCAACCCCAGCCTTTTCTGGCGGTGGAAAAATACCCACTTTCCCACATATTCACACCCAGCCAACCTTACCCGAAAGCAGACACCAGAGTGAGCGTAGGTGGTGTTGTCCCACCCGTTCCCCTTTGGTTTCACCCACCAAAATGAACAGAATCTGGAAAAGAAAAAAACGGCAAACCAGAACAGAAAGGTTTGGGTAGGTCTGAGATAGGGAGGAGAGGATTATAAATGGTGCACAAGCAGTTCACACACCATACAGCTTTCTGGCTACAGCTTTATTGTTTTGAACCATGTCTTTGGCACAGCTCTTATCGGGGTTTGTGAATATTTGTCATCTACATTTTCCAGGAAAAAAGAGAAAAAACAACTTTTGGGGGAAGAAGATTGACAATACAGATGAAAATACTGAAAGAATTTTTTTAAAGCATAACACAAGCTTTACAATGAGCCGATAAACGAGGAAGAATGCTTTGTGTGGGTCCTAGCCCGCCCTAACAAAATACGAATCAGAAAAGACTCCTAGTGAGGATTTGTTTAGGTCAACATGGAACTTAATGAAAATTAAATCTTGCTTTAGGTAATGCTGGAAGCCAAACCCCCAGCTCGGTTACAGAAGTGTAAACACAAACCAACTCCACTGCGCTTGTGGATTTCCATCTTGCTCTCCTCTGTGTCCCACCGATTTATAGCAGAGGTGGATCCAGCCTTTAGCGAGCAATTTGCCTAAAACGAGAGTAATATCACCCAGGAGCCTGCACATTAGCATAAAGAACTCCTAGGCTCATAGATTGCCTCTCATCAGCTGTTACTCATTAATGCTTTCCTCGCTGATATTAATTTTAAAGTCTAGCACCTTTCTTTCTATGTTTGAGGCATTTGCCTTCAAAGTCATTTTAATATTCAAGCTACAAAGGTGTTTGCTGCCTTTGGCTCAGCTGACATTTACCGGCGCGAAACTGAACTGAAGCGGCTGGTAATTTCTATAAGAGGTGTTGGCATTAATTTTCCTGCTGTTATGCCTTGTTGCTCCAGTAGATGTTTGTAGATGCCAACATTATCTAATTTTTTCCCCTTTTACTTATGTTTGACAGGTTACTTACTGTTTATTGACTGTGGGAAGTTTATTGCGCGATTTTGCTTCCTCAGCTCTGGTGTTCAGCAAAAAAGGCTTTATTTGTCTCATGACAGGGTGTTTATCTGACATAAAGTTCTTTTTTTTTTTTTTTTTACAAGTCAAACTTCCAAAGAAATTATTATAACCTTCACTACCTAGCTGCTAGCAAACTGTGTACACTTTCATTTCCGATTACAGGGAACGAAGAAAATGTGGTAGTTTGCTGAGTGCCACAGAACTGTCTAAAAAAAGTTCGGTCCCCTTCTCATCTCTTATTCCTGTAATATCAGAGGAGGGAAATAACTTATCTTTCATAGAAAAATCTCTACTGATGAGCGCTAGGATTAATAAGATGTTTTAAAAGTGTATTACATATTTAAAAAGCAATGTGACAGGTATGTTATTACAAATACCTTTTCTAAGGTTATAGTCCACCGGCTGAATAAGGAACAAAATTACAGTGATTGGAGACCAACAGTGACTGTAAAAAGAAATTTTAGTAAATATGTTAAGATCTAGCTAAAGGCGTGTGTCAGTAATTACCTTCACATAATAACACTCACTGTTGATACCCTGACTAGCCATATAGACAGATATTAACACATAATTTCATTCAAATTTATGGGTCCTGAAGTAGTTGCAGTCTATTAACAGAGCCACCTGATTTGACTTTTGATAAACTTACCTTTTAGAAGACTAACTGTGGTCTCTCTGAATGCGCATGACAGCATCGCGTGGAAAAGTCAGGAAAGCCCCGATGCCTTCCTGACATCTTTTTTTCTTTAAGTTTCCCACTTAACATTTTTTTTTCCTTCTTGCCAATAAGTAGCACAGAATATATCAGCGGAATCATCTGCAGCGGGAAGAAGTTGTGAAAAGTCATCTCAGCAAAAACGCTCTGTCTCGTTCCTGCCAATAAGACGGAGGTTTGTATCCACCACCCCGTTAATGCTGGTGGCTCAGTGGCCTTGCTGGTCTCAAGCCTTCCTGTATAAGAGACACACTAGATTTTGGAAGTTATTCTTTCTGCCAAGCCACGTCTGCAAGCACACGTTTGGCGTTTGGCTGGCCAAGGTCGTTCTTCACCTCAGTCTGAGGCGAGTGGAGCTCGCCCAGCTGTGGAAATGCCAAAGGAATTTACACAGAGATTGCAAGAGACAAGTAAAACTGGGATGCGATAATACCATCCCTTCCTTCGTGATCTTAAAGCTGCGGCTGAGTGCACGCGGATAGGGAATGTAGGCACTACTTTCGAAAAGAGCCAGCTTTGCTTTTAGCGCCTGGCATGAGCAGACAAAAATAGAAAGGAGACCGCATTGGATCACCTGAAAACATTCCCAGATGCGTGCTTTTGGCAGGTAATTGCGTTTCCTTGCAACACGATAAAGCAGATCAATGAAATGAATACAGAAAATGTGAAACTGAAATCTATATCGCAGTATTCACAAGAAACCCAGCAGAATCTTGTTCAGAAGAACCTTTCCAGGTTTTGTCGAGACACGGGCTGCATGCTTTTCTAGAAATAAAAGAACAATTTAAAAGTTCAATGAAATTATGATAGCTCCATGGTCTGCTCATGCCTTTTCCAAGACCGAATCACATTACTTTCATGTTACACTTGGAGAAACAGAAGAGATGAGCACAGCAGGTTGCTGATTTAGAAGTTTTGGCTCCTTAGTGGCTTTGAAAAGGCAGTGAAAACAGTTCTTCAATTGCAGAAGATGCTGATGTGGATAAAGGTTTCTCTTTCACCTTCATCAACTAATTAGATGGTTTTGGTTTTTTTGTTTTAATCAATCATCCTAATCCAAGCCACAAGGAGGTGAGCATCCCTGTGTCAGCAGGGCCACTGCAATCGAAGTCCTCCATTTGCTCGGAGTCGGTCCTGCCCAAACAGATGGCTTGGTGACAACACGCGCTCGCGTGTTGACTGCTTGTGCAACAAGCTCCCCCGGACCAAGCTGGCTGCTCGCTTTCTGGTTGCGATTCCTGTAGTGGAGATGCCATGTGCTCCTCTGCCAAGACAACACTTCTCGGTTTGCGCTGAAGAGACAGGCTTTGCAGGGAACTCCACGCCTGTGGCTTTCCTTTGTGCTCTGAGTTTTTACAGTCATTCTTGACTACCACAGAATTCCATCATCATCTGGCCTTAATCTTCAAAATTTATTTCAGAGCCTCGGAAGCTTTGTTTGGCTGAGTGCAGCTAAGCAGTGAGCAGCTCAAACCCTTCGTGACCGTCGTACAGTTTTCCGATTCCTTTTTAATATCCATCAAGCTTGAAATTTCATGTAACCAGTTTTAAAGGTGTCATAAGAGAGTTTACTTGGCTACGGGCAGTGTTTTTGCGATGGGTTTGGGTTTTTTTTTTTTCCCGAGCTGATAAAAATGGGATTAGCAGGTATTAGCAACTAAATTAGTTAGTAGGCATTAATAACAAAAGAGCCTGTTCAGGTTCGCTGGAGCAGATATAATTCTAGTTACAGGTAAAATATTTTTTCAATAAGTTGTTTATTTGCATTGCTTTTTAGGTATTATTTCTTAAGAAATTAATTCTTCTTAACCACAGCCCAGTGAACCCGAGAGCCTATCTGACACTGCCTTAGACTGTTGCTCTTGGAGAAGAAACCCTCGCCTCTCATTTACTCTCAGACAATGTGTCTGGATTCCCCGGAGGGCTTCTAATTCAACGTCAAGAACGGCATAATTTCAAATGTCTCTAGAGAAAATGGAGTTACAGAACACCAGCTGTAGAAAAGTATATGTTCAGGCTCCTCATACGTGTGTAATTAGTGCTCTGCTGAATTTCCTACGAATTACGAGAAAACAATGACCTTGTATTTCACAATGCACTGCAGCAGCAGTAATTTCTTACATAGGAATATAAACTGGGTTTCCCCAAAGCTGTATTTTGATCTCATATTTACTTGGTCAAATGTTTTCACCATATAAAGCGGTGTTCAAATAGTCCCGGCTTAGAACACAAAAATGCATGGAATACTTCTCAAATTTAAGGTGACAGATAATTAACTTTGGTTGCAACATTTCTACCTTCAAGTCTTCTGTAGAATATAATGTTAATGAAACTGAGACCATCTTAAAATCGAATGAACTATAGGGCGACTATAAACTGGAAATGGCAGGTTCAGATTTTTCCTTCAAGCTTTTAAGCATCTCTACTAATAGCTAAAATATTTCTGAAATGGTCTGACCTTTAGATCCTATTTGGAAAAAAAAGGCCTCTCTTCTTTTGGGAAACTGCTTCCACTGAATCATTTCCAAGCCTCCAGGCAACTTCCAGTATCAAATACGCTGTTGTTACAACTGTTTCTAAGATAATTTTATAAGTGCACTATGAGAGAAATTAACCCTAATGTCTAAAAAGGATGGTAAAAATATACAGAAAATCTCTTGCAACATACATGATATAATACAAGTATAACGCTTTTGATAGAGACCTTCAGCTCTGCCTGATTTCTGTTATGGAAACTAAAGAGCTCAATGGGAAGGTCTTGTGAGTTCCAAGCCCTAAGTAATTGGGTTATGAACCCCCAGAGAGATTATTAATTTATGTTCTGGTATCAGCATTTCAGCTACGGTAGTCATTGAAATATTTGTCCAAGCTAGCTAAGAATGATGATTAAAATTGACAGAATGTTCATCGGTGTTTACCCTGTATATATTTCTCATAAGATCAACAAAACTTAAACGTCATATTTTAATACATGTGTTCTTTTCAGAACGCCATCTTGGATTTGACCTAATAAAATTATATGACAATTCAGTGAATTACTATGATAGCAAATTATTATATTTATTGTCATTACTACTTAAGCGCATAGGAATGGAATGAAAACTGGAACTGCCTTCAGCAGAACTAAAGAGATTTCTACAACTGGGCACTCCATTAACTGTGAAACGATCAGCCTAGAAATTCTCTATGCAAAACACCACCTTATTTCACTTGAGTCTGGACGAGTTTTGGAGATAACCATGCTATTTTGCAGTTTTGTCTTTGAACTCTATAGTTTGGAGCATTACACTTCACGGAAATGGATAAGCTCAGTTACCTGGTTGTGATCTGAAGCGCTGGTCAGGGCGATTGCTTGAACCTGGAAGAGAACTGGAATAATACCTGAATTAGAGAAAGCCATAAAAAAAGTTTGCATCTACAAAAGAAGAGGACATAAATAGAATACTGAATACATTAATAATAAAAGCATTATGAAACAAACCACTTTTCCAGAAAGTTTATAAAAAAATAAAAAAAAAAAATCAACAGCATATTACGGCCAGAGATACAGCCACCGTGAGGAGCATCAGATGATGGGCCAAGCCGTGGCTGTCCTATTCACGTCACAAGGCTGCTCTGATCTTAAGCAGTGGGCCAACACTGGAAATTTAACTCTAGAATTTGTTAAATTGTTCACGTACACAGGACTATTGGAACTTGACTGAATATGTGATTGCAGTATTTGAATGGCTATATTGGATTCTATCATGTGAAATGATACATGCTCATGCTTGACATTAATGGAGCTGAGTTTCCATTCATTTTAGGCCAATTTTGAGTATTCTTCCTTACTCGTATTGATCTATTTTTATATATCCAGTTTTTCTGCTCTTCGTTCCATAGATGAAATTATGACTAAACTATTAAAAATGTGATCAGAAACTCTGCCTGCATCACACAGTCTTTCAGTACAGGCTCTTCCCTGTGGCAATTTCCAGTCTCTACACAGACTTTTTTTGAAGAAGAAGATATTTTGTTCCAGGTGTTTATCTACTAATTTTTAATAAATATAGTACCTGTTTAATAAAGCAAAACCAGCAATATCCAATGACAGCCTTGGTTGATCTAAAAGACAGACCTCCTAAAACCTTGTTAGCTTCTCTCCCAGGAAATCTAGGAGTTGGCACCCGCTGCAGGAGCAGCTGTGCTCACACGTCTTACAGATGGCTGCGGAAAAGGAAATCAAATCCCCGCTGCACTCAGACCTTTAATGAAAACTGTATAAAATCCTGAACCGGTTGAAAGAATCTCCAGGACCAGACTTGCCTTTTGTATGGACACGAAGCCTCAAAGGCGGGCTGGATCCTGCGTGTGCCGGGTGAGCGCGTCACCAGATGCGCCCGACCACGGGTGGCAGGTGGCCTCCAAGGCTCCTGGCCGGGAGCCGAGACCATCCTGCCCGAGAACTTTGATCTTACCATTATACCTCCATATAAAAATAACTTCTATATAAATGTTACATATTTCTACATCAATATATAAACGTATAGATATAACACAAAAAAATAGTTTATATATATAAAGACTATGTAAAAACTGTATATAAATATGTAGGGACTATAAGAATATATTATAGTGAATAAATTATATACAGTTTATACATAGAGAGAACTATTCTGGCTACTGAACACACACCGAACTTAGTCTAAAATAGGAGACCTAACTAGGAATGCCGGCTTATAGAAGGAATTCCACTGTAAAATGCTTTAGTGATGTAGCAGCAGGCGGGGTAGACAGGCACAAGTCTAAAAGACTGCTGAAAGTTAAATGGTGTTAAGGGCAGCGTGGAAGGCTGGAGTTCTGGAGTGCCGTTTTTGGTGGTGCAATGCAAGACATCGGTTTAATAATATCAGCAAGGTCTGAAAGTGTTTTGCATGCACTGTAACTTCAAAGAGAGCCTGATTTATAGGGTCCCTGTGATGCATCTAAATGTCAAAAATACATAATTTATGAATTCTTCTGTTTAGAGATCTATTCTTTTCCAGATTATGTATACTAAAAAGACTGTATTCCATGTAATTCAGCTCAATTTCTAGCAGATTACTCATTTGAAAAAAGCTGAGAAAATAAGTGTTTGCTACTCGTTCTGCACACAGAACAGATGTCTACAATGCGCTGCTGCACATCATAACATGAAAACTTGGATTTGTCATCAATGATTGATCATCTCACTGCTGCTCTCCAAATATGCCTTTGTAACTTACGCTTCTGTTTTTTTAATAGTGGCCTTGAAACTTTCAAACCTTTAGCAGGTGAGATAATTCACTTCGTAGAATCATAGAATAGTTTGGGTTGGAAGGGACTTTACAGACCATCCAGTTCCAGTTCCCTGGGCAGGGACACCTCCACCAGACCAGGTTGCTCCAAGCCCCACCCAGTCTGGCCTTGAACACCTCCAGAGATGGGGCAGCCACAGCTCCTCTGGGCAACCTGGGCCAGGGGCTCACCACCCTCACAGTCAAGAATTCCTTCCTAATATCTCATCTAAATCTCCCCTCTTTCAGTTTGAAGTTTTCATGATGAAGTGACTTTCTTCTCCAGCCAGGTGAAGGAATAGGAGCTGCCCTTCCTCGCTCCTTCCAGCTATCTCATGCTGTCTGCAATAGTGCAGACCCTGGTACCAGCCCATAAAGACCAGATCCTCTTAGAAAACTTCAGATGCAACAAGGCAAACTAAGCATCAGACATCTTACACCCCTTGTCCCTCATACTCTTAAATCCTAAAAAAATTATACAGCAAGATGACACGTTTAGTAGATAAGAAGGGTAGAAACATAAATAAACTATGAATGCAAAATAGACACGGTTATTATACCATAATATAATAATAGTGCATAGGAAGGAGTTCATCTTCATATCAATATTTGGGTCATTAATTTGAAAAGAAATACAGGGTATCCCTCTGTCTGTAATGCTCTGGACCTTTTTGATGCTCAAAGTCATGCTTTGCTTTCATGCAAAGCTGAAGCGAAGTTGTGTTGTCGTGTCCACTGCAATGGTGGGAGGGAGGAAGGCATCTCGCTGCCCTGCTGCAGGGGATCTCTCCATGCCCTAAGGGACCCTGCCAGCCAGAGAGGGGGAAAAAAAGCCATTACTCCCCTTGTCCATAACACTTAGCCCTGACTAACTCTGCTATAAATCACAGCATGGTAGCAGGAGGTAACATTTCTGATAGAGTTTCTCAACCCATGCACCTAACACCCATGTTGCGTTAGTCCTTGCTAGGAAGACTGTGCTGTTATTTTTATTACAGACTGTCTATGATAGTTAAGAAAAGAAAAAAATGTCTACTTTGATAATTTTTACCCATCTTACACATCCTTTTTAAGCTTCTTACCGCCTTGTCCGAATTTTTCTTGACTCTTTCTTATGTTCCTTTTGGGAAAGTGCATATTCAAGCAGTAATATTCAGATTTTTAAAAAGTAATTTTGGTGTTTGGTGCTGAACTTATGAAAGAGAAGATCCTATATTTCAATTTTAGAAGTATCTAACTGAACTGGCACAATATATGGGTTTTTTTTAAAGGAGCTTTAGCATACATTTATGGTTACCTAAAATGACCATTGTAAATCACGGTCCCCAGCAGGGAACAACAATCATTTCTTTCTGCTCTGAAAATGTATTAAAATACACAAACACAGCTGAATTTTAAAGGGTTGGTCAACATGATATTGGGCTCAGAGTCAACCTGGCTCCCAAAGCAGACAACTCAGGATCTTTTTATCTTCAGAGAATTTATGTGCACATAATATTAACAGTTGATCCGATCCTACAGCCAACACCCAGCCCCATGGAAATGGTTCTGGAAACCGAACACGTTACCTAGTTTCACATTGCAGAGGAGCCAACAGCAAGGAATTTTCCGATAGTCCGAGCAGGAATGGTGTGTTTGCCCGATGCAAATTCAGATGGTTCTGTATCTGCGCAGGACCAGACCTCCGCCTGGTCCCAGGCTTTCCTGCAGACACTGGGCACAAGATCTCGATAATGCTGAGGGTTAAGTCATTGCCTGTGGCCAAGGGAGGCTGCGGCCATCTCACTGCTGCCACTTAGTAGAAAAATATGGGCAAGAGATGAAATGCAGCCTCCTCTCTATTTCTGTCATCACCAGATCACGCTCTTTTTTTCTTACATCTGCACGGTCATCTTCTCCCAGGTATTAAATTACAAAGTTAACACACAGAACTTCAGATTTCCATTAGAAGCTATTTAAACACCTCCCAAATGCCAGGATCCTACTGACCCAACCAGTAGATAGCTGATAATCAGGACCTTTAAGGCTCAACAATACCTTTGTCCTTGCCCGAGTATCTACCTCGCCCATTAAGATCAAGGTCTCCAAAACTAAACAGACATGAGCTAAGCGGGGATATGAGCTAAATTACTTGAGATGATACAAGAAACCCTCCTGAAAAGCAGATAATTGAACTTAAATCCCACAAGAATAGATTACCGCCCTAAACATTAAGATAGTTCCTCCTCTTTAAAAAAACAAATTGGACTCTCAAAACCATTCTACATCAGTATAGATTTTTGTGGTGCGAAAATATACAGCCGCATTTAGCCGAGCTTTTACAAGATCATTACGCTGCCTTACAGTTATTAGTTTGTGGGTGGTGTTTGTTTTTTTTTAAGTGGTTTGCATAATCATAATAAACATAGGTGGGAAGGTTGAACCTACTCGCCAAAGCACCGTCCTCTATTTTAAAGAGCGTGTTACTGCCATCTGGGTGCAGGAGATATATTGCCAGCTACACCAGTACATTTTCACAGAAAAGCTGGTATAGAGAGGATATCTAATTTTCCTTTCACAGGAATATAATTTTCATTCCTGTTTGTCCACGTTTCGGATGTTTCATTCGGTTGTTCCTTACAGGGTTAAATCGGGGCCATTCCAAACTAAACAATCAACAAGGCGTCGCTAACCTTCAGGAACTAGAAATGTAAGAGACAGATAAAGCAATGTGCAGGGTTTATATCAAATTTTGCGTTATTCAGTCAATCTGGCAATTGGAGAGGTGCACTGTAGGGTTTAATGCTAACAAGGCTGAGCGGAAAACAATCTCATTACTGGAAGGTCCCAAAATATTTTGCCAACTTACCTTATTCTTCCCTTGGAAACGAGAGGAGAATTCATAAAATTTTGCCAAACAAATGCTCTTCACATTGTAAAGCAATTTTTTCCCAACAAAAGACAGTTTGTACCAATGCAATTTCATATTTCGCTTATAGTAAAATTTCAGATGCATTTATATATTTTCATACGTATAAATATGCTAAAATTATCCACAATCAAATTTAGCGACTGCTCATTTTGAAAAACAAACCATAAAAAGGGGTACTGTTACAACAAAAAGGGTCAGACTGAATGAGTCATTTAGCCACGTGGCGAAGAGCAGATGCCAATGAAAACATGTAAAGAATAACCTTATCAGGAAACTCGCATAGAATAAACTCCCAGCCTCCAGCAATTTCTGGGTCAGAGAATTCCTGAACAAGAAGCTGCACCTAATATTAACAGGCAGGTGATATTGATTACAAGACAAAAAAAAAAGCATTTTGATTTTTGTTTATGAGGTTTTAAATCCATATGGGTTACTTACCTCTAATTCAAAATACTTAATTTTTAAATGTGTGCATAGGAAAAAAAAAAACCACAACAAAACAACCAGGGTACAATTTAGGCTGAACAATGTCTCAAAGTACGAAGCAATAATTCAGGTGAAGCAGAAAAGCTTTCATCTGGGCTGAAAGCTGACTTTTACTACAGCGAGGGCTTTCTATGCCCGTGGAGTTTAAAACCCGTGGGACTTGGCATTAGTCCTTTGAAACATATTTCTCCACAATTATAGATATCAGGTACTGTCAGTGTCTAGAAAGATCCATGTCAGGGTCCTGTTATAATTTTTGTATTATTATAGTTATTGTGCAACTATTTTTAGCTTCAAATCTGTCATAGTCATTCACCTGCAAGAAGAAAATGGCCTAAATATAGTGCAACCTAGATAGTTTAAAAACTGCCCATTATTTGACTTATTGGAGTCCCTAAATAAAACTCTTTCAAATATAAAATAGAAAGTATTTTCCGTAGCGTGAAGATAATAAAAAAAGTGGCTGAACCAAATTTGTAGACCTTTCCCAAAAGTTCGTTTTTGTACTGAAATTAAGTACGAGATGCTACATAACAGAAGGATTTTTGTTTTTTTTTAAAGTTACCTAGAGGTGCAAAAGCAGTTTTTAGAACATCAGGACTTCTGCCAACTTTAAAAAAAAAGCTGTAATGGTATTTCCTTTGACAGAAGAGACATCACGTTTGCAGTTTTGACTATTTATGACACTGATCTGTATCCCAGATTATTCTAAAGTATAGCAGTAACGATATTTGGGAATTACAGTATAGTCACACCCCCCCCCCCCCCCCCCGCCACCACCACCCTGTTTTATTCGTGATACTAAAAGGAACGTTTCCATGTGAGCAGAACCTTTGCAGTTCATTTTTATAAATGAATGAATTGCACTTGAGGGCAAAACGCTTCTCACACAAATTTGGAAACTATAAATTGTCTCCATGGTTTCCCCAGGAAAGCACTCCGAGCCTGATCTCTCTGGGCAAACGTAGTAGAGGAGCATGTGGTGCCAATGCTTTATTACTGGCACGGATAAAGAACTGCTCACATAAATTATCATTTAGAAAAGATTACCATAAAATCAAATTGGGAGACTTGTGAGGACCTCCCGGGTCTCTGGTAACATCCATAATAATAGCATGAATACAAAAAAAAAAAAAAAAAAAAAAAAGCTTATTTGATCTTCTGCTGTTCACAGATCGCAGCGTCCCCCGGTTCAATCGGAGCGGAAGGAGCCAGCCAAGGGGGCTCGGGCCACCGGGCTCGCTGGGGCTGCGCGCCGACAGCCCGCGGAATAGCACGGGCGAGAAACCTGCCAAGGAAATTGTCACCGATACGAATAGGAACATTTTGTGCAGATCAAGGGATAATGAACACCATGAGGCAATCTTTGCTCTTCCAAAAACCTCCCTTAGATCATTCAAACCCATAAAGAGCAGAATGGCTTCATCTGACCTCATAAAAGCAAAGTCTTTTCTTTCAAGGTTGTCAGCATATTCCTGTCCTGCTGTTCATGCCTGCTAGGTCTCTATAATCGTGGTTTGAACTCCACGGTCCAGCTCTCTGCCTCCTCCTCTTTGCATAGCGACGAGTTTCTCTTTACCGTTAAATATTTTGGGAGGCATCATCTCCTCTGTCTTTGAGAGAGGTTCATTTAAGAGTGGGAATGCGGCACAAGAGATTCACAGGGAGAGATTTCTACGTGACATCTCCCCAAATGCCAAAAACCTGATCTGTGTTGGAACACAGCATTTTAATAAATCCTGTAAAATTCCCCTGATGTTCTGATCAGCATTACAGTAAAAGAGAGGATACATTTAACATCTGGAGATGAATGTTAGATATCTGTCTTAATTTGATAGTAATAGAATATGTGTTTTCCTGGTTATTATAGCTTTCCTAGCCTTAGAGATACACACATTTTATAAAGTTTTCTAAGGGTTTACATTCATTAAAATACTGCTTACAGAAGTCCTTCCTGACGTTTCACGCAGGTATTGTACATCTAAAGGGATGAATCATCTGGCTCATTTCACCCACCCGTTGGTGAGATCTCGCGCCGTTCCCTGTCCAGAAGAAGGCTTAACCCCGGGGCATTTCCTTCGGCACCGTATTTATGCTCGTTGTCACAACGGAGGGACAGGCTGGGAACAGGCTGGTGATCCCTGAAAACCTCCCTTTTTGGTTGTAGGCTTGTCTCCATCTGTCCAGCGCAGCCTTCAGGCGCCCCCGCCCAGAAACAGGCATTCCTCCCCGTCTTCCCCAGCCTCTGCCTCCTCTGCAGCGGTCACCACACCGCAGTCCTCCTGGGTGGCTTCAGCCTGTGTCCTGCAAGCTCTGTTTTCCTCTGACTTCCCTTCCCGCCACGTGCATTAAGTTGTGATGGAAATCTACAACGTGACTGGTCCAGGCACAGCTCTGTAATGAAGATTTCATATTGTGCCCAGGTTAAACAGCGCCACGACTGCGTGGCAAGGGCCACGCTTGGTTGTTGCTGCCACAGCAAGTCAGTCCGTTCCCTTTCCTTTCCCATATTGCATTGTCAAACAGAATTTATCAGAATTCATCTTACAAGCACTTCTTTTCTGCAGGTACCACCACATTTCGAGCATTACATTTACTACCAGGTTGCTAGCAATACAGACAAGGAATCTGTGAAATCGAGAACGTACTTTGCTTTATTCCTAATTTGCCAGTCAGCACTTTGCAAAGCCCAGATGCTCTGTAGACGCACTACATGGTATGTTAAACACGAAATAATTTGGTTCTGAATCAAATCTTATTTGATAGTAAGAGTTCTGGGCTAGAAAATGCTGTAATTCGCACAGCAAGTTTATAAAAATTTCCAGCAATTGGCCAACGACAGTTTTTTTTCTGCCTTACACTTTCCAGTTTAGACTTTTGTTCCATCAACTTTCCTATATTTGTGTGCACATGTGAATATATTAACATATACAGTAAAACTACAGAACTGTAGTTTAGACATAAACTTACCAGAAAGTTGGTACAATTGAAGTATCTTCATATCGAGTATTGTATCTAAACAAGATTCCACATATTGCCCTGAGTGGGAAGTTCTCTGTGGCATTAGAAAGGTGAAAAGAATATTTTGGTAGATTACTTCCTTACTGGGGACTGCAAAATACTACATGGCACCTAATTCCTTTACATGTTTTTTTGTGCTGACTGAACATTTTGACACAGTTAATTGGCATTTCAGGGGTTTGTAAATGGGTCTTAATTCACTGCATCTGTCCACGGTGGTTTTCCCCTCAAAATGCAATGTCCTTCTGTGCAACAGCTCCTGACTGGAGTTATTTTAAGGATAACTCCGTTGTCAAATTTTTTTCTTACTTACTCTTGCATACAGATCTCGTATCTAACGAACACAGCAGCTGCCCTGGGAGCAGTGCATGGGAATGTATAGGTAACAAATTTGTATTCATATTTACTTTTTTATGTAACAACCTTAGCTACTTCAAATATTTTACTCATGGGGCAGTCCTGACAAGCATATCCCATGCCGTTTAATTCCAATTAATAGTAAGACAGGATTTGCTTTTATTTATTATTCAACTAGCTGGACAGACGGTCAAACACTGCCAAAAACTATTTGCTAAATCAATTACCCAGTGAAAAATTTACCAGTCTGCGATCAATTCATAAATCTATGTTGAACAGATTATGTGCTTATTTAGAAGATAAAAAAAAAAGTGGATTACAAAGAGAGCTTGAGAATTAGATTTCATTTCATATTTTGCGGCAAATTTATCAATAATTAAATATCACCTCTTATTTACAGTAACTCAGTGGTCCCAAGATAATGCCAGTATAAATTCAGGAGGATACCCAGCTGAACCATGACTAAGAGGAAGAGGAAAAGGCCGTGCCATTTTCTTTTCTAATCTTGTTCTCTTACTCTGACAGCCAATACAGCTCCCCTTCTTACTGACGAAGGCGCTGTTTTGCTCAGGACTTTGTTTTCTCTAGTTCTTGGCCCAGTTCTTTTAGATAAAGGAGCAGCTTTCCATCACTGTTGACTATTCTGGTCATGCATGTATATATATTGTATTTCGTGATTCCTTTCATGATCTTTTCTATTGAATTCAGTACTTGAGCGAGACTTCAGTAACTCACTGAGATCCACCAGCTACGTTCAAACACATAGGCATGGCAAACGTTCATAAAAATCAGGGAAAACAAGGTAGCTGTTCCTCTTGACATACTGTACCTGTCCTGTCTCCAAAAGCAAACAATTCACGTTTCAAGACTTTAGCGGTTATCCCTAACCGAGGGTGGAAGCTTGAGTTTATTCCCTTGTCTATCAATCATGATTTCCACAGACGCGCTTGGACCTTGCGATTTGTGTCCTTTGGAGTCAAGGGCTCGTAATAATAATCACTGAACAGAAACCTTCCTTAAAAAGACTATTCCTGTAGAACACAAGAAAGTCAGGGCAAAGGTATCATAAAATCCATTCAGCAAACTATATACATACCCACTTTAGAAGATATTTGATCATGGAAATAATTTAAATTTCATTCCCTCTAGACTCTTAACGTAACAGCTTCTAAATTTGGTTCATTGCTGGAGTTGGCACCCCTGACATGGGCTGTAAAGTCCCTTGGTTACTTTACCTTCTATAAAATAAGGGCATTTATATTAACCCCTTGCCCTTGCATCGCCCAGATCTGGTCAAACAACGTCAAAAGCGAGAGACAAAAATCTTTGATATCGTCATGTGTCAACAAGTTTTGCGAGGACACACAGTGCTTTTCAGAGTCACCATTTCTTATCAGTATTCCTACTTCAGATCCATTTTGATTGTAATTACATTATTAATTGCAATAGTAGTGGATAGTAAACCACAGCAGTATCATCCTAAAGAAATCCTTCAAACTAGGCTTAAAATAATTTTCCTTTTTTTAATTATGATGGGATTTACCAGGAGCTCAGAAACTCTTTACCTATTTTATTTCAAATCTGACCAGAATAAGACTTAATCCTTCAAAACTAATGTTGAAGGCTGGTATCTGTTATGGTTTTGGATACGCATTTGAAAGGAACAAAATCAGAACTATAATGAAATTTCAAATGTAACAACTACGGAATTATTTCAAATGCTTCATGGTACTTACCAAGCTTGAGCAAAGGCAAATGTATGCATCTCCACAGCTGTAATTTACTGCCTGAGAATCAACAGCCTTACAACCAGCATTTTGCAGTGTTTCCTTGTGCATATTAATGATTTCTACAAAATCACTCTTCTTCATTACGCTGGTTCAATTTTTGCTGCTTTGGCAGTTGTCTCCAGAGATGCTTCAAGGAAGAGCTGTGGGGAGGAGGAAAGCGCTTGTCCCTTTCATTAGCAGTCTACATTTAACTTAATTCCCTTGACTCATCTGCTTGCTTCTCTTTTAGGCAATCAGTCCTTTGCTGTCAGTGCCAACACGCTGCTGGTCAATCGCAAATACTCCAAGATTCGTTAGAGGGATCCAGCTGACTAACTTGGGAGGCTTTGCAAGGAAGAAAAATGGTCTTTTTTCCTTTTAAGATGCATCACCTTAAACAGAAATACTACGTTTCAGAATCTGAAATCTATATTTCCACAAAATTCAAAGTACGAGGCTTTCCGTGTGATTTTCTAAAAGGATAAAAATACACATGATCATTCGTCTGTCCGTAGCATCGTAATCATTTGAATCCTATCTCTCCCATCCCAGTATGAAAGGACTTCACAAATGAATGACGAGCAGATGGCATATCATTTTCTCAACTGGAGATTCTTGGATTCGATTTGTCACTCATTGAATTCTGGCAAAAAAGCACTTTTGTGCCCGAGTGAATAGCCTCCATAGTTTGGATATTCTCTGATAGTATTTGTTTAACAGCTACTGGTAAACATAATAAAGGCTTAGATCAAGTAGGGTTGGGGGGTTTTTTTGTAGTTCTAAATATCATTACAGTCATCAATGACTTTGCTGCTTTGATTTTACTGTCTCTGATCTGCGTTTTGATGTGTAGCTCCAGTCTGCCTACAATGTCACTGTTGGCCACATCCAGGTACATCCCTCTCCCAGCTGCCCCCACCCACGCAGCCTTATTACACGTATCTATGGTTAATGCCTCTTGAGCCCAACAACCCAATTTTTCTCACTTTTTTCACCATTTAGTGAAAATTTGGCTTAGCACCTACAATATTTCCGTGATAGCTGCTGTACTCATGGTATCCACGAGCGACACACAGTGGACATTAGTGGGGCGGTTTGGAGACAAACCTGCAGCCCACAGAGATGATGCTCCAACAGGTGGTGCTTCCTCTGCGTAAGTTCTCAGATACTACCTAAGGGAGTAATACAGGTATCTCCAGTTTGATACCACTGCCTCTTACTTCAAACCCCATTTCAGTATACACCTGTTTTTATTCCATTTTTCCTTTTTGTTATGCTATTATGCACAACCTGTTGCAACACTATCAACAGACTGTGGTTTGACAATCTCATTTTCCTGAGTCACGCACGTAGCTACCAGAGACGCTACTGTGATCCCGCGTGATATATGGGTCAGTGCCTCCATTCGCAATGTAGAACTGCCCATCTATCAGCAGCTTAAATGATTTGCTAGTAATATAACTAACGCACAGCGCGATTTATCTGAAGCATTTCGTATATTGTAAAATAAGAAATCTAGAAACCGTCACTCCTACTCGAGACGCCAGAAACGCTACCTCACAGCCTGCGCACGGTGGAACTATTGTCTGTCAACATCACATATTTTAGGCCATTCCAAGCCTCCTAGGATGTGAAAACTAACAAGTTTTTCTAAGCGACTTCTTAAGTAGCACAGTTCTGGGGTTTGAGGTTGAGGGTCATGAGAATTATCCTTTTTCCAGATTGTTCTACTGTTTGCAATGTAGCAAACAGATTAGTGGGTTCATTGTCAGAAATGCTCTACTCTAAGCACAAACTTTCCAAATCCTTGACACAGTATTAATCACTTATCCAGGCTTTTCTGCTATCGGAGCAGATGTCTAAAGCACAAAATCCATGTAGGGAGCCCTCAGAAGTTTGTATTGTTTCTACCGCCTAAGGGGTAGATATTTAAATTTTCTTAATATTGAGCCAACTCAGTTCTTATCACAGTTACAGAAAGCCGCCACATAATTCAATAGACAAATTGTCTGAATCTAATTAATCCCATAAAATGACAAATTATAATATTTTTTAAAAAAATCTATACTTAATAGATAGCCAAATGGCTACAAACCACATCAGGCTGAATGGATCTGATACCATCTGTGATGGAAAGCGTGTTGAATAATACAGTCTAGATGCAAAGCATATTGAACAGAACAAAACATACCATGTAAGAGATTTATAGTCTATAATCCACACGGAAAGTCTGCTAAAATAGATCAGCTCTGTCACATAACACCGCTTTCATCTAGTGTCCAGGAGCACTGTACCACTTTGACTCATTTAGCAGATCAGCTACATGCTATTCCTGATTTCATGCCGTGATGATTAAGGATGAAAAATATCACAGACGGTTGGCAACTGCAATAAATCAAAAAGCTTTGCTCAATTTTGCTTTACATATTTGCACCAGAATTTTAAAAACAATACGATTGAGTTAGTCATGTACAATAATTGTTTTCTGGGAAAATAAAGTCCGCTATGACATCTTCGGGTCTTCAGATTTCATAAGTATTCTAAGACAGGAATGTAAATTAAGCTTTAATAGGCTGTTATGAACTCACTGTCAGGACATGTTGCGTACACACTAAAATCAGTTTCTATCGAGACCTTTTTTTTTCTGTTGAGAATGGTCCAAAGCTGTAAGCCAAGCAATGGTGAGATGAACTACATTAATCAAACAAGATTTGGCATGATTACCTAAGCCACTTAAGGTATTTTTTATATATGCTGTTCCAGCCTGTGCACCACAGACTCTCAGCAGATATAGTAAACAACTGCTAGTTTGAGGATTATGGACTATATTTTCTAAATTTATAGTGCTCGGATACCAATTTGAGTCACCAAGACCTGACTTTGAGCTTAAATCAAAGCTTCAACTTCCCCCCAAAATGAATACATAAAGCCACCCTAATGAATGCTACCAGTATTATTGCACGCCTGATCGTGACAAATAGCTCCTGCTAAACCGCATAACAGCAGAACAGTGAGGCAATATTAGCCACAGCGTCACGTTTTCTTTTCTTGGCCTGCCGTTGTATCATAAAGCAGCAGAAAAATAATGGTTATTCTGAAGATTTGGAGCCGAGTCTGTTGATTAGCCGTCCTCTCGTGTGAGCAAAGGAGCTGAGATGTGGGCATGTAGGATACAGGCTATATAGTATATAGCTATATAGAGCTGTCAACAATGCCATTACAGCACCTTGAATCCACTCGGCAGTTATTATCCACACATAAAAGATCCTCCCTGATTCAGATCACTTGTACCACACCAGTCCTAATAATAGCACGGAATAAAACATACAACACAGCATTTGTCCGTTATACCAGAAGTTTCTAGCGGAAAACAAACTGCAATATTTACAATAGTTTCCAAATTTGGATCTTTGGAAACCTTCTGTCTTCTGGTTTAATCTGAACGTTTCAGAGAGTATAAAATCAGAAGCCTCTAAGGTCTCATGCCTGTGTAGTTTCATTTATTTAAAAATTAATCACAGACCGAAGGAAAGAACAGCAGTCCATTCCCACAAGAACCGACTTTAATTCTGCTGCCTTAAATTTACTTTGTTGCAGTCTTTCCTTTTAATAAAATACTCACAGTGATTTAAGTGTGACTGATGGTAGTAACAGAGATTTATTATTATCATCGTCATTATTATTTTAGTTATCAAATTAAAGGGCATTTTGGGACAAAAAAGGTCTTTCTTACATAGCTGTCCTACTACAGTTTTCATTTTTATGTGTGGTTATTTACAAAACACACTCAAAGGAAACATAACAGTATAAACTCTGAAACTGAAGTATCTTTATTTAATAAATATTCTCCCACAGTCGTTAATAACAGACCCTGTAACCAATAAAGCTGTGCTAGTGTAACATTAAGTTTGCTTGTTTGCGTGCTTCCTTCTTGTCCCAACTCTGGACTCTGCTGTTTTTCAGCTGGTGAATTCACCGAATGAAGAAACATCTTTCAGCTGCTTCTGCGCATGGGGACACCAGTTCTGACGAAAATCTTTCAGAGATCTCTTCTGTAAGAGCGGGAAGCCATGCTACACGTAAAGATGCTGTTCCTGGGTTTGGGCTAAATCTACATCACGTATTCACGTCTGTCTGACTCAGAGGAGAGTCAATGTGTAAACCTTCTTCCCAAACTTATGGCATGAAAATAGCATTGCACAAAAACATTTAAGCAGGGCTGGAGCCCCTCTGCTGTGAGGACAGGCTGAGAGAGTTGGGGTTGTTCAGCCTGGAGAGGAAAAGGCTCCGGGGAAACCTTAGAGTCCCTTCCAGTCCCTAAAGGGGCTACAGGAGGGATGGGGAGGGACTCTGGATCAGGGAGGGGAGTGATAGGACGAGGGGGAACAGTTTTAAACTGAAAGATTTAGATGAGATATCAGGAAGGAATTCTTGACTGTGAGGGCGGTGAGCCCCTGGCCCAGGTTGCCCAGAGGAGCTGTGGCTGCCCCATCCCTGGAGGGGTTCAAGGCCAGGCTGGATGGGGCTTGGAGCAACCTGGTCTGGTGGGAGGTGTCCCTGCCCAGGGCAGGGGGGTGGGACTGGATGATCTTCAAGGTGCTTTCCAACCTAAACCATTCTATGATTCTGTGTGTTTCACAGGAGATACTTCTTAAAATTTTTTTAAACACCCTAGGGAATTTGAGCAGCAAGCAATCCTGAAATAACATCAGCTTCACCAAGGAGAAATAAAACTTAAGTATTTCAAATGTATGTGTCCTCTTCCCAGTTCCTGAAGTTAAAGAAACTTACCAAAATCTTTGCTTTTTTAAAAAGCTTACTCCTTTTTATAACCCTAAGGAAAAGATGGGAAGCATGTACTGAGAATAACAGCTGCAGAGACATCTTCTTGATTCTTAAAGAACATGAAAGGACTTTGAATAATAGAAACATCAGTCGCGTTAGTACGGCTGACCTACCCATGGTTTCAGCTTGGAGGATATCAGTGTCCAAGTGTAAGCAAAATTAAGGTTTCTTCAGCTTTTCTGAGAGAGATGCAGGAACAACAGATGAACCATACTGTTATCCCGAGGAAGAATAAGAGAGAAGGTCATGACAAAACCTGGGTCTTGATGTAGCTACAGAAGTGATTCACCCAGTTCTAGGCAGCAAAGGATCTGCCTCAATATCGGAAAATACTTGCGATTCTGAGAAGTAACATTTCATTTCATAATAGCATGTATTTTTTTAAATATAAATTGTCTGTCCTTTTTTCAAGAGGAACAGATTCAAATATTAATGTCTTTACAAATACATATAGCTCAGCAACAATGCTCGGGAACCAGAAACGTGCTCATTTTCACACCCTTGAATATCGGCTGGTTTTTCACACTGCTGTCACTCACTGCCGAGCAGCTGTTATCGCTTCACACGCAACCCCCAAAAGCCAGCCTTCCCTTGCTACACCAGATCAAAAATCCCCAAATGGAACCTGGGAATGCCTTCAAAGCATCTCCCTGTGTTAATTTCCAATGTAATTTAATACATAAATTAAGAAAGCAAATGATGCAAGTGTTTGCTGCAAAAAAATGCAGCTGCGGTAACTTCAGGGGAGTTCCTACCTCTGCCGGAGTCGATGCTGGCCCGACACCTGGAGACTGCAGGTGACTTTGCGGCTGGCAGGCGGGTACACGCTGCCAGTCTCTCACTTGCCCACCAGCGACCTCACCATAGTTTTATCGTATCGATAAGGATTCATTCCCACGAGCTTCTTCTAGACTTCCTTCTGCATACGTGTAGTCACAGCTGACAGGGTAGACTTACCCTAATCTCTTCAGATGGGCATGAACTAGAAACACATAAAGCAGATGAATTATATGTGATTTAGTTTATAACAACTGTGTAATTAAACATTGTAACTAATATATCCAACTTAATTGCACTTAAAATCAGAAGAGCTGCATTATGAAAGAATTTTCTAAAACATTTCTTCCAAAGGTGCACGGCACGTGAAATTTCATGGGCTTATTGCTCCTGATCAAGACAAAATGTTGTATCAGTAGTAAATAATGATGTTTCCCATATAACCTAAATTGTAAATTTTAGGTTCTAGATATGTATAAGTAGTCAACATAGGTAATAAAAAAAAAATAAAATTGAAGCTTATGGAGATTAAATATATTATATACTGCATAAAGGTCAGTAATCCAATGCTCATTACTGTATTAATGTTTAATATTTCTCACTTTGCTCCCTAGTTTCTGCTTGATTTCTCTGTCCTACCTAAATAAAGGTAGGCACCTTCGCAATGCCCACTGATGCATTTGACTTGAATAATAGGTGAAAGAAAAGGCCCAATTATTTCCTCCTCTTGAACTGCATAGGCTTTCTCATGACACGATGAATGTGGTGGTGTTTTTCTATCCCTCTATCTTCACCATCTATTATTGCACATTGAAGTACTTGGAGTAAAGCTTCTTTGATTGTTTATCACAAATACACAGAACCACTTACTCTAAAAGGGAGGTCTATAAAAGGGAACTCCATCAGCCCTGCTCGTTCAGCACTTAGGCAATACTGCCATTCAAAGAAGGAATGCAGGATGACATCTACACTTTCTCATTTTGTAAATATATTGCTGAATCAGGGCGCTGAAAAGAAACAGCCTTATTATGCTATTTTGTGTGCACACTCCAGAGGAGAATATGCAATAAAATACAAATCCATTATGCTGAAAATAATTATGTATTTAGAATGAACATAGAGACTGTGCCCAACTGATACATGAAAAATGAAGCATCTTCAACGGCATTAAGGATGCTTGTGGAGGACTTCCCTTAGGAAACAGCCTAATTTCTAATACATTGAGCAATGTGTCCTCTTCCACTGCTGCTCATGTTCAAGAAGGCTTGCCTGATCCTCAACTTCAGTCCCATTTTCCTTTCCTTTCCTAATTTCATCTCATTATACACAGCTATTTTCCTCTCCATTATGCTAAATAATTTCTTTTTCCTGAATGTTTGCTATAGGCAGATTTCTTTCCTGTTGCTTCCCAGTTCTGGTGTCACCTAGATTTGGCACTGCATACATCAGACCACCCACACTCTAATAGTTCTTCTGCTCCCTTTTTGGTACCCTTTCCAGCAACACTTCTACCACATTACAAGCAACGTGGATTATTCAGCGGTAAGATATCAAGCAGAGTTCAAAGTACTTAAAATCTTATTGCGGGGAAAATAGACTGAGTGGTTGTGTTTGAAAAGAAGGGACAGTAAGGATAGAAAATGAGAAGAACATCCACAACGCATTGCTAGATGCTTTGACACATTATATCTGTGGTGTTTGTCAAGTCTCTTCCGCTTTATTTTTCTTACAGGACTGATTGCTTAGCCTGGAGTACAGCACTCCGCTTGCAGCCAAGCCGAAGGGCGACCATCACGACCTAGGAAGAGAGACCTGTATGGAGCACGTACTGGAAGAACTTAAAGGTCTGAAGATTAATTTCTACTTGTACCTTTTGAAAGCATCCCAGTAGTTGCAAGAACAGTATTGTGGCACCACAAAATGCGCATGCATTTGTAAGAAAGGAACCGAAGTACGAAGCAGTGAGTTTAGCAGAGTGGTAATCTAGGCTGGCACAGAGGAACACATCGCTTCCCTGTCTCCTTTAGCTTCTAATCTCATTTTGACTGATCTCAGCTAACGGTAGGACAAATTTGTGAGACCTGGAAAGAGAAAGGTTTCCATTCCCGCAATATTTTTCAGAAATGCCACATCCCAATGAGGCGCAGGTGACCTCAAGTTTGGCACCACAGAAGTAAGAGGTCAAGAGCCCCAAAATAGACACTAGCACGGAGCCAGTTTGCAAACAAGTGATTTCATCATCTAACAGACAAGTCAAACATGTAACGTACGCATCACGAGCTTCCAGTCTGGAGTTAAATAAATTTCTAGAGACAATTACTCAAAGAACAATCTGAAGGAAAATTTTCAACTTGTGAGCAACGTGCTGTTTGAAGAAGTTCTTTATGCAAGCCAGGATGCAAGACCAACATATTATTATTATTAATCAAAAAGTTGCCTTCAAAATACATGTATTATATTCTCTTGAAATGTAAGGACGGTATGTACATATCAGATGGTAACTCATTTATAAACCAGAAGCGAAGAATGGATGGGGAATTATATCCTGTTTTAACAAACTGTGACCAATCCCTCAATGTGCAAATGTAACCGCTTTCATGCCAGAAACCTGGAACGAATTAGGATAGTTGTAACCTTGAGAATGGAGTGTTTATCTTACTGCGTTGTGAAGAAATGAATTGAGCATTGACAAGAGCAGTCTTGAGAACTAAATAAATTCATGTTGAACTGGTTAAGATTGCAGGGGAAAAAAGAATCATTTAAGTAATGCACAATTACATTAACAGAAGGTGTGAATAACTAAAATCCACAAGAGTCAAGTGGCACGCATACACCACTGCAAAATATTTCCAAAGAGACACTTCCATGCCTGTAATAAGTAGTAATCCACAACTTTTGCTGATGTATACATTTCCATGGCATTGCTTACCGTGACCGATGAGTGACTTTTGGATTAGGTTACTTGTAGCTGCTGACTCCAAAGTGCAATTAGCTTACGCTGAACTTGAAGTGATTCATTGTTTTAACTTCACTTCGTCAAAAAGGACGGAGTGTCATTTTAGAGCAGCATTACTTATTCTCCTATATGGAATGTCTTCCACTTCTCTCAGCTTTCCTTTTCTTTCTTGCTGACGCACCAAAGGTCATTCCATTTGACCGTCATTGTGGATTGTGGGCATGCGCAAGATCCTGTGAGCTTTGAATCCTAATACAATATTACGCTTTGAGGTTGAAATGCTACTTTATGTAGCAAAATATAAAAACTATGGGTATTAACTAGGTATACTTAAGGTGAGTGTAAGTCAAGTTAATGTCTGAAATGAAGAAAATTCTGCCTCGACTACAACTGTTCATTTAATTTTGGATTATATTCAGATGTATTTCCTAGTTATTTCTCCTTAAGAAGACTGAGGTTTTAAACAGAATCATAGTTAAAATAACTACCGTGAGTGACTCTTTAAATATTTCCATCTCGACAGAAAAATACTAAGGGAGAAGGAAGAAACTCTGCTGGGATTTTGAATTTCAGTCATACCTACCACACTCTCTTTTATTTGCTTGTTGAGCAAGATCATCTTTTTCTTCCGCCGTTCAGAGAGCACCCTGCCCAGCAGGATCCACGTCCATGATTACGGTTTCTGGGCAGTGATACAGCAGAAGCAAACACGTTAGACTAAAGATTTCGTCTCTGCAGCAACACAGAAAAGAGCAGTATGCCTGCATTTATTTATTTTTTTTTTCCCCATCCCACCATCTTTTTATTCTACGCTTGTCAAGACATCTTGTCACTTCATTCCCTTCAGTTTCTTGGGACACAACAACCGACACATGGCAAATTATGGAAAAAACCTAAACACAAATATTAATCTATAGCAGCAGAGCATTAAAATTTCTCGAGCTCTCAGCTTTTGATTCTTTTTTAAGAAAAAGGTTCGTTCTGAACTTAAAAAATACATCCCAGCTCTACAGATATGATTTTCTAGACTCAAAACCACCGTTTCGTGTGTATGAACCTACATACAAGAATGCCTGGAACTGCCCAGTGTTAATCTGGTCTTGTATATAAAATACCACCTTTATCTGAAACTCTTTAACACGCGTGCAAAAGCGTAGTCAAAAAATTCCTCGATAGCAAATTACTCGAAAAACTTCAGCTAATTGTTACTTTTGACGATGTGATTGTTCAGTATAGGTTTTTATAGTTCGTAGTAATATTCTCTGAATGGCGTAAGGAACAAGCCGGGCTGTACTCACTGTGGCCACGGATGCAGAGACAAGTAACGTTACAGAAATAGCACCTCGTACCAGTGGAGAAGCCCTCGCCCTCTGATTTCTCCAGGAAATCTACTTTACAACTAAATGTCTCCAAAACGTCAACGTCTGCCAAGACATCAACTTCATTGCACTATTCTTATCCTGCATATGCAAAGCCAAGGTATTAAATTAAAATATTTAGGCCAGCAGACTCTTGCTCACTCAAATATTCAAAAAAAAATTAAATATTCAGTTAAACATTCAGTTAAAGCTGAACCTGTTGTCTTCTTCCCTTCAAGGCTTATGTATTCTATAATTACAAATTACAAATTTTCCTGTGCTTTCCCAGAACTAAGGACACCATTATGGATTTGTCCATGGGCACGACACAAGGATTTTTCTATCAGAACAAAACATCAAACTATCAGACCTTGTCATAGAAAATAGAGGATTCTTCAGAGGAGCAGTAAGAAGAAAATGAACAAGATATGCTTTTTAAAGCCTGTTTCTTACATTTTGCCTCATTTTTTTTAAGGTATACACACTCTAGACCTTTCTTTCTATCTTTAAACTTAATGGCGAGCCCGTGCACAAAGGACACAGCAAATAGCACAGCGCAGCACAAGCACCTTCATCTTACTGCAGTATCTGTTTATTTGTGCCACGGGCAGGGATTTTTCCCTTTCATACATCACTCACTACTAGCCAGAATGATTTCACAAAAAAATCAGCCTTAGCATGAAGAAAAGGAAAAAAGGAAGGAAAAAAATAATAAGTCTGTCTTTTGTTGTTGTTTTGAATATTAGCCACACTGCACCTTGATTTCATTTTCTCTGCCCCACTTCAGAGGCTCCATCGATAGCAAAGATCGCATGAACAGGACAGAAAAATAAATAACAATTTTTGCTGCGTTCCTGGTTTTGAAAGTTCTTCTATTGTCTATGAACACAAAGGACATATCATCTCTCTGATGCACCAAGAAAGGCCCTGATTATAACGTTTCATTGCCTGAATCTCTGCTTCAATTAAGAAGCTGTTTGGGTGATATTTTCAAAGGCACAAAAGCAGTTAAGGCATCCAAGTCTTCCTGGAAATTAATGGGAAGAGGGAGCCTCACATACTTTCCTAGCTTTGTCACAGCTTTCCCCATCTGACTTCCATTTCTGTAGTGATGCAAGAAAAATGAGCCAGATCATAAGGGCTGGATAACAGCTTTACTTACCGAGAGGCCTAAGCATCTTTCACTTAATAAGGATTGCTCACCATCTTTCTAGCGATTTTGGACTGTGTCGCAACTTGAAAGGGAAACCAAATTTTGCTACTGTGTTTACTAACCAGATTAAGCTTGAAGGAACATATAATTGGAGGTAAACGTAACTTCATTAATTAACAGGAAGCGAAAATATGCATCCAAATCACAATTGAGACTCAATAACTTAAGAGAATAGCAACTCTGATTGCTCTCACCATCCATATATCTTATCATTACATAAATAGAGCAGATAATCGACTCATGAAGTTGAACAAGAACTGGCTGCGAACAGTCCGGCGTTAGACAACTCGAGAAAGCAGCTACGTTATTTTCATCTGAAGCATCCCAAATAAGATCTCCATTCTTGAGAGTGAATTTTAGATTTGACACCCCAATTAAGAGAGATGGCTCATTGGCTAGAGTGAAAAGGATTTGGTTTAGGATAATACAGAGACCAACTTGATTTCTATAGCCATAACAACTTAATAATTAACAACAATCTTAATTCCCACATACAAATGAACCATGTGATCATTTCAATTCATTTAAGTGAGATGAACAATGCTTAAAGTCCACAATAGGACTCTTAATTACAAAATTCAATTTACTGAAGATTTAATCTTCAATTTTAAATACGCATTAATGACACTTTTCCCCAAAACAACAAAAAGGCACAAATCCCTCCATCTCGATAGGAATGAAGGAGAAAGAAAAGTGAAAATTCCTCACATACCCGCCGGTGATTTTTGCTTCATTTATCTGCAGTCACTGCAATCACGTGGTGCAATGTCCCAGGCAGAGTTCTTCGTTGGATGAAGAGTACTGCAGATAACAGCAGCCCAAGCGGCACAACTATGGTTTTAACCACTTGCTCCCATGGATATTGTGCTGAAGGCACCCGTGACAGGTGTTTCCCATAGATACTGTTGGTGAACCAAGACAGGAAAGAGGTCATGCCTCTGACCCCTTATCTGACCTTTTTTTTTTTAGCAAATGACTTTCACCAGTTCAGCCTCGAACACCTATCTTCATAATTTCAGGTCTGCCGAGATGGTTCCCGCATGCTGAAAGCAAGTTGGCATCTTTCAATTTTGCTGTAGCAGGCAGATGTCAGGCCTCAGGTCACCAGTCATCCCGCTCGGGACGACGGGCGTCTGGATAAATCTGCTGATGCATACACTTGACATCTGTTCGCTAATAGATACAGAAATAGGATTTGTGTGGGCCCACTGTGAGGGAGCTGCTACCAGTCTTCAATCTGGGGTAACAGCTCTGGGTCCACCTTCACGAGCAACATTTGGTGTAGGACTATGCCCTTTCTTGAAAAAAAAAAAGCTCTCGACTTAGTCAGCAACATACATTCACTCCTACAGATTTGCCGCAGCCTTGAAACAAGTCTACGCGGCTCATGAGAGTTGACGTCCTCACTCCGAGCAAAAAAAACATGCACGTAAGTCCTTAATTTCATAACATACTCTGTTGCTTTTGCCCTAGAAAGAAAGAGATGCTTTTATTTCGTATCGGTTCAGCCTCCACCTAACATCAGACAACTCCTGCTCGTGCAGGTCAGAAGCCCCCTCTGGGCAGTTGCAGACACGTTGCCAAAAAACCCACAGGCCCCAGGTCAGAGAAACTGAAGAGGAGAGCCAGGTTTTGGTGATGCAGGCCATCTCATTTCCCTCGCTCACACTCATCGAGCTGTGTTTTAGAAGAAGAAAGCATCCTTACAATGACTCCTCTGACAACCTTCTCTCACCCTTTCTATGCATCAGCCAGCAATCCCTCCTTAGCAAACCAGCAAAGGACAGAAGGAAAAAAACAGGGACCAACATGGTGTTTGCCAAGCTGCGCAGTTCACTGAGACCATCCTCTTCCCCAGTACCCACTGGCCTCTGCTTCAGCAGAAATGAGTTAGCCAACATCGTTTCATAAATAAACCTATTTCTGGTGAGTCTCGAGGAACACCTAAACCAGCTGCACGTTAATTAATAACTGCAAGCAAAGTGCAGCAGCTTTCACTCCTAAAACTGGTGGCCCTGCTGGCAGCTATTTTTTTGGGAGCCTGCTTGAAGGTGCCAAACAACCCTAACGATCAAAAGCAAGATATTTTTTGCATCATCAGTTGTTTTGCATAAACTTTCAGCAGCAAAAAGCTATGGGTTTTGTGAAAGACTCATGCTGTGCGCTATTGTAACTAAAGATGCATCGCTTCGTCACGTTACTGGCGATGTTGGCCAGCAGCATCATAAGGTCTCAAAGAGGGAGAAACTCGGAGGGAAGACGATGAGCTGGAAGAGCTGTTGGCTTAGTTCCCAATGAACTGATCTTTTGGAAGAAAATAAATCTCAGCGAGGGGCAACATTTTAAATGAGGAAAACACAGGGAAGAGCACTGCAGAAACTGAGATTATTTTCTTGTTCATATTGAACAAGTGCTTAAAAATGAACTCATTAGAGGCCTCTGCATTGTACATAAACTGATCAAAGTTCTCTTGTATATTGAGCTAATCTGTCAAGCAAAGGTCCAGAGTTAATCTGTCTTGCAAAGGGCCAGATTTCCAACGCACTAAGACAACCATTACAGGGTAAAGCTCTGCAGAGACGTCAAACACCAAATCCCTTTGAAAACAGTTAAAAGCAAAGTCTCTTTACCTTGCTGAGTGCTACACATCAGCTTTGCTAATCCCTTACAAAAGTTAAATCTTTAGAAGCCAAATTATAAATTAGTATAACACAGTAATTTATTGTCTTATTATCAAAAAGTAATAGCAGAAAAAATCAATTTCGAAAGGGCTTTTTTCTGTCTCTAACTTGCCAATTTTTCAAAACTGTAATTTCCCTTGTGGGAAATCCATTATGTTGTGAAAATACTACTGTACGTATTGGCTGCTTTTCCATTAATTATACCCAGACTTTTGCATAACATACTGTCATTTTGCAGAAGCAACAGTCTCTAGAGGTGAATCAAATCTATGATATAACCTCTTCCTCTCCAGTCCTTTAACACCACTCATCTCAGTGCATTACTAAGTGTTCCGAAGGTTAATTGTTTAAAAGAATGGATGTATGACAATACGGTTACTCTGCAGAGAAAGCGTTTTTGTCTAAACCCGAGGATCTTAAAAATTCTAAATATGTAAATGAATAATCTGAACTGAGCGACAAAAAAAACCCAACCTACATTGCCCATAAATATTATGCTCTGTATAAACTTTTAAGGCCAATATAGTTTCCTTGCTAAGCATTTCTCTTTATTTCAGATTTGCTTTCCTCTGCAAAAGAGGAATGTGAAGTTCAATTGGAGAAAATATATGTCCTGGGGGCATTCTATAATGAATGACTTGGCTTTCTCTCTGGAAGTGCTTGTACTATTTTGAGAAATGGATATATAGCGGGGTGGTTACCAGCAGTTCCTTTTGTTGTAATTTCTGAAATGGAGCTTCTCGTGTTTCAGAGAATAATTGATTTTTTAAAATAGCTTTCCTGTAGCTATACAACTCATTTTATTCTGGCACTTTTTCGTTTTTGCTCCTTTTTTTGCTCCTCTCAGATGCTTAATTACCTTTTGCCATAGTATACACAATCAAACCACACATCTGCAAGATAGGTCGTTTCCTGCTGTCCATTAGCATTCACCAAAGAAAAGATGACTTTTACAATTTTGTCACAGACACTCTAGTTACCTTTTTTTTTTCCCCTCCATTATCATATTATTAAATTCGTGCTTTCAATAAAAGTGCTAAACCAATGTGAAATCTTAGTTTTATTGTAACGTAAACTTTGCCTGCATTAACATCCCGTTGTGATTAGGTACTTCACATGGCTCAGTGCTATACCGTATATAATATTCCTCTCAAGCCCCCCGAAGCACAGGAGGCTTAAGACCAACTAGGTTTAACTTCCAGAGATCAAAAACATGATTTTATGTCTTTATTTCAAATCTTAAAACCTGATGCTGATGTATGTTGTTGTAGACACCAGTGCAAAGGGCTACGTCCCCGAGCCTTTCGCTCTCACGTACATACGTATATATACACACACATGCAGATCACAGCACACAGCATCTCCCAGACTTCTTCCCTTTAAGTAAGCAGGTGCAAAAAGGAACCAAATGTTCACAACAATTTTAAAGAAATACAGTCCCTGTTTTTTCAGATGCTTTGAGAAGTGTACAAAAGTGGTTATACAAACCCGACCATATCTACCTCATCTCTACTGATTATTCTCCCTCCCCATCAGGTCCTTCTTTGAGGGTTTTTGCCAGCATTTTCTGCTGGAAAATTACCACTTCTTTTTAGTAAAAGCAAGCAGCTGCAACCTTAAAGTGGAGAGTCTACACACGGCTGCTGCCCGACCTTCCTCTGTTTTAGCTTGCTGGGCTTTTTAACTCCCAGACAGGGGAATTAGGGTACAGAGACCATTTAAGACATATGAAACAGTGCCTTGCACTTGCTTGACCCTCTGCCAACAGTGGTTTTGAGGAACGAGGATGGAGGAGATGAGTTTAGTTTGGAAACTGTCTATGGACAACATAGGCAGCACTTGAACAGTCATAGAATGTAAAAAAAATAAATCATGGTTTAGCTATTAGTTCTAAGTTGTTGGGAAGGATGACTAACCCTGAAAACCCCATTTACTAGTGCAAGGGACAATAATTTGCCAACCTAGACAGCAAAAATATTAAGATTAACAGAAGGCTTGACCCATCGCTTGTTTGCCACATATTGCGTTAGTTTTCTCCACCCACCTCATTCATCATCTGCTGGTCAAAAGTGAAGGAGAAAACTATTTTGAGTTCACAAGAAGTCAGTGTTGTGTAGACATCAGGTACATCAAGAAACGATGCGTTATACAATGGGAAATGTTTACTATTGGACTGATGTGCTAGACACTACCTTCTAATACTAAATCAACAGATTATCAGAAAACAGTTTTGAAGGGGTTTTGGGGGTTTTTGTTTTGGTTTGTTTTAAAATTTTATACTTTCTTAAACACATTATTCCGAAGAACAGTAATATGCCATGAACTTTTAAGGATTTTTCTGCTTTAATTCTGCAACAGGAAACAAAACTGTGAATTTATATCGTTACCAAAACACTTAGCAGCTTTATAGCAAGTGGCCAGAGAGCATCAGCCCCACCCTGAAAAGTTTAGTGGTCAGCTCGCTCACAAGTTAAATAAAAACCAAGTCCCAAGAATAAAAACGAAGTACCAAAACAGTACAGATGTCATGAGCCTGAAAGAAGTGAGTTATAACCATACAGAGAAAGGGCTTATAAAAAGAAAAAAATTATTCGGGAAGGCATCAAAGACAATCAAAGGTATGGAACAACTTCTGCATCAGGAACATCAAGGCAAATTGGTATTCTTAAGTATTAGATGATCAGATCTATGAAATCGTGCATAGACAAATAAAGGTACAGTCATTCACTGTTTCTTTCAAGGAACTAGGAACATCAAATGAAGCGAGGCTGAAAAAAATAATGTAAAAGGAGACGGGTCTACACACACAATGTAGTTGAGCTGCAAAAGTCCTTGTCACCAAATTCTGTAGATCTTATAACTTTACATGGATTCAATAGGCAACGTGGGAAAGTTCAAAGAAAACATCTGTGAGGGATCATCATATTCCAAGTTAGAGTTAGCACTTCTGGGCATGGAAGTGCCTTGGCTACAAATCCTAAATCCTTAGAGACTAGAAAAACAGTATGGGGCAGCAACACCACGTTCTCGTACCTTTCCCTACACAGCTCCTTTCACGTGGAGTTGGCAACAGGGTTCTGGACTGGATGCTTGCTTTCACGGTATGGCAAGACTCATGGTCTAAATATGAATTAATAATATTGATGCTTGAATTGTTTTATTAAGGCCAATGAAATCTTGCTCTAAGTGAAGATCACTTTTACAGGCCATGACTCCTTGAACAGCTACTGATTTGATTGATCTACTTGGGCATTAACAAACTGGGAAAGATCACAGACTTTGGGAAACACACTGAGTAGGATGGCTGCTGAAGAGTATCGTACAGCATGCCGTCCAAGTACGTCACCGGAGTCACAACGTATTGTTGTAGCTCCATACACAACACAAACACACTAGCACAAAACCAAAATGAACCATTCTAAGGAAAATGGAGAATTTCATAGAAGACCAGGTTGGAAGGGACCTCAGGGATCATCTGGTTCAACCTTTCTTGGCAAAAGCACGGTCTAGACAAGATGGCCCAGCACCCTGCCCAGCTGAATCTTAGAAGTGTCCAGTGATGGGAAATGCACCACTTCCCTGGGGAGAGTATTCCGATGGATGATTGTTCTCATTGTGAAAAGTTTTCCTCGTGTCCAGTAAGAATCTCCCCTGGAGTAACTTATACCCATTACCCCTCGCCTTTTCCATGTGACTCCTTGTAAAAAGGGAGTCTCCATCTTCTTTGCAGTCACCCTTTATGTATATATTAATGTACATATGCATATACAGATATTAATTCTCAGTAATCTACACACATTAATATACGTACATGAAAATCTCTACAGTGGTTGGCCTTTAAAACAAAACACCAAAGTAGAACTACCCCTTGTGAGCCAAATCTCAAATATAAGAGTATAGATTTAACATACAGTCATGCCACAAACCCTTCAAATGAAAACAAAGTTGATGACTTAAATCCTCCCAGACTACTAGAGGCAGATTTTTGGTAATATTTCTGACATCAGTTCTATTGTTTCTCCCTATAATGCACTGACCTAGATCTGTTGGTGCAATTTTTCAGCTTCTAATACTGATAATATTGCTTTTAGACAGTGGTTTCGGGGCCCTTTTGAGATGAGTTCTTCAAAGCTGTAGCTTAATCCATTCTTTATTAGCTTCTGTAAAGTGATTACTTCTTCAGGGCTGGATGGAAGTACTTAAAGGAAATGAGCATTCTGTTACCAAACATCACTGCTCTACTTCCAAAGCTTTTGCTGGAATTTTAACGCTTTAGGGTTGAATGATGGGGATATAAAACAAGAAAAGACACTAACAGAAAAGTTTCATATGGTAAATGTGTTGACACTATGACATTTTTTTTAACAAAATCCCAAAATGTGACAGGTGCTCAGGGACTGATGGCCTGTGACGGGCAATCTCGAGGTCACCGGAGCTGATACTGCTGTTGAGATGTCATTTTATTTTTTAGTTCAAAATGAAAAATTGCTCTCTGCATGTAGTTTATTAAAATCCTGTTGCAACTAGGGGCTAGGGGAAAGTCACATTGCAGTTGCAGATTACCTTTGCAATGCTCCTTCCATAGTGCACAGGAAAAAAAGATATAACAATATAACTACTGCATCTGTCAGACTGTAATTAGATGGGGACTTTTTCTTCTGCCCACATGAACTCGTTCTGCTAATTCCATGAAACCTGTACTGATTAACACTAGGCTAGGATGGTTTCACAGAATCCTTAATTTGACTAATAGCTACAGAAAATAAGAAGTACCTGTTATCACGGAGAATTACCTGCTCCAAGGGCAAACCATGTCTGCCAACTTGACTACAGCTCTACAGTTTCAGATGGCAAAAAAATAATGAAGGAAATCAAGAAAAAAGAAAGAAAAAAGACTAATTAATTTCAGAGCTGTTGAAAGTCAGAAACAGTAAGAAAAACCCCACCACAACAAACAACTCCTGGATGTTATTTTTATAAATGTCTGTATATCAGTCCAGCCGATGGCTGCTGTATGTATTCCACAATAAATAAATTTTTGGAAAGAAAAAAACAACATTGGGAAGTTTCTTTAGGAACAGAAATAGTTCCTCCCCCAAAAAAGGGTGAGGGCAAATGTATGTTGAAGTACAGGGCACATGATACCACTGGAAAGAGGGTTGAAACCCGATCTGTCATAGCATTAAGACAACATCTTCGGTCCTAAACTGAGAGAGAAGAGAAACAGTCCCCTTTAATGCACTGTGCATGTAAGAATGATTTGGGTATGGCCTGACTCAGAGAAGTGCAGCTTCTGATGAGTTCCCAAACAAAACACCAAACAGCATAGAGACTTACAAAAGCAGTTTTGAACCCAGACAAACTTTTGAACCCATTTATCAAAGTACTTGCAGTTCCCATCTCAAGGTGAAAGAATAATAAATAGATAAAAAGTTAATTGGGTTCCCAGGCCCCTTTAAAAAAAAAACAAAATTATATTGAATTTTTAAGGAAAAGTTGGCATAGGGCAATAGGCTCTTGCAAAACCTTACTAATGAATCATTCCAGCCTGCCATCCTTCACATGCTCAAGGAATAACCAAATACAGAGCCAAGGCATTCATTTTAATAAAAGAAAACACAACATCCACAGGAATGCAGATACTTGAGAAAAAAAAAAAAAAAAAAGAAGATATTTTAGAATAAAAGCTGGAGACAAACCTGCTTCTGGGGAGCTGACAGAAGCTTTGTGGCGCCGTAGGGAGGACAGGGACGTGGGCAGGACGGCTGTCGCTCGCCTGGCCTGGAGGGTAGGGCTCACTTGGAGGTCAATGTCTGCGGGTTCAGGCAGCCACTGCCTTGGTGCCTCCAAGCCACTGGCTTTCAGGAAGGACTCAGCACTACATCTATAATGGAAGTATTCCCTCTGTTTTGGAGATTTAAAAAAAAAAAAAAATCCTAGGGAGAAATTGCAGAGTTTAACATAGTCTCTGCTGTAGCCCTCTCTGGCTCTGGTAGGTTGTTACTCTGAAATAATTAATAACTTCAAGCCCACCACAGAAATACTGTCTAATTTGGCAACTGCAAAAGGGCAGTGTAATACAAACGTGCTCCGTTTCCAATTCAGCCAGCGGTAATTTCAATTTCTGCGAGTTACTACTTTCACTCCAACATGCCTCAGTTTACCTATTTGGGGTAGCAACACACATCCCTAAAATGTCATAGTCCCTCGGGGTGTCTTCTGCTGAGTATAACAAAAAAAAAAAATAAATAAAGCCATCTATAACGGCAATACCAACATTTCCTTGCCATGCAGTAACACCTACCGCGCATCCCATGACACTGTCCTCAACTGTCAGACGCAGAAAGAAGAGAGGGCAGAGGTGCTGCGGGCAGAGCAGGTGAGGTGCAACCACTCTGCTTCTGCCCCGGCTTCTGGGCTCAGCAGGCTCTTTTTTTGGAAAAACAGCCCAGCCTTTATTTTCTCTCTTTTTGGGCAAGTGTATCAGGCAGCAGAAAGCCAAGGGAAGTATCTCCTGCTCTCTCCCATTCGAGTGCTCAGCTGGGGACCATGACTATCTGCAGATGTTGCATTCAGGTCGAATGAAAAGGTGGTGTTATACAAGGACAAATACAATATACAAGGACAAATACAATATACAAGGACAAATACAAACAGTATTACTGCTGGCTTGACTGTAAACCCAAAATGTTCTGGATTTTCTTTTTTTAATTTTTTTTAAAAATGAAAGAGAGAAGAACGTTGGCAAGAAGATACGAAATAGCAGTGCATAACAGTATTGAAAAATGACACGTGAGAACAAAAAGTTGAGCACAGGCAATGCTATATCCACCGTCTGGTTCACCTACATTAGCTTCCATAAAGGAAGAGATGAAAGCAACCCAGGATATTTTGACAATTACGGTAGTTCCCTGATAAAATCAGTCAGTTGGATTTCAGAGCATACCGCTCCCCCCACAAACTTCAGAGTTCGTCTACAGACGGAAATGTCTTTCTAATGAAAATAAATTCAGTCTGTGAGGCTGTCAGTGTACCTCGAGCCATTTCAGGAATTCTTATTTTGACAAAGCCTATAGAAAGCACGTTCTGTGGAAAAAATACTCTACATAGGGAAGGAATACACAGAAGGACTGAGTGCGAGAGAGTGACAACTCATTCAACCTTGATTTATAATCTAATAAAAAGAACAAGTGCGCATTCCACAGGAACTGCTCTCACCTGCAACGGGCTTTTTTTGTCCTTTGTTTTCCGTTATATTCGTGCTACAAATGCAAATTCATTTTCAGCTGATCTTGACCGGAACTATTGTCTCCTCTTCAGTTCCCTACATCATACTGGGAACATCCCATTTGCCTCATGTTGTGGCCCCTACTAAGAGGGAACATGAGTTAACCTTCCATAAGAAGCGCAAACTGAGCCTTTTCTTAGAAAGCCTGCAGACCTCGTCTGTGGTTCAAGAAGCACCAAGGTTATTGAATATCCGCTCAAAAGCTGGTGGCTGAACTGTGTAACTCAGCCGGGGTGCTTGGTTTAACTATTCACCTACCTATTTCAAAATCCCGTCCACTAAAAGCGAACGCTACGCTTTAGCAAGTCCGCCCTAAAAATTATTTTGAATTCTGTCACTTAATTTTCTGAGTGTAAACAAAACGATAATCTCAGAACTGATTCCCTGTTTTTACTCATCATACCCTGAGTTCTTTGAATTTAATAATAAATTATATATTAAATGCATCTCAATTTTGAGCCTTATATTATTAAGGAAAACTTACATTATATGAAGCAGCAGAAAAAAGTCAGCAAACCATTTTAGGGAAACTACGCAATCATTGTAAGTGTTCATCTAGTTAGACAGTACAAGTCTATTGAGAATTTATTTCTTCTTCTGGAGATTATCTATGTTTTTTCCATGTCCTTCTGAAGCGCTATTACAGTTTTCGGGAGGGGAAGAGAAGAAAATCCTAATTAAAAGTCCATCAAGCATTTTTGGTAGGTTTTCATGTATTTCCTCAATTCCATGTCTTGGCAGCAAAGCCAAATTAAGCATTTTTAAATTGTAACAAAATAATGTATGTGATAGTGTTATCATCAGGGAAAACAACTCAGCAGCTTGAAACATTGAGTTCTCTATTTTTCTTTGCCAAACACCTGGTTTGAGTCGGTCAAAACATTTCACCTCTCTTCCCCTTCGCGTTCCTATTCCCTATCTGCTCTATTTTGGCTATGACCTCTTCAGGGCAGGAGCTATTTCTCATTTTGTGTTTGTACAATGCCAGCCACAACAGGAGCTTGACGCTGGTTGGGACCCTGCTGGGGATGTCCTACCGGTCACCTTTTGGGGACACGGGGGAGGATCTTCTCCTCCTCCTGCCACGCTGGGGTATGCCAGGTGTTGCGTCTGTTGGCTTTGCTGCTTCTCAGCAGTCCAGGGACACAGGAGCCGTGTGAGGTCTGTAAAATAAATTGGGCCACACTTTAGCAGATGCCCACTGCAGCTACCCATTTAATCGCTGCTTGGTTGACGGCTAAGCCAGGATGAATTAGGAGAAGGGAGTGCACAACGCATGTCCCAGCCATGGCACGAGGGCAGCCAGGCACCCACCGAGGCAGTGGATAGACGCCCCCCACCCCAAATGACGGTGTGAAGGAGGAAAAGAACGATGCCGTTCCTGCAACAGCTCTCAGAAGTGAGAGTGAACTTCTGTCTCAACTAAACCGCGTTCCCATCTACTTTTGCCTTACCACGGAGTTTCACAATATAAAAGTCTGCAGCGGAAGCGCAAGATACTGTCAGGACAGAAGTGATGAAAGGGCTGGATGAGAGCTGCATTTATTTTCTTTTGGAAGGAAGAAGCACTTGTCACCGCTCCAGCTTTCTCTCATTCCAAAATATTTTGCTCCTCACCAAAGCCCTTGGGGTACTGGAGTCAGTATCAATCAAATGCAGCCAATCCCACAATATCGAATTTAAATGTGCTCTTAATAGTATTTCTGCCACTGAGAACTGTTACAGCAGAAATACTCTTAAAAGACAGGTATAAAAAGTTACTCTTACTGGGTTTGCTTTGCACAGCTTAGCACTCCTCAGCGTCTCCCAGGCGAATGGCTTTAAGACACCCATCTTTGTAATTTTTCTTCCAAAGTTTTCTTTAAAGGAATACTGTCCCAGGACAGCACGGCACATGTTTTATACCTTTTGGCACCTGTTTGGAAAAAATTAAGAACACAATGTCCCAATACAATTTATATGTATCATACTACAGTTGCAGGTGGCTCTGATAATTATGACTGAACCACACGCAGTCAAGGGCTACAAGTATTTATACATTACTACAGTTTCCTCAGGAAAAGTCCTCATGTCAGGTATGCATTTCCTTCATTCTGCTCCCAGGACGTAAAGGAACCATGAATCTATTCTGATATCCTCCAACATCTGCTGTCATTACTCCAGCAACAATAATTTTTTTTGGTAGTAATGTCCGTTATTTGATTAGTATTCATAATGTTTAATATTTTATTTGATCCATAACGCCCATTTAATTGTTCACCATGGCAAAATTCTTTGTCATATAAATTATACAGACTTGAGTAAATACGATTCACAACAAAGTTGTTAAGTAAGACCATTCCTCTGACATCCTGTAGCAAAAAACCCCACGACTGTATGATAGCTAATACCACAAGCGTGATGGCTCCAATCACCCGCACCCTCCAAACCACTCTCCAGGCTGCCGCTCTCGGTGTCGATGAGACCATGTTCCCTTCTCGGTTATTAAGAGTCCTGATCACATTTGTTTTCAGAACCAGTACTTCATAGAATCATAGAATGTGTTGGGTTGGAAGGGACCTCTAACGGCCATCTAGTCCAAGCCCCCTGCAGTCAGCAGGGACATCTTCAACAAGACCAGGTTGCTCAGAGCCTCATCAAGCCTGGCCTTGAACGTCTCCAGGGATAGGGCCTCCACCACCAATCTGGGCAACCTGTTCCAGCGTCTCACCACCCTCAAGAACTTAATGAATTAAGATCTGCATCTATGCTTTTCCAGCGACTCGCAGTATTATTTACGGTAATTGCTCAGATGCTTTCACCAAACTGTTTCCGAGTAGCTGAGCACCTTCAGTTTGCAGGGACCTCACCAAGAGACTTATCCATAGATCCTATTCAATAGCTCTGCCTGTTCAATGCCAGCAGTACGACATGAATTCTGCTGGGCTAAGCTGTCCAAGAGCTGTAAACACAGGTATGAAGCTGCTTTACAGGAGCTGTTTTAAATACACAGTTGATTTACAGAGAGAATAACACTTTAAACCTGACCAGTCTTTAGGGCTGGGTGAGAATATTGTTTTACTAATGTGCTTGACTTCCATGACACATAAAATAATGGACACCACTGTGAAGGGCAAAAGCTGTTATGAAATGGAAAGCAATGATATAATTTGAGGTCACTGAAATAAGAGGAAGAATATAAATAACTAATCACCTTGACGTTTTTAGGAGGTTGCCGATAAGAGTGATAATGGAAGTTCACATGATGCAATTCATGGGAATTGTCACACAGCCATTAATAATGTTTCACGTGACAGAAGCCAGCTCACCTTGATAATAAATCTCATCAAGCCGAGGCAGTTCACAGGGATGGATAAAGACCCACTTCCGAAAAATGGAAAAGTCAGAGCAGTGCTTGTACAGGAGTGTGCCTGGAGCAGAGGTTTTGTTTTCATTTAGTAGCTCATTTTCATCAAAATGCAGTTGCATCATTGACAGTAAACATTTTTATAGGCACTTTTTTTTTTTTTTGGCCTCTGCTGACAAAATGAAAACCAACGTATCTAGTAGTTATTAACAATACAGTGACACAAAGAATAATGGCTCTTTTTGCTCCTGTAGGTTTGGTGCAAATACTCACACCTTAACTCCTTTTTCCCCCCTTCAGTAAACTCCTCCTGACTTCAAGAACCCTTTTGAAAAAATAAATTGTACCCTATCAAATTTGTCAAAATACCGAGATGCCTTTTAATGACACTGCTATGGTAGAGTCTGTCACCCACTTTTTGTGTGCGTGCACAATATGTGGGGGGGGGTGAGAAAGAGCTTCTTTCCCTCTTTGGTGTAAGTGATGTGCTGCCCCTGAGCGTAGAGGGACCAAAAAATTCCACCTTGACACAGAAGAGAGGTCTAAAACCTAAGCTCCCTGCTTGTCTGTAGCGACCACAAGAGGAACACATAACATGGTAACTCTGATGTGGTTTGAGGTGAAAGAAATTGTACCTGTGCGTACGCTAAGGCTGCTGAGAGCCTGTGTGCTGCTCTGGGTCTCTCGCTGTCCCATCCCACGGAAGGGATCACACACTGAGAGCATTTGCAATCGCATTAACGAGCCAAATCTTTCGAAAAAATAAAAATCACCAGAGAAATCTACTTCAACGTGAATCAAAATTCATCTTAATACGTTAAACAGACATTTATTACTACTTCATCCAAGCTCTGGTCAAAATTGATGGAGAAACCCAGGTTTTCTGCAGACAAAAACTGCAGGACTTCAGCCTAAAGCCCTTCATACCCACAAAGCCATGTTGCCCCTCAACCCCACGGACTCGTTGGTATTTGGCTACTTAACACCCAGGTGGATTTGAAATCTGAACCTTTCCACGTTCCTGCCAGAAGAACACAGATGAGGCTGGCTCCGCAGAGAGCATCCGTACTGTGAGCGCATCTGCTGGAAATAACTTAAAACAGTCCCTAGGCAGGTGCAACTGTGTGCTGACAACAGTGACGAGTTTTTTTAAAAAAATATATTCATTGATATTTACCTATTATTTGTTAAAACATGCAGTCAGACAGCCACCTCGTGCTTGCACACTCCCTTCTGCCCCTTCCAGTCGGATGCAACTTTCCCAGTAGCATCACACACTACCTCAACTGCAACCATGGTCTCACACAACACAAGAAGCCTTCTCGCTTGCGGTGCAATTTTCTCTCTAGTAACAACACCAACAGCCAACGGTCTGAGGCTCCTCTACGGCTGGTATTTGCTCTCAGAGCAATCTGCCCCACCTGTTCTCAAGGAAACTTCTGGAGGAACGGGCAGGTAGGATGATCAGCACAGGACAAGTTATTAAAAAACAATGCACACAACCGATTCCAACCACCCCTCTCCTGCCTAACCTCCATGCCACATCTGTAAGCAGTTTAGTATTTTCAGAGATGGACGCCAGAAGCAGGGGCAGGCGATCGCCGTGCCTGGATGTGAAAGCCGGATGAGATCCTGCTAACTTCGCTCTGACAGACCCATGCCCTCCCAAAGCCCTGGACTGACCTGGGAGAAGATGCTTTCAAGAGGAGCACATGGGCACAGCCTGCCAAAACGCGGTAGAGAAGAGGAGATTTAAGTTATTTAACTTGAGGGGTTTTCAAGCTGGATAAAGGCCTGAGCAACCTGCTCTGGCCTCTCGAAGCTACGCGTGTGCGCGTACTATCACACGATGTCTTCTGCCTTCAGCAATGACTACTGCATTTTTTGTGTGTTTGTATTTCTGTGCGTTCTCCAGCAGCAGGAATAGAAAGGGTATGACAAATTTCACACTGAATCCACTTCAAAAGTTTGAAAGCTGCACTAGAATAAATTGTAAGGCCGACTGCATCGATCTGAGACCCGCTGCTGAGTAACCAGTTCTTCTGACCTCCGACGTGTGGCTTGGCACCCTTTCAGGTGACACCAGCTTAGACAGGAGACAAAAGCCCATCTCACAAAGGATCGAAGAGCTTCGTTACAGAAATGGTCACTTAGCTGAGCCCTGTGCCAAATTCTGTGTAACTGAAGAAAGGTAAAGCGCTTGCAACACTAGGCAACATGTCTAAAACACTGCCCTGTACTTTAGGGCTAACTTGATTTACAAAAATTGGATATTTACAGAACATCCAAGCATCTATTAATAGCAGGCAAGGCTCTGCAAAGGGTAGAAATTGTTGCACGGCAGGCTCACAAACCATGCCACGTTCAGCCAGGTCTTTCTGTTCTATCTACTGTGGTATTTTAGTGTCTTGTTTTGACATTTCTGGGGCTGGCTGAGGCTGATAAACTCTCCAGGCTGTGCTAGTGGTGGATATATGGCTCGCAGGAACCTGCGGCCCCCTCGGCGCTGGCCCAGCAGGCCATTTCCCTCTCCTGTGGCAGGGGAGAGGGAAACGCAGTCAACAAGGAGGCTGAACCCCTTTCTGTGCCGCCTAGTAAACCCCAACCTGCAATTTTTATTTAATATATCAAGCCCTGTGTTGTTACAAAACCCCAAATACGCTGCCAGCACATATATATATATGCCCAGCAAATACAAGACCATGTCTGGGAACAGGCTCAGGCGGATATGTGGGGCTTTCATAGGATCAACGATTGAGTTTTAAAAAAAAACCCAACACACTGATGAAAAAAGATGGCGTTATCACCGAAGTATTCCTACTCAATTTAAAATGGATTAGAGAGCACTCTGAGTGGAAGTGCTGCACTTTAAGTAGCAATGATATTTCAACTATGTATACAGCGCATTACATTTCATCTCTTTGTACTTCTTACGAAGGCTTCGGTGCAGCTTCTGGTATCTACACTGCTATTAAAGCTTCTTGTTGTAATAAATTAGAGGGTGTAAATGCTCTTTTATATTAATCCTTCACATGCTGCCCCCTCTCTTTGCCTCTTCAGCCACCTTCAAGAAGAGCGCAGAGGTAACCGGAGACAGAAGAGTGCCCCAGCAAAGAAACCAAAAAGGATGCGGCTAGAGCGAGGATCTACAAAAACCAGAAAAAGACCTGGGCAAACCAAATTGTTTGGCAACTCGGAGAAGCAAAACTCGCCCTGAAGATCTTCCAGAGGACACTGGAAGCCTGCACGGCATCACTGCCAGCAGCGCCAGCCGGAGGACGCCCACGGCGAGGCCGCACAGGGGACAAGCCCAGCCACATCACGGAGGCTTCAGCTTCAGTGCCGCAGCCGTTACGCGGAGACCTCTGTGTGTGTTAACCAGCACATGGCTTTGCTCACAGCACAAAACAGACGCTCCAGTCACCGCCGTCCGCATTGTGCAAATCTCTCCAAACCAATGGTTCAACAGAATTCCCATAAAAACTGCACAGTACCTCTTGGTTTCCCTATTCATATTTCATTACAGCAAGTTCCTTCTGAAGCCGTACCACAGCTATTTGCGCCTTACGTTGTAACAGTTTGTGAAGCCGTAAGCTCTGATTTAGTTTTCCTTCACACAATTATGTGTGTATACACATATTCAGACACATTTCTTGCATAAAATATCATTGATTGGAAATGGAGAAAATGGATATCCAAATTTCCATGGTTCGCAGATGACAATACAGCAGGCTCTTTCACAGAACAGATCTCATTAATCCTTCCAAAGGCGGCGGTACTCACTTCACTATCTAATGCATGTGGTTCCTTAATTCATCATCTCCATCGTATCTGCTTTCACATTTTTTCCTAAGAGCATGCGAGTACCCTTGAACTAATGAGATCGTGTTAGATCTGGAGCTGATGAGCCACTGTGAGGCTGGATCGTGCTATTTTACTTATTTTGTTGTTGGCTTCATACAGTTATTTTTACCATACAGACATATCGGCCTGACTTGCACTAGTAGCTCACAAACCACCCTCCATTCCTTTGTATGATCATACACCACATAGCTCTAGTCTTAAGAGGATCACATCCACCTTACCCAGAGACAGAGAAAAATGAAGTTTCGTTCATTTTCCCGAATATTATATGCTACACAAATGCACTATTAAATTAGAAACGTACAAAATCAAAGAGGAATAACAAACCAAGCTTTGGTTTGCTGCCAATAATTTTTGTCTGAGGTTTGCTGAACATTAAAAAATATGATTTCTTCAGTGGGTCTCCACCTAATAACAACAAATTAGTAACATGCTTTATTGCAGCCAAATTGTCAAAAGAAAGACGCATAAAAATTTAAAACCAGCAAGTGAGGAAGACAAATGGAAAACTAAATTATACTTGAAAATAGCATTGTGAGATTTAGTTTGAATTATCAAACTGTGATTGATAACATAAAGTATATATTTTAATGACTTTTGACTGACAATTTCCAGGTGGGTAAGCCCCAAGCACCTCAAGCACCTTAGGAAGTAACTCAACGATGCAGCGACCTGACTGCTCCAGTCAATACATCCCTTTACCAGAGAAAGTTGTATGCCAAGTTTGTGGGTTTTTGTGGGGTTTTTTGTTTGGTTTTTTTAAAAAAAACAACAAAAAACCCCAACAAAACCCAAAACAACAAACAAAAAGCCTCACGTAGCAAAAAGAAGAGTGCCATCCTCATACCAGTTTTGTTTCAGGCATCCCTAATCTTTCCCGCCCTAGGGACAAAACCATTTTTCTCCTTAGATGTTACAGCGACCAAATCTAAGAACGCTGCCTTCCCAGAAAGCCTCAGACATGTTTGAAATTGCTATGGTTTTGTTTGAAAATATTGGGTGCAAAATGGTAGCTGGCCTTCATTTGCCTTTTTTTTTTTTTTCCCATTATAAAGAAAAATTAGACACCAGAAGTGGTTTCTTTTGTTCTTTTTGGTTTTTTCTTCAATTTTTATAAGTGGAATCAAGAACACTTTTACTTCCCCATATTAAACAATTTATACTTAAACATGGTTGCTCATCCATTTCTCAGTTGTGTTTTGTAAAATGTTTCATTATTTTTGGTCCATTATAGCGACTGAAACAATTATTTTCAAGGAAAGAGTACAGCAAATACCTTAACAAACTGTGAAAACATCACAGCAACTGACTCCAGGTACGGGGAAGGGCATCTGGCAGGGTTTTGCATGTAAAGCAGGATGAAAAGAAAGGAATATCATCAGGAAGCGGAAAAATCGTTCCCCTGAAGGGAACTGCCATGGCTTTGGCTGCTCGCTTTGGTTCCTCACACCTCCTTCTTCCTGGCCACAGTGGTAAAATAAGTCTCTTTGACAAGCATCTGCCAGCGCATGATAAAGGAGCATTTGGGGAGGTCGTATATGCTAAAAATACACTTAAGAAGTGCGTTTACCTTGCTAAACAGATTTGTGGAGAAAATAATTTACGCGCTGTAAGAACCACAAATATCACCATTAGCATGTAAATCGCAGCTACCAGCATCCGCAATAACGTCCTTATATCAACGCAACATTTTTGCACGCCCCTGTCTCTTCCACACAACGATCTACAATACTGACAGCTCCCATCGTTTATTTAATTTGTTCGTGACCTTCCAGATAATGCTGCCTGTTATCTGCCTGTATTTTTTTCTTGACTATAATAGCAACGTCGTCCTGAAAAATTGCATTTGACCCTCTTGGAGGTGTGAATATTGAATTCAGACGAAACTCCTTCAAGGGATTTTCCTAGAAACGATTAGGCTACATACCTCTAGTTACATATTTCTGCATTAAACTCCAAAACATGATTTTCATCCAAAAAAAAAAAATATCCGGACTTCAGAGCAGTCAAATATTAATTTTTCTAGGAAGTATTTCCCAAGAATTCTCTTTTTAGTTTCGTTACATAATTCCTGTTGGGACATCTCTGTTTTCCCTGACACTAATTCAGTCAGTGTAATGATACCGAATGATATATTCTGTGATTACGTCCTTATTTCCTTCTGTAAGTCCTTCTCTATATCTACACCAACAATTTTGCCTATAATTTCAAGGCGACTGAAAATCAGATGCGAATTTTTCTTTATATTATTCCAACAAGTAACTATAGCTAGTTCAGTTTTTAAAATATTTGAAAAATTCCACTTAAAAATTTGAAAAGTCATTAATTTAGCAGGTACAGAGGGTGAGGACAGGATATTTTAACGTGATCAGAGGAGATGGAAAGAATGGCAGACTGCATAAAAAAAGCATTGTTCCCATAACACATTTAAATCACCCATTTTTAATTGGCTGCTATTGTGAGATGTCTGCCATTTTTCTCTTCAAGTGCCATAAAGATCAGATCTAAAGAACAGCACTTAAATGACGTCTTCTGGGCACGCTAGGGATGAAGAAGAAATAAAAGCCTAAGTGGAAACACTTCAGGTACGTCCTTAAGAAAAGGACGGATTTCATTCCTAACTGGAGAAAAACAGAATAATTTGCCTATTTAGAAGCCCTTTAAATACTCTACCACAGTGCATCCTATAAAACCCACTTAAGAAAAAAAAACAAAAGCATTGCGTTATTTTCAATAAGATATCATCACAGGTCATGAACCTCAGAACATAATTAACAACAGATGGGAAACTTAAGTGCTCTTAAACCTACTTGTAAATACATTAGTTCTTTCTTTCTTTCTTTATTTTTAACAAAACAAAACACACACCAGAACGTAAAGATTAAGTTCTTCAAATTCACTGATTATTTTTTTATATTTTTTCCAACAGGACTGGAAAATAGGCCCCATTTCAGGAAGCATATACAAAATATTAAACAAAAAATTTTACAATGGTCTCCAAAAATTATAGATATGACGAAAAAAACCCCTCCACTACTTAATATTCTATAGCTTTTACAGTTATTTTTACTGTTATTTATAATGAATATATTTTATAACTTGCCCAATGCACCAGGATATTGATACTCATATTTAAATTAAGTCCTTGCATTTTGTGCATATTTCGATGTCACATAAATGCTTATGTCCTCCAAAATGCAGTAAGAAAATTTAAAGCAAGACAACTGAGAGACAAAATTTTCAATGCAATTAAATAGCTTTCATGATTAAGAACCTGGCTTAAAATACTGTACTTAATAAAATTCCAAGAATAAAAAAAAAATAAAAATCTTCTTTATATTTTACAGGTGTACGATCTCTAATTTCTTTTTTCACTGTGTGGCTGACAAGTCCCGTGTTACATTAACACACAATTTATGATCAGAATTTATGCTTGAAACACCTGATGAAACACCAGTTAATAACCCGCATAGCATTCTTCAATAGCAGAGATTTCTGCCAATGCTATACCAATTATGCATCAAATCAACTAACTGGAAGAAGGCTAAATCGAGACTATTTCCTAATTAAATATGCCCAGAATAAGTATGGTAATTGTGTACTGTATACGTACAGCGAGGCAGGAGAAAGAATTACTTCTGGCAACACGCGGGATGCACGTGTTGGAATCCCTTTTTAAGCATTGTATTTAGGCTCCCTCATTTGAAATAATTTTTTTACAGGGTAACGAACACACAAATTGAAAAGATTACTTAGTGAGTTTTTTCATATCAAAACCCAAAGCCCTGAAAGAAACATTAGCCATATTAAAATAGAAATCTTTCCAAGATCAAGGCTTTCTGACTAAAACCACCTGGTAGCAACGATAGGCAAAACCCGTGATTTTCGCCCCACTGAAGTTCGGAAGGGATATCTATCGAACGGCTACAGCAGCCTAGAGAGCCTGTATAATCACATTAGGAAAAAGAATATCTAACTGCCATCCGCCGTGTAGAACCACTAGCATGTATGCAGATCTCCAGTTTCGGAAAAGGGGCCGAAATCCTTTGTTCCAGAGTAACTCCACTCCCCGCACCAAAGCGCGAGGGAAATCTAGTCCGACGGCAGCAACATGATTTTGTGCTCAATGCCTGCAGAGGGTGCTGCAAATGCTGGTTTAAATATCACTAATGACATCCCTTAGGGCTGGATTCTAAAAATTAGGTACCATCTCAAATACAACAAAGTAATAACTCAAACATTAACAGTTTTCTTCCTCCCCGGCTCTTCCAGTTGATCACTACTTCTGAAATATTTTATAACTCCTGGAGTATTTTCTTTATTTAATATTCTACCCTTAAAATATTTTTGGTATTTATTTAAAAAAGAAAATGTTGTTCTTTTTTTTTTTTCTTCGCCCTAAGACTTACGCATGAGTGTGAGCAGAGTCTATGTAACTTGAAAATTTTGTTTGCTTGCTTCTATGTCAGCTTCGTTTTAAGGTTGCTTGAAGTCAGAGAGGACAAAAGGGCTCAGAGCACAGAATTCCTCTCAATAAGGTTATACTTGAAATCAGACTAGACAATTAAATTTGTCCTATTACCTCTACATCTTTAACATATGTTAAATAACAGGGCCCCCCAAAGAAGATGCTACCTATTGCGCTGGATTTTTCTTGTGGGATACCCCAGCCTCACGTGAACGGGTGATGGAGTCAATAGCCCAGAAAATAATGACCTCCCCGGGTGCCTGCCAAAAGCTGGAGGAGGAAGTGTTTTCTGGAGTGCGATGCTTTACATTTGATCATATCAGGTCTCTCGGACATTTCAAAGCTGGAATGGTTCTGGCTCGTATGTAATAAAACATGGTATTCTCAAAACTACCTGCGTCTTAAGGAATTAATAACAAATAGGCACATAGATCCCGAGCCTATTATACAGGGACAGATAAACCAAAGGAATCGATTCAATACTTCAATTTGTCCTCTTAACTTTTGATGATGATGATCTAATGAGCTCCCAGAACAACAGCTCAAACAGGAATTCTCCCCAAAACATGGAATTCTTCAAAGCTGCTTCTTAATATCCCCATCTAAGTGTTCACCAGGGCTACGTCTTCATGTCGTCGTATGATGGATCAGTCCACAGATTACATAGTGGGGTAAACCGCCATTTGATAGAATTTAATAATTGAATTTCCTTTCCAAAGGAAAGAGAAGTTCATACAAGTATTTAGAGGGGAAAGGAGATATTCAAACAAAAAGTTATTTGTGTTAATTACAAAGTAAATAGATTTTCCAAGACAGTCATAATATTAATTTGGTCTTTTTGTTTCTCATTTATAGTTCAGAGCATAATTCCGAGGTCGTGTTCCCTACGTCATACTTCACGGGCCAGCACTCTGCACCACGCACATATAGCAGGGAGGATTTTATTTCACTTGTTAACAGCCATCAGAACATAAGACTGTCTTGGGTTGATTATAGGTAACTTTTTTTTTTTTAATTTATGGTCTCTAGAGAACAAGTGACCTTTCTTGCTGCTCTTGCAACTCTCGTTTACTGATGTTTCCTTTGCATATTGCAAAGCATTGTTTACTCTCATCAGTCATTATTGCTTTCATTTACAATATTTAGCTGGAAAGCAAGCAAGCAAGATGGACAGGGATTTAGAGAAACATAAAACGCACATCATTGTATTAACCGCTGTACATTTTTAAGATCCTTCATTAGCTTGTACAGAGTGGGTAAAAGTGACACCTCATTATATTTTAGTGCAGACTGCACTCAGGAGAGAAACGTTATTTAGAAGAGTTTGGACTCAGAAGTATTACATCTGCCAGATAACATCCTCGTTACATCCTTGATAACATTTGGTCTAAACTATTTTCATAGTCTTACGCCTGGCTGAAGTTTTAGTGCACGTGCATGGTGTGGTTCAAAGCACTGGAAAGGGGAGACACATCTTTAAATCTGACCATGAGTCAGTGCCTTTGATTTGCAATTTAGCATGCAGCAGAGGAAAACAGTGTTAAGTCTGAAGACGTTCCTAGCTGGAGGCAACAAACCATTTGTGTACAAGCGCATGGGAAAAGTATTTACTTACTATAGACTGCAACTCCAATTAATTTATGAGGGTTGTAGTGCTTGCATAGATGACTGACAAAACCAGACACTGTTTCTATCTAATATTGATATATCAAAAGCTACGTATCTTATAAAATAAGTCAGAATGACAGAATTTAGTACAAAGCAGCACTGTCAAGACTATGCCCACACATTTCTCAGCACACAACTTGAAATTTGCTATTTAATGAACCCAGAATTGCAGCTGTCTTGCTCCGAAGCCAGATACCTGGAAGTCCCAAAGTCCCAGCTTTGACTGAGGCTTTCAGTGTTTGGGGGACTGAGACAACGGTAGGAAAAAAACCCAAGACTTTCAACACAAGGGGACCTCATTAATTTTACCACTGGCATGGTTGGATGAGTGTCAGCAGTTCTAATACCGCTAATCATTTCTGAGTAGTGTCACAGCCAGTATTCGTTGCAGGTTTCCTTCCTCCTGCTCAGCACCTCTTACTGCTTATGTAGGGCTCCTGGCTCTCTCAGACTAAACCAGAGAAGAAAATCACAGTCCCACACAGTCATACACACAGCGGCGCTAACACTTTGCTTCAGCTGTTCTTATTGAGAAGTCAGCAGCACAAGCCCTGACCCAGTTTGTTCACCCAAAATTATATAAAGCACCACTTTATAAAAGCTGACTCCTCTCTTTGGCTTCCGACATTGGAAGAAAGCATTTTCTCCCACAGTAAGTAAAGGGAACTTGTAAGGAGGGTAGAAGGAGAACAAGAAGGTCCAAGAGTAATACTCTTCTTGGACCTTGTCCAGAGGTCCAAGAAGACTATTGCTATTGAGAAAAAAAACCCAACCGCAAATCCAAACACTCCGCACGAAGCCAAACCAAAACAAAAAAACCCCAAACCCTCATATGACATCTGTCCTGGTCCCTGCATTAGGTGTTGCGTATGTCCTAAGAGTAGAGCTTCGTGCCTTTTCTTCCCTTTATAGTTACTGCTGAAGAGCCAAGATGCTGTGGTTCCAGCAGCAGAGATGCCTTTGGCACTCTTTAGGTTTCACCTCATCCTCACTGGTGCCCTTGTACAGCTAGCGGGTAACATTTGTGCTACCAGTACCTGCAGAGATTTACATGACTATGATAAACGATGGCTACCTGAAACGCTTGTTCGTAAGTGATGTCCAGTAGGACTAACTCCTGCTTTCCCAGCAGAAAGTAAGAAGGGCCACTATGTGCTGGCAGAGCCTGAAGCCTTCCTACCCACGACTCTGTGTTTGTGGGCATTTTCTTGGGTTTAATTGCTATTAGTTACCTACGGTACTGCTCGCGGTCAGCAGCGTGACCCTGCCACAGGAGTATGGATCAACCCGACTGCAGGGCAGCTCCCAAACCCACTTTCACAGTGCTTCCTCAAAAAAGAGTATAAAAATAGTTTCTTCTTTGATAATAGGATTTTTCTTTCTTTCTTACACAGACACTTCCCTCCTGTTCCCACCAAACACTTCTCATGCCTTGACGCTTTTCCTAGGAGTCTATCTGGAGATATCTGGAGAACTGGATGCATCTGAAACCAGGACGGAATGACTGTCACCGTGACACCTCATCTGTACCAAAAAGCTAATTTCGCACTTGCTTGAATGCTACCAACTCCCCCTACAACTCTTAACTCCCCACAAAACACTGAAGATCTTGTAGATCAACATCTGAAAGCATTAGTCTTATATTTGATCCAATATTTGCCTTAAAAATGGATTGAAAACATATAAGCCAGCCAAATCAGTAAGTATATACTAACTAAAGTAAGAACATCTTTTAAGATATAAGTATCTGCAAAGAATGATTTCAGCCTCTTACAGCCGGATCACTGCAATTTGCGCTTCCCACAGGTGCTCAACAAATCCTCCTCCTCTGTTGACAGCCACGGGCGCTCTGCGTTACGTACAACGCTCGACACGTTCGCACTGATCTGAACCACTCTCCCCTGAGCGAACGCAACATTAGACCTTCCCACAGATTTCATAGCTCAATTTTCTTGCATAAGCCCTCGATAATCTCCCTCTCTCTTTGCTTACTATATTTCAATACATGCCACGTGTAAATCAATTTCCCTTTCTTCAGAAATTGCTGATGTCGTCTTAAACGCCAGCTTCTCCGCGACTGCTTGAAATTCCAGCTCAATTTTTGTGTCATTTTAAGCTCACAATTTTACCTTTGAAATGATGCCAAACTTCAGCCAAAATACACATTGCTTGCCACTTTTACCAGTCATCTTCTTTTTCCTCCTTCTTTGCTTTTCCTTTTTAGCATTTTGTTTCAAATACAGCGTGAAAATAGACTTGAAGGAACATAATTACCCTGTCCACAGCTGAAGGCGTGAACCACATTACGTAAAAGAAAAGATCTTTAAATGCACCCACCTCTTTACAATGGAGCTACTGGTGCTATAGCCGTGATAATGGTGGAATTTTAAGAGATACACCAGGAAAAAGAAATCTTGCCAACCACTTGCCGTGTTTTAACATCTCTACTGCTTACATCAACTATACTATTTCTCTACAAGACGACTCATGGGTCAACCCACAGAGATGGGGATACTGCCTTTCCTATTTTCTTTGGTCTTGTTCGGAGAGCAGCGATAGAATAGAGCATCGCGAACAAAAGCAAAAGTTTTGCTTCCAAGAAACCCTCAGCGGCTGCTTCTCTCTTGAATAATGGTCCTTACCCTGGTCAGCCTTAATTAAAATCTTACACAGACACAAAAGAGGGGTCAGGATTTTTCTGAAGAAAGCAGAAATATTCATCTGAAAGGGACTTCAGAATGGAAAAGTGTATTCAAAAGTTGGACATGAAATATGAAACAGATTTCTTCGCTCCTTTCACTCTCTCTCTTTCTCCTTAAAATATAATATAGAAGTTTTGTCCAGATTATTTTTTTTATAGCTTGCTTCAGAAGAATATTTCACTGAAGTGTCGGACCAGACAGACTTTTCTGATGGAAAATTGAATTATTTTCATTTTTTACTGCTTTCTGAAGCTGGTCTCTTTTTTTATTATTATTATTTATTTATTAGTGGAAATATTTGAGAAAGAATAAAAAAAAAACCCACCCTCATTGAAGTAATTAAAACTTTTCAGAATTATTTTCTACTGAAATTGTTCAAACCAAACAATGAATAAACAATCTAGAGAACTGGCTTTTGGTGGCATTTAGCTTTTGCTGTATTGGGGTTCTTTGGACCGGCTGCTTGCTGTGGAGGGCGGGATGGGAAGGGAAGGCTGGTTGGTGGCGTGTGCCTGATTGACGGCAAAGACTTTCTGCCAAAGCCTTCATCCCTGGGCTATATCAGCTCTCTTCTGACCAGCGCCCCCTGAATCACTCAGTCCGGTGTGCTATGCAACACCGTGCAACTAATGCGATGAATAAATGACATCTAAGAGTACACACGCATATATACACATACATTTTTTTTTTTCCTTCCCTCAACTCAAGTAAACTTTTCTTTTCTGAACTTTAAAAGTTTTCCTTTCCGGAACTTTCAGGAATTGTGACCTGAAAACAGCTTGAAGTAACCACTAAGAAAACTACCAGCATCGAGTTTGGCTAGCAAAGTTAATTTACTTTTTAGTATTTGTATACCGCCGGTATTATTTAGTGAGAAAGGGCTGAGACTTAACCTTCCCCATTGTACGTTTTAGAAATACATACCAGAAAGAGAGAAAGTGGACGTATATCTATATACCTGACGCAGCTTAAACGTATAAAAGCTCAAAAACTCTGACGACTCTCTGAAAATCAGCTTCCCCCGACCCCAGCTTAAATGTTTGTTCCACCAAGACATACAGAAATCTCCAGTATATCAGCTTTCATTAGTGGGATCACCATTAAAGAAACTTTGTGGAGGATAAAGATGCAGATCAATGAAAGCAAGGGTTTAGAAAAGAAAATTAAACAATTTGGAAAGGATTACCACGATGGACCAGCTAATGAGGGCCTAACACAGACCTGGAAAAGTAAAAATGTGCCTGATTCACATTTATACTGTTGTGCTTTTTTGGCAATTGTTTTTTGTATTCCTCCTCAATTATTCCAAAAGGCTGTGTTCTATTACTCTAAATAAAGAAATAATAAAATATGGCAATTACTCTATATTTAAAAAATAAAGAGAAAGATGCAGGGTCTGACAAAAAAGTCTGTTTTCTTAAAGATCTGAGGAATCAAATAAAATTTAAAAACTGAAAACAATCTCTGGAAGCTTTGCAGCATTTCCAAGTACTCGCACAGATCAGGATTGTGGGAAAACAAAAAAAAACAAAACTGAATTCCATCAGAGCTGAACAAAAACTGAGTTTTATTCTGGACAAGAGTACTCTCCCGGTCCCTCGGGGGACATCACGGCTTTGCTGACGGAGACGTGCGGGAGCGACACCGCCATCCCTGCCTGCCCAACAGCCACTGCTACCCTGCTGCGCCACGGGCCGTGCTGCTGGCACTGCACAGGCAGGAATCATTTAGTTTCACACACAAGAGACCCTTAAGTGCGTAACCATGAAATATTCCTGACTACTCTCCTCTTCCCTGTTACCCTTGTATTGCTTCTTACCACCAGACAGCTCCCACCCTGCCTTTGGGACGTGTCGGATGCGCAGGCAGCTGTACCAGGGCCTGCAACGGGAGAGTTTCTGCTGGAACATTGGACGAGGGAAAGGCTGTAGATACTGTCTGCCTAGACTTTCAAAGAGCATTTGACACTGTCCCCCATAGAATTCTCATGGAAAAACTGGCGGCTCATGGCCTGGATGAGCATACAATCATGCACTGAGTGGATGGACAGTCCCAAAGAGTGGTGGTCAATGGAGTTAAATCCAGCTGGTGGCCGGTCACAAGTGGTGTTCCTCAGGGCTCAGTGTTGGGACCATTTCTGTTGATGATCTTGATAAGGACATAGAGTGTATTATCAGTAAGTTCGCAGATGACACCGAGTTATGCAGGAGCGTTGATCTGCGTGAGGATAGGGAGGCTCTACAGAGAGACTTGTATGGATTGGGTCAATGGGCCAACGCTAATGGTATGAGCTTCAACAAGGCCAAGTGCCAGATCCTGCACTTGGGCCACAACAACCCCATGCACCGCTACAGGCTTGGGGAAGTGTGGCTGGAGAGCTGCCTGGCAGAAAAGGACCTAGGGGTTCTAACTGACAAGTGGTTGAACATGAGCCAGCAGTGTGCCCAGGTGGCCAAGAAAGCCAATGGCATCCTGGCTTGTATTAGAAATAGTGTGACCAGCAGAAGTAGGGAGGTGATTGTCCCCCTGTACTCAGCACTGGTGAGGCCACACCTGGAGTATTGTGTCCAGTTCTGGGCACCTCAATATGAGAGAGATATCGAGGTGCTAGAGCAAGTGCAGAGGAGGGCAACGAAGCTGGTGAAGGGCCTGGAGAATAAATCTTATGAGGAGCGATTGCAGGAGCTGGGACTGTTTAGTTTGAGGAAGAGGAGGCTGAGGGGAGACCTCATCCCTCTCTACAACTACTTGAAGGGACACTGTAGAGAGGTTGGTGCTGGTCTCTTCTCACAGGTAATTAGTGATAGAACAAGAGGGAATGGGTTCAAGCTGCAGCAGGGTAGGTTTAGGCTGGATATTAGAAAAAAATTCTTCCCAGAAAGAGTGGTCAGACACTGGAATAGGCTGCCCAGGGAGGTGGTGGAGTCACCATCCCTGGATGTGTTTAAGACTTGTTTAGATGTGGTGTTGGGGGATATGGTGTAGGGGAGAACTTTGTAGAGCATGGCTGACGGTTGGAGTCGATGATCCCAAGGGTCTTTTCCAACCTAAATGATTCTATGAGTCTAAGACATGGACGAGACTAAACCTGCCCCAGAAGAAGCAATATAAGCACCCTCACAGGTTACCAAACCTGCAGGTACCCAAACTATTGCATCATTTAAAAACCATAATGCCATCAGCCGCCTCATCCCTGCTATGGCATGGGAAGGTGCAGAACTGAGCCCTAAAGTTCTCCAAATGCAGCTGCTGCGTCTTCACACCGAAGAGGGAGGGGGGCTTATAGGTTTACTCTTGTCCTCCTCGGCATATCTCCATATAAACGGAAATTATTTTTTCCCCTTTCTATCTTTTCTGAGAAAACCTTCAAAAACTATTTTAAGGGTAGAGAAAAAAAGTCATCAAGTTTTCTGGAAAGAGATATCAATTTAAGCGTTAAGTTGTACATTCTTGATTATTTTTGTTTGTTTGCTTTCCAGAGTCCTGTAAGTAAAATAAGGGTTTCCGGTAAAATGGAAAGACAGATCGTCTTTACGGCCCAGGTGGAATTTGGTATTTATATTGCATTCCAGTGAGCTCTGCTATTGAACGGCTCATGCAGACTCATGGTAACTTCTGTTTTAATGTATAACTTGACATAAACCTTATGTGTTTATGCTTTGGTTTTAATATTTCATGGCTTCTTTTCAAGGTAGAAAGTGTTTATCTACAAGATGGAAAAAATAAGCTTTTTGACCTTGTTTTCTTTTGTCACACTTAAGGAGTTCGCTGGTGTTAACCATCACAAGTGCTTAAAAAAAAAGATCTCCTGCTGCCAACAACACACTAAGTGTTCAATAAAGCTAGGATTTACTATGCTACTTTGGTATATATGTCTATAAAATAAATAGTATGGTAAAAAAAAAACGTTTTTCAACGTTTAGGAAAAGCAGCTTATGTCATAGCACAAGAAAATACATACAGGTCTAAATCCTCTGAGAAAAAAAATGCATATGTATGAAGGCTCTGTGACCTAGCTAGCTATCTACATAATATCTTTTCTCTTCTAAATTAGAAAACAAAAATAAAATTCCACCAGACCTGAGGTCAGGCAACAGTTACATGCTGAAGACTGAGTTTTACTATTTTGTCACTAAAGAGACTGAGAAAACTGTACGTACAAGGAGCTGGGTGTCAAAACAAAGTAGCCCATCGTCATTTCCCATGTACACACATACATATGCTTAGAAATATATAAAGGAAAAAAAATGGACAGTTTAGCTAAACTAACTGGTGCCAACACCTAGCCACATCCTTTTGTGGGATGAAATTAAATACTCCAGTGTGGCTTTGTACTTCAGTGACTTCAACTTGCTTTACTATCTTACGCTAGCAAGTCTTCCACTGCGTTTTGTTCCTTTTATGGCACAATATGTCACTTCTTCAAAATCCATCCCTGATTTGGAAGGATGCTGCTCACACGCCCAGGGAGATGCTACTCCCTCTTGTAAACGAGCAGAGACTGCAGCGAGGTGCGACGTGTTATCAGCTCACACGTTTAGTTTACAAGCCGCCGTACGAGTGATAACATTTAACTCCGCGTGAAATGAGATAAAGGTACAAACCTATACAGGTTGAATGAAAGATGAAATAACCTGTCTACAAACCAAATGGAATTTGAAGCAGCAGTGTGGAGGAACGAGAGCAGCTCCCTCATTCCCCGCCTTGCTCCAGCCTGGGGGAAGAAGCCGTTCGGCAGAGCTGAAACCCCGTGGATGAGTTCCTGTACCTGGAAAACGGGGTTTGGTTCCCATTCACTTGGGCTTACAGCAGTTCAGGTTTAAAACAAGTCTTCCAATACCTAAAATATTATTTCTAAGTTACCCAAACAGGCTTTCATTATTTTTAACTAAAGCCAATGGAATCTGATGGTTTTATTACTATTATTATTTAATGAGCATGCACACAGTGCTTGAGCCGCTCGGAATATTGTTCCATAAAAGTTCCTTCACACCAATGTCTTCTTTTATTTAAGTTGGAACACTTCACGTCGACTAAGTTGCTGAAAGGAAGCTTTATGAAGGTCATAAGAAAAGAGACAGAAAATTGAATATCTTCACACGTTTATGTTTTGCTATTTGAGTTCTCAAAATTCAGAGAAAATGTGATTTCAGAGACACTAATACACATTTCTGAAGTGAAATTATCCTCATCCACCTTGCAGTTGCTCAGTTAGATGTTTGTCATCTTCACTAACATCAGGTCTCCAATTTAAAAAAAAAATAAAAATCAGAGCGTCTCACATGTTTCACAAAAAACCTTCAGGATCCTGCGAAACAAAGTTTACCTGAAAGCCCTCTGACTCCTTTCTCAATAATAACTGTTGTAAATTACAGCAAAATACATTTAATGGCTATTGCAAGAATAACAGCTAAGCAGTTTTATAAACCCAGGAAATTCCAAAAAACATAACAAGAATCCAGACCTGCTAATACTGCAGAAAGAGGAGGTAGGAAGGCCAATAAATTCAATGACCTGGTGAGGTGTATTTCACGTTGGGGTATTTCACGTTCTCCTATCAACAATGCCTTAATTATGGCCTATAGAAAAAAAAAAGAGCGCTCTTGCTTACCGAGTACCCTAGATGTGCCATTCACATCTCGCCAAAAGAGAAAGAAGAAATTCTCGCACATATAAAACTCAGTTTAAGAAACAGATTTCGGTCAGATATTAGACAACACATACTGGTCATGGCCTTCCGGCTAGCTAAAGGCACCAGACCAGTGCACAGCAGTATCTCCGTTTCATCTTGATGGTTTGGGCGTATACAATATATTGAGAAGGGACTTCATCTCTTTGTACCACAACTGAGAAACAAACCCCATCATCCTCGTTCAAGTCTCACATCCCCCATCTGCTCTGCTTACCCTCTGAATACATTGGAAACCTGGAGCAGACTGCGTTTAAGTGTGATGAAAAAAGAAGTCGATTAGGAAAATTCGTGAGCACCATTAATGTATGGCTTTGATATCAACTTGCACTACAGATCTGCAACCGTAGCCCAAGCACCGCGTGGAATCAAAAAATAACACTAAACGTACTTTTCTACAGATTTTCTTCTGCCTGCAAGTTGCGGTATATTCAGATCACCAAGCTGAGCTGAACAACCTCATGTAGAATTAATTTATAGCAAATAACTAATTGCTGCTATAATTCTTTCAGCTGTGCAGCTGTCCTCAGCACTGCACCTAGTGGAAGAGCTGGGTCTTGTCCTGGGAAACACCCAGGCGAAAGTAGGGGATATGGTGTAGGGGAGAACGTTGTAGAGTGGGGTTGATGGTTGGACTCGATGATCCCAAGGGTCTTTTCCAACCTGAATGATTCTGTGATGCACAAAAATCCAGTTAACACCTATGTGCACAGCAATGGTTTTAAATAAAGTCTTCCTATTTATCATATTTCAACAGCAGCCCGCAGCATTGCCGGTTGTTTGAACAACAGTCATCCAAGGTTACTACGAGCGAACTTCAGGCACACCGAAGCGTTTTTCTTCAGGGTGCTGCATACTACGTGACATCGCAAATCCCACGGACAGGTAAGAGTCACAATCAGATGTCTGAAGTTGCACTTATGGAACCGCCTGACCTTCCGACGCTGAAGAGAACGTAAGGTTTCTGCAGCGTTTATAAAGTCAACTCTGCTGCAGGTCAGGATTTTCCATTTAAAATTTGTCAAGTGGCCTAATTTCCTCTGAAAGATTTGTGGTGATAAAGATTCGGCAAGATATACGTTATTTATCGAGTCCAAACTAAAAAAGAAAAGGCTGAAGCTTGGCCAAAGCTCAGACTTACTGGCATTTCCTAATGTAAGCGTACAGAAGAGACGGCAAACCCCTTCTCATGGGATTTCTCTACAGCAGAGCTCAGCTCATGAAATTTCAGGTGACTAACAGGAGCCTGACCTGTCATAGTTTTATTACAGAACCACACATCTGAGGTTTTATGGCAGGCTCTCAATTATTAAGCTGCGATAATGACCACTTGTTATTTATATTGCAGAAGAGCTTGAAGAGTGCGCTCTGCCAGGGGCTGTATGAAGGGGTAGGAAAATGCCACGGCAGCAAGGAGATCTCGCAATATAATTACTGGCGTTAGAACATCTCACGCACAGCATTGTTCACAGATTAGCTTGATAGCCCAAACTTTTAATGACCTTTTAACTTGTGTGGGAATAATTTCTGCGGCAGTCCTTTTTAGTTTCTGTAATTAAAGTCATTTAAAAGTTTTAACTAGAAAGTACACTCAAGGCGCACAAGCCGATAAAGGGAAACAGAGCTTCAAGAGCCCTTTCCTCTCCCCGCCCCACGCAGAGCTCCCACTGTGTCAGAAAATTACAGAATGTCCATCTTTCAATTTGGATCAGCAACAAAGGATTTCCACCTACTCACGCCATGCTTTTCATATTTTTATTTTTGAATCTGGATGCTTGAATGGGGAAAAAAAAATAAAAAGAGAACTATGCTGCTATGAATATGTGCCAATATTAAATGGGAACAGAGAACAGGAAGAAAGTTCGGAGTACAAGGAAGCCAAGAAACCGTACAGGGCCATTCCCCTGGTTCAAGCGCTGAAACATGTGTGCTCCAACAGTATTTTTTTTTTTTTTCCCTTTTAAATATTGTGCTTCTCTAATTAGTTTTTAAGGATGCTATTATTTGTTCTGCCTATTTTAAAAATTGGTTTGGGTATTGATTGCTTTCCATATGAAGATGATTGCTTTCCACTTAGAGATCCATGTGCCAGTTGAACTGCAAGTCTCTCTGTTGAATGGGCCAATGAAAACGTGTAAAGGACCAGGTTTTAAAGATACTGAAGCGATGAAAAAGAAAGGAAGATGCCAGGAGTGATTTTCAAATAGTCTAATTCTTTACACACACTGTGGGAATTAGGGACATGTATGATGACATCGGTATAGAAGTCACACAGACTAAATATTTTTACAGAAGTGCCCTAAAGAGCTCAGTTTTGATTTTTATATGATGCTCACTGTAGATGGTGACCGACCTCCAAATGACATAGATCAATACTAATCAGAAACCATTCTGAAAGGAAATAGTTTTAAGCCGCTAATTTAATTTAGTAAACATGAAAAGCACCTATATTCAAAGGGAGTTTTAGCACCCGGTAGGACAATTGAAATGTATGAATTCAAACTCACACAAAAAAAATTTAACTAGAATAAATTATTACAAAAGAATAAATCCATGACAATCTACTATGATCCACCTAAAACTTATACACAGTTAATAGTTCCCAAGGAGGGCAGGAGGTTAGACTGGGCTTACTTTTTGGCGTTTAAATGTGTGCCTATGAATACTCCCTCCAGTTGCAATATTCTGCAAGCAAAAAGCTACCAGGAGTATTGTTTAAAATAAAACATTATATTGTAAATCAAGCAACATTCATATCCACAGTACAAAAAAAAAAAAAAAAAAGAAGAAAAAAAAGATGTGTTTCAAAAGCCAAAGAGGCCATAAAATCTGTTTTTTTACTGCATGTGTTTGACCCGTGGTTCACTGAACCGGGGTTTAATACACTACATGAAGGCACCGTGTCGGGAAGCGCTGTTTCAGAAGACGGCTTGTTCGCCTTGTTTTGTCTGGGGCTTTCCAACTTCAGAAGTTATTCTGCGCTTTAAATAACAATTACACAGCCTCACCGTATCTGCAATTAAACTGCATTCATTATGAGATTATTAGCCTATTAAAGCCATCAGCCTCTCACTGATAAATAATCAGTACAACTATGTGCGCTTGCCTTGTGGTTATAATTAACTAACGATAGATGGTTTATTACTGCTTGCCAACATCTTTGCAGTTGGTGGCAGTCATTAACAGGGTTAATGATGATATCCCTTCATTGGTTTGAGGCGACAACCTGCAATAACAAATATCAGGCAGGAGGGCATTTGGCCTCACACTCAGAATTTTGGCCATTTCACTTTTGATTTTAAAGGATGCAATGCTAAGACTTACCCTACGTTGACAGAGACGTAACTATGTGAAAAGTTGCCTTATGGAGGGCACAGAAGCAGAGACTGTACTGGGAAGAGGGTACCAAATACTTCAGATACAAGAGGAAGGCCGGACCTCAGAAGCTCACACCACCTAACAACACTATTTATTTACAGGCCAGTACCACGCAAGAAATTCTCCATGGTCCCCCTCAGATTTGGCTCACACAAGGCCATGGCACGTAGCTGTGGCTGGGAAAAGCAGAGTTGAGTTTCATGGTGAAGAGATACACGGTTTTCACATTTGTTCACTTCAGCAAAAATACAAACCTTTCATTAGTGCCTCGGAAATCTTAACGGGGAAAAAAAGCAAACCATAGACCGTAGAATAAGAGCTTGCAGCAGTCACCCGATCAGAAACTTAACTCTTCTTTGCTTTCAAGTACCTCCTGCTTCTACTAGAGATATATAAATCTTTATGTATCCCCAGAACTTTTTTCTTTTTCTTTTCTCTATTTAAAGGTAACAGCAGACTGAAAAAAAAAGCGGCGCTCCCTTTAATTTGAACATATCAAACAACATAATGTATCAATCAGCAAAAATTGCTATCGCAATTCATGGTCTGTCCTCTAAATCACTTCATGTAAAAATCACGCGTAAGAAGAGCTCCTTATCTTCATGCTGTTCCGAACATCTAAAATTCCTATTTTATGTCCTAAAAGTAAATCAGAAACGTAAAGTTAGCCTCAGGGTATATTTAATTCCAGGTGCGTATTCTACCTTTTCTTTTTACTGTATGCCCTGGGCATTAGGAACTCTGAGTGAAAAGCAGCACAGGAAAAACAGATCAGGGACTTCTAAAAAGAGGAATCTGGTCCCTCAGAAACATCGCTGACTCGGCCCTTCGGGTGAAATCCATTTCCAGGCAGAAGCCCAATGTACCACTTAAATCCTACTTAAACCTTGTTTTGCTGGTATAGTGGGACTTAAACAGATCACAAGCTTTGTGGTTTTCCCCCTTGGAGAGCACTGGAACCTGGTCTCGCCGAGAAGATGCTCAGAGTATCTTCCAAGGTACCATACTGAACAGACAAAAAAAAAAAAAAAAAAGGAAAATGAGTGATAAATTTCTGTTATTCATGTTCCTTAAGGTGGTCCCATGGAGGTCTCGGCGCTGGAAATGGCTCAGTGTGAGGCAGAGAAACCCAGGGGTACAGCAGGGGCACCCAGCGCTGGGTCTCCCCCTTGAGCGGCGAGGGTGGAGCCACTACAGCCACATCCCAGGGGCTCCCCGCAGCCCCGAGTCACACATACAAGACAACGGTTCCCCTTTGAGCAATGCCAAAGGATGCCGTGTCAGATCTTCTGCCATTCAGCACCAGAAAATCAAAAGTTTCCTACAGAATGGGAAAACTCCATTTAAGCCCAGTGATTAAACTGGACAACGCCAGTCTATTAGTTAAACTAAAGAAAAAGATACAGAACTAGAATATTAATCCCACCCCCAACTGTTTGGAATAACTGATTTTTAAATCTCCCATTCGTTTACTTGGAGTACATAAGCAGCTTTCAGGTAGTACAGCCACTCTCGGTCAAATGAAAGAAACGGAAATTGCATCCATTTGTTACTGTGCCACGTTAACCTGCGTTGTTTCATTCCTGTTTCACCATGGTAACACTTCAGCCAATTGTAAAATTTTATGAATACAGACAAACACATCAATTCATGCAGAGGTCTAAGCCTGGTAGACTGGTTTTAGAGCTTACACGAAATACACGTATCGTTTGTAAACAGGAGTTACGCGCTGCTTTTCTTCTGAGGTGCTGAAAAGCTACATGAAGTCTTCAGCGATGACACCAGTTTTCTGAACTTCGCTGAACTTTTCTGAACTGAAACAGCTGTTTTGCCATCACATTAGGAATACACACCAGAGTTGGAAATCTATAAAAATTTTCCTAACCTCTTTTTATAATAAAATACCGTGGCCAGGTAAACTGAAGCAACATGGCAACTTCTGGTAAAAGCTAAAAATGATGCCTAATCACCAACATCCAACCCTACATGCTAATCAAACTGGGAAGAGTTAATCACCCATTTTACATTATGTCTAACAAAAGACAGAAAAAATATTCACGATGCACTTGTCAGATACGAAAAGCACGTTTTACATTTTCTGTTTAGATGATGGGATCCTGTAAAAACATTACGGGGTTTACTTAGTGAGACAGAGATCACATGGCCACTTGAAAACTACAAACGGATTGTCAGGATTACGTCTCATGTTTTCAAATACGGGCTGTAGGTGCGGACCCCCTCTACCTGAGCTGCAGCCCCCGCACCACACACTAGCGAGCTACGAAGCTTGACTTTTTCCCCGCTTGTTGCCCGTGGGACTTGTGTTCTGTCCAGGGAATACATCCATGTATATCTACCACATTTGCAAGTCAACTTTTCCCTTAAATACCTGTTAAAAGAACAAACATGCCAAAAGAAAGTATCTGCCTGCACAAAAGAAACATAGATTAGTCTTCCAAAAAGACAGCCTTAAAATCCTATTTCTTTTTGATTGAATAGTTTTTTCCAGCTGACCAAAATGCATCATTTCTTTCGAGTGATATCTCAGCATTGACCAATTCTGGCTTTTGATCATCCATAATATTGATAGATCAATAGCACAGAAGGAAAGCTAAGAAGAGGTCCCAAAAGCTTTTAATTGCTCCCTTTCTGAGCCATCTTGTACTAATCTTCCTGTACCACGCCAGACCCAAATCTTTTCTGTTCTTCCAGGACGCAGTTTACGAGACTTCTCATATTTATTGCTCAAGTTATCCCACCTAGTAAACAGAGATGATGCAGAAACTCAGAAAGAAACTCAAATAAAACTTACTGATAAGTTCACTTCTTTCTAGAGCCGCCATCTCCATTTCTAAAGCAGTTCCTCTGTCACCATCTATAGATATTCTTTAGGTGGCAGAACAAGTGTTCTCACATTACCTTTTGGTATGAGCCATCACATAAGTCAACATCCAAGGAAAGGAAAACACAGAGCATAAATATTTATACTTCTTGAAAGGCCACTGTCAGGTTTTTACTTCTTAATTTGACGCATGTTGGAGAAAATAATAAGCAAGAGAAAAAAGCAATAAAGAAAAGGAGAAGTTAAAGTGCTTAGAGAGATTAATTCTCAAAGCAAGACAATGAAGTGGCTGGAACGTACAGCTAAACTGGCGGCAAATCTCTCTGAGGTTATAAAAGAGTCTAGTGGACAGATGGATTGGGCAATCATTTGATACGAATCAGTTTATAACAAAGATAAAACAGAAAAGGAGAAAGGGAAAGAGACGTTTCACGTCTGAAAACATCAGGTTCGGGAACAGGGAGTTACCAGCTGACTTTGCTAAAACAACTGCTATCAAACGAATACAAGAGAGTGACGTGCTCGAACCGGCAGGACGAGCGACGGAAGAAACGAAATTCAGAAGATGCAAGAGAGATCAATGCCCTGCTCCGTGGCAAGCCACTTAAAAGGCAAACAAGATGCGAGGGAGAGCAAGTGGATGATGGAAGAGTTGATGCGCGAGCAGGGGAACTGAAAGGAGAACCCACAGAAAAACAGGAAAGAAAAAAAAAAAAGTTACAAGCGTTATTCTGAGGCAAACAAAACCGAGAGAGCTTGCCTGCAATTAACAGTAGCTTGTATGCTGTGAGCTTTGCCATGTTCCATGTAAAACACCCAGGGGCGCAGCTTCAAATCACCAGCACTTTATTTGTTTGATATCAGCTGGGAGTCTGGGACTGGGACTGCGAAATGTCTTTTTAAAGCAAACAAGTAATAACCCCACCACCCACACCCCCAAAAGGGGGCTTCCAAAATCCCAAAGGATTTACAAATTTGACAACCTGACCTACACATCAGCTTTGCGATTTTACCTTTGTAGTAGCCAGCGAGTAAGTCCAGATTTTTGTAATTTCATTACTGGACAGACCCAAATATTGTAGTTTTATGCCTGCTGACAATGGCTGTATGCAAATAGCTTTTCCTCACATACGGGAACCGAAATCAATCCAATAAAACTGCTGCAGTTTTCATGGTCCCTCATCAAATAACATTTAGAAATGAAAATGCGGATGTTCGGCACAGGAAAGTACATAAATATTGGACAACTGACACTCCAAGCACTCAATGAAGCTCAGCGTTCCCACGGCCATGCCGACCGACACCACTTAACTCCGAGAGCAATGGTACAGTTTTCATTTTAGAAAACTGACTCAAATCAGGAAACCTAAGCACTGTGTGGGGACAAGTTATTTGTAACGACCCTCCTGTTCCACCGGGATACAGGACGGCTGGGTGCACAGCCCCCTAAGTCCTATTAAAATAATGTATGTTTTGCACCAGGCTGTTTTCTTACTGTATGCTCTGAGCACAAACAATTGAAATGCTTCCTTCAGTACTGCCGTGAGGTTTAGCATCACTATTCTTGCACGATATTTGTACAGCAATTCTTACGCAAAGGCCAAAGAGATGATCTGTTGACTTTAAAATTTTTGCCCGAGACTTTAACGTATGGAGCGCGCAGCGGTAGACTCTCATATTGTACAAATAGGCAAGAAGAAAGAGATACAGTTATTCCAGGAGAGACTTTGCTAGCAGTTGACTAGTAGTCCTGTACAAATACCTACCTATATTTATTTTTCCATATATGAGCAACCTTATACTAAACGGAAAAAAAGGAGAAAAAAAAAAAAAAGGAAAAAACCCCACTGAAAATACATGGGCTGCAACTTCGCTGTTTGAGACTGCAGTATTTAATTGTTAGGAAGCTTGTTTATAAAACTGTGATACAGATGGTCCATTAGTGCCTCTGAAATAGATATAAAGCTGAGATAGTAATAACGTTTTTTTTTATCAAAATCACCCCGTAATTTAGTAACCTCATTTCAATCCACTGGCTTCTTCTCAAGGGGGAGTACGTTTACGTTAAACTGTTGAATACCGGAAACTAGGGTGGGTCTTTCCCCTCCGTTTTTATTGCAGAGCTCATCTGGAAACACCAGAAGTTTTGTCCAGGACTCCGCGCGCTGGGATTTGAACAACCGTAGCTGTCATCCACGCTGCCTGGGGACCTTTAGATGCACTTTATGTTGGGAAAACTACCCCAGACGGTGAATCCTTTAGAACAGCTACAACTAAGCAGACCTTCTCATGGCTTAAATTACCATTTCGAAAGACTTCAGAATTACATTTTATATACATATATAGATACGCACCCGCATTATTATTCTGCTTCTACCAATCGGTTATTGAACGCGGTGACAAATATATTCCTAAAAATCAAGCAAGCTCTTAGCCTACAAGACAGAAGCCAATTAAATTTCTAACTGAGATGACTCAAAGGCAGGCGTTTCTCCGGCAAGTGATAGACTTTAAGTAACAGGAGAGCAAGATACTGTCATTGGCATTAACATTGACTTAAGCATCTGACAGACTCGAAAACAAAGAGGTGTTACAAGAGCTCTTGACTAGATACTTGCCAGGAGGAACGTGTTTGTGAATATTAGCAGAAGCGGTCTGTAACTTGGCTGGCCTCTTCCCTGCTCCAAGCTTATCATTTGCAGGCAATGACCTGTCACAGGTTTGGTTAAATACTTAGTTGTATTTTAATACCATGTATGGACATTTTCAAAAGCAAACAGACACAGGTAATATTCAGTGTGCATTTGAAAAACGGCGGCATTTTTTCTCCATTTCACTCGCTATGCAGTATTTGACTCTGCAGCGATTCCCACTGAACAGACTATTCCAGAAGCAAATCCATATTAGAATCTATTCCTTTATGAAGTATGCACAGTATCAATCTCAATCAGTAGTTAACGCACTAACCTTTTTGTTTGTTATGTTATTAAAACATTTCCTGACTTTCATTCACTGGAGACTCGTGACAAAATACCGAAGTCATCTCTCTGCTTTTACTGCTCTTAACCTCAACGCAAAGAGTCCCTGCCATATCATCTAAATACATACATCATTTCTCTGCAAGCCTCCATAACCCCTCACCAATAACATCCCCACGTCTCTTATTTCATTTTGTACATCCTTTCAGTAAACTCTTGATGTTTTAAATCCCCAATCGCTTTTCTCATTCAGCCACGTCTCACTTATTCCAATAATTTCATACTTATGCTAAAACATTTGTAACTCCCATTCAGCAATCTTATTATATAAGATATGCAGCTTTTCTCTCTTAGCTCTCCTTTGATTTACATCCTTACTAGAAGTATCTTCCACTGAACACAGTTAACCAGTGGATAAATTACCCTGGGATTTAGGCAGTGCCACCTAAATCTCTCTGCACCCTCATTACTTCAGCTAATAAAACATGGATAGTAATTTTCCAGTTTAGAATTCAGATGATTTTCTCCTAAGCTTGTGAAAGACAGACCTTTTTCAAATATTATTTTGCTTTTTTAGCTTTTTGCAGTTTTGGTTGGGTTTTTTTTGTATTGAGTTTTGGGGTTTTTTTTCGCTTTGGTTTTTTGAAAAAAAAACTCTACCTTCAAATGTCTTCCTGACCCAACCTAGCGAGGGCAAAGGCAGCCTTACACAACTATGGTCTTCTTTGTAAAAAAAAAAATAAAAAAAAAATAAAAATAAAAGCAGGTCACCGAAGCATCCTGATTCAGACACCCAGACGTTAAAATCCCAGTTAAAAGTTTCCTGTCTGCTCTCAAGAAGAACCAGGAAAGAAAGGCTGCCGTGGAGATGATCGTGGCAGCAGCCCCCTGTTAGCCGGTCACTGCTGGGACAGTGGCCACGGCGCCTGGAGGCTGGGCTCTCCGCAGCAGCCGGCGCTGGCCGAGCACTGCTCAGAGCACGGCAGTTACGGTGCTGCTCCGGGGAGCTTCAGCTCAGCCCTCCCGAAAAACACGCCCTGCCCGAGCCTAGAGAACCACCTACCGCCTCTCCTTGACAGAGGAACATCACGGGTAACTGGTTCAGAGGAAGGCCCCGGGGAAAAGTTCAGGTTCTCTTTCGCCGAGCTGAAATTGGAGAAAGCACCCAGGAACCTGAGAGTGTTTTCCAGCTCTGCTCTTATTACGCATCCGCTACTCCGTATACAAATCACGCAAAGCCTCGAACGGAACTTTTCCATCTGTACTCCCTAAAAGCGCTGCTAACCACATCCTGCTTACGCAACCATTTCACCCAACGATGCAGTGTTTAACAGATTTAATAAGCACCTTATTTTAAAACTGGCTACCTTGCAATATAATAACAAATTCAATTAAAAATAAAGGCTCGCAAGCATGTTCTAGGACATGATTAGTAAACAAATAACCTTACCTCGTATAGGGCTTCAACCGAAGAACATCGGTAGGAGATATCTTGCACGTATGCCCCTTGTTTGATTTGTTTAGCTGTATTCTTTTCTCTAAAGCCCTGAAAGAGCCGTTCTTGGGAAAGGAACCATCAAATATCCATTCACTGACCAAAAAAAAAAAAAAAAGAAAAAAGAAAAAAGTCTAAGGCTTAACACAGTTATCCACTTACAAAAAAAAAATAAAATGCAGACTAAGAGGAATCCTTTTGTATGCCTTCCTAGGTCTCTTCCTCCTAAGCTTTTGGTGATGCTCAAGCCCCTTTTGCTCAGGTGAACAAGATCAGCGGGGATTTTCTTGATGGCAGATTAGTGCAAACCTGAGGGCCAGGCTCACACTGAGCAGTGATTTATGCTATGAGTAAACCTATTCCCCTGCCATTAACAGAGCAGTTTTGGAGACCACAGCTCCTGTTGGGTGCACAGGACTTCTCACCTTCCCCATGGTGTATTTAACGTCCACGGAGAAGACGAAACAACTTGTGTAATGATCAAACCCAAGAAGCCATGCTTTTACCAAAGAGTTACAGAAAACTATTCCTGAAATTTAAATTTTGGTTTCAACAGCTAGTATAGAGAAGGCCGAGCAACTAATTTGGAAGTTACAGTGTGATTTGAATAAGAAAACTACGGCAGGTAACCCTTTGGGAATAGTAGTTCACCTATAATGAATTAGATTTTAAATTGAATTTTAAAATAATATCAAAGATACCGTGATCCAATGTGCCTGACCACTGTAGGGTTAAGGCTAAAAATAACGTTGGTCCAAAGAAATACAGTAATTATATTAATTCCTTTAATACTTGCAGTAATAATTATGTCATTATAAAAGTTATCAATTTTATCTCGCTGGATTAAAATTCTCGCTGCACATTTGAAGATGGCGGTGTCACAGGCGCATAAAATTGGTTTAAGTGCAGTCAGGCAAAACACTTCTGGAAGTAGTACTGGAAAATATTCTGGTCACAGCACTTCAATTAGCTACACACGTGATCAAAATGTTCCGATTTTCGATAAAGGACTCTATGCTCCAATGCGGCTTCCTCTAAAATGTGACATCTCAGATCATGCCGCAAAGCACAGAATGAAAACACTGTACAAGTATTTCTCTGGCCTCTCCGACCTTTCTCAAATCATTTGGACACCTAAAAATTCCCTGCCGTTACAGCGGCACAGCGCAGCGACGATGCCCTTCATCTCCCCTGAATGCCTCCTGTGGATTTTGGCCTTTTGTAGCACCGCAGCAGCAGGGCTTTTGGAGAACAGTTTATGACCTGTGTGATCTTTAACTGTAAATAGTGGATACGCCGCGAACCTTTCACGGATTCAGCATATATTACCCACTTGCTGCAAGTATCGAGCCTGCCGTAACTTGATGTGCAAGCTGGTCCCAAATCCTTTTTCACCTGTCAGGAATCCCGCAGCGTTGGGACGGCGCGGCAGCAAGACTGGCCAAAAAGAGTCACAAATACCTCTATCATTTATCTCGACGCGCCACGAAAGCAGGATAGTTAAAAGTAACGCTGGAGGATTTCAAATGAGTGGTCAAAATGCTGGAAGTGTTTGAAGACGGAGCTGAGCAAACATTTACTCTTCCGTGAGCTAACACCAAAATTCTGCTGGGGGTTTTGAACTGCCTGTTTAGAGCCAGGCAAAATTTATTTCTGTAACACATGAGACACACGGGTTTTTTGTTAATTCAGGTTTCTCGTTCGATTCCAATTCTTCTCACCTAACTTTTGACACAATAATAAAATACAGAGACGCCAACAGAGACTGTAGTTTCTGATTTAAAGTAGATTGAAGCGGTTCAAATGTCTTGTTTGCTTGTGACTTTCATAGAAAATTGAAGCGCTCATGGCAAAACTAAACCTCAACAGATTTTGTGACTAGTCTGTTCTCTTTCTTTCCTGACCGTACAGCTAATCAAAATGTTCCCATACTACCAGAAACTTCTCATTTTCCATAATGTGATTTAATTAATTTATTGCTCAGCTTTTCGTAAACAAAGCACATAGAGATTTTTCCATATTGAGTGAGTTTGACTCGAGTGGCTGGAGAGTTCACGACTTAGCTGCTAAGGGAGAAGCATGAAGAAACAGGAGAAGGAAATCTCATTAATGTTAATGGCGTTGCACTCGGTTGCAGGGACATTCGATATGACCAATTTCAGCACCGTTATTTCTGTAAGGTAAACAAGATTTTTTTTTCCCCCCGACATAGCAAACTTCAAAAAACACTCATGGTTGGTAAAATTCATCTGATTAGGGAAACTCCGAGCTGTGAAAACTGCTTAAACAGCTCTTGAACTTCTCTGTAGAACTACTTCATGAATGAGCGTATGAGTTTGAAAAGACAAGCATAATAAACATCTTAGTGCTGTAGCTGATGAAGGGAGGCAATGGCTATAATGATGCTACCGTTGTCCATTAATAGCAACAAATACAGCATCAGGGTGCTGTATTTTGACAGCATAACGTGACTTTTCTTAGAGATAATGCTGTTCTCGGGGCTAAATTTTTGCAGTGTTTGCTAGAGCTGCTCATCTGTCTGAAGCAGAGTCCTCACCAAGCTGGCCCTCTTGATACCACTTGTTATGCTCAGTGACACATCTGACTTCTTAACAGTAGTTGTGAAGTGCATGGGTAACTTTGTCAAGAACAACAAAGCAAATTTCTGCAATATTTACTTTTCAAGAATTGTTTGTTTTTTTTTTTTTTTCTTCTTTTTTTCCCCCCCTCCTTAACATGATTGGAATCAGTGGCTTTTCACATACCCACTAGTTCGAAAGCCTCAATGTTTCTTTCAGCTGCTTGGGCTCATCAGAGCCCATTCTTCATCTGAAAGCCCATAGCGTTACCCTTGTCACACTGTAAGGTCTTATCTCCATCTAATACTGATCAGATTTGGGCTTTATATTTCACCAAAGACTTCCAGAGAACTCCTCAAGACAATGACATACTTTTTGGGGGGATGAAGTTAGGATTATCCTTTAGGAAGTAGCGCTCTTCATTACCAGCACCAGTAATGACAGAGGCCCATCTTCCAAGACAACACCATGCCATCCAAACCCACCGTGCCCCTCAGAGCTGTGTAGATCACACACTGGGGACATGTATTTCAAGAAGTAAATATGAAGGTTGATCGAGATGCCAAGGGCTACCCTAAACTTCAGCGCATCATCTTCCACCCTGCTGTCTCAGGTAATGTTGTCCACACACCATCAGGTGTAGAGGTTTATGCAAATTTTATGCAAAAGCCTCAATCAGGGAGGTTAAGTGAATAGAAATGCTGACTCAGCAAGCGGGCTTGTCAAAGACACTCTGTAACTAAAGACTGAAAATTAATTGCTCGAGTCCTGTTTTTGTGTACATGATTTTAAATACTTGGGATTTTGCCTGCATCTGCTTGTGATTGCTCTTGGAAGGCTTCAGAGCTCCATTTTATTGCAGCATATATGAAAAAGATTAAATGGTCTTGAACATCCCGCTATAAAACAAAGAGCTCCAGATATTTCCTGAGGCTATTTTTGATGGGTTAGTTAAGAATCATGATGCTTAGATTTTGCTCTTTGATCAAACATCATTCATCTAGCTGTTAAAATAAGGAAACTTGGCATTTCTTGCCTTCTGGTCATTGAAATTGGCTGTCAGGATACCTGTGCCATTTGCTTCATTGTCATGTACCTGCTGACATGGCAGAAAAACACTATTATGAAGGATTTAGCAAGGGAACATTGGCAATTGTCTGTAAGATACGTCTCGTCTGCTCCTGGGGTTATATAAGCCTTTTTATCTCTATGTATGTAAATATATATCCCGAGACCCTCTTATCCCATTAGATGGGTTGCTGATAAGATATGTTTGAAGAGAAGGATAGAGATGATCCAGTTAATGAACTGACTGTTTCCAGGAGGTAGTTAGGTTAGGCTGGGGAGACCCAAACTCTTGAAACAAAGTCTTAATCCGCCTTTTACCCACATACTCAGTGTATTTTGCCCCGAAAGATGCTTCCTTTGCTTGAGCTTTCCTTTTGACACGTGTAAAACGATACTGACTTTCTTTGCAAAGTGTTTGAGCTCCAGGGCAAAACAACAGTGAAACAGAAACCAAGTACCCCTCCTTGCATGTGGCACCGTTGGTAATTACAAGGAAGGGGGTTTTCATTCTCTGATCGTGGATGACGAAATAGCTCCAGTTATCCTAAAGTATGAATCTACCCTAAACTTAAAACTATTGTCCACAATGTCAGTTCATCACTTCTGAGACTGCCTTCCTCATACTACCATTTAGCTTGTATTAGATTATGGAAAGAGTGATTGTTGCGGTGTCGTGACTGATGAGCTGTATCGGCACTTACTGGGTAATATTTAACCTATTTCAGAACATCTGTCCAGTTACTGTGGTTTGCAAGAGAGCTTTCTGTCTTCTCAAGAACGCAATGAATCCCCAATTAATAAAAGGGAGCTCGTTTTAGAATGGCTGAAATGAACAATTAGAAGACCCACACAGGCCTTTCTGTATGTGGCATCAAATACAGCATGAATTAATTTGCTGGAGTGGTTAAACTGTACACGACAGGGTTTTAGTGGGGAAAAATAATAACATAATGCAAATAAAAAAAATCTAACCAGAAGAGTGGGAATAAAGCACAATTTATGGTTAGGGACGGTGTTTGCCACACACATTTTTGCAAACTGTGTACTTGCACAAGGGGTGTCAATTAAATATACTATATAAAATTAGACCAGCAGGGGAATTACTGTTAGTCATGCAAAAACATGTTTAAATGAATCAAAACTCATTAAATAGCTGTATAATTATAGTTAACTAGCAGAAAAAAAAAGGGAGAGTCTGGACATAAAGAACAGGATGTTAAAAAAAAGAGAGAGAGTGTCTGTGACTGGACAGAAAGGAAAAAATAGGTCATGGGAGCAGAAAAATTATTCCATAGAGGATCAGCACGATGACATATATCAGCAAGAAAGCACTACTGAATATCTCATTAGTGGAAAGTGTGCCCAAATAGGAGGGTTACATATCTGGGATTTTTCTTTAAAGTGTCACTATATTATTCTGCATGCATTTAGTTATTACTTATCTCCCTTGGCAAACAACGGTGAAGGATAACAGCCTGACCATTAGCAGTGGAGAGCATCTAGCACTGGGCAAGAGGCTGTGCTCAATGACCTCCAGAGGTCCCTTCCAACCTCAATTATTTTATGATCTCGCACATACCAGCAGCATCTCCTTCCCCAGTTGATTTATCCGAACTGAGCTAGGGGGGTGGAACACCTCCTCAGAGGAGCTCAGCCACCCCATGCTGATGGGACACAGGCCACCTCTGTTCCGGGATGCGGTCATGCTTGCCCACGAAGGAAAGATGACTTCTTCAGCTTAACGCCAAAAGCAGAAGACCTTCATGCCAAATAGTAGAGGAAGCAAGAGTCGTAGCAGAGCAGTAACCTCTGCGTATATCAATTAGGAGATCCTACTACTATTACTGATGGTTTTTTCCCAGCTGCTACCACCTATAGGTTATCTCCAATGACCAAGGCCCTGTGTCTGTAGGCGCTGTAAAAACACATCTAAAGAGAGATCCTCACCAAGTAAGCTACAGTCTAAATGTCATGTCCAACTGCCCCCCGCTATGCACCACAGAGACCAGGGCTCTGTGGAATAAATACTAAATTGGCTAAAAAATACAAAAGTACAGCATTGTTCCCACATTAAGGAAAAGTATAAAATCAAGAGGCTTCTGAGGTAGAAAATAGCCGCAGCTGGCATGAAGGTTACAACATCTGTGGTTCCCTGATAAGCTACATGAGGTACGGGACGGGATGCAATTATTCCGTGGCTTTACCTTATGATGTATAGCGGATACGGGAATGGGATGATACCATGAAACAGATAAGCTGCCAATTAGCTGCCCGCTCAATGCTCAGAGCCAACATTTTGTCAGATTTTGATGAAATGCTGTCCTTTGTGTGAACCTTGCTCATTATAATGTCATTATAATACCAAAACACACCTCCATCCCGAAGGCTACCCGCCTCCAAGGTGCGACCACTCCTTCTTGAGCCTGTGCCCTGAGCTTCTCGTAAACTATACCTTTAATTGTGAAGCAAGGAGAATTTACACCAATAACGATAAAAGTATGTATGACTAAAGTCACTCAAACTCCACCTTGAAGATAACAAATAGTATAAAAATAGCCCGAGAGAGGGGGGATACCCAGGGAAGACACCATCGCGAAGAATTCCATCACGGACTTCTGGGAGCAGTCGACGGGCTGAGCCTCTCTCCCCCCCCACAGGGACGCCTTTGGGTAAGACTTAGATTATACCGAGTGCTTTCTCGGGAAACTTACAAATTTCTCTAGAGACTCTCTTTTCTACATTTATAGCCAGGCTGTATCGTTTATAACTTTGTCGCGCGTTTTGTAGATGTAACAATACTTTCATTTGCACGTGCTTTGCAGACAGTGTATTTATCACCGGCAGTCCCAAGAACCTATATATCTGTTGTCTAAATAAACTGCACTTTTTTAAGTAGCTGGTCATTTCAGTTTCTCACTGAAGGCAACCAAAGACTCGAGAGTGGCCGTGCTAGTTCATGAGCACGACTAGGCTGAAGGTGCAGTCCATGATTAGTGTATCCAAATTGTAATAGTTTAATACATATTAAACGCGATTGGACTGATAGTGCTGAATTGGGCATCACTCAGAATTTAAACCCAGCTGCACCTGGCCTCCCACCTCGGTGAGGAGTGTTAGAACGCAAGGGGGTTTATTTTCTGCCAAAAACCGCTTTGCCCCTTTTCACGCAACAGGCTCCTTTAGATATTAGGAACATATTGGCCTCAGGAGCGCAGGCTTCCACGCCAATTAGTTTACCTGGCTTCTCAGCAGACTAGATCACAGACTTAACATAAATTGCAACGCACGGTACATGGCAGCTCAGCGTTAAATGCACCAAAATAAAAATAATAGCTGCCTTTTGCAAAGGTTTGTCTCGCCCCACCATAGGGCTTGTGCACGAATGGCACTTACAACAGCTCTCAAGGTCACAGTAAGCCTCTCTGGCAAAGATGAATTTGAGTTCTCTTCGTGCTTCAAGCTCATTTTTCCCTTAGTTAACTTCATGCTTTTACTTAGCTCTATCTTTCTGGTCCAGCAGCCAATTCCAAATTTAATAAAACTTCTCATGTAGATCTCATTTTCTTCTATTTATCTACATTACCGAATTTCTCTTCCTCTTCTTCCCTTTTTCCTGAGACCCAGCACCACGTCTCAGTATTATTAGAACACAACTCATTTGGAATTCATGCCTTCAGGCAAAACAGATCTCAATATTGTGAAAAACATCCTGGAGAGTATTACCAAGACAAACCGTCACATCTCCTCTAATCTGCAGCGCAGAATCAAACATCTTCAGCAATCTTTACTTTGATGTTTCGACGATACTTGATTTTCCTGGAGACTCCAACTGGCAATGGCAATTCCTGGGTTAAACAGACCTTCTCGCAGTTCTGCCCCGACGCTCATCTGTCTCTCTCTGCTCTAATCCTGCAATCCAGCTCCCATATTCCTCAATCAATATATTCCCCAGCACTGCACACGGACTGCCTGGGATCTAACAAGAAGCACCATGCGGGACTACTTATCTTCCCAATTTGATCGTAGAGATGGCAAGACTTTTGCCATTCGTTTTGAGGGATCTCAGGCCTGAGCCGTGAGCAGTTCTCTACCCGCAGTGATTTTTCCCTCCTCGCTGCCAGCCTGCCCGTTATTATTAAGTAACCCCAGCGCAATCAGTGCAGCCTCCCCTGGAGGACGGACTCCGAGCCGCGTGGCACTTGAGCAGAGGACATCAATTGAGGTAGATACACCAGTACTTACGCTGAATTTATGAAACTGGGAGTCTATTTCTCATTACAGCTCACAGTAAATCCTCCTCCTCTTGCTTTTGCTTGGAAATTGCTTCAGCTGCTGCCTTTATTTCCATTCTTTTATATACACATATATATAAAGTCTTTCAGAAGAAGCTGTACAAGTTAAAACAAAATGAAATGAGTCATGCTTTTAAAAAAAAAATAGAAAAGATTTGCAAGAGGCTCTAGGAGCTTTGCACATGGACCACGATACACAGCCCCCCGCCCAGCTTTTCCCAAGCAATCTCAAACTTATTTTATTTATTTCTCTTTACAAAGCTGGGAAGTTGGTTTGGACAGGTTGGTGGCTGTGACGGTCTATTAAAAAAAACCCGATAGTTTCACATTTGAGAAAGAACAACCTCTCTGACCTAGCAGAGCTTCTGATCATGCTTCCCCATCACCAGAGCTGATCCGAGAGTGGCTCGTTGAGAGGGAGCGTGGGGTAACGGGAGCATCGGGCAATGCAGGTGATTCCTGCCTGGGCTAGCACCGGCCTGTTATCACAGCGAACGTAAAGGAAGCCACTTGCTCTGCAGCACAGCTTATCAGACTGATTTTTAACACTTTTTGGACAACCTGGAAGCAGAAACCAATATAACTATGAAAATCAAAATTTCATCAAATCATAATGCTTGCTTTAATTTCCCTTTACGAAAGGGAAGATTAAGTGGAAGCGTGTTCAGGCAAGTATCGCTCGTTCCTCTTTACCTGCTGTGTATTCCTTGTCACTGCCAGGCAGAAAATCTGTAACTTTTCAGGTTTACTGCTTTTCTGTGTTTGAAAAGAATATACCCACCAGTTATCAGACTGGCAACTCATGTCCATAGGACAGAGACGGATTTGTTTCTCTCCTTACTGTGTACTTTTCTGAAGCAAGACCAGTTGTACGAGGCCACGTACCCATCTCCTCCTTGCTTGTGGCAAACACACACGCGAAAGGGCAGCTGAGCACTCATTATTTTACGTATGTGCAGGTCCCACAGAAACGGCATTACACTTGCATGCGAACGGTTATCTAGAAGCCTAGTTATCCAAGTGCACAGATATTAACCTTATTTTGCATGCACAATTGAACTCATAAACGATTTCCCAAGCATCGCTCTGCACAGAGATCTTGCCCTCTACTTTAAAAAACCGTTTTGTTCTATATGACAAGGGAAGTACCCGCTTACCTCAAATGTCCTTCCTTTCCAAAAGCTGACGTACGATTCACCACCTGAATTTGGAACAAGGCTTTTAATAGCTCTCCATTTTCAGCCTGGCTTGCACTTTGGATGGGAAAAAGCACGCTGTCTATAAAAGCCATCGTTCTAGTCGCACCAGCGCAAGCCTTTGTAGAAATAGTGCTAAGAGGGAAGGAAATTGGAAAAGTAAGGCTTGAGAGTATAATCCTATTTAAAAATGACTTTAGAATCTCTATGGGTCACAAAAAAAAAAAAAGAAAAAGAAAGAAAAAACTTCTTCACAGGCTTTTTCTACTTTATGTGAAAAAATCTTACTAGTTTTCATCTCCATTCTGTCTGTGGCTTTTAAGCACTCCTGCTTTAAAGAGATAATAATTTGTTCATACCCTAAAGACAGTTCCTTGGCTCCTTCCTCACTATTATTTCCAATTGTCTGTCGTCTATTTCTTCTCCAGGCAACGAAGAGTGACCTCTTGGCCCAACGGAGTGTCACCTTTACAAAAGGACAAGAGCTTCAGCAGAGACTTTTCGAAAAGGATGGTGATGCTGTTATTTAAAACCTCAGTGCTGGTCAGGAAACATGCCTTACCTGCTCTTCCTCTGTGAAGGCTGCACGCGGCCAAGGTCTGGCAAACTCGGGTTGCCACCAGGTAACAAACCATCGTCCTTCGCATCCCGTGAGGCTGGAGAAGCGGTTGTGCAATTTTCAAGCTGTAGCTGGGGCTCAACGCAAATGGTAAAGAAGATAAGGACTGAAGGTAAATGTTAATATAAAGATATGAATCCAAGTGGGCCCAAGACAGAGAAGGAAGAAATCTCCATCACGAACATCACTGAAACACCCCTCCCCATCCCCCTTCATGAAGGCTGAAGCTGTTGACGTTTGGACCCAGAGGGATGTTGGAGGAGTATGACACCAAGGAAAAGATAGCTTCCTTACAGAACAACTTTAAGTTTATTATCAATGTCTTTCCTGTATTAATTTTAATTAATTTAATAATAACAATTTCATAATTTTTTTAATGTAACTGGACTAATAGTCATTATTAGTTGTATCTTGAAACACAGGACGGACCTAACACATTGCTAAAGTCAACACTGGTCCCCCCCAATCACCTCTGCAAATAATGACAGAAGATAAAAAGAGATGAAAAATATTGTTTAATTGTTTATCCACTGGTAGTAAATATCTACTGTGCTGAATAACCTCCACAGCAGACCAAGTAAGAGGAAATGTTAACATAAGACAATGACAGTAAGAAAATTATATTGGACACAAAACAAATAAATTGTTTGGCCTATCCTACAGACTGCGAGCTTTCAAATGATGATGGCTGGTTAGCCATGGGATATTGACATATCCTTGACAGGTGATGTCTTTTATTAGATGTGATAAAATTAGAGGTTATGGGTGAAGAGTGATACGAGGAGCTATTACTGATCATACAAAAAGTTGACAGAAAGATTTTTCACGTATCGATTGTAGAACGGGATACTTAACATTTTGAGTGCCATTTGATGGCATTCATGAGACGATAACGACTTTGTGTCAGTAATGACCTAGACTCAATTTGGAATGGTGACCTAGAGGTAAAAAACTTTGTAAGGCATTACTGTCACCTAAGACATTGCCACCAAGCTTCACTGCCACTTACAGTCCTTCCTTTAGACATTTATCCACATTATTAGGGGTCCTGCACCCTGCACAGTGTTTGCAAAAGAGGCCAGAATTAGTCTCACTATATTAAAACTGCCTTTGATTTAAACAGGAGCAGATCTCAGCCAGTGATGCGCGTACCTATTATTCCCTTCTCCTTACCCTCCTCTGTGCTGTCCGTTTTGCGTAACCTTGCTCCATGCCCTGCAGAGCAGAGCTGATGCAGTGACCCCTCAAGACGACGTATTTTATGATCTGCTCTACTTGCACCTTTTGTCGCTGACAGTATGGGAAGTAAAATAAAGAACGTGGGGTAATTAAATCTCTGTATTATTATATTAATGAAGAGGGAAAAATCTCTGTCAAGAGCAAATCAAGAACAATCTCTGGTGACCTGCTGGCTAGAATGGAAGAGGTATAAGATATGATGAGCCCTCTTGCTCCAGAATCACCTCTTTTTACCCAGTCTTCTCCTTGGGACTCAGCAACATTTCTTTATACCACAAAATTAAAGCTGGCACTTTGGAAGTAAATGACTGTATGTTGTGTCGCCCTAAGCCATCCTAAGAATGTGAAAGCCATGATCACTTGGGTTCACTCCTCTTTGGGGTATCCTTCATCCTAATTCCAGTTTACTCAGGAACTGCCTGCGCAGTTACAAACTGGTCTGCTTTAGTGGCCTAATTGGTTTAACTGAAGCTGGAGCTGCTTTCCGCTGGTAGCACTTCTAAACATACGCTGCAGCGAAAAGACTATAAAGCCACATGTTCACAGAGCTTTTCCCGGGCTTTTGACATGGGACAGAGCTGTCGAGCACAGACCTAACCCCTTCGACCCAGTGTACAAAGCCAATAGTGAAACACTCATTTCTAACAAATTGCGTAGCTAATATATTTATATTTCTGTATTATATAGACACACATAAAATATTTTTTCGCCTGCTGATAGTAAAGAAAAGCCATAGGCACATCTCAAGAGGATGTACAAGCTGATGTGCCATGGTTCGCAGTCACTGGGAAGCAGGAGCTACTGGCCTTGCGGAAGAAGAAATGAAATGATACTTTGCCTGTTGTTTTGTTTTTCCCTATACCATTTCCGTATTCTGATTTCCTTACGAGGGAACCAAACAGCTCCGAGACGGACACAGAACTAAAGCAAGGTCTTTGGCAGAGCGCGCTGCCCCTGCGTCTCTCTGTGGTGGCTGCAGGACTTCTGAGGGGTCCGTGGTATGACGCATAAAAGCCACGAAGGATTTTCTGAAGCAAACCCGTGACAACTTTCCTCTGTCATATATCACATCACTATCCATGTTCTTTCTGTTTAAAGCCGCTAATTGGAATTAATATCCAAAGCACATTTTGGGGTACCTGACTCTTTCCAGGCTTTTGAAAATGCCAGCAGAATTATTGTCAGAGACAGTATTGGTTTTTGTTTAAGTACGTAGATGAGTCTGCTGACTTTATTTACACGCTACACATTAGTTGGCCACCTGGCCTCTCCCAGAATAACATAAGAACAGGTTTTTAAATCATTAGAAATATTAAAATCATAAAAGCAATAAAACGTATTTATTATTATCAAGGACAAGTCTGAGTCATTCTTATTCTCCTTCTTGATTTTTTGGTAATGTATTAAAAATTAAAAGCAGTTTTTATTGAAGATATTCTCGGATGTAAAATTTTAAGCAAACGTAAGAATTTTGATACATGAAAGAAAAAGCAATAATCAGTTTCTCTAATGAAATCGAATTAAAAATAAATATTCAAATGAAAAGTGTTGCTATATCACCTTTTTGATCAGTTCTAATTTTTAGGATAAAAAATATCACGTAATTATCACATAATGCACACATAACGCATACATAACCTTCCGTGTTAAACACTAGCTGAAACGGTAGCTGTGGGTGAACGTCTGTTGGTAACAATTCCCCTGTAAAAGCACTGAATCGCACAGAACAGAGCCACCACCACACGTACTCCTTCAGGGGAGGTGTGAACTGAGCCATGCTATCGTGACAAACATGTCGACCGTAAAATCACTTGTGAAAGAATAAAACTACTCATATATTTTTTTATTATTTTTTTTTAAGTGAGCCAAAATGGAGAGATTTTTCTCATTTCCCAAATGGTAACTTCTCACACAATTGCTACGGCAGCAGTAGTATTTCTCATTTAATAGACTGTGAAGGTCTCATCTTTGTTTACAGTAAATATTTAAAGTGCTCTCTTTAAATAAAAATTACACCCTATTTTTTTTTTTTTTATAAATTGTGATTTTTTTCTGAAATTGGGGAGATTTCATTTGCTGAAGAAGATCAATCTATAGGCTCATTTGAACATACTCAAAAGGCGCAAGGTAACCTTTTCTTGATAAAAAGGGAAATGGCTTTTCCCGTTAAGTGTTTTATCAGAAGACGCTCAGTTATAACCACAAAATTCTACCAGCCATAGCTTGATAAGTAAGGCATTATTTCAGTGAAGACAATAGAGTTATATCCATCTAAAAATTCCACAGAGGGAGGAGAAAAATCAGGACTCTCGGTACTCTTCAGTGATTACACTGCGGCGTTCTGTGCTCAGTCATCTGGAGAAGTTAAGCTCATCAGGCCATGACTCTCCATCATTCCCTTATTCTCCCTTTGAGCCACGGATGTAACGCGTTTTCCTTTCCTTCCTTAACATAGCTGAATTTCATCGCGTTTTTCTTTTGAATGTCACAGCAAGAGAGAGGTCTAATTTCAGCATCAATTCCGAATCCATTCCGATACGTATCCACAAGAGTGTAATTTTCCTGGAAATACAGCCAAAATAGAAAGGAGCCTGGAGACAGGGATGTGTCAGTCTCGCTCTAGGATTGCGTTTCCAGGACTGAACCAAACCAGGCTCTTGGCGACAATTCTTACTACAAATGCCCCTATCTCTAGTCATGTGCTTTCAGAACCTCACTGATTAGAAACTCCGAATTTTTTGTTCATACCTGAAAATCTAATTAAGGACTGTTTCTATAAAAGCTGTCTCCTGAATGTGACAAACTTGTCTAACAGTCCCTGCAGGACACCCCGGGTTTGTGTCCCATTGCTACATTGCCAAAACTTTCATCTCATCTCGATCGTTTCCAGCCAAGGCAAAAAAAAGTCAACAAAATCAAGATAGCAGATATTTTTTGCTCTCGTGTATGGAGCATGAAACATAAAAATAATGAGGTGTCTGGATCTGGGAAGTAATGGGCAAGTGTCCCATTGAAAGGAGGCACAGGAGATACAGCTGAGATGTCAGATCTCCCAGTAATATTTCTATTCATTATATTTTAAAACACTAAATCAATTCTTCATTTTTCTTTACCAATTATAATTACCTAAAAAGTAACCCCAGATCTCAAATTTAGTTTCGGAAGTATGAAATTGCCTAATAACATGTTATTTAAACATTTCTTCAAACGAGGGTCTTTTAAGTTCAATCAGAGAAGAACGTAAGAAATAGTGTCTGTGTGTATCTTAATGTGTCTTGTTTAAGTATAGGCAGCCTAGAACAGCGGTGGCCTACATAACACAGTGGGGAAAAAAAAAAATCAGCGCTGGATTATCTGACAGGCACCATCCAATTGGTACGTAACCTACGATTCAGGTAAATTCCTCACCATTTAAACACCTTGCACATGCCCATGCCTATGAATTACTGTTTCTAAACCTGACAGTTCGCGTTAAATTGCGAAGCAGCACCCCATCCGCTCTGAAACCTCGCTTTCTGTAAAATGCCGGTTTCTAAAATTAAGCCATTTTTTAAATTACGCATGACTGTGAGAAGTGTTCCATATAATTAAAGACAGTTTGGCGGCAAGACACCTCGTTTGCTTTTAATGCACGGTGTCAAGAAATTAACTGCAAGCACTCCCATGAAGAGTTATGTCAGTGTAAGGGCAGCGCACTCACCAGACGTCGGAGAGCCGCTATAGGAAACCCCTAGAAAACAGGGTTTCAGCGAGAAGCACAACCAGCTCGCTAAATATCGCACAGGTATTACTGGCAGGCACGCCTGCAAGAAAGCTTTCAAAAAACAGTTTTGTACGCTGTCCCTTCAACTCTTCCAACGCACGGACGACTAGGTTGGTTTTGTAACTGACCCGCTTTGCCTCTTAGGAGCCTCTCATACAACACTCTCAATCTAACGATACTTTGATAGGAAAGAATTAAAATATTGAACCTTACTTGCCTGAACTGACTCTCAAATTTAATATTTCTCAAGTGAGAGAACCTTGCTGTCAAATAGCGACTTCCAAACATTTAATTTTTGGCACATGGTATAAAAAAAAAAATTTCCTGAAATGCGCTTTTGTTTAGGTTTTATATTTTAATACTTTCTATCAGAAGTGTACTAGAGGAGATATATCTTCTTAGAAGAGAAAATATTTTAGAGGAGTCATCGGAAGTCACTGATTTTCTTCTAAAAACATTTCCAAGGAAGTCCCACATCTTTTACAAAAAACAAAGTTTTTCAGGGGGAAAAAATTTTTGAAAAGTCCTATTTGATTAAAAGTTGATAGATAATCTTCAGAAACGCTACAACCTTCCACTTAGACTAGCTATTTTAACCAAGAGCCACAAGTGAAATGAAACCAGGGCATGGATGAATAAACTAATCCCAGAAACAGACGTCAGCTTCGGGGAAAGCTGACTTCTGATTAAACTTGACTCTTCCTTACCAAGTCCTCCAGCTCTGTAAGGTCTTCTAGTGGCAACAGCTTCTCTTTGGTTAAAACCCAGGCAATGGTGGGGTGGAACAGCACACTGCCAAGCACACAGTCACTATAATACTTATTTAATTAGTTGTTTTAGTACTAAGTGAATTCAGAGGTTCAACTCTCTGACATTACTCCAAAATATTCAGGGACCTCCAGACTTAAGACAACCGTTAATTACTAAACATATAATAATGAACTATCCTTTGTCTTGGGTTCATTTTTTCTGAAGATGTTGAAGATGTTGAAGATGAGCTACGCTCATTTTTTCCTCTCACTTTAAATCTGTGTTGGTTGAAACAGATATTTCTGCATTCAACAGTGCTAAACAGCTATTAAATTAATATTAGTTTTATTAAATTAGTGTTAGTTTAACCCGAGTTGCTCAGTAAAGAAGAAACGGCTACGCGGAGCTCTACTCAAGGCTGCTGAACGGTTTGTGACAGAACCGCGGGAATGATACATCCATAGCAAGAACCATGACATTGTTGTTTGGCAATTAAAGGGAAAATGTGGATTAATGACACTATTCCAACACATGACAATGAATAAGCGTAAATTAGAACGCTACATCGCATTTCATCATGGCTCAAATTTCAGTGCGTCCTCAATGAAAATGGAAAGTTCTATGAGTCTTACCCATTATTGCCCCATCAACCCCAAAGACGTGCTGGTAAGGGAAGTATTTTGTTAGAGTCATATCGCTGGAAGATAACAAGAAAAACAGTCTACTTTCCTTTGATTTCATACGCACTGGAAGACATGTGTGCAGCTGGAGAGGCTTACTCCCTAATCCACCTGGCACGCGATGATACACACCACGGCTGACACTGATACCCTCCTAGATCCTAGGTGAGACCAGCCAGCTTAATACAAATTCCCAGCTGGCCTCAGGTTGGCTGCCCACAGTCCTGATGCTGTCAACCTTCCGCCGGCAAGAAACTGAATTGCCACTCGTGGAAGCCAGAGCTCTTCCAATCTCCTTTCTGTCCTGCCTGTCATCAATGGCCTTCCTGTCATTACTGTCCTTACCCCCCTTCACATGACGATCGACAGCTTGGACCAGACTGTGAGCAATGGAGGCGTTCTGTAGGATAGATGCTCTATCAAAAGCTTGTGACGTTGCCTGCAGGGACTATGCAAAGCTAAGCGCGGGTAAGGGAGTATATACCTACTTTTGCCATTTATCACTGCGTTACTATTAGTTTGCAACGGATTCTGATAATTCTTATAGAAACAAAGTTCAGCCCTCGGCTCACCTTGCTGCACTCCTGGGCGGTATGCTGCATTACATCAGATAAGCATCTCTCCCGGACATCAAATTTAAAGACATTACCTGGGAAAATGATCTCTCTTGTCCTGCTGTAAGATGGACCGACCCTGCTGAGATGTGAGCTTTGAAACCACGCGACGCTGCGGAAGGCAAATGGAGCACGAAACCCTGCGGGAGAGGTGCTGGCTGGAAAGTTTCTGCAGGATAACAGTGATCCTTATCAGTCTCTTAACCTTTTTAATACTGAGACTGTAATCCCTTTGCAAGCATCTGCCCCGTGTAGACAACCAACCTTTGTCTGCCAGACGCTGCAGAGACATGGAAAAGACAAGTCGTGCTTCGGATGGGAAAAGCAGCAGGCGCAGGGCAGGGAAGTGGCAGCTTTCCTTCACGTACACCCACTGAACAGCGGGATCCTTTAGCTTCCCCCAGTCTGCTAAAACAGAGGACTAACCTCTTCATTTTCACTCTTTCCTGCCTACCGCAGACTTACTACTGAAGGAAAAAAGATTGTACTGCACACTATAGAGAACAATTCCATCAACTAATTTGCTTTTATTGCTTTCCAAGGTGCCCTAGCTAGCTGTTTTCTCTCCAAGGCGGGCGCGGGGAAAGCTGACTGTTCTCATTACCACCTTTCACACTGCTGAAGTTAAGTGTCTGCCTGCAATAGTCTGTGTAAATGATAACAGTTTTGAATATTCCCCATGTTCAATAGGAAATGAATTTAATCTAGAAACCGTCTTTGCCCACCATCACGCGATGGCTGATCGCCCGTGAACCCAGCAGCTGTCCCCCCTTGGACGCTGCGGAAGCAGGGAAGGTGCCCTCCTGCACACTTGCGATGGGAAATTCAATGCAGCACCTGGGAACGGAGGTTTGCTAGAGGGTAGGGGGAGAGAGCACTCATCAGGCAAGCCAGGTTAAAAGTTCACCAGAGACGGAGGCAGTCAACCTGTACCATTTTAATATCATGGTTTTCTAAAGGTTGCTTTTTTAAAATCACTTTTCACGCTAAAGGAAACAGAAACTGAGTTTGGGACAAATTCGCTGGAAAGCAAAGGGCACGCTGAAGGAGTTGAAGACCATGCAGTCAGCACGGAGGTGAACGTGGCCCCTCCAGCAATGTCCTCAGTGATGCCCCACCAAGGTGTTGTCCTCCCCTTTCCACAGTCAAGACAAAGCCAGTTCTGTTTCCGAATCCAAGGAGTTAAACCATTAATGGAAAACAGATTGATGGATGTAGCTTTCTTCCGAGAATCATTCCCAAACTTCCATGAACTGAACTTCAGTTAGCCAAAGGCAATCCTCTGTTGAAAACGCCTTGTTGTTTACAGAGATGACCTCCAGCTTGTGCCTGATGGCATCTCAGCAATTTGCTTTTATTGTTCACTATTGTTAGCATTTGACTGTTCATCTAAACCCCAGAGCAGTCTGCCTACTCCCTCGTGAGGCAGCTGAACACTTCAAAAGAGGAAGCCAAAGATGGAATAACCTGCAATCAGCAGCACAACTCTACTGAAAATTGTTAGACAAAAGTCTGATTTGAGGAAATATTCTAGGAGATTTAGAAGAAATGGTCTGGATCTGTTATTTAGTCACTGTGAGTAGCTAAAAGAAAAAATAAATCTAATATTTACAAAAAATAAGAGGTGAATCTTTGGCTGTTTTAAATAGGAACAGCTATATACCCTTTATGTCATGCTCCACCAGCTGGCCGCCTTTCCTAGAATAGCCAGTCCCAGTATTAGCAAAGAGCACCAGTGGCCTTTCAACTGGAGCCCAACACACTGTTTCATGTCAACGTGATCACCCAACTGTTGCGCTGGGAAGAGTAAGAGTTTTCCCTGCTGCCGCTTCTCTTTTTGTTCTGCTTTGTTTGCTCTTCCAAAGAAAAAACCTGCCTTTCAGCTTTCAGGTGCATCGAAGCACTTCTTCCAAACAACAGTTCATCAGACTGTGAGATTCTTCAGGATAAAATGTGACATAATTTAAAACTAGATGATGTCATTATTGTTAAAGGTGCTCTGTTTTATGGAAAAAAAAAAAAATAAAATCACACCAAGAAAACCCCGACCAACCAAATCCTAAGCCCTACCTAGCCATAGCAATGATAGAGAAGAGAGGAAGAGAAGAACGAACATATCGTTGCCATAGACATACAATAAAATCAACAAACATGTGGATGGCTAGATATTAATTATTTGTCTGAGCAATTTGACATTTCCTTATCCCGACAGTGGCAGGGGATGATTCAGGTGCCTCTCATGGGTGCAGTGCACTCCTCTGGTCTGCCTCCACCTGGACGACCTCCTCCATGACCTGCAGGTCCACAGAACAGCCACCCGACCGGCTGTCCCAGCAGAGACCCTCGTGCCCCCAGTTAACGCTTCTCACTGCGGCCACCCGAGGCTGGCAGTGCTCTCGCTTCTCCCCTTTTCACCTACAGCTCTCTCCAGGTAAACTAATTTTTGCACATGGAAAAATACATCAGAAGGCTTAGCAACAATGAAACAAAGACAAAATGCAGCATTTTGTACTTCAGAGATCGAAACTATATTCTAAAACCTAAAGATATGACCTACTTCTCTGTAAACCTTCACGTTGTGTTGCTATGGTGGTTTAATTTTATTTATCATTGGCTGTTCCAAAGTACAGGTCTAGGAGGCATCTGAAGTGCACCATCCGGCACGAGCACTGTAATTGCAGCTTCTGGTCACTGGGGAAGAATCAGTTCGACACTTCGAAAAATTATCTCATCTGCCTTCATTACAGATTGATCTTCGCCCTCCATTATTGATGCAGCTGACAAGGCAATCACATTCATGACAGCTCTGAAGAAGCTGACACAATGGAGCTTTCAGACATAAATTTACAAGTGTCGTGACTTGTCAGTTTTCCCATTACAAATCTTCTTTGGCAGGGGATAAGGGGAAACAGCTAGTTATAATTTAGCCATGAAAATTTAATTATTGGCTGAAATCTGCCGAATTTAGGCATCAGGTTTGGTCATAAAACTGCACGTGAGAGAGAGACTGAAACCAGAAGATACTTGACTTCTAAGCGGTATAGGTTTTGCTTGCTAATAAAGCAGGTAATTATTGCATTATAAGATTAAACACTTCTTTGCTGTAAGGGTAAGGAATATAGAAAGAACACCTGAGATATGTCAGCGAGGTTTCACCTCTTCCATACCCATATGGATTACAGATGTTTGGTTTACGGTTAAACTAAACAAGCGTTACGTGCAAAGCATTTCCCACCTTTTTTTATTGTCACTTCTGCAAAGGTCATGCAAGTCCTGCTGAAATCAAGGATGTGATTTACTTCACTGCAAACAGCATCTGCCTTTATTTCACGCTGTCCGCTGGGCACGTACAAGCTATGCAAGAAGCCACCCTTGCAATCCCGGTGCCTGAAAACAACCCCTTCCCATGGGAATTCAGGACCCTGATCTTAACCATACTTTTCCAAGACCTTCACCATAATTTCAAACTACTACTAAAACGGAAAAGGCAAACGAGGCAGTAAAGTCAGACCCTTCAAACTAGCATGCAGCTCTGTGTAACTGCGGTAGATGTAAGTTCCTATAAGCAGAGGATACAGAAGCATTTTGTGTGATGGATTCTGAGTAATTTGAAACCAGGATTAAAGCAATATTTACAGGCCACAGATCGTTAATGCAAATGCCCGAGTTAGCAATTTTGGACACAGCCCTGGGCACAGGCATTAGCATTCACAGCAAGGACTTCACAAACAGAGCAGCATACTAACAAAAAAAGAAAAAAAATAAAATTGCTCTGCAGACTGCAGCTGCTCAATATAGGTCATCTTTCCATTTTAATTTGAATCATCATCTTTCTAAGTCAAATTGACTAATACTAGGGTACCTTATCCAAGAGCCATGTGGTCCAATCAAAGATCAATTTAAAATGTATTCGAATAGATTGATTCTTCTAATTCATGGACATAAGAAGCTTTAAACTCTGCTAGCATCGCCCAGACATGACCAAAGCATCATTCCAGCCACAAAGACATGCAGACAATACTCAACAGATGTAAATTAACTGAAATGAATTTTTATTAACTCACCTGGAACCATAAGCCAGAAATAAATCATTCTGAACTCATCCTTCCTTGAGTATTTCACTGTGTCAGTCAGGCTTAAACTTTCCTGACCCGTTGTTGGGGCCTCCCCAACTTTCTTCAGGTAAGGTCCCCCGGACTCGGTAAGTGCCTCCTCATAAATGCACAGGCAGTTCTGGGGTTATTGCCCCGGTTTGTGGGTGCTCACACCCATCACAAAGCCACCTGAAAAGACCTCGGCCGTTGGTGCCCTGCTCAGCGCCATGGCCTCAAGTCACTGCTTCCTACCCAGCGCCAAAACAGGCCCTCTGCAGTCAGGAGCACAAGCTCAGGGACGTAAGGTGCCACGACGTTTTCCCACCAGTTGCATACAAATTTAATCACCTCCTGGTTACTAAACCAGCTAACTTTTCTCAACATTGACAGCCTGGCAGCATTCCATCACGTTCTTTGCTGCAATACATAGGGCCAAATTGTAATTAATGCCTCAGGAAAGATCACGGACCTACAGCCTGCAAAGTCGCTCAGGAGGAGGGCTCGTGTTTGAGGCAATCACGTTTCTCTATCATTTACGGTCTTCAAAAAGAATAGAAAACTGTCCCTTAAAATACATGTGTAGAGAAGATTTGTCACACTTCAGAAATGTTCTCAGCAAATAGCAGCAGAGACGTGAAAGGAGAGGGATGCCACAGCAGAACAAGCAACCACACCACGAACAATGCCAATTGCTTCGGAGCGGTCAGAGGTGCTAAAAAATGGCTCTGCCTCACGAACCTTATGTGAAGACAGATGTTTTAAGAAGTAAATATGTTGAAAGACACACGGACACTTACCCTCCACCTTCATAACCCGCGGATGTCTGCATCTACAGTGTTTGTGTAAGAGTCGCCATCCTTAGTTTTCCCTCTGGTATCACTTGTTTAGCTCCTCCACAGAAAAAAAAAAACAAACAAAACAAACAAAACAAAAAAACCCGCCAAAATAAACCAAGGAAAAAAGTTCAAACAGTAGATATATGGATTTCCAGCGTGCTTTGATTGGAAAATGCAGCTTAGCAAAACCAGCACACAAATTGCGTTTGAGTTCCTGAGCCATCCATTACCCTTAGGTACCCTTCAGGTAATGATTTTTACTCCCACTTGCTGGATTTTACGCTGAAATACAACCTCTCTCAAAAATGGAACCGTTCCTGACTTTCTGTAGGGTGGGAGTTTTTCGGTGTTTGCATTTTTCAAGTATTTCACACAGAGGAGAACTCCGCATAATTGCTCGGCTGAATTTACACATTCAGATTTGGGAAGTTGAGCAGACATTTTCCTTTTTATCGTTGGCTTTGCCACACCATTAGTTTTTAATTGGTGATGGTAGTAGGACGACACGCAACACAGCGCTCGCTGCTCCCCCTTTGCTCCCCTTGATGTCAACACTATAGTTCCTGTACATCAAGTCAGTCTTCCTATTTACGGCTCACATCTTTCAAACCAATGAAAACTCTTAGAAATGTACTGTTAAAACCTCAGAACGTCATTTCAGACATTTTGTGGTTTTACAACGCAAAAAACTGCTTCCAGAGAGAAATCTGCTAAAAAACAGAAAACAAAACATCGAGGTACTAGATACTCTCAGAGAATGCCGTGAGGTTCCTCTGCCTGTCCTCCCATGTGGCACCGGTCATCTATTTTTTTGATTTTTCATAAAATGCTAGGATTTGAGTGACCTCTGCACGTAATTTAACACCAGCAAATCTGCACGTTACCCAGTCGGTGGTAATGCAAACGCAGCTGCCTGGGGATTCCCAAGCCAATTAATTCTGCTATGCACAAAAGGTAAGGTGTCGTAGCCTACGACAAGTACTTCCCCATTTACAGGAAGGAAAAGAAAAAAAGGCAAGATGTAACATAAATACACAATATAATGTCTTTCTTGAAGAAGAATTTTATATTCTGCGCGCTAAAGGGTTGTATTATACTTCCAAATTGTTCGGAGGGATCTACTGCCTCTAGAAGAAATTACTTTGTATATGCAGCTCCAGCCGCCACGGATGTTTAACAACCGAAGGAATAACGCCTCTTTGGGTCGCAGGCATGAAGCATTACAGGAGGATATTTAGGTTAGGGGTGTCTAGGAAAGACTCCCAGACTGGCTGAGGGTGTAATTATATGTAGCTGTACGCGCTTAGCTCTAAAGAGCTGTAAAAGTTGATGGATAGTTGCAAACCTGTCCGAGAGGGGCCCCGTGGGTGCGGAGCAGATCCTTGCGCAAACACCACGCCGGATCTGAAAGACGTCGAGCATCTTCTGCAAACGGCATCCTGCACCGGGGCTCTGGCGTGCAGACACCCCGCCTGCGTCCACCGGAAAGCCGGCCGCCGACCTCGTGCTAAAGCGGCGCGGATTGAAAAACATTGTCACTGAACTGCAGCATTTCTTAGGGGTTTTAAATTCTTACTCTTGCTCTATGCCAAATGAAACAAACTCGTGTTTTCTAGTATTTTCATTCTTGCCTCATGGGATCAGCGTAGTAATTATCTATTTTATTTTTTTTTAAATACTTATTTTTTAATAAGTTAGATATATTGCTTTGGCTGAAAAGCTTATTAAAAAAAACCCCACCAAAACAGTTAATGTTTAATAATGAAATCAATAATATGTCTTTCTGGTAACATATTTATCTGAGATTTTTCTTTTTACTTTGTTTATTTTTCCGCTTCAATACCTTTTGCAAATTACTTATTATTGTTATTATAATTAAGATAAAGCAGTGATTGCAAAAGTGACACAAAACAAAGCGTTTCCACAAATTTGGGCCGCGCAAATCAGATTACATAAAACGCGATGTTTCAACACAGCAGCTGAGTAGTCTCGCTGACGGTGCCACAAGAGGCAGTGTTATTTCAAAACTGCAAAAGCTTTAAAGCAACCTGAGCATTTGAAACAGGAGTTACAGACTAGAGCAACGCTTTGTTATACCTGCAAAATGGCACAGTGATTATATTATCTAAAAAAGTGACTTTATTGCAGATAGAAGATGAAGAAAGAAGCCGAGGCATTTATCGTGGGAAGACAAATTTTTTTAACTCATTGCCAACACATCGTACGCCGTTTACCCAAACATAATTTCACGTGGTTTTTATCTAAATAATTCAGCCGGCATTACTTCTGCCATGACAAAGACAATATTGGGACATAGTTTAAAGGACACTATTACAAGGCGACACCCTAGAGCAGCTGATAAAATAAGGTCCCTTCCTGCAACAGAAAATGCCACCATTGACCTGTGCACGTGTAGGGTCCCAGTCCCGCACGAGGGTCGTCTGTGGGGTGACAATGGCTGATGCTCTCCGGGGCCCGGCAGCAGGAGTTCTGTATCCTGCGCTCATCCCGCATGCAAAACATACAGATATACCGACGTAAACAACCAGCAAAGTCACCAGACTCTTAAATCAGCCTCTGCAGGAAACAACGGTTTGCAGGGCGATGTATTTTAATTTAGTGAATCTTTGTCTTTCACGTTTGACTACATTTCATTATATTAAGAGACCTGAATACGTAGTGTGCAATTTGCATTTAAATTTTCATAGAAAATCCAGACTTCTTTACATCTAAAAATATATAGTGGGATGCATAAAATAGTCTGATTGCCTAAATTACTCTGAGGCTGCACATCTCTTGTTTCAGTCAAATGGGGGAAGATAAACCCCGTCACCGAAGGTGTGCTGGTACACACATAGATGTTCTCAACGTGCGCGGCACACTTCTGCGTTTATAATGAACGTGAAGATGTAACAGTCCCTACAAAGCACCTTCCTCAGCAATTTCTCCTGCTTATTTTACCCTCTGACTTACCTTTCGGCCAGGAATCCAGCCTCCTGCCTGCAGTTCCCTGAGCTGGAGGCGGCTTTCCAAAAAAAAACATCTCTCTTGCAAGTGAGCCTTGCCTTCATTGTGTGCTATTCCTTCGCTAACACCGGTGATGTCCCTCTTGTGAATATTTCGCTACAGTGAGGATTTTCATCTTGGATTTACGGTAAAACCAGGCATAGGTGGGGTCCAAGTGGGAGCATACTCTTGAGCAAACAGAAGGAGCTCTCTGGAACCTGAAGAGAGAACCAAACAAAAGACAAAAAAAAAAGAAAAAAAAGAAAAAAAAGACAAGCACTGTGCAGTGATGGAAATGGATTTGTGCAGTGACTATTCTGTTTTCAGTAGGTTTTGTTTTATGAAGCCTTTATTTATACAATATACGTCAAAATGTTTACAACAAATCTACAGAGCAAACTGAGCCAAAATTGGCTTTCTAATGGCTGGTATTCTACACCTTGAGAAAGTAAAATATCACCCAACAAAACAAACAAGACAACCATTTTATGAAATAGAGCAGAGCAGTTTCCTCTAATGCAGGAATCACGGATTAAATTTGCTGGCTTGCAATACACAGGAGGTCAGAAAAGATGTTTATAATGGCACTTTCTTGCTTAAAAATCTATGAAAACAACTGATTGGTCTGTCAGGTTCAGGCTTTATTCTGCTCTGTTACTTTCCAGCTTGACCTCTTAATCCCATCCATCTCCGAAACCAAGTTAATATCCTCCTAAATTCACTTAAGTTCTCCTTCAGAAGTTCTGAAATCAGTGAGAATTTTTCCATTGGGTGCAGGTTGGACCTAAGGCCTGTTTATTCTAAAAATATATATGGATGGAAACAATCTATATATTCCAAATATACGTTAGTCTTTATGTAAAACACTTCCGTTCGAGTTCCCCACACGGTCCCAGTAAAAGAGATGGATTACATCGCTATTCATCTTTTTTTGTCTTGTAGCACCGACAGTAAGCACAACCAATAGTCAAAACCCAATTAATTTCTTTCTGAAACGCAGCAAATTAAGGAACGCACATAGCATCTAATGCCGTCAACGGAAACCCAACATCAGAGGGACTGAAGGCAGAATTCAGCCTGGTGGGACGAGGTGCTCCACACATCTGCATCTGTCCTTTTATTTTGGCTTTCTTGGCTGTGTTCGTGTCTCCAAAACTAAATTTCACTGGTGTTCTTGGAAAAGGGGAAGACTTTGTTGCCTCTAGGTTAGAAACAGTCAGAAAACACCACTGAGTATCAAAAGTCACGAATTTTAAATCCGAAGGGAAATATTGCCCTACTTGTATTTTAAAATATTTATCTCAATTATTATTTTCAGAAAAAAAACGAAAGCACCAACAAGTACTGTGAGGAGTAGTGTATCTGAAAGCTAATCATTAATGAGTTGTAAGCAGATAACATTAATTGTATATACTCTTTGTGAATTTCTAATTACCTTGTACCATTTTCCCTAATGACAGTAAGCATATTAGGATGCGCCGTACTTTCTAATAATCTGCATTAGTTATTCATGCTATATTTATACTCCTAAACACGTTGAGACATTTTAAGCAATTCAGAATGTCTGCGAAGTCTAACCAACTCACACAAGCCCTGGTTCAGGAAAGCATTTAAGCATTTGTTTTGCCGTTGTCGTGGTTTTGGCCGGATTGGCCGATCAGAACGACAGATGGCCATCCCCCCCCTCTCCTCAGGGAGGAGAGGAAGAGATAAGGACATTTACGAGTTTAGAAAAAGAACTAAACTACTTTAATGAAAATAATAATAAATAAGAAAATAGTAAATAATAATAGAATAATAAAAATAAAAATAGTATAAATATATACAAAGCCGTACCCAGCTCCCGGGATGACGATGGCATCACCAGCAGACACAGGGAAAGTCCCAGACTGGAGTCAGCGACGGACAGGAGCTGAATTCCGGAACTAGAGTCAGGAATGCTCGGATCGGGATCCAAGGCAGACGAACAGACAGGGTCCTCCTCAGACGTCAGCCATTGAAGGAAAAGAGCGAGCCAGAGCCCCCCTTTGACCCCTCAGCTTTTATACCCAGCGTGATGCAGATGGGATGGAATACCCTGTTGGTCAGTGTTGGGTCACCTGCCCCATCCGCTCCTCCCCGCAGGTGTGACCCCTCTACGCTTCTCCGCTTCCCACCCTCTAACGGGGCAAATAACAACGTTAGCTGGCCTTGGCTGTTATAGCAATAAGTCTAAGCAAGAGCCTCTCTGCATACCGTTCCTTGGTATAATCAGGTCTTATCACTCTGAGAGCGAACAGTTTCTGAACAGCGTGCTGTTAATTTCAGACTTTAGTCAGTTAGAAGAGGCCCAGCTAAAAAGTACAACTACAAATCGGAAAATTGTTTCTGTTTTACCTCAAACCAGGACTACAATGCAAAAAAGACCAAAAACCCCCAAATCACTTATCCAGGTATGTAACATCTAGTCAGAATTCCATATTTTAGACTCTGTTAAAAGAAATAACAATAACCACGCCGGCAGAATTTAAGCATACAATAAAGAAAAACACGAACGCTGTTCAGTCACACTGCTTACATCCTGGGCAGCTGTAGTATTGTACTTCCAAAATTAGAACCGCATAAAATGTTTATTTAGCATAAACTCCAGCCTATGACGACTTAGGAATTTTTATTGGTCAACACTAAAAGTGTTTGAGACAATTACGTTCTGAGAGGATGATGGAAGCCCAAATCAGGTTCAACTTCCTGCTCAACAAGAGGTTTCCTTGTAAGGCCCGGATCTTTGGTTTTCGGACATCTAATGCCTGATGAAGTCTGTAGTTTTCCCCCGCCCTCTTCATTCAAGCAAATAAAGGATGGACTAAAAGTACTACCTGCCTGATAAGGAAGTTGAACAGGAATGTGTTGTATGTTATGAATAACCCACATACTCCAGTAATGATGATTATAGCTAGAAATGTGACTTCCGACAGTCTGAGACAGGCACACACTTTGACAAAGGGCTTTCTATGAGACTGGAGATAAAGGACATGTTCATTGCCATGTCCTGGGCATTCATCCTTCTGATTTTCAGTATATCATGATGAGATAGTGCCACATTTAAATACAAGATATAGAAGGCGGCCTTTCTATGGGCTTAATCGCAATTGACCCCAGTAAAATAAACAATACTGCTTTATGAGTACCGAGACATTATCTGCGGTGCGTCATTAGTAACTTGACCGTGAAGTTAGTCAATTAATACTTAATTTGAATGTCTTATTATATAGCACGTAACTGAAACTCGCTGTAGATGTGAAGGATGTGGAACGCAGAGCAGGTATGTGCTGTGCTGGTTCACAGACAACGCGTGTTTTAAGGCCAGCAAATACCTTGCCGGCAGTGCATTCAAGATGCAGCCCCTCTTACCTCTCCTGCGTGTTCTGCTTTGGGACCACCCGCAACTCCGGAGCCGAAAATTGGTCTTCTCTGCACCCAAACATCTACATGGAGCATGTGCACAACTCGGCCCTCTGCATTTCCATATTTCCATTGTTCCACGAAGCCTCACTCCAACAGATTCCTCCTGGACAAACGAGACTCCACGCGCACAGAGCTTCCCCTCTGCTCCGTAAATAGAAGCCACGGCAGGGCAGCACTAACACCCACCTTTGGCAGAAGCTAATGGAAATTCCTCTCTTTTTCCAGCCTGAGCAATCAGTATTCATTGACAGGGCAACAATCCCTCTTGTTTTAAACAACTTAAGCACTTGGTAAGATCATAGTGAAAACCACCAGTGACAGCCAGCATTAGAGAAGGGATCATCTGCTGAACATAACACGTGTCCTGGAGCGGCAAGTCCCTGGAAATACTCCTGATCAGCCTGGGCACGCAAGACTGAATTAATCTATTTGCTCTCACGCCAGTCACACCGTAGCAGAGAGGTTCAGACGACCCTCGGTGGATAAGCAGCACCTCTATCCCCTGTGGTCCTTCTTCTAACCAAGGATCGAAGCGGAAAGAAAACACATACTGCCCCCCATCCTTCCCTCCACCCAGCGGTGATGCTCACGGAGACACCATCCAACTCAGGGCAAATGAACAAGCCTTTCCAAGACAAACAGCTGGCTCACAATTTGGTATTTTAGGACCAGAATCGGAAATCTTGGTTAAATGAATTCACTGTTTCTCTCTACTAGGATTCATTAATTTTGACAGGAAAAAGTGTGTTTTGTAATATTATAAATCATACTTGTTACTCTACCAGTCACGCTCAGCCACTGCACTGAGACAGAAGCAGAGATTGCTAATTATGTGCCACAATAAAGATTATAATGTATGCTATCATTAACTATTCCTTTATGTTTGATGAACTAATAAATAATTTCTTCCTCAGCCATTATAAAATCATTTTGCATAAAGACCCTTGATGCACTCCTGCTAGGGCCTCCACTTACAAGCCCCTCCAGGTAAGTATTTATTATGTATTTTTAATAATCTCTGGAACATGATGTACCTTTCACAACTCAAATACATGTTCACTCTTTTCCTATTGCCACTGACATTATGTGCGAAGGGCTTCAGCTGGCGACTGGTTTACTTGTACTTTGTTGTCAAGCTGAGGGCACTCCTACCACCCAGAGCGAGCGAGCTGGCACTGCTCACCCCCTTCTCTGCCTGTCTCCCAGATGCTTCCCAAGCGGGTTCGATCCCCTCTCTCCTGCCGGGCTGAAGAGATGCTCCAGAGATGTGCAAGTGCACTAACCAGACTGACAGTGGACATCAAGCGCAGAAGATGGTCCACGTTCTTTGTCTTGTTGCAACACCCAAAGGCTAAAACCAGGGGCTACTGGCCCATGGGTGATACACCTCCAAACAGCACGGTGTGAACAGGCAGGGCTGGGCTCGGACATCTCCCTTCCCTGGGCTTCCCTCCTGGTGTCGGAGGAAGCTGCAACTCAGAGCCTGTGAAGTGCTCCCGAGAGCCGGCGTCACTGTTTGCAGGGATTTTGCCTGCAGTTCAAAGACAGACAAAGAGGTTTCCTGTCTCACGACTGAACTTCCCATTCCACTTGCTTTTCTTTTTAAATTGAAACTAATATAACAAATCCCCTGTGAGAGGAACAACAGTATCTGCTTCCATTAAAATGCTTTTTCTCCCTGCAAGAGTGAAGATAGCGCAGCTAAAGCACCAAGGCCGGCATGAAATCAATTCTATCCGCTGTGTACAAGTAAAATGTGAAATATAAATATGAATGTTCTTGTGCTATTATAAACATTGGACTTTTGTATGAGGAGTGTTAGCTTATCTGTATTATTTCTACAAAGCTTTTTGGAGTTATGCATATAACAGCAGACATAACAACTCGTTCCGTTAAAGGAACGGTGTGATGCAGCACAAGTAGAGCAACTTAAACAGCAATATTACAAACGAATTGCACCTGCAGCCTTAAGAGCCACTTTTCTCATTTGTCACACGAGCCGCTTAAGTCCGAGCGTATTTCAGAACTGAAGACTGGTCAGCTAAGCAGAAAACTCTGGATGATGGCAATGATGATCATATTTATTTGCACTTGGGTAACGGGCAAGATCCCTGGTCACGCACCAGGAAACAGGAACGCGAAGCACCGCATAACCTTTTGCTATTTAAATAGGCTTTGTCCCTAGAGCTTACACAATATATGAAACAGCCGAACGGCGGCTCCTTTGTGATTCACTAGCACCATGCACAAGTGTGCTGGTTTAGTAGGCATGGCGCTACGGTTTCTAATGCTGCAGCCACATCATGTCAAACCGCATCTATGCTCCAGAGCAGAAACTGATTTTCAGTTATGAGAGAGTAATTAAGAAAGCTCTGGCTCTGAATGCACTGACTTTAGAGAAGCCTGTCCAATATAACGGGATAAGCATCTACCACTTGTATTTCTAGGAGTTCCACCTGTTACTCGCAGTGCTTTCTCAGGAGGGTTTTTGCTTTTAACTACATGACTTTCATTAGCCCAAACGAGATGCGAGCACTACTTTCATCATTGTCAGCGTATAGCCAAACGTACGGCATTATTTAGCCTGAGAGGAGGAGGGAAGATCCTTGAGGTCGACTCATCATTTTAGCTGGTTTAGCTATAACAAATGCATCGTGGGCTTTATCCAAATCCTACTGAACCCACTGACAGTCAGTCCGTTGACCTCGCTGGATTTTGGATGAGCTTTCACTCAACCCTTCACTGGCAAACGGTCCCACCAAAGTTTCACTCCCTTTTGGCCAGAAGTACCAATTCTCTGAGAATTTGAACCCCGGAATTAAACACCCATAAGTAATAGCGATTCCCAAATGCAAACCAATATGATCGAGGAGATCTGAGAATGCCGCTGTAACAAGAGAGACCGCTGCCATGAACGCGACTCTCAGCGTGCGTTGGGTGGAATGAATGTCCCTGTCTACAATGTCAGCCTGAATCGGGCCATGTTATACGGCCACTGGGTAAAGTAGGAAAGCTCACCATCACAACCCAGTGCCTTGATCACTTCCAAATACGCTACCAGAAAATTTCAGACGGGAAGAAAATAAGTAAAAAGATCAAAAGAGGAAGAGATGGAGGGAAGAGATGGAAAAATCTGCCGAGTTAAGACTGTCTTTTAGCAAAGCAATATTCATACAATAAGCCTCACAAATAAAACCAATTTAACAGCTTTTTTTTTTTTTTTTTTTATAACTGCATTTCAATCCCCACACAGTATTGCTGTGTGCCTATATTTTGCTCCTTCCCTTTCAACAATTTAATGGAGCTCACTCTCGCCTTGGGCTCATGAACCCACGGAGCTTGGAGATACTTTTTATTAGAGATACTTTTTATTAGAGATTCCTTGCCAGGGACCTTTCTTAAGTTTGCAAAGGTCACACGTCCCACTAGCCAGCTTCCTTCATTATGCAGAATGCACACTCAAACCCGTAACTATGAACCAAATGCTAAAGCTGAAAAGTGTATGAAATGTCATGAGCTAACCCATAAATATAGAAAGCACACTATTAGAGGACGGGAATGTGGCCATTAGGGAAGGCAAGTGGAATGATGCTAGAGAACAGACACACTGATGTTATTTTAGCAATATCCCAAAGAAAAATATTTTTGTTACAGCAACTGGTAGCCAAGGAAAAAAAAATCCATACTGGATTACAGAAGAATTCACCAAGACTTAAGAAACAAAGTCCCAAACCCAATAAAATCTCAGAACTTACAGAATGCGCTCCCCTTAATTTTTTTCTGTCTCCACGAGTTTTCTCCCTCCTTTGTGCTGGTGTTGCGTGTTTATCCTCTTTCTGTAGAACAGTATCCGTTGGTGTAACAGAAGTTGTTACAAGAAACTAAAATGTGTAATTGGCATATGACAGATATGAATGTGGACGAGCTTGTGCATATATATATATATGCATGTATGTGTGCATATATATATATACACAGACACAAATACCAAAAGAGGCTGGTATTAGGAGGCAAACGGCTCCTCACCTTTGCACACCAGCTTCCCCAACCATGAGACATGTCCTGACTCATCTCGGAAGCTGCGTTTCAATCCTGACCATTCAGAACCACCGCGTTGCTTATGACATGCTGCAGTATTGACAAGCTATTTGCCTTACACCCAATGGCGATTTATTAAAATAAACATGAAAGTTATACGCTCGAATACCAGCCACATTCGTAGTCAAACTTCAAGTTCTATCCGCGCCCGTCACAAGGACTGCAGGCTTCTTTATTTAGTGTCCTCAGACTTGCTGATTATTTCTCCTTCTCACAAGAAAGCCAGTGACTGAAAGTAAAAAGATGTGCACTTGTGAAGATTAAAATCTCCTTCACAAATTGAGTGTATTAAGCATCTGTGCTACTTGGCAGACTCGTGCATCAATTCTGAAATAAAATAGTGTTAACAGCTCTACAAGATTTTTATCTCTCATAGCTTCCTGCACTCTGGGTGAATCACATGGACAAAAATCGGAGCTAGCCTTTTAGACGGTGAGCTAAACAGCTCTTAAATCAGGCAAGCATGATGCCCGTGCAAGACAATTTACCCTTTTTATGCCATTTTAAGCAACAAAAGCTCTTTTGCTCTTCAGGGAGTGCCTCTGAATCTGGACATTATGTATCTGATCCTAGTTTCTGCTGCACTACTGTAATACATTCGATATTTGTTTACACTGTTTTCATATTTGTGCCATGCTGGCTCATTACCGCATCATGAGCCTGAACTCTGATCCCTGCAGCAGCACTGACATTTATTACAGGGCGAAGTGGAGTAACTCGGGCTGCAAATGAACTCTGCTTCAGGAAACTTCTAACTGTGCGAAAATAACGTGGGGGTTTGGGTTCTCACATTTTATTAGCAACCATCGTTCTTCTTTTACAGCTACATCACCACCAATCTGCCCATTTCTTGTAAGTGCAAATGTAGCTCAAGCCTAATGAACGACCTCAGAGCGATGCACGTATTGCATACACTGTGGTCGTATACAGTGATACGTGCTCAAAGGGAAAACTGAATTTACAACTCATTGCAAACTAAGTCTATTAGTAAGATAACTAAACACAATTGTGCATAAGTGCTTCGCTTCAGGAAAACGGTTTGGGGGTTTTTGTCCCCGCGTGATTGAGTGCTCAGAAAACCTCTTTGCTCCACTTGGCGTTATTCCGTGGATCCTTTTTTCAGCACGTTACAAAATAATTAAAAATTCAAATGCTACTATTCAATTTTCTACTGCTTAAATTAGTCACTTCATATGTAACTCTAAATAAGATAACTACATTCAGAAAGTCAAAGATCATCCAGCCTTATTAGTGGAGCGCTGAAAGAATAAGTAAGTAATTAGAAACAACTTTTTCAACACAAAACCAGATTTGTGTGTCATTTCCCTGTTTTAATGAGTAGGAAAGCGTTATGAACAAATTTGTTCTCAAAAATGGTAAACACTGAGATAAACTAAGCTAGATAAAGCTAAAATCTGTTCAGAGTATAGCTTGTTGAATAGGGCAATAATGGATGTATGCATTATGTCTTTGGAGCAAACTTTCTGCTGCGCAAACAGAGTCTTCCCAGCTGCTCTCAGGCAGCTTCAGAGACGCAGTCAGGGGAGGCATCAGGAGGAGGACAGGACCTCCCCAAGGATGCCAACAGCACGGGGCCACTTTGAGTCCCTGGCACCAAGTCCCTGACCCCTCACATGACAGAAGAGAGAGGAAAAGCCAAGAAAAGTGGAGTTTTCCCTCCCTGATGACTTTTCAAAGGATTTTTTTTATGAAACCATGAGCTTGACTTTCTTTTAATATCACATCATCTCTTCTTTACAAGACCAGATTTGTAAACGCCTTTAACGATGCAAAATAAACGCTGGTAAGAATGGCTGAGGCTCCACTGAAGTCAATGGGGCTCTGCCAATTACCCTAGCGGAGCGGCAGCCTCTCTAAGAGGAAAATGCCACGAAATCAGTAGAGCCTACCAGCTAAGAGTGCTGCTGGGGAAATTACACGAACATCTTGGCTGTGAATTATTAATAAACAATACGCAGTTGAATTATTCACCCAAACAAGCCATGTATACATTAAGAAATGTTTTCTGCAACAAGGTTTAAATAGAATGTTTTGTGATTAAATGGAGTTTAATTAACAGGTACAATTATTTAATAGAAAGCAAGTACTTTCCTATTATTAGACAGTACCTGCAGTAGAACAACTCTATTGCGAACATCCACTACACGTTGAGGAACCACAGAGCCAAATTATTTACAGAAACGCTAATAATTACTGAAGTTACCTGCCTATAGTTATTATGGTAATTTCAAATTCTATTTCTAAATGTTTTTATTCCACTGAAAAATAAAAATAGGATACAATACAATTCGTGACACGGAATAGAGGTATTGGCAATTAAAGTATCCTACAAATAAATTATTGAAAGAGCCTGTTTACTCAGAAAAGTGGCTCAGGTAAACAAAAAATATAAATTTACGTGATTTGAAGCACCACCACATACTGGAAAAGAGTGGCTGCTAGATGGAGAAAGGTTAATAATAATTAACAATGAAACAAATACTTTGTATAAGAGAGTTATTAACTGTAACATATTTCTCTATCTGAATATGTTGCGGCCACTCATTTAAGATTGTCATTTTGTATTAGAACATTTATGTCTTCTGTAAATAGAAATAGTAAGACAACGCTCCGTTATTTCAGTACGGTACCATAACAAACTCCACTATACTACATTCCAGTACTACCCACTGGACAGTCAAGTAGATTTTTTTTTTTTTTTTTTTTCCAAACCATCAAACCATGGAAACAGCTCCTGCTGGTTTATCCTTTCGCTTCATTTTCTTTTTTAAATCAAAGCTGCTGCTTTGCAAGGTGAGGCTGTTGAGAGCATCTGACGCTGGCGGTAAAATTCTCACTGCCTTTGACACCGGCCCGTGACTGCGCCATTAGTGTTGCAGTAACAAGGAGGATCCCACATCCCCATCATGTGAACCAGAATATAAGCAAGGAACACAGCTTCTGGTGTAAAGAATTAGTCACCTAAGCAAATATTTGTTTTACATCTAAATTAATAGTAAGAAAATGAACAAGTTCAATGTGGGCATCTCTTAAAAAGGAAATTTTAATGGATGTCTAGAAGCTACGTGCTACCCAAAGGAGAGGCTCCTCCATTCCCTGCCCAAGAACCCACTCGCACGGCTAGCGTGCCTCCAAACCCACTTTGGTTGCCAGTCTTGCAATCTACGGTTGCTTGAGCTGTGCATCACGTAGTTAATCTCCTATGTCTGTCATTCTCTCAGTCTTCCCAAATATTTGGTGACCCTCAGTTATTTTAGTGTTTGCCTAGTTTCTGGCAATATTGTACTTCCATTTTATTTTATTTTCTGACTCACCATTAGATCTCTTCAGCACTTTATAGCCCTAAGGTTCACTATATATAATATAGAAAATGACCTTTCATTTCAGTCAGTATTCCCCGCTCCATATACCCATCTGCTTCCAGCTGCCTCAGGATTCTCAAACCTGCCTTTCTTATTGCTTGTGTGCCTCTATGATGACTTGTACACACATCTCTATCATTCTTAATAAAATAATCATCATCCTCAGGTTTATAAACTTCCTTCAGCCAAAGCTTTATTTTACTTAACATTAGGTATCGCAATTCCACAGGGAAAAGAAGTTTACTTAGACAGTATGATAGCAGCCTGTTTTCCCATTTATTCTGATGCAAGTAAAAATCAGAGTCAACAAAATATATTTATCCTAGGCTGCACAACATGAGAATTAAAGGAAGAGGTGATACCTTCGCAACGTGAAACATTTTCAAACCAAATTGTTAAACAAGTTGAAGTCATGATCACATCTGACAATGCGGTAAGGCTTAGAGAACTTCAAAATTAGGCTGTTATTCATAGCACTGCTTTTATTCCTGCTGCGTAAATGGCAGGACGTGATTTCTGTGTCTTCAATGAAGTCACGCAGGAGCACGGGCAGCTGTATGTTTTCACCAGGATGGGATTAAATATGCAAGTACAAAATGAAGCAGAACAACAGGAGGGTAGTCCAAATTACTGTCTTAAATCATGGGAATTCATTCAAATACAGTAAAAAAATTTAGATGTAATGATACAGTCCATCCAGTGCCTAGCACAGGCAGCTCCTCCTACGGTGGAACTACATGGGACCGGTCACACAGGCAGCGTCCTGGCACGCCGGGATCAGCGCGCTTCAGCAGGAGCTTAGAAGTGATACGTGTTCACGCGGAGGTGTCATGGTGTGTTTACGCGCCTGTTCCCACAAAACATGCGTTCACCATACCTGCTGCTCAATATACCGAGAAGGAAGGTTTTCTATGAAACTTCTTAGGTGACTATATTGCTAACACGAGCAGTGAAATTCACATATAGCAGCAGCAAAGTAGCTGAATAACATGGGTTTTAGGGTCGCTTTAAGTATATTTGGTGATATGTCTGAATACCAACTCAAATCTTTTCCAGTCCAACCTCTAATCACTGGGATTTCAACTTTTCAAAATTCAATCAAATGCACATATGAGAAAAAAAAAAAAAAAAAAGACCCAAGAAATTAACTTTCTGCAGGCAGACAGAAAGACATCTTCCAACTCCTTTTACCGTGTAATGTGGGAAATACATATAATTAGGTTTTCTTTCTTTTTATCCGTGCCTCTATAAGAGTTACAGCTTTGTGGGATTAAACAAATGACAGGCTTTGTTTAGAGTTTACATTGCTATGAAAGATTTTCTAATGCTACGGAGAAAATGAAGATTAGTACTGCCAGGCTCTACTCCTGTTCCAGACATATTTTGAGCGCACAGGGGAGGAGGGAGCGCTCTAAGGCACCAACAGGAAGGCTTAGCCCCATTTCACACCACTTAATCACAGATTACAAATAGCAGGGGACAACAAATCAACTCTTTTCCCATTCCTAAACATTGTGGGGTTTGTTTCCAAGCGTGTTTTTTCCTTTGGAGGAAACAGCTAATTTAACATGCCTATTAAGACAAAGGGATGAGTTTTATCCTATTTTTAATTGGGTTATATCGAACCTTGATGGAAGGAATGGGTTTGTGGGGTTTTACTATAGAGCAATTAATTTAATTTACCATTTACATTCTGCTTGTTGTTAAATTCACTAAGAATTAATACCTGAACTAATTAATACCTAAACAACCGTATATACATCAGTAAAAAGTCCATGAAGTTAAAGAGTAAATACCAGGGATGTGTACTTCCACTATTCATTCCATTCTTGTAGTATTTGCTAGTTTTCCAAGGCAAGCATTCAGAAACACAACATTAGGACTATACAGGGCTGCAAGCTCCAATGTAGAGCTCCACAGGGCAGGGGACTTGTACTGAATCTTCAGAGTCAGTCCCGCTAACCGTCTACCACCGCCTCTCAGAAAGGTGTAAAACCTCTTAGCGCTTGTTGGAAAACTACTTTTAATCTTCTGCTGATGCTGCACATCCAGATGCATAAAAAGCTGAGCAGCACGCTATGAAAAATAAATCCTACATTTTTTCTACAGACAGAATTAGGTATGAACGCACGCAACGACGTTCAGTTCTTTGAATTCTGAAGCTTCTGGCACTCGCTAAAATGCAGAACTTTGAACAGAAGGTACTTGAACAGTTCTATGCAGAGAGAGAGGTTCAAAGGCTTTGTTACAGGTCAAGGTAAGATTGCTGCCTGACAAAAGACCCATTCGCCAGAAAAAGCGCATGAGAAATGGCTTGTGAGAGATGAATACCTTTCTCCCAGCAGACAATTAACAAAAAGATAATGACTCTTTAAAAAAAGCAATGGTTTGACATTATTATCATTATTTTTAGTGTCACATTGGACTACGTGGAAAAAGAAAAAAAATGCTTATCAAGCCAGATTACTGAACACTTATATTGAATACATGTTCAATTATTAGTAACTAACGAATTATACATCTGAAAAAAGTCCATTGAGACCAAGAATAAACACCTGGAATGTCCTCGTCTGCTATTCATTTTGGATGTATGAAAAATCACCACATTTGAGGCAAACTAACAAGTTGCAGTAACTTTTCTCTACAATTTAAATATTCTAAACACTTTATGGATTTTATGGTGCTGTACTAAAAAATTTTAAAATGTGTGCAACACACTTAGCATTCGGAAAAATCTTTTAAATGCTAACATTTAAGTTTAGTTGTGAAGTCTTTGGAACAGGTACCATATCTTGTGAACGCCAATAACTGAATTTTAGAGCAGAATAAAGAAGGGTTTTGAAAATTAGCAACTTCCTGTTTTAGAAAAGGTTGATATTAAATAATCGCTGCTTTTACTTTTTTGCCATGTACGCCTGCTTGGAATAGCCTGCCTGATTTATTTTTGACCCATACTTGATTTATTGGCGTTATCTATAAATAAAATACTACAGCCACATCTGCTACCAGATATACTGTCACAGAGCTACTATGTAGTAGCGGCACTTCCAAAAACGTTCCCATCTCCCGCAAGCATTATCGGTGTGCCACAGTGAAAGGTTGAAAATACTATTAAATAACGACTCCAGAATAATCATAACAGACAAAACACACCATTTTTGCCTCACAAAAGCATAATTTAATGCGAAACTACTCTCATAACCAAGGTAAGCCATGCTGCTTTGTTTCAGGTCATTTTTCCTTTTCACAAAGGCTACTCCTCTCCTGTTCCCTTCTCGTAGCTTTGTCTCGCTCAGGCAGAGTTGTGCTGAATGCTTGGTTTGACGCCAAGCAGTCCAATTTCATGGCACTCTTCCTGGCATCCAACTTCCATCTGACTGTTTTCCCGGGCAGCAACATGTCAGGTTATTAGATTACATATGATTATATCGCTGGCAGATGTGGTTAACTCCAGCGCTCTGGCTATTTACCCCTTTGCTTCATATGGTTTGCTACAATCACAGCCAAAAGCTCACACAATAAAAATACATCAGTGGAACTTATCTACCGGGCAATTCAAACTACCAGCTTAGCGCACCGGGCTCTAACAGCCTTTTGCTTTGACGGTTTTCCCACCTTCAGGAGCACGGCCACGGTAAGGAAAAATAGACAGCGACTTCCTCCGGCCTGGGCGCTGCTGTCTGTCCTGTCTTTTTATTCCTCTGGAAAAGAAAAAATAAGATGCCCTTCTAAGCAAATGATGGTGCATGCCATTAAATCTAATTATCTTCATTTCTCATATATATACACACACACAAACTTAATTCCCCCCCCCCCAGTATCTAACCAAACTCCCTTTAAGAGCCAGAGGAAATTTTCCTATTGATTTCAAAGTGAGTTTTAAAAAGCCTAAAAGTAGCAATTAGACTGAATCTTCTGCTTTCCTAATATGAATTGTCTGCTTCTCTTGCAGACCTTTCAGCTAATAAGCAAAAAGCATACAAGTTTTTTCCCTTATATGCATTTCTATTATACAAATATTTGTAATCTTAACCTTCGGAAATCTGTTAAAAGAAAATGTATTTTACTAACCGTAATTAGCAAACGCACAACAGCAATGTGACGTTATACCGCAGAGAAAACAGCCGCCTCACATTTTGTAGCATGAATTATTATGTTCCTTCACACTGCTGTATTTTAAGATTAAGGTATAAAATATTATTTCCTGCAGAAATAAAACTACAGATAAGGAGTAAGTATTTAAAGAAATAGAAGGGTGCAAACATCACGTTCATTTTCATTTGAATGAGGATAATTCCTACTTGTTTAAAGAAAATGATATAAATGTCACTCCACTGGGAAATGATTTCTGATCTCTGGTATAATCTAACTATAAGTCTTAATCAAGAAGGATTATTACTGCAAATGGAATGGGCTGGGGTTTGCGATATATCCAACCTTCAATGTTTAATGCCATGTCTAAAAATATGATTAGACTTGAAAGCATAAAAACCTCATAAGCCACCTCTCTTTTGGTGTCTCCATTTTTCACAATATGCACAAACCTGAACAGAGACAATTTTGTAATCAAGACTGATCCTGTCTTGTAAATGCCATATTGATCAGCCCAGTGAAGGGATGCTAAGCGGCGCGTTTCCAAGTACATGTGATGTATTATATTTTAACAAACAGCGGTGGGAATAAAGCTAAACATGGGGTCACTTCAAACTAGATCCTACGATAACTCACAATAATGAATGGCCTTACTATGATAATAATAGGATGAAATACCTTTAAGAATATGTTGCAGATGAGCATCTTTCTGGACGTGGGCTCGAAGTGCTGATTAATCATTAATATTCCAAGACTCACAAAATCCCAGAGATATTTTCTTGCTATCGCAGCAGGAAATCTGCAACTTGGAAAAAGTTTAGATGTTGAAAACTAACCTTCACAGGCGGCTTCTCCCCCTGGGCAGAGCGAGGGGTGGCCGGAGATGGGAGGGCTGCAGGGGAGGCTGTGGAGCACCCGCTCCTCGTGGCGGGGGGTCCAGACGGGCCACGTAGCCAGTGTGAGTCAACCATGAAAGTGGGCATCGCTAAGCTTTGAAATTAAAAATACTGAAGAGGATGAATTTTTGCCCAAATTCATTAATCACCATTTAAAGATTTTTCTTTTCTAGCTACAATTTGCCTTCCTTTTTTTTTTTTTTTTTTAAAACTTGTTTTAAATTTTCAGTGTAAATTTTAACTCTGCTTGTTCTAGGAATATCGCCCGAAACAGTTAATGGGCAGCTTATCAGGATTTTATATAAACTAGTCAAATAATATTTTTCTGTGCAAAGAATTGCTCTATCTAGAACTTTGTTGCGGCTCTTAAAATCTACACACCAGGTCTATAACTGTGGGCTTTTAAAACTCACTTATCAGCTCATCAAAAAAAAGAGGTATTTGCCTATATTAAATTGTGATAAAATTGTATGCGGTACTTAATCATTCAGATTAAAGTATAAAAATTACGTGTTCATAGTTCACTCTTTATGAACAATAGCATTTGTTTTCAAATTTCTGTTCTTAACTACTCAGAGACCTTAGAAAACCTGAGACTATTCTGACGTAATTTTTGAATGTTCCAGAATTAGACATTAAGTTCTAGCTAACCAACAATGCTAAAGCCCAACCGATGAATTATGACAGGAGAACCATGCCACTTTCACTAATTGAGCAATGTACTATAAATGTGATTTAGAAAGCCCTCGTTAGAATCCGCAAAATCTAGCATGAAAAAACAGTAGAGCTTTTAGCAACTTAAGCCACAGGCTTGTGAGTGATATTGGTGCTCAATATCAGATTAGCCCATATGATGCCACCAATGTCCGCACTCTGGCCGTTGTGGGCTCATGGGGAGAGACACTGGGTGTGATGGATGTAGGTAGAGAAGGAGAAGACACAGCAACAGCATTAAAACAACAAATAGTTGCCCTGGTCACGGGCTGCTTCTTGCCTTACCTCTCAGAACAACCTGAGCCATCCTGAATCTCTGTGCCAAGGTGTTTTACAGTTGCTTATCCCCTCTCCTCTAGCTGACCCTTTGCCTCAGGGCAAACCAAGCAAGCGCACAACCAACTCGACTGCTTGCAAAGGCTGGATGAAGCTTCTAACAGTAACTGAGGGTTACAGACAAGGCAGCAACAACTGTCCACTTATTCAGTAACTATATAATTTTACGTAACTGATTTAAACTTTGACGAAAAACAGAGCATGAAATATAGACTATCTCAGAAATACCTTCTGTACCTCCACCTCCTTCCAGTAGAAACTGCAGAATGGAGAAGCGGCTGTAAAAACTAACCTTCTTGCAGGGAGCTTTGACACAGCACCCACATGGCGTGGTCTGGAAGAGTCGGTGGCCACGGCCAAGGCCCCAGCTCCACAACCATTTCTAGATTTCACCACTGGGATACAAGCGAGAGCGATCACGTGAAATCTCTCGCGACGCTGATGCCCAGTAGAGTCAGTGGTCACCATGGGTTGCAGCACCACTAAACGTCCTGAGCAGAGATGCTGTGGCTTAGAGACCTGTGGGCGTTGGGTCAGGGTATCTTTCACCTCCCCCCCCGCCTTTTTCCTCCTTAACTACATCCTTCCAAGCAGATGGGATCTCACCAGGATAACTGACCACCAGGCAATTCCGGTAGCATCAGCTACAGAACAGCTTTAGCACTGGGGTATGAAGGTAGCATTAGTAATCTATTTAGCATTCACCCTATTTCAAACTGGTATTTAATATTCAGCTTACTTTTTTGTTTTCTTCCCCCACCCCACCTGCAGCTACTCAAATACAATACATACAATTTACCAAACTCTGGGATCTACCTGTTAGCAGACAACTAAAATGCGAGTTACACATTCAGCAGGAATTGAGATAATTCAAAGCAACGAGAGACAACTCAACTTTCAGCACTTTCAAGTTCAGGATCAGTCTGGGAAGGGAGGCTCTTCCAGCTCATAGCTTACTTCTGATTTTAAAACACTGAACCATCAAACTCAAATTTAACTCCAACAACAAAATAACGAGCGGGGCTGTGGGACAGAGTGCTCCGAAATGTAACTCCAAAGCAGCAGTAGCTTTGTAGATGGGATAAAATGAAATTGAGTCCACGGCTGAGTGCATACCGTTGTGCCATGCCTCACAAAACAAAATCACGGGCACGCTTTTTGTTGGACTAAAAAGAGAGAAGAAAGAGCCCTTTTTCCTCCCAATTAAATTATTTCCAGAAAATATTTCCTTGCTGACAAAGTGCGTGTCCTTCTAAAGAGAGGAAAAAATGCGTGCCGGTAGCAAATGAGAATCTATACAGAATTTCTGATACATAACAAATTCTCTTAACCTGGAGCAAGATAGATTTATAATAGACAATCAGCATATTCATAAAGAAGGAACTGGTGTACTTTTAAGATAACCTTAAATGTCAACAAATTACATAGCAGAAATGCTGTATGTTAAAATAAAAAGTCCTAGTGAAAGTCTCTTTTGTGGAACTGATATTAATTGGGAGTACTTTTTCTTCCTCTTAATTATGACATGGACTTTGGAAATGCAGCTGTTGAACATTTGCCTAATCCTTATAACTCCACAGTAATTCTTGACAAACTTTCTATCACCCTTGCTCTAGAGGGCTTTAAACTAATGCCTTAATTACAGGACTATCCGGTTAATAGGATGAGCCCAGAGTGCATCAATACCAACAAAATCAGCATGGTGTGGGAACAGACCCATTAATATGAAAAACAAGAATCAATCTATCTGTGTGACACATTAGTCTTGTGCCCACCGAAAATGAAAATATGTGACTAAATTAAAGATTAGGTCAGGAGAGTCAGAGAGCCCTGACAAATCTTCGAACGTTAACTCTTGCTATAAAAGCAGCTGTCACGCTTGACAGCCATTTAACCAGGCAGAAATTCCCCAATAAATCGGTACCCACACTGCGTGCTGCTCGACCTCTCCGACAGCTAATGGCTGACCTTCGAAGCATGTCGCAAATTACCAGGAATATTCAACAGTCATTTTTATGATGCTGTTACTGACAGACTTTCTCCAATAAAGATTTATGTCCTATACACAAGAAACTGTGTAAAGTTCACCTGTAAAAAAGTTGAAGTGCCTCAAGGAGTACAGCTCTTTAGCAACCAATAACATCCCACCTTCTGCTGATGTTGTTCCGCACGAGACTCTCATCAAAAGTGCAATACGGTTGAGTAATTATAAAAGAGGACTTTCTTTTGTACTAACATACCCATTTTAATTAGAGGTCATAACCCACTTTTCGCCGTATTCATGCCTTACATTTTTTTGCCACCAATATTAATTATTTCATTACAAAAACAGCAGCACAAGCTTTGAAGGCAACAAGGTATAGATTCAAAGGTGGAACGTGGGGCAGGACCCACAAATCATGAAAAACTGAGTAAACTAAACTGTAAAAATTGTGGCATCCAGTACACATCACTTGTTAGACCTTAAAGCGTATTTTTAAATTGCTTCATGATTGAAAAAATGCTGCCTAATTAATCAGAAACACATCAAGCTAAGACTCACTAGCGAAGTCAGAGAGAGAAATTGCTGCTATTATTAGGAAATCAGCATATTATTTCCTGGAGTTCATTCGGTCACGAGATGCTTGGCCATCCCCTTGCTCGCAATATGAAAAACAGTGACATACTACAGAAAAAGAAATTAAGAAAACACAATACAGAGACGCGATGGACGTGGCTTTTACCTTTGACTGTTAACTGAAATCGGAAGGAGCCCTTAGGCGGGAGAACTGCAGAGGACAGAAACGATCGTCCCTTCGGTCTCTAAGCAGTGGCAGAAGGGGAGAGAAGTAAAAGGGAGCATCTGGCCTTCATTTTAGCGGCCAGCCCAGCCCAAACCGCGACAGAGATGTATGAACAAACAATACTGGTCCTAAATCATAGTTTTCATAGGTACGTCTCCCTTCAGGTTCATGGAAGGCCCAATAAGGAGCTTTTTCACACAGCATTGCTGCCTCTGCAGCAAAAAATGATATGTTCACACGAGCAAGGAACAAGCGGAGCTCCCTTAGGATACACTTGGCACTATTCAATGGAGAATTATGGATCAACCACGCATACAATGCTACATAAAATTCTACACCTCATCATTAATTCCCTGAACTGCAGATGAGCCAAACATGAAACTTCACATCGTTTGTGTACAGAAAGTTTGTTAAAAAGTCGTTTTTCTATCCTTAGCTGTTACTCGGAAGAAACTTCCAGTGATGGGAACCCCCAAGCTGCCCCGCGCTGCAGCCGTGTTTTACAGATCAGCCACCCAGTTGATTTAGTGCACTCAAGTGCAAACAAACAAGCAGAATCCTGGTTTTGCAGATTTAAGTCTTTGAGTAATGCCTACGGCTTGCTGAAAATCCTTTTTTATTGAAAATTGAATATGTCAGCTCAGTCATCACTTTAATTTGTTTTAAAAGATTTATTAGAGTTTGATGGTTTTTCTCTCGCTTGATTTTCATGTATTTTCCTGATGAAATTAAAATCATTGGAGCTTCCACTAGAGTAGAACTTCATCAATGTGTCAGTAGAAGCATGATTTTAACAAAACACTTTGGGAAAGTTTCTTACCGAAACATTTTTTAAACTTTGTAGGAGACACAAAGAATTCACGGGTATAAGAGAGATGGAAAGTACAACACTCACAACCCAGCGGAGCTGATCTTTAGTATTTCTTATTTACTAGAGTACTCTTCTGAGTTTGTCTGCTTTGCCTTAATACCACAGAAACACAGCTCTCTCCTCTGTTTCTTACGCACATACAGGCACTCGTCCAAAATCTTTATATTAACAACTTCTTTGATAGCATTCGAGATAATATTTTAATACTCACTATAAGCCTGAAGCATTCAGACACCCAGACTAATCTCGCAATTTATCATTCACAATGCCATTAAAAGGCAGAAGGTGAATTCAAAACAGTTTTCAACTTCGCCATTCCCTAGAGACTGGGAAGCTCCTTCCAGCTACCCGGCTGCTGCAGCCACAACACAATGCTGAACACAATCTGTGCCGGTCACAGCACGCAGGCGGGTCTGCACAGGTCTGTCGCTGGGGCCTGGAGGACATGGCCCTGGTGCCACCAAGCTGGGGGCACCAGCACCAGCGGAACTGATGGGAGACCGAGAGGGATATTCGGCTCCCTGTACTACTCTTGCATTTTGCGTAGCTCAGTGTAAGACCCTCCATTCCAGCTTGTTTATGAGTCATTGCAACGTGTCCTTTATCTCTCAAAAGCACCCACCATCATCATGGCACACCGTAGCCATAACGTAGATCTCTACAATGCAGCTCTCATCACCCAGCACAGCGGAGAATTAGCAAAGTCCACTGGAATAGCACAGGCAGCATCAATAACGTCAATCAAGCCTAAAAGACAATAGAGAAATACTGCTTTCTGCTGACAGACCCTGAGGATTTGCATGTGGGACAATAATTAGACAAACAGGGTTCCGTTAATTACCCCACTGAATTTTGGGAATCTTATAGACTACAAATCATCCTCCACAGGCCAGCAAGCAACACAACATGCATCTAGTGTACCTTTACTGTGGTCCTCAACCCCCTCCGTTGAGTCTGTACCCAACAGGTGACTGGTCTCCGGTGACTGCAGGTTATCAGCAGTGGCCAGCTGCAGATGGCAGAGAAAGCCCCGCGCTTCTGACGGTGAGGAAATTCATACGGGGGTGCTGATGTTGCAGTTTTACAATAAAATCCATTTGTTTGTTCCCTTGATACTCTTTACGCTGACACCCCAAAGGTATTTTTTGCCATCCTTGCAGTTATCTGCCATCTCTGCAGAGAACTGAATCTCTTTCCTGGACTCTGGAGCAGCATCGTACCAAATGAGGCTGATCCAAGAGAAGCCCTTTCAAAATTAAGTAGTTAATATGATCTTTTGCTTTCACAGCTCCCTTCCAGCGCAACCGCAAACAGGCTAGCACCTTGTGGGGCTGCTACCACTGCTTTTAACTATGGTTGCTGATAACAAAAATGGCAAAGGACGAGAGGAGAAGGTTCACGCTGTGCATCCCAAAGCAGTGGCAAACGCATCAAGAAAATGCGCCAGAGCGCCCAACGGCTCAGGAAACGCAGTTCCAGATTTGCACATATGTCACCAGTGTAATACATATGGCAAGAGTGGCACAGAGGCACAGGACAGACATACATACAGACATTAAAGGGGAGAAGTCTCTGCAAAGCCGGAGCGTTGTGTACGCATTGGCTTCATGGCCACAATCGGACTGTGTCAGGTAAAGGGTATTCCAGCTCGAAACAAACGCACTTTCCCTGCCTCGCCGCAGGTCAGCCCTCATCCTGACAATAAATAGCCCTTGAATATATTTTTCATTGGGATCAAAAACCTGTTATGTTTGGTCCTTATATTTATAGGTAAAAAAAGTGCCTTAAAATATAGTTTCCAAGAATCTAAATGGGTATCAGCTAAAAATATATAAATTAAAGGTATTGTAATAATAATAAAAATCAAAGCTTAAAATCTTATTTCATGCAGCTTGAAGTGAAATATACCCTATTTATACATGTTTCAAAGTGTTATACTTTCCTTTGGTACTCAACTGTAATAAGATATAACTTCATGCGCTCTCTAGGTATTAAGGGAAATATAGTATGTACCTGCCTAGGAATTCCACTTTGATTTAGAAAATTGTCTGCCTCCCACAAATTATGTTCTGCCAGCAGAAATGCTTAAAAATAAATCTAAAATACCCTACTAGCCAGTTAAAATTACTTAAAATGAACACTTGGGGTGAGCTGTATGATAGACATATGAAAAGACTGCGAGTGAGCCACATCCAACATGGAAATGAAACACTATTACCAAAATGCAAATGCTGTCAGGGCCGCGTTCCCAAGCTCCCCCGTGAAGATTCAGCCTAAATGAGTATTCGGCAAGACAGCAAAAGAAACCGAATGCTAAGAAATACAAAGTCTGAAGTACCCAGATCCCTTATGAGTTTTAACATTAATTGTAGCAGCTCAGGAAAATGATGGGCACCGTTTTCAGCAGCTAAGAGCAGACCAGACCCCTCTTCAACATGTAGTGTCAGCTGAAACAGCAAACAAAACATTAGGAGACATAAGCGGGATGAAGGATAATATAGAAAAGATTATAATGTCATTATATAAATCCCCGATTCACTCTTGCCATCTAAAACGTGGTGCTCAGTACCAATCATCATCTCAGACAGCATCCTACTGGACTAAATGGCTGTCGGAAAGAGGCAGTAAGAATCATTAGTTAAATGGAAAACTTTTCTAGTGAAGTAAAATTGTTTACTTTAGAGAGAAGGCAAACACAAGCAGACATAATTAAAATACACAGATTTATTAACAACAGAGGGATGGTGGAATCCTGTTCTCCGAGTCCCATGATGTAAGAATTTGGGGAAAACGTGTGAAATTGAAAGGTTACAAACCAGGAAAAAAGTGCTTCTTCCAATACAAGACTTAATTAGACAAATGAAATCCTCACCACAAGGATATCACTGAGGCCGAGAACTTAGTCAGATGCTAAGAAGAACTGTTGTGTTTGTGTTGTTTTTTTTGTTTTGTTTTTTTACAGATAATGAGGGTAGCCAAAGTTACAATATTAATTTAGAAAAAGGAATTCAGATATTAGAATTAACTAATTTCTAACCAGTTAGGATCAGATATTTTCTAGAGCGCAAGTTATTTTGTCTTGCTGAATACCTGCAATTGCTTGAAAGGAACTCAGTTGCTTTCTTCATGTCAAGTCAAGACAGAGGACACAGTTTGAAACCAATCACTGGATGGGCTGAAGCTCAAATCAATCCTCTTTGGCAACACTTACCCTTCAACAGGTCTTCACTTCTGTTTAGTGATTTGGGAGCTTCTGGTTCTATTTCAGATTCAATATTTAGTGCTGTTACTTTCTGAAGAAATCTGGGTGCATCAGAAATACACACCTACTCGTCCGCGGCTACCCCAAGGTGAGTTGTGGTGAGAATTAGTGCCAGTGGTAGCAGCAGCTGTAGGAGAAACAATTTTTAGTCCAAAACACCCATAAAACAATGCTGGGAACCCAACTGCCAAAATTTAAACCAGGGGTCCTGGAAAGGAAGAAAGAGAGAGCAGGGTCAAAAGGTCTACGGAGCAAAATGACCCAGACGGGCAGAGAGTGCAGCCACCGCCGTGAGGGCTAAGGTGGAAAGGGGAATAGGAGCAGTCATTGGGACTACAGAGCTTTAAAAGGCCTTTACACCCCTTTGGTTATCCTATGGACACTACAGGTTTTGGCTATTTCTCTTTCCAAAGGGGATTTCATTGATCTTAAACATATCCCAAACATTCATGGAAAAAACCCTTACCAGGCTGTCTCTAAGCTGTACCCAAAAGCTAACACTAGCCCTGCATCTCTCCATCGCAGGCGCTGTCATAGCAAGATGCAGTAACACGCTTATATCTTTAACTCTTGTCTTCTTCCCTTTCCAGTTCATTCATTCATTCTTCTGTGCATCTCCGCAGTCTTCATGTCATCTGTGCCACGGCTGTCCTCTGCCTCTACACTGGGGGTTCAGGTATCACAGTCTCATTCAAGAGAACTGAAAGGTGCTAATTCCTACAGCTACAATCCTGTCAATTTTTTAACGGTTTGCAAGTATTTGATATATAAAAATACATTCCTAACTACAAACTTGGCAAGTAACCATACGAATAATATATCTGATGTAAACTATGATCACTTGACAGTAAGGAAAAAAATAAGAAAAAAATACAAAGATATTTTCTCGGTTCTTAGTTGGATCAATGTGAAGGATTGATTCATTTTGAAACTTCTCTCATCGGTTACCGATGCGGTAGATGCAATGTTTCAAGTGAACAGTCTGGACTTCCACTTCACATGGAAAAATGACTTTTTTTTTTTTTTCTTTTTAACCCTTCTCATGATACTGCACATTTTTAATTCCATTTCTGGCTGGATATGAAAAGTGGCAAGTTGTCTTGTTTCGAGCTTGCTTGGTGGACAAAAGGATGAGCGCAGCCAAATTCAAATGTGCCGTCTGGGGTTTTGCCAGATGACAATGAACTTTACATTGTGTTTAACAGAGCTCTCAAATTGATTACCAAGCAACCCGCAAAAGGTAAAGTGATGTAGTTGGGACTGACCTAAATAGTGAAGAAAATACTGTCAGCGTTGATAAATTCTTCAGACAACGGTATAATATGAAAAGACTCACATTTTAGTAACGATGTGGATTTCCAATCCAGTGTATGATGTGATAGAGCCACAATAAATAATTCGTAGCTGCTTTTCCTGTTTGTGCCCTGCACTGAGTAATTGCTGAAATAGCAGTTAAAGTGTGAACGTATTTTATTTTAATTTAGTTTACTGTACAAGACTACTACCATCCTGCCAAAACTGTAGTTTCTCTATTCCTATTTTCAGTCCTAAAGAGTAAGACACAATAGCGGCTCTGGAGAAGACAAACACATAGATCATAGTTTCTGGATTCCCACCTAAGACAGCCAAAATCTGATAAGCAATGTACAGCTAGGATTTGGAAGTTGGAGAAAATCTTGAATTTCAGAGGTAAAATAACTTACAGAAAGCTTGTCTATTTTTTTTTTTTTTTTTTTTTTTTTTTTTTACACATTCAGGAGTTTTCTAGGTCCTTTGTCCTGTCCACTGGATCAGCATTGTATAACGGTAATAATTCAGAAGCCTACCTAAAGTGCTATTATTAAATAAAAATCGCAAAAAGACAATTGATGCTTTTCTTTTCCTACTAAGGAATATTCTTCTCTTTTTCTTTTCTCTTTTTCTAGACGCAAACCTAGCTATTCATCTCAGCTCGTAGAACATATTTCCATATGCGGGACCTCTGTCACAGCAATAGTTTATTCCTAATGCTCTCAACCTTCCTAATTCTCTCTCATTCAACAACATATTCCCAATGCTTTTTAACAAAGAATAAACCCATATGAAGGTATCTCACACACTCGTTTCCAATAGAAAAAAAAAAGGGGGGGGGGAATTTAATACTAATCATTATTAATATGATCTTTCCATTATCCTAAATTGAGGCTTATTCCAGATAATCTGAAAGAGGGTTAAATTAAAGCTGCTTGAGTTGGCTGGGGAGCTGCTGCAGTCTCACCCCAGCAGATCTCTAACCCACCTTTTGCATCCCTCCTGGGGAACGCTTCCATTAACACGGTGATTAATGCCACCTGGGCAGCATCCTCTCCCCTTGATCATGCTGGTACAGTGACAGTAATACGACTAAAGAATATATCATAGTAGTACAGCCTTGTTATTCTAGCTGTCAAGAAATCTGCTTTGAGGACACACTGACCACTTAAAAGTTAGTAATAGAATAAGCAACTTCCATAATAACTAATTAGCATCCTTTGCAGAACTCTGTTCCTATTTTAAGTTGCCAAATGCTCATTTCCATTTTGTGCAATTACACACCTACTTATGTGTTACATAAAATTAAACCAATGGCTTTATGGTTTAAACGCTGTTGAGGTTGCTACTGCATCCTGAATATGAAAGCTGGGATTTGTAAGGTGCGGCATGGTTTGGAGCTGGGAGCTCAGAGCAATGGTGTAAAATAACTTGGGAGCTACTCCTCACCACTAATACTCTCCATAAGCAGCCAGATATGTTTGTTCTGAGATTTTTAAAAAGTCATCTATCTTTCTCAGCAGCTTTTACATAGTATTTTTTCCTTAGTTGACATAAAATCACGCGGATGCCTGTCTTTTATCTGCCAATCTTTCTCAGGCATGTCAAGACACACCTATCATTTTTATCTTCTTATTTTTTGTACGCAGCTCTTATATGAACCTTCATTTGATTATATCACTCTAATAAACAGCATTATTATAATTGCATAATTCCTCATGTTATTCTGATAAATTAAGCTGTATCTCGTAAGTATAATAGTTTTAGAAATAAATATTCTGATTGTTTACAGACAAGAACCTCAGGCTTGGTTATTCCAATAAATAATATATTTCCAAATATTTCTAATAAACTGCGCTCCCAGCTCTCCTGAAACATATTACCCGTGTTGCCATCTAAATATACATAAAATATTAATCCAAATATCCAAACACATACATCTCAGCCCCCTCAGAAATGAGTTGGACACTTTTGCAGGCATCTGTAAAACTCACAGTAGAGCTCACAAAAACGTATACATGAGTGTTAGCACTAGACTTCAAAATGCGAGTGACTTATTTGACTTCCACCAGGAAGGCTGAGTTCAAAAACAGTCCTGAGTGACAGAGAATAGCTCCTGGGTCAGCTTCCTACTCGATGCAATCCATATTTGTGTGAAATCCCACCCCACGCAGCTCTAGGAAAGCTGTGTCTCCAAGAACACGGTCTTTGCTTCTGAGCCTTTCCGTAGAATTTAGTATGGATCTGCATCGAAATCCTACAGGCAGACTGCCTTTTGTGCACCCTTCCACACATGAAATTAGGCAAAGATTTCCTGGAACATAATTTATGGAATGTAGTCTTCTATGAGATATGCAAATCTGAAGATGAAAGAGCAAATGCAATTTCATTTTCCATTCCTTTTTAAACGTTACCAAAACCTGAAGCAAAAATCCAGCAAGAATTCCTACAACAGAAAATACCACGAGTCTCGATGTTACGACCTTTCTGAGAAAACTGAACCCGGGGAGGAAGTGGTGCACCAGAAGAGGCACTGACTTCAGAGGATGAAAAATGGAAAGTCCCTGTCATCTTCAGACCTGAGAAAACGTTGTATTTTTTAGTTTGGGGCATAAACTATACATTCCTCACATTTAAAAAAAAAAAAAAAAAAGTTTAGAATCAAACCAAGATAGAACTGAAAAGGAAAAAGGATCCCAACCGTTGCATTTTGAAATTGTTTCCTTGGAATCACAAACGACGGCTCAGTCCCTGATCTGGTTCCCATTTCGTGCATGGCACTTTTGTCCCCCTGACCAGGAACAGGAGCAAGCTTCGCTAGAAATAAAGGGTTGGAAGTTTTTATTGTAGATTAACTACGCTGCACATAGACACATATGAAGGAATTAGCAATCAGGAAAAAAAAGATAAATAGATGTCCCATTGGTAAGCAGCCCTGACGAACTGCAGAGCTGAGCTGCTGGAGAGCTGCTGGGACACGGTGGTGGGGACCGAGGGGAGGTTTCACCATCCCCACTCTCAGGGATGAATAGCCATTTCCATCCCAGCTGTTACTTTGCATACTCTCCGGGCATGAAGATTAAGGGAGCATGGCAGTTCTCCAGATAAACTTTCTGGGAAAATTAAGGGCTGCTTTCATCAATATTTGATTTATTTATTTTTCCTCACATTTTAGCTTGGACTCAGTTCTGCTAATTTTGCTATATACACTCACAGGCCTTGATTTAAGCAGCGCGCGCCACATGTACAGATGCCAAAAGAGAAGAAAATCCTTTTCAATCCTCAAATGACAAAAACCAGTGGTGCAGGACACCACTAAACACTAGCAGTTGTTTTTTTGGCTCTAGTTCCTCAAAAGGGATCCAAAATGCAAACGTGAATTAGGAACAAAATTCTGAAACTCAGGCACCGCCCTTGTAAACACCAAAAGACACGGAGAAGACTTCAACTACCACCAAAGGGGTTTGGTTTTCTTTTTTTTTTTTTCTCCTATGATCCCCCTCAAAATTAAGGCTATTCTTTCAACAAAATGTCAGTTGTAAACACTAAATCTATTGCATGAGTGATGGTTTGTTCATCGTAAAGATTGCTCGAGAACAGCACAAAATGACCCTTGTGACGCTGGCAAAGTCAGTGTCAGCTTGAATTACAAGTTACATAAATCTAATTTACACAAGTTATATCCCCTAAAAGCTGATCCGACTTGTGCACTAAATTATTTGGCAAGGTTTCTGTTTGCAAATTAGTCTGGTTGATTCGATGCCTTTTTTTTTTGCCCACTCTGCCATTTTCTCCCATGGTTCAACCTTTCTCAGTCTGTGCTTCCAGGAAGCGGCAGTGACCAGGAGGAACCTCATCCTGCTTTTCCTCCCAGTTGAACGTCTCGTGAGAGTTCTCCATGTGTTTTCCTTGGCTGGAGAACGCAGGATGAGGGCTCCATAGGGACTGAAAGAAAACATCTAGAATAATACTGAGTGGGTTAAATGGGTTAAGTAACCAATCTAACACTCCACGTGCAATCGTTTCCAGAAAACGGGATTGGATTTTAGAAGAAACCCCCCCCACGCACATTAAACTACTGCTTAAATCTATTCCGATATGTATTTAACTACAAGAGGGCAGGTGTTTTAGCATAGCATCTGAACATTAACTCGGCCTAAATACCTATAATATTGGCATTTTACTCAGCAATTAACATAATTTACACTATGGAGCTTATTTTCTTCCCAAAAATCAATTCCTCTGCTCCGTATATGTTCCTGAGGAAAAAAGATCAAATCTATTTCCGAAGACTTTTATGGAGCAAAATCATTTAGCTGCTGGATGGGCTTAGCTGCCCTGCTGTGAGGTCAAATCTTAGAGGCAGATAACGTGCTGATGACTTCATAGTTTCTTTCCTTAAGCACTATTCTTCACAGGCCCTTATTTTACCATAAAAAGGACATTTAATTCAACTACTCCGAATCACTGCCTCTAGGTGCGCAAGTTTTCTTTTACAAAAAAAATTACATGTACAATTTACAATTATATAACGTGCAAAATAAGAAAGTCTGGAAAGTTAATACATTCTAAAACATATACAGAGAAAGAAAAGAAAACAAAGGGCAATCTATTGGGAACTTTACCCCCACGTCATGGGTCTGTAAACCTCAATCACACTGCTCAGGCTTCTCCTCTCCAAAGAGGCATCGCAGCCTCTCCAGTTTCCCCTGCTAAACCTGCTGCTCCACTCCTTGATCATTTTACTTACCGTCCTTGGTAACTTCTCTAGCTTCACCATGTCCTTCCCAAGATGCAGGAATAAAACCAGCATCCCCTGCTCAAGCTGCAGGCATAGCAAGGGTTTATTTAGCGAAAAATTACGTTCTCTGCCTTGTTCTGACTTCTTCTGTTTTAGTTTCACGTAAAGGTCAAGTTTTATGTAACACATCTAGGATGTAGTGGAATTTTGTAGCAGATTCCTGTTTTCTCTATGAGTTTCTTATACCCCACCAAAATGAATCTACAGATATATTACAAAATAATGTGCCATTTAGCCTGGAAAGACAGTGACGGCAGCTGTAGATTTACCTGGTCAGTTATAATCTTTTTCTACTGACGGAGCATTAACAAGGAGAAGACGCTGCATAAGTAGAGAAATGACTGGAGGTGTGCAAGTGGTGTCCATCTCCATCTCATGATGGAGATCATCACTCCTTGATTAGCAGTTGCAAAAAACTGCAAGAGAAGGCTGTTTCCTTCCTAAGCAGACTCCTCAGAGCGTCTGAGTTTCCATGAAGGTCCCAAGCAAGGACTAAAGGCCACTGGCCAACGCTTGCTCCAGAGGCAGCTGGGCACCATGGAGAGCCAGTGGTAGGACTTGGACATGGCCAGGGTTACTTGTAGCAATTGCTGCTTTGCAACCAGGAACGGGCAGGGGTAGGTGAAGCAGCTCTCTTAGCTACTCTCTACTTAGCAGAGCAGATGTATTCCCCTTGCAATGTATTCTCCTTGTGACAGACCCTCGCTACTCCTCCTTCACCCTGGGAGGTGGAGGCACAGGTTGCACACCAGAGCCCACTCCATACTCAGAAATCACCACTGCTGATATGGCTATCCAGAATTATTCTTTCAGTGGAAATCGGCCTTTTACTTGGAATTTTAGTATCTTAGAATTTAATTGGAATTATTTTGAAGTATATTTGCCTACACAGAAATAAAAACATCTAATTACATCCCTCCTCTCAGCTCTCGAATTCTGCTTGTACTTTTGCAAAACAACAAACCCCAGCCTCACTCTAATGGCGTGAAAGGGAGGACAGAAGAAGTGTTTTTAATATTAGTTAATTGCAAACAATGAAATGCAAGTCCTAATTATGCAGCCAGTAACGAACATCAGTACTTGTTCTGCAATACAGGTCAGGAAATTTACCATGTCTTAACCTGAAGTCTCAGACCTTACACCTAAACAACATTTGGAATAGTTTTAAGCATAAACACTAACCTGAATTCCTGACCTGGAATAGGTGGTTACAAGATATTTACAAGACCCTGCCATAATTTTGTTTCTTAATCCTCAAGATGCTGAGAAGAGCTTCACTTTTATTTAATGTTGATACCCTTTGTGGTTTGGGAGTAAATATTACGTGCATGAGGGGTTAATATTCAGGCTACAGGGACAATGTTCATGGGCATTAAAGCAGCACAGAGTTCACTCCCACTGCCCGGTCACGTTCCCTAAGCGTTTTGCCCAACTTTCCATTATGACACTGCCCACTCTGAGTATCTGAGCTAAAGCCATTGGTCACCCCCATCCTCTAGCACAGCAGAAAGACTGGTTGCACCTACATCAGGTTTTCTTCAAGGGGAGGGGAAGAGTAATTTAAACTGTGGCAGAGTACCTTCTACAAATAATAGGACATTTTTTCCAAGGTTTACATGACTCGGACAGATTTACACCAACCAAGAGTTCAATGTTCAGATTGTTTTTCCTTTGGGTCTCAAAGCAGACATGCAACAATCGACATTTCTTATTATCTCAGGGACCAAGCTAGTCTTGGCTTGCTTTTACCTACCTCCAAGCCTTCTGCACCCCTCTGCCAAGCAGGCCAGTATCTTTTGCTCACCTCAGTTTCGGCAAAAACCTTGGCACAAAGGAACCCCAAAATCTTATTGTGACTATAAGACAGACCACCTTTTGAAGACACATTCCTCACCCAGGTTGTTGGTTTTGTCTTTCTTGCATTTCTGTCTGATGTAACAGTCTTTCTGAGCCAACTTTACAGCAAATAATCCATCAAAAGCAACACACAGGGCATGCATATTTTTCAGTCTGAAATAATATACATTCTCATGTTCTGCGCTCCTATCTGCATTGCAGGTGGCAAAGTTAGCAAGAGAGCTGCTGAAACACTAATCATCTTGGGTGCGGATGGAAAGGCTTCGGATGGTGGGCAAAGAAGAGGGAATGGGAGGGAGAGGAAGGAAGTAAATCAGGCACATGCTTTACTTCAATATATCAGAGCAGGTATGCAGTGAGAAGTAATCTATGCATCCCTGCAGGGTTAATAAAGCTCCTTTCTTGGAAGCTGTAATGACAGCCTGTTCTCTCAGCAGACCAGTTCCCAATCAGTAAACAAAACAAGATGCAAAAATTTTAGCTACACAGTGCATAGGTGGTTTAAAAGAGGGGTTCCAAATTAATTAATACATCACATTTTGGTCTAGTGCACGGTTGCACATTTGGTCCAATGAAAAAAAAATATTATTTTCCACCCTCTGATCACTTTGTAACCTTTAATAAGCAACTACAGTTTCAAAGCCCCTAGTTCAACAAGTTTATGACAATTGGCTGTATCTGCATCACAGAGATAGCACACCTTCAGTAAAGCAGAATAAGGGTGATTGCCCATCACTCCACGGCACATTTGTAAGAAGGAAATAGAGCATGCAACTAATCCTCCAGAGTGCTGGTATTTTATTTGAGGAGATTTACTCCATGCTCTGTTTCGCCCATCCAAAGAGGCAGTTATTTTAATTCAAGAGATTTGTGTCCAACACTTTTTCTCCCTATTAAGATTTAGTGCCTTTAATTTAGAAAAACATTTTTCTATTTTCTGTTTGTCTTATGCGAAATCAGGACAGCTGAAACGCAAGCTTATGCTACAAGGTGGCCCCTACCAACAAGTTTTTGGGGTTAAACTTAACCCAGTGCAATATAGCACCCTTGGATTCCTCCGAAGGCAGAGTCAGAGGAGTCACAAGAGCCCAGAACACATCTGTCTTCTTGTTGCTAACAAACTGTATTTTATTGTTTAAAAGCAACAAAATGAGAGCTCAGCATTGTGAGTCAACGCTGCATGTAATATTAACATCTTGTCCATTATGGGCCTGAGGCAAGACCATTAAAATCAGTGGAAGAAATTCCATCGACTTCAATAGGCTTTACATCAGGCTCTGCCTCAGCAACTTACAGGGTGAAGTCTGGGCCCCACTGAAGGGTAACGTTAAAGCCCTCATTGACTTCAAGGAAACTAGGATTGTTCCTGCTGCAGTTAACGGGCAAACAAAATACTCTAGCTGCCTGCTTTCTTATGTACTGAAGAGCGGTTTGGGTGAATAGCACCTCTGATACATTATTTACCTTGTGTGATGCTTTATATTAAGGATTGCAGGTCAATAGAAAAACAAGAACACCAGGAGAATTTCTGAGTACAACTTAAAAGCATCAGTATTATTCTTAAAATAATAAATCATACCCCCTAACTTTCCTCCTCTGTGTTTTTGAAGATATAAAAACAATATCACCTTTAACATTTTAAGTTAGCTTAGATTTGGGGTGGGTTTTTTTTTCTTACTCTTATGTTAGCAATTCCATTAAATGGTGGACTGTACCCAGGAGATGACAGCTAATTATGTACAACTACTGCTACAAAGGCTTTATTTGCTCTTCAGCTTAATGCAATGAACAAGATCAGAGTTCTTTGTTAGGACTTTTTTGGGACATGTTGCAAGGAGACAGACCTAGGCAACTTCAACCTGAAGTCACCGTCAACCCCCAGTCACTGTCAGAAATGAAATATGTTATTATCTTAGTATTGCATATGAGTATTTATGAATGATTTAAATGATGCCATGCACAGACTACTTAAAGCATATTTCAATCTTTATTTATAGCACGTAATCAGATGTCTAGCACAACCCTTCCTATATAAACATTCACAACTTTTCTGGTGCCTCTACAGCTAGTCATGAAATACAAACACCATCCAAAATACTCTGCAGCAGTAAAGCTACAGCTGAAGGATATTTATTTTCTAATCAGTACACAGTGCATAAGTATATATGCAAAGCTTTAAGGAGACCATTTCCCACTCTGTCACGTACCCTAAAGTGTAGCATGTATCATCTGACGCTTGAGAAAGCAAACAGAGTCAGTTAGGCTAAAGCCAAGACTTCCCAACATGCGAGTCCTTTCAGTCACCAGCACTCAGCGCTCTCAAGAGATGAACTACTGTATTTAGTCTGTCTTGTCTAATGAGATTGTTACTTATATCTAGAAAATTAAAGGTCTAAGCCTTGACACCAGCCCCAGACTCACCCATCTGATTTTCTGTCTTCCTTCATCCAGACTGGCATAAAAGCATTTTCATCGCTGAGCAATTGTTCTCTATTCTCTCAACCTCACGCAGCTCAGGTACCAGACAGATGGCACATTGACACACTGTCTAACACCGATTTCTATTTGTCACATATATGCAAAAAGCCCTGAACTTCTTTCCCTTCTCAGCAGAGATCCTCTTCGTCAGAGGTTGGCTTGGCTCAGGCGGGCAGCAGGATGAGGAGCCGGTGGGACAGGACAGGCATGGACCAACACACAACTCGTGGTGGGCTGGACCATCAGCTGTAGTGCCGAGCTGTCCCACTGTCTGGCTCCTAAGGAATCATGCCACTCACCAGCTTTGCTTTATTACGGAGAGTCTTGGCATTCATTAACTTTTTCTATTTAAATCAGTAAAGTAGAATTTTCCAGCACACTTGTTGGGTGATGGTTAATGCTAAATAGTGCTACACAGCTGCCTGGGGAGGACTGATGCCTCCAAAGCTTAATGTCAGCATCCTGTATTTTACAAAAGAGCATAAAATAGTAAAGAAGCACCTGCTATACATGACTTTACATCAGCACACACTAATATTTCTTGGCACGATCCTGCTCACATGATACCCTTATTGCACTCAAAAGATGGCTACAATAGTCACAGAAAAACCTAGAAAGGCCCTAAATTGTTCAGAAGAGGAAGAGTGCAAACCCGCTGCTTATGCCTCACTCTTGTTTTGAGCAGCAGAAGCTCCGCTGCCTCCCTGCCCCAGGAATTAGCCCGCTTTACGGCTACAGCTTGTCAAAGGCAAAGTGCAGACAAAGTAGCAGCCTTTATAAAAGTACAGCAACATGACATTTCAAATAATGAGAGCAGCCTGACCAACACTGACTTTCTGCCTCAGCTTTTACTACTCAACTGCTCGAAAGAAAGATGGGGAGCATCCTTGGAGACAATTCTACCAGTAACAGCGTCTGCAGGACTTGGACTTGCTCAAATACTGAACCGAAATACTAATATACTAAACTAAAAAGCAGTAGCTCCTACCGAAGGTTCATGCTATCCTCATCAAGGACATTTTTCTACCTCACTCTAGATATAAATATATGTTCCGTACTTCTATAGTACTTCGCAATATTTTAAATGGCAAACTACATTATTGAAAAATTTAAAAAGCAAAGCCTAACTTCCCTTATATTTTGAGATTCTGTTTTCATACAGTAGGAGCAGATGTGGAAATGTTTGTTTACTCGGTTCTCGATAGTAGGCATTTGCTAGCAGATGCATGAAATTAATTTCTGTCCTAGTACTAAAAATCATTTCCTTGATTTAAATGTCTCTCTGATAAAGAAACAGTATCATAAAGTGGTTTAGCTGATGAAGCAGCACAAATAGAAACAATACTTGCTATTTTAGGATTGCTATTTCTATTTGCTTAGATTGCATAGTGTGTCTTTCAGGAAAACAAATAATTATTTGTAAAGTCTTCCATCCAAACATTTTCCTTTTGAATGTGTTTCCAAGAGCAACACAGAAGAAAATTCATTTTTAAAGTGTAAGAAAAATAATTTTAGCATCAGGCTGTGATTTCTGTAGGTTTCACACAGTCAAAGGAAAAGGTAGGATTTCATACTCTTTTTCACACACCACACCCCCCCCCCCCCCATCATCAATTTATGGGGAGTACTGTGCAGTTGCAGAAAGACGTTATGATATTACTAGTGTTCCTTTATTTTGGCCTCAACTGTGTGTCCACAAGAAGCCTTTGTGGCAGACAGAGAGCAAGGGACTTGTTATAGAAGCAACACTCCTCTTGGGCTCCTTGTTAGTTTACAGAGTTTTCATGTTTACAGCGGCCTTTCAGAGAATTTCTGATGTACCCAGCTATACAGGCACATGTGGAAGAGAAGACATGACAATTTGGGGGATACTTCAGGGATTGGCAAATACTTGAACCCAACAGCTTCTGTGTTCCTTAATAGAGCTCTAATTGCTAGCATGGTTTTTACCTGATATAAATCTATTCTTTTTAAACAGAACTGCCTCAATAAGAGAAACTGGAATAAGAAGTGGAGTTGCATTTTCCCACATAGTCCACTCGTCGGGTCTATAGACTGTCCCTGGAGACCGGCAGGCAGAGCCTGAGCCTCTGCGCAGCCACCGGCCCCGTGGCTCCCGTGGTAGCTATTCACGGAGCAGGAAGGGAACACCAGGCTGCAAAACTATTTCATGGTTTAAGCATGCACTAGGATCGGTACCAAAAAAAAAAATCTTCTGGAATTTCTAGTACAAGGGAAAGTAAATTTGGTCCGTTACAAGTCTGTAATGATTTTGCTATTATTCTATTTTTTGCAACAACCCTTTAACCCTCAAGTAAGGCATTATTTCATAAATGGCTTGAACAACCAGGAATTGCAGAACCGGAGCAAACACTGGTAAAACGACAGTCTAAACTACACTGCTGAATTTGTTACTTCGTATTTATTTTTGCAAGGCCTATACACCTACATTTGGGCATATGCATCCTATTCCTATTAGAGCTGCATTTCACTTTCATATAAAATTTATAGCTAATTTATTTGCTTAATTTCAGATGACAAATCATCAGTCAAAAGAATATTCCATCAGAGTCACCATCTGTGAAAGCGTCACCTATAAATCCATAGATTATAACTAATCTGCCACAGAAGTTAATGAAGTTGATGTATGACTTTGTGTCACTTCGGAACTGTGTCTACTGAATAGGAACATCATAAAATGCAACTGGTTTAATACAGACTGATGCTCTTTTTTGCAGTCTCCTAGCGCTTCACCATGCCCCGGACTGCCTACAGTGGTAGAAACTATATCTAGAGAAGAGGGGGGAAAAAAAAAAAAAAAGAAAAAAAGAAAATATAACTTGTTTCTGTCCTGTATTATGCAGCCCTTCCAAGCCATAATGCTTCATTAGATTCGGGCTTAGTACTAGCATCACTGCAGGGTTATAGAAATACAATAATAAAAGCACAGACACACACAGCTCCTTTTATGAAAAGATCCCATGGCACTTTACAAACATTAATTAATTAAGCTTCACAACACACCACTCCACACTTGAAGACAATTTATCTATGTACTGCTTCTCCCCGCTCAGGTGCTAATGGGTCTGTCGTTGGGTCACTGTGGATACTGTCCCACAGCGGCACAGCAGGTAAATAAATAAATATTCACCTAAAAATATCTGCACAGTTTCATGCCGACAGTATCACTCCTGCAGACAAATGACCTGGGAGGGCAGCAGCTCTGCAGCGCAGGCTACCATTGAGCACACACCATTGTATGTCTCAGCAGCAGCAGCTGGTTTGGGTTCCCCCCCGACCCCAACACCCTACCACCGCATTTTAAAAGTGCCCTCAATTAGCGCTCAGATTTACAGCCCCTGTGAGTCACCGGGAAGGGGATGTAACGACGACCAACGCCTCCAGAGGAGCGTGGCACAGAGCAAAAGTGCTTGCCACCCTGCTCAGGTCCACCCTGCAATCCCAGACTGTCTCTTGGGGTGCTTTGCAGAGAAATGGCGAACTTGCGAGCGTAGCCCTTGCCAAAGTAGGGCCCCAGGAACTCCTGGGGATCTTGGAGGGCTGGCCACGCACAGCGCTGCTCTGACAAACCGTCCTGATGGGGACGGCAGGGAAGCGTCTCAGTGAAAGGCTATGGAGGCACCCTGCTGCCCTGCCTCGGGCTCGCAACACATTTTTTGGCACGTCCTGCCCCACCGTGTCCCTAAGCCCCCACAGAAGCTGGCGGCATCGGGAGCCAAATCTGATCCTTCTAATAACGGCTGTAGGAAAGGCTGACACAAGGTCTGTTGTAAACACATCAGAAATTACTTCACTCACCTAAATTTTATCGCAGGTGAATCTCTCTGGTGCTTAGCAACACCTTATATTAAGATTCTGTTTTAAAATACAGTGTTAATTAAGCAATTAAGGATTGCAAGGCTTATTTTATGGCATCATTTACTCATAGTTAGATTGTGCTATAAGGTTAACTGCATGAGGCCTTATGAAATGCTGTCTTCCTTTTCTTATTGCTTTCATAACAGATTATAATGAATTCTTCTTTATGTATTTTAAATTATTTTTTTGATAACAAAGTGGTCTTATTATTTGTCACATTACCATAAGATGCTGTCAGCTAGAGTTTAGCTACAGTTAGAAGACACATTTGCACTGTGTATTAAATGAAAACAGACTAGATAAAAAAGAGCAACATAGAAAAAACCACAGCAACATTCATTACAAATTTAGGAGTATAAAGGATTTGGCAGGCAGAAAAGAGCGTGCTACGACTTGGAAGAGGAGCATATGTATTGGTAGCAGACATAGGCATTGCTTATGAGATCTGTATGGTACAGAGCCATTGGGCAAAGTAGGTGGATCAAAATGACAGCCTTTAGCCAGAAAACATCCATTTCAGGAATGGTGGGACCAAATCAGCAGTGATGGTTTTTTTTTTTTTTTTTTATTATGAGCTGTTTCGTACTGAAGAACCAAACAGAAAAACTCTGCAATGGAATAAAATGAGTTTAGTCCAAAAGCATGCGAAGACTCAGTTCCCAGTCAATCCCCAATCCGATCTAAACTGTGCAATGAACATTCCTCAAAATTTGTGATAAGGGCAAAGTAGGAAGAAAACAAAGTAATATTCCTTTTAATAAAAAGATGATTCACTTTATTGACGTGCCTGTACGTGGGTATGATTAATAGATTAAATATGAATAATTTATCAGAATGCATTTGGAATAATGTGCACGCCTAGAAATATTGCTAATATTTTTAAATTCTCCTGTGATGCGGTTTAACCAAAGCAGAACAAACACAGCCATTATCCATCTCACACACTACCAGAACACCTAAATTCACCTTCTCCTCCTAAAAACAGACCAAGAAAGCACAGACTGCAGGAGTTAACAGGTTAGTTCTGAAAATAAGTGACTGGCGGCAGTGGTATGCAGAGGGCAGGACACACGTGGCTCTCCCGCAGGAAACACAGGCTCTCATGGGACCTGGGCACGGGCTGAACTGAACTGAAGGATGAGAAGAGCAAAGGATTGTACAAGTAATTACCTGCGCAAATCAGTTCAAGGTATCACAGGGACTATTTAATTTTCCCTTTGTCATTCCCATCCTTAACTGGAACGTGTACTGGGTGCATATGCCCCAGTGGTCCATACGACCAACAGGGGAATTAATATTAATGTACCAAGTCTTGCAGACTGCATTAGCTTGAAATAGTGCCCATGTTTAACTCGAGGGAGGATTAATTGTGACTGTGGCTTCTAGGTGCCATCTCAGTAGAAGAAATATTAATAGTAGTATCACTCATAATGACTTAAACAAACCTCCAAGTCTAGTGTGCTTTGGGCAGAAGATTCACAGGAGACTAGCAAATGGATTTGCTGAATATTAACACAGAGATACGAGGCAGAGGAATAAATGGCTGCAGAGGGTTGTAACACTCAAGAGCCTGTAAGAGACAATCAAAAGATTTGTGGCAAGTGTTAATTAGTAACAAGCTATAGCTGAGCACTCCCATCAATCTCAGGAGGCCCGGAGAGCCCTTTCCTTCAATTACTGTTCCTGCTCTCCTGACTCGGGAGCAGCTCAGGTACCGCTGGGCAGCATCCGCACACACATGCAGAGGCAGATGGGCTGGGAAGGCACACAGGATCAGGCAACGTGGGGTGAAGAAGCCCTTTGCACGACCCCGGAAAACACACTTGCACCTCTCAGAGCTCAGTTCCTCAAATATAAGATACAAAATGAAAGCAGGATAGGGAGGCAACGTGGGCAATGATGAAAGTACCCAGCTCTGCCTGCTGCAGCTTAAGCCTTCTCTTGATATAAATGTTTTTCCACGTGTTTCACAGGCAATAGTGCTGAAGATGCCCTTACACATAATGTATCTATACTTTGTACCGCTCATCTTTTTACTTTATTAGGGTACAACCATACCCATAAATTTAGCCATCCAGGAGGGGCCTTCTCTTGCGTATTCCCATCCTGCCCACTGGAACAATTAGCACCTCAGGACAGGGATTGTTTCTTTCACCACATCCATGTATTGCTCAGCCTTCATTTAGACAGTGCTTTTACTAGCCATGACTATCAGTAATGGCCTACTAAGAAGGTTACACGTATACCTACTGCTTTCCATTTCTTGCTTCGTATATACGTTACACGTATACCTATTGCTTCCCTTCTCCATTCAGTTTCTTATGAAATACTGCTATGGGAATGGGCTTAGAAGCAGCTTTGCTTTGCTGTTTCTATTTCAGAAGGTGATGTTCTCAGTGTCACATTTGAGTAATCAGTAACTAATAATCAGTAATCAATAGAGCATTCCTCCAGAATTGCTGGCATATTGTACCACATCAGATGTGAGGTCACTATAAATACGTTACTTAGTAAATAATTTCTCATTAGAAATGACAAGAAGTGACAAGCATTAAGACAGACACCCACTAATTTTAACATACTTGCAGTAGGATACACGTACAAAGGCACAGTTTTGGCTGGAGTGGACTTCTTCAGCGTCAGTTGAAACAGGCTCAAATCCTGCCTTAATAATGTGGGGTTTTTTTAATATACTTTATTCAGGAAAACTCTCAAACAAGTTGGTTTTTTTACCCTGAAGTTAGAGTATCACTGATCTTGTAACAAGTTTTAAAGCATAATATACATCCATTTACATTTCGCTATAGCAGAATGAGTCTTTGCAGCAGACATCTTACTCCGTAATGACACACCAGTGATTTCTTGAGACAAATAAAATGTCAACACAGATTTTACATCAAGCTCTTTACCCATCACAGATCCATCTGTTTCTGCTGCATTTCCCTTCTGTCTGCAAAATACTCATCTGAACCATGGGGAAATCCCCTACTGAAAACCTTAGATCTCTTTCCCTTCCTAGTTCACTAATAGACATCCTGCATTTCCCTTTAAATTGTTAAATTTGCAGTAAATGCAATTTCTCAGCTGAGGACACCTCTGTGGTTTCAGAGAGAACGTACAAGGTTTGATCTCCTTACATTGTTGCATCAAGTGTAAAACCAGTTTTAAGGTGTGTTGATATTTGGGTAAACTTTAGCACACCAAGCTTTTGCAAGCAGAACTGAGGTAAGACAGAAACAATGAGCAAAAACCCGGGTGTATGAGAAAGACTACTTAAAACCTACCAGTTTAGCTTCTATGAACTCCTAAAATCTGGTATAAATAAAATTTAGCCCTAGAATCTAATCACATACACCAAATACTATATACAGAAGAGCAGAGGAATTGAGCAGTCAAATGCACCTCTTGGGAAAGTTGCAATTTCCTCTGTGCTTGTGCTAATCATCTAGTTCTCACCTAAACCAAGGCCCAGCATGATTCCCACTCTGCTCCACATGTTCAGTGGGAGGACATGTTGCCCTTCTGGGAAGAGCATCCTACATTCTCTTTTTCATGCTCATTTTCTCTAACTGACTTGGGGTTGCGTGCACATGGTGCACACACGGCCATGGCTTGCACGCAAAGCCCCCAGGTACTTCCCCAGGAGCAATTCCCAGCAAAACCTACCACGAATCAAGCCACTGGGGAGGTCTTAAGTGCATTGAGGGCGTTGCTCCCTTTTTCCTTAGCAAAATCATACTTTCTGACACAAGGATGTTAACAGATAGCAAATAAAGACTCACGTGGTACCAATGCCTCAGTTTTGAAGCCCACGAAAACCTTCAACAGGTGTCATTGCTGCTCATACAGTACCAAGCTTTTCAGCTGCTTCTCTAGCGGCTTCCACAGGTGCAACCAAAGAATCAGTGATTATTGATCCATCTGACTTGTATGCTGTTTACCTATAGCTGACCAAAAGGAAAGATCCTTAAATTAAACAAGACAGTCCTTGAAAAGCACTAACCTCCCCATGAGTCAAACCCTGCCCACCTTCCCCATACAGGAGTTTACAGCTGTTGGCCATCGACACTCCAACGAGCCCAGGCAAAAGTAATCCATATGACAGACTACAGATATCCTCAGACAAATGGGGGGACAAAATACTGCCACTCTCTCCTCTGTTTTTCTCCTTCCCTCATGTAACCTCGCATAGAGTTGAGGGGAAAGCCAAGGCCTTATTTTGAATATCCTGCTGCACCCTGTTCCCATAGCACATCATCAACTCCTTGGCAATTAGGTAGTTTCTCAACAGCTCTGCAGCTCAACTATAGTTTCCATTTAAATCTGAACAGAAATAAGACCTGCAATGACTTCTGGAGCACTTTTTCTGTCATTTTACTGAATTCACATAGCAGTAGATTTCTTTTTTAACCTCCTTGTGTGAACCTCCTTGCATGAACCTCCTCCAGTAAATGAATGTTTAAGCTATTAGTTGTGAAGTAAAAAACGTGCAGACCAGCGGCTTGCAATGACTCTTAATAAAAAACCTTGTTTCCCATTTTTCCTTATGAACTGCACTGAAGATTTTCTGGTAGTAGCACACACCTTGTGGGAAAAGGGTTAATGGTTAATCTCAAGCCCTCCAGCACTACAGCACTAACTGTCAACTTAAAACATACCAACTTTATGTAAGATTTTACAGCGATTTCAGCAATCTACGGTGGATCACGGAATCTCAATCATCATTACAAAGAGCACTACTCAGACACATAAAAAAAGTAAAGATCTTCCCCCAAACACGTGCACCCAGTACTTAAAATTATCAACTGATTTCCTTAGCAGTTTGGTATCTGAATAGTTTTAAAAGCCTTCACGTTATCATGGGGCTAAAATAAAGGTGGACACGAAAACTGGCATACAGAATTCACGGTAATTTTTCAGGGTGATTTTAAAGCGTATTTAAGCCCACCAACAGCATTTCTTCTGTCCTCCACTCTCCTGCCATAAACACCAGCAGACATCATGTGCACGTGCAGTACATTGCTCCCACTATCGGATCTAGAGTGGCCCAGTTGGTCACAAAAGTTTAAAAGATGGGACTTCTGCCATAACCTCATCCTCACATCAATTCTCTAGGCATCAATCAATACAAATAATATTCCACATTTGTTCTACAAAATGTCAAAATGCACTTAATTTTTCTAACTGCAACAAAGATGTTGAGTGTCCCAGGAAATGCACTGTATGCAGGGAACGCATCCAAGCAGTGCATTTATCTGGGCTGTGGGCTCAATCACTTAACCAGGAGGCCGTAACAATTCTTGACACTCCAGACTTTCATTGCAACCAAGCTGGCCGCGTAGTTCACACGGCTACATATGATGGTGCTGAAGAGACACTGTTTGCTGTCACTGACCTTTAGAAATGCTTACCCAGTTGGCTGTTGTGCCAGTTCCCTTGATCGTATCAACTGGCAACTCCACTTTAACAAAATGGTTTTCTGAACAAAATCCAAATATGTCCTGTAAATAGCTCTTCTGGTCTAGTTTTAGGCATGTCACTTCATTAGACTATAAATATCAGAATTGAAAGGTCACGAAGGAAAATGCAAATGCCATTTATAAGTGTGTAATAAACAGCATATCACCAAGCAGAAATAAAGTAGTGATCTGGACAAATTTCGGACTGAAGGTCACAAAGGGAAAAGTAGTCTCCCATTTACAAGACCAAGTACAAAGAGGTCTTCACGCTTTAAAAGAGCAAGATCCATACATTCTTTATATGGCACAAATCAATGCTTCATGGCTAGATAATGGTCCAATAACTTTGTCTCCTGAAGAAATACTGAGGATCAAATGGATACAATTAAGTGAAAAATATAAGTACTTACAGGAAGAGTTTAAAATGGATTAAATCATAAGCCACACATAATGGCTAGTGAAATACTCTATGCAAACCGACTGAAGTCACATTAGTTTTCTTCTTGGAAATCTACTGTAGGCAGTCAGTGAAAGCAGTAAATTAAATTTATGGGAAGATGAAACACCACACAGTCACTCCAACATCTCAAAAGGCAGAAAAATCAAACAAAACTACTGCATTTCAGAGCAGTATCTCTCAACACCAACTAGAAAGTATGCCAGACCAAATCCAAAGTTGAGAGCTGTTTCCTGCAAAGCAATGTATAGAGAGGACCTTTCTGCACAGGCTTCAGCACCAAAACCACCTGTCACCAGCCTTGGCTCTTGCCTTTTGTCCTTGCAAAAACCAGCTTTGTAGTAAAGACATAGGCAAGAATTATCGAAGAGGCAAGCCAGACTATATATTCTCAATACAGATGTGATGGAGACCCCCTTGGCAGAACAGCACCATCTGCAGTGGTGTCACACGTGCAGCTTGGCCAAATGGCCCTACCCACATGCTGCCATCGGGAGAGGTGGCCCTTTTGGTAGAGGCTGATCCCTTCGGCCCATTAGCCGCCCCTGTAACAACGTGCATAAAATGGGCTCTACTGGTGAGCTGCAGACTGCGGAAAGAGCCGGAGCACGCTTGCTCGCTCCCCCTTGCAGCTGCTCAGTCGGAGTATTTGTCAGTGCCACCAAGAAAATGCTCTGCCAATATTTACAGTAATAAATTAAAGCCCATTAAAAACAGAAGTTGACTCTTCAGTAGCACAAGATTTAATGTTCTCTGCCCTCCTCTGCTCGAGGGTTGGTTTTACTTGATTTAAATAACATATTTATAAAATTTGAGCATACAGTTTCTTCAAATACTAAACAGCTATTACAGAATACCTTAGACTTCCAACTCTCTCCCTATATGCACCTTGATTATACACATCTTGTATCTCCAGGGCCGCCTCATTTCAAAGAGGACAAGAATGAATGATGGATAGGCCTGGTTCTTAAAATAATAATAATAAAAATGCTACAAGCTATTTAAAGGGTAAGGAATTTTGCAGAAATAAATGAGACATGAGTATTCTTCATTAGATAAAATATTATTGGACTATGCTAAAGAAGACTGTTTTCTTCCCCTAGCATTAATGAGAGAAAAAAGTGATGAATTTCAGTAATTCTGAACTTTGCATTTATAAAGTAAAATTGCTCAGGTGCCATAGATTGATTAGACTTCTCTGATTGAATCTGTCTTCATTGTAACTCAAAAAAAGAAGCAAATAAAATTACTACAGGAGGAGCTTCAGCTCATGCAAGATAAATTCTTCTTAAATATTTCAAGATCAGATTTTGTTCAATTAGCAAAATGTTTGGAGGAGACGAGGAAGATTCATCCGCTGCCATAGAGCTGTCAAGCAGGGGAAATCACGGGCCGCAATTACAACGACGACACATCAACCTTGTAGAACGTTTACATGTGGTTATTTCAAAATGAACTTTCGGAGGCACGGCCTCCACCTTGCCCAGACCGGGGCAGTTTGCCGATGCCGCTCCAAGTCCCAGACTTGCAGTGCCACAGCAGCCAGGCAAATGGCCAGCAGCAGGTGCTCAGAGCCCCTCTTTCACACCACCTCCTCAATAAATTCATTCTCTTAGTTTTTTGAGGTTTTAATCATATTTACTATAACTGAGATCTGCGGAGCAGACATGATTTCCCATCACATCACATGACATACGAGGAAAATATTATAAGAGAATTAAGTATTGTTGGTCACTTGTTTTTGCTTTGGCTTCACGTTGACAGAACCTTTCCCCAGGCTTTTTTCTACAGATGTTGGAAAGACATGAACTATTCTATGGCTACGAGGAAATTTCCAGGTGTTATTTTTATTAGTCATTATTTTTTTATGTCATCTTTGTATATGATACTACATTCTTTCAAAGAACTGTCTTGAACCTCAATTATTCAATCAAATGTTACGTATCCAGCTGACTGGGAAATCTCTGATGTAAAGTGAATGAGGTCAGATGGAAGAGAAATACAGCGCTAAAAAAAAAAGGGAGGAGAAAGACGACTCACTGCCATCTGTTTGTGATTGCATTAATAAACAAGCTATTGAAGAACCCTCACAAATAAAAAAAAAAAATCTCAATTATTAGGATGAGGGCATGCTTTTCAAATTAACCTTTCAAATTGAAGCAGTAGCACATTGATAAGCATGTAAAGCCTCTCCAGATCTTTAATGTGTCAAGAGACATGTTTAGAATTAATTTTAGGATATATTTCACCTCTGGTAAGCATAAGCTGAATAATTCTTTCTATTCCAGCAAGAAGAGAAGTTTTTTCTTCCGGTGTGGGAAATGTTCTTTCAGAAACCTGCAAAATGGCATTGAATTTCACTCCTAACTGTAGCTCTGACAGGAAAATAGCTTCACTCGAGAAGAGCTCTCAAGCACTGTCTTAACTTCCGCTGCATTCCACCCAAACGCACATTCAGAAATAAATATACCTTCAGGCTCTATATATTTGGGGTGTTTAATAAAATGATAAATAAACAGAACTGAATCACTGGAAAGTGAAAGGAGAAACCACTCTGTTTATGCCAGAGTTTTCTTACAAAATAGACCGAAAGGACTAAATAAGAACTAGAAATCGAACCACAGCAAATCTGACAACACACCCACACAAATTACTTCATTCTAATATAAAAGTAGTACGAGTCTGGAGTAGCTAAGGCTTATGATTGGTTTCTTATAGTTCCTGGTTTCCAGTAGCAGCTATAGTTCGGCAATCATGCAACCGTTTGCTCTTCCCATAAAGCAGTTGCCTACCTGTGATCACACGCTGGTTCAATTTTCCAGCTCAAAATCAGATATAATGTTTCTACTACAGCCATTTGGAATCGTTGCCTTAACTACGAGAACAGCCCAAAAGGTCTCAGAACAGATGCAAAAGTGAAATTAAAAAGATGCTGAACAAATACCTGGTGATTTGTTCCTTCTTTTTACTGACTGCAGAAACGTGCTGCAGGTGTTCCAGCAAGACTTAAAACTCTGCACTTCTAGACTATGAACTTCTAGACTGAAATTCTTATTACGCAGTGGTGAAATCCTTTTATGTAAGTGCTTTTGGTAAGTCTAATCATTATTTCATCAGTAAATTACTGACTCTGGCTTCAAATTTCCTGACTTTCTCTGTCCATCTATTTATCAATATAAATCATCATATATTTCAACAAGATTTTGGCTGTCATGCTCAAATTCATCCGTTCTTTTCTCTTTTGAGGAATAAAATAGCTTTCTTTAGAACAATTACTGGAAGGAAAATCAATGGCTTACCTTCAATTCTTGTGTTTCTATTGCCTGAAATATCAGAACAGTCTGCCAGTTATTTCCATTTTCTAATCTAGCAAGCAGAACTTGATAGCTGAGATGGTTGTTTTTTTAAAAAAAAAAAACAAACCCTATTTTTTAAGTCATATACATTATAAAAGAAATCAAAGGAATTTGTTCCTCTGTGAATTTGTGGCACTCCAGCTCAGTAGAAAATTTGATGGTTTTGGGTGCCTTGAAGCCTACACATTTTCATAGCTCATTATATCCAAAGCCATAATTACTGTCTTCTACAGAATTTCCCAGAAAAATAAGTAAAATTATAATTTCCTAATTAATTCAGTATGATCTTTCGGTATGGAAACTGGCCCAGGTCTTATAATTTAAGAGAATTGTTTCTAAAGCTGAAAAGATAAGAGGACTTTTTTGACATGGTTACGCGGGTTTGGCACCTTTAGAATTCAATCATTCTGACAAAGGTGGCCAGGCCTCAGGAACAAAAAGAATAAAAGAAGAATGAAAAGATGATGAACGGAGAGAGATAATCTGGCTTTTCCCCCACGGTCATTAGATTCTCCCACAAAATTTAACGCATAGCACATATAAAATGCTGAAATTAATTGGTAGAAGCTATAGGAATCTGACAGTAAAATAAAAAAGATTATCATTGTTAGAACGATAGAAACCAGTTGTCAGAAATCAGTTGATTAATCAGGGTTCTGATTGCCTTGCATTCATACGATTCTATAAGCATACAATTTAAAGTTTCTTTAATGCTATGTTAGAATTAACTATTCTAAACTCTGGGTATTCTTTGAGGATGATTCATTTAAGTCTTTCACACTCAAAATAAAAAAGCCAGAACATACAATCTCTCATGAAAGACAAGAAGATGCTCTCTTTTCTCGTACAAAAGAGAGCCCTTCCCACCCACATAGTTACTTTGGTTATTTCAAGTACCTTGAGACCCTTTCCTGCCTGCAATGTTTTGCAAATTCTAATTTGATTTTCTTGCCAGCTTTCCAAGCTACTACTAATCCATCTCTCCTGCAAGTTTTATTCCTTGTCCTTTTCTGCAGGGATGCCACCAGCTAGATGGCTACAGCACTCTCTCCAGCCATGGGTGCACACAGCTTGGAAGGTTCCTGTTGTCTCCGGTCATTTGAAACTGGCCTCACTGCTGGCCAAAAGCTCCCCTGCCTGTGACTAAAAGCTATGCTTTGTTTTATTTATTTGCTTTCCAGGGAAAACATTACACTTGCTGACAAGAAACAGTCATATAATGTCAGCCAGCTTAATGACTATGGTTGCGGCACACTGTGATGTAAATTGGAGAAACCGAGCTCAGCAACACGCTACGTTAGTGAGCAGTGAGTTATTTTACTTGGTTTTAAGCTCCCTTCAGGGGATGATCTGATTTCTTCGCAAGCCAGTTTACTACAAGTTTATCTTGAGGATTTAATTTTTCAATCATAATACGTATATTTTAATTGCAGTTTTCGGCAAATTGTCCCAACAGTAACAGCAGTACCCAGAGCCTCCTTTCAAAGCGAAGTAAACTGGATCTCACATAACATAAAGGAAGTTTTGATTAGGAAAGGCTAATGTTTTACCTTCTGTGGCTGGTTCCCCTCATCACTTCCCTTTCTGATTAACAGTCACCGGAGCAATGAAAAGGAAAGAGGAAAACATTACTTGAGCTTTGATGGTGACAAATGAACATATTAAGTCAAGAACTTCCAGCGTCTAGAGTAAATGTTTGGACAATTGTCCACTGAAGATTATCTACAAAAATTAATAAATTAACAAACCTTCTCCATAACTGTATCTCAGCTCCGCACTTGTTGCGAAACTTATCTAGGGTTTGCTTAGTGCAAGACCTGCCACGCCGGTGGTCTCGGGGGGCTGGCTCAGGCTGCTTCCACTGCCTGCCAGGCGACCCCCTCCACCCACGCTGCTCGTGGGGACTCTGTGAATGCAGAGTGACAAAACAGCGCCCAACAGAGGAGAAACCATTCGGCTTTTCTGGCCTTACATTTTCATCATATGTTAAAGATAATTTCATTTCAGGACAGAGAGAACAGTGATTCATGGTGCAGTAAACATCCTTTGAAACAAGGTCAAAGCAGCTGTTACTCACTATATGGGATAGAAAGGAAAAAGGCCATATGACTATTAGAGCTGATGGATAACAGAAGGTCCAAACCTTAAGAATTATAGTTTCAACATTTTTGCTGGGAAAAAAAATTGTTCAGGACAAAATGCTTTAAGCTCATTGACCATGAAGAAATTGGTTTCATTTCATCCTTTAGTTTTACACATACAGCATAACACCGATGATCAGCAGCTTGGATGCATTGTTCTAAAAATGTTAGAATGAAATACTGTTCTTAAATTTCTCTCAAATTTCAAAATTATTTTTTGTCTAAACTATCTGATCCAAAATCCTCACAAAAGATAATTGTAATAGCATTCAGTAAGCAAGACTTTTTTTAAAAAGTAAAAGTCAAAGTGATTTTAAAAGTCACAACTGATCGGTATTTAGATCTGGAACAGATTTCTGAAGATTTTTAATGTACCCAGAAAAAGTCTTTGACAATCTACTTATCTAAATCAGATCTATTTAAACTCTCTTTGATGTCAACCCTACAGTTAGTTCCACTATAGGTTATCTCCAGATAGTGGGCGAGCTCCTCAATTCTCAGTTTAATGACAGCAGAATTCAAGTAGGACTGAATAATTTTTACAAAATACAGGCCAAGGGACAGTGTGTAGCTTTAACCCCGCCTCGGCTGGTTTCCAGCTATGGGAAGGGGTGCGAGTCACTTGGCAGAAGCAGCACTGAGCAGTATTTGGGAAGATGGGAACGAGCTCTCCAGCCCATGTGAAAGCTCCCTCTTACCAGAAAGGGAAGCACAATGACAAAAAAAAATACCGGTCAAGTATTTTGTGGAAAGTAAGTGACATGGTAAAACTAAACATGATAATAATAGGACTGGGCAAAAGGTTTTAATCCCCCTCCCAAGAGGAATCAGTAAGAGGGAGGGCTTACAGAACTTTTTTTTTTTTTTTCTTTTTTTTCTGGAAAGCTCCGATTTCCACACAAAAAGAGTAACATTTCAGTGAAAAGCAGACTTCAGGGCTCATTTTTTATCAAAAGATACTGGTTTCCATGGAAAGTAAAATCCAGAGCATTATCAACAACCCTACAGAAACACACACCAATGACATTTGGTATTATGCTTGTACTCAATATAACATTTTAATGAAGTTTTATATTTCACATCTCTTAAGATGACCTTAGTTCTTGAATTTGACACTAGTGACAAGCAATTTTTTTCTCTCATGCGAGTAAAGCACATCGGTTTTATATTGACTTTTAATGAGGTAAACAAATACAAGAGATTTCTTTTAATTTATCATGTTTTCGTTAAATTTGCTGTCTGCTTAGTATTAGACATAGTGCATCACTCTAAAGAAACACTCCTTGCAAGTTCCTTTGAAACCGTTTTGTCTTAAGCAAAGGTTTTACTTTTTCTTTCACACGTAATCTGTGCATTTATTTGTTGAAACTAATTCCATCCTTGATAACCGTAACATCTAGTTCTGCCCAGATATTGCGGAACTATTGACGAGTTATACAAGGAGCTAATAAAGTTTAGCAAGACTTATGGAAATCCTGGTTAAGCTCTTCAAACTGAAAGCCAACTTTTCCAATCAGCAGTGAATTTGGCACTATGTGTAAGACACAATTATGAAATTGCTGAGTTCGCCCTGAGTCACAGCCATGGCACATGAGGACATATCGGGGATTGATTGTAACTTCATTAAAATCAATGGTAGTTTTATGACTGAATTGAGTAAAATGAGATTTTGAGCCATGATTGCTACATCACGGTCTTGTCTGTGCCTGTAGCACTGTATCTGAAACCAAATCAATGTAAAGGAGAGGGAGACCAGTGACACGGAGTGTAATCTTGGCTTTATCAAGACTCCATAATTGCTTTCCTTTGCAGTTTTATTTGCATGATTTTAATCTGTAGGATACAAGAGCAAAGCCAACGAGATAAAATAGGGGACTCTGACTAGGGCAAAATGAAAACGTAAGACCACAGAAATGTACAAATTGGAAAAGCAGACACCATGTAAGACACCATGCTGCCAACGGAGATGGTAATGTGCTAGGAAATGTCACAATATTAGTATCTTCTTGGCTCCAACTTCATAAAAACAGAGCAGGCAGAACAACTTATGCCATCCTCATAAAACCAATAGTACACAATTTTGTAATTCCCCTTAGGCTCATCATGAAAGATAGGAGCAAATGTCACTCAAAGCTGTCCTTACATTTCATCTGGATGTCTTGATTCATAGCAGGAAATTGTGCTAATAAGTCATAAAGGTTCTGTAATTCATTATGTTGTCATTACCGTTTGTAATCTTCCTGTAATTAGGTATCAGTGGGTTTCCTTGGAGAACATATGATGGAGCCTTAAATTGCCGAATATTCTCAGCAGCGTATGACTGCAACCGGAGCGCTTGCTATGTAGTGTTTCTCAAGTGTATATTTAATGTATGGAGGGGTTTTGGTTTTTTTTTTTTCCTGTGTGCAAGTCAGTCTGCCAGGGACTGTGTGCTCATTACTGCATGTGCGCTTAACGTCTGACAGGTCTGTGGTTATTAACGAGGAGTTGGATCCCCTCTTGCATACACTAGCATAAACAATCCATTCCAGCCTATGATCAGACACAGGGAGGGTGGGCTGGGGGGATGTTCAGAGCAATATTGATGTAATAACACAATTATTTTAGCCTCATACTTTAAGCTATATCAGTGGTCAGTTTTCTTAAAACATGGATAAAACAGTTCAGTTGTTCTCTATGTAAAATTATTAAGCACAGGAATACGCAGTACACAGGCAGACATTTCCATCGTGACTTACAGCATTCTACATATGTATTTTTATACACACATACACAGAATATAGTGGAAATCTGTCCACACACTGTAACGCACAAACACTGTCACCTGAGGCTCCTCTCAACAAAACCAGGAACCGCCACAATCTCTCCTCACTTTCTGCAGCTACTGCATAAAGGTGGTCTCGCTGGCCAAGAGCCACCGACGGCTCTGCCAGGCTCCAGAGGAGCAAACAAACAGGTTTTTTTTCTAGCAGAAATGCAAGCATGCTTAGGAAAACTCGCTCTCGTATAAAATGTTTTCACAGTAATGGCAGTGGTATATGTGTCGTCATTAAAACGCTGACAAAAATACAGTTAAAATTGCTCAACAAGTATTTTCAACTGACAATTTACAGGGAAAACTGTTAGTCTTTTCACAAAGCCCAGTAATATGCCAGTAGAAACCTATTACGGTAAGTACCTATCCTCAATGAAAAGCAAACAATGAATATTCCCTTATCTCTCTTTTTGTGCAAGGGAAGCCATTAGCTGGTAGAACTGAAATTGAGTGTGAAAGCAATACATATTTTTCCCATATTGCAGCAAGAAATGCTGAAATAATTAATAGCACCGAGAAGTCTAATTACCTGCATATTTATATTTACTAATTCAGTTACTAGCATGACACTGACATCATTCTTCCACTTACAGTTAGACCCTTTATCTAGTCTATCTCAAAAGTAGAGTTTCCAATAATGTCGTATACTTCCTGTCTTATCTTTCGTTTCAGACTTTTGCGATAAACTTTTAAAAATAACTTTAAACATCTTTTAAAATTCAAATGAAACTAAGAGATACATCTCATTACCCGTGATTGCTATTGACAAAAATAACACAGTACCACATCGCTTCTATCTCCAATCTCTATAGCCTGATCCTGAGCCACTTAAGTCAAAAAAAGAAATTGTACAAAATAAAAATATCAGACTCCTACTCATGAAATGAGGACTCCCAACAGCTATGATAACAATCCCATAAGATATCCATTGTAGACGTAAATTCAGAAGACTCCAAATCTCTGAATTTTAAATAATTTTAACCATTTTCATTACTCAGTGATTTCTTATTGCCACGAAAGTTGCTAAATTACAAACGTTACAGTACAACTCTAAAAGTCACCTAGATCTAGATGCTGAAAATCACCAACTTTCCCCATGATCTTGAAAGTTTTGTTTTGTTTTTATTGGACCACAAAGCAGAAGCCTAAAGAGAGCTTTGCGCAAAAATAACCCCAACAACCCACCCCTCCAAACCCGCGTTTATAAAAGTTGGATCTGGATATCTTGGTCCTGCAAATCCTTAAAGACAAAGAAAAAAAAAAAAAGAGCAAAACTGCCCGTATAAAGCTATGGCAGTGCATTTTAAGCCTTTTTTTCACGTATTGACAGGGGCAGGAGTAGATATTGGTAGCAAAAGAGCATATTTGAATATGGGTTAAATGTGATCCTCAGCTCACATGTGAAGCACTCAACTTCACTACCAGGAAGCAGGGCTCAGAGGTATTTATTAATATAACTCCGAGATCCCTCGAGTCTCCTATCATTAGACAAAATACCTACTTTTTTCCCCCCCCGAAATGCTGTGATGCCTGTCAAGCTGTTATCTTTCTACCTCCAAAGAAGCTGCATTTTGGTGGTGGGAGCTCTAATTTTATTATGCATACAGTTTTTAAAATACTTCTGGTATCCTTGAATTCATAGAAGAGACATCTAACAAATTGTGCAGTACCCAGTTTGAGTTTCTTGGAAGGAAAACATTATAAAAATAGAAAACACCGTTACAATACCCATAGTTGCTCCAAATATTTAATTGGCTATTCGGTGAAACTTTTTTAGAGTCAGATCATCTTTCATTCTTCCAGAGTTAAAATACTGAAACAACATAAAGATCACCATTTTATATAGAATTAGCAATAAAGATACAATAAGTGTGCACAATAAGGAAGAATGCAGCATAGCTTTTTCAGAAAGAATATGGATTCTCAAGGGTTCAAATAGGAGAGAAACTCTTTTCTACAGGTGAGTCCTTCTGTGACCTCCTACTAGCTGCGGGATGGTAAAGCATATTTACGTGGTCAGCACAAGTGCTTCTTCTAGCTCTAGCAGCATGTGGAGAGGATGAGTGAGAAACGAAACGGGAATTGGCCGCACGCTGCTGCACAACAAAATGCTTGTACAAGGCAACTTGTAGCAGCAAGAGAGCAAAACCCCAAAACCTCAAAATCCGCAATCTTCCCTCACTTTGCTTGGAAAACAAAGATCCCCATCAGATAGCTGTAGCTCTATAGTAACAAAATCCACGCTGCCTCATTTATGTAAAGGACAAATAGAGAGGAGCTCAGAAGATACATTTATCCACCTGCATTGACCTGGAAGAGGCAGGTACAGTTGCGTTTGCAAGTGTCTTCCCCATGAACACACGCAGCTGTAAGCACAGAGCGCTACACACCGAGCTGCCTGCCATACAGGTGACTGTCACTGAAATCAGTATTCAGCCCCCAAAACTCACACGCCTTGGGACCGAGACACCCGCTTCAGTGGGGCACATGCTAAAAACCTTCTGAAACACGTGAGGCTCCTTTGCTCTGTAAAAGAGAGATCTTAGGAACATTATATCAAGAAATCGATACAGCTGATAACACAAACTAAAAGGGTAAATGTATTTTTTCGTTGTATTCACTCTTGGCGTTGACATATCGGAGCGTTTTTTTCAGAAATGAAATGTCAGCAGACAGGGACAGAGGGTTGTCTGGAGTTTGTTGTTTACTGCATGTTTACGCCACAGCATTCTCAAGCTGTAAAAAGATAAAAATTCCCTCTCTGTAAAGTAAAAAAACCTCCAAAGATATTCTACCAGATATATTAAACAATACCCATTATCAGCCGTACTAGACAAACAACGCTTTTCCCCTCCCTCCCACACTACATTTACGAATTGCCTCTGAAAGAAATTTGCTTTTGTCAGTCATCCAAAGGGTTCCTGCTTAACCTCTGCGTCCCAACACGGGATGCAATTACAGCGGATGCTTTTCAGAGGCCAACACTTAATACAGAGAGGAGGAATATTAGCTACAGAATATATCAGAATACTGGAAAAACAAGGCACGGATGCGGCAGCTGAAGGCAGTATTTTTCCTTTTTACCACTAACGTGGGATAAATCAGAAAGGTGCTCAGGGCAGTGATATGCTGAACCATAGCTGGTGCCACTGCCCCAAAAGTGTCCCAAAACCTTCCACTGTATCAACAGATACCAGGAGTAAGCCCTTCATAATCTATAGGTCAGAATGAGAAAAAACCCAAACACTTGCTGAAGTTCATGTAGAGTGTGAATATTCATGTCTTATTCTCTGATTTTGATGAGTTAAGGATATCTATCATGGGATTAACTGGAATTGCCCACAAGAACCATCAGCCCTATATTTTGGAATCAAACACTATTATCATAGAAGAGCTGCACATAGCATACAAAATTATTTTTTTTATTTTGTAATACGAGAGAATCAGTAGTAAAATGACTTGATCATTTTACAAGAAAGGTGCAATTTCATACCAGATATCCAGGTACCAAGCATGTCATGAAGTCAGTATTTTCTGGTTAAAAATTCCTCCAGTTGCCTAACTTATCCAAACAAGCTATTCCATCTATTTTAACGTTGAATTTTTAATTGAATCCTGTATTGATTTTCCTTAGAAAAATAAAGATTAAAATACGACTACTGTCTGATGATCTGTGTAAGACAGTATGTGCTATATTGGCAGTCAAACCCCACAGCCCTCACAAAGTGTGGAAAAACGATTCCCTCTTCCTCCGGTGTTCATGGCAATCATACACTTTTGAGACTGCCCAGCACTTGAGCATGCGCACACATGATTACCTTGAAGTCAGTATTTGAAGTATGGTAATCGTACAGCAACACAACTCAGCATTATCTCTCTGTTTTCAGTCCACTACTGATTAGAAGAAAACTAATATATTTGGATTAAAACCAGAAATCCCACCAGGTTACGTACATTTGATGCTTGTTCAAGAGCAGCATCTCCTCACAGTGACAGATACATCAACTAAAATGCCATGAAAGAGCAAAGACTCGGGAACTGGCACAAAGCAACTGTTGGTACGTGTAATTGGGATGGGCAGGAGCAGCAGTGTTATCCCTGAGAATATCCACTGGCCGTGATCAAAGGCTTTTCCAAGCACTGTGACCCACGGGGTGTCCTGTTAGCACGCCGGACATGGCTCCCCCACAGCATTGGCTGCGCCATCTTCAAACGTGGGGGACAGGAGGAGAGAAACAGAGCCAGACAACCTGAAAGTCTTCTTTATCTATGGGAAGTACAGAGCAACACCCAGACCTTCAAATCCTTCCATCAGATAAGGTTTTGTCTCAGAATAATTATATTCAATTCTTTGCTTGAGGGACATTCACCCACTTTAACGCCCCACACAAGGATTCTGCCACCGTCCCTGCCCAACACCGGAACCAACTCATTTCATCCCCATCAATTAAACAGAAGCTTTGTCAAACTTCCTAAAATTACCCTCCGCCTCGTGTGCTTTCAATGCTTTCTTTAGTCAATTTCTTTGTGATTTTGCATGATGTTTTCGATGCACAAGTAGTGCTTTAGGAAGTTGCTCAGGATCCCGCGCGTGTTGCAGTGGGTGCTTGGCAAGTACGTTACTGTGAATGTTATAGTTTGATTTTTGTGAACTCACAATTTTTGTTGACAGTGCACTTGAAAGAAGAGATCTCCCGAACACTTAATTAGCGTAAAGGTATAAATAGACCCAAACTGCATGTTGGGAGCATCATTTATACCTAGTTCTGCAGGAGCTTCAATTTCTCAATTGAAACTAATTTTTACCTAACCCAGGAAAAATAAAAAAATGTCAAGAAAACTATTTTTTTTTCCCCAGCATTTGCTGAAGCCAGGTCCCTTGATTCAGAGAGCACGTTGGTTTAATCCAAATTGCTCCTGATGTAAGCCCAAGTCATCTAATGAGATAATGAGATATACCACTATGCATTGCTGTGCCCCTGAGGAATCTCATTAAAATTTGGAAATAGCACTATTATTAACCAATTTTTTTTTTCCTGTGAATACATTTTAAAATTATTTCCCAAGATCTATAGCAAACAGAGTAGCATCCGTTATTATCTGACAAAACATTTTACCCAGTTTTCTAACTGCCCTAGTTTTGCAGTCTCTGGTACAGGAGCAATGAACTCAGTGGGGGTCCATGGAAATGCAGAAAGTCTGACACAGATTTTCAGGCCTCCTTTGCAGCACACGGAGAACAGACTTTTTTTCCGCTACCACTCTTAAGTTGTCAGTTGTTCATTCCTCTGATATTTTGTACAAGACGTTGTTGGATAGAGAAAACAATTTTTATCAGATTAATACATGGATACGTTACACATTGTTCCTCCAGCTCCAGACAAGTGGATATGACTCAAGAAAATGCAGAACTGCTGCATGAACATACAGAATTGGTTTGTTATTTTAATAAGGAGGTTCAGACAGGAAAGATGGCAAGCGAGGAAGCCAACAGTGTACTGTCTCTCTAGAAGTATCTCTCTACATACATATTTACACACATGCATATTTGTACAGGCACTGTTGAACTTCAGGCAGGTCAGTTTTTCTGGCAGGTTGTGAAATAACCACAAATCCCAACAGAATACAAAGACTGCCACAGACTAATAATGAAGAGCGAAACAACAGTAGATATATCTATGAGTAACTTCTTATTCATCACATATATTACTCCGGCTGCTGCACTGGAAGGCACTGCAATTTCTCTTTTTGTTACAGTGTTCATTGTCCTACAGCTTACCTATTTTCACATGTCTTAAAGAAAATATATATATATACGCACATATATATATATATATATATAAAAAAAAGGCTATAGCTGCAGAATAGCAACATTCTGCTTCAGCTATAAATAAACTTACTGGGGGACAAAAATAGGCCATGATAGAGATTCCAGCATTCCTTCCAAGTACTCAGCTTGAACCGGTCAATACAATTTCCCATTATCTAAGAATCAAGTTTAAAAAGTGATACTTCTAAACTCTCCAGGAAGAAGCTTGTGCTCCTTTTTCCCTGCAATATAACAAGTAGGAACAAATTCTGTCTAATTGGAACAGAACTGCATTGCATTTGTGACTATTTTGTGACATTTCTGAAAAGTTAATTTGAACCCAGAAAGCCAATTTACATGGATAAATCCCTAGCAATGTGCTGATCTACTGGATTTTTGGTTTGGGTTTGTTTTTTTTTTTTTTTAAATTAGCAAAGCATTTTAAAACTGTTAAAATCCTCATTACTAAAAGTGTGTGCAAAGCATTAACTCCCCCCCCCGGCTTTTACAAATGTGTCAGACAAAAAAACGGAGAGGAAAAATAAAGATTCTTGGCTAGATCCAGGCCCTTCACTCCTGTGGCAAACTTTTCACCAAGCTTAACATCTTTAAACTGGGGAGAAACTGTATGTCCATGAGTGACGACACCAAAATGACTGCAGTATACATAGAAATGGCTAATGTGCAATAACTGTGAATTACGGCAGTGCAAACTTCAGGTCAGGTCAGTTTTCCAGTGAGTACACAGGGGCCAGTTCAGGCTTAGAGGACTGGTGTTGAAGCTAAACCAGCATCGCCTCGTTCATACATGAGCAAGACACAAAAAACTAGTTTTAGATGTCCAATACCCTTAAACGCAGTATAAACACAGCCAGAGAAAAGAGGTAGTGGGGAGCTGTAAATAATATCCCACATAGATACATGTATATACACATACACATCAAGGACGTATCAATGAAGCAATCTGATATAGACAAAATCTTCTGGAATGAAAACTGCTGAATAAATGCGTAACATCCCTCTGATGTACAATCAATTCAATGTGCCTTTCAGAAATCTCGTGGGGCTAGAGCAGGTTTGAAACGCGCCCCACATTTTACACAAAGGATGAAAACTTGTTCCTTCTTTTAACACCCCCCATTTCTGCAAATTTTCCCTGAAATATAAAGGCTAAACATCTCTCTATTGCACCACATGAGTGAGATGCATCAAAAAAGAAAGCATTAACATAATTAAAAAGAAGCATCCTTCCCATTTCTGTTTATTAAGCCAAAATGTAATTATCAGAGACATGCTGTACTGGATGTTGCCTTTGCAAACAGACGAGCCCGGCATTGTAAACAGCCTGCTTCCTAACCGCGTATGCATATTTATGTGCCCATTTGTAAACATTTTATTTAGTTGATTTTCAGTCATCAGTTTCTAAGACTTTTAAAACACAGTTTAATTAAATTCCATGGACTTACAAACAATTACCATGCACTCATTTTAGAATATTCTCAGCTGCCAAATGTTCGGTGTATTATTATATTTTTCTGGTAATCATAAAGTGTAAATTAATGAGAAGTTAAGATAGAGGGGCTATAACTTATCTTGGAGAAAGTAAAGTGTTAAGTAATAAATTAATTACAATTTAATATACAAATTAAAACCTAGTAAATTAATTTATACCAAGTTGAAGAGAACAGCATATTTTGTTACCATTTTGGGAGATTTTCACGGCTACAGCTACTTGAAACAAACCAGAACTGGCTTGCTGACTGTGGCTTTGCAGGGGTGCCCCATGCTCCGTCCTGAACGATGAAAGCTGAACTCTTGTGTGGTTGAAGACATCTCATTAAACAACTAACTCTGGAACTATACAAGCGACTGTACAAGACACGAAGGTTAAGATGGTAAAAGGCACCCACTGTTCAATGCTCAACATCCTCCTTGTAAACAACCTGCAGCTACAGATAGACTCTAAAAAAAAAATAAATCTAATTAGGGAATATACTCGATGAAAACTAAAAACTAAACAAACAGACCAGAAGACAAAAAGTAAATGAAAATATATTCAAAGATTAAAATCAAACAAGGTAAGAAGGATGCAAATGTCACCAACAAGGGCTGAATGTTCAGTAATGCCTCCTCATTGCAAACCCATACAGGGCTGCAACAGGAGGGAAAACCTGGGTCCCCTTCCAACGAGGCCCCTCATCCATGTAAGGACATCTCGCAAGCAGTGATATTCACTGGCACTGGTGAAAGAAAAGCCCTTCTGTAGGCTTCTTCCAGGTATTAAGTGGTTTCCCTCTGCCTTCCAGCGATCTGCTTACACATGTCAACACTTCAGGTTTTGATGAGGATAATAAGGCCAGTTCTTGCAAGCCACAACATCTGCCCTCCAGGCCTCAGAATGACAGGGTAAAATCACCTTGAACTTCTCGCCTCTCGAGTCTAACTCCCTTTGCCATTCAACTTGTTACCATTGGCAGAGACGTTCTGAATTTTAAGCATAATTATTTGCATAATAAAAATTTCTGGATTGGGCCTACGTTGGCGTTCCAACAGAGGACTGATCTGAAGCTGCTCGGCAAATTGTGTTCAAATATTTTAAAGCCTGAATGAATCCTGAACTTGAGTGTTCAGAAGTACAATGTACAAGCCTAAAGAACAGACAAGTATACGAATCTAACCACTCCTTTTCAAAAGGAGCTAGATGTAAAACCCAGACTTGGGAAACCAAAGAAAAACCCCAGATGGAGCAAATTTACTATGCGAGCAAAGGGTATAAGCATTAGATCAACCTTTTCTTTTCAGTGAAGTCAGCAGAGAGATCTCTCAATAGGAGCGTGATGAGATAAGGAATTATGTTCCTCCATGAACAATACAGGCTTGAGAGATACGGGAGAGAGATCAGTAGAAGAGAAGATAAGGGTGAAGACTGAAGCAAAGTTAAAAATTTAAAGAAAACTATTGTCTATTCAGGATTTAACCACACAGGAAATCATAAAGTAGAATATGGTTTTAATCACCTCAAAATTACAAACTAAAACTTTGGAGTTTTTTTTAAAGCAAGAAAGTTTAAAAAGTAACATTCATGAAACTTCTCTCAGTGTTTCCGAATGACTATGCATGAAGCCACCCAGAACCAGCCACCTTGTCTCTCCCTAAACCATCAAATCCCAGTGACTCACATGCTCCAGGCAATCTTTCATGATGCTTTGCAAAGTTCCCACTAATTTTTATGCATCTTAAGCCTATTGGTCAGTGGTTCATATTTCCATAAATAGAGTTCCATGGCAACTAACCCATCCGTGATTTTCTCTGATGGCAAGTCAGATGTTTCCCCACAGGAGAAAGGAAATACCTCTTTACAGGAATTTCTGCCAGCCACTGCTCTTTTGGTTCACATCTGCCAAGGGGGAGGTGGCCATTCACAGCAACTGCTGGGTATGTAACTTTATGGGCACATAAATTAAGCACACAAAGGTTTCCTGAATATTATTATTTAAAGTTTTATAATGAACTGGTCTTCACAGCAGACACACGTTATTAATAGGACAGCTGCCGGGTCAGCATCCTTATCCACTGAATCTATTCCAGTTGCCTAACTTCACTAATGTGATTATAAGAATTATATTGTAAGGCTCTGTTATGTATGATTATGCACCATCTACTGTAACATTTAATTGCTATTAAGGCCTCCATAATGAAACAGTAATAGTAATATATTCATATTAGTTACAGATCTTACAGTAAAGCAAGTAAGACTTCACATGCATCCATCAAAGTCAATGGCAAATAAGAAATGTAGATAGAAAGTAATACTGAGACAACTCTTCAAGCTACAATTCATTCTTGTCTGCATTCAACTTGAGAAAGTTTGATGACATCCATTCCAAACAGGAATGTCATAAAGACAATCATGCAGCAAAGGGAGAGCCAGCACTGGGTTAGTAAGTACTGAAAAATAGATTTGGGAGTTGTCAGCAAAAAATGTAACACTAAAACCTGTGAGCATGAATAACAGTGCCCTAAAGAAGGATATAAATACGAAATAGAATAGAAAGCAAAATGATATCAGTATGAGTCTATGAGCAATTTGGGACACTCTAGAAACATAAGGACAAATATCATATTGTCAGAATAAGAACCTGAAGAAGGCCAACATATTACAGATTTAATAAAAAAAAAATAAAAAAAAAATCAGAAATGCACCAATCTCATTGCCCACAGCAGCAAATGAACTAGAAAGAAATACAAGGTCCAATTCACAGACATGGCAATATTGAACTGGGAGCAGCAGGTAATCTAAAGACAATATTTGGAAAGGGTTCGCCTAAATTTGAACAAAGCATTCATCTACAAGTATGACATATACTTCTAGTTGTTTGTTTGTTTGTTTGTTTTTCTTTCTCTTTTTCAAGGTTACATAGCTGTTCGCAAATTTCCCCTACAGCTTTGTAATGGAGGCTCTTCTGCTGTTATATGCATGAAGGAAAACAAAATGATGTTACATCATTCACTGAGAGGGGGACAGTGAAGACTCACGGGATTCTGAGCTTGCTGCTTTGCCCATCACAGGACACTGCCAGGCTCCCCTAACTACACACAACGGCTGTAAAGACAGCCAAGGCAAAACCTCATTTACCCACTGAGTTTTACAAGGAAACCCATTTTCTTTTCCTACGGCGTTGCTGGAGCAGGACTAAGGACCCTGGGCTGGGCTGGTTGGGGTCGGTTGCCTCCCAAAGACCATAGGTGATTCAAGCTGGCAATAAGTAGGTTTGCCAGTGAAGAAGGGATTAGGTTTTGGTACCCAGCCTGAGGATTTCTTCCTTCTCAACAGTAACTAAAACGTTATCTTTTTAAGAAGGAGTTTACAGCAAGATGGAGATTTTTGAAAGCAGCAGAAACTGAAGAAAAAGGTAATGAAAGATGATGGTTTGAATTAAAAATTGGTGACTGTTTTTGAAGTTGTCCGCAGTTTCAAAATCAGTACTTGCCAAAAGAGTAAGATTATGATGGACTCAGGGTGTCTCTCTTGTTTACTGAGTTGCTACAGTAATGCAGTAAGAGAAGCCACAGAGTCTTTGGAGCAGCAGCCTGCTGCTTTTGTTCTCCTGAGAGTGCATACCAGACTTTGGGAGAGAGAACACAAGCAGAAGGAAGTTTACGTTGTTAAACTGAAGCAGTGGGGACAGTAGTATTGCTAACGATAGCAAAGAACAGAAATCTCAAGATTGGGTTATAATTATTACCAAGCATTGGCTGCATTTTCTATTAGAGGTTTTAAAGATACATCCAAATACTGTCAACAGTTAAAATTTAAATTCTTCTAAGAGTACACCACCGGGGATAAGAGAAAAAAAGAATGGTTCTGAATAGCATATCTGCTGAACTCAGCTCATACTTTCACAAGCAACTCTTTCATTGTGTCCTACTATTACATCTACCTCCTCAACTCTTTCAGTTTTAAACTGAGGAGATGGCTTAAGCTGTAGGTTCACTTGAACTTGAGCCCTCTTGTCCTCTCCCCACTATGATGAAGCTGTGTCTTCCTCCCTACCAAGTGAATCATCTCATCACGTTAGACGTCTCGTGGAGAAAAATCTTAGTAAAACTGAAGTCTTTTGAAAATATTTTGCTCAAAGAGAGGGCAGTTAACGAACAATAAGGAAACAGACAGTAAATGATCATCATAGTAGAAGACTCCAGCAAACGAGTATCCATGGATATAACAGGATCAGAAAACCAGATCGTCATGGGAATCTGAAGCTTAGCATGATAATTTTACTAAATACAATCTAAATGTCCCTGAATGTAATAAGATACTGAATGATCAAAGGATCAATGTTGATCAAAGAATTGACGTTGATCAAATCACCAGGTGAAGAACAATTTATTGGTCGGTAAATATGAAAAAAATCCAAAGAATTCCCCAGTAGGTTTCAGCACAAGACGACACAGTGTAAATGGGTAATTAATAAGTGACAATGGGAAGGCAAAAGGAAAGACATACAAGGCATGGAAAAGGTAAAAAGTGCCTGTTAACAAAGAAAAGAATGATGGGCAGGTAATAACCCTATGAAAAAGCAGCTGAATAGAAAAGCTAATTATCAGGAATCTGCTACAAGACATAAGCTGAGACAAACATCTAAAAGCCTATTCTGTCCTCCTGCAGGGCTCACACTGCTGTAGTACTCAGTATCTCAAATCTCTCTGTGCATCTATTCTCATGACACTGCTTTGAAATGGGGTAATATTGCTATTTCTTTTTAAAGAACAGAGAACTGAGGAATGTCGTGCTAAGGCTAAGCTCCCCAGAGGAGTTTGTGTCTTACTTTCATTGATGCTGCCCAGATGTTCAGCTGAAAATCAAGCCAGAAATCTGTGAGAAAACAGGGAACTGGATCTAAGTCCAAGGCTCACCTTTTCTTAACTGAGCAAATCATCAAAATACGAAAAAAAATTTCCCATAGAGGGCAGCAGTGCTAGAGATGGGGAAAACAGGGCAGTAAGGCAGCGTTATCCCTCAATCAGATTCCTCTCGTTGCTAATATTTTTTCCACCCATTATTGCTCTCTCTTTAAAAAAAGATAAAAATAAAAAGAAACTTTCCAATCCATAACAGAGGCAGGACTGGAAGCAACAAGATACAAAAATTACTCCAGGGGCATGCAGTAATCAAGATAAAAACAAAATGCAATCACAAAACACCACAGCGAATACATCTAAAGCCCACTGCTGAATCAAACTTGCTGTTAAGAATTAAACAAAAGAAGGAAAAAGCCTCTCTCCAGCAATAACACTAAAGCCAGATAAAAGCTGCTGGGCTGTTCTTAATCCCATTGAGTAATTTTTCACACTCCTGGATGGCAGCGTCTTCTCCTAGAAGCAGTAATTCTCACACCCGTAGAGCTGCTGCTCTCCTGCGCTGGGGGACAATAGCCCTCATGCACAGCAACCATAAATACGTGGTATATACACACCAGTGGCAACCACTGATAAATTAGTGTCACAGGCTGTCCTACCCCGCTGGCGTCCATATCTCTTATGATTTAGATCCATTTACCAGCTGTAGCTCCTCGTCCCTCATTTGCTGTTATTTCATTAAACAACTATCATATTTCCCATCAGCACGCTCCCTCATCCCCACAATGCTGGGGGGATGCTTTGCTAGGACTATAAATGACAATGCCAGAGTCTTTTCACTCTTCTGACAATGACTCTGCTTTTACATGGTTAGCACCCAGCTCCCTACCTCCCTGCCAAGAGAAACTTGCTGCTTAGATAGTTGTTGCACAGGACTAAGAAAAAAAAAAAAAAAAAAAAGAAAGCATAGGAAAAAAAATAATTTAAAAGCATTAATGTACCGCAAGAAACAGGAGGAACAGTGCTGAACGCAATCAGCTGAGAGAGTCACTGCCAACAGACTGAAACAAAGAAAATGGAGCTGCATTTAACGGGAGCATTCAGGAGGAAGCATTGCTGGCACTCTCAGACATATTGCAACAATAATCTTTCTGATCCAGTTTCCACCGAAAGCCAGAGCACCAAGCACAAGTAGAGAAGTGCCAACATGTTTTAGAGCATGTGCAGTGACAACTTTCATAATGCTGCAATAGCAAACCTTGCTCGAGTGGCAGGTGGACACCGGAGGGTCACAGTGCACCTGCAGTTAACCGCTTCGGGTAAAAGTCTGCGAGGAGGCCGTCAGCGAGCAGTCACCAGCACGGCTTCCTGAGCGTTTGCAGTAAAGCTTTTCATGTAAGTACAGCAACAAATACCTGCCATCATCAGAATAAAGCCCTCACAGAAAATACCCCCCCCCTTTTTAAAAAAAAAAAAAAAAAAAAAAAAAAAACAACAACAAAAACCCCCCACAAAACGATTATTAAGGTACCTCAGTCTCCCATTTGAGCTCTACCTCGGTCTCCTGCCTGAGCTCTCTGGCACCCTACAATCTCCTGACCATTTTGACTCCCAAGGCAGAATCTCACAATTTCTCCACTAAAAAGCTAAGAAAGAAATGTGTTATCGCCCATGTACCAAAAGTGTATTTTTAGATACCCAGCAGAGACATCCAGAGCTCCAAGTTATCACTAGAACTTGTGTGGGTTGATGTTTTTCCCTGAATACAGGGCTCAAAACTGGTGGAAGCTCAACTTACTCAAAGTACTTCATTGAGTGAGAATAAAATGAAATATTTTTACTGTAGGAATGTCAAAATGTTTTATTTCAATCAAACATTTCAACAGAGCTAGATAAACCTGAATTGCAACTTTGTTTGAAATGTCTTGATTTTTCAACTTCTTGCCCTGACTTGGGAATAAAATACCAAAATTGCTGCAGTTTCTCATTGACTAGAATTACTGTTGCCTCAGTTCTACCACCTGTTAAAAAGCCTTTCTCAAGAAAGTCTATATCAGAAGAAAAAGAGCCTAATCCCATCACTCTAATCCATCACTCTAATCGATTAAACTGGATCGTCTGGGAGAGCCCAAGCAGGACAAGTTGCACCAACGTGCCTCTTACCGGCACTATTAGTGCTCGGCCTAATTTCAACTGAGAGCAGCAAACATGAACAGATGGGAGCCTACTTCACAGCTCAGTGTACACAACTTCGGAGATGAATCTGGAAACTCATGTGAATCCTATTAACTCTGTGGCTGCTTCAGCCAAAGGGGCATCTTGCTTTCATTCACATCAGAATCTCATTGGGGAAAAAAAAACCAAACTAGAGAAAAAGCTATTATGTCCTGCATGGGACACCGTGCAGTTGATTGAGTACATGAGATACAGCAGATACAAAATTTCATCCTGTAAGCCTCTGAGACGTTAAAAAAAAATGCAGATCTAAAATTGGCCATTGCTACACTGAAGAACGGCAAATTTTGCTCCAATTCCCAAAGTGAGTCCAGCTTGAAGGCAGCAATACAGCTGCATCGTGACCTGTTTGTTTTGCTGAAAGGAATCCACAGGAATGCGGAATGCCCTGTAATTTAATATTATGCAACTTCACACTATGTATGTTTTCCTGATTTTGCAAGCATATTCTCTCTATTCCAGTTTGCCAGTGCCAGGGAGTCCTGGACAGCAAACCTCTCCCTTGTCAAATATATCCACCGAAGGTGCCGAGTGCGAGGGAGTTTGAGATAGGTGAAAGTGAAGACAAGGGAAACCTGACCCTTCTCCCCACAGTCCCTCTTCTGACAAGACAGTGACAAATACAAACCTTGACATTGCAAAATATCAGTTTAAGCCCATTTTCATATTACCTTTGTATATTTTCTTACCTAACACACCAAGAGCATTACATACAATATTAGGATATACTCAAAACCTGCGTAAATAATTGGTAAACTAGTTCCCGAAGTGACACTTGCCTGAAATTTCTAATCCCATCAGAAATTAAACCAGAAAAAAAAGAAGAAATCCATCTTTCCCTTGAGAAAAATTCCTGTGTAATCAATGGAAAATTACAGCAATTCTGCAGCTTTTCTTGAATGGTCTTATACAACCAAAGGAAGTTTTGCTCCTACCTTATAAAATATGTACCAGCAACTTTCCTGATTCAATTACACAAGCTTCTCGAGTCATCTTTGGAGAAAAAGAGAATGCCATTTTTGATAATTCATGAAGAGATACTGCAAAAAAATATATCTAGTTACAAATCTTTCAGGGATGCATATTGATGTTTAAAATAAATGCCATTTAAATTAAGAGTTAATAAAGAGTTCCATGCTCTTACAAATTAAATGTTTGTTGAAACACATGCACGGTACTATAGCAGCAGTGTGTAGCTCTATAGGTAGTAGCATATAGATAGCCTCATTTAATATATATATAGTAGCACTTAATGGGAAATATGTAGAGCAAGACAGATTGCCTATTCTGAAACAGAAGGTGATTTTATCCATTCACATAACAACTCAGAAGAAAAAGGAGTTATTTGTTAGGGGTGAAATATACATGTGTGTGTATGTATAAGTGTGTGTGTGTTTCCTCTGTCAATAGGTAAGAAACACAGATATCTGTGCAATGCAGTTTTTCTGGGGAATATTATATTTCAGATTCTTTCTAACTGCAAACAGGAACAAAAATATCCCACTCTTTGCTGCTCTTTCACATAAATCAGCAAAGAAAAAACACAGATCACATTATAAATGTTCTTCAGTAAGTTCTCTGGAGCACAGTGGAGTCAACCTGTCTAATCATAGAAGGACGAGACAGAGTGTAATGTATAACCAATCTTCTTCCACCTCATATTTTTATTTATAATTAATTTCCACATAAAAAGGTTGCACAGATCTGAAGCTACTGAGAGACAGACAGGTACCGGCCACAAGACAGATGGCTCAACCCTACGAGGACTTCTAGAAGCAAGTGCTAGTGACACTTCGCTCCGGTCGCTTCTTTGTTGTAAAACATGAGCCTTGATTTCTTGAGCTAAATGGCATGATCTGTAAATAGGGAGGAAGCTGCTGACTCGTAATAATCCTTCCCACAGACCATAATCCATCAACAGAGGGAAAACAAGAGGCACAGGTTACAAATTGACCGTGTCAATATTAAGTTAGGCTGTTTCTTTCTGTATCAAGTGAAGAACTTCTTGCTCCTCCAACTGCACACACGGCCTTACTGAACTGCAAGGGACTGTAACAGCCCGAGTCCTTTGGGCTCTCAGGGAAAGCCCACATGTGGCTTTATGTTTGGTGGTTTGTTTGTTTCCTTTTTAAACTTAGAATTTTGGTGACATTTTTACTCACAGCTATAGTCTAGAGTCCTAAATGGAGACAGACAAATCAGTTAAAGAATGAACAATGTCTCAAAGGCAACTGAGTGCAATAGAGAACTCCACTGCACGTTCAGAACTGAGGGAACTCGACTCGTTGATCTTAAAAAGAAATGTGAAATAAATACATCTTTGCTTAACTTCCTCCAGAGTACAGGAGGTATATCATGATTTGCCACCCTGTAAAAGATGCTCCAGAATAGTTTTGGGGCAACCCTGTAAGATGATCCCCGAGGGAACATTCCGGGATACGACAAGTGCTTTGGGCACCCAATGCATCAAACACTCTCAGCTGAGAACAAGTTTTCGGTTGCCAGCAAGCTATTGTCCGAGGGGCCCCTATTCTGCAGGGTCACTGAGTTCCTACCAGAGAGATCTTGTATGTCCCCAGCCACAAGGCTGGGTGGGATTCTCAGGGTCCCTTTGAATGGGTCATGCCAGGTCTCAGAAGTGCTCCACCAGGCATGGTGCAAGCCCAGACAGAGGAACACTGTTCAGATTTGCAAGTTTTGCTCAGTCTAATAAGGAAATGTAAATCTTTACAAAGGGCCAGGGAATAAACTCTGCTTCTGAATCTTCACCTCCAAAAGAAAAGCTCTGGAGTCACGAATCAGATCTCTCTTTGTTCTGAGAAGGTATTTTCCTGGGAAATAGAGAATTTGTTGAACCTGGGTTTAGAGGGGAAAAAAAAGATAACAAATCATTAGGAAAGTAAAGCAGAGAGAAAAATAGCAGCTCAGAGAAATCTCATTTGAAAGCCTTATTTGAGCAAAAAGCTGTGAGCTTCACATAAATAAATAAATAAAATGCAGGAAGAAAACACCATTACACCCAGAGCCAGAAAAAGGAACATTTATGAGAAACTAAACTGTAGTTCCCTCTCCTCCAGAAACACATACATGCAAGTAGGCTTTGCATGACAAAGAAAAGAAGTGCAGAATCATATACTGAATATACAGTGGATTTAACAGCAGCGGTAAAGAGAATAAAATCCATTCCATATGAAATGTATCTCTTCCCACAGGAAAAGAGAAAGTTGCATTGTTTTCCCCATCCTTGCCAAAAGGGTATTGCTTACTAGATACAGCCATAAATCTTGTAAGAATTATGTTCTTCAGTCTCATCACAAAACACTTGTGTACATGGAACCAAACCCAACATGTTTATCTTAAGCACTTTTTTACTCCAGACAAAAGGTAACTATTATGACACACTTCCCAGGGGTTTGCTATTCTAACCCCAAACACTCCATTTCTACACATGACTTCCTTCCACTCATTTTCTTCTGACAACCCTGATGCTACCAGCAATTGAGAAAGCATCAGGCTTTTCCGCACAACTGTAAACCTGGATTAATTTAACTACACGAAAATACATGAACTATTCTGGAATTATCGTTTTGCAAAGCAGAACAAGTTCTTACCTCAGATCCAGGAAAGGACACGAAACATTGTACAACAGTTTTCTTAAGATGCTCATTTAACTAAGCATCTTAATCTAAAGCAAGGGGAAACAGGTGATTATTTCTGAGTTTTATTAGCTGTAATCTAGAGATAAACAGGAAAAAGAGGAGGAATACATACTCCCTTAAAAAAATAAAAATAACAAAAAGTCAGCTGTAGAAAGCAGGCTGTGATTTGAGAAGAACTTCTGCTCGAGATTTAAAGATCAGAATGCGAGCTCTGATTGTTTTAATCTGCCAGTACCAATTTACTTATCTATTTTCATGGATTTTATAATAACAAGGAACCAGAGGCACACTATTCACTTTAACAGGTTAGACTTCTGATCAATGGCAAATTCAAACTAAATTTATCAAGTGAAACATTCCCTCTGTTTGTCTTATATATACTCAACCTTGAATTACTTTTTAACAGTTCTCTTCTTCTCAGATCTCATATAGTGCACAAATATAATAAACACTTATTATAGAAATCACAGCCCAGAAGATATCACCAGAGATTTTTAAACGGACTGCAAACCAGACTAAGACCTCTGCCACACTCACTGTCTCTGCAGCAGAACCATTATAGTTCTCTGCCTCTATATCCATCCTGCAAAGACACATACATACATCTCCAAACACGGATCCACCATGAAGACAGAAGCTATGGTATCTCCAAACTGACAGATAGTAAGTAATACGAAATACAATCCCACGCAAACGATTCTGCAGTTTTCATATCAGATCAAGCAAGCCTCACAGACACCGCATGCAATTTATCAAGCGCCCATTCACATTTTGTGATGTACCACCCTGGTCCTCTACTGTTGGGTCCAAACAAGAATGTAATGAAGCACTCCTTCCATGAGCAGGTTCTTGCTGTGGCGGGAAGGGCTTACCTGGGATGAAGCAGGGAGGTCATTCTCAGCAGGCCGAAAGCTAGGAAAATGGCCAAGAGAAGACCTCGTAGCAGGCCTTCCAGGTGTGGAAGCATGACCAGGTGCGTGGCCCCTGCAAACAGGACTTGTGAACTCTTTAGGACCGGGGCGCAAATTTTTCTTAATGCAAACAAGGTCACAGTAAGTAAAGCTCACTGCGTAAGTAAAGAGAGGCAAACGCCCATGACTTGCAAAATTTGCAAGTTCGGCTTTAACAAATGCTGTCTCCAAACACCAATTTAGGGAAATTTTACCTGTTAATCACAGACAGTCATCTCTCAGGGAAAGGCAGAATAAAGTTACTCTTCCTAAATGCAAGCAAATCCTCCATCTACAAGACCCTCAGAGCAGAAGTGGAAACTACTGAGTTCTTCAAATCCTGTCCTCCACTGACCCACAGCCCCCCTCAGTAATATTTCTCTTTTCTGCTCTTGTGTTTTGCACGTACTTCTCTACAAAAGATAATTATCCTCCCTGCTCCAACAGCACAGAAAAGTCAGAGGGGAAGACCCTCTTCATCAGAATTTTATATCCAAATGTAGTGAAAAGACTTGATTACAAAGACAGCCTGCATCTACATGTTTTATTCATCCTCATAAACACGATCAGCGTCTCAGAAGTTTTTTTTCCTCGCTCTCTGTTTCTTAAACTGAAGAAAACATGAAGCCAGCTTGCAAGAACAAGGTCTGGATGTCCAGGCAGTTTAGCTCTGCAAAGCTCTAAAAATCCTCTGTGCCTAAAATCGGCATATACAATTTTTTCAGATGCCCCACATAATTGCAGTAGCTGGTTCTCCCTGACAATTCTTAATTTAAATGTTTTGATCTGTTACTTTCTCTAGGTTTTAGAAAAGAAAAAACCTAAGCATCATAAAAAGAGAAGCCTGTTGCCATCACTGTGTCTTTAAAGTGTCTTCCCATCCTTGAGCTGTTCTTTCAAGGTGATCATTAACCAGTCCTATAAAAATCAACATATTCTTTATTCCTATAGGAAGACAGTTAATAGGTTGCATAAAGTTAACAGTGTTTCCTCAATTTTCCAGCTGAATTCAAACCTGTTCTAGAGTGATTTGTAGCACAGCATATGATTTCTAGCAGATGCCTGTTTTAGCAGATATTATTAGCTTTGAAACCATGCATAAACTCGCAGAAGGTCAGAGAAGGATAAAAACTGACAGTAAGAGGCTCAAGTAAATGAAGGTAAATACATCAAACAATCTGTTTAACACAGGCACCACATAAGTCAGTTGTGTCACCTCTTCACTGCAGAGAAAGTTAAATCTAAACAGGAAAATACCAATTTTTGAAACTCAAGGGCAGCAAATTTTGTTTAGAGGAAAGAACAGGGAAAGGAGGAAAAACAAGGCAATAAAGCAACTGGCAGTCATTACAGCAAATTCTGCAACATGGCAGCAACATGCAGAGCACTCCCATCTCCAGCACCCTCACCTCCGGAATCCCAGTATTTCTGTCCATGAAATAAAGACATCTGTTGTGATAACTCCAAAAATTCTTCATTAAAATTAGCTGCTGTGACATGCTACAAGCAGGACATAAATAACCCCCACTTCCCATGCCACAGCTCCCTGTTGAAGCTTTGCTAACATAGGGACTAAGACTCAAATATCTCCTATTTGTAAGTCTGCAAGGAAAAGAAAAAAGCTTATCTATCTCTTAATTTGTTCAAAACCTGAGCTATTTCCATAAAGGCTAGAACTGCCTATGGAAATCTCTTTAAGTCTACAGCTGAAGGTTGAGGCCCAAAGACAGCCTGGTCATCTCAAGCTGATCTGGGATCATGCAAGAAGTCACTCCTCACTCTGCCCTGCCTTTTGGACACTGTTGTCATTCGTGCCAAGTGAGACCAGGCACTCTGTAGTGCATTCTTCTGTAAAACCACTTGATTATTATTGAAAAATCCATCACAGATGTCATGCTACTATGAAGAGTTTTAGCTCATGTGGATGCTACTCATTTCGTACGATTTCTATCATATTTGAGATCTTTAGAGAAGAAACTGCTTATAATTATACTTGTGCATGCCCTTACAGAATTGAACATCAAATGGTTATGCCTATCCTATATCCTATAGTAGGTATTATTTCAGACCTACTAGCAGTAGCAAATAATTATAATCTTCACTAAAAATACTTTCCTGAAAGTCAGAAATTGTTTTATGTAATTTTTTTGCAAGTAACTTTCAGTTTAAGTAACACGATACTTCCAGTGAACTCAGTACCAACTGGGTACTAGAAAAAGGGAGCCTTGATTACTCATGTGTAGTTAATCAGCATAGAAAGGCCAGCTACATCTACATACATAGTCCAAATTGTGAATTAATTTCTATACAAAGAACACAGTAGAAGTCTTTTCCATATACCAATCTGACTTCTTATTCAGACAACAAAGAAATAACTATCTAGTCAAATAGCTTCCTTCACATTTTTTCCTATTACTTTGAACAGTGTTGTTGAGTCCACTATAAAGAATATGCCACAAAGCCTGTATATCATTCCTTTCCATCAAGAACTCCTTTATACCAACAAATACTGCAAAAAAAACAGGAGGATGAAAAACATACTGCTCTTACAGTGACACAGTATCTTTCTAAGCTCAAACTCAAGAGTCATGCCTAAACAGAAGATAGAATGCAGTGAAAACTGAAAGTCTCACTTTACTTTAGAAAGCAAAAACTAAACAACCCGAAAAATCCAGATGAAGCATAATTTCTATTGGCAAAATACTGTATTTATTCCATTGTTAATATATAAGAAGGGATTTATTTGCTATATTTGAGTTTGATTTCAGAACATTAAAAGCAAAGTACACTGAATAATTTAAGCTTTAATGTATTTCCCTGAATGGAACACGCTCTCATGAGAGGTGAGTAAAAGAATCAGTTTACATTGTGCAAATGGACAGTAATAAAGACAGACTTCCCTAAACACGACACGTCAATACAACTTACAACCTCTGGCTTTACATAAACTACTATAAATCTGTTTTTCATATTTTGGCTAATGTAGAACTCTTGTAGCTGAACCATAATGGGACTCGGTTCTTATGCCTGAATAATTTGAATCACTGGAAGGAAACAAGAAGCATCTAACATATGGGTGGAGAAAGGGAAGAAGATTTCAAATAATAATCAAAACTAGGAAAGAATGATAAACTAGTTTTCTGACACTTTGAAAGAAATCATGAATAAAGTACAAAGCGGTTGCAGGCTCTTCAAATTTAATCAATAGCATCAGCGTGAATACTAAAACATTGTAACTCCTTGGGTTCTCACTGTGTGCAAACTGAAGCTACAGTTTGCACATACAAAGGCCTATTAATCTGAAATTGCAAAAATTCTGGCTTCTGTAGTCTTTATGTAATACTAGAGGTGCATCAGTGCAGGAGATGACTTTTACTTGTAAGGACTAGAGAGGCAGTAAAGAAGATTTAGTCAAAGAAAAGAAAATCCTTTACCCTGATTAGCAAGTCAGGTGTTTGGTAAAGCTGTCATGATGGGAGAGTGAGAGTTAAAAGCATCAGTGACTCTGTTAAGATGTGCGTGGCTTCTCAGGTTTAATTTACCAAATGCCAGAATTCCTGAGTGGGGCAGATCTAACATTTTTAATGCGCAAGACAACGTATCTCATGCCTTGATTAGCAGGGTTTGATTTAGAAAGTAAAGCACTCAGATAATTAATGATTCATCATCATTATTACAAATAATATAATTGATTTAAAATGCTAACAACATTAGTTCATTCATGACTTGTACTGAAGCAAAAGTGCAGTCAACTGTTTGGACAATGAGTCAAGGGACAACAGCAACGCAGCTGTCATGGAAAACACCGTGCTTCGTCCAAGACACTACTGGAGTCCAACCAAATTAGGAGCAAGTGGTCAAAGAAGAGGCAAAAGACAGCACAAATTGACAAGCCCTATATCAAATGTCCTGAAGCTCCCTGCAGGGCGTCTGCTTAGAAAGGGCTGGTAGAAATGTCATTGCCCTTATTATAATAAAATTATTCTTTTTTAAAAGTATTGAAAAAGGGCAGAAAGGTAGGGGGTTTCTCCATGCACACTGATAGCCATATGCAGCCTGGATAACTGCCACCAAAAGTAAAGGAGTGAGGTGAGAAATGGTCTTTGTATCTAGAAAATATCACACATGCATTACTGGTCTGCCCCCAAATGAACCAACCAATGCTAATTAATGCAGAGCCAACAAGACAGTACTGAATTTCATCATGCAAATTTAAAATTACAAAGCAAGAAAGATCCTTACAGAAGTAAATAGCTTGGAACCTAGCAGCTGCATGTGTGTTTAGGGATGACTGAAGGAAATGTTATTACTCATCAGCTGTAGCTCTGAGGACATTAAACTATAGCAGTCATGTACCTAATCCGCACAGGTGCTTTGGTAAATCCTACAGATGACTCGCTCAATCATTTACTGCGTAAATATCTTTAAGATACCCAAGCCCCAAACCATTACAGTATAATTTCTTCCCAGGAGTAACTGAATCTTCCATGTATTGATGAAAACCACAAAGAGAGAAAATACAATGAAGACCAGCAATTAACTAAAAGAAAAAGCAGAAGATTATTTTTAACAGCAACAAGTTCTTATATCCCGTCCCACATACTCGCTACTGGAAATTCAGAATATCCTGAGGTTTACTCGGGAGTCATTCAAAGTCTTTTTCGCTCCTGTCACAAGAACTTAGTTTTTCTTCCAGATAAATCAAAATGACATAAAGTCACAGGGGAGGTTCTCTCTCTTATCCTTTTTTTTAATTTATTTTTAATTCTTTCTTTCAAGTAGCTTTTGGTATTGTTTCTTGAAACATCCATTAGCCCTCAAGTCTAAAAACTGTATGAGAATTTTGCAGCCTTCTGATATATCATTAATGATTGCAGTTCCTCCAATGTGAAAGAGTGGAAAAATCAAAGAGGCCTTTTAAATAGATGAAATACAGGTATGTACGGAACAGTAACAAAAAAGTGTCACTTGGGGAAAAGCTAGTGTTAAGTGTGTTTGCTGTTTTAATTTTAACAATTCCCATTCTGCGCTTTTTGGGATGCAAGTGCTCTTAAGGATCTCTCATTATTCCTGTGTAAAGAAACCATGGCATGTTTACTTTGCTGCATTCAAAACAGACAGATTAAGAGCACGTTGTTCTTTCTATCCACGTTTGACACTCTACCTATATCACCTCTTTTGGCCAAAATTGCTCTTGAAAATCAAGGACAAATTCAGATACAGCTATATTCTGATTAAACTGCACCAATTTAATAAAAACTTTATAAATTTGGCTCATTTGGAGTCAGTGGTGGCTGCATGCACACATTTTCTATCTCTGTATTTAGACTTTCAGTAAAATTTCTGACAGTCTGCTTAACTAGAAGCAGGCCTTAGAAAACAAATAATCCTTGCATGATTTGAATGCAGCTATTCACCCATTAAGTACAAAATGGTGGCATTACATTAAACAGTAGCTTTCTCTTCTTATATCAGAGCATGAACAGTATAATATGAAAAGATACCTCAATGCATTTGTGACACGTAGTCTGTCTTGTGAATGGGACATCTAAATTCCATAGCAATTTAATATGAAACTTGTAAATTAAAGTGGTATAAATGCAAATCTCTACTACACGTAATGATCGGCCTGCACCCAATCTAATCCATTTCTTCCAGAAGGCTGTCATCTAGACACGAAACTGAATCTCTTCCTCAACATAAAAAAACAAAACATCATAACAGCAGCCCAAAACTCTCATCCACAATATATATTGTCAGAATTTTTCCTGTAATAGGTAATTTTAAAGAGTGCTGCTTAAAGTTGCACTTTCCATTATGCTATTAGTCTTATTTAGACTACCCAATTATGCATTAGGAGACAATTTTCATATTTTTGGAAATGTACATATTCATTATTCTACTTAAAAACGCAAATACAATTTCATTTCAAATCATACTGAGACAGTAGTTCCCCAGCTAGGCTGCTCTGCACCCACAGTAACCAACACCTGCCAGAAATTTACATTCTGTTTAGGAAACGTCCTTTAGGTTTACTGTGTTTTGTTTCATTTTTTAACTTACCTCATCAGTTTATTTTCAAAACACAGGATGCCATGGTACCAGCTCTGAGCTCTGATTAGCTGATGCACATTATTTGCCAGTTGCTACCCTGTGAACGTCAGTACATCCCTCTCCTCTCTGCTGGGTTCTCTGTTTAACAGCATTCAAGCTGTTTGCCAGCAAGAAACTACTTCATTCCTTTCTCCCGCAGCCCACACAAAACCAGGCCAACGTTTACATGAAAGGAGGAAAAAGAGAAAAGAACGTAATTTTTTCAAACCGCCAAAGAAAATCATGTCTACGGATATCATAAAGCAGAGACAAAAGCAGCATGTTTGTTAACAGTTGTCCATCTCATTCTCTCCTCTCACCATTTTAACTTTTCATTGTCTGTGTTTGCAAAAAGACCTCTTCATAGTTTTCAGAGGCTACAGCTATACATTTTTTAAGTCCATTCAACAGCCAAAAAGTCAAAGAACAAATCAGGAGATTTAGGAAAGCTGTAACATATTAACTTAGATGCTGTGCTGCAGTTGCATATTCCTCTAGTGTCTGCAAAGGCCCAAGAGTAGCTTTCACTCCGTTTACATTTGGTGACCAGCAGCCAAGCAGTCCTATCTCCATTCATGCCCCTTTCAGACAAATAAACATGTGTATGTATTTAATTATATGTATCCATATATCCCTAATAGTATTATTTTCCCTTTCACATCACACTCACAATGTTAAGCCACATTTTAGATGCTCTTAACACATTTTCCTGGGACCACAACACACCAAAGACATCCCATAGAGAAGCTGCTTCTCTCTGACCAGGCACCGCCTCCTGCTCTGTCCTCTCAACCTTTTCACTTCTCTTGATAACTAATAAAAGTCCCAGTTTTATTACAGCTCTCCGATTCCTGGCGGTCTATGAGCCTGTCTCTCTTCAAGGCTAAAAAAGGTATAGGTTTTTCTTTTTTGTTGTTTGCTTTCACTTTTACCTTGAGGTGCTTAAAATATATTGTCCCACGGTAAATGCAGTGCATATGCTGGCCCCTTTGATTTTACCATGAAAGAGGCTTCTTGAGGTAGCTTTGCCCCACAGTATAAATAAATGCAGGATCTTTACTGTGCTTTCACTTTTGAACAGATAAGAAAAAGAGAACACCCCTAAAGAAAAAAAAACCAAACTTTTTAGCTGTTGAAACCATCTCTTTCTATGCTTCCTAACCATGAAACTTTCAAATTCAGTGCCACCCAACACAGCTAAAGCAAACTGAGCGTTACTGTGCAGCTGTTATTTACTCATTTATTTTAATAAATAACAACAATGGTAAACAGCCATAACTCCACAAACCACCACATAAAAGCAGCTCATCAAAAAAGACTGCGGGTGCTGAACTACCATGAACTGTGCTGCAGTACAGTTTTAACAACGCATTTACAAACAAATCTTTTGGTTACTCATATTATTCTAGAAGTGATTATGAAAGTCACCAAGGACATGGGCTTAGTGAAGTTTAGAAAGCTATAGAGATGAAGATGGAAGAGCTAAGTAAGAGCAGATTTTGTCTTGTTACACAAACTAACTGAGAGCACCAATGATAAATTCTCCCCTGGAAGAGAAGTGGGAAATATGACCTCAAACAACAGGAACTCTGAGCTTACAGAAAAGAATGCCAGAACCTAGCAAAGTGGGAAATAAGGAAAATGTGATTGAGGCCACCTCTACTTAACCTTTCCTGGGGAGGAAAATGCAGGTAAACCAGAAAGCTGTTCAAAAGCAGGATCAAATGAAAAGTGATTCTACTTAATAAAGTTGCCTAAAGGTCAACGCTTATAGCAAAAATAAATCAAATGGGGAAAAAAAAAAAGGGGGAAGGTTTTCATATAAGGTCAGCTATATCCAAAACATGAAAAAAGAGACTGCAGTTACACTGAATGTTGCGTTTTGTCTTCTACTCAGAACAAAAGCTCTGACACTCTTCTTATCCTTTGGACTTGTGCGTTGGAGAAGGTGGGAATGGCTGGTGGCACTGGGGAGTTCCTACGCTTCTGCTCAGGAGGGTTTTGCACCAGTGAGACGAGGTATTCCTGATAGAAAGGATATTCAAGTCTTGAGAGAAATAATAACAACCAGTTTGAGTAGAAGGATTTTTGAGATGGTTCAGTTTTTTTTAAGAAATGGATATGATAGAATAAAAAAATATTTGTGAGCATACGCCTTAATCTCTGTTTCTATGGAAAAATTACTATTACGTTCAACTAAAAAAAAAAATCCCAAATGGAATCCAAATTTCAGTATGCCAGTAAAAAAAAACATGCTATCATCTCTGAATCCATCAAACGTTCTTCTCTCAAATCCCCATGCAATTGGTATCAACCAGTGTCATCTCATTGCACTTGTATATTTAAAAGTAAGTCGCAGTCTGACACTTGGTTTTGTTTAACTGTATAATGCCAAATTGTTTAAAAAAATTTGATAGTAATTTATTAAATGACGAGCAGCTTCATTTTGAAAGTGGATTTTATAGCTTAATATTACCTTGGACTGCAAAGATAGATTAGCTTGAAATTTGTTCTGTAATTAATTCCCTGGAGAAAAATCTATTTGCATGCAAAAAGGAGGAGACTTAATTAATGGCCAAATATATTTAAATTGATATATCAGCTACTCTCAGGCAATGGTAGCTTCATTCCTTATTGAAACCCAACACAGCACTGACTAGCTCTTTTACAATGTAAAACAAAGCCATAGAATAGATCTGTAAGTAAAGAAAAGAATAATCCTTATGTTTGGATTTCAGTAACTCACTGGAAATGGTATAATTGAGACTGATACTAGTTATACTGAAAATATTAGAAGGGTTTTTTAATTATAAGGAAATGTTAGTTGGAAAACACCAGTGCATTTTGCTGAATTACCAAGTTAGATGAATCCTTCTGAATACCTCCGAGGAACCTTATTATTATTTTTAGTAATGACCTTATCACAAAAGAAGGGCATATGTTAACAATAAATGCTAAAGACACAAAATTAATGGAAGGTAAAAATCACGTAGGTGGACATGAACTGTCTAGTAATGGGGCTACTAAATACAAGGAATCAGCCATCCAGCTAGTGAATCTTCCCATCTCTCACTGTATTTTGTACAAAGTCTAATTTGGTAGGAAAGTCTTGAAAAAGTCCATTAGACAGATAAGGACGTCCCATGTGAGGCTGCTCTAAAAGGTGGTATGAATAGGATGCCTAGGAATTTTAAAACTTTATGGTTTAGGACTGACACGTGTGGGATTTGAGGATATCAAAGAAATCTGGAGTCCCTTCCAACATGATTGACACTGCAAGTACATAAAGGCTTACCTAGATGCTTAAATTCCTAAGAGCCCAAGTGCACACGCTGTACAGTACTCTTCACATGGCTGTAAACCAAAGCTTAAACCAGAGCTCTCAGCTGAGACAACAAATGCATCTCCTCTTCTATAGGCAAAAATTGGTGTGGAGAAGTTTTTTCTGACACTATGCTCGTTGCTGAGAAAAAACAGTATTTCATTCTACTGGGGTGTCAGACTGGCTGCTTTGGGAAACCTTATTTTTACTGAAATAAATGAAAATCATAACCTTAAACACCACAAGATTTCTATGACTTTAACATATCTCTTCCATCTACTAAAATTGCTCCATTTAACATATCTCTTCCATCTACTAAAATTGCTCCAGTTTAACAGGAACCAGGTTATATTCAACTTCTGCATGGTACTTCAGGCAACATAGATACTAATATTTAAATATCTCTAAAGCATGCGCTACCAGTTTGTTCTATGTATCTATAAACCAATATCATAATGCCAGCAATCAGAAAGATAACACTGCCTCAGAGTTCTAAAAAAAAAATTATCAGTGTTTTCGGATGGCTTTTGCTAGGGAAGTTACAAACATATTTCGTATATTTAACTGTATGTATGCATACACATACAATAAACTTATCATCACTATCCCCAGGAGACCAAACGTCTGTGTTTGTTCACTTTGTTTAAGAGAGGCAATGACTAAAGAAGCGCATTACAATCACAACCACATAGCAATTCTATTTAAGGAAGTAGAAATAGAGACTTATTTTCAAGAAAGAAGTATGAAGGGACCCTGCTTCAGCTCCTCGGAAAATCCCAAACATCCTATCAAGCCAAATTATCAGGTTGCTTTCTGTAGTGACTGCTACACAAATGCTGTCACTTCCATTAGTTGATGTATATAACAGATGGGTGACTGGTTCCTTGGACAATTAAAAATATTGGTTTGGTTCTAATATTCAGGAAAAAAACTGACAGCGAAGTCAAATGTGAAACTGGGTAGAACAGTCTCACACATTAAGCAATGGGAATTACTGGTTAAATGGAAAAGGCGAAGTATATTTTCAGGCAAATTTTGTACAGTGTCATCCTTTCCATGCATATTATATGGAATTTAAATTATTGCCACGTGCATACCTATCTTACGAGTGGTGTTGATGATGAAATTGATGTTTATCCCTAAACACAAAGCAGCAGATAAAAGAATTTATATTTTTAAATTAAAGCAGAAAATTACTTGACACTGCCCTAATATTTATACAATGAGATCGCACATTGTTCAGAATCAAACTTGCAACTACCACGAGCACATAACAAATCAGATTAGGGTAACAAATTCGCTCAAAGCACTGAAGCAGGAAAAAGTTTAGTTTGAAAATCACCTGTGGCATCTTCACGAGGAACGTGTTCCCAAGACTATTGTACTCCTATGAAAACCTGAAAGAGTTCTCATGTCCAGTGGATGTCTCTTTCCCTGAAAGACATTACTTTTTTTTTGTCACGTACCAGGATGACATGAAACATGCCCTACAAGATCGCCCTATTCTGACTTATTATTTCTGGGAATATTGCAGCATGAATAAGCCTGCTGGAATAAAAAAAGGTATGAAACTTAAACAGTATAGTAGTGCATACAACTATTTCTAAAGAATTTTAATACCAGCTGGTAAGACCTTTGAAACAATATCTTCTTCCTTTAGAGTTACACAAATTGATTAAAATTTGAAAAGAAGAATCTTAGAGAGATCTGTTCAATTCTGGTTTTCCATGAGGATTCTCCCTGTGGAGGGCACGTTGCGCTACACACCAGCAGACTGGCTGAAACAAGAGCCTGAACGCCATGAATATTTATATATATAGCACAAAAAACACTGACTAACAATAATATAGTAGTAAAATAGTAGTAAAATATAAATCAAGACTAGTGTTTAACCAGTAACTGTGAAAAATAGATTTGTTACAAGCTTAGTCCAGCAACTACATGAAGTAAAAGCAGTACAAGCCAGAGCCATACGTGCAGATCCCCCAGCTAGAGTGAGCTGTGCTTGGATGATCACAGAATGGCTAGAGGTGGAAGGGACCTTAAAGACCATCCAGTTCCACCCCCTGCCCTGGGCAGGGACACCTCCCACCAGACCAGGTGGCTCCAAGCCCCATCCAGCCTGGCCTTGAACACCTCCAGGGATGGGGCAGCCACAGCTTCTCTGGGCAACCTGGGCCAGGGGCTCACCACCCTCACAGTCAAGAATTTCTTCCTAATATCTCATCCAAATCTCCCCTCTTCCACTTTAAAACTGTTCCCCCTTGTCCTATCACTCCCCTCCCTGATCCAGAGTCCCTCCCCAGCTCTCCTGTAGCCCCTTTAGGGACTGGAAGGGGCTATGAGGTCTCCCCGGAGCTTCTCTTCTCCAGGCTGAGGAAGAGGTCATGGTGGGGTCAGCCATTACACACACCATCTTGTCAGGCAAGCAGCCATTAGCCGCAAGCAAGCTGGTCACGCACCTACTTCTCCTTTAGAGGCATCCCCGGTGCTGGCCGATGGGGGTGATTCACATGGCGGAACAGCCAGGGCCCTGCCTGTACACCTCCAGGCCGGAGCAGCAGCGGGAGGGCAGGCCTGCCACCCCCACAGGCCTGGCGCGCCTCCGCGTTTGACTGCCTCCTCCCAGGACCGAGCAGAACTCACAGATACAGCTGAGGTAGTGAAAGGACCTGGTCTGCAGAGGGTCTAGGAGAAACAAAGTTCTGACTGAAACAACTCCACTGTGCCCTCCATCTACCCAGGGTCTCCCACGAAGCTGCCCGTCCCCATAGCGTTGGGTGACAGGCAGCTCCTCTCAAAAATCCAAGTACACCCAAAGCACAAGCACGGGAGCCGCTATGTCTCAATGTTGATTTTCTAGTAATTTCATTTCCACACACCACTATTTCAGCAGAACCCAGCCGGTTCATTTCAGCAAAGGAAAAGCATTAGGGAGGAAAAAAAAACACAAAACAACCCAAACACAAACAAAAGTAAAGTCTCTGCAGACAACACAGGCTGCCCTTATAGACAGTCTCTTCTGCAACTTGCCACAAATTCTGTTTAAAGAATGACATCTGCTTTCATCAGACATCAAGAGTCCAATATATTTAAAGAGGTAGTACATAGGAATTAAATTATAAGTTATATAGTTAAATATTTCACAGAGCTTCCGTACTTCTTTTTTGTCAACAGAAGATAGGTGGCTTTCCAGAGAATATTCATTCAGTCTGTCACTTGAAATGTCTCTCTTTAATAATTAACACAAATACTTAACTTTCAAAGATGTTAGCATGTCATTACTTGTCACATAAATTGTAGAGTTAGATACTTGCAGAGGTGTATTTGAAGACTGCTGCTGAGCAACTTTCAGCATTCATGAATAAGATATAGGACCTTTCATATTTTATTAGATATATGCATACTTTCTATAGTTATGAAAGAAAAGTGTGCAGTGTCTATTTCTAAAGTAAACGTTCACTCTGAATGGAACTTTAACCAAGCCTGTGGTCTCAATCCAGAGGTCCACATCCACAGACATCTTTTCATACTAATCATCCAAAGGAATAAGGTCTTTTTTTGTGTGTTAATATAGGCTGAAGGACAGAGTTATAGCTACCTAGAGACAGAAGCAAACCATGCCTGCCTGTCTGCTACTGAATCAACTGACAGTTAAAAAAGTTAGGTCCGGGTAGAAGACCTAAATATTTCATTTTTCTCATTTACATTTCCTGTAACATAAACTGTAGAATTAGCATATGCTGGCAGGTTAATGTTGTACTGGACTGACTTTAATTTGTTCACAATAACGCACTTTGCATCTGCATCTCCCTCCCATTCTCCAGGGAGTCATTTCCCACCTTAAACTTCAGTAGCTATGCCTGATGAGAAGAGGCTCACTCCCATTACGGTGGTGTGGACGCAGTGTGAGTCACTCAGCTACCGTCCCTCTTCCCCCTGCAGCCCCTGGCTTCCCACCCAAACCTGCCTGCCACGGCTGCAGGGTGGGTTTTTATTTGGTTGATGCCTCTGTGTTTACGAGCTGGCATATGGCCACTCTTTGCAGTTCCAGCTTTTGCTAAAATGAGAAAACTCTTTCAGCAGTTGCACCAGTGCTTCCACATAGACTACTGTTGGGTTTGATTTCCTCAGAAAAATCAGCATTTCCAGTCTTATATGGAAAATGCTACCAGAATTTAGGCATCTATAAAATATTATCTAGAGGGAGGAGACTCAGAGCACATCCATACCCTGTACCAGGGACACGTCATAGCACAGGAATTCCAGAGGGAGCATTTGGAAAGGACAGAAACAGGATTTTCTGGAATGCTTCCCTTTACCTATCAGTATCACTTCTTCATCATTGAACAGCAAGATACAGTAAGTTCAGATACGTAGAAACAGTTAGCACTAAGGACCAAACGCTTGCGCTAAACATGTTTGAGGAGGCTGGGAGAAAGGAGGTGGCTGCTCCAGGACAGCTTTTGTTTGCACCCATGGGAGGGGGCACCCCCGGAGCTCACTCAGCACCCCTGGGGGTAGAGGAAGCAGCCAGGTATTTAGACAGATACCAACACTCAGCAAATGCGTGTCTCCTGTTGCTTCCCTCAGCTCTTCAGCTTCCAGGCGTGACCTCAAAACTGGTATCTGCAGTGGGATCATCAAGACGCGCGGCTCCACATTCCCTGAAGGATCACATCCCTGTTCTCACTTCCCCTGTTCTTCTTCCCAGAAAAGCTGCTTGCTTGCTTTTTGTCCCTTGCTCGTGAACTTTCTAACAAGCATTTGGTAACCTTTAATTAGAAAAATCCCAGAGCACAGAGCTAGGCAGCAACTTTTCCTCAAGGGACATCTGCCCTGACAATTGCACAGTAAAACAAGTGCAAAGCTGCAAGAATGCAATTTTTCAACAAGGAAAGTGTTTTAAGCCAAAAAGATATGAATGCATTTTGGTTTGATATCATTAAATGACTCGGCAATTTTGAATTTGAACTGTGAATCATCCTTGCATGCTCCTTCTGACTTAAATTGTCTTTTGTTTAAATAGTATTCATTAAAAGCAAGTGAGTCATTAGGTACGATCTGGCTTTCAGGCAGGAGAAGGCAGTGAAAATTCCCCACTGCAGCTCATATCCTCAGGATCAAAAGAAAGAATCTCCTTCCCTGGTTAACTCAATACTGAGGAGATTTTTTTTATGCAATTAAGCGGATGATAAATTGCTACTGATCTGTGAAGATGCAGAAGAAAAAGGTCTATTATAATAATTGACAATAGTTATAAATTAAAACTAGTTTATAGTCTTAGCTATCCAATCAAAGCTTGAAATTGAGGGGAAATACCACTTGCTAATTTATGGATAGGGAAATGATGGCTTTTCTGCATGATTTACCTGCATCAGTGCAGTGCGCCTGTCTGGTTGATGCTCCACCTATTTTATCCTAAAAAAAAATAAATAAGAAGTATTCCTCAATTCTCTCAATCCCCTCCTTTCTAATCTAGAATGTGTAGCTCTATAGACACTTTGTAGGCAGCATACTCAACGTGCCATCTGCACAAGTACCTTTGTGTTTTGGGGCCTGAGACTAATAGTCTGCATCTTCACAATGTAGACACAGCTTCCTACCTCCTGAAGGTAGCAGGAGAACACACAGTGTGCACAACCATAGCTATTTGCTTCTCTTCCATTGAACAGTTTTATTAGAATTTCCTTACAGTGTAAAGACATACCTAAAGAGTTTATGTTTGGTTGGTTGGTGGGGGTTTTTTGTTTGCTTGTTTTTGTGGGGTTTTTTTGGTTGTTTTGGGTTTGGATTATTTTGTTTGTTTGTTTGTTTTGTTAAGACAAAGATTAGCTTTTTAGACTTGGGTGAGGAACCAAGACAGAGTTCTCAGCTTATGTCCAACTGTCACTATCAACAAACAGATCGCTCCTCTTCACCCAGTTGCAACAGTGCAGTCCCACTTCTCCCATCAGGAGATGGGCAGGACAGGGAAAGACCGTCCACACCAGGGTGCCATGGCTATGACGCACTTCATGCTTTCCAGGAAATACCTACACATTAAAATCAATCTCTCAAACACAAAAGAATTCTCAAATCGCATCCAACTCCTTTTGAAATCCCAGTCCAACTAAATAAAGTGCTAAGTCTGTACTTGCTGTACATCATGTAAATTTCTTTCCAGAAGGATATAATCAATGGTGGGGATGGTATGCATGAAAATTATGGAAAAGTGTAAAAAGGAGACATCTGGGAAGAGACAGAAGTGTCAAGGAAGAGGAAAATGCACAAAACAACTCAGATGGATAACCAAGGAGGAGAAGGGTTGATCTATTGTAAAGAACCTATAAACTAATTTCTCCTGAAGTCAATGACAAAAGTCTTAATCATATTTGTTCAGTCTGAATTCACCAGTATCAGCACACATGGACTGTGCTACCACACACTAATTTCATTAAACTAATAGATCTGTTTCACTAAAACTGCTTACCACTTCGAAAAGCTGTATTGATCACCTAAAGGATATTAAAAGCAGTGGAAGACAAACGACAAAATATGAAGCAAGACCTTTAAAAGCTGTTTGTTCCCAGGCAGTACCACAGCTAGAAATGAGACACAGGAATGGGTTTATTCCATTGCTTACAGCCAGGTATCTAGTGCCATACTAACTTCAGCAGGGTACCAGGTTCCACTCTAAAAGGCAGCAGGGCTTATGGAACTGCTCTTCTTTTGGACAACTTGCATGGTTCTAGATGCCTGTACGCATCCAAGTTACCTATTCTCAGTAAATCAGCATCTGTAACTCCAACTTCTGAAATGCAAATAGGTATACTGATTCTTCTCGCTTTTATTGTCGCATGGATTAAAAAAAAAACAAAAAACCCCAAAAAAACCCCAAACCACAAAACACTAGTAAAAAGAGAAACTGTATTCACATATAGAAAAAGCCTATCATTTGCTAAGCCTTCAAGAACCTTGGTTTGTACGGTTTTAAATTGACAGTCAATGCATAGCCCAATAAAGCGTCCAAAGTTCTAGACAGTAAGAATGGAAAAGACAATACTGAAAATATAATAGGTAAAATAGACAAAAACCACATCTCTGGAAGCAGCAGGCGTTTTTGAAAGTACGTATCTGAACCATGTGGTAGTCAGCTTAATACATATATCTATTAAATTGTACAAGGAAATAATCTTTAGCCTATAAAAAAAAAATCTTTAGCCTATATCTATAAAATAACACCTCAGTGTACATACACTTCACACGTTCTGCCTTGTGGGTGAAATCCCCTCCACAAACACACAGCTTGACTGTCCACATCTGATATGGTCTAAGAATAGAGCATCTGGTGAAGTGAAACGTAGGATCCAAGTGTTGAGCTTTCGCATTGCAACACACGGAGATGTTCTCATATAGAAAAGAACAATAGTTCAGTCAGTATGGTGTGGTATTTTCTTCTGTTTTTTAAAATAACATAGAATAGGTAATTTTGTCATACATCAACAAAAGGAAATACAACTTCCTCTTTCAGTTAAATGTCAAAAGAGTGTAAAAACTGTATATTCCACATCAGCACATGAAAAATTCAAAACAAAATCTTCCAACTGCAAAAAAAAATCTTCTGGTTAGATTCTTAGAAGCATGCAAAGCAGGTCTGAAAAGTCCATTTTCCACATGTAGTCTCACTTGTTAGACCCTCCAGCTGCCAATACTCAGGTCTTTGACTTATTTCTTTGCTCTTAAGAGACAGCAGCCAGATGGCCAACATTGAATATCCCTCCCAGCTGGCCAATGTGAATACATGTACCTGCTACCCAGCTGGCCAGCCAGCCTACAGATAGCTTCAGGCTGGCCAGCCACAAAGCATATGCTGCCTTTCGCTGAGCTAGCGGACTAGCTAGCAGAGATCTTGGAGAAAAAAACCCCATAAGACAGCAGTGAAAAGGTGTTGCTTTGTTCTAGAAAATTAAAAAGCACTCCTGCTCGCCTGGGCTACATACTCTTGCTGAAGGCTCTTGATACACAAAAGGATGCACAATCTGTCTGTGCTCCACTATCTGTTGGGGTTGTATCATGCACAGGTGTAAGCAAGGCAGGTCAGAAGCTGTTAGGCAGAGAAGCTGAAGAGCTGGCAAAATGCTTCTCCCCCGCATTCACCCTCTCTGAGATACTTCCTCAGCCAGAAACCAAGCCCCTGTCATCACCTGTTTCAGTCAACAGAGTGTTACGATTAGCACAATGAAATCTAACTCAAAGACATCAATATATATCTTAAACTGCCATGAAGACAGAGCCATAGGGTCACTTGAGAATCAGAATTACAGTTTTAGACCAAATTCAACGAAAGGATTTAGGGCAGGACACTATTTTGCATTGACACAAGTAACTCCTATCTGCTTCCAGATGCACTCCACTCCAGAGAGAAACTCATAGCTTCAGGCTGTGCTTAATTTACCCCTACTATGCATGGGGTGTTAGACACCCCTTGAGAATAAGGTCCATAACAGCTACATGCTGAGTACAGGATTACTAAACCGGTTAACAGAAAGTGCTAGAGAAGTGCATCTCCAGACAGTTCTGAGAGGGAATTCTTATCTTTGAGTAAGCCAGCATCAGTTGCATCAAGGTCTGCACATGTAGAAATGCATCTTGGATTTGCCTTCCTTCGTTACCAAGCGTATGACTCAGGCAGGTTCCATCTCCTGCTCTCAGCCTGGCCATCTGAAACCAGCAAGCAAAATCAAACAGAAGGGGCTTTACAGGAGCCATCCTCTGGTGCTGGGGATACAGCTGCTCCTGCTGTAAGGGGAAAAAAAAAAAAAAAAAAATGTTCCCCACCTCTGTGACTGCTTTTTGGTCCCTATTACTCATTTGTTTGCCTCTCTGTAATGCACAGGCATGACAAACACAATCTGTGCAGTTCACATGGCAAAGAGAAGCATTTTATTCAGAGACGACAGAAGAGGTTATCAATCTCTTGGGAAATAAATCAAGGCGTGTGTGCAGCGATATGCGGACATGCAGGACTTCACCCTGCATCAAGGAAAATAGCTCAGGGGCAGGGCAGACCACAGAGGAAAGAAAGAGAAAGGAGAAGCGACTCAGAGACTGACCTTTGAGTATCAGCTGTATTTGATAGGAGGTAGCAGGCAGTTCGGGCACAGCTAACTGGCTTCAACAAACCAACCTAAGCTGATGAAAGACTGGGCTGTAGAAATCCTGGCTGGTAACGTTACAGGTTTAGTGCAGGAGGAGCAAAATGTAGCTTGGACCAGTGCACCCCTCCGAGGTGGCCCCCCCCCGGGTTAAGTGTGCCCCAGCCCCAATGATTGCCCTACCACTGGTACGGCAGCTGCAGGCTTGCTGCATGCTCTGCAAAGGCGCCTTTGCAGATGTGGAACTGCCTGTGGAAAAACAATAGAAAATGTGGGATGTAAAGGGGGAGCACATCAAAGCCTGTAAATTGTATTTATCCAACACGATCTGCTTGGTTCATTAACCGGAGGTGGAACAACTCCATCTACACCGACTGAGACGCAGTCCCCATAGCATCACTGCAGTGGGGGGATCACAGATCCTGGTGCTCTCAAAAACAAACAGGGAGCTAAAGGACACCAACCACCTGCCTGAATAGCTGCAAGCAGAGGTGGACTCATTTGGAATTAAATATTGCACAAAAGCTTTCTAAAGAGAGAAGCTGTGTATTCAGCATCATCATCAGAAGTACGAGGCAAGTCCTTCAGAGCACCCCAATAATCCATATTCTTAAAATTCGATCTGATAATTCCTTTACCTTTATCGCCCATAGATCATTTTTCTCACATTGCTAACACCGTTCTTAGGAAAGGGACATGCACGTATACATTGCCAAATGATGTAAGTGTACAAAATATAACAGGATTCAGAATTTCATAAAAGAAAAATTTCCTGTACCATTTTTTCTGTACAAAAAAAAAATATTGCAACGTATTTAAAATGAGACAAATTATTCTGGGAATAGCATCTGATCCACACTTACTCCATTATGAATCAATTAAGATTCACAGACTTACTTTTTCCCTCTTAAGGTTGTTTTCCAGAATTATCGGCATTTTCCATATTAGTACACAATATAGGGTAAGAGTAGAAATTTACCTGGGAAGTTATCCAAATAAAAACAGAGTTACTACACAAAAATCTTATAAGATATTGTTCAGCAAGTCAGAAAAGTAACTAGAGTCACCGCTATTATTTAATATTCCTAATATATAATACAGGGACTGTAAAGCATAGCAGAAATTTGTATCTCAATGCAAAAGAAGTATCTTTACAAGATTTTCTCTTTCCTAGTTCACCACGTAAAGTACAAGAGTTCTGGTTACCAGGCAGTGTGTACTCTCAACCCAGTGAGAACATGATGACGCACGTGCCATGAAACTGAAGAAGATCCGAGTTGCAACACGTTGTAATAAGAAGAGACCTCTTTTGTTAGAAAAAACATCCGAATTACACCCACGTAATTTAGTTTCTAGGTAAAAAATTCACTACAAATTCAACAAGCGTATAGGGATTGTAAGCTTTTAATCAACACATGATGTTTCAGACATTGAAAGAGATGGTAGAGGAGAAGAGACAGACAAGAAATTCAAACACGTTTTCTGTGCGTTTCTAATAAAAGTAATTAAGTACTGAGACGCTTGGAGCAAGCCTATGTAAATATTTTGGGGCCTTTAATTTGTTTCACCAAATACCTGTTAATTAAAAAAAATAAAAATAACATAATAATCTTGGTTCAGTTTGGCACAATTTTGTTTTCAAAGTTTTTTGGACCCCAAGTCATTCACTCCCTAATATCAGACTGTCATTACCGTCTGTCAGGAAACGAATTATGAGGCATTTCATCATCTCTTCCTTCAAGGGCAGCGCTCCCTGCCAGAGCCCGGTTCCTACCCTTTCACCTCACTGCCCTATGCAAATCAGAGGCTGCAGTTCATTCCCATTCTTAGTTAATTCATCTGCCATTCCCGCAAAGTGGAATCCTCAAAGAAACACTTTAGGATCGGGTAATGCAGCAGGAGTATTTGTCAACACTTGTCCTCAGCCCCACTAAAACCAGCGGAGCATCCCGGAGCTGAGGGCATCGTAAATCCAGCTACGCGAATGGCTCCATCCGTCCCCGCGCCTGCTAACCTCACAAGTGATCACTGCAATTTCCATTTTGTCATAAGGTGTTTCATTACGGGTGATTTGCATGCGGCAAAGGCGCGCACCTTGGCAGGCGGCGGGTGGGAAGGCAGCGAGCCCGCGGTGCAGTAGGGGCTGGAAGTACGCACCCTCCATAGAAACTAGTGTCTGCGGCTTCTAACTGCGCCCATAGGGAAGAAATTCAGTGGCACATATGTCACTGCATTTATACCAAAAGTCCAGATTGCCTTAATTTTGCGCTATTGCACAGTTCAGTAGCATCTATTAAATTGCCAGACTTCCAGACATCCTTCTTCCTACATACCTAATAGTCAGGTGCGTAATTTAAAACACAAAGAAACTTAAATATTTCAAAGGCAGTTAAGTTTTAATATCCAGAAGTATTACTCTACCCCAGATGTTAATGTTCTATTTAGAAACACCCCTAGAATTTTCCAGACATTTCATGGTAAAAAGATGTCAATATATATCTGAGTACAAGCTACTGGTAATTAGGTATACATAGCTACGAGTTTATTAAAATGAAACATTGTAATTAAATAAATGCACCTCAGCCCTAAGGAAACTAAATTACCATGTAGATAGGCAACAGGAAAACCAAAGTACCAGCATCCCCTTTTGCAGAAGGGCACTAGTATTTCACCAGTTTCTGCAAAACGCTTTTGAGACTCTCAGCAATGTTACTTTTACCCTCTTACTTTTTTGTTTCACTTAGTAACATTATCACATAGCTTTTCGCATCCACAAGTCTTTCTTTTCCCATTTGCCATTAATATTTCTCCCCCACCCATAACTTTCCTTCTCTGATGCAACCACGTACCTCTGACCCCTCTCCGGACACCATCTGAACTCCTGCAGCCTCTCGCCCGCACCCCGAAGCCACCAGAGACCCTCTCATATTCTGCTTTTCCTCTTGACACCACTGAAGCCGCTGTCACCGACACTGACATCTTCCTTGACAAGGCTTAGAAGAACCAACCTCAGCCTTCATTGTTAGTCCTCTGGCATTATCCTCTCTTGGGTATTTGGAGTCAGTGACTCCATTCATGCCGTGGTCATCTCAGCACTGAATCAAAATACAGGACAGACCCCTAAATTCAGGGCACAAGACGGTATCTGCTAGGCAGTGACAATCTACTTCGGAGGGGCTCTTTGAGGACATTTACCCCTTCTCTTCAGGTAATTCTGGAAAACCTGCTAAGATCACAGTACATCTTTATTGCAAAGGTATCTAACCACAAATATTTAACGCACAACATATAGCTATGTAAATATTGCACACCAGAGTACATGGTGCAAAACTTTGACCCGATGCAAACCCCTCTGCAGAGCCACTTTCTAGATTCAAGGCTGTTGCCATGAATTGATTAACTTTTCAAGAAGGTATTAATGGTCCAGCCTCTTGATTTTTCACTTTTCAGCTCTGTTGCCTCTCAGCCTTGTAAGCCTATTACGGGATTGCTTCAAAACCTGTTTACCTCCAAAGCCTAAAATTCCCAACTGTCAGACAGAAAAGACATTTAGTAATTAATTTAATCCTGGACAAGACATCTGTCAAGGCCAAGGGCAGAGTATAGAGTACGCTTAATATTCATGTTCTAGTATTATCAGAAACATAAAATGCAGGTCGTGTTATTTTGAGGCTATCAGTCTACATATGGCATTTGATGAAGACTATGTCAGGCACAACTTCTGAAGGTTTTCTCCCACTCCTTAGAAAACAGTGTTTTTTCCACCCAAAGGGAAATACCTTGTTTGATACATTGGTGTAGAGATGAGGCCACAACCTCAAATATAATTTTCTTCTGTTATTTTTACCAATAACACTTATACTTGCAGTTACTGTTTGGCAAAGAATCAAAATGCTATGGCCTTACAGTGTTTCTAGTCTCTGAAGGAACTCACTTTTATCAGTTCCCCTATTTTAAGCGATTCCAGCAAAACACAGCGCTAGCAGCCATCAGAAGAACACACAGGGCCACCCCTCTGGATTTTGTAGGACTGAACTGAATTTCACTCTCCATCCTTTGGAATTTCAAGGCTGGAAAATTTACTCGCAACTGTCCTGAAGAACACGAAGCTCTACGCTTGGCATTCTTTAATTTATGCCTTCCTGCAATCTGTTACAGCCCAGAAGCCGGTGAGCTCGCTGCTCTGATCCGTTATACCACGTGGTATCACTGTTCAGTAGCTTACTGCGAGCTCATGCTAAATAGTAATACAATTAGTTTTGACTTGCTTGGCTCCAGACTGGAGCGAAGCGGAGCAGGGCTCGTGGGCAGGAGCTGCCTCGGCTGCCAGGTGGTCCCTCCGTGCTCGTCGCCTGCCCTTTCCCAGCTGCAATGTGCATTTGACCATGTCTTACACTGAACTCAGCTTGGAGAAGTAGTTTGGTCAAGGCCAGACAAGAACAACTTTATTTCCCACCCGGTCCTGCACAGAGTACACCCGTGTTCCTGCTAATGGTAGTAAATACAGCTTTGGAAAAGAGCTTATTCGAGAAAACACAGTATTACACCATATTCTTCTACAGAAGAACTTTGCCCCTCCCTCCAATATATTTGGAGGGGAAAAGCATAAATGAAAACACTGGGGTCCAGCTTAAACACGTATTAAGACTCCAGTCAGTATTTGCTTTAAACTAGTGGGGTTTTTTCCCATGTTGGAAAAAATCCTACTGTTCCAAAACTTATTATAATAACTTTATTAAATGAGTTTGGGATATTTGCTTATATCATCAGTTTCTTGAGTAAGAGATTGACTGATAAGTCTTCCTGCATCCATCAGGTGGCCTCCCTCCATGGTGTCACTGTCAGGGAGTGAACAGGACTACGCGCGTATCGCTTCCCGCACACGCAGAAGCAATTGAGAAATTACACTGATCAATTCAGATTTTAGGAAAGCTACAATAGTGTTTTTAACATCCCTCACATTTATCCAAAGAAGATCAGTTCAGGAAAAGATCAAACATCAGCAGTTGTCACATTCAGCTTGTTTCCCTACAGGAAAGATTTGTTGATGACCTCATTTAGTAAATATCTGTAGGTTTTCTCTCAGGATGCGGTTCTGAAGATCTGAAGGCAATGGCATTTAAAAGCCTGGCGGGATCTGGCCCTATTCACAGGAGGTTGCTCTTTCAAGCTGAGGGACATCCACCATCCGTCATCTTGGTTCTTTCCTCTGTGCCTGTCAACAAGTTCAACCTTCTGCCCGTTTGCTTCCGTGATAAATTGAGTTGCTATGGGCATTTTGGAAAGCAGGAAGGGTCTTCAGAGTAAAGCAGGACCTTTCAAAGAACTGCATTTTCGGATGCTGAGCTAAGTTCAGTTTGAGTTTTCTTGCTACATAATAGACAAGTTTTCTGCCAGAGGCATCACCCTTTGACTAAGTAACACAAGAAAAACAGATACTGGCATAAGCAGGACAGTAAATTTTGACCTTAAAGGATATTTTCATTTGAGTAACAAGTCTCTTTACCTAAGAAACTTCCATTCATTCAAGAGTATTAAAAAAAAAAAAAAAAAAAAAAAGTCATTTCTACAAATACTATCCCAGAAGACAGAAGGCATTTTTCGATTCAGGTACCTGAAAGGAGATGCAACCCAGAGTCAAAAGCTGCTTTCTTCTCTGCCTTTGCCACAATCACAGGAGCTTTCACAGTGAAGTCAACGCTGACCCACCCAGTGTCACCTCGCAGTCTTGCCCAGAGTCATGTAATGCTTTTGGTGGGATGAGACCTTTGGGGGTTGTCCGGTCATCCTGTCTGAGCAGGACTGGGGATGGGCCAGGGGGCTCAAGGCCTTGTCCAAACAGGTTTTGAATAGCTCCATGCCACCTTCCCGACAAATGCCCGGCTAACACCTCCCCAAGAAGTGAAGCTGCAATCACAACTCCTCTTCCTGGTCTTTAAAGGAAGTTTCCTTCAATTTCTCCTCTTGACCTGCAGACGTGACTGCAGGAAATGCCCCCCATGCAGTCCCCCTTTATGGGCACCCATCTGATTTTGGCCAATAAGCTCTCAACTGCACTTTGGGAAATGCCCAGGGGCTTTAAAGCATCATCAAAAGAGTACATATAAAACCATCACTATAAGTAAAGAGAAGAGCTGAAAGATCCACTCCTGGAAGCGTAAAGAAGCAGCAGCACGATCACACAGTGCTTTGAGCTGTTTTGCAAGGAACGGCCTCTTGTTACATGAGCCACCACATCAAATCCTTAGAAAACTGGGCTACTTTGATAGATTTTTCACACTGAAAATGCTTAGCTGAAATGAGAGCAGCTTTAAAAACCACAGCACGTGATGATTCCCCTTTGCAGAAGAGGTTGGTCTTCTGAAGGTCTTGCAGCAACACAAGGTTTGAAGGACAGCAAGGTAAAGCTTTTTGAAACTACAGGAGCAGGTTTGGGAAGGAAAACAAACATTTCCATTTCCTTTCATCATCTATATATTACAAACCTGTGTAATCTAGCAAGCTCCTATATGCTAGTACGCAGGCACATATGTGCCCTCTAAGCCTGCTGAGCGATCTTTGCTCAAGTTTGGGAATATTTCTTACTAGTTATGTATATTTATCCGTTACACACACATATGGGTATTTTCATGTAGGCACTTCTACCCTTCTCAGTTTTATATATATTTTATGGTACCATTTACTGCAAAACTAAAGAATTTTCATCCCAGTTCACTGTTTACGTTATGGATATGGGTAGGCATTACAGGGGTGTTAATCTGGATTTTCATTAAAAATAAAAATGTTCCGATTTCTACACTAGCTTAACCTAGGCAATAAATATGCTCACCTGCAAATCTAACAGAAGTAGGGGAAAGAAGGATAAGGCAAGACTCAATCTTATTTTTGATGAAAGATTCAGAATTGCACTGTGTTTAATATACAGAAGGTCCTGTGAAATCCTACCAGCACTCAATATTAGAAAGAAAAGGAGCAGGGGGGAAAGTGTAAGACAACACCGGGCTCTGAAAATATGAACATCAAAATCAAATACTCCTCTGTAGAGAAAGCAATACTTCAAGGATGACGAAGAATCTTCAGAAGCCATCAAATTGCAGGATCCTTTGCTTTTCAAAATTATGCCTATCAAAAAGTCATACTTTGAGCAAAGTTCACTTTACCCACAGATGATGGTCTCCCTGGCACCAAGAATCAAACAGATCAGTTGTCCAACCACAGCAGAGTTTGAAAATTGGAAGGGCAAACCAAGCCCTTTTGTTTTGTCAAAATGAAAAAGCACAAAGATTTATAAATCATAGCGTTAAGAAGGAGGTTAGCAGTTCTGCATTTACAGGCATGCTTGCTGTCGAGGTAGTTTAGTATCCCAAGTACTGAGCCCTTTGAAAAGCCAAGCATTGATTTTTCCATATTAAAAGAAAGTTCACTTTTTTTTTTTAAAAAAAAAAGAAAATCTGGTTCTGCTACAGAATAATAAAAACCAGAAATTATTTATGAAATATCCTGGCCTGGCTGGGAGAGGGAATATAGTCTTACTATGAGATAATTTTATTAAATGCAAAAATATGTAGAAAAGTGTGCAACATTTCAGACTTCGCCTACTATTTTCTCACTCAGACTTTCCCCGCGTGCATTCTTCTGTACTAGGATATCTAGCAGCCTGGCTTTATAGGCTCATGTTCCTTTATCACTGCAGGAGATACAACACACAGAGGCTTCAAGTATTCACGCGCTTAAGAACACACACACAGCAATGTTTTCAGAATTGCCTCCATAGGGCAGATATTTTTTCATTTTGAAACCAATTCTGACATCAGTATTGAAAAAAAGTCTTTCAGTGAAAGATTCTGTTGAGGCACTAACTTATTAATGAAATTAAATAATGATACTCTATTCATCTCTCAAGGTTTTGATTAATTGTATACCTGTTTAATTGCATATTTAGATCAACCATCTAAATACGCAATAGCATGTTTGAAAAGATAAAATGTATTTTCCTGTCTGTCAAACTTGGAGAAAATACATTAGCGTCAATGAAACATTCCCACTCCGTCTGCTATTTTCCACGTTAGTTTTACCTATTTCTGTCCTGAAAACGAAGAGCGTATATTTTAGTCACATCTTACTCTGAATTATTTTTGCATCTATAATGCCACATAGGAAGACATTTTATTTCCATGTGTCCTAACTAGCGATATCAGTACCGCTTTACTGTCTCAAAGAAAAAATGCAGTTCTTTCTCCTCTTTTAAATGTAGCCATTCAAAGGCTGCGTGTAACATCTGTTAGGCACTGCTTTGAAAGGCAACCTCCCTTTTCATCAACGCGATTCCACCCCTGAAATCAACTGTAAGTACCACACACCAACTACTGATACCTAGCTACCAATTTGTGCCTGCAGTTGTAACCTCACGAGGGACCACCAGTGGCCCGCGGTGGGGCTTGTGCTATCTACGTGCATACACACACACGCACACGTATCTTTCCATGGATACAGATATATGGGAACGATAGAATATTACGGATGTTCTGAATTACTCTCTTCTGGCTGGAATTCAGAGTGGTTTGGGTATATAAAGTGCTAAAAATCACAGGAATTTAAAAGACGAATTAGTATTCCTTTGATCGTTACGTGCAGCAGTTTTAATGGACTGCCTTATTTCCACAAAATGAGACCAATTATTTTCTCAGATATCTTTCATCATAATCTACACAAGCTAATAAATTCCTAGTTACCAACTAAACCATCCATTCATCAGCCATTCATTTACCACAGCTTCTGAAGGACTGTCTATCTATTTTTATTTGAAACTATGATTTCTATTTCCAATGACCATCATTTGTTTTAGGCATTTTCCTTTAAGGCAATTATTTCAATTTGGTACTGGATGTAAAATGTTAACATTCAATAGACCTTTTCTAAATGGGTAATTTATGCTGCAATATTCAGTATATAAACCTGTACAGAAGCGGAAGAACAAGTCATTTATATAAATTGGAAAAGTTTAGGCTGCTGTTAGCAGGTGGCTACAGAGCAAATAAAACTAAAAATATTTCTTGAAGAGAACCACCTTCCGGAATTCACAGAAATCATCAAGAGGCTAGATTTAAAAAATGAGAAGAGATGTCATCTTACAAGCTCTCCACATTGTGAACTCTTGGTGAAGTCAAGAAGGCTTGAGTGAACAGGACTAGGGGCTTAGAGGATAAAGTTGATAAAATAAGGGGAGAATTACACCGTTGAAAGAATTTTCCGGAAAACATCTTAACAAAAGATTTAGCTATCTGCTGACCTGCGGAATTTTTTGGAGATTGTTTTCTTCTCGCATTTCAATCCTATGCTAAAAATCCACAAGGGACAGATAGCATGCAACACCACTACATGTACATTCAGAAAGCATTCGTGTCATGAACTTCTGAGATGATCCTTCAGCAAGGCTCATTCAGCTCCAATTTACCAGCGCAGTCACAAAATCCTCAAACTACATCGACACAAACCATAGCTGGCATGCATACAAATCTTTCTGTTATCAGTCCATGGGTTGGAAACATACCTGGAGTTTAGGGAGAGTAAATTGGGCGTAATTAGCATTAGAAATAATGTTAGGTGAAGCTAACATCAGGCAATTATCCTTTTTAACAGCTGCTAAGTAGTGTTAATTGGCTGCTATGGACTACAGTTTTCCAGGTTTTACAGAGCAATGCCTATATATACACACAGCAATTAAGCAAAATGTACTAGGTGGCATAAGAATTAATGAAAACGTCAAAAATACGGGTTTTGGAATGAGAGGCTTGAATTAAGATTTCAGACTGCTGTCGTAAAACTAATTTGATTTTGCCAGCTGAGCCATGCTGACGTTAAAGCACTTCCCTGCGACATTACGCACCACAGAACACCTACGGAGAGCCAGCAGAACCCGGTATCCTGTACATCCGTCAACTCTAGTGACATGTGATATTTGTATGAAAATCCACGGCTACGAACAAAAAAATCACCTGTTGAAGACAGAAAGCGACCATATTTTGTTTCAACTGTTGAAGTTTCTAGACTAATAGCTAGCAAAACCAGATAAAATAATGGTTAAAGGTTATTGACCGCGGTAGATTTTCAATTCGGCCAATTCCCACGGAGTTTATTCCGCCTCTGGTAATCCGGTTCTTAAATAATAGCTAGCAAAACCAGATAAAATAATGGTTAAAGGTTATTGACAGCGGTAGATTTTCAATTCGGCCAATTACCACAGAGTTTACTCCACCTCTGGTAATCCGGTTCTTAAATAACGCGCTCTACAGGAGCATCTCCTGCTGCATCCAGCAACACAAATCAAGTCAGCACGGACTGTTGGAAGTACAACCACACTATCAGCGCTTGACTCTTCCTCCCAGTATCTCAGCCACTTCTACGGACCAGAGGCACACCGTGGGAAACTTACTGAGCATCACTAAATTGCTTTTTACATGCCAGAAATCCCTGAGATATTTTTGCAAGTTCCCAAATTACATATATAGTTCTTCCTAGCCCCAAACTTTCATTTAGCAGATATTTAGATACCAATTGCAAAACCGTGGTGTAGTCAAATTTTAAAACCAAGCAGATCAAGCTGGACTGAGGTTTTCTGAAATTCTAGAAATCAAACACAACTTGAATGTTTTTATAAGGAGAAAAAGTGTGTTGCAGAGCAGGAAAGCCTTCCACAGAAATAAGAAAGGAGCAGGAGGAGCTCGACTCTAAAAGCCCATTTTTTCCGAGTCATTTAGGGTAATTTCAATACAATCAGCATTTCTGTTGCGATTCAGACACTTACAGTAAATTAATCCCTCTAAATGAAATAACATACACAGAAATAATATCACTCTACTTAAATTAAGAGCAGGAGGACTTTTTAATCTATTATTTTGTGGACCTTATGAATCATTAGTGCAGTATGTTGTGCAACCCCATGCTCAGGGGCGATACCTCCTGTTACTGCTGCTGAAAACTGGTATGCTGCTTACTGACATCAAGGTGAGCACAAGAGCAAGTATATGAAGGTCTAAGGTAGAGACTCCTTAGTTTTAATCAGACATTTCAGGATAAAATGTAAAAGGAAAAAAAAAAAAAAAGAAATCTTCCTTCATAAACTCGTTTTTCTCTGTTTTCGTGTAAGAACATTAAAAAATAGCCATACAGGTTTGGACTTAGTGCCACCTAGCCCAAGCTTTCATCTCAAATGGGTATCAGAAAACCAAATGAAGCGTAACAGGGCTAGTAATTACAACGAATCCCAATAATCTCCCAAGCTTAAGCTATTTTCAGAGTTTTGTCTGTTATACAGATAACTGATGGCCACACTGATTACTGTGCATTCAAATTGAGTCCTTTTTCTCTCTCTGTTTTCTGTAAGCATTTGTTCTGGGATATAACCGTAGGTTTGCTTCTCTTCAAAACTCGGTAATTATGTGCCTTAAATATAACCTCACTAATGTTATTTGAGCCAACAGGAAAACATCACTAACAACTTTAGTATCATTTGATGAAATGTGAAGGAGGGGTTTTTACATCACGTTAGCCTTCTGATATATTACCAAAAAAACGCCCAGCAGAACAAGTAATCTATGTGTCCAGAGATGAGCTCTGCAATTAAGTTTTCTAATTACAAGTTATTCCTCCATGATTTCTGCTGACCCAGTGCCCACTTACAAACAGTTGTAGCAGAGATCCCAAAGTACTGCTCATAAAAGCTACTTTTTCAAGTACTGGTGCTTTTGTGATTTTCTTTCCAAGCAGCCACAGCTGATTTTTAAGCAGGACTAATTGTAAGCCAGTAGGACGAGCAGAGCCACAAATAAAACAGCGAGACTGTACATCTTCAATTCATATGTCTCCGATTTATGACTGAGCGACATGGTTTAATGTAATATGAAATTTGAAGTGCAGTATCCAGACAATAAAGCTTTACTCATTTCACTGTACCCTTACGTATAATACAGTAACAACCACTGTAAACTTTAAATCACCTTTTCACGGAGCAATTTCAATACACGAAGAAGATTGTTCTGTGACTGATGTCATATTCAGCAGGAATTCCTCATGAGGACACTCCTAATATCCGAGTGAACATATTTTGTTGAAAATAAGCCTTCAGAGCCTGACTAATTTGGTCGGGATGCCATTTGAGTAAAGCACTCCATTTCGTTCCCCTGTAGCTGTATTTCTCCTCACATTTTGCTTTCTACCCTTGTTTCTAAAAAGGCTTTTCATCACCAAGAAATCTGCATGAACATCTTCACCTTTGCTGGCCATTTCTGCAACCCTTCAATAAGGTTTCATAGAGACGAATGATTTGTGCAAGGGAAATGTTTTATTCATGTTTGAAAATGACCCAGATGAAACCTAAAATAATAATTCACTCCTCTCTGTGTTTAAGGAAAGGGCTATATCTTGGATTTAACTGTAAAGTTTCTTAATAATTGCTAGTGACGAATCGTTCTCTTGCTGGAACCTATTTATACCTTGTCTATAGATAGAGCTGGACTCAAATGCTATAATTTTAATACCCGTGAAGGTGTTAGAAAAGTCATTTTTCAGCTTTATATTGAAGCCTTCACTCTACTTGAATCCATACGTACATAAAGCACGTGAATGGATTAACAGTTTCTCCAGCATAAAAATTAGCAATTATGGGTCCTAGTAGGCACACAAATGTTTAAGTGGCAGCTGCCAGACTGGTCCAAGGAGGGACCTCCAGAATTCAAAACATGAAAAGTGCTTAAAAGCATCCACAAGGTGATTTTGTTTCCATTCAGTCCATTATCTTATCCAGCTTATTATGTGCCCGTACACCTGCCCTGTACCTTGAAGGTCCAAAATACCCTCCAGACCCTTGAAGCAGATCGATAATACAGCTCTACGGTGTTAACAATATGCCTCCTCTTCCTGCTTATCGCCTCTGCTAAACACAGACACCGCACTCGGGAGTGATGCTCAGCAGGAAAACAAAACTTCTTCCCATATGATTAGTGGAAGAACTTCACTGGACTTCTCAGAACCATCTTCCTTTTAATAAAAAAATACTCATAGCTTTTATGTGCGTGATACGCAAGTCCTTTCTTAGTCCTAGAAAATACAGGTTAGCCTTATTGCTTTGTTTTTCTCAAGGTGACTTGATCAAAATTGAAGACAGTACTCTAGGTAATGACAGAGGAAATTAAAAATACATTTAAAATTACAGTGGCATTCCGTTTGGTATTTTCTTTTCCAGTTTTTCTTAAAATTGTCATTTTGATTATTCTAACTAAACTTGATAAAAGGTTCCAGTGCAAAGTTTTAAAGGATTTGGATTCAAGCTTCCCAGAGCATCCCGAGAGGAAGTCAAGCAGGGAATTTAAGTTCAAACTAAAATCCAAGTTATTGAGCATATGGATCTAAAATGTGATACAGGGTTATCATTTTTTTTTCCCCAGAAAAGCTCTTCATACCTCAATTATTATTTTGGCATAAAAAACACATTAAGACACACAAAACTCAAGAGCACAGATAAACAGTACCCTCCTAAAACCATTTACTAAGACAATATTTACAGGAAAGCTGGGCACATTAAGATACAAGTGTATTGGTAAAATGGGGTAAAATATATATACATACATAAAAAAAAAAAGTAACTCTCCCTCCACTTCTCTTCAAAAGCAAACCAAAACGTCAAGGCAGGTTTTGTCTCAGGGAGGTAAGACCGCTGCCTGTGTTATGATGAAGAACTCCACTTTCTCACATTCCTGGCGGTAGAGCCACAGGAGGACCCACACGTAGGGAAAAGCGGCAGTCGTGGTGGGAACAGACCAAATTTAAGCTTATATCACTGTTGCGCTTGTAGGTACGTCTACGTTTATGGAAGATGCTGAAGAGTTCTCCAATTATTGTACTATCAGTAAGGTTACTCATTATAGCAAAAGAAAAAGAGTAAGCTGATGTTCCGGCTTCTTTAGGGCAGAGTAATTATCACAAGATTGATTTCACTGTAACATCCAAAAAGCCCCCAGAAGTCCCACTATTTATAGTAACGCATCTATAACTGCCAGACAGGATGCCTATTTTCAGTCTCATCTTTTATTGTGATTTCCCTGGGAGAAAACAAACAAAAAAAGCCATCCAGATCCAGCATATAACTCAATCAGATCAGCCTCACTGTAAATGGTCTCTTCAGAAAGATTTCCTACTCGCTCATAAAAATATCTCTGTAATCAACAGCTCAGTATTTTTCAGAAGTCTGTAAACATGCCCATTCCAGCATTTTTAGAGGCTGTTGGTTGATGTGCTTCAGTGTTGGATTGCACCTAATGACGAAGATAAAGAACTAGGTAAGCTATATAAAAGTCAGGTTAAATCATACTCGCTAATGAAGTTGATTAGGTGAACAAAATGCCTAGCATTGTATTGAAAAGATAGTTGGGTTGAGAAGAAAATTCCAATATTATATCAAGAAAAGTGGTAATAACTAAAACAAGGGCTAACAACTAAATTCCTGTGGCTTCCTCCCCCCACTCCCACCCCAAACAGTATTTAATAATTAAGATAATGTAATATATAACAAATTAGACATTGAATCACAACCCAGAATGGTACACATCAACACTCGGTTTGTCAAGGTTTTGAAGTTTAAGACCAAGTTCAGCGAAAACACTTTTTCTCTGCAGCTGCAGGGAGAAACTGGTGCGAATAAAATTCAGTATTGCACTGGCTTTTCCAGTAAGTTTAATAAGCTATTCCATAGCTTTACCCAAAAGTGACGAAATGCTAATTTATGATAAATCATCTTACGTTTACTTAGTTTCATTTAGTTTTGTTCCCAGGTTTCAAGTACAGATTACTTACAGCGTTGGGTTTCTAAAAGCAGAAAAGAAAAAAAAAAAAAGGGGGAGGGGGAATGCTGATAAGGAAGAAAACCCTCAGCTTTAAAGCTAATCCAGCAGTGGTTTCAAGGTCTAACAGTAACAGGTATCCAGCTCCGCAAACAATTGCTAACATGACATAACTTTGGTTTTTGATATCAAAGCTCCAGTGTGCATGGGAAACGCAGAGCATCCACCTGGAATAATCCAGGGAGATAAAACCTGAAGACAGGAGTATTTGTTGGCCTCGCTGTCTGTATGGGGATACTTTAGAAATAGAGGAATTTCAATCTAACGTAACTGGACGAGATTTTACAGTTTCAAAGAAACATGACACGGAACGTAGGCAACCATGGAAATAGCCGCAGCTAAAACACTCAGGTCCCGGGGTTAAATGGAGACGAGCTGTCAAGTTGCACTTGAAATTCTCAGATACACTGCAAGGCATTTTCCTTACGTGAACACAGGGATTATCCCCAAATAAGTATATACCTTTCTACGGTGACAGATGGGAGATGGAAGGAAGGTGAAACAAAGAGGCTATCTGGAATACTTACTCCTGGGCAGACAGGACCAACACCGCTCAAAGTGGATATAACATGGGCTCGACTCTACATCACACGCAGGACGGCGGGGACATTGCCGCATCTCGGTTTAAAATTAGTGTGGAAAGATACACAAGTAATTTATCATTTTATATTTATATATATATATTTTTTTATATATATATATAAATAAAAAATTATTATCTAACTTCATCCCAAAATTATTTCTTCCGTCTTCCTTCTCTGGAGGATCTCTGGGACCACTGGTTCCCGTTCCCTGGAGGTCACCTGCCAGGGTCCCTTCCAGAAAGGGCAGAGTCTGAACAAAAACCAAATGAGATGGGCAACACGGTCCCTATAGGGTTCAACTATAACTGCAGAGAGCGTGAGGCTGGAATGCTGGAAATAGTTTTTGCAAAAAGTGACTGATTTATCAGAAAAAGTCCATTAAAAAAAAAAAAGAATTGTATTTCTATAAGTTGGAAAGCTTTGACATTGTCTAAAAGTTGTCCAAAAGCCCAGTTTTCCGAGTCAGAGTGTGTATGCCATCAGAAATGTTTTGAAAGAGCCTGATATTCTTCCTCCCCTTTCTGCTTGCGTTTCAGATTTAAGATTTCTGATTTCCAAGATTTTGATTTAAAACAGATGTATTTTTATAGGCTGGTGTGGCTTTTACACTTTGAGCAGGAAGCACGGCTGATGGACACCAGCTCCTGCAAACACACCATGGAAAACGCATCACCGACATCAGCCGGTCTCTCGCCCAAGCAAAGATACGGTACAAAACCCCACGTTTTTCATGTTAAAGAGAGGCACGGTGGGCTAAGAGGAAGCATGTGGATAGCCACATCTCTACACGAGGACAGTAACTTCTTGAACGCCTGCGACTTGAACGCAGCCAACCCTTTGGTCACGACCTTCCCCACAAGCTCATTTCCAGAATCAGTCCTGCTGTTGTGCCGAACGTACCTGCCTGCTTGTCTCCAATCCACCGCATTATTTCTTATTAGACAATGATCGGTTCTGTTTCAAATGTGTATTAGAGGCATACCAAAATAAACAAAACGTTGCTATCTTTGGTAGAATTTATGCTTTAAATATGTGCTTGGAAACATGAGGAAGCAGAAAGTTATTTTCCTGGGAACTTAGTAATGAAAGTTATTAACTATCGGTATTAATAGTCCATCTGAGTTGATGTGCACCGTCAGGCAGAAAGACTAATATAGTAAAAATGTACATACAAATGCCTTAGGGAATTGGCAATGGGGATATTAAGAAATGAACATATATAAATAATTATTTCAAAATGGTCGTTACAAATCTTATCACAATAGTATTGCAGTCTGCAGAAAAATAACTTGACTGTTTTAATAGCTTCAAGAAACAGATAGAAATTAAAGAGCACAAAAATCATTAAAATCCAATAAATATGAAAATAATTTTTTTACTTGATTTATTTTAACTCAATATGCCTCACTGCTAACCGGTAAATGTCTCGGAAATTTAAAGTAATTGCAGAAATCAGAATCAGAAGGGAATTTGAATTCAATCTCTTATAAGCAGAATATTAACACCAAGAAATTCTTGAGCCATAGTTAAGTTTATTTCATGCCATTAAACACTGGCACTTATTTTATCTGACATTTAATTCTGTTCAGGCAGTAACAGCTCGGTAACTCAGAGAAGTGCAACTGTAAACATCTAAGAAGTGGAGTTTACCCTGAGACATTGAAGTCCTGCTAGTCTATAAGAAATTTATGAAAATTGCCAAAAAAAAAAAAAGAAAAAAGGGGATCAATTTTTACTCTAATTCAGTATGCCTGACAATACCCATGTATTGGGAAAAAAATGGCTCATGATGTTCACATCTGCAAAATAATGCAATCATCTTAATACATAAGGGTTTATGCTGTTACGTATATGTTACTGAGAATATGGGTCAACAGCTGGACTGCTGATTTCAAGAGGTCATATTATGCTCATGTTCAGAGAGGAAAACAAAAGAGCCTCCCGCAGCTTGGTGCTCTGCTTCATAATTCAAAGCAGAGTCCCATGCATCACCCAGAATTCTCCTTATAGGCGACAATTCCTCCGCAGAGATGGTGGGTATCACCACCGCACTGCCCACAGGCTCTTCCATGGTATGGTTCATGGGACATTATCCTTCAGTATAAGCCAGTGAACTTTCCTACAGAGAGCAGGATCACACAGACTGTGAACCACACCTTAAGAGAACGCCCAAGACCAAGCTGAAGTCAAGCAGCTTCATCCAGAGCTTGATACGAATTTATCACGGGTTACAAAACCAGACGACCCTCAATCGTCTCTTTTCTCCAGGTCACCACTGGAAAGCAGAGCACCTTTAACATGCTCCGGATGTGACCGAACAGGCGACCCAAAGTCTTCCACTGAAGAGAATACGGGGGATTTTCAAAGGAATAAATGAGAGCCAGTCTAACCCACTCACTTTCCACAGGAGCCATCCTATACCTGCAAACTCCCTTGTCTCCCTTCAGCATTAAACACTGGAGGGGAAAAAAACCAGTAGCTTCCCATTTTATCCCAAAAGATAAAGTGGGAAGATTGGCAAGATTACGTAGGGCATCAAGCTGATATTACGGGAGGAAACGTCACACGGTTGAAGCAGAACATATGCTGTTTGCTGTGGGAGGAAAAAAGTCTCTCAAATGTGCCTTTATAGGAGTTCAAGCTGAAGTGTCCTTCCCTCTGAATATTAGGCTTAATTTGATGGCAAATTGTCTTCAGAAGTCGGTGATTATTTAGTAGTTACCTTTTACTTACTTTGATTTCTTAATGAACTGAAAAATCTTTAAACTCAAAGGTCTTTAGATCCCTGATGAGCTGTTACAGATATTTCTGAGCTAATTCCGTCACCTTGACCGTAGCTACAGAAATATAAATGGATAAGATCATACCTATAGATCATACTTTGTGACGGAGCCCAGCAAGCCCACGATACCTGCCTCGCCTGAAATCTGTTCCTGAGAGACCTTCGCACATCAAGATTTTCAAGCTCCCAAAGAGTTCCTCTGCCTTAGGCAGATTTGATAAATAAACAATTTTGACAGCAATGTCAAAACAATGACAAAATCCATTAAATGGCATCCGGGATTCTATTGTCCTCTCTCTACACAGGCACAGAACCAGCCCTAGCACACGAGAGCATCCCGAACCCCGCACACTGACACCAGCTGATCTTTTCTCAAGATTTTTATGACTTCCTACCATGTCACTCTACCCAATTCATGCTTAAAAGTGTTTGTGTAATAACTGTTTCTCAGGGTATATAATTTATGAAGTTTTGTACACTATGCAAATTGCTGTTACTAGAGAGAATGGGATTAATACATGCATACAATGGAATACAATGAAATGCACTGAATAGGATGACAAAGAAAAAAAGGAAAGTATAATAGCCTCTAATGACTTTTTTTTATCTTAATGTTGTATGCACATCTAATTTAAATTGTAATATTATTTCTTTGTTTAGAGAATGAAATAAGACAAAGGTATTTCCAGACTGGTCATTTAACGCTCCATTTGTATTGACAAGAAAGTAAGATAATTTCTGGTAATATATTGTGAACTGACATCACGTTTTAATGTTTTTTTCCTGTGAAATAGTATCTAAAGGAGGAACATCCTTAAACTCTGTTTCCATTTTATTTATTAATGTTTAAACATTTATCTGCACAGAATAAAACAGTTGTTTTCTTTTCCCTTAGCTTTTCCCCTTTTGTTTGTCCAGCAAACAAGCAGGAGTTGCAGAGGGCAGGTTATGGCACAAATAGATATTCCCTTGTTTTGGCTGCAGTTGCGCGTAGAAGTATTTGCTCTCACCTGGCACGCTCACCATGCAAGACTTGTCTTTCAACATAAACCACACAAATCCAAGTTTTACCAGAAAAAAAAATAAAATTAAAACCCAAAAATACTGATCTAGGTTTTATGGGGACAAAAGCTGGAGACGCGGCTCACCATGGTGTGCCAGAAAGGGCTGGAAGAGCTTTGGCTTTAGACTCTTAAAGGGGAAAAAAAGATCCAGAGGGGCGGGGAGATGATGGGAGGGCGGAATGAGCCCATCACATCAGGGCCGGGTTAGTGTGCTTTCATCCAGAATAATGCTCAGGAGTCCTATGGTATAATTTTATATATTGCTAAGTGGAATTATGCAAAAGTGTAAGCATATTTTAAGAAGCCTAAATAGCTATTTAATTGCTGTCTGAACAACTGCATGGCCATTTACATCCTTCAAATGACAGTAATTGTGTACAGACTTGACATGGAAAGCTGGGAAGCTGTAAGAAAGCCACTAGCAAATTGTTGCCATACAAGGAGAGAATAAATGATGATTATTTGAGCTCTGTAAAAAATGGAATAATAATTCCTCAAAAAAAAAATTAAAGCTAAAATAATATTACCTATTGCTTCTTCAATTAAGAGAGTATCAGCATCTCAATTAAGCTTCTCTTTCCAGGGATTTATATGGTAACTAAGCTGCAAAGAGTTGCTCTAGGCTGAAATGTGACACACACACAAAAAAAAAATCATAATCCTAGCAGATGAATTTTTAGAAGTATGAAAAAAAATTGAAAAATCTTTTATCTATCTTTAACTTGCATGAAATGGAAATGAGTAGCAACGCATTTCAGCACAGTGGTTCAGAAATTATGATCAGGCCTATAAATGGCTCCAGTTACTCATCACTTGCTAAATATTTACCTCTGTGTGTGTTTCACTCAGCCATCATCATGGCAACAACAGTCTTACTATTTTATTCGAGAGAGTCAATAGCTTTCTAAAAGCAGAGGGAAACCATTTCCAGATTCAGTTGTCTTAGTACTGGATCCAAAGTATTTCTGATTATCCTTCCAACTCTTGCTTTCCCATCTGCGTAAGGAATATTAACTTTGAATATGACGTGAATTGACAGGAACAATTACCATCTCCCTGTTTCTACTGTTTTTATTACCAACTTACCCATTTTCTATGGGTTCAAACCCCGTGTTTGAACGCATACACCACATTTGTAAACAAATCAATGAGCGACGCCCCAGTAAAAAGATAAAGTAGCTTTGAATCTCGCCTGCAAAAGGTAAGGCTTATTCTAGAGGAAATAACACTTTCGCAGATCAGCCCCCCCAAGATTCATTCACTAGAATTACTTTGCAATCAATTAAAGGAAAAGAAGAGATCCAAAGAACAAATATTTGTCTTGTCACAATCCCAGCAAGAGGGGATGCCCTCTTGATTTTAGCAAAGCAAAACCCTCAGCCTATGAAGCGGTACTGTTCCATTGAAATGCACAACAATATTCTGTTTTAAACCCACCGAGAAGCTAATTTTAACACAGTTTTTGATCTCAGGGTTTGCCAGCGCAGCGACACTGAGACATAATCCAAGTTAACTAAAAAAATATGACGTTAAAGGGGATTAGTTAAAACTGCCTTAACAACCACAAGGCTTTTCAGACGTTCAGAATTAATGTAGCCTTATTTCAGTTTAGCTTAATTCATTCCTGAGGCCAGTTTAAGACCGCTTGAATTCTAAGTGTCTGGGTGTCCACCAATTCAAAATGCAGTTAAAAAAAATCCATTTTAAAAATCCACTGGGATTATTTTCTCCCAATTGTGTTCACAAAATAAGGCAGCAGCCTAAGAAAACCTGAGAAATTCTTTGTGAGACTGCTAAATCGGAATTACCACGTTTCTTCCACAGCAGCAAGAGCGAGATAGCGCTCTGCATTTCAAGAGCAATCTCCTCCTGACTTCTCGGTCTCACCATCACTGAGAACATGGATGTATTATAATTAGATTTAGCAATGAGTTTAATGGTAAAATATACCAAATGCCCTCCCACCAGCACCTCTGTGTCTCCTCTGCTGGTCCACAGTAGCAGATAGTTACATTTTTTTATTAAGATAATTACCTTTTTTTATAAAAAAAAAATATTTTTGTTAATATAGCATTACCACCAGTCTCGACTGCTGTAATTGGCTGTTAATTAGGTTTCCCTCAAACTCGACCTAATTGAAACCGTAGCAGCCATCCATCTGCTCCTCTGCTCAGATGCCACAAAACTCCCATTTTTACCGTTTTGCCTTTCTACTTATTTACTGACAGCCAAATGAAAGTGTGAACTCCTCTCCCCAGCCCCAGAGTTTGGTAACTCTAAACAGTTACAGCTTTTTATTAGAAAAAATGTAAAACAAAGTCAAAAACAAGGAGTTCAGTGGAACAAGTGATAGAGATGTTTCCTCTCTATTTATCACTGAGGCGGCATCACCTGGAGCACTGTGCTCCATTTTGGGCATCACACTTTGTTGAAGATACAGGGTGGATGGAGAAAGTCCTGAGAAAAGCTACCGAAACTGGCAGGAAACACAACCTACAGAGACAGATGGAACAAGCACCAACTGAATGGAAACATAGCAGTTTCCAAAAAGGCAAAAAAGTGCGAGGGTGAAGAGAATAAACTGTTCTCCACGCAGGACTATATATATTTCCAAATTCACCAAGGGACATTTTAAAGAAAAAAAAAAAAAGAAGTAAAGGAGAAGATATTGAGGTTGGAATAGATTGCCTGAAAAAAAAAAAAAAAAAAAAGAAGTAAAATCACCATTACAGGCAATTTCTAAATACTGGAGAAATACTCTCCAAGAACGATGCTTTGGACCAGAGTGATGGATTATCTACCTAGTCTTGTGAAGCCCCTTCCAGTCCCACTTTTCTAGGGCCCTGCAGCCACAGTCCTGTTCTGTGTTACCTATATCCTGCAGATACAGCTTTGCTTTCTGAGACAAGGGGAGGTCAATGCTCCAGAGGCCACTGAGCCGGTCCTTAATAGAGGGCACGCTCTAGAAAAACCTGGAGCTAGCTGACAGTCGTGAGAGTATCAGGCTACCATCAGCTGTGCACTGATCTTTGGGGAACAGACTGCAAAACAGCAGAAAACAAAAGAGGCAATCCTGAGAACATCCAGGAAACTGATGAACCCACTCAAACTCAGCTGTTCAGCACCGCTAAAGAAAAAGAATGGTTCTTTCTGGGTCGAAAAATAACACGACGTTTCAGAGGCAGATGGGCAACACTGCTCTTGTCCCTCTGCTGGGACGGCTCCATGGTCTCGTAAGCAAAATCTGTCTTCTCCCTCCTTCCAAGCCCCTTTGCAGATGACTGAACGCTGCTCGCTCAGGCTTGGCCACGGTCATGAAAATTACGAGAGAGATGGAAAACCAACAGGTCTCTTGCAACCTGGATGTACGGGCTGGACCAGTGCCTCTGAATTCCCGCATCCCTCTCTTGTCCACTGATTGCCACCAGCCAGTACACGCTTCCCAGCGGTGCGAGAAGCCCCACCTCAGTCAGGAGGATGATTATTTCCTGAACATTGACTTTTATTGCCATGGGCTTTTTGAATACACTTCCTATCCTAGAAAACACAACTACCCAGACAAACACATCTTAGGGGCACACAAACATGTAACCTGAGCATAAAGGTGCTCTGTTTGTCCATCCGTGCGCTGGAAAAAACAGGTCAGGCATTTTAATTGGCATAATATCGGGCTGCCGAAATGTTTTTGCTTAACCTTTCAGATGTGGAATGACACCTAATCACATTTCAGATATCGGACAGGCCAGCACAGAGGGAGGGCAAGCTGTAACTCACAGCGTCTACTAAGCAGTGACATTTTTGATGCTCAAAGGAAAAAGCAGCAACACTTGTTGTTAACAGCCCAACTTTGTGAGTTCCCATAAAACTTAACAATTTCCACTGCAGTTTTTATATAAACTATTCCTGTTGATCCTTAGTGTTATAGTCACCAAAGGTAACTTAGTGTCCAAGGAATACGTTTAAGAGCACCATGCTATAATTCTGACACCCCAGGAGGAGCAGGCGTTTGAGTGACTCATCGGCAGTTTGGAGTCGGGGCAGCCCCTTTTCCCAGCCCAGCTCTCCAACACATCCCTCCATGGGATGAATCCAGGCCAGTTTCCACCAAGAGAAACGTATTCCTAGCAGAGCTCCCTGTGCTCTAGCCCACTCATCAGTGTTAAATTATATCACAGCTACAAGACCCTACATGGTCATTCATGACTACGAGACCCAATCCTGTAAGTAGTTCTACATAAACTACCCAGTTACCACAAAGCAAAACAATTTCAAAAAAAGCTTTGTGGGCTGGCAGGATTCTGTCCAGACATACCAAATTTCAAGGCTTTAGAAAAATTTTCCCCCATGAAAATAAAGTCTTTATGTGTCTTTTTTTCTTTTTGTCAAGTAGTGCAGCTCATCCCTGGAAGATTGTGGCCAGCAGGTCGAGCGAGATGATTCTTCCCCTCTATTCCACTCTCATGAGACCCCACCTGGAGTACTGCGTCCAATTCTGGAGCCCCTACTACAAAAGATATGGATACACTGGAGCGTGTCCAGGGAAGGGCCACGAGGATGATCAGAGGGCTGGAGCACCTCTCCTATGAGGACAGACTGAGAGAGCTGGGGTTGTTCAGTCTGGAGAAAAGGCGGCTCCGAGGAGACCTTATAGTGGCCTAACAGTATCTTAAGGGGGCCTACAAGAAAGCTGGTGAGGGACTTTTTAGGATGTCGGCTAACAGTAGGACTAGAGGGAATGGATTAAAACTAGAGATGGGACGATTCAGATTGGACGTGAGGAAGAAGTTCTTCACCATGAGGGTGGTGAGACACTGGAACAGGTTGTCCGGAGAGGTGGTGGAAGCTCCATCCCTGGAAGTTTTTAAGGCCAGGCTGGACAGGGCTCTGAGCGACCTGATCTAGTGGGAGGTGTCCCTGCCCAGGGCAGGGGGGTTGGGACTAGATGATCTTTAAGGTCCCTTCCAACCCTAACACTTCTATGATTCTATGACTCTGCAGGTGTGTTTAAATGTGCCAATTTTTTTTGCCTTTCCCACTGAGAGTAGCCTGGGGTAGACATCCATTAAATATGCAAGAGAAGTTCTTTCATGTAAAAACTTCTTGGTATTTGCTCCTCAGCTGCTGCTAAGAAACTATTTTCTCTATTCTCCAAATACCTTTACTTTGGATTATAGATCAAGCAGCAAAAATCTCAGTCCAAGAGGTGAATGCTTTAGAAATGCAGAAGGTGCTGAAAATGGGTTTCCAGAAATACCTGCAGGGTTAATTAACTGGTTTGTTAGTGCTCCTGCTGCAACACACCAACAGACTTTTCTTAGTCTTACCAAGTCATTTTGCTTGGTTGGTTGTTGTTCTATATCTGTTTCTTGTGCTAAATTTCTTAGAAAAGCTGTTTTCTGTACGCAGGCATTGAACTTCGCTAATCAAATGTGTCCCAAACCAACCACAAACTCTAAAATAGAGCATCATTTTGGTCTGAAGAGCAGACAACTAATCATGTCAACTTTGTAGTCTGATGCAAGAAAGATATAATTGAAGGCTGTTTGCCTAACTTAACTAAAGAGTTACTAGTGGAAAACCTATTGCAAAAGAAATCTTTATCGGCTCGGCTGTACAAAGTAGTAATTTGCTTTCTGGCTTACCACTAGCACACTGCAAGCAAACACACGCAACCATTTCAAAAGGCTATTACCCACTCACCGTTGAAAAAGGATTGCAAAATAGATTCTTGATTTACATTTTTTTTCAGGTTCTTATTAAAATAAAATGCAACTAGAAACTCTTCTTGTTTCTGTGTGTCATTTGAAAGCACTCTCAGGGTTGGGAATATTCTGAGCTGATCCTTCTGTCTGCCTTTGGTGGCAGCAGGGATCTTGATGCTTACCTGAAGCGATTAGGAAGCAACTGTACCCTGACTATAAAGTATTTCATCGAATTTGGAGCCAAAACTGCACAATTTTATGATTTCTATTTGTTATTGATGAGGTGGGCTGAAGCGGAGAAATCCAAATGCAAGGCATCTTATTTTGAGCCTTCTTGCGTGTAATTCATCTGCTCCTTCTTTTGCTCAATCCCAAATGACTTCTTCATATCACATCACTCAATCCATGCACTTCCCTGGATCACAATAATCACTGCTTTGAGAAAGAACTTAATTTTTTTAATGACTGATGACTGTGTGTGCAATGGCCTGGTGGTTCCCCGATGCCGGGGAGGCTGGGCAAAGCCATGCCTCCCTGAAGACATGTTAAGAGCAATTTTCCTGCCCTATCGGGGGGGTCACACCATCTCCCTTGAATCGATACACAGCAGCTGGTACAGGAACTGGTATGAGGACTAAGGAATATGGTATATCCCCACCCATTTTTTTCCCCTACAGCAAAATCCAGATTGATTTTGCTGAAGTCTACCTTGATCTTACAGGATTTCCCTCCTTGCTGAACCACATCAAATACCAGTAACTCCCTGTTCAGGCCCTTTGTCCCTCCCTCCCAAGCCCCACTTCCACCATTCTCTGTATTACTTCCAGAAGAAAATCCTAAAAAAAAAAAAAAAAAAAAAAAAAAAAAAAGACAAGACTGCCCATACCCAGAAAAAGGTTTTGAGCAGAAGTAGGTCCCAAGCTTTAGAGAAAGCCACAAGTAGTAAAAAACTTGCAGAAAGTTCCTTTTAACCAGATATCATTCTTGTCTATAATTCTGTAAGTCTTCAAGTAATTATGTTGGTGAGTATTTTGAAGAAAACTTGATGATATAGCTTTGTAACTGTATGATTCCCAGTTACTGATATAACACAATTTAATGTCACCAGCACATCTCTGGCTTTTGAATACACAAATGTACATGCATAAGGTTCTTGACAGTCTTAAAACCCTTACTGCCCAGGCTGCTAACTCTGGTGCCTGGTGTGCTTCTGGAGGCAGCCTTCCAGTAGCCAGAGCTCCCAAACACATTCCTGCTCCGACTCTGCTCATACCAGCGATCTTTCTTCCTCCCTCTCCTCTTTCTCTTCTTTCTTTTTTCCCCCTGCTCTTTTTTATTTTTCTTCTTCTCTTTTCTTCCCCCACCTTAGCATTAGGAGAGCAACTCCTGCCCACTCTTTTGGGCAACTTGCAGACCCGAGCTGAGAACAACCATCTGACCTCGAAAGACCAATTTGGAAGCACAAGGAACCAGAGCAAAACAGAAAGCTGCACGTAAATAAGAGAGCTGGCACGCTCGGAAAGACCTTTTCTAAAGAGGGCTGAAATCCACAGGTCCTGAGCGACCGTGACCCCGGTTACTCAGCGAGTGCCCACGCTCTGCTTGGCGAGGCAGAAGTGCTCTCGCAATTCACCTGCGGGCTCAGCTTGCTCCTGCGAAAGCCCCGCCGTGCTCCTGATGAAGCACCTCTCTCTGCTTTGTCTTCTTCATAGATAATGTATTTTCAGCTAAACTGAAAATCCGATCAGGATTTTTTTTTTTTTTTTAATCATACTACGGGAAAAATCACCTAAATAAGGAATATTTCACAAAACCTTCGGAGAAACACAGCGAGCCACTGCAAGTAATCTGAAAAGTCAGCAAACATAGTTATCGACCTGTTCTCGGATTTCACTTTGTGCTTTTACATTCCTTTGACTTCAATATATGCTACAACCAATTTATCTCAAGGTAACTGAGATTTTTCTAACGTTTCTGTTAAAGCTAGCAACACAGAAACACCCAGAAGAACTGGGGCATTATATAGGGAACTCAAAAGCTCAAATATTTTTTGAGGTCTCAGTAAGTTTTTCTGCCAGCTGCACTTCTAAAAGGAAAAGAAAATGAAATTTCATTTTAATTGAGCTACTCACTAGTGATAAATCATACTTATTAGTGTATTAGAAAGGTATTCTCTACATGCACACTGTGTCGCACACAGCCAGTCTACAATGCTCAGGGCTATTCTCTACATTAATGTGCTCTTCTCAGTGCTTGCAAAACCAGAAAGAAGGTGACCTAAAATGTCTCCATTGTATGCCGCGGTTGAGAGAAGACTTTTTTCCTATGGCTTAGTTTGGAAAACAGAGTTATACAAGTGAAAATTGCATTTCGCCACATGGAGACCATTAACTTTACTTCCTCTGAAATTCATGAATCTGCATTACTACTGATCATCTTTCCCTCTAAACTCTTTCTTGCTCACCCTCCCATCTTCTTTTGGGAGGATGGGACTGGGGAAGCCTGGGAAAGGAGGGCATCCCTTCTCCTGGAGAGGTGCCGAGCACACCTTTCCCGTGGAGCAGGGGTTTGGGAGCCTGGAGGGGCTGGAAAGCTGCGGCTGGAGAGATCAGCAATCTGACAGTCCCTCTCCATCAGCTCCCAACCTGAGAGCTGATGGAAGAAAACTCCCAAAGCGAGCGGGAAGAGTTTCCTGTGCGCCAGCAAGTCCTTGAGCTAACACCGAGCAAACTCCCCCAAGCCTGGGAGCAAGACCCTGCCCTGCCAGGATACCCCCCTGCTTCTATTCTGAATCCCCATGTAATCTCACTTTAAAATCTCATCACAACCTTTTTTCTTTTTTTTTTTTTTTTATTTTTTTCCCCTCCAGAATTTATTTTCAAGTACTTTGTAAGAAACCTTGGGGCTGCTTACTTTCATTACTGCAATTTTAATTCTGCATATCTGACACTTTCTTCTGCCCCCTATTTTTCCCCTATTTTTCTCTGCTTTGGTGGGGGTTTTTTGTTTGTTCGGGGGTTTTTTGTTTTGTTTTAAGATTTGTCCCTTTTCAGTCATTCTTTTAATTTATTGATAGCACCAACAGCTCACATCTGTGTTCACATAAGGCCGGGCCTCCCAGCTCCCAGTGAATTACAACGGGAACCGCGGTTATCATATGCAAATTCTCTGTTAGGTGCAAATCTCAAATTCTTGAGATTTTTATTTGAGTTTCCTGGGAGTGCTACAGCAAGCAAGCTGACAGAGAGACCACATACCCCATTTGTTGTTGGGAGTATGTACTCTACTCAGTCACCCAGGCGTGTCCCCCCCCAAGCCAAATTACCTGGCATCTTCTCCCTATCCGTAACATCTTTGTGCCACACATCTCCAAATACAAAGTGTATTTGCACATCCCAGTTGTTCTGCTTGCTGGAATACCAGTTTAGGAGACCAAGATGTTTTTGCTTTTCCCTCTGAAAATTAGTCTCCAGTAGTCTCATTCTATTTGATCAATATAAAATGATTAACATGGTCAAAAACTCCCGAAAGCACATAAATCTCATATCTTACCTGAACAGAAGTGTTACAGAAAATGTACACCGAGCTTTCTTTAAAATTCCCCAGAATGAAGGTTTTCTTTTGTATAGCTAATAGCAGATTGTTGAGAATAAGAGCAATAACCCTTCAGGTGGAGTAATTGTCACAAGGCAGTTTAGGTAGTGGGTCCTTCCTGAGAAGACAAGTATATGATTTCTACATAGGTAACATTCGTACTCCAACTACTGAAACACCACAGGTAGGGTTAAGATCCTCTTTTTTTTGGGTTTTGTTTCAGGTTTCTGTTGTTGTTTGTTTGTTTTTTATTCCAGGTAACACGATGCATTCCTGGTACAAGAAAGAAAGACACATTCCCTACATGAGATAGGGTCTTGGGCAAGACCTGTATTTTTTATAAGTTACCAGTACACAAAATCTAGTGGGAATAACCTCGGATTTACACCAGCATGAGACAAAACAGTGTGGTTTCTTTACGGAGATATCATCCGGCAAAACCAAAGCGGCCAGCAGGCTCCAAATTTTGCATTATTTCCTTGCAGAAGATTTGACCAAGCTGCTGCTCCAATCCGTAGTGCTGCCTCCAGGTTTTCTGAAGCAGGTATGCCATCAAAGTCACCCTTTTCCCCCTTTTCCCCCAAAGAGGCCAAAGCCTCCAGGATGCTGCAAAACATCCTACCTAACAAGGAATGAGTTAATGCGCAGCACCAAGGGGTAATGTTTTTTAAATTAAATGCGTAACAGTTGGCCTGCTCATCAGCTTTAAATTATCCGCAGCACTTGCGCCCAGACACATATGCAGGAAGAAGTCTAGTTTCCATCTAGAGGCAGGTGATGCCCAAAGATTACAAGACCACCACCTCCCTTGGCTGGTTGAAACGTGGTGTAGGAGTGAATTTGTGGAAGACAAGGAATCCAGATGCTGATCCTGAACCAGGTTTATTCTGCATAGAACTTCCTTCCCTGTTTCCACATGAAACACTGGAATAACTTATTTTTTTTTCTTTTCTATTGCTCCTTTAACTGCCATTATCTTGTCATTAAAGGGAATGATTTTAAGAGGTTTTAATATTAATGTTATTAGGCAAAATCTCCACTCTTAGAGGTGTTCGGTCACAGACGCTCGCCTGTGGAAATTAGTGTAGGAGCTGTTCATAAAAGAAGTGTCTCCCCAAACGTAACCAAAATTGAAACGTGATCCTTCTTATAATTACAGCTTCAGGAATGCCTAGAACTGACCAGCCAGACTACCCCCAACTACAGCAATTTCTCTTCACTGCTCCTTCACAGACACCCCACAGCACTGCTCTCTCTCAAAATTTCCCTTAAGTGACCAATATACGATTCATAAACTGTTCAAAAGTATGCCTTTTCCACCATGACTATAGAACACAATTTTTTGATAACAGATGAAATTGTAGACTTTCACTTCTAACTATAGCAAGATTTCACTTATCGTTGTGTCACCTTCTTTTTACCAAAGCCATGATTTATAGCCCCAGCCAAACCGGAGAGTACCGGCAGGACCTGCATGGCATTTCTGCTTTTAGGTTCTACACTCCTGTGCCTGCAGACACTGTCTGAGGTTTTGATGTATGCAACGTTCACTGAACCTGTGGCTGTTAGCACCACCGCTTGCAGTGACATTCTGTAGAGCAATGAGTTATTTTCTGCACTGATTTGCTGCATGGATTACGGGTTTATTCCTTCAAGCCTGACATTCAACAAAGGAAAAGAGGAAAATTTAAAAACCGTTACTTCCACAGTTTGGGTTTCTATATCTTTTCATCTTCATTACTGTATCACTCTTTAAATTTATTTTTCAATCACAACATCCTTTTTGTGCTAATTAAGTTGCCTATGTCCTAACCTTTACTATTTGTAGACTTTTTCTTACTGACTCCCCATTGATCTACTTCCTCATATCTCCTTTATATGAACCTTAGTGAGGTCATTCATATAAATTTTTCCCTTTTTAGTCTTCCTCATCACTCATATGCCATCTGTTCTATCCATACATTGCAGAGGAACATATTTCTAGCTTGCCTCAATGAGATCAGTTTTATTCAGCTCACTCACCACGTACGTCAGTCTGGGCTAATTTACTTGCGTGAAGTCACTCATACTCTCTCCACTTGCCTTTCACCAGCATTGTGTGCTCGTAGCCTTGGCTTTGCTAAAGCCGGCAGCTCTCCTTTCAATCTGTATTAACCATAGCAAGTTGTACGAAGATGGCACAAACCTCATCTGAATCAAGCGATGCTACTACACACTCTCTGAAGGTCGTATAGTGTAGTCACTATATTTTTTTGTAATAGGATGTGGCAAGCAGTCAAACCTTAATACACTTTCCTGTTGGTTTAACTAGTTGATCTATCTAGAGCAAGTTTTAAGCCATCCAGGTTATTTCTTTGGGTGTGAAGGGACTCCATCACAGAAGTACTAATGCAAATTGGGAAGCTTCTTGTCTATAGTGTTAGGCTGGGAAACCTGAATGATCAACATGAGGGGATATGGTGTAGGGGAGAACTTTGTAGAGCGTGGCTGATGGTTGGACTTGATGATCCCAAGGGTCTTTTCCAACCTAAATGATTCTATGATGCTACTCCAAAGGCACTTCAGGAGGCAACAGATCACTTCACAAGCTACAGCTGGCACTCATAAGTCTTACAAAGTTGCAGAAGCAAGGCATAGATGGGTAGCTCTCAGCTACCACCTTTGAAAGGACTGTCATTTTGATTTGCCAGAAGTTTGAGATGTATCAACACTCTACATAGAGAGGCAGAGCGTGGACCTCACAGGCAATCACAGCACTACAAATCCAGAGGGCAGTGAGCAGTTGCTTCATAGGGTATACGCTACTCCAGCCCATCGTGGTTGTACATACAGGCACTCATCTGCAGCCCTTCATTCCTGAACCAGTGGAGGAGGGACACCGTCTGGGCAACCTGCATCCAAACCAAGTGACCCGAAAAGGGTCTTGTGAATGTCCACTTCCATATAAGCTGCTACTGCAAAACCAAGTAAAGCTGTTGGAACCACCTTACAGCTCAGCAATACAACCTTCAAAATATTAAAGGATATAAAATGGGAGGATACTGATGACAGGTGATGTGCATCCAATTAGCATGCTTAGGACTAGAGTGGACTGCCTCAGAGAAGAGTTGACCTTCATCTCATAACCCCACGACAGCACCCATCGTCTCTTGAGCTAGCGGCTCTGCCCCAGGTCCATAACCATTGAGTTTTACTGTTTTTCTGAACAAGTGAGCTGCATGCTTTCCTCTAGGGGCAGAAGAGAAAAAAACTCTGGCACCTCTTCCCACAAAATCCTACGGCAACTTTTCTGAAGTGTTTTGTTTCACTGAAGACTGAGGAACTCTAGGATGATTTTGTGTTGTCTTACATTAAAAAAAAAGTCATCAAAAAGTTACTTTGACCTACTGAAATAAAATTTGAAGAAAATATTGGAAGTAAATTAATTTCTGAATATTTTCCCCCTTAATTACCACCTTCTAGCTATGATACACTTGTTCCACTGAACATGTTTCAACCAGTGTTTGTTCTGTCAATCAGTGCAAAACACCTCTAGAAGTAAAGGTCTATCCAGTGGTCACACCACCACTCAGAGGGGATTTTGTTTGGTTTTTAATGAATCCGGGTAGGCTTGTTGTAAAGGAAGTAAAGGCACACACACCCCTATTTAGCTGCACTGCATGGGTCTCTCGGGACTATGTATCACCTACGAACACAAACAGATTATTCACCCTGGAAAAGATGCAGATGAGTACAAGTTCCAGTGAAAGCCATCCTCACCTACCATCAACAGCAGACCTCGCTCAGGCAGCCTGCACTGCTCAGACCCGACCACAACACAAATACCCAGTTCTGAGCGGCAGTTAAGATACAGTTCCCCACGCCTTCTTAAAAGCATACTAGGTGGAAGATTGACATGAGACATTATAAATCTTCTGTTTAAAAAGTTCCAATAGCTCAAGAACTTCAGGCATATCGCATTTCCTTCAACAGCACAGAGAAGAGTACCCATCTTCTATCTTAACATTCAAAAATCTATTCCCACAGAGAAAACAACTTATTAGTAAACAACTAACATTTCCCACAGTGAAAACAATTTATTTCCCACAGAGAAAACAACTTATGAGCAGAAAGCACACTGGAAAGGCAATCTGGGTTCTGCGGAGCAGCTGCTCATCAATAACACTACTTTCAAAACATGCATTATAACGACCTCTATTAGAGCGCGCATAGTACGGTGTATTACATCAAGTGCCTACATTACTGCAACTTCCTATCTTGATAGTAGAAATGTATTAAATCATCTAATACTCCATGTATAATCCTGACACACCTGGAAGTCTTGGTTTAGAAACAGGGAAGCAAAGCATGGCATGTTTATATCTCAAACAACCTCCATGGGAAATAGACCCATTAAGGGCAAATATCAATTTCTATTTTTTATTCTACCAAGATTGCTTGACTAATATAAAGGCAGTTCTCAAAACATGATTAAAATTAAGGTTTTTAGCAAAGAAGCGTCCCAAGGTGTGCTATCAAAAGGAAAAATAAAAAGAAGAAAATTAAAGGTACCCGTATTAACCATGAGTTCACCTTTAAGCGGTGTAAAGCTGAATGAGCAACATGAACCCCCATAAAGCAAATAAAAACATGAAAAAGGACCGAAGAAGGCTTGTTTTTAAGTTAGATGTCTAGAAGTCAAGGTTAGAAACTCAAAACATTTTGGAAAAAAAAGAAAAAAAAGAAAAGTATTAGTAATTAACTTTGTCTTTTTCTTGACAGGAGCTTTGCTCCCCCCTGGCATGCAATCTGCACGCAGCGTTTCCTAAGCCCCTGCTCTGAGGAGCTTGTGTTTATCCTCCATCAAGGCAATCCAGAAGTGTTTTCATGTTTGTGCAGCGTGATCAGGGATGTTTACAGAACTATTCATCATTTCATTCTGTCATGTCCAGAATCACTGACTGTTTCTTGAAGCAGAACAGCTTCAAGAAAGGCCCACATACTTTTCAAACTAGATAAATTAAACTTTGAATGCACTGGTACCTTTTACTTAACGTCACTCGAGATAGATCGGCCACGCTTCATCATCTACAACACATTTTAAAAACTCACAGAAGAATAGTCTCTTCTGTAAATATTTTTTTTCTTTGGGGAGGAAGGAAAGGGTTCCTCTTGCATCCTTACTTTCTGTAGGTCTTGTACCATTGACTTTCTGACGTCCAACAACTGCAAAAGAGCTACCAACAAAGTTGGCTTCTTTTTAGTTTTTTCATGTTTTTGTCTTTCAGCTCTCATAAATACATCAATCAGCTTTCCCTAAAGTATGTGTCCTTCTCGGGAACAAACTACAAATTAGGATCTCCAAATTTTACCTCAGATGAAACACTCCTGAATGGTGCCACCACAACACAGAAGTCCTTGTTCAGGAAGGCGGCCAGCATTCATACACTTCTCAGGATGTGGATCATATACAATGAAATAGAGGCTGTAAAATTAAAACAGCCATTTTTTTCCAGGTGCCTGTGATTGAGCATCTTCCGACCCTGAAATTCTGATGATATCCTCCTAGACCAGCTAGCACAGGGATGACTGAGCAACACGAGACATTTTCTCCTGACGCTTGAGCAGACCCAATGCTCGCAGCCCTCACTATTTCCAGCCTCTTCAGCGCAGAAAGCCATGGCACTAAAACCCATCTCTTCCAGCGCCGTGCAAATAGACAGCAAGCTTTGACTTTGCAATGAGGCAGGGAAAAAAAACGGGAGTAGCTGGTCTCGTTCAGCACTGTGATTTATTTCAGGTTGGCAGCTCAGACAGCTACCATGCTTTCTTCCAGCCTCTTTGCTTGATGGATGGTGGCCCAGCACGAGTGGGCAGAGAAGCTACAGAGGTGATGGCAGCCTGCCCTCAACTCATGTTTGGTTGATGAACCAGAAGGACCTGCACAGCCTTCGAGCGCAGAGTGAGGAAGGCTGGCTACAGGATAGAAAGAAATCCAAGAAAAAAAAAAAAATCAGCTTTTAACACAAGGCTCACTCACAGGAGTGAATCTACGGGAAATGATGACTTTCTATCACTTGAAAATTGATGTTGGGTGAGAGCACAATCAAGCCTTTTGTGATTTTATCTTTTTCCCATTGCATTTCATATTCTCAGGGCTGAGCTTCGTTATATGGAATCTATTATCAGGTCCTCACTCAAGCACAGCTCCCATTAGTGTCAGAAGGAGTTACCGTACGCCTGCTTATCGAGAGGAGAGCAGGCTCCCCTGTGGCAGGACTTCTTTCAAAGAAAAACCTCACAGAACTAGCTAGAAAAAATACTTGAAATTTGAAAACCCTTCAGGCAATGATTATAGCTCTACTGGTCCTTCAGAGGAGCACAAAGGGCCCCATTATATGAAATAATATTAGTATTTGATACCTGGCAGTAACTCAAAACATTCATGACGTGAGAGGACACTTAAGTTATATTTCAAACAAGAGCACAGGCAGGTGGCTACTTTGCTAGTCTGCTATCTTTTGCCTTCCTGGGCAAGAAATGTTTGTTTTTAAAAATCATCTCGAGATCTCCATTTCCACCTGCGCAGAGTAACCGTGCTCTCCGAGAGCTTTTATCGCTGCAGCAGGACCAAGTCCTCCAGCTGTGCCCACGCTCTCAGCCAGCGAGGCTCTCCACTGGTTAAGTGCTTCACTTGACCCGGGCCAGCTTGCAGCAGCAGAAGAAATGAAAGAGAGCTCTACCGTAAACCCGGGGCCAGAGGCCGCTTTTCCAGCACTGTTTTGCCCATGACTTGCCTCCTCCCAGCAGATTGCCCATTGCACGGGGCAGCCCTGGGTGGGAGGATGCAGCTGATGCCCAGTGAGGCACCAAGAGGTCAGCAGAGGGATAAAGACTTCATTAAAGGGGCACAAGGTAAAATTCCCTTTTTCCACGATGCGAGCACAGAGAACAAGTGCAGCACTCGATACCAACGGAGAGGTCGTGACAGCTAGTTTCCCCCCTCTCTACTCTATGAGAGACCGCCCTGTTGTTATGAAAACATTTTCATAAAGATAATTACGGTTTTCAGTAATACATACAGCACTGAAATGTGAAGTGATGAATCAAAATACATCAACATTAGGAACCAAATTTACTACAATAAAAATTACACAAGGCATTTTATGGCAGTGGCATGAAGAACTTCGCTTCTCCCTTCACTTGAAAAAAACCCAAACAAACAAATCGTGTCCAAAACAATTCAACACAATCACCTAATGAACTGAGTAGTAGCACTTATTTATCCTTGATTTCCATTATCACAGTGTTTTCCCTTCTCTCCCCAGCACTACAATAGCTTCCCCCCCCCCCCCCCCACTGTAGCTCAAAAGCATCAATCTCTGTCCCAGCCAGAGCGGGAGCTATCGTTTTGGGCAGTTGCGCTGACAGTGCCAACGTGCTTTCCTCTGTTTTGTTAACTAAAAACTTTGCTCTTAACACTCCGCTTAAAATTTAAGCGAGAAGGGGTTGAAAAGGGAGAAGGTGGAGCAGCAGCCTCTCCCCCCAAGCCTCACCGACTGTCCCAGCGCAGGTCAGGTCTGCAGATAAAACCCATCAAGAGTGAAATACAGTGAGAACTTATTCTTGAGCTTTACGGAAGACCTGCCAAAGGCATGTACATGTGTGTTTATACACCTCTTGTGCACCCAACGTGCACCCAACATGCGCGCGCACACACACACCCTGGGAGCCATCCCCCCCTGCTCTAAGCGCTGCACAGCGGTGGTCGGAGGCAAGCTCTGCCGCAGGGAGACTGGAGCCTAATCCTTGAATCAGAGACACCAAGTGTTCACAGACAGAAGGCATGAAAAGAAGGTGATGTGGAAAAACTTTAAAATATTGTACAAGCATATCCAAAAAGAAACATGGAGAACTCAATGGCTGGTAGGTCCGACAGTTGCATGCAGCCTGGCAAGCCATCCTCATCTCCCCAGCTGTTCGAGAATGGTGAGTGTCCCCAAACCTATGATAAAAAAGCAGAAGCTAAATGGAGCAGAGAATATGGCCAGAGTTCAAATGCGCTTGTGGAAAGCCAGATGACAGGTTTTGCAGTCAGTAAGACATGAGGAGAACTATGTTCTGATTTGTATATTACAATGCAGACAGATTGCAAACAAGTTCCTGATCTCGCTGCATTCCAGAATAAACCTTAGTTAATTAAAGTTGGCAGGACTTCTGAAAGAAATACAGCAGTTACCTTCAACAAGTATTTGCTGCAGTCACACATTCAAAAAGCTTGTTTATTATTCTGTGAGTACATCTGTTGAAGCAGACCATGAAAATTTTGGGCAGTGACACAAAGCACCGTGTGCTTGCTGCGATAGATGCCCTGTGCGAACCCTGTGTCGCACAGCACTAAAACAATTGCTGTTGAAGAACAGCGGAGTCCTCTTTTCTCCTCGTGCCACCATGGATATCTTGTACCAGGATCCTTCCCACTAGAGCCCAGTTAGCCAGTTCTGTCCGTGTACTCGCGTACTAAGCATTAAAAAATCCCTACATATTGCTGCGTCTTGAATGAAAAATGGTTTAGCAAGGTGCATCACTGGCACTGAAGCCATGTATCTAGTGCTTTGGAGGGGAGAAAAGCAAGTATTTTCCCTGTTTTCTTGACATTAAGCTGTGTTCAGAGATAGAATTTTAGCCAGTGTAAGCACACCTTCTGAATGACAAACTTGTCCCAAAAGCAGTTAACTCCTAGCATTTAAATTACTTCTTTTTTAGGAAGGACTGTCCTTAGTAATTTACGCAGGGATGTTACTACATTAGAAATCAGCTTATGCGTATTTGGAACCTATCAACTACAGGGTAATTTCCTGCCCTCTTGCTTCTGCAGTAGCTTCTCTGGCCCAGATGGCCCATTTTAGCCACGTTCACTGCTACAACACCGACACTGATTTAGCAAATGGAGCTGGGGTCCTTTGCTCACCAAGACCACAGCCAAGAAAATCCAAGCCCATCTTTCCCACATGCGTTCTTCCGTGATGGGACTGAGGAACAGAGCAGCAAGGAAGTCCTCTGTCTCTCCTGCTCAGGCTGTTCCTCTTCACGCACAATACCAATAGTTAAGCTACACGTGAACGTTGCTACAGGCTACCATAGAGACCTGTAAAAGCTTTCCATCCTTAAGTAGATAGTTCCAATGAGTTCATGACAGCCCATTTCATACCAGTCTGGGCAGATATAAACTATTTAGCCTAAATTAGTGTCACAGCCCAGAGTTAGCCCATTTATTATTAGCTGAAAAAAGAACAAAAACCTTAGAAATATGCACACCTCGTTTTCCCTAAAAGCATTACAAGAAGTCCCACCTTCCGCCACAGGCAGAGAACATCACTATGTCCTCCTGCTGGGCTCTTCTTTCAGGAAGTTATGCGATACAACCGATGACAAATTCTTACTATTTTGCATTCAATTTTATAACAGTCCAGTTGACCCTTTGGCCCAGTTTCCTTATCCAGTAGGAAGAACACCCACAACAAATGTCTTCACATGGAGCCCCTCTTAAGCTTCCTGGACATTTGGTTTAGTAGGTTTCCCACTAGATAAATTCCACAGAGATGCCTTTCTCTTTTTAGACAAGGTGGAAAAGGAAGAATATCCGACATTGCCAGGGAGGAAGGTGTTTTGAGTATGCATACTACTATCAAGCTGATGTAAAAATATCTTTTATTAACCTAGAGAATAATGAGAAGCTGGGTAAAATTCTGTGCTTTGTTGTTAGTCTCTACATATGCTTTATGATAAATGCTATTGAAGTACTTTAATTACTTTTTTGTGTTAACCATTCAGTATTGAAAGGACTAGACTTGTTTATATGATCTCAGAACTCAAATGTGAAAGTAATTGACATTTCTTCTGATCAAAGGAAGTGAATTATTTCTGTGCTGAATTCAAAAGAAGTTTTCTCATAACAACAATGCATCTCAGAAGACTCTCATTACCATAATATAATCAGGTCTTTATAGGAATGGGATCAAATGCACCTTTGCACATTATAATATTCAAGCGATGTTAATTATCTTGCAATGACTACATTTTATTCTAGGCCATGCAACTTTTTAGAAGTTATTTATACACTGTGGTTATTTGGACAAACCAGATCGCTGCTCACTTAAGTGTTACTCTGATATTGCAAGCAACTGTTTGTCCTTGGAAACAGTTTAAGAAATTGGGACTCTGTTCAAAGCAAAAGCCTGTTGACTAAACATGTCCCCCAGGCTGTCGAGAAGACTGTGTGCTGTGCTGGAGAGAGCGATAGGTGCCTTTAGTGTGAGCAGTAAAAATGAGAGAGGTGGATTCTTTCACGTGGAGAGGCTTTATGTTGTGCCTAGAGGGAGTGAGTCACAAAGACGGCAGCGCTCGCCTCCGAAAAAGTTCAGCATTTTGTGAGGCTCAAGTTTTCAAACTCCGCATCAGTCATGAGGTGGGATCATTCTCAAGTAGCAGAGGTGAAACTAATGGCTTTACTGGAATAAACGAGATGAGGAGCTGAAGAAACCCCTAACGGGCGTGCAGTCACAACAGCAAACTCGTCAGGAATAAAGGAATCGGGCTGGTGCACAGAACTGCTTCAACACAAACAGCAGAAACCTACTGATGGGAAGATCAACCTTAACCTCACATAATTAAGATTCACTCAATAGCTTGGCTTAATTGTCCGTCTTTCTGCAGCGCAGAAGGAAGTGTCGCCCTCCCTGCAGGGAGGGCACGGGAGCTGGGTGTCACAGCTAGCGCATGGCACCGGGGACACAGCCACAGTGGCAGGACTACCTGCCCACCCATCGAGTTCTCCCTGGTATCTTCCATGCTCTTGCAGAGGACGACATGTTCTCGGCATTCACGAGAACAGGCACGATGGGATTATGCACTTCCCCCAGAACACGTCATCTGGCTGGAAAGGTGGGTGGCTGACCGTGGTCACCTTTGTGAGCTCAGTCTGGTCAATCATCTTAATTATTTCATTTTTCTGGTTACGTGAGCAAGGTATGGCCCTGCAGAACAGGAAAGCACTAACAGCAGGAAGCCCCATGCTTCCAAAGAGGGAGCGATGGACACGGGAGCCTGTGCTATGGGTCTGGAACCATCCACATTAAGAAAGTGCTAAAGCACTTGGAGCCAACAGCGAGGGGGCAACGTGATAAGAGGTGACACCAGGCAGAAAACAAATAGAAAGTCTTCAGAAATAAAAATAAAGGTTTATCTTTATGTAGTAGGAAGAAAGGGGACCAGTGAAGGGATATAAAATTGATGGGGCTGTCAGTGCCAGAGACAACGGCAACGACCTTAGCAGCTTCAAAAAGGACTAGAAGGAAGTCTAAGAGATAAAGGATGAGAGACTGAATGAAGTCACAGCAGTCGAGATAGCAGATAAGATGCTGACCATTTGTTTAGAAAGGACAGAATTTCAGAAATATTACTTAAGAATTGACAAGCTTAGGACACAATAGTGGAGAACAAAGTCTTCAAGATAACTACAAGAAGATGGGCTAGAAAAGGACAGATAGTCACTGAACTGCAGTTACTACATAATCAATATTTCTTCTTGATGGTTATGAAACTACAGAGCCCCTGCAAAAAATTGATATTTTCTCTGAAGTTTAGGATGTTCAAAGAGAAAAGTAACTTCCTGAGCTCCTTTGAAAATCCAAGGCTAAGCGCTGACATTCATTTGTTCTAGTTAAGGTATGCAAATATATATGTATTCATGACCAAATGCAGAATCTTTCAATGCCTGCTTCCTCAAATTAATATATTAAACCCAGTTCATATTGTATCTCGGCCTGTCATATACAAGTGCTAACTCAAGAAGCTACACAAGAAAATGAAATTTGAAAAAGTTGTTTTATAATGCTGGAATAAATTGAGAGATAATGAAATAGCTACCATGCTGTTCCACTTGAAACTTAATTCCAGTGTAATTCAAATGCACAGCACTGATTACCCATGCCATTTGTGGGGAGAAAAAAAAAAAAAAAGAGAGGGGATTTCAACTCCAGCAAAACTGAAAACAGCATCTATATTCCTATGGAAAGCAGCAGAAGAAATATATCTCAATTAATAACAACTCTTGGGTTTCCAGACATCGCAGTCTCATACATAAAAACAAAAAATTACTTTACTTGATTTTAAATGTGCCTGTTCCAAATCTAACAGACACAATGGCTAGAGGTTCTCAACCGCTCAAGTCCACGTGACTGCCGTTCACCGCAGGCAGCCAGCCATACACAGGCAAATCGCTTTCTGGCGATACATAAACAATGCAGCTGAAGCAACTCTGAAATAGGATTCTTGTATCAAACTCCTCAAGCAGAAGCCTAAGGGTGTCTGGTTTTGGAAAACTGTGCGCTGTATTTTAAAACTGAAACATTTTAATGCACAGAAAACCACCTCCCAACCAATGGGCTACCACACTGAACCATTTTTGACCTGAGGCTCATAAGAACATTTGACCATGAAAAGGCGTAAAAGGAGAGAAAAGCCTCCTGTGCTGTAAAACATTCCTCTGGGGGGCCCCAGAGTAAAGACCTGTGGGACTGCAGAAAAGGCTAAAGTGAAGGGACCTGTGGAGATCACTTCATCCACCTTTCTGCTGGAGGCACTGCCATAGATTACACCCTCCAGGTCCATGTCCAGCCAAGTCTTGAACATTTCCAGCAAGGGACAGTCCTCCACTTCTCTGGGCAATTTATTCCAATGTTTAATTATTCTTTTTTTTTTTTTCCCATTTCTTCTCTCTTCTTCTAGCCACACAGAATTTTCTCTGAAGCAATTTGTACCTGGTGCCTCTGATCCTACCATGTTGCATCCTTACGAAGGGATACGCTCCATCTTCCCCACAGTACCTTTTAGGTACTGGAAGACTAGATTACCCGAGCCTTCTCTCCTCTAGGCTGAAAGAGCCAAACTCCTTAAACCTTTCTTCATATGCCAAGATCTCAAGCCCTCTAATCATCTTGGTGGCCCTCTGCTGGCCCTTCTCTAGTTTTTCCACTCACTTGAACAGAGAAAGAGACCAAAACTGGACACAGTACTCTCGATAAGGCATAACATGTGCCGAGTAACGCATAACGATCATGTGGCTCACCTTGGGATGCTGCAGCATCCACAGTTCCAGAGGCACGGAGGGACCGCAGGATGGAGCTGACTCCTTGTGCTTGCTTATGCTACCAAAGCAAAATATTTCAGGCCATTTCACCTCTCTCTTTAGGCCAGTCTGAACCACGCTCGTTATTGACTGCTCAGGGACTGTTATTCTTGACTGCACATAGTCTCTTCAAACTAAAGTTTTAACAAGCTATTCGAGGATCTTAACTTGGCTCAGGATTTCAAGGGCAGATACTTTAAAACAGTCATAGAGCAAACACCGTCAGTAAATGTTAGCTCTCTCCCTGCTTGCAGTAGCTTTACAAATCTGCCTCAGTTGTAATGTTGAGGGTAAAAACCCAAAAACCTTAGAGAGGAGAACTCTAAAACCCGAGCAGCATCTCAGTGCAAGAGCAAGATGATCGCACCCAGTTCCTTCTACCTGAGCTACCTCTCTTCGCAAGGAGGGCATGCTTTAGATTTAGATCACTGTCATAGTGTCTCTAGAGATCCCAAGGAAGCTTGTTTGAATGCAGGTTGTTCCTCTGCATCCTTGGTGTGCTCCTGGTACTGTGCCGGGGTGTCCCTGGCCACATGGCAGAGGTACTGGATGCACTGGTGTCCCCAAGAGCTGTGCCAGAGGGACACCCAGCCATTTACCTGCATTGTGCTTTTGAAATGCCTTCAGGAAGGATGCTGTAAGCATTTCCCTGAGGAACCATTTGCGTTGTGCATCATTCAACCTCATACAACAGACATTAGAGTCCCAGCGTTTTGGTGTTGTACCCTTGCTTGTTCGTGGTCATTGTAGTGTGGGGGAAAAGGAACATCGTTTTGGTCTTGTTCTATTTTTACTGCATTCTCACGCCCTTTCCTTTGCTTTTTTGAAGCAGAGAAGTTCCTTAATGAAAACCTGAGCTCTGCCCTGCATGGAACCCACATTTTACTATTGTAAGACATTTGCTACCTAAATCACTACACCAATTCATGCACATGCAATTCTTCAGAGGCACCGATTGATGCTACTGTCGTGACATCAAATAGTACTTGCTATGGCGATAGTATTCAAGCAAACACTCCTGTATCAATAGCAGCATAGTTTGGTACGTCAACGTGGACAGGAGATTTTCCTCCTGCCTCAGATGAAAGTTACAGCAATTAGATTTCTGCTATTTGTTTGAATTCCTTAGCTGTTGAGTACAGGTCCCTTCTGACCGTGACATGTCCATGTTTTGGACATAGACAGGATCTTGTCTTATGCTGTTAAAGAAGTGAGCAAACAGGTAAAAGAGTCTGCATGCGTACTGGATTTCATCTTCAGCGATACTTTACAGTTTGGATATGCTGTGTGATTAACGTGCCAGTAACCAGCGGAGTGACTGTCTGAAGACTTAAAAACCCGCTATCCCACAGGACAAGACTTTTCAAGTAGAAAATTAATGTTTATACAGTAGAATTTGCTTTGCCAAGAAAAAGAGTCTCAGCCTCAGGACTGTATTTTAGCCAGCCGTTAATTTGCACCCAATCCAGTTAGTTTCAAAGCAGTTTAAACAATCCAAAAAAAAAAATAATTAAGTCATCAAATATTAAGCATGGCCACATTCCTGATGTTGGGTTAAGAAAAGGAAGGAAACTATTTCTTTGTAGCAGAACATGCCCCTTGTGTCTGACACACAAAGACAAGCCAGGCAGGTGGTTTATTGCAATCTGCACGGCAAAACTGAGCATCACTTGGTGCCTCTTCCTTGCTCTGCTCCACTTTGAGCATCAGGTAAAGCTGAAGTTTTGCCATGTTCCACGTGCCCCGCCATCCATTTTACCTGACACTGAAAACCTCTACCCAACACAGGAGAAACTCCACAAACTTGGCAGACAGCGACCAGAGAAGCAGCAGCTAAAACCCTGTGGAGCAGCACAGAGATGCAAGTGGAAGGGGGTAACCCAGCAGGCAAGTGGCCTTATTCATTGCTGCCACATCTGATGCGCTCCAGCTCTTCTTCCAGCCCCCTACCACCTCTTCTTCAGTCAGGACAATTATTCATTAAAAAAGAAAATAACTTAAAACACACACGCATACACAATTGCTCTAACAATACACACGGAAAAATAAAAGGAAGATAGGGTACAAACATGTCCCAAATTGGAAAAGTGCTCCCCAAAATCACCTATAACTAATGCAAACAACTCCCCTTATATACTAAATTGCTGGGGAGGGTGGAATACAGATCAGAAAGTATTATAAGACACTCAAACTCTCTGATTGGGAAAATAAAGTCACATTGACCTCGTTATTGCCTGTTTTTTAAATTGTGATCTTTCTTGTACAACTCTCCTGCTCCATCTGACGTCATTTCCCACTGAAATGTTGCACTCCCCAGCCATCAGCATGGACAACTTTCCATTTACATTCTTGGAGATACCCAAAAATTTCTGACTGAAATGGAAACAGTTGCATTTACAGTCAGCCATGGAGCTCAACTGGGCAACCTTTGCACAAAGGTCTTTTTTTTTTTTATAAAGTCCCCAGGAATTTAGCTAAATTACCTTGGCATGATTACACGAAGTAATTACAAGAAAACAGAGATGCAAGCCCAAGAAGGCATGGCCTTTATAGACTAATTGCTGAAGTGAAACACCTTGAGCAAAAGCTTTTTCACAAATAATTCAAAGGCATGTGGCTAAATCCTGTTTAAAAAATAAATGAAAAAATAGTTAAACCAGGAATTGTTTCTACTACCTCTTAAGATTCAAAATTGCACCCATTTGGTATCATGTAGCACTCTGAGAACATAAGCTGGGCAACGTCACCTCTCAGGACATTTACACCCCGTAAATTTTGCATGTTAAAAAAATAAAATATAACTTATATTTAATCGATCAATATTGAGAAACACTTAATTTGGTTCAATCTTTTTCTTTCAAGTCAAGTGAGTGCAAGTCCCTTTTCCACATCCATCCATTTGATCCAGGTGAGGTCTGAATTCAGAAGTTCCCCTTGATGTTAGAGACTGGCTCAGTAGCTCACTGGGAGGCTGGGGGAGCTCCAGAAAAGCCCTTCGGAAGGTCCTGAAACTGAAGTCATGCCAGTCTTTGGCTTTGTGGTCACTTTTTTGACAGCTGATTTGTTTCTACCACCTGCAGTTTTCAGGTAGTCACAGGGCTCAGACCCTGTGAGAGCAGCGCGTGGTCCTTCACAGCAAGCTTCAAGACAGATAGGTAAGTAAATATGTATGATCTTCGCTTTGTGACAGATGCCAAGAATCCCTAAATGTATTAAGGGGAAGAGGGTTTTATTGCCATAGCAGCAGGAGACAACTTGAGCAATTAACAGATCTCCCTTGCCCAGGACCTTCCCCTTCTCCCCTTCATCGGATTAGAGATGGGACAGGCGGGATCCTGACTGATCCACTGACTGGATATGCAGTGGAACTACTACAATAATTACTTAAGTACAAAACCTGCACGTAAGTAACATTAGCGTTCCAGCCGGCACTGAAAAATACCAAAATATTCAAGTGCTAAGGACCCCAGCTCAGTGCCAGCGTGAAGGAGATGTGAGCTCTAAGCGGCCTGTTCCTACATCTGCATCAGCGTGTGTCAGAGAAGAGTGACTTACGCTTCGCTCCATCCATAACTCTTCTAGTGAATGCAAAAAAAAAAAACCTAATAAAAGAGGCAAATAGAGGCTGATCCAGAGTATACCCCACAACACACACCACCCAGTGAATTATTCAGAAGGGGACAAAGGATATCACCAGATCAGGAGCTTAGCTAGGAACTGAAGGCTTTCCAAAAAGCCTAAACCCTAGTTTTGTGGGTTATACAGTTATACATTTCTTGTGCAGTGCATTTCTTTTATACATATGTATATATTAAATATAGAAACAGGAGTTTTGGGAGGCTCAGACACCGAGAGATGGCCTCACAGTCATTTTTGGTAACTCCAAGGGAGCTAACTTGGGTACCAGAGCCATCGCGTATGCCAACCCCCACGGTAAACAACAAATCCTCCTTCTCACTAGAGCTAATTAGCCCAAACTAAATTTTATGCCAATATGATTGTACTCTCACACAAACCAGCTTGGATTGTCAAAACTGTGTTCCCAGCGGACATATTTTTGATGGGTTTCAGAAATATTTGGGCAAAAAGGAAGAAAGCAAAAAAAAAAAAGGTATGCTTGGAACTAATATAACGGTCATTTTATAGTTGGCCAAGTAGCACTCTGTCTGTAAGGTCTTCAAATACCCCAAATCTTGAAGTTAATTTTGGTGTTTCAAAAAGTTTTTACATAGACTTTATTGAAAAGGAATTTGAATCCATGTCAAATTTTCTCTTTTCTTATGAAAAATGCCAATATCGCTCTTTTTTTTTTTTTAATCACAACTTCTAAGCGCAGTAATCACAGAGGCAAACAGACACCGAGGAAATACGGACTCCTGCCTTTTATCAATACGAACACGCTAGATTTTCACAGGACTCATCTGGGATAAGCTGGTGCTGAAAGAAAAGAAGCAGCCGGTTGTGCCACCAGGCTGTGCCCCATCCTCCAGCAAGGGCTGGGCTGCGGGCAGAGGGGCCAGGAGACACTGTCCCACCGAGGAGGTGACGGGGACTGAAGACACGCTGACACTGACGCTGGTCAGTACAGCGTCTGCCTGGATCCACAGCAAAACATCGCTTTTTTTGAGCTGCTCTCAGGCTGTACAGCTCAGGAGAGACAGATGAGCCCCAAAACCACATTGTTCGGATTAGCTTTTTAACGACACATCCAAAAAAAAAAAAAAGAGCTAAATGCCTCAGAATTACTCAAACATTCACCACAGTTTGCATCATACCGTTGCCAGGATAAATGAGACTATACCTATATTTATAGGCTTCCTGTGAGCATTTAGTGTTTTTTTTTTAAGTTTTCTGCACAAAGAAAGAAGCAACATCGCTTCTTTAAATGCCTGTTGCCTCCTCTAATCAATCATACTTATATTGCATCAGGACTTCCAGCCCGAGCAAGGGAAACACAGGGAAACGGCACCAGGCAGTATTTTTCAAGCCCTGTGGGGAATTGCAGCTGTGCCGCAGCTGGGCTCCAGAGGAATCCACTGCACCCTCCTTTCCACAGCATCACCCAGAGCACCAGGATTTAAGGAGAGCCTAATTATGAAAGTAATTTCATAGAACCATAGAATCTTCATGGTTGGAAAGGACCTTTGAGATCATCGAGTCCAACCATGCACGCACCAAAAAACCCCAAACCCCTACAGTCTCTGCCACTGGAGCATGCCCTGAAGTGCCACATCTAGACGTTTCTTAAACACCTCTAGGGATGGTGACTCGACCACCTCCCTGGGCAGGCTGTTCCAGTGCCTGACCACTCTTTCAGTAAAGTAATTCTTCCTGATATCTAATCTAAACCTCCCCTGCCGCAGCTTCAGACCATTTCCTCTGGTCCTGTCATTACTCACCTGGGAGAAGAGGCCAACACCCACCTCTCTACAACCTCCTTTCAGGTAGCTGTAGAGGGCAATGAGGTCTCCCCTCAGCCTCCTCTTCTGCAAGCTAAACCTGCCCAGCTCCCTCAGCCTCTCCTCACATGACCTGGTCTCCAGACCCCTCACCAGCCTGGTAGCTCTCCTCTGGACACGCTCCAGCGCTTCAATGTCCCTCTTGTACAGAGGGGCCCAGACTGAACACAGCACTCGAGGTGAGGCCTCACCAGTGACAACTACAGAGGCACCATCACTTCCCTGCTCCTGCTGGCCACACTGTTCCTGACACAAGCCAGAATGCTGTTGGCCTTCTTGGCCAGCTGGGCACACTGCTGGCTCACGTTAAGCTGGCCGTGCACCAGCACCCCCAGGTCCTTTTCTGCCGGGCAGCTTTCCAGCCGCTCTTCCCCAAGCCTGCAGCATTGCTTGGGATTGTTGTGACCGAAATGCAGGACCCAGCACTTGGCCTTATTAAGCCTCATACAGTTGGCCTTGGCCCATCGGTCCAGCCTGTCCAGGTCCCTCTGTAGAGCCTTCCTACCCTCAAGCAGATCAACACTCCCACCTAGCTTGGTGTCATCTGCAAACTTACTGAGGGTGCACTCAATCCCCTCATCCAGATCATTGATAAAGATATTAAACAAAACCAGCCCCAAAACTGAGTCCTGAGGGACACCACTGGTGACCGGCCACCAAGAGGATTTCACCCCATTAATCACAACTCTCTGGGCACGGCCATCCGGCCGGTTTTCATAGTAATGGTCATCAAGAGTTCAGCTGATTTCCATACTGGGAGAGTTGGCAGCGAGAGTACAAATACTGTAGGGCAGCAGCAGAGGCACGCACGTCTGGCAGGAGGCTATGCATACTTGCATGACAAATAATCTCATTAAAGAAACAAATTACATATTGCCAACAGAACACCGTGCGCCTTCGATGGCTTTGGTGCCGTGGGTTTTTAGATCAACCCACTTCATATGTCGAGAGTATTTGATCTTGAATAATTGGCCCAAAAATAATCCTTTTGTTTCTAGATTGATAGAATCACTTGTACTGCGTCCAAGAAGTGCCAGAAGATTAAGTTGGTAATGAGATTGTACCTTTCCCTATTCTCGTTAGTTTGTCAGGGCAAATAATTGATGTGCCATTTTCTGTTCTTGCCATGAGACTGGATTTGCATTTTTGCTTCCAAAGAAGCTGGGGGTTTTTGTGGGTTGGTTTGTTTTGTTTGATTGTTTGGTTTTGAGGTTGTTTGGGGAGGGAGGGGTTGTTCTGGGTTTGGGGTTTTTTTGTGGTGGTTTTTTTTTTTTTTGGGATGCTTAAAGAAAAAATACCACAACCACACTCAGGATTTGCAGGCTACAAGACAATACCACTCTTTCCGTATTCTCACCCTCCCCGATTTTACATTATTGCATACTCTTTCTTACAGAAGAACAAATCAGGTTCCTGTGACGGGCTGTAGGATTTGCAACCATTCCTCCACAGACACAACATCTCAAACCACTCTCAGAAGCGTCCACGTTTATGCAGGGCAAACCATAGATCAGCACTTCACGTGCTCTTTATACCACTTAAAGGTCCCTGGGTAACTGGATTCGTGTCCCGGGGTCTCTGTACTTTACTAACATGCTGAACCTCCCAGCCATTTGAGTCAAGAACTCAATCTGATAGGCGTCTGTCTCTTTTCCACCTCAAAACATAACATTTCATACGCCAGCCTCTTGCACCATGACGTCTTATACAGAGCACCACGCACATCTTATACAGAGCATACATCCATAGGGAGATGCTGCCATTTCTTACCACTGCATTTTTATTTTTTCCATACCATGCTAACAAGACACAGTTCCATCAGTCTGCAACTGACTTAATAATAAGGAGAGCCTGGCTTAAAGGTACAAAACCAGTTTCAACAACAAACAAAAAACTAAAAAACAAAAACCACACCACAGAATTTCTACAACCTCTGTTGAAAGATTCGTTGTTTTCACAGCCAGTGTGCCAGCAAAGAATAAGAGAGTTGTTAATCAAGGGGAGTCCAGTGTAAGTCATTTACAGTCTTGCCATACTCAAATGCAAACAGCCATCCTAAATTCTTACCAACCACAACACATCAGGGTATCATATAATAAACTGGTACATCGACACTTGACATTAATTTACATGTACCAACATACAATACAGTCACACACAAAACTACACACGGCAATCTTGTCAGCACTCGCACAGGCTCTGCATGCCACTAGGTACTGTAACATAGAGTTGGCTTGTTGATAATTACGCATTTTCATACTGTAATTATAACCAAATTAAAGGTGAAGACTCCGAAGACTTCCCCACCTTCCCGCTTTAGGTCATCCTGCTTAAAGGTTAGGTAACAGGTTACTTTTCTGTAACTAATTCTAAAAAGAGGAGTCCCTTGTCACAGCCTGCTCCTTTCTTTGCCTTTGCAGTGATGTTTATCCCTCCCCCGGTCGTATTTTCCATTGCGTTGCTCCTTTAGCTACATCCTTAACCCCTGCAATAGGTAGAAACTAACACTCTGACCTGTGTTCCTCCCTACCTTGCCCACCTGCAAGTGACTATGCAAGTTCAGATCTGTCAAATGGCCTAAACAAAAATCAAATTTAAAAGATGTAGCATCTAATAACAAAAAAAATCAGGGAACTGAGAAGGGGAGCAGGGCAGAGTTGTTGGGTTTTTTTTCTGGGAGTTATAGTTCTTTTATCTGAGGGGTTTTATGGCTGAATTTTATCTGCAGCAGTGCCTCCAGAACGGATACTTCCCCATGTTTTTTCCACTGGAAAGCCCTCCCTGCCTCCGCCTCACCATCCAGACTGCACAGTTGCTTGAATTCATACATCCATCCTGCATTTCCTTGGAGCAAGTGATAAGTAGACCCATCTGTAAGTATCTGTACCGTGTTTTTCCATTCCAGCTGAGAGCTGGCTGAAGGTCAGAGCATAAATTACGTTTACTACAACACATTTTGATGGGCTGAATCAATACCCATGATCAAGTACAACGTGCAGGCTCCCAACAAGGACAGATCTCCACTCCTGTCATGAATTCTTTCCGTTCTTTAAATCATAGCTATCTCCATTATTCCACTGTCAAAATAGCCCTGTTTTCTGACAATGCAGAAAAACACATTCTGCAAGAGATGACATTCCTCTCCAAACTCAGTTTAATAAATTCCCCTCGGGATTTTTCCACAAAGGTAACAGCAAAGAAAAGGACAGAAATCCATAGAAAAGTCATCAAATTCAAATATCAAAAAAGTGTCATGGCTCTGCTAGAGAATTAGAAGAGACCTAACTTCCCCACATCGCTGCTGCTTTGTTAAAAAGTGTTACTACATGTACAGTCTTCTCGGGATGGAATCTCAACACTACGTGCACTGCTCTGGATACACATGGGGTTAAAACACTATGCAACACAAGCATCCATGTACCTGCAGGATACACCATTTAAAATAATCAGACCTAAATGCACTTATTTTTCCAGCACAGCGCACACAACAGTTTTAGATTTTCATGGTTATGGGAAGTGTACTTCAACCTCTCCACCATCCATCTAGAGTGGGGTTTTAGTTGTTCGCTTTTCAGGTCATTCTTGGGGGGGAAATCACTCCGTGTCAAAAGTTTTAAATCACATCTCTGGACTGCAGTTTCCATTTACCATCAGCTGTGGGAGAAATGCTCCAGGGACCAGCAGGAGACTGTTTAAAATGACTCAAACCCAGTTCCTTCCAAACAAAATACCATTTATTCAAACGTACAAAAAAACCCCCCAAAACAAAACCCAAAACCACTGACAGCAAAAACACTACCGCCCCACGCAAACAAACAAACAACCCCAAAACCCAAACCACGCACACGCTATCACCAAGGAATGCTTTCAAGAATACCTAGAATAATTAAATTTAACATCCATCTTTGAAAATTTTGTCCAAGTTCTGTTCAGTCCAAATACCATTGGACTGGAAAAAGAGATTCCCTCTTGCAGTAATGCCTTAATTTTTTTCTTGTTTCTCTCCTAACAGCCTCTCCATTCAATTAAGCACATGACCCCAAGCGTACAGAATATTTCTGAACAACAAGCACTTAATAAGCACACATGTATAGTCCGGGACTGCATCTAAGTGTTTTCCTGAAAGTGTACATCATTTTCAAGATTGCTTCCAGCAGCTATGAATAATTAAACTGAAGTTGGACATGTGATTAAAGATTACGATTAAAGATCTGGCATTTAATTTATCAACAGTAACTGGGCTCCACAACTACCTGCACACACACGCTTGTTCTCCAAAGGCTTTCTTGTGATCCCAGCCAGCCCCAGGGACCTGAGGATACATGGTGTACACACGAGCGTGTAATTTATAGTACCACAGTCTGTCCTGGCAAGGTACAGATTTCTCCAGAGAGCTCAAAGAAGGGATTTTGGGTCCCAACCACAGCTACCACAGGCTCAAAAGGCTTCACACATTGGGAAGCAGGGGGAGGAAGGTAGGGGCAGACATTTCATACCATATTTCAGAGATAGGCCTGGGATACGAAAAGGCCACAGGCATCACTGAAATACAGGTCAAGGGCACAAACTTACTTTCTTAACTCAGCAAAGTACTCAGCTGCTTCGGAATCAGTCTGGAGGACACAACTTCTGACACTGGGATGTGCAGAAACTGGAAGTTTTGAATCATAGAATCGTAGAAATTATTAGTAATACAGAGAGCTTAATAATGAATAATTTTCATTTCTAATTAGAAATGCAATGAAAGTCAGAAAAAAAAACCAACACCAAATCGGTTGGAAACTAGAGTTTAGGGAAGGTCGACTTGTGACTAAGCTGTAGTTCCAAATAAGCCATTTTCAACCGATAAAATGCAGGTATTCCCAAAGATGTGAAAAGTCATTCTTTCAAGGACTGTAGAGCAGTATGGATTATTGCAGAGATGGACACTAAAAATGACTCTGCTGATGACCACGACGACACAGCCTTCTGTCACACAGCCTTGTTCCACTGAGCAGGAGGAATTTGGCAAGGCAGAAAACAGCAAGGTAAGAGAGAATAAGGGAAACAAAGAGAGGAAGCACTTAAACCTTAACCTTTATTCTTTGCTTAAAAAATAATAATAAAAAGCATGTATAGATCTCTGTTCCCCTAGAGAAGTTCAGCAGATCTAGGCAGGGAGATGAACTACGTTAAACAACATGGTTCCCATGGAAGACCAAAAATGATTTTTAGGACAATCTTCTGTTGTTTACCCTAATTTGAGACCAGGCAGAGTTTCCAGAACAAAGAAACAGATTTACTTGTCATCATTTGCTCCTAACAGGGTACCCACCACGAAGCTTAAGAGAGGACCTCTCGGAAAGGAGTCGTTTCCCCACCCCACGTAACAAACATTCCCTGCAGGGGCAGGGGGTCCCACCAGCACCCAACAGGACAGAATTCAATTGCTGCAGAGATTTTTAGAGTCAGGAAAAGCTCTGTGGAAGTTCATTTTCTTTACCTTTTAGAGGCACAGCTTCGTGGGACAGCCCTTCTGTGCTGCACGCCAAAGGGAAGCTGCAGCATCCCTCGTCACTGGATTTGTCTGGGGTTGTTAAAACAGAGCTACACCGTTTCCTAAGTTTGGGTTGCCTTGCGGTTGTATTACACGGCTGTACTTTACCCTGGATAAACATCTAATCTCCTAGGATAGATCAAGCACAGCAACAAACGTAACACGTTTCGGTTTTTTTAAAGATGTTTAGTGTTTTTTAGTAGAGTGAGTTGAGGATTTCATACTCAATAGGCTGGCATTAGAAAAACAAACCCTCCCTTTTTATCACTAATACATAAATTAATGAAAAGTGATAGGCATTGCATTGGTCCCATGCAGGAAAGACAAACCACAACCAGGCTGCTGAACTGGGTAGTTTCACTGGATCCCACCGAAAATAAACACAACTCGCCCGGCACCTGCAGGGTCGCTGCGGTACACCTGAGCAGAAGGAGCAAACCCCATCACTTAAAACCGTTATCCCAACCTGTTCTCAGATGAAAATAAAGTTCTCCCCCATTGAACGACTACAACACTTCAGACTCCTTAGTGATGTATTAGTTTTGATGCATTAATTCATGAAGCTCACAGTATCTCAGAGATCGTGATAATAGCTGCCCACTGATAAGTGCTGTACAGTGCTCTGTTTTGCAGTAGCTTTTTATTTAAAAAAAAAACAAAACCCAAACAACAATGTCAAACTTGCATAGCTTTTGGAGCATACATTACTGTCACCCCAGGGCTGCAGTAACCTTGCACACTTTTCTCACTGAACATATTTCAAAGATAGAGTTGGTTTTTTTTTTTACCGTAGGAAATATTCCATATTTTATACCCCACAGTGAGGAAAGCCCCAAGGCTCACCTCTCAGCTGTTTAACCATATCAAAGAAAGGTCCACTGGTGCAGGAAGGCCAAAGCTCTTAGTAATTCACAACTTGCATTACGAAACAAAAGCAGTTTCTAAAAGTCCTCCCCAAGTCCAATAGCTGCACCTCAGAAAAGTTAAAAGAACAGCTTTAAAAAAATAAAGAAAGAATCATCTGTGAGACCTTGCAATTAACCCAAAGAGGAGCCCAACACAGATCTCAACCCTGTGTTTTGGGTTAACACAATTTAGTTCCAGAAGCATGGTGGCTCTGCAGCCAGGCAGATGCACTGCGGGAGGACTCGGGTTAGTGGAGAGGAAAAAAGTCACTAAGGACCATGTCAACTCAAGAACTGAAACTGTGTACGAAAAGTCTGGCCCAGACCCATCTAATAAGGATCCGTTTGCTTCCACTTTCCCAGAGATGTATGCGCTTCTTCCAAAGATTAATTGGAGTTAAACAGTTAAATTCCCTGTGGTGATCAAGTATGCCAAGAAATAGGAATAGTCAAACTGTCTTGTCATAAAAACCTGTCCATATTTTCACTTGAATTATGATAGCTGTGAAGACTTGAGTTATTCTGTTCAACGTGTCTTCACGGTTTGCCACTCCTTTCAGCCAGGACACGCACACATGCAATTTCTCAAGAGATTTTTGTGACTGTTAAAAAAAAAAAGCTTAGGATGAAGCAGGTATTTTCTAATTGTTTCACAATTAAGATGAACATTTGTCCCAGTGTATAATTATCTCATTTATCCTCAACCCAAATGATTATGCTTGACCACAATGGTAATACCTGACCTTCCAGCCGTGTAGCAGATATTGGATCATCCTGTAACTAAAGAAAAATACATCCACGCACCTGTCTCCCAGGACATGCATCTCATGTGTGGCAGTAGCAAGGGCCACTTCCCATCCCGCGCAGCGCTCTGCTGGATGTGGTTACCCGTTGCAGGGGGCAATGTTTGTTGAAGAAAGTGATAATCTCGAGTATCTGTAGAGTCCTGCAGGATTTTGACATCCAGAGGAAACAAGTACGTGCACAGGAGAGAATCTGATGTCTGAGACTTAAAAACAAACTCATGCGCTGGTAGGTAGCGTTAGAGAGATGAATGTCCCATTTCGATCTCTTAAGTATCACGTATATCCCAGGTCACCACTAAAAGTTCAACACAGAACCCTAATGGACCACACAACCAGCATATTTTGCTTTAATCAATATTGTCATTGCATTAAGGAACTACCAGGCAGAGATATGATGCTGATCACGGTAGCATCTGCTATGGGGTACGTACTGTGTTGTCTCAGTACCCAGAGTCCTACGGAATACCTTTAGAAAGGACAATGCACTGAAAAGGTATTTGTCTTAAACTGCCATTAAAAACATAAAAATAACTTTTATTAAGAGATGGAGACATGAAAAAGATACCGTTACACTTTTAAGAGGACAAACACACCCTGTGCAGCTCCTTCATCTTTCTCCAGTTAAAGCCAGAAATAGAGCGTACTGTGCCCCAAGTTACAGAGCTTACGGGATGGATTTGGACCGCACGGGAACCGTAGGGAAAATAAGCACTGGCATCCAAAGATACCCCATCAAGCCATAAAATCCTGCAGTTTAAAATTTAAGGATATGTCACTTGTACAGGCTGTGGGCATAGGACTGTTTAAACCGTCCCGCGTGTCCCATGAGCGTGCTCTGCACAGCTCCCACCAACACGTGCTTCAGCAGCTCTGCTCGGCGCCACGGACCCAAGGGATGCCCTGAAGAGCTGGGGAAGCAACAGCCGCAGAGGCTGAACCTCCACCTGCCCCAGCTGCCAAAGCTCTTACTCACCCCAGGAGCCAGAACACACACCAAGGGACAGGGAAAGGCATCCATGTGAGTAACAGCATCCGACACTTCTACACTAAAAACAATTATTCTGGAATAGTAAATTATTAGTTCCAAGATACAGTGGCCCATCCTAATTACACAGGATCAGGGAACTGTGAAGTTTGAACCTAAACCCAAAAAGCCTGCAGGGCTCTGTTTCTGACACTTGCTGCCACCTATCTTCACCTTTTCTTACCTTAATTCTCTTATCTATAAAACAAGGGTAAAAAGAAAATAAAAATCATTGCCTTGAGGTCCCTATATATGAGCTGCTGTATCAGAGGTGGGTATTATACTGAGAGTTATTAAATAAAACGTAACGGGGCCTAACCCATTTCTTAAGGAAGATTTCAGCTCACCTAGGATTTTAAAAGAAGTAATCCCTGATAAATCTCATTCTATTTCTGCAACGTGTTTTTCACCCTGTTTTTCCACTGTGAAAGCTCTCAAGTAAATTCCACCCTTCCCCTCTTTTCCTAAAGTATAATGTCAGTTGTCTTTCAGCATTCAGAAACCGGTCTGATCTCCCGGGCTTTATGTACCAGAATTTGGAGTGATAAACGTTTCTGCCTCACCCCCAGGAATCTCAGCTGTTCGTCTTTGGAGTTTACAGGGATGAACGACTGAAAGAAATAATACATTTTTCTTTTCAGCTTTGCATTATACCCTGGTATAAAAAGATTCTAATATAAAAGCGGCATCGGTAGCAGCAATACTTCTCAATAAAATAGCTGCTCATAGGAATTATATACTAGACGGTACAGCTTCAAATAAGGACATAAATTATGTTACATTACTTCATTTGATTCTTTGGGGAATGTTTAAGTTTAGAGCAAAGCACAGTATAGATTTTTTGCTACTGAAGAATAATGCCATTAATGGCAATCTACAGCATATTCACTCAAATAAATGAACTTCACTATAAACTACCTTGCTATAAAAATACCACACCCCACCGTCTCACACAGGTCCAGCATGGGATTACGGCAAGAACTTACTACTCCTATTAGAAAGGCTACGAAGAAGCAGATGCTAGAATTAAATTTTGGAAGATACACACAGCAACTGGTTTTGGTAAGATTACAGGGACTTTCCTCCTCTTCCAGCAGGGCTCTTCCAGCCTCCTTGCATTACCACATACTCTTCACACGGCTTGATTTTAAGCACATGGGGATTTAAACCAGGTGGAGGTATTTGAGCAAGCTTTCACCTGCTTTTCCAACTCCAGACCCGACTGACTCTTCATTCCAGTAAAACCTACTTCCCTCCTGCCTCCTTCCCTACCCACCTCCCACCCCGTGGCCAGGTACTGCAGCAATCATTGGATGAAGGTCTGTTCTCGGGCTGGGAATTGAGAAATAGTACACGGTATTAACACTCATATCTCCTAGAGACAGGACTTCTGTAAATATCCTTGCGATCACCACCTATGCTGTTCAGCTTCGCATTTTGAACTTCCTGGACGATAATATGTCTGCTCAGTTACTTTCTAGGTTTCACACACACATTAAATCTTTGTGCTGGTTTTCCTCCATCATGTTAGTCTCCGAGTTAAAATAACCACTTTTCCCCTTTTACTCTTCCTTTTTAGATACACGCATAATTTTCACGAAAAGTGCTTCTATCTGTATCGCAGACCTAAAACAAACCCCTTGCCTGACCTACCACCTTACATCCCATTTAGACTTACTCATTTATACCAAAACTTGATCTGCTGAAATATTTAACAGTTGCGGTGATTCCACGTTATGGGAACAACTATTCAGGCTTTAAGAACGGGCTGTGACGACTGCTCAAGGGATGAGCCTCCTGACCTCATAATATGCATCCTCGGGACAGAACCTGGTACCTGAAAATTAGTATCTCCTGGATTTCAACCACCAGAATCGGCATTTGAGCTCTGTGCAAGATCTACTGCCACTATAATTGTATCACCGTTGTGTAGTTATGCAGCTATGCATTGCAATATACATTAAATAAATAAGTTCTACTCTTATGGTCAGAATAAAGTGCCCAAGTCCCTGCTGAAAGCAACACACAGTACTTTCCCCACACATTTCACCCGCGTATAGAACAGATATGTAAGGAAAAAAACATCAATTCTTATTTTTTGGAATAATGGAAAGCCAAGGTAAGTATTGTATATTGTGAGGGATGCACACAGAGCCTTCTTTTCTGATGGAATATACATCTTGCAGAGAAACACATGGAATAGGAAAGTCGTTTAATTAAACTGTCTTTATTCTAGTTTTTATGTGTAATGACTATCTAATAACAGCATGCATCACCGCAGCAGCCATATTTATAGTGACACGCACGGCTTCTGCTGAATATATCGGGAGTGAAAGTTCCTGTGTTTCCCAAAGCTCTGCTGAACAAATTAAAATTTTAATTAATATTCTTTTTCATTATTTCCTCCCTCTCCCCCCTCCCCAACACCCCCCAGGATTACGGACCTGAAAGTAAAACAGTACAGTACTGATTTTAGCGCATGCTAGAAGCCGAACGCCAAACAAAAACAACTGGTTATCCCAGCAGCCAGCCTCTGCGCTGTCACATCAATGGCCAGTTACAAAATTGGTGATTAAACAGATGTGCCTGACCTCACTCGAGAGGTTTCATAACCAGAGGAACCAATAGCTTGATAACCATATTAGATGTTAACATTTAAAAATCAACTGCTTTAAGATTAAAGTAATAAAGTGATTGATTGTGGCTGAACATTTCCAGTACACCCAGTTGAGCAGGCCTTTTGAATTGCCAGGAACATAACGAAGTCTCTGCTTTCAATTAAGGAATACTCTCCTGGCTGCTGCAGGTCAGGTACAGGAGGAGCAGCAAGAGTAAGGAGGAGTTGCCGTGCCAACACACATGCATTTTTTTAAAATATAAAGACAAACTTACAGGATAAGAATAGAACCTGACCCTTGTTTAAAATTAAGTGTTTCATTAAAAAGGTGAGGTTTCCTTGTCTCCTTGGGTACAACCCAGTGGAAACGATCACTCGCAGAGTGACAGTATTTCACTGCGCGCACGTGTAGATGTTCAATGACAGAAGAACCAGAAACAAAATTAGAGCCAAGAGACCAATCCGTATTTCAACACTTTTCTTTTTTTATCTAGTTCACCTCAATAACTGATCTAAAATACCTTCTAAGATGATCCAAGCATGATAAAATAAGAGGCAAAACAAGAAAAGAAACAAAGTCCTAATTCTTTCTAGATAAATAGACCTCAGGTGGACAGTCCATACGCATGCAAGATTAACTTGTTATTTTCTCTGATGATGTGATGCTATTAAAAAACCCCAATGATAAAACGACAGTTAAGCGTTTGAACATGTGTATTATTATTTTATTATTTTTTCTTTAAAAGCACCTCCAATCAAAACCTGTAACTTTAATAGGAACCTAGCGGGGCAGAAAGGAGAGTTAGGTCTCAGATTCCACCTGCAGAAACTGTTTGTTCCTCTGCACGTGCAGAGGAAGGTATAATTTCAAGGTATGCATTCATCACTCTTAAGAGTTTGCTGGTATTTTCTTGTCACTTTGCACTTCTACAAAAGCTATTTCCCCCTGTTTTCCAGGGAATTTTGATTAACTAGCTATCTTAAAAGAAGTCATGCTTCAGAGGAGCATCGTGTTTATACAAATAGGTTTGATTTTAGTTCTTTATATTGGAAACTGGATTTTGTTGCATTTAAGTTAATCTGGGGCTTTGCTTGTTCCTTTATTAACTACCGTGCTAGCATTTTCTTCAAAGGGTGATAAAACTATCGAAGCCTGTTAGAAGTCCCACTGATACTGCAGCCACATTTTTCAAAGATTTTGTTGATCCAGCTGCCTACAATGGAGACAACTTGCAATGCCTTTTTGGAGCTCTTTATGGCATCTGAAATAGAGTACATCATGCTGTTCTCATGACAACTATGCACAGAAACAGTCAAAACTCAAAAGTATTCTGCAGTTGGTTGATCTTCCCATGATACTTAAGTTTAGGATTATCATTAAGTTGCCAAAAACGTATCCAGTAGTGGGGAGATATAAAATATCGATGAAATAGGGCCTCCATCAAAGATTTATCTTCGCCTTTGAATCACATTAGAGGAATTGCAGACATTTGACAAAACTGGGATTTGTCACATTCCTTGGAATAACACGCCAACTCCTTTACCGCCTTTAAACTGAAGAGACTTGAGTATCACGAATCAATCTCCTCAATTCAAAAGAGCAACGTTCAGTGGTACACAGATCAATACTCCTTTCATTACCCAACCTGCTCATCTTGAAGGCAATTAGCCAAGATCTCCATGTCTGCCCTACCACAGCATCCCAATTAGGGGACGCCAAATGCAGTTGTCTCCTGCCCTCGGAGGGCTTTGAATCCAAAACACAAGAAGTGCTACCAGTGAGGGTGCAATATTTCATCAAATACAGGTGGGAAGAGCATTGTGGATAAAATTAAAGCAGTTGGAGATTACTCTTTGCTAGCCTTTATACACCAGACTTAAATGACGTGGTCCTAGCTCCCTGAAGTTCCTGTTACTCTCATTTCATCAATGTTATACCCTGGCTCCCTGCAGAAGATCTCAACGTAATTATGCCATTTTTAGTAATAAATGGAAGATTACACAAGATACTGCACTTCCTGCAAATGAGTGTGGGTTGGGCGTGAGGAGAGTTTGATTTGCTTGGGGTTGGGGATTTCTTTCCCTCCCCCCTCCTTTTTTTTTTTTTCTTTCCCCCCCTCCCTTTTCTTTCTTCCCAGTGACAGAAAACACTATCTGATGCAGAAGCACTAGGGACAAGTTGACACTGCTTCCAGAGGCGGCGGACGCAGCACTACACCAGGGGAGGCATCACCAGCGCTGATCCCACGCACGGCAGCAGCAAAGCCTGGGCACGCAAGGAGATGGGGCTTGCTTGGTAGCGTACACGAAGGAGTCAGCAAGAGCATCCGCTCGAGTTTAAGGGCCCACAACGGTGGTAGGATTTTTTTTTTCAGGTAAGTGTTGAACAAGCAGCAACCCCCCTTCGAAATAAGGCAGAGCAGGTCTGCGCTGGCCACCGGGGGCACGGAGGGGGAGCGTGGCTGCTGCCAGTTCAAACTCCAAGTGCTGGTTTGGTTCTGCTTATAAGTTTAATTCTTAATATGTGCACAAACTGCCACTGATGCCTCTCTGCTGTGCTTCAGGGAACACGTCTGATAACAGCCATTCGGAATATTGAACGAAAATTGAGTTTTGCTGTTCTTTGAGAGCTATTGTGTACCTGTAGCATCGACATTAAAAATAAATAATAATAATAATAAAATCAGAGCACTCATGTTTTAACAGCAAACATCCACTGCTGCCTGCGCCATATACCCACGTGAGAGCTGTCGGTCTGACGCCTGTCATCCGCGCCCAGTCCCTGCTATCTGCCCGTTCAGCGTGCGCCACAGACGTCTCCTCAGAGTTAATTGTCTGCTCAGCTTTTGTCCCTTTCACCCAGGTTTTCTCCAAGTGAACCGCCTGTCACTGCTCAGTTACTTCGGCGTCTCTGCAAATTAACTCACTGCTTGGCAGGGCTCAGCATCTCCAAGCTCCAGCCAAGGCAGAAGTACATTCCTACACACAGCGTGCCATCTAGTGATGCAAGAAGCGAGAGCACAGTCTCAGCTCCCTCTGAAATGTCTTGAGATTTATTTCAGCTTTCCTCTTCACCAAAGTCCAAAGGAAACATTTAGGGGTCCAAGAAAAGATTTAGTCGTTTTTTCCACTTATTGACCCTATAAATAAAAGCAGCACACCAAGGAGAGCAGCATCTCTTTCAGGCAAAGCAGGATGGTTATTAAAAATGGATGGCAAAGACATAAACGCATGCGGGGGGGGGGAACAAACACAAACCAGACCAGAATTAAACTCATGACAATTATTTTCTTGCATATCACCCTAATGAAATTTAATGACAAAACATAAAAGAACACTGGAGGCCACCCTCAGGTTTTGTACTTCACAGACAACACGACACAGCCAGCAAAACATAGGCAGAGACAGCACTTCTGGAGAGTGCTGGAAGATGAAGTAAGAGGCAAAACAAATCTCCTAGAGGACACTAAAACGATGTAGATACATGCACGCATGCATTTTAGTTCTCATATGGTTGACAATTCCCTTAAGCCATATACAATAGCCAGCACTTTCCACTTTTTGCAGAAAATCACAATATTCCAGAGGGAGCAACCAGGTGATTGCAACCCATCCCATCTCTGACAAACCCTGCCAACAGTTCAGACAGTCCAGGTTAGGCTTCAGGAGCAGGCTAAACTACTGGGTTTTCTTGTGTATCAACAAGGACTAGCTCCTTCACACGGCTAGGAAGGATGCCCTGAGTGAGTCTGAGGAATAGCCCTAAACCAAAGCTGACAGTTTTCACAGGTGGGCAATTTTCTTAATTCGCATGGACCCAAATGCCTACAGCTCCAAACAGCAAGGTGAACACATCCAAAGAACTTTAGGAAGCTTCTAATCACAGCTTTGGTGTGTATTGTTGTCAACAGAAAATATGTTGGGGTTTTTTTTAATCCTTTGACTAATCTTTACACGTAAGAAATTCTGTATGTCTGTCATAGAAACAGACTGTCATTATTAATAGCGTCATAGTAACTAACAACCAAGCAGAGGTTTATTAATAGCCACATCACCAGAGAGAAGCCTTAGAGGGAAATTACCAAAAAATAGAAAAATATAAGCTTCCACATTCGTTAATATCTAATTAACGCTCCTGAAAACAGCATGTGCAGGGAGCACAGGGGAGAAGCTTTAGTTCCTCCTGCACACCAAGCTCTCACGACTCCAGTGAATTGCCTAAATGTCACAATTTGTTTCCCTTAAAAAAACATGAGAATTTACAGATTACCAGTATTTTAGCACCAGGATAGGAAATCCAGAAACCAAAGGCTACTGCTTAGCTGTCATTTTCTCTGTCTCCTGTTATCAGCTCCAGGCCGCAGAAAACCAAGTCCTTAGAGCGGCCCGGTGCAGAGCAAACCTCTCCCCTCAACGCTCTCTTTCACGAAGAGGAGTTTCCCTGCAAAGCATCCGATTTTCCAAGATGTTCGAGACGAAGGAATACTAAGGAGGCATACAAAGAAGCCAACTGATTACTGCAGCTGTGCAGATGGGGAGGGCAAGCCCTAGGGTGGAATCTCCCCAGGACAAACTTACTCGCAGAGTCTCACGCTCACATGTCATCAAACGCAGCACAGATCACCACCAAATCCCACACCAAAACATTCGTCGATGAGGCAGGTTCAGGCTGAAATCCCCTAACACCAACACACAAGGACTGATTTTTAGTACTCTTGCAGTTTTCTTGAAACCCCCCCCCCCCCAATTTTACATTTAAGCCAGACTTTCAACATTAATTTTTCCTTTTTCTTTTCCCCGTGAAACAATACATTGAGTCTGAGAAATTAATAATCAAAGGACACTTCATTAACCAGAGTACCTAGCAAACAGCTCTTCCTTGCCTGAAGACACACGTGCCAAAACACTGCTGAAAAAATAAATTCTGCTTATTTTTAACACCTTAAAGAACACCTAACCCATTGCCAAAGCTGAGGCATTTACCCATGGTCTCAGCCCCAGGAGATGGGACGAATGCTTATTAACACAAATACAAAAAAGAGAAAATAAAAGTTGTAAAAAGTATTACCTCAATCAGGGTGAGCACAGTGACCCAGCACACCTCCTTCACCACCTTCTCCAGAAGCGAAAGCAAAACCCAAACCCCTCCTCCTGCCCCCTCTTAAACCTAAACCCCAGCCTAAACCCCCCCAGAGCTCCCAGCTGGCCCCAATGACCAGCCCACACCCTCTGGCCCTTAAAGCCACACCAGGACCAGTTTAGCCCAGTGCTCCCCAAATGCATGTTCTCTCTTTTCTTGCACGCCAGCATCGTTCTTACTGTGCTTTTGGAAGCTTCAGCTGTGTCAAAAAAAGCCCTTTATGCACCAAACCAGCTCATAGCAGGGCCACGGTGTGGGCAGGCTGTAGGCCCCGGGGCGGAAACGGAGGCAGCACCTTGGTTGATGCAACCTGTGCCTGCTTTTGCACAATAATTCTGGGTGTGATGATTCTCCTGCACTGGTTTTGTTATCGTAACCACATCAGGATAAGGGGCAACTTCCAACCCTGACACCATCGCTGACCCCTTCACACCCACGCAGGATCCCCTCTTCCCTAGGGTTTCCCATTCCCTGGGGTCTGCGCTTCCCTTCGTTAGGAACTGCTGAAGCATCCCCAGATAAGCCCCTGCCCTCAGGAACCGCTGATTTCTCCCACGCCAACATCCTGGCTCTCTTTAGAAGGTGTGCACAGGGGGAGGCAGCACTGGGAAGGGGCATCCTGTGCCCAACTGGCCAGCCAGGGGAGAGCTACCTCCATCCCTCTTAAGGACCAAAACAGCTTTAGGCCAGAGTAAAGAATTGGCGGTGAAGGAAAGGCAGGTACGGGACTGAGGCCATGACGGTGACTGCTACTGACTGAGAGCATTTCAGAAGATAAACGAGTTTGTCACTCCCACCGGGACTTCACCAAAATAGTCTTTCAGCCTGTCGGTGGAGAACAGCTGAAGGGAGATCAGCATGCAAATATGAGCATTACAACGACCACAACAGAAGTCTCCTTACAAGGCAATTTCAAAACTCTAAGTTTAGTGACTGAGGTTACCAAACCCCGGGGACAGAAACTCGCATGATTTACTCTGTATGTTACCTTGCCCAATAACATCTCGCTGCAAGAAAAGGTGACTCATTTAGGGGACTGGGTTGTTCTTTCAGCAAGAGTTTTCAGGTAGATCCATTAGGTTTCTAAAATTATGGGTTACCTGCAAGGAAGGAGACCCCACACATACTTTTCTTCCGAATCTTGCATTACCAGCTCTTGCTGCACTTCCAGGGCTGTGAGTTGGCCAAGCCAAAGCGATCCCGGCAGGGTCTCACCTGTTCAGGCACAGCCAGTCCAGCCTGAGGCTTAGCTACGAGTTTGCCATCAGATGAGAACTGTGAAATACCTGACAGGGTAAGAACACAAAAGCAATAACTTTCGTCTTACATAAAATAGGATTTAATCCTTCTGTACAAGCTGGATTGCATAAAGCATCCTACTGGTTGCAAACTGGTTGAAGTCTTGCAGTCTTCAAGGTGGACGTGATTTCAAACCCCTAACTCACAATGTTACGTGAAACCAAAACTGATTTCCCCTGGTGTTTTAATCACCGCACATTTGCCTGTTCGAGACAATGTTGTGTGATAATGCCTGTGATAACACTGTGTTTATTCATATGAATGATCTGAAGTTGCTCATGGTTGACAGGTGGCATTTGCTTAGCAGTTTTAAGTAGGAGATCAGATAAAAGAAAATTCCAGCAGAAATAAAGTTAATAAAAAATTCTCAATCATTCCTCCAGGATATCGCTCTGTGAATTTCAGAATCAAACGATTAGTACAATACCTCGATTTTATTATTTGTCGTGGTCATGGTGACTCAAAGACATTTTGTGAAATTTTGCCCTGAGATCTGCACAGGTAATTGTATGTAAATATTTTCTGTCTATGCTTCTACTCAAAGAAGGCCTGTCTGTCTGTCCCAGATTTGAGGTAATTAAAATTCAGGTCATCTCAGTACCGAGGAGATCATCTGCCTTGTCCATCAAGGACCGAATGGGAACCGTGAGAGTTAAAGCACTCTTCTGAAGCATTAAGAGCCAGCCCTCCAGCGACTGCAGGCGGGTACCACCCGCGAACCATCCAAGAGCAGCAACTCTGCCCAGCATTACCCAGCAGGGTCTACTGGGAGCATCCAAAATGAAACCTTCAGCACATCCCTGGCTGTGAACCTGAGAGGCCTCCGTGAGGTTGCTTGCCCTAAGCTGAAGTTGGAAATATCACAAAGGCACGTTCTATTTCTCCATTGTAATCTTTTCAGCATAAGGTGGTGTTGTAAAACAGGGGTGAATCATCGTGTTTTCTAACATGGAATGATAATCACCTGAAAACTTGGTTTCAAGTGGTGCAGGCAGAGAAATGGGCAAATGTTTGTTCTGCGACCTACAGATTCCCTGATCAGTTTGCCAATCCCCAGCATATCAAACTTTTAGTATGCTCTAAAAAGGAGGAACTGGGTGTGCGTCTGCATTTTAACTGGTGTTTTTCACCCCCTAGAGAACAATTATTTTGGTATTTGTCTGCCGAGAGCAAAACATTTCTTTAAACATGAACCCTCTGGAATGTATAAACCTAGGCTGGAGCCACGCTGGTTAGTATCACACAATACTGTTGCTCAACACCAGTTTGCCTGACCCAAACTTCCGCAAAAGTTGGAGGTCAGCAGACACAGGCACGCTGATGTGGGGATTAATGCTTCTAAGACTTACCTCTAGTTTTATTTAGTTATTTAACACCTAGCAATTTAGGTTTCCCCATGTCGGGATCTGGTAGGATCGATGATTGTCTGCCGTTTTTAATGAAAACGTAGTGTTAGATTTTATTGTAGAAAATGTCAAGAACTTTCAAAAGAATGAACAGATCATCTATGTTCTGTAACGTTTCGTTACTGAACTAAGTATCATCTGGGGTCTCTTGGTACCACTCGGGGCAGCCTGCTGGGCAGGGGGAAGACTGCTGATCACACGAGGTACGCGCAAGCTGTGGGGCCCTTGGAAATTCTCACTGGAAATAGAGTCCGTTCTACATCTTAAAAGATCTGAGGCTCAGTGCGTAACGGTGGCACGAAGCAGTATTAAAAAGCTGCATTGTTCTATAATTTCTATATGCTTTTAATAATTTACATTCAGATTTTTTTACTATAATACTTTTACAGCCTATTCTGATTCAGATGCTATACTTACTCTTCTTCAAGTTTATATGCTTTTAAGCAAATTTGCCTATGAAACATTAATATACGATCATGTAGCTGTTCTCTGGGCAGAATGAAAGTCAATTTTGATTTAATGTGGTCATCTTTCCTTTTTCTTTTCCCCGATAACTACTGTTTTATTTGAAATGTTGGCTATTACTAAGCTGCTGAGATCACGTGTGAAAAATCCCAGGTCAATAACACTGCCAAACACACGTTCCCTTCTCCAGTTTTCCAGCAATTGGTTCTATTTGGAGTACTGAAAAATTCACTCTGCATCTCACTCTCATTCAATATCAGATATTCAACTGCCAATTTTTTTATCAAATATAATCTAGAGGCGTTTTTGGTTTGTTGGGTTTTTTGGGGGTGTTTTTTTAGGTTTTTTTACGTGCCAATTTTTTTACATGCGGAGTAGCTTAACCACTTCACTGTTAATTTTCTTGATAATACCATGCGGTCCTCCTGAACCGCTGAAATTTTAGCGAAGGAATGACTTTCAGTCAGTTGACGCCTCAGTCTTTCAAGGAACTTTATTTTTACTAATCACCTATAATGTCTCATGGACTATTACTTCACCTGCTTTACACAACTGGCTTTAAGCAGACAATTAGCTGGTAGTAAAGCCTCCGCCAATTAGAAATACCAGCCATCTGCAACAAGATGACTGCTGATCACAGAAGAAGTTTTTGAAAAGTATCACCCAAGGAGAGTTCAACGTAGTCCGGGGCAACGTACCTTTTCTTTCTTTAGTGCTTTAATGAAGGTCTTTATTTGGGCAAGATGAGTGAATCACGTGCAGTGCATATTCTGTGTGCTGCAAAGGAGAAAGTCTTTCAAACCATCAAATTGTAACACCAGGTAGCCCCAAAAGCGCTCAGTCTTTGGATGAGTCCATCAGGAGCGTAAGTGGAGAAGAAAATTTCTCCCCTTCGTTAGAAGCAAAGGTCAGTCTGCACGACTGAAATCTGCAAAAGGAAATTTTACCAACTGTTTTTAAAGGCAGTAGCTTCCTTACTTTTCAAACAAAAGGAGAAAAAAAAAAAAGCAGGAAACCTGAACAAGAAAGCCGCAGGAAAGAGCATGCTGCTAATACACCGTTCCAAATGTACAAGACGTGGTGAACCATTAATTACACCCAATTCCATTAACCGATCTCATTGAAGAAATCCACCTTGATAAGATTAAAATAGCCTTACAGCAGTCAGAAATAAATGCCAACATGTACTTAAATCACTTCTCTTTTCCTAAACTGTTTTTCTTTTCTTTGCAGCTTCAAACAACAGGGGAGGGAGGAGTTGGGGAAGAAGGAAAAATCAAGCAAATAAAAAGTCTCCCTTCTGAGAAACAGTGTCTTTCAAAGTATCCCCCTTGCTTTTATTCTAATTAGACCATAATTAGAGTAGTCATTGTTGTGACGATAGATTTATTTTTATTGCTACCTAAAATTGTGCATGACATTTTTATTTTCTATGGATGCCTCTGGGGAAGATCAGAAAGGCGGAGAATTCAGCATAGGGTAGTATTTCCAGCTGCACCTTCCCATCCTTGGGGAGCAAAAAGAAAAAAAACGGCGATCCTCCAGAACACAGGATGGAAAAGAAAAGTAGTTCAGAGCAGTGTCTTCGTTCGCCCTTTGCTGGGCACGGATGTGTTTACTCTTTCCTTGGAAAATGTTCAAAACTTGTGTGACCAAGGCCACGAGCAGCCTGGTCCAACTTTGAAGTTAAATCTGACTTTGAAACCAGCCCTGGCTTGAGCATAAGGTCCTCCAGAGGTCCTTTACGGCTGAAGTCATTCAGTTATCCTGTGTATCTAGGAGTAGTTCTCGGTGTCATGGTATCAAGGCTATAACTGGTTTGTTAATGGTTTTTTGTTTATTTGTTTTATTGTGTTGGGGTTTTGTGGGTTTTTTGGGTATTATTTTTTTAAAATTAATATTACCGTGACTACCGTAATGAGACTGTTGAGCAGAATAAAGTAAAATCCATACTCCAACCCTTATTCTCCCAAGTTTATGTTTTGACATAGCCCCAGCACTTTCAGGAGAGGGAACAGCAGCAAGTCAAAGATTACCATAGTCATTATAACCTTTACACAAAAGCAGTGTATCAAAATGTAAACTGTGCCTGTGCCAAGTAAATGTTAATGAGTAGTATCTGGAAAGGTTAAATATAAATACATATAATTACAGCTTGCTAGTGACAAGAAATTATTAGTTTCTTTCTTCCTCAGAAGGCATTGCTCCAAAATACTAAACTGAAATAAAAGTATATATCTAATCCTGCAATCACAATAGGACCTGGAGAGCTACAATTATATCAATCAGTCAGAAATAAGTTGAGTACATATCACTGCTAATGTCCTCAGTCGGTTCTATATTCCCCCCCTTCCAGATAAATGTATAGAGATTAGTCAGAAAACTGCTCTGAAAACTGGAATTTAAAAATTGCATTGAGAATTCACTTTGGTTCATTTATATTTTAAAAATATAAGCTCACAATTGCAGAAGAAAAAAGCACTACAAATCAAACACAAAGACTAAATCTCTGTTTTCATTCATAGGCAGGACAGAAAAATGTGTTTGTGAAAGAAATTATTTAAACGCTCTCTGTTACATTTGATTGGAGGGGGAAAATGAATTTCTTCCACTGGAGGGAAAAAACTAATATGCTACTAACTGCAATAAAACCAGAGCCGTTCCAAGCTGACATTTGCAATTAAAAAGAGAAAATATTTAATGGAAGCTTGTGAATGTTTTGCAATGGCAAAATTGCTTTTAGCCTTTAGAAAATTTCCCTTTTATTATAATTTGCTTAAACTACCAACAGACAGTCTTTGTATCACATGTAAAGCGAATGCTGTCGCTCTGTGAAATAGAGATGGACTGGCCAAAGTCATGTTTAAAGATGCTGTAGGTTGGCAGCTAACTGAAGGAATGAAAATGTCATCCAACCACTCCAGCCTATGCGTAGACATCTAACTGACACCTCGGGGCACCCCCAAATAGATCCAAGCCATCTAGGCCAGTTTAAAAGGAAGATAAGGTTTACCACCTCCTGAAATTTTTCAGAGGTAAATCTTGGGATTTCATTTGCAGTGCACGTGGATTGCACCTACTACGATTATCTCTCTATACGCAACAGTTCATATGGAAACCTAGGAATTACAGTAATTTCAGCCCTGTACGGCTGCCACGTTGGGTTCAGATGCGGAATTCCCCTACAGCCTAACATCCTGAAGATTATTTTAGCACTGCAAATTTTTTCCTCTTTGTTTAAAATGTGATCACTCTTACCAAAAGGATATGCTTTTTTTTTGCGTAGAGGTTCACGAGGGATACAAGATAAATTTGAATTAACATATTGGATATATTTGTGTAGTACTGGGTTGTCTGAATGTTTTGTTCAGGTAATGGGGTTTTTTTGGTAAAACCTATAATTAGTGCATTTTTACATTTCTACTGCTTCTACATTTGCTTCCTCACAAGAGTCCCATCAGCTTCAACCGACCACATGAAGAGAACAGGTCATGCAGACTCCAGCCACTGCGAGTCTATTTAAATCTTGAGTAAATCTAAATGAGGAATGAAAAAATGAACGCATTTCACGACCTCTGCTCACCAGAACAGGAGCTAGTTGATCAGAAATATGAAAGCAGTAGAAATGAATCCTACTCTGCCCGTATGGCCAGGGATGGATTTATGGGGTTTTTTTCCTAAAGTAGTAGCAAACATATGAAACCCCACCAAGATTCTTTCCTTTATTTGCTCTTCTTTTTCTTTTCTATTTTGGTAACACAGTAAATCTTTGTCAACCACGTTTATTTAACTACACATGTTCTGATTAACTATCTGATGGTTTTAAGAGATGAAAACCATTAATTCTGATTATAGGGCCTTAAAGCAGGCACTAACTCTTACTTTAATTCTGATAGTGTTGCCTTAATGAAACAAAGGTGGTTGAAAACACGGTCCATCACAGCGAGATGGTGCAAGCTGCTCTAGCTCATGGTGGCTGCAGTAACTACCCACCTCTGCTGCTTTTCAGAGCTGGGTGCCCCTCAGTGATTCCCCAGTTCACATCGGTGGCCTGGAGGGATATGGCAGTGGGAGCAACAGAGATTAAATCTGAACAATGGAGGGTCTGTAAAAAATACTACAATACTTCTACAAAGGAAAGGTAAGCAAGAAGCACACGTGGATTATTGTCAGGGACTGAGGTAAGCAAAGTACTTAGAATCATAGAATGGTTTGGGAGGGACGGGACCTTGAAGATCATCTGGTTCCAACTACATCTAGTTCCACCTCCCACCAGACCAGGTTGCTCCAAGCCCCATCCAGCCTGGCCTTGAACACCTCCAGGGATGGGGCAGCCACAGCTCCTCTGGGCAGCCTGGGCCAGGGGCTCACCATCCTCATAGTGAAGAACTTCTTCCTTATATCTAACCTAAATCTGCTCTCTTTCAGTTTAAAACCATTACAGCGCATCCTATCACTAAACCACTTTTTACGGTGTTGCAACGAAAGAGGCTCAGCCCTGGTGCAGGATGCCCAAGGATGCAGGGACTGTGATGGGATGCGGGCTCAGTCGGGGGGAAGCTGGCAGAGGATCCCTGTCCCCTCTCGGCCACTCCCACACCAACTCTTCTCTACCCATACACAATAAAATAACCAAGATTTTTTAAAAAATGCCAGGCCAGTAATAAACAACCATTTCTATTTGACCTTTCAGTAGGAGATAACCTGTTTATACTGTAATGATTCTGCAGTTTGAGTAGAGCTGGTCAAGAAATAGGTTTCTTGCGCTGATATTTGGGACCTTGCACTTTTTTCCTCCCAAATTAAGATTAAAAATAAAGAAATATCAATTTCTTGAAAAATGATAATCAATAAATAGGCTTATACAAAGCCTGGTAAAATATTTTCCTCCATTATCTTAAAAATTGATTCAGCGTTGACCGTTTTGTTTTTCATCTTAATTAGAACACAATAACTGAATTACAAAACAAATTTTTTTTTTCATATGATATATCAAAAGAATTACCAAGATAAATTTTAATAATTTTCCAGTACTACTTCTTTTTCTTAACCTGAGCATTGGTCAAATTTGACCTTTGTGTTATTCATAAGGAGTAGCCACAATTGTTATCATGAGCCCAACAGCAGCCCAGGGACTGTTGTACTTTTAAAACTACTCTGCGTTTTCCTGATAGACAAGAGCATCCATACATGCTTGATGGATCGTCATGCCAGCATGTCTATCGAGTGCAGCTCCTGCCCAACAGCTGACAGATGCGATGAGAGGGCTCTGAACACCAAACAAATGCCAGACACGAGCCATCTCTGATGCTCTGTCTTTCACATCTACAACCCTAAGCCAAGCAATGGGTAAAGACCTCATTGGATCCTAAAATATGCACCATTTTCATGATAATTTATGAGTCAGATACTTAAAATGTTAACCAAGTTACAGCATTTATATAATTGCTATCATGATTTTGCAGTGTGCGTAACACTAGCAGTAATCTGCAAGGTCACAATATCATTCTTTAAAATATCCCTTATTCTAAAGCCTGTTTAAGTTTTCTTCTTTAAAACTGTAATTAAAGCTTTCAGGGAAATCCTTTCTTACTCTCTTTATGTTATTCAAGCCCTCCTCTCGCTCCTCAGTTGCCTACACCATATCCCACATAGGAACCTGAAGTACAGATTTGTCTCCTACACCTGCAGCACTGCAAATCTGGAAGACGGTTGAACTTGTCATTGTCCCGTGCCAACCAATGTGTCAAGTCAGTTTTTCTTTTTCTGTTTCAATTTTTCAAGTCAGTTTTCTTTTTATGGTGTGGCCACATTCAATACCAAGCTTTTCACACTTTCTCACTCACTTGATCAAGTGGGTGGCCTACGTATGTACATTGGCGAGCTCGTTTGTGTGACAGTCAGGGAGGTGCGACAAAAAGGTGCTGGTAGAGAGGGAGCTACCTGGGACTTGGCACACCGGGGAGCGATGACATGGGAACAGCAAGCAACGGGAGCTGCCGCTACCTGATCTAATGCAGCTTTTGTAGAAAGAGACTCCTTTATTTGCAATAAGAGTTGAATTATGAAAGATGCGCCAATAGTATACGTAAGCTACTAAGTATTTTTCATCAATGGTTTCCATAATTTTTATGAAGTTCTGTCTCCTATGAGTAATAGGAAAAGAATTAATGAAAATCTGTTTTTAATAGGTTTTCTCTCTCAGAATTGCTTTGTTAACTTTATTTTGAAGTTCGTGGAGCAGCTTCACATTTTTGCCTGGTTTCTGAAAATTTTCACTTCCTGAAGAATGTACTGCTGAGGATTAAAATCATGCCATTTAATTTTGCGGACATGACCAAAGGTTGAATAGTCTTATAGGGATACCTGTCTCCTTTCTCTTCTCTTTATTTTGGACTTTGTCTTTCACTATCCCCATGTACTGCCTGGCATTCCTCATGAAACTGAGGATACACGGGACAATTTGCTAAGTCAGTAACGTGCCAGGGCCTTAATTTTGCTCCTTCTAAATGATTCATATGTGATCTGATCCCTTTAAATCCAAAGCCATTGCTCAGCCTCTACTCCAAACCAAACATTTCTCTCTCCAAAAAATACAAATATGAAAAACCGCCACCCCCTCCCAACCTGAAAGCCAAGGTAAAGGCACTGATGTATTTCAGTCCTTACAAAGCATGTTTGTAAAAAATGTCCCTCCTCCTCAACTGTTCTTTATACGGTCATGATAATGGAATTAAAGCAAAGTTCTCCAAAATAAATGAATTTAGTGTACCAGATGGCCATCTAAAATAGCACGTATTTTAGCTTCCTGTGTAGCAGCCAAGTTGATTTAAATCAACTAGGAGAGAGGTATGCTTTAATCAGGTCAGCTGACAGTTATTAGATCAAACCTGATTGAAATTCAGAAATTTAGTGGAAATAAATCTGCTACGAATCCAGCATTTTCCTCCCACGAGGACCCAATGGATAAAACTTTTAAGACATTAAAATTATTCTGGGTTGGGGAATAAGATTTAGTAGAGCATGTCAGGCTTTTATTTTACTGTTTAGCCTCCTCTGTGACTTTGGTTTAGTGTAAAAGGTACCACATAAAAACAAGCACCACGGAACAAGCAGAAGACGGAAAAGGTCCAATTCTTGGCTGCCTTGCATCAGTCTTTTACAACTGCTCAAACTAGACATAAAATACTGCAAAGTCAAAATAGCTGCATTTTGTACTCGGCTTGCACAGCTGTAACTGAAAACAAAGCCAAAAGGGGAGAATTTGTGCAGTAAATAGGACATATTTCCCTCGGGATTTTGAGCTACCTGTATTACCATTAATTTCTACCATTCTTTTTATAAAAATCTGTTTTCTAAATATAGAGGCAAGTTACGGGTGGGTTCATTGTGCCACCTGAGATGGCCCTGTCAGTGTCTTTTAATGATGATATTCTTCATGGCTCTGAACCGTGGAACAACAGCTGGGCTTTATCCTCCAGGTAGGGAATGAGCTCTCTACACTGCTCTCTCGTATTTTGCAGATGTTGTGTACAAAGCTGGTTCAAAAATAGATTTTCCAGCCTGTGGGACAATTCCTAAACTTTAATATTTATTTTCGTCTCAAAATGGAGATGAAAAGGTACACTTCAGAAGTGTTTAGGGAAAACGTTTTCAGGAAGGAGACCATTTTAGAAATGATGCGTTTTTCCAATCCAAATGGGATGTTTAAACATTTCCCTTATTAAAACCCAACAACAACCAAACTCAGAACTGAGAACATTCAGATAACTTGAGACTCTTAACCTTGGTGTCCCCACAGTCCAGAGAGAAGCTCTGTCTCTGTCCCGATAACTTCCAGAAGCTCCACCACCAGGAGATGTTTGTGCTTCCTATTCCTCTAAGTTTCTTTAACCATGCCTCGGCAGCTTGGGACAAACGGACCTGACTGGGAGCCCGGATTCAACAGGACATTGATAATTATTGCCACCTTATCCCTCTGCTTTTTCCTTTGTCAAATCTCTTTCTCAGTATGGCATGGAAGGTCCATGTAGTATGTATAAGCACAACTGAAAACCAGGAATCATGAAGAGACACCAGGAAATGCTAGACAGTGGATCAATGTTGTTCTTCTAGTCCCATACAAGAGAGAAAATATATGCCGTGTTTCTTAAAAGACCTATCTAGCGGCAGTATTATTTTTAAAATTTGGCATTTACCTGCAGCTTTTATTTTATAGAAACATAGAATATCTCAAGTTGGAAGGGACCGATGAGGATCATCAAGTCCAAGTCTTACATATTTCTATATAGGATATACAGAATATTTTTTTATAGTGGGCTGTTAGAAAAATACAGGGAAGCTGGAATAGATTCATTCATTAGCGTTGGAGATGAATCTGCCATTTCTCTTGAAGCAGATTAGACTGAAAAAAAAAATTGCTTACATTTGATTTGGCTTACTGTTGCATGCCCTTATTAAAAATACTTTCATAGGATAAGCTTATGTTCCAGCCTGCCATTAAAGCACACTTCCACACTTCCTTGTCTAGACAGAAGAGGAAGAAAAAAAAAAAAAAGAAATTGTGGCATGTGGTATTGATCACTAGCAGATTTTTCTCTCTTTTTCTGCCAGCACCCAGAGAACACCCATGTGTGCTCCCGCTGCTCTCCACAGTCGTCGCAGAGCTCCTCGCCCCACGTGGCTGAATTTTGCCATACTTGGGTGAGCCACACGATGAGGAGCATAAGCAGAGGGTGCACCTGTGGATGCAGGTGCCAGGGTCCTACTCTGCACCAAATACCCCAAAAGCGCTGAGCATGGAGCATGCAAAACCCTCGGCACCAGTGCCTGGCAAGCCTGCCTTTGTATCGTACAAATGTGCGCTAGCTCATTGGAAACCCCCACATTTTTCCTTCCAGTTCTGTGAGTTAAGTGTTGCTATTGTGTGCACAGAGTTGCGCTAGCAGCAGCGAGAGTCCAAGTACTCCTGTATGTTTTTATCTATTTACTTCTCGTTCCATTTTTAGCTGCACTTGTACTTGCGATTCGCAACGTTCCAGCCACTTGTAAGTCAAAGGGAGCTGAAAGCTGTGGCACAAAACAGCATCTTGCAGAATCAAACGCTTCAAGTGGGTCCTAATCATTAGACTACATTGAACTTCGGACTATTCATATGCAGAAAAGATTACAAAACCAAAGCTTCATATAGCATTGCTTAATTAATGTCATAAGCAGCCCCAATTATTGGGCTGTTGTTTCTAAGAATAAGCTTAGTCTGCTTAGAAATATAGGGAAACAGGCACAATAACCTTATTTACTGGGTAGTATCTTCGAAATGTCATCTCTGATGCAACTTTTTTTTTTTTTAGACAGCTCAGAAAGCTGTTCCAAAGTCTTTGGGGGGAAAAAAAAAAAAACCAGAAAAATCTTGCCATTTTTATACTGACCTCTATGACAAATATGGATCCAGAAGCATTCAGCAAGTGTTTGTTGGTTTGGTTTGTGTTTTCTTTTTTTTTTTTTAACCTATGTCAAAATAAGGTGGATACAAATAAAACGAGTTAACACACTATTTGTGACAATTGCTGTGTCTCTGTGTGAGTGGGATTTCCAGGTAATAGAAAGTACCATTTCAGGTTGACAGCACTGGAATAACTAGAAATACCTTCTGAGCTGCTTACTCTGAAGGAGACTCCGTCCTGTAATACCACAGCCAGCCACTTTTCCTGACAAGGGTGAAAATTAAATCTAATGATATTTATCCTCCGTAACGTACTATTTCCATATTGGCTTTATTTAGGAAAAGTTCCTGAAAACTAGCAGGGTATAAATCTGCGCAGCAATATCTGTACTGAAGAGATCCTGTATATATCCCCCACAAGAACACATCCAGAGTGCAGGAGACCATAACTTGTATGTTGCTAAGCCAGTTTTACCATAAGATAATTATTAGTTATATACGATGGTTTCTCTTTACTCTGGTGTTTAGGGACTAAGCCAGGACTAAATTATTTAGGTCACCGCTAGTTTATCCGGGGTGAAAGTCATGGGCCTCTGAGTTCCCTGAGCCCAGAGTTTCACCCTGATTTTAGCAATGCTCGGGATGTGAGAAAAACAGGAAATACCATTTACTTCTGCTCTGGGAAGATATTTCAGCACACATTTACCGTAACTTGGACATTGCCAGTAGTTACGTGCATGCCTGAGTGTTTTCTTGAGCTGGTGCCTAAACACCTTGTACTTCTAATTAGCTGAGATTCAGGCCGGGGGCGGGAGCCAGCACAAGATCTGTGCGCCGCTTCAGACACCTAAGTCTGTAAACTAGGTCTGCACTAGCATTAGACTGATGGCAGCTCTACCCAAGGCTCCATTTCACTCACCGAGCAATCTTGAAGCTATTTCTGCAGAATGTTTTGGTTCCCCGGGCTGTTTTAGTAGGATTAGAATAGTTAATAACAAGTTATTCCTCCCCAAGTTACAGACAGTTTGCTAACGGCAATATGAAGAGATGAAATTTGTTTGCTACAATGATGGTTAGTTTTATGGTAAAATGTTTGGGATCTTTTGGTAAACCATTTTGTTTGGCAGGTCTAATTAAATTAGTGCTTTTTTCTTTTCTTGAATTTTTAATGTCAAAAGCCAAAAACTCTTTAAACAACCCCGAAACTGTAAACCATGAGCCTCATGCAATGGAAATATGTTTCCACAGAGTAAGTTTCTTTGGTAGCTATAGGGCTTCTTTTATTTACTGTAAATTACATTGCTTACAGGGTGTTTTCAATGTCAAGGATTTGCATACGTACATACATATATAAATAAATCTCTTATATAAATAAACGAGACTAGCAGGCATGTATCAACTCTTCTGTTCCTCCCCAAAAGGCTGCTCATTTTTTAAATAAATTTAAAAAAACCCAACACTTCCATTTTTCCTGGAAGAGCTATGATAATTCACTCATACTGCCATGCAGAGAATCGTCTTCTCTTATGGACAAAGGAGAGTATTGCTGGGATTGTGAAGCATTTCGGGTACTTTACAAAGGAACACAGACGACATGTAGTCTTTTCTGTCCCAGCTCTGATTTTTCATTTAGGTGACGTTTAGTATTTCCCTCAAATATTGGGGTAGAGAGGGGGATGCTGTTGAGGTATACTAAGAAATTAATTAATTTAGCTGATACTGCTGGGGGGGGGAGCACTCATTTTCCACATATTTACTATCCAGGTCCTTCTTGTAAAAAAGATAGAAGACTTAACTTATTAAATGGTTTTAAAATTAAAAAGAGAGGTTGCATCAAGTATTTCATATCGAACGTAGTACTACGTAAGTATCATAGGATGGGTCTACCTGACACCACACCAAAGTGGAAAGTTCCTAAAATGGTCTGCTTTACCTATGAATAGGGATTTCTATACTTTAAAAATATTCCTTTTCATGGAAGCAGTTTTTGCCTTTTAATCAAAGCGATTTCAAGGTACAAGCAAGAGGAAAACATACCTTCGCGTTGCCTTGGGGCTTAATAATATCGGCTTCATACCTTTTAATTTTATGTTCCACTTTCTGGAAAAAAATGAAAGTTAACATGAAAGATTCTTCCACCCCAACATATAATTATATAATTCCTTAAAAACGCACAAGTAGACCAACTAGCTAAAGAAATCAATGTGATACTGGGGTCTAGAAATGATCAATTACATGCAAAAGTTAGTCAAGCAGAAACAAAAAGAAAACAGTAGGATACCAGTGCACAAACTTAATTGCTTAGATTTCTTAAATTTCTGAAGTGAAAGGTAATATATTAAGGAACCTAATTACATATTGATTTAAATAAATTTAGCCTCCTGGTGACTAAGCAGTGTTTGCTAAGGGTTCTGATGTAAATTAAAAGTAACAAGGAAAAAAAAAAAAAACCAAACATTTTTGTACCCCTGCTCATAAACAAGCCAAACTAAAATTAAAGTCTCATTCACACAGAAGTTGTATTATTTGGAAACACACTCCTGTTCTTGCAGTGAGACCCTCACACAATTCAGTGGGAAATAACTGGCTGTTGACATGGAGACAGGGATGTTAAACATCCGGGTTGAAGTGCAGTTATCAGTTACGTGCTTTATAGTGTCAAAACCGCAAGACTTCAGAAACTGTATTTCCCTGAAATAAGGAAACAAAGAGCAGCGAAACAGCAAAGTGCAAGTTCCTGGAAACAAGAGTAACGCTCCTACGTTGCTGTTTGCTGGAAAGCAGAAACGTGCACTGGCAGAAGGATCCCTCCGCAGTCCTCCACTCCTGCGTGTCTCTGCACAGACCCGTTACCGGGTTCATGGGCATTTGGTCACCCTTAGTGTGCTTTACCGGCACGCGGGCAGCAGGTCAAGGCAGGGAGTTACCCTCCTCCACATGGAGCCATGAGACCCCAGCTGGACAACTGCCTCCAGCTCTGGTATTGAAAGGACAAGAAGCAGTGGATGCAAAATCCTCGCTCTCATGATCTCCATCCCCTCCTTCCATAAGGCGACGGGCAATGGGGTCTGATGTTGGAGTTAGCCCTGTGTTGGGTGGGGTGTGGGGCTCACCTACGCAAACTTTCCTTGGGAAGGATTCTGTCCTTCCGGAGCGAAAACTTGCCAAGTGACTCAATAAAACGAGGGTTAGACCCCTACTAATTATATAAAATAATTAAGTAAAATATAATTTAACAATAAATACAATTTTTAAAATAAATAAAATAATAATATAGATAAAACAAATTGTAAAAAGAAGTCCTTTAACCTCCATCTCTCTCATTTCTCAGGCCTCAGCGTCTAGCACTCTCTTTGACAGCTTGTTACGTATTTTCTGCTTTCCCTCTAATGCGTGGTTTGACTGTGCCCTATACTTTGGATCCCTCTTTGATGGTAGGATGGTTCAATATTCTAACAAGTTTACTGTAAAAAAAAAATAAGCATTACACTTTATTTGTCATGGAATCATTTTACAGATGTATTCAGTTGTGAAGGGGGAAGTTATTGCAAATCACTATCGCCCAACCAACGTGAATTGCTACCAACAAATTGAAGTGACAGTTGCCAAAGAGACAGCTATTGTTTGTGCCAATCATTTCTTCGTGCATAGATTTTCTGCGCTGCAGTGTTAAACAGCGCTGAAAAGGTGGTTTTTTCTATTATGGAGCAGTGCTTTGAACCTCCTTCTTGGTCAAAGTTTGGTTTATGCGCTACCTGAAATACAACGGGTAAACTGTACAAACTAAAAGAGATAAGTTCATACGGAGAAGTTGGATAATATCTTCGTTAGGCAGCGGTTGTTTTTACAAATGTGCGGATTGCTTCTTTCAACAGTCCATATCAATCCTTAATTTCAAAATTTTTGATTGACTGTTTCTAAAATCAATTCTAAAGTTCCTGTTGGTTTCACTATTTGCAAATATTTAATGTTTTTTTTTCCCCTTCCTTCTCGTTGCATCACAGTCCTTTGGACTCTTCTGCATGTCGCCAAATCACGTGGAGTTACAAACACAGCGTTACCCACGTTTGTAGACAGCAAGCACAGCGTACTGTCGTGTTAGTCACAAGATCAGAGAAACTAATACTTGCTTTGGATTGACTTCCAGGAGTTGTCACTGCTGGTCTTCTCTGTAGAAGTGCTATCGAGGTGCCAATAGCGTTAGTTTCCTGTGATTTAAGGTTCCCCACAGATCTTAGCCAATGTTTTGGTCCTTATTGACATTGTTCTGTGAACTATGACTCACTAAATTAGCTAGAAGTTTGTTTTAGATTAATTACGATATGAGGAGCTTGACATTCTCCATCTGGAGCAGAGCTTTCAGTTGTCGCCTGCTGGGGGATGAACCGTTCGATTCATAAAAAGGCACTTCATTTACTAAAACATATCATTTCCACATGCAGCTTCTCCCGTTAGAGGTGCTACTGAATTGCATCCTGTGCCACCCACAGACCTCACTGAAGGAGAGAGGGGTGATGGTTAGGACAACAGTGGCCCGGTTCTGTGGCTGGAGCATCCCAGGAGCAATTTAACTCTGTTGTTCCCTTCCCCTTTCCTTCCCCCGCCTTGTTAAACACAAAACCTGAAGAAAAAACAACTTGGAAAGACCCAAACCTCCCTGAAAGTGGCTGGGAACTATGACCAGGAACCCCTTCTTGATGTGATCAATGAGTATTATATTAACACTGTGTCCGAAGCAGAAAACATAAAAATACACCAGAATCCTTTTATGTATAATCTTAGGGGGGAGAAAAAAAAAAAAAAAGAGAAACCCACAAACCCACTATTATTCTACGGGCTAGGCTAAAGCATTATCAAAAGAGATTTATGGGAGTACAGGCATTGGGAGACTCGTAAACCAGGTGTACTTTCAAACTTTAATGAGGGCAGTGGCTCGGGAATGTAGCTCTGTGAATACTGAATCACGCTCTGTGTACGAAACATCTTACCTGGGTCCCCTTCACAGCGAGATCGGTGCACTTTTTGCAAGATGCTAAGTCGCTAATGCCCCTGCTACTCCTAAAGATGCTGGCGGGGAGGATTAGCTCTTCCTCCCCTCCCGGCAACTCAAACTGAGCAGACAAATATGAATATTGTATGGTATTCTTTTAGCACGGATATGATCACAGCTTTCATAGACGATGTGTTAATTTTCTAACCTTATCACACTATCCTTTCACGTTAGTAGAACAATTGCGTTTTCTCCTCGCGGATTTTTCCAGAATCAGAAATTTCAGGGCCATCAGAAAGACTGCGAGTATTTCTTCTGCGCCACAGATCGGGATTTTATTTCCTGGTCCCTTCATCTAACCCAATAACTCATGCTGAAATTAGATCATACATTTTAGGAAGAGATTCAATCTTATTTTAAAGATCCCCGTTGATGGCGCATGAACCACATCCATTATTAATCTGTTCCAATGCTTAATTACCCTCGTTAAGAATACAATTAAGAAATTGTCTGAATTCTGTTTGGCCCTTCCTGTGTTCAGTTTTCTTCCATCTCTGTCTAAATGTTCTGATAGTGTTTCTCCCAGATTCTTTCATAAACACCCCTGCTGTTCTAGGGGGTTTTTAGGTCTAATAGCCAGGATGGTTCTATTCTAACACAAGCTCTCCTCTCCCTTTCCTGGAGTCAAAATGGTCTGAGTAGATTAAAAAAACCAAAACAAGAAAACCAAAGAACAGAAAGGGCAAAGAAACATAACATACGTTATTTTTAAATGTACGCGGTTTATTACGAGGTACCTGAGCGAGTGGCTCAGCTTGCATCATGGCTGTATTTAGATGAAAGTCTAGCATTTAAAGTTCAACTCCAGGGTGTTTGCTAATGCCCGAAATTCATTATTGCAGCTGTCAGCGCTGTGCTGCGGTGCATCCAAGGTCCTCAGCTGCTAAATCTATCATCCTTTTGGATAAGGTGTGATCTCTAACAATGGGAATATATGTAGGAATAAAGGCTAACATTTCTCTAGGTACCACAGCATTTTCCTGCTTTGCTTTTTATCTCACCACCACCACTCCATGCATCTTTTTAAGAAAACAAAGCACCTGACATCTTTTGGGTTGAAAACTCCAGGTTTTCCATGTTTTTTTTCAAAAGGCAAAAACTTCTCCTGCTGTTTTAATAGTCTCGGTTGGGCTTCAGGATTTCAACAAGGCTAGAAACTCAACTCATCTGCTTTGACCATCTCGTTACGTGCCTGCATTCCCGTCCACAGCGCTCTGGACCGTCTCCAGCTTTCGTGCAAGCCAACAACGGAGCCCTGAAGAATCACAACCTGCTGATGCAGGTAAGGGGTGGGCAAGGCTGACTTCAGCTCCTGCTGAAGCCGTGTCATCATTGTCGGATTATTGATCTCTCCCAATGAGCACATTTGCTCACTAAGCGTGGGTGAATACGTGCAAATGACCCCCACCCCTTTATGATACTATATGGGTGACAGTCAGAGCACATTTTGTTGTATGTATTTGTATCTCCCCGACTCCTACATATAGTTTCCATGGGAAAAATTGCAGAATGCCTACGCATGTTAATTTTTAGTGCGGCAGGCCGCTAAACCTATCATCTCACAAAAATGTCCTTTTATAGCCTTGTCAATCAGTGTATAATTAGCTGAATTTACATGCAGAACAGATGGGAATTTTGGAAACGCTTCTTTTACTAAATGCATGTGAGGAGGAAAAAAACCCCAACAACCATGACTTGGGGATTTAATATATACGTATTCCTAATCTGATGTTGAATTAAATTAAGTTCCAAAAATATATGCAATAAAATGTTCAGAAAAACATGCCAAGCGTGAGATATTAGAAACAACAACAAAAAATGTTCCCCTGGTATTCAGAAAAGAAAGTTAGTAAATAACATATTTCATTATGAAAAGTAAACATCAAGTTTATGCTAATGACTTCAGTAGTTGCCCTCTTTAAGGGGAATTTTCGAAAGATTTCGGGAGTTGAAATCTCTGTTGTTTATAATCATGACTGGGAAAGGGCAAGAAGGTCAGAAGTCAGAAGAACAGAGCATTTCCAGACAGTCCTTAAAGAAGAGTGTGGAGCTACCTTACCTCACTGTGCTGGTCATTATCTGCCTCAGAGGAAGCGGAATATTTTCTCTGGATTTAAAAAAACTTGCCCTTACATTTGCCTACACACGTTGGGGTACAGGAAGACACATCGCCATACTCATTTTTGCAAGATGTACAGATTTCCAGAGGGAGAAACTACAGAAGGAGAGAGGAAGCCACAGAAGGAGCTGGACGTTCAGATGGCATCCTCGGTTCCCTACGTAGGGCGTCTGCCAAGCTGACAACAACGGTTTGCAGAAATATCCCGTGTTTCTGGTATATACTACCATCCATGCATCCAGCCTTCCACATTACAAGTCACTAATACTTCTACAATTCATGGATGAAGTGGGATTGTATAATCTGCCATTCAGTTTTTTCTAATTCCAGTTACTTTTCGACGGCGTTGCAAAGATGCTATACAGAACATGTCCCCAGACGAGCTCACAGAATATTTCACACACGTGCCCAGCCACTGAATCACTTATTACCAGAGATGGGATCCAGGTGATTCTGGCCTCAAAGAGGATAATTGCCTGACACATCCATTCATTTTCTGAGACGTTCGTACCCGCACTTGTAGCACCCTGGTTTGGACAAAGGATTTCTGTAACCCCTTCATGACCTCACCACTCTTGACCAGGACTCAGCTACTTAATCTTTCTGATGGAATGAAAAGGATGATATATATAATTCAAGAATCATTACTGCTTTATGCATACGCTGGTCCGTCAGAATATCACACTTAATAGCTATTTTCTATTTTCTTTCTTTTCCTGTGCTGTTCTATAGTTGTATTTTCTCCCTATTGAAATCCTGGGTCAGACTAAGTTCTCCCGGTAAAGTAAGGAGATAAGAGAACATAGAAATGTGACATTTTTTCCTCCTTCTTTCTCTCTGCGCGCTTCCTAAGAACTACAACCTAGCTTCTTGACAGCTCAGTTTAGAACTGGAAGAGAAAATAAAGTACCAAATTAGAAGATAATATAATGAATAAAAAGCTCCAGATGAAAATTGCATCAATATTCACTATTTTTGGAAAAAAACACCCTTTGCGTTCCAGAAAAATTAAAATTACTGAAAAACTTGGGGTTTTCCCCGTTAAATTCCTGAAGAATAATGCAGATTCATTCCTGCCAATTAGAACAGGAGCTCCTGGCAACGGGCGTTTTGCTCTGCCAGTGACCACAAAGACTAAAGCTCTCAGGTGAGGAGCTGAAGTTCAGGCTCCTAAGCCAACATGCAGGTGTATTTGTCAGAGGGACTAAGAATCACGCCGCTTCTGTTGCCCAGTGCGGAAATTCTACATCACTAAGCACTTTAAAGTACAGTAGCTGGTACTCAAATTTGAGATTCACTTCTAAAATCACAGCCAATTCTTGGGTATTATGTTTTGTGTTTTACTATTGCAGTTGATACCCATCTCCCCTCCCAACTAACTACAGTGGGAGCAGCAAGGTCAGGCCCTTTATTAGTATGAATTACCATAATAATAAGTGGATGTAATATGGTTAGTGCCCAAATATGATTTATTACATTCAAGAAGGAAATGAAGGGCAAAGGATACAGCTTTGTTTATTACGGGTATTCAAATAAACACTAATAAGATCCCAGCTAGTAAGGCATCGAAGTGTTAGAACATACAAGCTGATGAACATTTCGCTGTTTCTCCTTGGGGTACAAAGTATAAATTAATTATACCTTGGCAGGCAGCTTGACTGCAGGGTCCTTGGAGATGAGTAGAAATAGATGGAAGAGACTTACTTGGCTGTTGGGTATATGAAAGCAATGACATCGGGATTATTTTTACTACCAATATAACCAAGTAGCCCAGAGTAAAAAGACCCCAAAAACATAATTAAGAAAAATTATCAGGCTTATCAAGTCCAATCCCTTGTTATTCTGAGCGTATTTCTCATACGATCCCTTCATAGAGGTATCAAGCTTCATCAGCCTAACTCTTAAAAATAGTTAGGCTTGGAGTTTTAACACATTTAGGTAATTCCTAAAGAGAGATAACAGGAAATGCTTTCTTCCAACCGATATCTTATTCTTGAAACAAATTGGATCAGATCTAAATAGTATATCCATGAATTTATCTTGGGAGTTGAATGCAATGTAATGCGAAGGAGAGAGGAACTTTTTAAGACAATAATGCTGCCAAAGCCTGTGTATCGCAAAACTTCAGGTACTATTGTGACGCGCAGAGTAGAAAGATAACATTCAATAAATAGAGAGACAGAGAGGATTTGTAAATTGAAAACACCAAAAAATGCAGCTTATTAAAGTTATTGAGGGTTTTTTGGTTGTTTTGGGGTTTTTTTGGGTTTGTTTTTGTTTTTGGGTTTTTTCTCCTGAAATGCCATGCTATTCCTGCTTTAAATCTGAACTCTTGATTTGTCCTTTCGGATTATAGCCCCCAACCTGAATGGCTAAATTTTTGGGTGGAGCGTCTCAATGAGCCATAGTTTAACAAGATGTTTCTACTCACAGTGATGCACCTGCAGAATAAGACTGTCGGGCTCCATTTCTGCATATACTCACCTGTATGCTTAGGTTTCATATATGGGAAAATGAGACCAATAGGTTAATCGTGGTTGGAAAGCGAAGTCTATGTATTCTATTAGCAGAGACCTACATTAAATTAAATTATATGTATATTTCCTTGAATATCTGAAGTTCAACAACATGAGCTTGGAATAACAACTGACAGATTAGGCTTTATAATATGCAATATGTTAAGCAACAGTTGTGAAATGAAGCTGGCATTTGTTTTCGTGAATAGATCATAGTAACATGAAGCTTACGATTTTGATTCCGAAAATTAACAAATCTTTACAGAGAAGTAGGGAAAAAAATTAAATCTTCTGTATGATTTACTGTGTACATATTTAATTTGTCTCAGTCAACAGGCTTTCCTCTACTTGTTCACATTTTTTGTATTTAAACAGACAAAAGCAAAGAAAAAAAAAATCTATCCAAAATGAGCAAAAACGTTATTTTGGGTCTAACAAAAAAAAAAAGGATTAAGAGGGAAATATGCTTCTGAAATATGCTTAAAATTTTCAATACCCATCACTGGAATCCAGGTGCCTCTCAAAAATTAAATACTTGTGTATGGATTACAGGGAGTTGTTCCATCTGTAGGAACAAAGGCTAATTTTATGGGGTATTAGCAATGCAGCTACGGAATTATTATTACAAGTTGCTTGGATGGATGCTGTCTTTCCACTCTTGAATTCTGGAAGGGGCTGGTAGTAAAAGTAGAAAGATGAAGTGGAGATGTGAAGGCTCTTCTCTATTTGTTTGCAAGTTCTCCACAATGACTTACCCCTGATCAGGGGAACACTAGTTCTTCAACAGAGACTGAACTGCAGTACGCTGATACATACCACATTAAATGAGAAAATTTGGTCTATTGATATTTTCACAGTGTTATATCCAGATCTTCTTATTAATACAGGTTTAACCACACCAATTCTCAAAACAAACGCCCCCCTAAAGTAAGCCTTGCACATTTTGCTGAGGCGTTAGAGAAGTCTAGCAGTCCAGTTACAAAGTTCTACCTATGGCATCTGGTTCTGCCCTACAATGGCTTCACGCGGAGCCCTGCTTCTCCTCGAATCTGGCACATCAACACATGCCTTTCTTCTCCCACTTCAGTGATGCTTTGACAGCGTGTCAGTGTGGGATCCTCTCAAATCCGCATCAAAGCAGGAGCGGGCACATTTCGAAGCATGAGGCACTGCTATTAAAGAGCGCTCCGTGTTCCAGATGAAACCAACACTCGAGATTGAACGTTAACAGTAATACGCTCTGTCATATTCCATATCCCACAGCCAGCTCTGCCTAGTCTAAGCAGTAAGACAAAACCCACGTGATAATAATCTACTCATGGAGTTTAGCAGTCAGTTTTGCACACTCAGCAGAAAAGATCTCTATTCTTTCCCTCCACCACCTTGATAACCAAGCTTCAGTTTAAAAGACAATATCAGCACGGTACCCTGTTGGATCCTGATTATTAGAAGTTGTCTTCAAGTTGTAACCAACAGAACACAAGTCTCCTGTCTTTTTGCAGGGACAGAATGTGGAACCAATTCTGCAGTGCTTCACGGTCGTGTCAGACACACTGACTGCAGCCGAAGAGAGGATTCTAAAAACTAGTATTTTACTGCAGTTACGCTCACGCGCGCCATGAAGAAATGCATGCTTTCTTAATGGCACAGATTTTTGTTTATAAAATTTGCCTTTTTATTTTATTAGGTAAAATGATACTATTCTGGACTTTTTCATGAGAATTACGTGTGTGCATGTGAAATCACATTAAAAAAAATCCCCAAAATAGTAGAAGAGTGAAAAATAAATAATAAAGAACATTTTGATATAAATATTCTTATTTTGACATGACAGTGAAATATTTACTCATCCAAAGACCACGCAGTCAGCCCTTTGCATAACTCAGGTTTGAACTTTGGGGGATCAGCATTTTCCTAGCTTGGAGCACACCTCTTAAATTAATGAAATTCCTTTTAATCTGTCAGCTTTGTTTTTGTTAATGAAGTCTGTAAACATGTCTAACTAAACGGTTGAGCATGGGAAACTAAATGTTCTCCTAATACACCAGGTTTATTGGACTTGATGTGAAGCCTGAAACACCAGCTGCGCAAAGGCGGATCTGCCGCTGGCCCCGGCTCGTTGAAATGAGGTTGAGATTTTCTGTCGATGGGTTTTGGATGGAGCCTAAAAGGTACGGTGCTGCAACGAGAGTTTCCTACTCTTCCATAAAAGTGAAAAAGGGGAAGAAGAGTGCCAAAATACTGCTGTCATACTGCTCTTGACATGTCCCAACACAGCAGGTCGCGTTCTCCGTTGTGGTTGGCAAGTGCCACCTTGTACCAAGGCAGCAGCTGGTTTGTGTCAGCGCCCGTTATTTGGCCGTAGCATCAGGGGCACCTACTCACGTGTGAATTCAGAAAGGTTCCAAGCATACAGGTGTTCCAGCACAACCAGTCACTTAATCCTCTTAAACAACAATCGCCGTTTGAAAGAGTCATTCATGATTCATTTTGGATCATTTACATAATGAAGTCATATGAAGAAGTACGGTTAACTCAAGAGGAGGTGGGGAGGAGATTGAAGGTTGCAGTTTTAGCAGGAAACCTTAAGGCTATCAAAATGTTTCATGAAATCACCAAGGATGAAATCCGTATTTCCCTACTGAGTTAAACATGACTTGACAATGCCAATGAACTTTCAGAGAAATGACAGACAAATTACAGCCTGCGTGTGCTAAGCCACGTTGAAACCTTCATTTCTAAAAGGCATCCTGTCAGGAGTGGTAAATACTGGGGACTAACACCAAAAGATTTTCTTCCTACTTCCTTTCTGCTCACAGACGGCTTATGGGCTGTGCAGATTATTCAGTGGACTGCAAATAAAATTCATTTTTACCAGGAAAAAAGTGAGGAATACCAAGGTATTTCTGGCCTCAGTCAGATAAGGCTTGTTGTTTGTCTCTGAAGATCTCCACCGACAGACCATCCCTTCCCAGACTATCCCAAACTATTTCTTCCATATTTTATACCTTTAGGGATTGGTTTTGTTTTGTGGGGTTTTGTCTATTTATGTATTGCTTTTAGCACTTGTTCTCTGAAAGCCACGCAAAAACCAAAGGCAGCCCACAATTAGCAGTTGTGTATATATGAAGGACGCTCAGACAGGATGCACGACTAGCAGAGGGTTTGGTTTATACCCTCTTAAACTGAAGCTGGAAGAGGCTGCGGCACACCAGGCTGGGTTACACCACCACCTTCCACACCACCTTCTACCATCCGGTCATAGACTTTCACCGCAGAGAGGAGAAATGAGGAAAGGAGTTGAAGTCTCAGTCTCCAAAAGGCATTTAAACATCTATATCATCCACTCTCCCGCTAATACACATCCTCTACTCCCTGCCCAGTCACCGTCCCGTACCATTTGCCACCCCGCAGTTGCTCATTTCAATATCCCCTGGAGCTGTGCTGAAACAGCCCAATCTCAAGCAGGAATACTCGAAAGGCTGCAATTCCCAGGTCTGAGCCAGATCCAATATAAGTCACTTCAGCTAATGCTGAAAAATTAACATTAACAGTACTTCCACTTTTTTTTTTTTTATTCCTACTTAAACGCAGCTACACGCATAACATGGAATTCTGCAATCATTATTCATGTTGCGTAATGTTTTATTCACGTGCCTAGCTCCTGTCAGACCAAATAATGCTATTCAAAAGAACAAATGCCGTTTCGGGTGAACAAAGACCAGGGAGCGGGGCTCACGGTACTTCGTGAAACATTCGTACTGGCTGCCTGACGCAGCAACGCTAGGATTTGGCTAAGGCTCGTCAAAAACGGGTTTGCTTTTTGGAAGAGGTTCACAGATTCATTGTTTCTCCAGGAAAGTGAGAAGCCCTGCTGGAAAAATCAAGAATATCTGTTAAAAACTCCTATAGTGAACAAGTAAAAGAGGATGGTTTTCTGCAAGAAAATGAAATAATTTTCAAGCCAAATTTTGATGTTGTTGTTGCTGTACTTTTGGTAGCAAGAAACCTTTATTTAGTCACCAACCTAATTTTCAGGATATTTCAAAAAAGCTCTGGTTTGAGTTTCTCTCTTGCCTTTTTCCTCCTTTCACCATATGCTGTTCTGACATGCCTATACATCACGGAGCAAGGTTGTCAGATCCTCCCTCTAGAGTTTTTACTAAATAATGCTAAAAACAACTGTACAGCTCCATCTATCTTACAAAAAAAAAAAAATTGCAACCAAGCCAATAAGTTTCCAGCGGAAACCTTGAAAGCATTCCTCTTTAATATTACAGTAATCTGGGTTATTAACAGCACTAATTTCGATGCCAATGTGAGGTCAGATCAAATTTTGGCCCAACGGAGAAGTAGTAAAACATCTGCAGGAAACACATTTTTGGTACATTGTGCTTGACACAGGAATTAATGGGTGCAATTCTATGGCCTGTGTTATGCAGGAGATCAGACAAGATGATCATAGTGGTGCCATCTGGCCTTAAAAATCTATGAATCTACATTTAAATTCTCACTTGAACTTAGGTAACCTTTCCCTAAGCCCATCTGCACGTTGAATATTCCCGTTAAAAGGCAGTCGCTAGCAAGCCAGGAATACTCTACTAGCCTCAATCAGCTTTATTTTATGTAGCCATTGACATCGTATTTTGGCAATGAAGACCCAGAAGAAAACCTAATACAAAACCAAGCATTTGTACCTATAAATGCAAACAACAGAAAACATAATAAATTAACAGTCCCTACGGCCACCACACTATTTCAGGGGCAACCACCCAGTGCTGAGGAGCCACTGGCACCGAGTTCTGAAGAGCAACTAAGTGGGTGATATTTGTGCGTGACAAACCCAGGGAATTAATTTGGCTGAGGTGGTAGATGAAGGCCTGCACAGAAAGAGGTCTTTGGGACCACGGAAATCTCAGGAAGGGAAATCATGGAGGTTTTAAGTGAGACAAGTATAGAGGAACACACAGACAAGTATAGAGGAACACACAAAGGTGCAAATCTTGTGTCTCAAGTTAGAAAGATTTCTTGTTTCCCTAATAATTGTTCACCCAAGGTCTTGCTACAGTGACTGGCTTAAAAATCAGGAGTTTAAAATACAACAGAATGGGGCTTTTGAAGAGTCACAGTGGCAAAGAGGGAGATAGAATCCCTTCTCCAAGGCCTGTCTGCTCCTTGCTGTAGAATCATAAAATAGACTGGGTGGGAAGGGTCCTTTAAAGGCCACCTAGTCCAACCTCCCCTGCAATAAGCAGGGACATCTTCGACTAGATCAGGTTGCTCAGAGCCCCGTCCACAGGCTCCAGTGTCTTGCGACCACCCATGCCTCTCAGGTTTTCAAAGATATTTTCCTCCATGTTTTATTCACAGAATCACAGAATGGTTTGGGTTGGAAGGGACCTTAAATCACAGAATGGTTCGGGCTGGAAGGGACCTTAAAGATCATCTAGTTCCACCCCCTGCCCTGGGCAGGGACACCTCCCACCAGACCAGGTTGCTCCAAGCCCCATCCAGCCTGGCCTTGAACCCCTCCAGGGATGGGGCAGCCACAGCTTCTCTGGGCAACCTGGGACAGGGGCTCACCACCCTCACAGTCAAGAATTTCTTCCTGACTTCCAATCTAAACCTACCCTCCTTCAGTTTGAGGCCGTTACCCCTTATCCTATCACTCCCCTCCCTGATCCAGAGTCCCTCCCCATCCTTCCTGTAGCCCCTTTAGGGACTGGAAGGCCGCTATAAGGTCTCCTTGGAGCCTTTTCTTCTCCAGGCTGAATAACCCCAACCCTCTCAGCCCGTCCTCACAGCAGAGGGGCTCCAGCCTCTGATCATCTTATTCTTAATAACCATGGGGTTTAGATAGACTCTAAATGACATATGCATACGAAGGGGAAAAATGATGTTATTTAAGCACTTCAGTTAAATCAGTCTTGTACACATATCTTGTTAAGTCAGTCAAAGGCCTGTAATACACCAGCAGAACACAGAGGATACAGCAGTTTTTCATGGGTCTCGGAGCAATTTGGAGCTGCCACCTTGTTATCCTGGCTAGGCTCGGAGAGACAGGGGCTTGCCTGCAGCTAGAGAGACATGGCTGGGTCAGATCTTTCATTCCCTCTCTGCAGAACATCCTCTCTATGAACTCAGTAGGATTTAATGAGATTTTCTTGCTAGAAAGCTAGAACAACACTGCAAGATTTTTGAAACAGATATTCTAGATGGTTCTGCAGGAACTGCGGGAGCCCGATCCAGAATTTATTGAAGCAGTGTCGCTGTTTACTTTGCATTTAGAAGCAACCAAGGGTAAAAGAAGAGAGAAGGGGTAGAAATAGAGTATCAACAGAAACTTTTATTCCTGAGGGTTGGGTTTACTGGGGGAGGGAGGTTGTTTTTCAGTTTGTTTGTTTTGTTTTTAAATATATATATATATATACACACACACTCACTTTGGATCTAAGGTTCTTCACTCAGTTGGATTTTGTTTCCCGTGAAAACATGTTCTGTATGATCAAATGTGGGTTATTCCTAGTGAGGTTACTTGGGGAAATATATTCACGAAGAGGCTGCATCCTGCTGATGCAAAACAAACACAAATAAAGAGACAAGCCAGGAAAGAGATCTGAAGAGAAGCAAGTAATGAAAGAAACATTTTGGGCGCAATCTGTTATTTGTTGTTATTATTATACTATGTCCATACTCTTCTCCCTGATTCTCAGCACTGTACGTTTTAATTGTCCCCTGAAGAAACAGTTCTGTAGATACATCCACAGGGAGCAAAGGCTCTGTCAGCGACAACCAAATTAATTTCTCTGTTGGAAGCATGAATGTGACTTAAAACCCCAGAACAACGCAATTTTAGCAGTTTGAACCATCTTTCTTTACAGTAACTATTGCCCTTTATACTTTGGAAGCTAAGAGCCCCGGTAGCACAACACCTATTTAGAACGACGCCAGTAATAAGGAGTTAGTAGCTCTGACTGCCACATTGCTTCAATTTTGTCCAATCAGTATCTTGATTAACGTTCCTCGAACAGATAAAGAGGCCTGGCCATCAGATGCATCCATAAAAGCTGGCGGCTTCCTGCCGACAAGCCACGTCGCAACTATATGTCGCTTAATATACGTGAGCCAACTTACACACCTTGGGGTCACCTCCGGGTTCGGGTTTCCAATGCACCCTTGCCTCAAAGTCCAGCACAGCTGGGATCAACCAGGGAACAAAACCAGAGCTTAACGTGTGGGAGACAAGCAGTATTTTCTTTTGTATCTGTGACTATGGCAACAAAACCTATATGAGATTCCATACGCACCTCTGCCTAAGAGCATCTGCGGAGAACACAGCAATGTCAAAATATAGTCTGCTGTACCTCATTCCTGCCCAAGGAGTCCCTTCACATGGTCATGCTCCTCCCTCACAGGAACTATTCTTTTTCCTTTTCAAAAGAAACAGATGTTTTGTATCTCCATATGATTCATATGCAGTAAGGGAGAGAAAGCATATAGATTTATTGAGGGGGGGGGGGAAAAAAAAAAAACACCTCCGCTGGCCTTTAAAATGTTAACCCTTTCCTCTCCTTGGTGCAAGAGCCAATACTGCTGCACAACAGGAATGCTGCAGAATACATCCAGAGCTTTGCATTGCGATCATGAACACTTTTCAGATACAGCTTTGGACTCCAGGACCAAAGTATTTGAATTTTTTTTTTTTTTTTTTTTTTTTTTTTTTTTTTTTAAGTCTTTGATTTACTGATCCACACTGATAACACTAGAAGGAGTTTAACTCCAGGGAGGCTGTGAGGTTGGGTTTTCACGCATGATGACCTGCACAAGTACATACACACGTAAAAAGTTTTAAATCATATTAGAAGAGTGGTTTTGAGGTGGCATAACCCAGCATTAAGATTAAGGAAATTTCTGCTTTAGGACTGCTTGTTGAAGTCATCGTGTCCTGTTGTGCAAGGGCGTAACAAGGCAAGCTTTGCAGAGGGAAGCTCCACTGAGGGCTATTAGCTGCAGCGATGTGGCTGCCACTTCCAGGTCAGTAAAAGCCCTTAAACAGCAGATTCTGGGAGCCGGGAGAAGATATCCAGAGGAATTATCTGTCGGCGTTTGCCCAGTTCTTATATTCTGGCCCTGCGCATCTGCTCCTGGCCACTGCCAGAGGCAGGACGCGATGGGCAGATGGTCTCAGGGCTGTTCCCCCACTCTGCTGGGACTCCCCATCACAGGCTGGCTGCCAGAGGTCTCACTGCTGCTTTAGCTCATTTTGAGTTAGGAACTTGGAAACCCCCGTGAAAAACACGTACACACCCTCACCCCCCTCCATGTTATATATAAATACATGCTCAGCTGAAAACGTCCCCTGCCAACTCCCCCCTCCCACAACTGAATGCAGAAGACCAGCAAGGAGGAGGAGGAGCCACCACTACTTCTGCACCACTGCCCCCTCACAAGGGGGCTCTTCTTAAGCAAGGCAAACTTTCTCCAAGGCAACACTTTGTAAAACCCTCATCTTCTCTAGGAAGGGCTTTAATTCCCGGGCGATGGGCCTGGGAATTAAATGTGTCATCTTGACAAGAGACACCATCCAAAATTGTAATGGGCTACACGTGGCTGGTGTGTTACGCGCCTCTTTCCTATGACCTCGAAAGCCCCAAGATGGGGAAGCGCAGGAAGCACTAGCAAGAGGTGTGAAGTGCCCTTAGTGCAACCAGACACTGCCATCAGAGAAGAGCTGAAACTATCTTTCTGTCCAGAGAAACACACCTACACCTGTCTTCATACAGCATTCTTTGCCATACACGATCCTTTCCCATAAATATCAGTGAGAAAACACGGCAAGGGAAGCCTAGCTGTCCTGGGGTCTGCATGTATCGTCTTCTTAGTTCCATGTATTTCTTAATTATCAAAACTTTACATTTTGTACCGTATATATGTGAACTAGTCACTTTCAATGGCGTTTTAGATGGCATCACGTCGATTCCAAATCGACTATACATTTAAACCCCACACTTTCCGAAAGCTCTACCTTATGCATGTTGCCTTGTGTTTATGCTGCTTTAAATTGTTATTCTCAAAAAATATAATCCCTCGCAAAAATGAGGGGAAAAAAAATAATCCTTTACGCACTCAGCTTTTGTTGAATTGCCCAGTGCGATTTGTGAAGTCAAAGAACAAGGTTTAGCTGGGCCCGCCACCTCTTCTTCTAAAACAGCTCTTACGTTTAAAACAATACCAGCAAGTCCAGGGCACTCAGTAAAAACCCAATTTATGACAGAAATTTCTGTTTAGTTGGCACGGACCTATTAACTCAGCTGAAAAGAGTGACAGTAATTGCGACTGGCTAAGGGTTGATAAGAAAACTCCGTCTACTAATTTGAAAGAAAATTTACAGACTGGCAAAGCCGTGTCAGACAAGAGAACCAAAGATAGCTGCACTCAGTGTTCTCCAATTCATGTTAAAAAAAAAAAAAAAAAAAAAAAAAGAAAGGAGGAGTTCATAATATTTGCACTATAATAGGAGGCATTTTCAAAGTGATAACTTTATAGCCCTTTTTATCTTATTCCGTCGATGTCTACTCACAGAAAAATGAACTTTTTCGCAGACCAAAATTGACCCTTATTGCTCAGTTATAAAATAAACATAAATAGAGGACATCAGATTTGACCTAGTAACACTGGCATAGATTTTGTGCTGCAGGCACTGAAGCTGTGGTTCCTAAAATTATTGAGGTTTGTAATTGGAGCGAGGGCAGGATTTAACTATCCACATGGAAAATAAAACTCTCTGCCTTGGCCTCGCCAGCGTCCAACCAGCAGGAGAAGGCGCCGAGTGCCACCTTCCCACCCGCCACGGGGCTGGCACAGCACCACCGTCTGAATTAGCACCCCGACACGTTGGGCTGCACAGCCAAGGGGTCGTGATGAGCCCCTTCATTATCCAGTCTGGAGTGTGAACAAGCGCTTGAATTATTTGTGCCGTGTTGCTTCTTTTAAAAAAAAAAAAAAAAAAAAAAGAAAAGAAAAGCTTACGTCTACAAAAGCTGCCATTTACTTTAGGTAAAACTTTGTATCACATTTCTGGATTAGAACAGCTCTTCCTCAGCATCACCACGTTCACGCAATTTCCGCCCCCCCGTCATCACCCAAGGAAACATCTTGTCCCTTTTCCCCGTGCTGACAGGTTGGCACCGGCTGCCCAACGTGGGCAGCTCGAGGTGCCATCAGCATCTTCTCTTCCAGCACAAAGACGTCGCGTGGGCAGGGAAGTCTCTGTGTGGTCTGCGGCTGAGGAGCCCCCTGGAGAGACTCTGTTTTATAGGATCGAATTACAGCGTCTAACGCTACTCTACAATGGGATTATCATTGTTCTTTTATCCAAGTTTCAAAGCGGCTCAGTAGAGTGACCTTTCCTCGAGTATTTTTCTCTGATTCTTTCTGATCTGAAGTTTCTGTAGAGGAAGAACTAAAAGAGAAAGAAATACGCTTTCCTTTCCTTCTCGCGCCGCAGGAACATTGCGAGGTGTATCTGTTTTCTTAGGTTTTTGGAAGGTCTGAGATTTTTGCATTACCTAGGATAAAAATAATTGTATCAAAGATACGAAGCCTTGTGCTTCAGGCCGGAGGTCAGCTGCTAACTGATGAAATAAGGAAAAAAATACATTTTTCCCGGTGAGAAAAGCATTCTCCAGTGGTCCATGGTGGGTTTCTTGCACCTTCCTGAGGAACGACTGTCAGAAACAGAGGTTAACAAAAGGGCATTTCCAGCCTGATCCAGTATGGCAGTTCTTCTGTTTTGAAGGCAGGGTATTTTTTTTTTCTTTCAGTAGTCATGCAATGGTTATATAGATTTGGATAGATGAGGCTTGCCGGTATTTTCATATTTGTATGTAGGTATTAAATGAGAAAGTACTTCTGCTAGTGAATTTATTTTAAAATCCCTACGGACAGGGCTACATAATGATGTCACGTAAGGGTACATTGTTAAATCCCAACTCACATTCACATGCAGGTAACGTTGCTGGCTTACATTTGCACGAATAAGAAGATCTCTGTGCTACCCGGTCCCTTGCTCAGGCAATAGAAGAGAGAGATGTGACGCACATTTAATCCATCCCCTTTCAATTCCACGTCTCGTGACTCGGTTTCCCTGACTTTCATTTCACGACTTCTCACGCACACTCACACGGTTCACGTTCGCAGCTACTACAGGCTGTGACAAAGTGCTTTTTCCCTGAGCCCCGTCCTAGAGATCCAGCAGCATCTCCCGCCTGTAGAGCATTTAAATTCCCAGGTTTATTCAGTACTATGCTTTCCAGTGAGACTTTATTCTCTCAAGGAAATCTCAAGTATCAGCTTGATGGCACGGGGGGTTCCTTTAGACTTTGAATCTGAAAAAGCATTTTACTAATCCAACTCTTCATGGACTATTATAATACACAAATGAATTAAACCTATAACGTACACACTGTCAATGGTACGTATAATCTCTAGAAAGAGAGAAAGTACCTTAGAGATATAAACCTTTAAAAAATTGAGTATAAGCAGCAGCAGGAAAATAGAGGAAGTTTCTAATGTATATTTAGAATTCTAAGCGTCATTCTGTGAATTCTGTGAATTCTAAGTGACATTCACAGATCAACAGCAAAAGAATAGGAAAGACCTGTACCAAAACAGAGTAATCGCTCCCATTTGAAACCATTTCCATAAGCACAACTCAGCCAACAGAGCAGGAGTTATGGGTTTTGATTTGAATGCAACAGCTCATTTTGCTGAGCACTCAAGGGAAAAAAAAAATAACAATAAAAAAAAAATATCAGGAGGAGCCTGCAGCTGTATCCGTCTGGCTACGAGGGATTTTTACAGGACAGCGTTCAAGACACTGTAACTGAGGGTACACACAAGTTATGTGGTAATAAGGACAAGTCAGGGTGTATCTACTAAACGCTGTGAAAGTAGCCTGGTGTCACTGTAGGCAAAATCGAATGGATAGAGTCCAAAAGGCAAAGTGACCAAAACCGAAAAGGAATAAAACCTGAGAAATAAGCAAGCCTAGCCTGGCTATGTGAAGCCTTATCTAAGCAAACGAGTCTATAGCAAACTGAGGCGAGAACCCCAGAAAGCATCTCTCTTCCTGTAGAGGCAAAGGTTGCCTGGGAATACTGCTAGATGTTGCGGAACATCCTTCCTAGGTGCCGTCAGGCAACATTTGATGGAGAGGTTACAGACCAATGCTCCAAGACTTCCAGAAAACGTGAATGGATAGGTGCTCCCTCCTTCAGTCACAGCTCGCCTGGCGTGTCCTCACACGCATGCCTGGCCTCTTTGAAGGCAAGCCCATGCCCCTTAGCTGCATCCCTAAATCCGGGCAGGCGGCGGTGGCAGCTCAGTTCTGCTCCGTCACACGGATTGATGCTTGGCAAGCCATGGGCTCAGGGCAGCCAGGCAGCAGTAGACAAAAGAAAACACCAGAATCCACCTTCACACCTCAAATTCTGGGGCAAAATCCACACGGAGCCCAGCTGGAAGCACAGGGGAGCAGTGTGAGCTCAGGGGACTGCCATGACTCTGCGAGACGGTTCTGGGGGGTTCATCCAGGACTTGCTCCTGCTCCGACTGCCCCAGCGCTCCCCCATCTGCCGGTAGGCGCGAGGGGGGAGACTGTCAATATTGAGGCTGCAGCTGCTACACCAGACTTCATCTGTTCTGGAAGAGGTGGTGGAAGACAGCGGAGCGGCCGTCTGTCTCTGGTGGAAAACACTCTGCCAGGAAACTCCTCTTCTCACTTCCTTCCCTCACCTCCAACATAGTAAAGAAACGAGCTTTGGATTTTCTTAACCACAAAACCCCAGCTAGCATTCATTGTCTTTAGTGCAATCAGTAGTAGTGGCACATTTCAGTAACGAAGCCTAATTCATTTTGCCAACCCAGTTAGAGAAGTTCCATGGCCTGATGAAGGTGTCAAGGACTCCGGGTGTAATGCAGAAGAGGGCTTTGGGGGGGACACAAAGGACAGAGGAGACAGGAAAAGGGGTAAATCAAGGCACTTCTAAACAAGCAGTGCAGAGAAGTAAAAAAAAAAGTCTGAACCCAACAAAAAACAACCTTCCAACCCATCCTAGTGCAGGACCCTACAGGTGACCACAGTACAGGATAGTTACGGCTCATAGAAAACCACCTGGACATTTCTGGGGACTATAGCTTACTTACATGAATACGAAAGACAGCCTCAGCTTATCCTTGACCAGGAGCAATACTGAATTTTAATCACTCACTAAGAATTTGATAGCTTGCGGAGAGGAGAGGATTTTGTAATAAGGTTTGATAAAACACCACCCTTGGGAGCGTCTTGCACATGAACACCTCAAAAGAGTAATGCAACCCTAGTACACGGCTTTCACGACAACAAATCTATCCAGCACTGGGAGCACAAGCCAGGACTTAAAAAGGTTGTATCTCTGCATGGTAATGTTCTCTTCCTCAGAGCAATATTCATTCTCGACAAGGTACGCCAAGGGAAGCAGAGACGGGCTCCTCCCTCTCCTAAATCTTGACTGAAATTATTGTTTTCGGAAAGAGGACTAAACACAAGATTTTTGCCAGCAGTAGAAAACACATTGTTTGCACAATAATCACCTCCCCCAGATGACAGCTTGGTGTCATTTCATATTTTTATGATGCCATCTGACAGCCGGGGTTTCTAAGGAAACACCAATATTGGGGGAGCTGGAGTGAATGGAAGAAAAGGACAGAGCCTAAAAATAAGAGTCACACGCCTCTTCCAGACATTAAAACCGCCTGATAAGAAATTGTAATCAGCTCCTCCTTGGAGTGGTAACATTTCTAAGACACCCACAAGACTCCACCCAAGTGAAATAATTTTACAGTGAACAATATTTTGCTAAGAGCGAGTTATATTTGTGAAATCACATTCTTTTAAAGGATGTTTGGAAAAAAATACGCTGACTGGATTATTTCTCAAATTACCCCAGAATAAATGGGAACATGATCGTTTTGCACCACTGCAGGCCCCAGTAGGACTCAAACTTTCATGTGGAGCAGGAACAGAAGAATAGATTTCAACCATTTTGAGTACCGATGGCTTCCATGCTGGAAATGCAGGATTTTTAATATTATTTTTTTAAATTAAACCGAAACGGGAGTGGGAAAAGAAAATAACATCCCTCCCCTTGAGCAATGACAAGGCATGCTGGAGTCAGGCTTCCAAAGCGCTCCAAACTCACCAGCACTAAACGTCCCCAAGGAAATGACACCACAACACACCAAAGTACGCACATTTCAGGTCAAACTGCAGTCGAGTTAGGAGGAAACGAAAAGACGCTAGAAATATTTTTAGAACATTCAAACCCTCTAATTTTTCCAAATGTCATTGTTTGCCCAATTAGCCCAGGAAAAAAAAAAAATCTCCTCTTGGAGGGATATGCATCAGGGATATTGGGTCATCTGTGATGAGATTAGGGCTGTGCTCCAAAAAAGGACCCTAGCCTGGCCCGTAACAGCACATAGCACAACGCTGAAGACAAATTTATTATAAAATAACTTCGACACAAAGATCACTAGAAGCGCTTAAGTGTTTTACCATCTCTCCCACTTACGTAGGCAACCACAACCGGCGCACAGTTAAGCGAATGATTTCACCAAATGCGACTACTGGGCTTTAGGCTACATACAAAAACTCGGGAGTTTTGCTCCCAGACAGTCACTAATACACGCCACGGACAGGTCGGGAGGGAAATATTTGCGGAACTGAAGTCAGAATGTTGCAACGTATTTTTAGAAATGGTAGCCAGCCATCTGTTTGGGGCAAAACTTTGATGTTTTGTGCTGCTAGCGTTTAGACAGAGATCCAGAGGATGTCGGTTTAGCAGTATGGACAGACCCCCAGCACTGAGTAACAGGCTTTACCATCAGAACTCTCTCTGCTTCAGGGTTGAAATAGCTCCTCTGCTACATATCTGAGAGGAACAAACAGCCTATATATCATAGCTGTAAAATAGATATATACACATCTATAAATTGTTTCCACGCATCATGATTTAAAGGAGCCTTTAGCCATTAGCTTTTAAGCATGCAAGTGTACTTGTAAATACATATGAATCACCAAATGCTATTCTCAAAGCAGCCCTGGGATGCAGCCCCAGCAGACAGGCAAAGCTGGGGTGCTCGGTCAGCTGGGAGAAGAGCCGCCCCATCCTACCCACAGCGTCTCCCCAGCCCTGCCCGCTCCCGAAAGCAACTGCCTCGCCGTTCTTCAGCCGACGGGGGCAGAGGGATACAACCAAGCTCAAATCACCAGGGTTCGTTAACTACATTAAAGGATGGTTGGTATGTCTTCTCGTTTCAGAAAACGCAAGAGTCTCATACTCACTCGCTTTAGCAGCCGAGCAGCTCTGCCCTGCGCGGCTCCAAGGCCGGAGCGGTGGGAGCGCCCAGGGCTTTCCAGATTGCTTTAATCAGTGCCTTAGTCAGCCTCGTTCAATACGCTAAAAGAGCATTCTGGCGCGTGGAAATTCGTTTTTAAGCATTCCCATGGATCACATGCTATAAAAGAATTCATCTGGCATCTGAGGTAGGTTAAAGCTTTCCCAATTCAAAGAGACGTTACCTTAGCTGGATCCCTCCACCCCTTCCTACCACCACCAGCTGGAGCCCAGGAGATGGGCTTCAATTAGCAGCACACACACACACCTGAAATGCAAAGGAGAGGGGGAAAAAAAAAAAAAAGGCACCCCTCTATTTCTCTGTCCTGTGACAGTCAGAACCACACAAATTGATTTCTGCTGTTCCTGAGCTCGGTCTTTTTCAAGTTTATTCATGACGATAAAACAACAGGAGAAAAAAAAATAAATAAATATCTTTATGCCTGATTTAGCGAGTGGGCAGAACACAAACCCCAGCCTACCTGCGCTAAGCTTTTAAAACGCTGTGTTCTCATCGACTGGCCGTTCCCCGTCCTCGCAGGCTGCTGAGGCTGCACGAGGGGAGAGCAACAATTGCCAGTTAATCCAATTACAGAAGGCTCTGAAGGTTGAGGCGGTGGAGCAGCTTGCCATTTGATATACGATTACGGGGGATTAAACTCTTCATTCATGTGACAAAATTTTAATAAGGACAGCAAATGACTCTGAGAACAATGCGGAATATCTGCAATTGTTTAGGGATTCTTGGTGAATAAAAAGGAAATGAGAAAACATGGGAGGAAAATAAAAGGAAAATTTCCCGTCGTGTTATAAAACACTCCAGGGATTTACAAACCTTTTTCACGACACTTCTTCAAGTGGCGCTTTGGGAACTTTCTATAAACTATAATCAAGAGCTGGCACCGAAGGGCCAAGAATTGAAGGAAGGTCTTGAAAGACAAACTGCCCCACCACACTTGTGAAGCAGTGGCACAGGTGAAACCCTGAGCAGCTTTCTGCAAACCAGGGCTCTCGCTGCAAAGGGAATATTTAGTACCAGGACACTTATATTGGCCCGGGAGAAAAAATGTAGGTAACAAGCAGCACGTGAATAACTTCCACAGCTGTGAATTCTTTCATTTTCCTCTTGGTTCCAGTAGCACCATGAGATGTTCTTCAGCATCTCACGGTGCTACTTATTTATTTATTGATAAGTTACTTATTTCTTATTTTGCTGAGCACCATGTTCCAAATACAAACCCCCCACTGCCATAGTGAGGAGAGCGGCCAAGAGCATGTAACTCCATCCCTGGAGGTTATGTTAGGCTGGCCTTTCCCCTGGTATCGCAAGAGGGGACTTCGGATTCCTGTGCCAACTTTACAGCTGAAGAGTATTTTATTTTTCTTCTTTTTTTTTTTTTTTTTTGTTCTCTGACGGATGCAAAAACGTGGACATTTCAGAGGATCAGAACCAATGGACATGATCATAACCATATTCCCAAGGACTTCCATGGTAACTTCCTGTTCTTTGAGGTGCCTTTGTCCCCAGTAAATTAGTTGGGAACGAAACGAGTGAAAAGTGTTTAAGAACCGGCCCTTGCAATTTGCAGCTTTGGCCCGTAGGAATGGATCTGGCCCTTGTGACCAGAAGGGACAGAGGGGAGCCTCGGGTATGCGAGCGATTTCCAAAGCACAACAGGGATCCTGGTGATGAGTCACACCTCAAACTTTACACTGCATGTGAGGAAGAAAAAGGTGTAATCTATCAAGGGTGATATTTGTGCATTTTATCTGAGGAATGAAAATCCCATTTTCAAAATGGCCTAAGGATCAGAAACTTAAAAGGCATTTTGGTACCTAAACAGGATGAGAGTTGATTTGAAGATTTTCAAAAGCCAAAAGGTGGGGAAGGATGGGGACCAACACAGAAGACGGCTTATAGTCGTAACCCTATACTGTAGAAAAAGGGACAAGGCAAGTCACAGGCAACATATACCCCTGATGACATTCCAGGTCTAGAAGTTAGAGCTTGGAAAACAACAGGGGTTGCCCTAAGTTGCCCAGGTACCTTGGGAAGCCTGCACGAACTCAGCTCTGTTTCCCTGAATGCCTAAAGGCGCTGGGAAACGTGGCCTGAGGGAACAAGCCCCGGGGGGTTTATAAGGACTTAAGGCCCTCAGCGTGTTCAAAGGTGGCTTTCCACAAAGGGACTTTGCTTCTTGAGGCATTACAGCAATAGACAAATGTAAGTCTATTTTAACTCAGATTAATTTTATAGTATGAACTCTGAATCTGTTCTGAATCATGCTTGCAAATGAGTTAGCTTACCAGAGGCAGCAGGACAGCTGTGAACAAGAAATACTTGTTCGGTCAGATGTTTGTGGGTTTTGGACTCTTAATTAGGATCCACCATCCCTTTAAGAGTAAAATACAGGAGAGCAATGTATATGAAATCTTGTTCAATTTCTAAATAACTGAATTTTCATAACCGATGTACACGTTTCGCTTTAAACTCTAGAAAAACCTGAACTATCTTCAGAATATTAATTGGGAAATGTTAGAACTAGAGTATACGTGATCTTCTCCCTTCTCATTTTCCTAGGAAATGTTTGCGTATCTCCCAGTTTCTAAAAATCCCTTCTATGTTTCTTCACACAAAATAAGGAGTATGACTCTTTTTATCTTTTAATACATTTCCCAGTGCGACAGCTTCAGCTTCAGTGTCTCAGCCAGCTGTCCACAGTGGCTGCAAATTGATTTATTCCTTGTAATGGTCAAACTCTGTCATCAAAATGCTGGGAAACGCTTTAATTCAAACTTTGCATGTCCTTTAACTTTCTTTCCTCTCTTTTGCTGCTTCAACAACTGTTAAAATGTTAAAGGCAATCTTTTATTTATTTATGATGCAGTCAAAATCAAGGCATTAGATTAGAAGAAACCTGTGGGCTTTACTAAAGTAGCAAACATGCAAGACAATATTTTTCCTTGAGTTTTTCAGCCCAGACTGAAGACTCACAATAAGGTGGCAACAGTAAAAAAAAACTAAGTAAAAAATAATTAAACCAAAGGAGAATAAAATATAGCATCATCTCAGATGAGTATTACAACTGTAGTAAAGGCCAATTTATCCACGTGCGTGTTTGTCACTGCACGCGTTCCACCTCGCACAGCGTCACAACGCCGTAGAACGTAAGGTTCACAAAGTCATTCTTAGTTTAGGTGTGAGATAGTCTCATTCAAACATGAGCATAAAGGTTTTCTTAGCTTCAGTTTCAGATATCTGTATGTTACATCACGAGTTTAAGATCTGCAGACTCCTCCAAGCCATCACTAATAAAACCTTCACTTAAAAGAACGGTCCAACAAAAGACAGCCAGGGATTTTAAACAGCCCAAAATGTCAGTGTTTATGTCTTTTCACGGTCTAATACGTTCTGTTAATGCCGTTTTGCCATACTGAATTTGGGGGGGGTGTGTACATGTGCAAGTGTGCATGTGTACACGCGTGTGAAACAAATGCGCTCGGTAGCCAGATGGGCCGTAGGTTGCACAATTAAGAGGGACAGATATTGATGTTCCCGTACAGGCTAAACAAAATTCCTCTTTTTAACTGCAAAATGTTGCTAACCATTTGCCCATGTTTTATGTAACGCACTAACTTGTCTTTCACTTTTTTGTATTCCCGGTTCTCATTGTTTATATATATTTGATGGTCTACTCGCAACTTGCGGCTTCATTTTTTGAACTGAAAAGCATATTCAGCAATAACTGTTTTCCTTACTGTTGTTATTTACTGTAATTTAAGATCATTAATCAACTTTTCCCCTTCTGTATTGACTTTTAGACCACAAGTCCAAATCTGTCATTCCCCTACCTTATATTGGTGGTGTAGTATCTGATTTTATTGTTTGGTTGTAGTTGTTATGCTCCTCTCATGTAAAACCTGGTTCTTTAACTGAGATTTTAGGCATCAGCTTAACAAGGAAATGTTGTCTTCCCTCCAAGACGGGTGTCTGCAAACCCACTGCAAAACTGGTACAGCCTCAAACCTGTGGCAGACTGGTGCAATGTGCATCAAGGATCCAAATTTTACCAGTGGAGTTTTATACTAGAATACTTTGGGGGGCGGGGTTTGGGGTTTTTTTGGCATCCTTAGGATGTCCGTAGCTACCTTTCAGCATCCAACTACGAAAATTTTGGCCTGTGCATGTTTGCGCGTGACTCGTTGCGGTCCTGGTGTTACTTGGAGCTGGGGTGAAGGGTGAATGCCCTCTCGAGAGCAGCCTGTTCTCTCCAAAGGGAAAAAACCACCACACCTTGCTCTTATGAAGCATGCTTATGAGTCCCGGTGAGAAGTCACTCCAGCAGAAGGGAGTTATCAGGGGCATTTATTCATATTCAGGAGCACGGAAATCTAAATTGCTCCCATCTCCTCCCTGAGCTCGTGGCAGGGTGGTAACAGCAGGCCCTTCAGCAAAGTTCTGGTAACACATTAACGGAAATAAGATCCTCACAGTCAAAGATTGACCGTAATCCAAGTTTAAAACACCAAGCTCAAATTTTCCGGGCAATTTTATACTTGGATAGCTTACCGCTTACAGTTCTCTCTAAACGTGAAGGCAAAGAAGAAATAAAAGATATTGGAATACATGCATATCTTTATCCACAGTATCAGTGTTCTCTCTGTTACGGTCTATATTGGTTATCAGCTGATGGAATATGATGTGTCAGCCTATGTATAAACCAAATCTACAGTTCCTTTTCAAGAAATATATCACAGGATAAAAGAATTTCCTTTTACCGCAGGCTCGCGGCCACCTCACTCTATTCCTGCCAGTGGGCAGCAACAAATCCATCACAGAAAATTATAAGAAACCCTGTCATAGTCAAATGCAATCAAAAGGATGATTTAGGTGGGTTTTTTTTCTCCCTCAGAGGAAATTAGCCTCTAACCAAATGCTAGAGGGTAAAATATGCCTTGAAGAATGCTGATGCATATTTCTTCAGAAGAGTCAAGGATGGATCCGTATCCAGGCACCCGGGTACCACTTTTTGCCACAGTTAAACTTTGGGCCTTGATACATGTGAATTTACAGCAATGACTTCCACTATTATTGTGGTTTTATTTTTTTTTTTTTAATACATAGGTATTTCTCCTGGAGTAAATTGTGTGCCTGACAACTTATTGTTCTAATTGTATTATTAAAACAGCAAATAGCAGCAGCTAGTTTACTCTAAGTACTTCATTATTTACTGTAAAACATAACGTAAGCATATCTCCTTTGGTTTGTTTTGTCTCGAGCATCTTACCTAGATCTTTTGACTCTCAGCTCTTACAGCTGTCTTCCAAGAAATCCACTGCCTCGCATTGCCTGCCTCAGTACTTCTGAAATACCTCCATATTTTTCTCTATATTTTCTCTTTCTGACAGACTGATGAGCAATTAACAGAATACTCTGGTTGAGCATCCAGCTTTCATCAGCAGAATAACTTCTATTCCCCGCTCTGTACTGTAGTGCTTATACTTTGTGCGCACTAGGACTTTGATTACTAGTTTGAAAACTGATGCGCATTCAATGAAAATCTTGTATTGATGTCCAAAGTTATGCATAGCTGTATTTGTCAGCAATGGACGTATCAGCCCCTGCACTACCATTTTGCCTTTTTAAGTTCCTCTAATATTGTCTAGCTTTACCAAATATCAAGAGATTGGTATCCTGCAAAGGTTATGGTCCCACTATTCATGCTGGAACCTCATCATTGCCTCTTGTGACAAGGATCACTTTTTCCTTTCTTTTACATGATGTCTCCTAGCCAGTTTTTAATCCACAGTGAAGCTTTACCTTGCACCTCGGTGGCTTCCATAATGTCATCTTCTGAAGGGCGTCTAACAACGGCTTTCTCTGAAGCCTAACAAAAGCATTATTAATCTCTTTGTCAATACTCCCAGTAAGAGCTCCCTCACCAGGAGAATCTTTAGGAAGCACTTAAGATTTTAATAATGTATACATTTGCAAATCTCTTACTAAAATCAACGTCATTGCACACATAGGTTAACTTTCAGGATCCGATTCCGTATCAGTAAAAACACTGTGAGATAACACTAATGCGATAATTTTCTAGCCAGCAAAAATATGAGTATAAAGTTTCTGGAGACCTAATTGCAGAAGCCATCTCAACTGTTCTATCAGGTAAGATTTCGATTTGTTTATTTTTATTTCACATACTCTCTCTGCTTCTGTGGTGATGGGCTGAAGTATTTAATGCGTATCAGGTACTTACGTTACATAGAGCAGGCTGGCAGCAAAACTGGTATACACATGCTATTACCAGCTTTAATAGAATATAAACCATTACTTTTGCTTTAATTTACTACTTTAGTTTTACTGCCTGAACCATCTACAGAAATATCTGTTCTTCCCAGGAAGAGTAACTTACTTACGTTATAACTTCATACATCTGACTTTACTAAGCAAACTGCAACCGATACAGATCCAGTCCAAAATGTGAGGAGCCAAAGTGGTACTTCTCTTGTTTTATTTCCTTCTGAAAAATACCAAATAACCAGAAAGATGTTCTGGATTAATTCTGTTTTTTTCTCATTTAGTTGCTGGCATTGTTTCAGGGATATAGGTCTCAGGAGCACTTCAGGATAAATTACATTTTATATATATAATTTTCATGAACAAGGACTTTTTTTCCCTGAGTTGGACATGGCCTAACCTAAGGGCTCAGCTTTGATTCATTCAGTAGCGCAGCTACGGCAGTAATGCTACAGCAGCGCTCAAACGCTGAAGTGTCCCAGGGTAGAGGTGTTTATTAGGGACTTCACAGACCATCCTTCAAATTGGACACCTTAACAAAACTCTCCAAACTGGCAGAAATCATAAACTTCCAGGGTTTCTTACTGAAATACCTTCAGATCTAAAGATGAGTCTACCTCTCCTTCCTTAGATCATTTCAGTAAATTAGTATTGAGTTACACAACCTAATGAGGAAAATTAATTTCCGAAAATTACCTTCCGTGAATGAAACCAGGCATAAGGTATATAATTAGTTGGATTTTTTTTTTTTCAGAGGAAAGAGAACCACAGTGAACGGAACAAACCGGTATGTCTTCGGTGGAAAAGCGCTTTATTTTCTTTCCAAAATGATTTTACATAATAATTCTATTTTTACCCTCCCATTGCCTCCTATCCAATCTCTCTTCATTTTGAAAAGATACAATGATTGCATGGATAAAGATTCTAGCTCCTTAGGTACTGATTCCGTAATAAGTAACAATAACTATAAAGATTACCTATACAGGATTTCTTTCAGGATCTTTGAACCATCTCAGAAATACTTCTTCGGATAGGAGCTTTCGATATATATAACTCAAATGGGATACACTTTGCTCCTCCTGTATTATCAGCAACTCTTCAAAAAGTACAAGTTTCTCATTTTATTCTAGAAGGCACCTCCAAATCCAGGATTAAGGCATTAATATTAATAGCCAGAATATGACCCTATCGCATTAAATTCCTGAAGCATCTTTCCGCAAATTCATGAAAAGAGATTTTATTGTTTCGGAGATAAAAGATCCAGTCTGGAAAAAAAAAAAAAAAAAAAAAATTACCAACCAAAAAACCCAAACCCTCAAAACCAAAGTAAACCAGCCCTAAAACCCAGCTGAGTGTCTTCACCACTGGCCAGCTCTGTCTTCTTTTCCTGACAAAGAACGGGGAGTGCTGCAGGACAGGAGACCTCCCTGCCCGCCTTCAGCATCCCGTCATCGGGATGGATCGCTCGGCTCCTGCGGGCTCACCGTGGCTGCGCTCACGGCACACCCCGCACCCGGCCGCGGGCCCCCGCTGCGCCGTGGGCTGTCTCGGGCTTCTCAGATCCTTCACAAGAGTCCGAGGGTTGAGATCGTGATGGGCTGCACCTTCAGACGAGCGAACGGTCTCGGTAGTTTTGCTTTTACGCACCGCGGGGTGTTGAACCGTGTGCTCTGGGTCCACCTCACCCCCCCGAGCACAGCAGGAGTCCCAGATCCTTCCCACGGCGCAGCGGGGAGGTGTCAGCTGGGGGGTGCTTGGCAGCTCCGATGAGGGAAACCGCTACAGAAATGCTAAAAAATATTAATGTTTGCACCAGCTGACACAAAGCTCCAGCGCAGCCAGGGGTGGGGAACGGCGCACGCTGTCCTCCCGGTTCCTGCAGCAGGATTTCATCGCGCTCCTGGAACGGCACGGCAGTTGCGGTAGCACATTGCATTAGTTTTACCAGTTAATGAAAGACCTAAGGCAATCTAATTCAAGCTTTTTTTTTTTTACTTTTTTTTTTTTTTTCTTTCCCCTGGGGAAGCGTGCCAGCTATATTCCCAGGCCAATTATTGCTTTCACAAAGTGCTCTATATCTGTCAACAAGCAAAAGTGTGAACTACAGTATAAAAACACAGTTAAGAAGGTGACCCAGCTGGTATAAGAGGAGTATTTCTTCTTGCAGTGGGAGCAGCGAAAGGTGGCTGCCTAACAGCCAGCCAGGCCGCGGCACCAGCGCGTGATTAAGTGATACGCTTATATACCATTAGCACGTGCCAAAAAAGCTTTTACTTTTTTTTTTTGTTTATTATTTTTTATTTTAAGGCTACACGGTTTGGTGGTAAATAAATGCTTACGGTTTGGTGGTAAAGAAATGCTTATTTTCCTACACATCAACATGATAAACACTTTGCAAGCTATTGTGGGAACACCCAGGAAGGTTCGAATAACTTGTCTGTCTTACTGCTGGGAGTATGACCAAAGGTAGATAATACAGTTTTAGCTGCAGAAGTAACAACATCTGAATGTACACGGATGTATTTTTCAAGGCCAGGCTGGACGGGGCTTGGAGCAACCTGGTCTGGTGGGAGGTGTCCCTGCCCAGGGCAGGGGGGTGGAACTGGGTGGTCTTTAAGGTCCCTTCCAACCCAAACCATTCTGCGATTCTAGGAAAATAAAATAAATTCCTGAAACAAAAGAGTTGCAACCAATTTCCCTAATAAACCAATACCTGTATCTTCCTCGAATATTCAACATTACTGCTGGGTAGATAGTCTTCACAAAAAGAGGTGAGAAAGCTGCTTTGCAATGCTTATTTCGATTCAGCGTCATACAGGCCAGGATTTGAGAAATCACCCTCTTGCTTTATCCAGAACACACGAAAGCTTCTTCCCGCGTACTAGGTAAATTTCTTTTCTCCAAACGTATGTGCAGTAATTAAATGGAGCGTAATGTTGCTCCAGCCCCCTGGAGGGCTGCTGGCGTGCGCTGAGCAAGCGCAAGTGCTTTGGCTGCACACAGTTCCTCCCAGAGGGACTGATTTGCATCTGAAGCTGCCTAGGTTTAACTCTTCTACAAAAATAGCCATGGTCTGCAAAGGCCGAAAGCTATTCCAGATTGTCAACATCCCCCAAGCTCCGGCTCCAGCCTGAATCTCAGGGCCGGGTGCCGACCGCGGACCCACCACGGCCGTAGCGCTGTAACTGCGAAAGTTATCCTGAGGGCTCTCCAAGCAGAGCAGAACTGCAGCGCAAAGCCCCAGCCAGCACGCTGTATTTCGTGGGGTGCAGTTTCGTAGGACGTTATACGGGAAAAGGAGACAAGATTTTATAATGATATGAACTAAAAGTACAGGATTGATGGTGACTGTCAACCTAATTATGAGAATGAATCATGTCTGGCTCTACAGTTATTAGTCAAAGCAATTCATTATTTGCTTAAAAATAACATTAAAATTTAACCAATAAACCCACTTATTGATGGCTGGCCTTACTTTTTTTTTTTTTTTTTTAGTCTAAATGTCATCCCTGTTAAGAAAAAGTAGAAGAAAAAAAAGTCAGAAAATTATCTTGGTCATAATAAACCATCTTTCATCATTTAAATAAATAGAAAAGTGAGGCATTATCTGATCCAGATTTAGGTATATCATTTATGCAATGAAATATTACAGCTTTTTTGCAAGGGCCCTGAGGGACTTACAATTAAATAAGACATTGGTTTTTTACTGAAAACTTGGCCTTATTTAAAGGTAAAAAAAGATCTGAAGCCATGAAGTCTCCCCATATTCTTTCCATTTACATACCTTAGCCTTCTCCCTGTGCCAGTAACGATTTCTACCCCAGACAGAGATGCTTTGGGTTGTGGTTTTTTTCCTCCTGTGGATTCTGCCTTTGTTATTTGGTAATTTCTGCCTTTCCTGAAGTGGTAAGCACCAAACGGAGCAGGCTTCCAGGGCACCTGGCGTGGGATGCGGGAAGGTCACCCCAGCGGGCATGCCACCTACACACCTGATCCCCCCCAGACTTTGCACCCACAGCTGTGGTCACACCTTGGCTTCTTCTCAGCAAACCTGCAAGGAGCCATGGACAAAACAACATCTGGATTTGGAGTAGAGCAGAAAAAAATAACAGAAGGGGAGACAAAGCCAGCAAATCAGAAAGTTTGCCTTTCCTGCCAAACCAGGTCCCCGGAGATTTGCCACGCAGTACTGATGGTAGCAGTGTCCGCTGTTAACGAAACACAGGTTCAGAAAGATATACGGATGTTTTTTTTTTTCCCAGTTAAACTGGGAAAAAGACAAAAAGAGAAGCAAAAGGAGAAAGAAATACAGGCAGATGCATGGACACCGACAGCTCAAATTGAGTCCCGTCGCTGGGCCAGAGCTCAGTGTGGATGGATTTTGATTCGGCTGTCAGTTGTCTGCGTGATGCCTTTACTTAGAAAGGGGCAGAGCTAGTCAATTGCTCATCAGACAATAAATAAGCCTTGCCTCCAAATGAGTTAAACATCTTGAAAACTGAACTCTTCAGATTTTATTAGTGATTGAATAGCTCTAGGTGTTTCTAAGCAAAAATCAATAGAGAGATTAGCTGCAACAGCCTGCCAAGAGATTATGGAGAAGGTGTCCATTGAACAAACAGCCGATGCACTCAGAGACTGAACGCTGCCCTCCGGGTCACAGACCAGGTGTGCAGGAGCCCATTCCCCCCTTCCTCTCCTCTGCAGCGGCGGCGGTGAGGACCATCGATTGCCGGCGCTCTGCAGCGCATGGAGCATCATCCGACGCGGCCACATCGATGATTAGCGACTGCCGTGCCCAGGCATGGCTCACGCCATGGGGTGTTCAGGCAGCATTTAATCAGGTCAACAGCTTACCTCCATGAGTTTCATCAGCCATGATTTCATCGCTGGAGCCACTGTTTCTGCTGGGGCTGCATCTACGTTCTCCAGAGGCGAGCGGCTCGGATGCAAAGACACCGGGCAGCTCTTCCCACCACGCTCGCGGGGCACCTGATGCAGAGCCAGCACCTGAGTAAATGTTTGATTATTATCTAGGACTAAGACTCTTCCTTCAAAAGTCCAAAGGTGTTCTCCTCATGGATGAAACAGGGCTGTCCAGTGTGGGCACAGGAGAAATTCATAAGCCTAAAGCCACAAGCTTTAACATTTGTCCTCACAAACGTAGATCTCTTTTCCAGGCTCCGCTCTCCAGCTGGTTCAAACCTGATGAATTTCCTATGAATTGCTAAGAATAAAATTCCGCGACAAAATTAGTTGAGGAATACATTTGACAAGATTGTGTTTTTACAGTTGTTACACCTTTGGGTATGAGGAGACCTGCAGTCTCTGCACCGCAGTATCCCTAAGGGGATTTCTGTACACTTCCATTGCAAATACTTGTACAAGTTACGCGTGAAATACTTCCATGGATGGGAGAAGTTACAGCCTGCCATTCAATTTGATTTAAGTATTGATATTTTTTCTTTCACTCGTGTGTCAGTCAACAGCCCACGTTAGGAAGTAAAATTCACTGTACATTTTCAAACTATGCTACAGGTTTTTAATATATTTTTAAGCATATTACAACAAGTCTCTTATTTTCAGATGAAATCGAGTTTTTGAATATTTTTAACAATCTCATTAATGGCTTGTCAGGTACCTGTGTCTCCACAAGTAGTTTTACACATCTCTAATCACATCATTTCAGACATTTCCCTTTTATATTGTTTTGTGAAGGCTAATGAGGCTTCGCCTCTAAGCAGAAATGATTTGATTGTAAAGAAACTGAGAATCGGTTGCGCTGATGAATTTGAATGCAACAGCAAGACACTGAAAATAATTACTTGCAAATGTGTCTGAACTGGTGGAATTAAATTTGAAACAGGCTCACAACAATACCAGAAAGGAGTACTACCGTGCAAAGTTAAAGCTTCGGTGCTGGTTTTTCCCCCTCCTCTTTCAGAGTCACCTCTGCTGCATCACTGTTGTCTCGGACCTCCATCTCTCCAGGGGAGAGGCAAAAGGGTCAAGCAGCCTTCCACAGCGAGAGCACCACCTCTTCTCCATCAGGTCCCTTGTGTCTGCAAGTCTGATGGCTCGTTAGGGGTATAAGCTAGATTAATTGGTGGTGTCAGTCTGGTGGCTGGTGGACAAGTGGCCATACAATAACAGAGCCTCAGCAAGAAGTCACAAGGACTGAAATATTTTCTTGCTTTGAAAAGATGCACTGAAATACTGAAAAGGAAGCTTGGGATATAATCAAAACAATAATGCTGGGGTTTTCTTTGCTGTTTTACCATCCTTCTAACCACAAGTAGAACAAAGCTGGTATGCTTTTAAGTTAAGTTAAATATCGAAGCTGAATTTGAGATTAAACTAAATAATAAACCTAAACTAAAAAGGAGGTAAAATGAAATGTCCACTCTTCAGTGTTAATAAAAATAACATCTGATGCAGGATGGCTCCTGTGTGGGGCACCTAAAGTGAGTCTGCGCACAGATCACCCATGGAAAAGTAGATATAATTTACCAATAACTTATTCAATGTGATTAAATTCATAAAGTATTCATAAAGTTCATAAAGTAACAGTTATACTCCTGGGAACAGAAAACATAATTTTAAAGCTGATTCTATGTGAAAATGTATCTCTAAAACTCAATATAAATATCAAGTTAATACAAATAAGAAAAGTGTCAGTCAGTTCTCTCATCTCTCCCAACATGTAGGCACATTTAAAATAAAACATAAGAAATCCACTGATCATTTATTTATACTCATAAAGCATTTTTCTGCTTGTTTAATGTAAAAGAACTGGACCTTTATTTTATCTTTACCAGGAACTACTTCAAGACAGGCAATTTCGAAGGATATTTCAAAAAATACTTTGAATTAGATAGAAAGGAAACTCATAGAGCTGCCAAACTTCCTGCCCTTGGTGAAATCCATTTGATTTTATAGCTACCATTAACATTACTGTTAAAAATCCTTGGTAAAGTTAAGATTTCAAGTTAAATTCTTCAGAGAGCACACCCATAACTATGTGAGGCCTCAGGCCGGGTACCGTAGTCCAGTCGAGAAGGGCATTGACTCTGTATACAAATATCTTGCACAAGCCTGAAAAGTTACAATGCGTTTACTTTCATTTCACCAAAATCCTCTTGTTCCCTCTGTGATTGGACTATAATTTAATGACTGGGATTTGAAGCTACATTTGAAAAAGCCTGTCTTCCTTTTCTTACCTCTTCTTGCGATGATGGACTCTGTATTCACATGCACAAAACGACTGGTTCGGAGCTGCCTCCTCTGCGGGCGCTCACAGCTTCCCTGCTTTTATCAGAGATCCTGGATGTGAAATTTTGTGACAAGAATCCGCTGCTGTGGAGGGTATTTAAAATGAAGTGTCTGGCTCCACAGTAATATTTTGAGAAAGCATTTCTGTTCCCCAGTCCATTCACCCTCTAGGGTATCTGTGAACTCCACAAATTAACTCTACAAAGCAGAGTGCCGTATCGGGGCTTCGCTTTGTTTTCAGCATTTAAAACAACGTCCTAAGGTTTTGTTTGATGGATTCAGACTTCTAAAGGAAGGAGCTCTCCTCCAGTGTCCCACCTGCTCCTCTCTTCACCAGACTCCAGACTCCTCCAGACATCAAAGGCAAGGCAGTTCTGCGCAGAAGTGAGGTCTTGTCCCAGGGTTAAATGGAGTTAACTAACTCCCCCGTGCGCTAATCCTCTCCAAGAGTTTTCATCCACTCTGTAGATAACAGGCAGTTAAAAAATAAGAAATAACAAGAATTCATCACTGTACTTTATTACCTTCTCCAAAATATTATGGTGGCCAATATGTAGACCTGCCATTTCTAGACCCATATGGAAGTTCACAAACTCAGCCCTTACAATCTCAGGTCAAAACTGTCTAAGGGGGACGAGAACACTTCGTATGGTAGAAGGACTAGGTTTCAACAACCTACAAACATTAAGTGATACCAGTGATCTGATCCTGCCTAAGACCGGCTTGTCCTTCCCTGGTGCCCTGGCCCAGCAGAGCAGACGGTGGGTCGGTGCTGCCCCTCCGGCACTGGATGAGGCTGATGTCCACAGTGGGCACAGAGATGTCCAAGCGGCAGGTCACCACGGGGTGGATCACGTTTCTGGCTCCAGAGCTGCTGGACTGTGTTGCTCATGCAGAGCCAGCCCCAAAACCACAGTGTGACACTGCATGCCTGATGTGGCTCCATCCCCGGTGGCTGCGGGGCTGTTTTCTGCTGTACAAGGCCCTTACTCTGCCGCAGTGACCTACTTTCATATTCTGGTTTGACAAAGTTTAAGAAAAAAAAAAAAAAATCCGGACAAAACCCCCAAGCCCCTCAACAACAAAAACATCAACAAAGACACAAGTGACTACTTTTTAACTTGTGCTTTAACGTTCTTAAGCTGTTACGGAAAATAAATAAGACTCAAATCCTGCCATTCATTCTTATATACCTGAGGCAATACAATATGCATTTTTGTACGTTGGATTTTTGCTTCAAATAGCTCTGTAATAGTCTTATCCAAAAGATGAACTGCAAATGCTTTTTTTCTTTCTTTTTTTTTTTTTTGGCATAAGATACTTTCCTCTATTGTAAACAAAGATTTAAGAAACAAAGATTTTGTTTTAAGATCTCCAGCAAATGGGACTTATATTTGAATACTTACATTTGAATATTAGGGACTCCAAATAATCTGTGTGTGAAAGACAAATAAATTAAGTCTTCAGAACAGCAAGAACATAGTTTTAATCGTGTTTTCTGAGAGAAAAAGCACAAATTCTAAAACGTATGTTGTTTGTTCTGTTCTTCAAAATGTCATCACAGCTGCAGCGTGAGACGATGTAATGGTCTAACAAGTATTGGGGCATTTGAAGAAAAAGTTGAAAACATGTAAAGTACCAGATAAACTAAAGGCTTGTGGCGCAGGGTACTCTGGAGAAGAAAGGAGGACATAACCATCTGGGTAAGTCCCATAATCACAGGACATGCCCCTAGCCGGCAAATGAGGTGTCTACACCAGCAGAGACCTGAGTCGGCGAACCCAGTGCATGCACAGCACGCGGTATTTTGACTATACTGCCCTTGGTACGTAGCCCTGAACTAGTAATAAACCATAGACCGAAAGAACAGTTCATTCTTTGAATTCAAAACAATCCTGGCTATCCAATCGGTTGGTTCAACTAACTGGTTACGAATACTGCTCTATCATGGGTCTAACTCCCGCGTCCCAGACATCAGCAATGTGGAACTTCACCAGTTTGAGTGGCTTTGCCGCAAGGTAAGAGAGAAATCTAGCCCGCAGAGCAACGCAGTGGGAACATTTTCGATGACAGGACATCGATCATCTTTGCAGAACAGCATTTCATACTGTCCTACTGCTGACCAGATCAACAGAGGTGCATTTTTGAATGTAAATGATACGGAATTTACTTCTGTTCTTATCACTTTTGTGGTTTATCAGGCTGTTGGCGGGTTAGTATTTTATGTTAGTTCTTATTGCACCACCAGAGTACTCGATTAGATGAAATGAATCTACTGATAACTATGCCATTCCTCCACAGGAAGTCTCCCTTTTACGGACTGGAAAAGGGGAAATAGAAATGCTGAAGTCTTATTCCCACTGCAGATCTCTGTCTGTGTAGCTATACCCGCACAGCCTTCCCAGTGTAGCTGCAAACTGATTATACCAATAGTTATCCCGGTGATCATTAATTATTTTGATCGGGGAAGTCACTTATTCTCTCAAAAAGGCGCACCGGGATGCCTCAGTGTTTGACCATCGTGGCTATGTCCTAAAAATCACTGTCTCTCTCGTGAGATGCCTGGCAAAATTTCTTGTGGTGAGAACAAGCCTGAGACATACAAGACTGCAGCGAACCCAAGATGAGAGTTCTAAATTAGGTATCTTATATCCCAGTCCACTTAAAAAAAACCAACCCTGCATGAGTTTATTCCTAAGGAAAGATTTTAGGAAACTCAGGACAAAGAAAGTATGCAAAAATCCGAATATTTCTAATACTCTCAGTCATTATAAGAGAAGCAGATGTAAAAACTTGACAAATCCTACCTCAGAGGAATCCATCATGTTCCAGGAAAATTTTTTTGACATTATTCCGTGGAAAAAAAAGGACTTTGACAAAGGGATTCATGGGAATTAGAATAGAAATCCAAAAACCAAATAGGATTTGATGATGAAGCTCCTACACATAACTTACAAAATAGTCTCCCAGTTTAAGTCTATTCGAATGCAATATATAAGGACATGTGACAGATCATCTATAATCTGTATAAATACAATGCCTGGAGCTCTGTTCATAGAGTGGGAACACGAGGAATTAGATCTTTTACAAGGGAAGTTCCCCAGCCCAGAAATTTGCTGCAGAAATAGAAGACAAAACACAAGACAGGAATACACCAAAACAAGGAAATAAAGGTCGGAAAGGATAAGCAAGTCAAAGTGCGTCAACACCCTGGCTCCTCTTTTAGATACAAATATTATAGTAAAAAAAAGTTTTAAAGAGTTTTGGGAGAAGATAAAGAAGGAGATTTGCACACGACCAAAGAACTGCGTGACTGATTTCATGACAGAATACCTATTTGCTGTACATCGGAGCTGTTGTCCCGGTGTGATCATGGCAGGAATCAGACTTGGAAAGTTGAATGAGAAATAAAATGATGTATAAGCTCTATAAGCTACTAACAGCACTAGAAATGAAGAAACCTATTTCTGAAACAATTTAAAATAGAAACCCAAGCTAAAAAGTCATAGAAATAAATTACATGTTCCAAGAAATGGACTAGGAAAGTCATTATCAGCAGGTTCTTTTAGCGGGTAAGACAGCGCTTGTCAAGGCTGGAGAAAAACAAGTGATTGGGACAAAAGACGTGATGTGGACAAGACTTAAGTGTGGAGATGTGTATTAAAAACCTAGTATGGAAACTACGCAAGTGAAGCCTGGATATTAGATAGCTTCTGATTAATGTCTCTTTTTTCACTGTGCCTCCATCTTTGCATTTAATTTCAGAATTAAAATTTCCTGATAATGGGATTCTGCCATTCACCAGCGCAGAAATTTTGCCGAACTTTGCCTTGCAAGCAATATCTTCAACTTGAATGTGTCCCAACACCCTCTTAATGCATTTCCACTATTCCCTGAAAGCACTGCGAATTGTTCCATTGATTTCAACAGTCCTTAGATCAGACCCATGGGACCGAAAGATAAATGTATTACATACTCCAGAATGAATGGTTAAAAAAAGAGAGTGCAGTAAGATTAATGCATTTGTAACTATTGTTTCCACAGCGCCAACAAAGAATAAGGAGGATAACAGATCACTACCCGAGATAATATATCCTCACAATGTATCGCTTGAAAAGGGATACATTGCTCTTAATTACATGAATATTTTTTCCATTCGCATGACACTTTTCAAGAAAGCGCATACGTGCTCTGAAGGCCCCAGAAAGAGACACTTCCTGATGCCCTAAACAGCTGTCCTTAACACGAACTCGACAAAATGTAGAGCTTGATATGGAGCATATTTAAGTATTAGCACCGTTATTAGCACTTTGATTACAGGCCTTCATTCTCATTAGCCATTATGCGTTTGTAATTAGGAGACAAATTGAGTATTTCTCTACCCTTCCACCCACCCGCTGCCTGCCCGGTGGAGGCAGAGGCAGAAGATCCTCCTTCAATCCAAAGTGCCACCACAACCCAGCAGCCAGGCAGGGCTTTAGTGAGAGGGTGGACGGACCTGTTCTTCACAGAACAAACAAGGTAATTACAGCAATGCTGTCAGTGTTGGTTTTTTTCCTCCTTTTTTTTGAAAAATATTTTAGTGGGATTATACATATTTCTCAAAACCACGATACAAAAGATATTGCACTTTACGCTCTTCTGGCAGGCACGCTTTGCTATTCATTTTACTTGTTTACAAAGAACCAGCGTGCTGCAGTTCTGACACAGAGCCTTTGTGTTGGGTTACACCAATTCACTGAATGAAAATTCCTCAACTAATTCCGCTCAGACTCAACACACACACGTAATGAATCTTCAGCTGACAATCTGTCAGAAACGTAAAAATACTCCTTAGTTCTTGCCTTGAATCATCTTACAAGTCGCGCTGCAGCACCGGTTCTGCATGCTTTTGAGCACCCTATCTCAATTAAACATCAGGTCCCCAGATAAGCTTAATTGCCTTACCAGGAGGTGCAGCGAGCCCCCATGTCCTCCAGACAGGTCCAGTCTGTCCACAGCTGTGGCAGGAATTAGCCCCAGGTAATACTACTCTGGGTACAATCAGAGGTAGGAATTGGAAAGAAACGAGTCCTGTTGGAGTCACTCGAACCTACCTTCGAGCCTGGTCTGAAAGCTCATGTGCTCTTAGAATCACAGAATGTTTTGGGTTGGAAGGGATCTTTAAAGACCATCCAGTTCTGCCCCCGACCATGGGCAGGGACACCTCCCACCAGACCAGGTTGCTCCAAGCCCCATCCAGCCTGGCCTTGAACCCCTCCAGGGATGGGGCAGCCACAGCTTCTCTGGGCAACCTGGGCCAGGGGCTCACCACCCTCACAGTCGAGAATCTAAATCTCATCTCTTCCAGTTTAAAACCATTACCCTTCAGTCCTACACTCCCTGATAAAGAGTCCCTCCCCATCCTTTCTCTTGCCCTGCTGCTTTAGCTGACGCTGTTCAATGGGAATCCATGTTTTTCTGTTTTCGCACAAAAAATCATTAACATCTTCGGAAACTCCAGCTTGGAGCGGCAATCCATTGAGAGCAAGATTAATACAGAGATACAATTAGAGATACATGCTGTTCATAATTGATGCTGCCCAAGCATCCAGGCATCCCTTAAGCAGGTGGCACAAACTTGTCCTCAGCAGCCACAGAAAGTAAAATCTGGAAATGCAAATGGCAGAAGCATTGCAACATGACAGAAGCAGGTCTATGAACTGATCCAGCCAGGGCTATTTTGGATGCCTTATTTTGATCCAGCTCTAACCTGATCCCATGGACTGAGTGGCCGGGAGAGGCTCCCATGCTCCGGGGACGACGCCAGCAGCACAGGAGCACTCCTGCGTGGCAGCCACTGGACTGTTCATCCAGAGCTGGACGAACAGTGCCCAATCTCTTGCTGAAATCAGTTCACTTCAGCCAAGCTTCAACCTGCTTTCCTTTCCTCCTGCGACTAGAACCAAGAACTATTTTTTTTTGTTTTTTTAAGGCTTATTCATGCTTTTTCATCAAGTATTTGCAGGGAAGAGCTGTGCTGCTGATCCAATCAGCCAGGCAGCACAAGGTGACTCAGAGCTGGCAGCTCACAAATAAGGAGCAGAGCACAAATAGCAAGTGCTTATTTAAAATTAGTTCCGGTCAATGTAAGAACTTAAAAATTTACCCAAGACAATAGTCGGATAATATCAAGTAATGGGTGTATCTGAGAAAATTGTTCTCTGCTGGTGAATACTCTCTGAAGTAACATTCATCAAATGACTTATGAATTATTTATTCAGCTGTGCTCTTAAACCTTAAAAGCAAACATTATTGATTTTGCTTCATATATCATATTATGGAACCAAGAAATAGGAAAAAAAAAAAAATACCATGTCTAAAGTGGCATGGAAACAGCCCATCAGCGTGTTTATCTGTCCTGTAACGCAGAGAACGACGTACAGAAGTTGCAATGGCAAAGTCAGAGAGTGATTCTGGCCTCACTGGCATCTGCAAAACACTGTCAAGAAGATATGCCTTTAGCTACAGAATGCGGCGTGGAGTGTGAATAGAAAAAAAACACGTTTTGAATCTAAATCAAAACATAAGTGCCCTACTCTCGTGTTGTTGCTTTCGAACTGTTTGTGTATGTATCAAAGTTGAGACTTAAATATCCAAGGTGAACAATAGCAAAATGAAATATTTACGTTGCTGGAGTGACAGAGAGAGTCTGAGGGAGAATACTCCAACTTGAAACAGAATTTCCTAGGAAGAGCTGAAGATTTTTTGGGTTTTTTTCAGCACTGAAATACACAGAGAACGGTAGACTTCGCAAGGGGAAGAAACAACAGTATCATAAATAAAACTTACAGTCAAGAAAAACAATAAATACTAAGTGCTTTGTTGCACACATGAGTTATTAAGGTTAACAACCCCATCTATTAGTATTTTTTTCTTATTAGTAGTACATTAGTACAAAGAAAACACTGTGATCTAGGTGGACAACACCAGCTCCTTCCATGAGGCCAGGTACCAAATGAGTGCGAAGCCCTTGAAGTAAAACAGGTTGCGATTTCCCCTGCGTTTCTCGGTCCATTAATCTCCCTGTCATTCCTATCCAGCTTTTTCATATCTTCCTTGGACTTGGTGACAACGGAAAGCTTATGAGACTCCAAAGTACCATCATTAAAATAACAGATTACAAGGACAAAGCTCAGCATTCACCTTGCACCCAATGATATCTGATCAGAAGAGTTTCTTAAAAATTCAGGCTTCAGAACTGTACTCCAAAGTATCATGAAAGAAAAATCTTACTTTTAGCTACGCGACTTCCTTTGACTTCAGAGAGAATCACAAAACCTGTGACAAATGCTTGCGCTCTTTAGATTTAGTGGCTTCACACAGTAAAATCTGGGAATCACCACGCTGAAAGCGTTCCCCTCTCCAGTTATCAACACAACTGGAGAGTACAGGAAAAAAATTATTAACAAAAAAAAGGTTTAACCAATGGTGTCTTTCAAATATTTCCATCGTGCTCCAAATTAATGCCTCTGTTAACAAAGTAAGTCCCAACGGCCCTGAAGGGGGACTCCCCATTGCATGACACCCAACCAAAATGTGATGTCTTCCTCTCATGTTAACGCGTTGTGCGGATGAATAACACAGCTGTTGCCTCTCACAACATATTCGTTATAAGGAGAAAAACGGTGAAACATTTGTCAAGCTGTTCTTTTCTTAGCAGCTCACTTTAAAAACCCTACCTTTAAAAAGAAAATCTAAAGTTAAACTGTAATGAAGCTAAATGACTGGATATTACAGAAGCCTTTGGCTACGGTCAGGGTTTATTAGGAGATAGTTCATGACACACAATATTATACAGCGTTTAAAAACAACCGATTTGGCAACGTTATGGAGTTGTTGCATCTATGTAGGAGAACATCTCTGCTTACAGGGAGCCCTCGATGAAGTATTAATATGGGAGAAGAACTGAGTACTTTTTGGAGTAAAATCTACCCTGTGTGGGGAAGAAAAAATAAATAAAAAATCAATAAATATATTTCTTCTTTCAAATCACAGTTGGCAAATTAGATCCACATTTCTTTGAGAGAAATCGCTTTAGTGAGAAGCGTCTCTATCAAATGAGATTTCAAATGTCTTGTGTTTCAAAGTTTTTCATGGTTGCTTATATAATACATTTGCTATATGGGCAGAGTTATCCTCTGTACTATATTTGTTGACATAATCTAGAGGTATTTTAGTAGCATATTTCACAATTTGAAAGATATTTTTGACTACATATGCTTATTTGGTGGAGTTTGGGGACTTCAGATGTTGCATTTGACATGTAAACAGCTATGACTGATGACCAACCTTGCAAGTGGGATACAGAAAAATAATTACATTTTCCGTAGCCCCAGCTGATGGACGGCGGGATATGCGAACCCTTAACCAAACTCACTGATACTTGAAAAGATGCGGGCACCTCGGTTTACAAAGATCAGGAGACTACTAGAAAAAGGCTTATTATTTTAACTGTGGAGCGAATAGAGAATACTTGGTGCTGTCCTGCAGCCTAGAGCTGCTTGCAAAGTGTCACAGTGCCATAGCAGGGAAGCAGCAGAAATAAGCAGGCCAGCCAAAGTCATACTTAAATCACTTATAACGGGATCTCTCAGCATACAGCCATTGAATTTCCCAGGCATGGATGAGTAATTTAAGATTAGGTATCATTTTAGATGCTTTGTCCTATGATGTGGGATCATTTTCAGCAGGTATGGGGCTCTGCAGCTATTGCGTTTGGTAGGTTTACATCTTAAAAACGCTTCCTTTCTTTTTCTTTTGGTAAGTGGGTAGGAAGGCTCAGCGTGCTCAGCTGGAGAAGAGTGGGTTCACACTCAAGGGCCAAATTGGTAAAAGCAAGGGAAGGTGTAGAGGTAAGTGCCGTGGCTGGCACTGCACTAAACGACCTGAGTAATTCTTGCCCACCGAGGGCTGTGAGGAGCGTTCGTCGCTGAAGGAGGTTGACAGCGCTTTCATTTCCATGCTCCTGCCTCCGTTCCAGCCTGTGCTCCTTGGTCTTTTGCATATACGCTACCAATATACTGTTATATTCAGCTTTCTGGGGAAAGCAGATAAGGTCAGTTATCGTTGCATCACTAACAAGTTAGCATCTTGTGTCCCTAAAGACCTATCAATGGAGGCAGGGCTAAATTTCTTGATCTTATTTATAAAAAGAAAGCATTACTTTTCATTTTAGTATCAAATTAATACAAGAATTAATATCCTTTGATAAAAAATTCTCCACTGGTGTCTTCGGCCACAACGCACATTTGCTGAAAGCCAATCTATCTCACACTGGGTATTATTAAAATGATTTCACATCATTTGGAGGCAAGGAAGATAAGTGAGTAAAAGGCTGGCAATCTAGAAGCGCTGTCTTCTATGGGCTGTACTAGGAGCAACTTCTTGAACCATCAAGTAATGTTTTATAGCTTCCGAGATTATATTCCTTCTGCTTGTCAGTCACAAGTACAGGAAAAAATGGAGCACTAGTAAATAGAGATAACGGGGATTTATGGGGACATGCGATGAATAAATACACAGGGAATAAAGTGCTGTATATGCATATACCAATATTTCAGAAAATATTTTTAGATATTTTAACAGTATCCCTAAATATTTACCAGTATCCCCCTAAGTATTCTGCTTACCTTTCCTAATATCTCCTCCTCTCTGTTTTTTCCTCTTTCAGGTTGTTTCTTAATATAGCGTTTGACTAAAATGCCACGTCTTTCTCCTATCGTTAAACCATTTTATTTTTACCTAGATGTTAAATTTCAAACCTTTTTGGAAAAATTGTTTTCAGCTTATCCTGCAGTTACCATAAGTGAGAAGCTGCCTACAAACAATGACAAGCTTTGTAATGTGTGTTAATAGAAACATCTGACCTCTCGTGAAGTCTGCAAACAGAAAGAGTTATAATCACAGCTGCTTCCTGCTTTGGATAAACAATTTTGGAGCATGGTGAAAACAGGCTGCCTAATTTCAAACACCAGTCTTAAACAAAAAAGTTAACATTTCTTATTGTCTTTTCTCAATTTTAGTTATAAAATCTTTATAGAAAAAGTAGCATTTTCAAAAGCACTCACCTTTGGGGATTTTCTACATTCCTTAACTTGTGGGCATCTGTTTCCAGTGGAATTGCTGTAGAAGGAATACAAACATATCGTCAATGGGTTTTAAAATAGCCTGTAAATGCCCAAGGAATAACAGGTCTCTGGTTGAAAATAACTTGTCTAATTTTTTTCCCTGCTACAAAAAAAGCTATTTAGTCTTAAGAGCTACCAATGCTTTTTATCCAAATAGTATTTAACCCAAACACTTCGCTATTATACCCAGTAATTTAATGGCTTCCTTATTAATGTGGACTTATTAGCACAATAAGGAACGTAACTTCAAAATGCTTTTGATATTGACTGCCAGTGCATAAACTGCGTAAAACCAGACATAAAATAAAGTCAAAAAAGTCTTATCAGCCCATAAATATAACAAAGCAAGTTGCTGCCCTTGATTACTTAAATCCAATTAACAGTGGTCACTTCACAACTGAATTTGCTGTTACAAAATCTTGAATTCACCTATAAAGCTAAACCCATTGCTTTTTGAGGAGCAAATAGTACATTCAAACTTGAACTTAATGGAAATAAAGGACATAGAAGCTGGAGTTCAGGCTCAAGGTCAACATATATTAACAATCAGAAAGCCAAAACAAATTCCTGAGGAATGAAATCTGTAATAACTTTTCGTTAGTAAACCAATTATGAAATGAGGACAACTTTCTAAAAAAAGGTGGTCATTATAAAGCACGTTGAAGGTACTATTGTACCTTCTTCTTGTGAAGAAAAAAAAAAAATCCATAGAATTGCAATTCCATGACCATTTTACATGCAAAAAGACAGCAGGACTTAGGTTTTATTTTTGCAGATTGTCATAAATATAAAAAAAGAATCTTTTTTCCCCCATAAGACAGGAATTATCCCAAAGTGGAAATGAACACATTTTCAAATTTACGATGCCACAATATTTGAGTTGCTTCTGAATCAAAACGTTGCTGTTTGGAGCTGTGTGGTTCTTTACTTAATTTGAAACCACTTTGTCTCTGTAGCATAAATAACTTTCCATTCTCTCCAATAGGTGGAATGCAGGCTGCTAGCAAAAAAATTCACCTATTCGACAGTAGCAGAATTTGTCAAAGCTTGATCTATGGCTTACCCTCCCTCTAAAAAACATCAGTTCATAGAAAGTTGATGTGGTTTATCATTTACTGAGACACTGCTATATTTAATAACAGCATTCCAACATTCGTTATTGATCTCTGTATTGCAACAATTCTTTCAATTCAGTCTGTCACATGGATGCACTATACCTTTACCGACTTTGCTGTGATGGTTTATGGAGCCCAGGCCTGGACCATTTCCCACAACGGCAAGGCCGTGCGCATGCGTAGATAAAGCAAGTGAAACGTAAGGGAAACATTCTATATGGTTCTATGTTACTCAAATCTGAGAAATATTTAAAAACCAAAAGAATATATTTATTAAGCAAGTGTACTTATTTAAATCACATTACATTTGGGTTGCATTTATACTATGAATCTGAATTTAAATTCAGATTTAGAGTTTGAAAGCCAAAATAAATGTAAAATATCTCACTGACTTCAGTCTGACTCCTCTGGACACACCCACACAACTGAGAAGAGAATTTGCCCAACTGGAGACAATTCTGCGCACAGTTTTTATGTGAAAGATTTAAGGGTCTCCACCTCGAACAAATTGAGACTAAATATGATGAGAGCTCTGGGAACTAAAACTCTTCAGTGAAGGACAGAAAATTCTATTATCTATGTAGGGAAAAAAGAAAAGGAAAAAAAAAAGAAAGAAGAAAAAGCACAGACAAAGCTAGGGGGAAAAGAAAATAATGCAGCAGATTCACTTCAATTCAGAAAGGTAAGACGCTCTTCCAGGCTGCTCAGCAAGACAGGAAAGAGATTCTGAAATATCAGCAAAGTCATAAGGTATGTCACGTAGCCAGAATGTGTCCCCAGCCTCCCAAAGAGAGATAAAACCTGCCAGCACGGTTTAGTTGGCAGACGTGGAATTGCACTATAAAATCACTACCGTGTCTTCTTAAGGACATACATGTCGGACTCATCCATCCTGTGTCTCAGCAGTCGAGCAGTGCTCGCCCCAAGGCAAAGGGAGACAAGGCGATGTTTTGGTTGTATGCACATCTTTGGAGCACCTTCTGCCTCCTCTCTTGTGAGCACTTCGTCTCATGGGCCACATCCTTCATTGTGGTCTTATCTCCTCGTGAGCACTACAGCGATGTCCTGGGCTGTACAGCTACTACGCAAAAATGGTCTGATATTGACAGGGACCTAGAAAGTAGGAAAAGAGAGGTGGTTCAAAGCCATCTTCCACCCGCCCCATCCTTTCATGGGTGCATGAATATGGAATAATCATTACAGAAAAAACCCTCAGAATTTCGCAGGTCAGCTTGGCAGATGTTTCTTGTTCTTGTAAACAATTTTTGAGGCGCATGCTGCATGTGAAGAGCTGTAAATGCCTCTGCTGTGAATCAATGCCTCTCAGGCATAAAAAGATATATTGTCACAGGATAATATCTCTCCTTTTCCTGTTTTTTTTCAATACTGTCAAAACAAATGCTTTGCTTGAAAATAATTCTTGCAATATTTTGGATTCCCACTTGTTTGACAAATATGAGCAAGTCAAAATTAAAGGGATTTGTCATCACAGAGTCAACTCCAGAAACTAAACGTGAGCCACATCCGATAGGAATGCTTTGTGTGCCGGAGAATCATTTCCCAGTCAGAGAAAAATTGCCCATTTGGGGATGCTCCAGGTGACACGTTAGACATAAGCATTCAGATTGGGTACAATAACAGAATCCCTGCTAAGCGTGAAAACATTTTTGTTGCTTGTAGATGTTAAGAGGAATCAATATCGAAAAGCTTTATTACTACGACTCCCTTTCCTCCTACCCTACTTTGCGAGGCCAATTTCCCAGGCAGTCATGAGCCCGTTGCCCCTCTGGCACGGTGCTGGCAGTGGGGATTTAAAGGGTCTGATTCTTCCACTGCCTTTTTTCCCAGCATATATGTTAAATGCAGAATTATCAGGTTTCCCTGTACAGAAACTGCTTGAAAGAGAGGAGAGATTTATTTCAAAATCAAAGTGCAATCCAAGAGTCTAGTCTAGTGCATTAAACAACAATATCCCATAAGGGGAGATTGCTGGCCTTTCATGATTAATAAATTCATTTTTTCTGAAAAGCGTCAAGGAAAATGGATGCACGTGTCTCAGAGTTCAGAAGAAAGTTTAAGCGTGAGTGATAACAAGGAATAAAAGCAGGAACCACAAGCAAGAAGAAAAATCGAGATCTGCACAAGAAATTATGTTGCCATAAGAAGTCTAAAACATCAAGAAGCCTGCCAAGTGCTTAAAAACAGTCATTCAGTGCCAAAGCAAGCTGCAAACTAAAGAAAATACTTAACCAAATTTGTTTACCCAGGGTCATTTTTTAAATGGTATTAAAGTAGACGAATCATAACAGAAATGAAAGTCTGTAATTTTAGCAGATGATTACTAACTGCACTAATTAAGTGGCTTTAATTGGCTCCATCGAAGTCAAGAGACAATTCATGTGTACATTGCTGCAAGACTCAGTAATCATAATTTCTGCAAAGTAACTTTTAAATGAGTTATCCTGCAGCTTTTATTATCTAGATAGCTGGTTTCAGTCCATGATTTGCAGATTCCCAGGGGCCAAGGACCGAGGCACTAAAGGTAACTAAGAAAAGCATGTTTACTGTCAATACGCTTTCCCAGGAAGCTTTGAAGGATCCCAAAAGTGAGAAAGATAAAGAAGAGAAGGGGGGGCAGAGGGAATACATTTTTTCTGCTTTATTACTTCATTATTGCTCCCTAACTTTCTGAGCGCTTTCAAAATATGGAAAGATATGTTCTTGCTTTCCCCTGAAGAATTCCTATTTTGCTGCCCTTCTTAATTAAAGAGAAATAATATTAAAAATTAATTCTAAGGCACAAACCCCAAACATTTTACCATGTGCGAGCACTGCTGCCAAAAAATAGTTTCTACTCCTTGTAATGTTATTTAATCTTATTATTGAAAGTGGGCAACCTCAACTAAAACTTGGGGGTTTAGATAGCCTGAACCACACAAGTCCATCAGAAAATAATTTCCCCCATGGCGTCACTATTCAGCAAAAATTTTAATAACTGAAGAAGCAGTCCTAGAGCAGGAAGCATCAAGGCCTCTTATTTTATGTTTTCTCATTTAGCCCCATAACTCTCCCGTTTCACCTTGAAGTCTGACAAGAGCAATTAGTCCCTCTCCTTCCCATGAAATCACTTTATGGATTTGCAGCCTGTTGCTTTATTGTCATTCCTTTTCTCCAAATTGAGTATGTTCAGCTTTCCTGCAGTCCGACATTATAAACCTTTCACTCTTTCATTTGCGCTCTTCCCAACCCTCTTATTTATCTTTCTTTTTAGAAATACCATGCTCAAAAGCTTAATGTAGCATTTTAAATGTTACCTTCCCAGTTCCAAATTGAAAGGACTACATTTTTTCATTTATAGCTAGTGTTTTATAGGTGATCAAAACCTCAAAAAGTGGAGAACTGATCTAAAGATGTATAAAAGCCTTTGTACTAGAGCAACTACTTTAAGACTATTTTAACTCAAACATATGAAAAAGCTGAATTAAAAGTATGTGTATATAAAAGCAGCTCAGCCATTTCTGAATCTCCGAACATTGACCATGACTACCTTAGAACTTTTAAAACATACTGATTTATATTTATTTCTTGTGCAGTCTCCCCTAAAAAGGAAAAACTTATTTTTTTTAAAAGCGTAGTTATAATTTTTTCTCAATTACTTTTTTAATACCTTTGTCTCCATTTTTTCCAGAAGATATCAAAGAAAACATTTTGTAGCCAACATCCTATGATAGGTTTCATTTGTCCTCTCCTAAATAAATTGAAGAAATAATTTAAGCTGAAGTCTACTTTTCCACCCCTGGAGAAGGTTCTCCTGTTCAACTCCACAATGTTCTTTCTCCTTAATCATTTTTTTCTGTAGGGAAGAACAAACTCATGAAATTACGGTCACATCATTTTTAGCTTAAAGGTCAGCATCTCTCTCGTTTTTCTCTTTAGATATGAGGATAAAATTTACATGGGTCAAGACTGACAACATTTTCTCATTTTTATTTACTGGCTCTGTGAAGGGAAGGTAACAGTTGCAGAGTCGGCTGTGAGCTTGGCAGCGCAGTTGCTATTTCGAAAAGAAATAAATACATGAAAGCACTGTCCACATTTGAAATCAGGCTTTGAGGGGTGGTGTGCCTGCACCACAAGCATGATGCTTTGCACCCTTCTTTCTCCTTACCTTATTTCTGCCCAACTCAGCCCGGGTGAGCCGCGCAATGGTGACAGAGCAGCAGGTGAGGCTTCCTTCAGTACGAGGAACTGCACAGAAAAGAAAAAAAACTAAATCTACAGGGAACAACGGTGCAGCACAAAGCTAAAATGAGATAGAGACAGCCAAGAAAACTACTGAAGCAATGAAGACTTGCAACAGCTGCAAGAAGGAATAAATAAATATAGGCAACACGTAGATATCTGTCTGAATTCTGCCAGCCCCGTGGAAATTAATATAAAGTGACAGTGCAGTTGAAAGCAAGACAAGGCAAGAGAGCAGCCCTTGTGCAGCACGGAGCCTGTGGTAGGTAGGGAGAAGGTCCCCGGCCAGGCAGGGAGGACAACAGCCCTGCTCCCAGCACCAAAGCAGGAGCAGCAAAACCCGTTTAGTCCCTCCATCAGCACCTGCTGCTCCCACTTTTATTTTGCCAAACGTGATACTGCCCCCATCTCCTGGCAGGGGGAGAGGCACGCCTGCTGCGGGGTTAGCAGGAGGGTACACGATCGCTTTGTGGATGTACATAATCCAGCCACGGGAATGACGAGCCTCCTTCACACCACTTAAACATGAGGAAAACAGTGCTAACACGCGTGTCCCCCCGTGCTACATCTACCCCTCTCTGCAGCCTCTCTCCAGGCCAGCTAAGTGGTTAGACAGCCTTGGGTAGACATTTTTCCCCAGGACCTGTTGGAAGAGAGATAAGCAGATATCGAAAGAGCAAAAAAAAAAAAAAAAAATCACATTTAGAAATTACAGCTTGCATAAATGCCTGTGGGTCTCACCTCTTTCAGTACATTACCCCAGTTCCCACAGGGAGCGCAGCTGAATGATCACTGTCACCACCCTGGCAGCACAAGAACAACCAGACAAGTCCCCCCAGGTCTTCCCCAGCTGCATGTAGGGATGAGGGTTCAGGTGATGGCGTTTAAATAAATCTGTTGCCAGATAACTTGTCCTTGAGCAGCCACTAATACAGATTTAGCTGTGACAGGGAAAGATAAGTTTGAGCTAGGTCCATAAAAATGTAGCCTCATGTCAAATAAAAATAAAAACAGGAACACGGTATATATCAAAATACCCTTGTAAAGCAAAGGGGTGAAGATTTTATGCAGCGTGTGAGCACTTTATACTCTTATGACCCTGATTATCAACAGAGAGCCTAGATTTCTTTACTCTGTAGTTTGTACTATCCCTCCCCTGGCTACAAAGCAGCGGTTCCCACCACCTCACTGCCTTGTTCTGCACACGGGTGCAGGATAGAATATATTACATATATAAATAAAGAGCAAATATACTTGAAATATACTTCAAAGACTGGGCATATAGTTTTAGAAAATTCACGTTGTAGTTGGTAAAGTAAATTAACCTCCTGGAAATTATCAAGAGTTTTGAGCTATTTCTGGAGGAGGAAAAAATGGCTGAAAAAGTTGTTAAATTTTTACAGTTCTTATAACAACTGCCATTTAAAATTTATGTCACTGTGTGTGCATTTTTGTTTATGATTTTCAAACAATTATTCACTTGGTTGTTTAATTAAGGAAATAATTCTATTTAAGTATAAGGTCGGTGCCTTTGCTCGGAGGTGTGGGCACTGGATTGTCCATGGTTTTGGTATATTGTGTAGACTGTGACAAACTAAAAAGTCTCAGGCTGCTGCAGCATTTTGAAGTTGCTGGGCACAGCCTGGAGGCTGTGAAAAGCTACCGGGACTTGCTGGGCTCTGTCCCGAGCTACAAAATGTGATTTATCATATGTGGGAAGGACAACACAGTGTTGCAGAAACCCAACAAAGAGGCAACATTTGTGGTAGTTGCCCTGGCTTGGTAAATTAAGATGTCGTATGCCCCATAATATGCTTTCCAGCTCATTCTACAAGATATTCTTGGAGATATATTAAAACTGCCGCGTGCCTGAAAAAGTCATTGATTTAAAATCAGAAATAACTGACAGAAGTTTCTTCCCTTCATCCCGAGAGGCTTAGACTGGGGTTTCAGCAACGCATCTGCCTCCAGGCAACGCTGGCAGATGGCCTAGACACCACTTCCCCCAACGCTTTTCCATAGCCAAGAATTCAGATTTGCAGAGTTTCCAAAGAAATAACACTTTTACTTCCCTGATCAAACACAAGAAACACTGGACCTAAGAATTGTACACGTCCCCTTCACAGGCAGCTATACAAAGGTCCCGCCAGTTCAAGGACATGAATAACTTCAATAAGTCGGGCTGCTCAGCACAACCCTGTGTGCAGCTCACACGCTGCTGAAGTCAATAAGAAAGATTTCCTCTAATAGGTTTCGAATTGGGCTAGAGCACAGCACCGGGCTGCCACGCTCATAACACGGGACGTGCATCAACAGAACATTTTTAGCACCTATAAAACAAGAAAACAAGGCAGAATGCATGCATTTCCCTAGCTGCAGCAAAACGAACACAAAAATATTAATGCAATGGTGTGAAAACCACTCATTATTACTAATTTCTCTTTTATACTTGATCCTTTCTCTCAGCGAGCAGCTCTCTACCACCCATATGTCTATACACGCATGTACACAGAGACAGGCATGCAGAAACACGAAGGCACTTTTTTATTTCTGCACCACAGACCAACATTACTCCTCTGCCTCTTCAATAACGAGATGCCGAAGAAGGAAATAAGCCTTTGCAAAGGCACTGTATTCTGGCTCACCGCTCTTTGCTGTTTTTCAGCTGGATGTCACTTCAGATTACCAAATGCTGTCCAAAGTGCAACACAAACCCAACAGACCAATTTCTGTACTTATTTAATACTTCTGAATTCACTGATGCTGCGTGAGGTATAAATAAGTACGAATATTGCCCTAATATGTTTAGGGTAATATAAATCTGAAAAAATAGTCTGTCTTCTGCACTAGCAATCAAATCCCATTCTGAGCTAAAATAAACCTTAGGGAAAATATTAAAGACTGAAGGATGAGCTAAGTATGTAAAATTCAGCTAAGTAACGAGTAAATAGGTACATGAACTACATAGAAACATTTGATGAATGAGCTGAAGTAGGAAAAAATTATGTAGGGTAACCTAAGGGGGCATAGCTTAAAGCAATGTGAGGAAATCTGCTTGACAGTGAGACATATTAGACTGTGGAATAGTCTCTCAGGAAGAAGTATCAACACTATAATTTGGATAACTTAAGATATGATTGGAGAAAACACCAGAAAACTATGACATGTAGCAATATTCCAGGATTTGAGGATCCAGAAGACAAACGGTGGCAAGAGTCATCTCTCTACTGTCAGCTCACATTCTTTAAGCTCTTGCCAAATGACCACAAGATAGAATTTTTCTACCATGAAGGAGCCCAAAAAGGACAGCCAAGAGGTGCAGCAGACCTTGCCACCAGTTGTCAACAGGACATCAAGCTTTGCTAAGGGTGCACAGAGACTGCCTGGGGTAAGAGCATGGAGACACAACAAGCGAGAACACTCAGGGCCCACCAGTGAGGTCATGCTTTGAGGCTGGACCACAGGTCTCCACAGGTCCCCTCCAACCACCATTGGTATGGCTCTGCAATTCAGTTAGAGGAATCAACATTAGAGTACACACTCTACAGCTCTCTTTCCACATCAGTGATATTTAAAGGATGACCTGCTAAAACAAGCCATGCAAAGTTATCTGCCGCTTCTCATCTTTGTGTCTCTCCCCGCTCCCCCCTCCCCCGCCCCCGACAGTAGAAGATGCCATTTAGGTTCAGGTCTAATTAAGCTTATCTGACTAGCATAGGAAGTCCACTATTTCAGTAGTAGTGCCTACGCTCCGTGAACACATTTCTTTAACCAGAAAACGTCTACTGAGCTCAAAAAAGGTTTTTTACCCATAACACAGCAGTGAACAGCATGTATTGTCCAAGACCGTTGTTCTTTCTGTGCAATACATGGCTCATCATCAGAGGCTCACGTGATTTTTTTGTCTCCTCAAGTGGATAGCCTATGTTTACAAAGTGAAGATTCATAACTGAAGTGAGAGCTAGTACTTGCCCTGGGCTAATGCCCACATTTTCACCCAACTGCAAAAACAAATGATCTATCTTTTGTACCTTTTAGAATTGCCACATTATTAAATATATATAAATAAATAGATGCTGTGTCTACATTTAAAATATATACTTTGTATATATACTTCTATATATAGAATATGAGTATATATATAAATTGAAGTGTGCAGAGGAGAGGGTTCTCAAGCCAAGCTTATTGAGATTCAAAGTACAGCAGACCTTTTTCTCATCATATGAACAAGAATATTTTGAAGCAAATTTGCATTTTGTAGCCAGGGGCATCATTTGCAGGTGACTGAACAATCAATTAAAATATCTTGAGCAGGTTTTTCTGTAGGTTTTTCCATATAACCAGGTCATTGCTGCTTATTCACATGGTTGGGAGCATTTTAGTTGTTAATAACACAAGGTTTTTTTAAAGATTTCCGGTCTGTTTTATAGATTTACTTTTTCTTTTCCCCAAGCTGATGGAGGACTGAACATGCACCTTTCAACACGTTGTCACGTTAGTCAGCCTTAGCAGTACTATAGATCCATGCTGCTATTACAATTTTTCTACCTTACTAATTAAAAGGTACCGATTCAATGCAGACCACATAGCCATCGCAAAATGCATCAATGGCTGCTCCGTAGCCTTAAACCTTGGAGTATTTGGGCTTTGAATAAAGCGAAAGACAAGTCGGCAGAACTGAACTGAATTCAGAATTGGTAGTTTGATGAGGCTTAGGATAGTCCTGTTTGACTTGCACCGTTTCAAAAGCCATCAGTTCTTGATCTACGTGTTGTTTATAGCCAGTTGGCTGTAGTTATTTGCAATTTCTCTGTGCGGCTCAGTTGCGTGTTTTGATCAGCTGCAGACTCATATTTCAGCTCCAAGCCACTGTTCCCTGTGAGTGTGTTATAAAACAGGTGGTGAACTCCATAACCACAATTACCACGGCTCTTTATTTCCATTAGTGACTGATAATTGTTTTTTCTTAGGATAAATATTTTTAGTTGTCTGAACAAATGCACTTATGCGTAACAGGGTTCAGCACTTCAATCGTAGCAAAACAATTTTGTCATTGGTGGTGAGTCAATCATCATATAAAATGCATAGTCAGTTTTGGGGTTGTTTGTTCTTTTTCATGAAGTGTTCATCAAACACGTGAATAACGAACGCATAACTTTGGATCAGACGCGATATGTAAATTTAGGGCTCGATTCATTCAATGATTTATTTAGCAAGAATGAGTATTACTATCTGAAAGCATCAAATTAGTTCTGTATTAACAGCGAACTGAACTTTTTGACTTTGTGCACAAGTGTTTGCATGCACACACCCTACCCTACCCTGCCGCTGAGCCAGATTCTGCCTTGCGCTCACCTTCACCAGCCTCAGGGAAGGCAAAGGGTTCCCAGTCTCATATTTCTATTCAAAAACTGTCCAAAAAAGCCCACAATGCTACAGCTAGTGGAAGAGAAATGGCATATTTTGCATACCCCTTATGACTCTGTTCAGTATGCATATGGTTTTCTTGACTTAAGATATAATCTATCAGAGTATATTCATACCACCACCTCCAGTATTGCTCTGGTGTAGCTAAGGTTCAGTTATCATTTTCATTATAAACATTTGCAGTGGGTTGGAATAATTTGTTGTAGAGCATACCAAGCTGTCTGCTTGGATGCGCTGGATTTTTCCTCCATGCAATTGATTTAAATCATATAAGACGTTTTTGTAGAGAGGCCAAAAAAAACCACTGCATCTTTCTCAACATTTTTTCCTTTTTTTGTTTTGTTGGGGTTTTTTTGTTTGTTTTTAATAGTTAGGCCTCAGAAGAAAAACTGAAAGAATTTCGTACATAACGTATTATTTGGCAGTTCTCAGAAAACCAATGCAAAACCCAATACTGTCTATGTAAGTTTTATCAACAAAATATTTCAGGTTGTGGATACGGTGATAGTAGTGTCTCACCATGGGTAAAAATGCAAAATCAGCAAAGTCACCATAAAATAGCTCTTCTAGAAATGTAAGGGTAAGCTACTCTGCTTTCTACATGAGACCGACCAATGTCAAAGAAGACAGATTTCACAGATGATAAAGACGACCAAGTAATTCAGCCTCAAAACACTACAATTTCGGTCTTGAATGCGCAAACCTTTACTTAATCCCTTTGAATTCAATTGAGCTGCCTGTGTATTTAGGGATATCTCACATGAAGGAAGGATTTCTTTCTTAAGAAGTGGTCAGGAATAGGGATAAAGTGAAACCACAAATTTCACATGTTTGGGTTTTCTATCCCAACAGACGGAGTTTGTTCAGCTGATCCAGGAAACTTGTCAGACTTCTGAATTTTGTAATGCATATGCTCTTCGTTGGTTTAATAATTTGAATTTAATAATAAACACCTCATCCTTGCACTGACAAAACATAAGTAATTAAAGCCACCTGATTAAGTTATGTCATATATTACATGTGTAAAGCAATCAAGTGAATCAGGGGTCCCTTAGATAAGGAATGACTTGTCTAAAACTATTCCCTTCACGGTTCTTCAGAAAAATCTGGAATTGAGAACATTTTTACAAATCAGACATCTTGGTTAGAAATGTCAGTCTGTATCAACTGAAATATTTTATCCAGGATTTGACAAGTTTAAGTAAGATTTGTATGTCCGTTGGGTTATATTTGAAACTAAAATTCATTTTGAACCTGAAAAATCAGATTACAGTTTTTTGTAGAATGTCAGAGTATCTTTCTTTTGCAACTGGGCTGCCAAAAAAAAAGGAGAAAAACTAAAGAAATCGTCAAAGCAGACTCTTTTGTGCAAAGAGTCCATGGATTTGAATTTTTTAAAAGAAAAGAGGAGTGACTATTTGATGTGTTTCACCTGAGTACATTGTCTTACTTATAAAGACTCAACAAAGTGCCTGATGGTCCCCTCAGCCCTGTCTGTTGTGGAGCCATCTCAGGTACCCAGCTCAAAGACATTGTCACCTCTCCGCATTATATGACCTATGTTCAAAGCACAAAATGTAGCTACATGAAGTGAGAACTAATAGTGCTGCAAGCTGTTGTAGGCAACAGAACCTCAGTCTTTCTTTGGGTGGAGGAAGGAAGAAGGAAATCCTCAGAGTTAAAGTTGCTATAATTAATTTTCTGCGTGTGCACTTTACTCATACAGTCAATTTTTCATTGAAGGGTATAATTTACTCTCCTCTCCACAGAGCAGCAAAGTAAAAGACTTCAGATATTGCAAAGTGTGCAATACTGATGATAAGGCAGAAAAATCAACGCTCTTGTGAACCCTCCCATCACTTTGAGTCCTTTCTTCCAGCTGGGCTTTAAAGGAACTTTCCATCAAACCCAGAAGAAAACTACATACAATTTTAAACCTTTATCTGACCTCTTGTTTCCAAAGGGTTATGCCTTAAACCTCTGGGTCCTTCCAGTTTTCTTTTTTCCTGTTAGAACTTCCCTTTCAGGCGTCCTCCATACCCCCGCACGGCTTGGAGTGGGCTTTCACGTCAGCTATCTCCTGCTCTGCTGGGAGCCCGCACAGCCGAGCGGCTCTCTGACCTTACCTTCAAACACAAAAGACAAAAGGAAAAGGATTGAAACCAACTGAAGCAAGAGAAAGAGTTGTACTAGGCAGCAGAGGAGAAAGTGAAAGACCGCGACGATGGAGTATCGGTGGGAACTGCAAGTTACAGGAAAACGCACTGCGCAAAAAGCATTTTAACCCTATCTCTGCAATGCAAGCCAGAGGAGCTTCTCTCCTTGTCGTGTCTTGTAACAGATTTCTTACCCTCAAGTGGATGTATTGTAAAGCCCAGGCAAAACTGTACCGGAACAAAGAGAACAACCAAAATCCCAAGCCACTGGTATGTTAAGATGGCCTTTAGAAAGTTTGGTTCGCTAAATAAGAGGCGAACTGACCTTGAAAGTAGCAGAATCGAGGAAGACTGCTAGAACTACTGCTAGAGAGAGATCAGTCAAGGTATTTTCATATCTATTCAGCTTTATTGTGTGAGCCAGATGACAAATTTTTGAACTGTTCTTTAAAAAACAGAGCTTCTTGGAACCAAGATGAAGTACAAATACCAACCACAATATTAAAATTGATACTGTATTTAACATAAAAGTACCTCTGGTATATCTCAGAAGACACACACACAAAAAAATCTTAGGAATAAAGGTCTTAATAATGTTTAACTATAATATGAGGGCAGGAGAGAAAGGATCAAGAAGATCTATTGAATATTTGTGGGGATATACACATATAAAAGTGAATCCATTTCTACAAGCACAGGTTTATAGGCATGTTTAGAAATCACATCTCACATCTGAACACTTGGTAACGTTCAAATATGAGTGTAACAACCCAGCTCACGATGATGAGTTCTCTCTGCTGTTGACTGTCTTTTCATTTTACAGCCTGAGTTAAGCACCGTTTCTTGGATCTGAATGCAGTTTGATGTTTTCTCTGCAGAGTTTATTTTCACAGTTATATTCCAAGTTTTTCATTTGTAACATCAGTTCATTGCCGAATAGGGAATATTACAATAGGATGTACAAATGGGATGCGTGGAGGTGCATTTTAGTTTTCAATTTATTTGTTTACTTTTAATTTCTCAGAAATTTGTCAGGAGAGAAGATTGTTGAGGGAGAACAGGCTTTTCCAGATGTATAGCAGTTTTGAATGGGGTTACTTTGAGCTCTGCACTATTTCCCCCCCGTCACCCTTTGAACCATGGGAGCCACGTTCTGATTTCCAGTCACTCTGTTCTATACTGCAAAGCACGGCCTCTGTTGAACGTTGCTGGAGGAGCAAACGCTGGCATCAGGAGGAGCCCCGAGAAGGGTGAGAAGGGCTTTGCTTCACTCAGCGCAGCGGAGCTGTGGGCAGAAGCACCCATGTTTAAAACTGCAAATTTGTCTGGAAGAGCTCACTGGCTGCGTACGTGTGCCTAGACATGCATGTGCACAGGCGTGCAAGCATGTATTTGTGTTTTCTCCAGTCTTGCCTTAAGCACGCAAATCTTTCATGTTTTTCTATTGAACAGGCAGGTTGGTTAGTTATCACAAAAGCCCTTTTAAACCAAGAGGAGTCTTGATTCAAACTAATATTTGCACTTAAAATCGGAAATTGGATGTTGTCCTTTTAGGGCTTTTAATGAAAAGGAAGAGAGACCATTCAGAGAGAAAATGAGCTTAAGATCAATTAAATAAATTTACCGAAAACAAAGGTGAACAAAGTTGCACATCGCATGAGTATTCAGCTAAAGTTTTCTAACCTCCTTGAACGTCGACCTTCCAAATTACATGTAACCATCTGCTCATGAAATCTATATATTTCTTGAGATCAGGGAATAGGAGTTCAGAGCATGAATTTCCTAAGGGCTAGATTCTTGGGGGAAGCATAACCAGGGAAGCATGACCAATAATTTCCCAGCCTGAAAATCTCTGGAGTTATCAGCAAAGATAGTGAGGAGAGGCTTTATGATGTGGAGGGCATAGCTGATTAGAAAACTCACTTTAAATGGATGCTAAAACAGGGAGAGATGGATCTTGGCTGGCACTCAAAATTTAAATAGAGCATAAAAAGCTGTTACTTTATTATTTCACAAGGAACTAAAAGAAAGTAATCAAGAATACTTGTATACAACTTATTGTAGTAAAGAAAAATAAAGGGACTGCAATTCAGATTTTGGAATCCAGCAGTTTTATGAACTAAAGCAGTAATAAATCCAAAAATAACAAAATGAAATAGAATTTAGGAAGCTATTTAAAAACAATTTGAATTAAACAGTGTATTATTGAGCATTTGAACAAATCGATGTATTTTTATATTGCCACAGCTCTTGGTTGGGTATAAACAGCAGGATAAAACAGGAAAGTAAAACTCCTGGAAACCACAATTACTGCATTTTATAATGGCCATTTACGTTTACAGTATTCATTGCTCAAAGTTGAAGTGATGGCAGCTCAGTAACAACCGTTTCTTTGAAACCTGTTTACTATAAGGCACGTTTACTGAAAGCTTACACCCAGTCCCCATTAAACGCATCACACACGGACGGCCTCGACATTTTATGAAGACTCACAGTTTTGTCCCTCTTCTCCAAACACAATGGTATATTTTGCCATCCCCGCTTCTGTAGTGCTGCAGGTTACGTTCGAAGGGGAAATGTCTTATATAGGCTTATCTTTGCTATTATTTATGCAGCAGAGCAGACAGGCATAAAGAGTGGTTAAATGAAAGGTCCCTCTCAAAGGAACGTACGAGCTGGAGTTCCCATGTTACCCAATGTGCTTAACCCTTAACCACTGCAAAGACGTCGATGAGTTCGTCTCCACAGAAAAGGGGTCCTGACTGCACATTAAAGAGCAAGCAGGAGAAAGAAACACAGGGAAGGACAACAGCAGAGCCAGAGAGAATTTAAATCTCCTCTAGAGCACTAAACACTGGCTAATACACCATGTCATGGAGGCGCAACAACACGACTGTGGCTGTTTATTTTAGTTACTGAAGGAAATACATCATAAGGGAGGTTTTATAGCAAAAATATTAATTATTGTTTTTTAATCAGTGAGAAAAGTAATCAAGATTACTTTAAATATACATGTTTTCTCTTCCTCTCGCATCTTCCACAAGGATAAAGAGGCATATCACAACTCTTACTGAGCTGAGCTTGCAAACTGCCCTTAGGTAAGTGCTCTGACCGCACTTCACAGAGGTGAACTGGAAGAAGAATGGTTAATCGACTTGCCTGTATAAACTTTATAAAAGCAGCACGTCAAAAGCAAGGCGTGTATCGCAAGCGCACTGTTTCGCTCCCATATTTTAATCAGGAAGCTTTCCGTCAAGATAAACAGGTAGGTAGATCGGTAGGTATTAGTATGTCTTGCACCTCTGGCAGTGATTTCAGTCTGTGGAGGAAAGGTGCAAGACATCAAACAAAACTCTCCTCTGATGTTGGTAGTAGCAGTCCACACCTAATTTGACATGTGTAATTAGTATCTCAAGGTGCAAGGTAGCGAAGAGCGAAGAGCCTTAGCTACAGCCTTTGTAAGAAAGAACAAAGAGCTGGAGATATGCTTATATTTAGCCTTGATGTGCTTTCAGTTTTTAAAGCAAACAGAAGTGATAAATAAATCGCTATGAATAGAATCGAAAAAAATAAAAAAAAAGTGGGAGGCCAACGAGAGCTGGCAACTCTAAGCCAAAAGGCTGAACGAGATAGACTGAGATTTAATTTTTTTGTGTTTGATTTCTTCTTCCTTCATCTCTCACTACTTATTAACTTCTTCCTACCTCCCATGTCACCCACTTTTCCACAATACTACTGTCCATGCACAAGGCTTGGCTTCTCAGTCTGCTATAACTGGCCTGTCATTTGCTGTTCCTTCCTGGCCTGGAGAACCACCTTCTCGGAAGGCAGCTCTGCTCCATCAGAAGGGCACTCAACTGAAAGTCTCATGGTTGAGGGCATGTCCTACAACTCTATTTTCCAGAAGCATTAATGTTTATTCCCTTTCACCATGATAAGGACCTGTCTTGCCTTGTATGTGAGCTTGACAGCTATTAACCCTATGAATGACAGTGAAAGGAACAAGGAGGATGGTCTAAATTTTTCCTCCACTTCTTTCTTTTATACTGTATCACTAGATTTGCTAAAACTAGTGGACAACAAATGTTTATCCCATTATCCAAATATCCCAATATCCAAACGTTATTCCCATTGCTCAGCGAGACACAGCGCCTAAGAGCAATCCAAGGGACGACAGGATCATTGTCTGTATTTTCTTCCAGCAGTTCTCATGTTTTGTACCTACGAGGAAGTTGGTTGTGTCTTAAGATTAGGAAATAAAGCTTTATAAACTTTACACAAAACTTCCACAATTAGTTATCATCTTTCCAGAAATACTTCTTTCCTGTAAGTATTAATGGCATTTGATTCTCTACTTTCAAGCTGCATGAAAGTAGAAAGAGGGGGGAGGGAAAAAATTGATGAAATAAAGACAATGAAAATTTAGGCTGAATAACAGGATAAACTTCTATCTCTTAACAGACAGCTACAATAAACTTTGAAATAACACATTGGTCAAAACACTGGAAATAAGCTATAGAGAACAACTTTTGCACTGACAGGAGATGAACTTGTAATTGAGTAGCTTTTATCCATCTCTAACTTCTGATTGTACCAATAGAACAAGGAGAGGGTGTGGATATCAAAGAAAATTGCTTTAGGGAATTTAGTCTCACTGTTAGCTCTTTGTCCCTGGGGATGTTGCTATGAAATGAAAAACACCTCGTAGAGCTGCCATAATGGTAAAATGAAAAAGAAATTCTTATTTGGAAGAAAATGTATGTCAGATGTTTATATGATAGGAATAGACAATTACATAAGAAAGATTTCAGCAGACAGAAATGGCTCTTGCGTAACTGGAGACCAGCAGGAACCTATGACAAGCAATATATCTTTGTTTAAGGATTAATTGCCACCTTTCAGCAACACAGGGTTTCCATCAGTAGGAAGCTTAAAGAGAGAGATTTCTTGAAAGGGAGCATTATCCTTGTGATGTCCCAGTGGTTTCAGAAAGGTAATTGAGTCTTCTTAAAAGAGAAGGAGCTTCTGTAAGTGGCACTGTACTGCCAGCAACAACCTTTTATGCATCAGTAGTTCATTTCTGTTGAAGGATTGTGTCATTAGCATACAGGGATATTTATTATGTACAGGATATCAAAACAAGGCGACTTCTAAGAGCTTACCTTGGAAAAAAAGGAGATCTGTTTGTCTGGAGGGGGAAAGCAGTGTTGGCTTATGTATTACAGTGCCTGCTAAAATATTATGGTGTTTGGAGAAAGGTGGAAAATCACCACGGAGATGTTCCTGAACATCTTTTGCGTATTCGATTTTTCTCTTCTACCTTAGGGCTAGCTGGTACCACCTGGGGACAGGCCTTTGTGAGGGATGACACAGATTTTCCCAGATTTCCAGTGTATGGCCATACAATAAACAGTCTCACAGCACTGAAACCTTTGCAACACCAGTCTGGTCCCCTAGCAGAACCACGAGAGCACATCTTTTCCATGTAGGTGTCCTTGGTATGCAGGGGAAGCAGACCCTGAAGTTGCAGGACAGCAGGAAGAAACACTCATGCAAACGGGAAAACTAACAAAAATATTTCTTGTTCTCATAAAGACAGGTTTTTAAGAAACAGACCTCCCATAGAGGTGGTGCAGAAGACAGGAGCTTCAAACATAACGTATCTAAGCCAAAGCCAGAAACCTGAAAGTTAAAGAAGGAACCGTAGAGGAAATCTACTTTTAGAATTTCACAGTTAGATGATTTAATTTAGAAGAATATCCCTTTCAGAAACATCTCTAAGATTTCTCCTGACTAAGAAGCGAAGTCACGCAGGCACCCAGGGAATATCAGTAAAACAAGTCATGCCTCTCCTGCAACTTTTATGACTAGAACCATCTTCTTTTCACCTTCTTTTTATTCCTTCCTGCTCCTCCAGTGACCTCAACTCTGTAATCACTTAAGACAGCACCAAATGCAAGAAGATTATACAGACCGGTGCGACAAACTTCTCCTCCTCCTCCCTGCTGCCTCCAGTATTGTTGCTACTGGGATTTCCACTCTTAAGAATATTCTTTGGATGAAATCTAAGTGTCAACTGTGTCAGCTTCCCAGACCTTGAAAACACAGTATGTGTTGGGTTGAGATTAATATCTCTCCCTTGACTCCCCAGGGAAGGCAATTTAAACCTCACATCACAACAGATGTGTGTTAGATTGTCACTGGTCATGCCAGCTTCCCATATAAGTACATTAATTCACTTTCCATATGCATTCTTCCCTGCTGAAATGAAAGACACGATAAAAGCCACCGAGCTGCTGCGCGGTTTGGTGACCCAGGCCCCTGTCAAGAGCAAAGAACTGGACCAAGACCACAAACTCATTTCACATAACCAAATGAACAGCAGTCATATTATAATGATTTTCACAGCTGCTAAGAGCCCTGGCCTTCAGATGGTATATTGAATTTAATATTCCCTTATGCAGATATGTAATCAACTTTTAAGTTCAGAAATTTAATATCCCCCAACACTGGAGTAAACTTCCTGTATTGTGAAGACTGCAAGGATCAAACATGCACCTTGTATTCCAGGCACTCAGCTGTCATTCTGTGGCCCACTTTATTGAGTTTTACATACACCCAAATTGAACCAAAGTCTGAAACCCAACGACTTTTAGTATCCTGTTGGCTGCGAAGCTAAACTTTGCCATTAACATAATCCTAATTGGAAATACCATATTTGTAAGGTGATATACATTTTAAAAAATAGTAAAATATTAACAGTAACTTTTTAAGCAGGTTAAAATCATGCTCTAAGCAGTAAAGCGGTAATCAGTTTGTCACTCCACAAAAAGCCAGTGGGCTAGAATTGTGCTCATGGCCCCAGAAGTGAAACAGCTATTAAATGTCTCAGCTTTCCTATACAGTAAGATATTCTGGAAATGTGCATGAAGGCTCTAGTACAAGTCCTGCGATTCTTCCAAGCATTACGCATCATTTCAAGAAACTATAACCCTCCCATTTTAATTCTTAGAGTTTTCATCAAAATAGTGATTTGGAGTAAAACACTGAACAGCCACACAGGTCCTATGGAAAGAGAGTTTTCAAAAATACATGGTGGAAAACCGAAACGTAAGATATAAACCACTAAAGCTGTGAAATATTGTACCACGTCTTTAGAACATGGAGCAATGAAGCAGTAATTTACAATTAAATACCACATTTAGCATGCTGTGTATTCAGAATAACAACTCAATAATATAATGCAATAATAACTCAATAATATAATATCCAATACATTCCTTGGTAATGAATGTTAATGATTAGCCTGTTTATTAATGGCTAAAAATGAAACTGCTATAAACTTTCGCTCTGGTAGTCAGTAATGATGCATTACTCATATTATTTCCCATAAAAAAATTAATTGTTATTGTGCATTGTACCTGAAGTAACCAGAGGTGTATTTTTGTCCTCAAATGGATGAGTAGAAATTTCTGGAAAAAAAAACACCCAAGCTTTGCCGTATTCTGAATTCACGTACTGCACTGCTTTGTTTTAGAAAGAAGTTATTTCCAGAACTGCTCATCACCCACATGAGAACCAACTGTTCAACATAGCTCCCTGGCTGCTTCCAGCCTGCTTCTGCTCCCACCTCGGAAACCCTCACTGGACCCACACCGAGGATGAAATTTTCAAAAGCTTGTTTTGAAAAGCATTTTACTGAAGTGTTTCTATTCCAGTTCCTGTTTTATATCCTCACCACCAGAACGCGCAACAGCCGAACAGAGATTTTATCAATGACTAACATCTGCCCAGTGCCTTTAAATATCATGTAGAGCCTTTGTTTCTGCAGCTATGTACCAGCTGTAATATTGTGAAGTTTGGTGTAAAATCTGTGTTTTGGTCTAAGAAGAGCAAGTGTTAAGTTCTGTAGTCATTTCCCAGCACTGTTAATGTGTACGGTTTTGTACGTAGCCTGTCTATATCATATCCCATTGCCTGCAGGTCTTCCTGCCCACACCCTTACAACTGTGAACACTCATTGCAACCCAACTGATTGCTAAAGGGCAGAGAGAAATCCTAAAAAGGATCCTACTGATGTAAAGGCTGGAGCTGTGAGAAAATTCACATGAGAATGAGTCCATAAGATTTTTCCAGCCGTGGAATAAAAATTAATTGGGAGGTACAGTTGCACTCTGCTTGATGTTGAAATCAGCCGCAAGAAAGGTAAGTCTTTCCTAGTCTAGTTTTTTGTTATTGAAGAGTAAGGAATACTTGGGGGAACCTGATGTTTTCATCTTTGCTGAATTACTAACTTCTCATGCTTTATACCCTTTCAATTTTTTTCCTAAATAACGGAGATGAATTGTCATCTTAAAGTCAACTGCTGGAAGGTGCAGCTGTAATTGAAAGCACAGCTGTAAAACTGAAGGAAATATTCTATGGCACAAGTAAGGGATATGCTACAGATTTCAAGATACCTTTCATATATGCTGGTGTCTACTTAGTAAATGGGAACTGCCGTAGAGCCTTCTGTTTGAGCCAACCAGGATGACCACCTCTTGGTGTGGGTATGCAGCAGGATGGGGGGAGCGCAGACCCCACTACTCTTCCTGAGTACAGCAAAATGAGGTTCAAATTTGGGCTCTTATGCAGCTCTGAGGCATATACCTATTGAGGAAAACAGAGTTTGTGATTATGGTGCACCATGGTGTGCGAGGCAGACTGGCACCTTTCCTCCCGTTCCTTGTCTGTATCAAGTCAGAGACTGGCTCAAGTGATATTGCCTTAAAAAGAAGTTTGAATTTTACACCCTGTGTATTTTTGACCTAAGTGCTCATGTCTTGAGTTATCCCTGCTTAGAGTTTGCTACAAATCAGTCTGTGCTCTTCATGTGAGATACGTGAAAATTAGGCACAAGGCTGCAATGCCATTCTTCTTCAAGCTCCTGAAAATCAGAACTTTTTCTATCACATTTTTTTTGTTTTACATTTTATGCAACAGTAAATTTATTTCTTAGGCAGCAACTGACGGGGGAACTGAAAGCAGCGTTTTTGGTCTTTAGACTAATTACGTCACAAATAAAAAACACAAGCTAGAGCTAACAAGGGAAATACCTGTATTACCAAAAGTACAATTTTTCTACGATGGGAAACTCTGTTTACAAAATGCTGAAAATATACTAAAACTAAAATTCAATTTAGTACAAAGACATTAAGTTCAATGAAAAGCTGCAGTTAAGAGCACTTCTGCCACAACTATGTTGCCTCCTGAAATCATATGAACTGCAAAGAAATACAAGGATATAAAGAAATACAATCTAAAAGATAAAATCTACCAATAGTCTATGTTACTTTGATCCAAAATGAAATCTGAACATCTGATTGCAAAAGGCGACCACAGTTAATTATTTCGATGACTAGAGATTAGGCCCTTACCTTTGCTTTCAATCAAAGCTTCTTCCTGCCCCAATCCTCTCCTCCATGCTTTTCTTCCAAAGATAAGATGAAAGAGGTTTTGATAGATGTCCGGGTACTCCCCAGAGCCAGGTCAATCCTCGCACATGACAAGGCTGACCAGAACAAAGAAATATCAATATGAGGAAGGCTGCAGTCATGGCTGACACAATGCATGAAGGGAACAGCAAGCTTCCAAGAAATCTTATTTAGGGAGTTTGTATGTGAGGGGTCAGAACGACCTCCCCACCCCTGTGTCAGCTTGCACAGCTATGCCAGCCCAGAAAGAGAAATTTGCCGTTGTTATAAACATAAAGGAAACCAAGGCACCCTTTATGATATGTGGCAGCTCTTCTGTTTAGTTGCAATGTAATAATTCCTTGCCCCTTTCTGAAGAACACCTCACAATGCAGACCAGAGAGAGAAAAATACTTGCAATAACTGTTCTGAAAAGACAGCTTTATGTATTTTAATACAAGCTTCCCAGAGCTCAAAATGTTGGCCCTTACTCACACTGTAAGCACTTACCTACAAGAACATTTCCATCAGCTCACCCATAGGAACACGAGCACCATGGGAACCCACCATGGGTGCAGCAGCTTCGTTCCTCCTGCCAGAAATACCAACGCTTTTTAGTTAGCTAGGAACACCACATCTGCCTTCTCCCTCTAGAAATGGGGTGCTGCACTTTTCTTTGCTGGAAGTACCCATACTGAAATTCCACATTTTCTGAACATTTGCTACAATAGAAATCCTCATTTCTGTGAGCCTATTCAAATTTTTCTTTTACGGCCTTACATTTAAATAAAGTCCTCAGATTATTCCACTGCAATAGTCTCACACTTCTCACTTCATTCCTTGTCTTCCCTTCTGACTGCTGCACAGGAGAAAGTACTTGGAATTCAATCTTTAAATTTTTATTTCCACAAACTCCTTTTTTGCTGAGCATGTCATTCCATCGCTTCCAACTCCCTGCGCTATTTCTGCAGCTGGCAATATTCATGTTTTTCAATAAGGGCATGGTTTCTGTACAAATAACCATGCACAGTTCCAATGATAACGATGTTTTCCTCATGCCATTTCGGGTGAAGGTGAGCATGTAAACCAGATGTTTTTGGCAAAAACAAATTCCGAAACTCATGACCCAGCAAAAGCTACTTCTGCCTATCTTAGAAGCCGGAGGAACATCCTGCATGATTTATAGCTGCAGATACAGAACAAACAGAACATTATATAAGAAAACAGACTATTTGTAATTTAAAATTGTTATTTATGAATACCTATACAATATTCAATCTACTCAAAACAATAGCTCTAATAACTTTAACTGCTCCATAACAACTCCTTTTCTTTTTCTTTTTTTTTTTAATTCGGGGATGCATTGCAATTCAATCTGGTTTTGTGACCCAAGCAGGGAAGGAAGAAAAGAGATAAACAGTCTTTTTTTTTTATGTGTTATTTATGCAAATATATTACACTAACCAGTAGACCCACTGTTTACAGACAATGCCTTATTCTTGCAAGAATGTAGTCAAAATGCTAGGAAATGCTTGTTTATCTCATCTACAAGTCAGATCAAAGCATCATCTGTTTAAAACAGCTTGCTTAGCTCAATGAAACAAATTATATGTAGTGCTTCGGCACTGTTCTGATCCATGCTAAAATATAATAGCTTTTTACATGGGAGTGCATGGTGAACACATCTAAGTGCAAGGAAAAACACTGCCTTTTAAAGGATTGCAATCCTTTAATTTGGATTATCCAATTATACAATCCAATACAAAAGGATTGTAATCTCTTTCTCTGTGCCCAGGGATCAAAAAGAAAGGATTAAAATACTCTCAGTCCTCCCTTTCACACAGAGAAAAGTACAGAAACATCATTGCAAATGACAGCGAGCCCAACACAAGCCCTTAAGGCACTGTTTTGTGCTTGACCAATGATTTTTTTTTTCCCCCCTCATTTTTTTCCAGCACAGTGCTGTCTCTTGCTCAGGCCACTTGTAGGATTTGATTATATTCTTTTGGACATTTTAAAGAATGGAAGCAGTTTTCGGCAATAATACAAAATTAAACTGCCATTTTGAAGAGTTTATAATTTCAGGTCTTAAATGCACATAAATAAGTTACACCTCTTGCATTTTAAATCACTGGAAATCACCACATGAGAAATAAGGTTGTAGGCTGCAGGCTTTGAGAAACCGCGGCAGATGCGTACATTGAAACCACACAGCTCAACAGCGGCATTACTGCTGGTGGCAGCCATCCGGTGCGTTCAGGAGAACCTAAAGCAGAAGTTGGCCTTGAAGCAGAATCTTTTTCTGACTGTTGTCATCTACCTACAAAATGAGCGTTTTGGGAATCTTTTTTGGTGAAAAGCGCACAAAGATACGTGTAAGCAAAAAGGGAGCTGGTCATAAAAGAAATCTGTAGAAATAATAATGCATAAAATTTAAAAGCAATAATAAATATAATTTGTACTGTCTAGGGAAACAACTCCACCCCTCACAGCAGACGTAGTCCAATTACTAAGGAACCTGAGAATAAAGAAGCTTCTAGAGGAAAAATAAAAGGTCTCATGTGATAAGCAGTTCTTACTTAATCAAAATTCTTCTTCTGAGTCTTGCACCATGTAGTAAATGCAAACGTTATTTGTTGATCTTGCCAGAGGATAATCAAAGGTTGTCATTTATTTCCCCCTTCATCCCCATTACAGAAATTGCACCAGTACCCACAGGGAAAATTTGTCTATCCTGATCTCTTCTGCCAATTGAAGAGGCTTCTGAAACCTGCCTGAGAGGATTAAAAGAACCCTTATCTAATTCAGATGATGTGTTCTCATACTCAGAAAGGTCCAATTCTTTCCTTGAACATCAAAACCACCAAGGAGAAGCGGCCTCAAAGGGCAAACAGTCATGCAGACCAGGACATAAACTTTTTTTTACATTTCAGAAAACAATCAGAGCACAAGCTATCAAAAGGGGGCCTTGCTGGAGAAAGGGGAGAAAAAAAAACCCCTATTTTTAGCCCTCATTTCACTACATTTCTAACTGAGGCCCAAAACCTAACTGTGTTCAAAATGCTTTTATTCTGTTAAGGCTTCAGGACAGCTCTGCCCACAGAAGGCAAGAAGCACACCTTAACCTTTATCTTTAAGAAGGTCAAGACACAGGGCTACGTATCCAGAAGGGATTATATCCCCTGTTTCCTCGACTGAATGCCTCATTAAATTACAGAGGAGATCTAGGACTGCACATTTTAGCAAATATTCCAGAATATCTGTCCCTTCTTCTCTGTTTTCACATTTTATACAAATGAAGCATGGAGCAGTTTCCCAATAACTAACACCACAACAGACTTAGAGGCTTTAAATTCTATTTTCTACCCTTCACAAAAGATGAACTGTTGCCTTACTTTTACGACTCCAGAGAACGGGATGATTAACTGAATCAAAACATGTTTTATCAGGTGAGTCTTGGCAGCTGTAACGACAAGGGTTATTTAGGAGCATCTGAAAGTAGCGTCATGGAACAATAAAATTCAATCGTTTGTCAGGTGTGTCACTTTACTATAGACAGGATGAATGACTGACACATGAAGGGGTCAAAACACTTATTTTTATGCAGCTGCACATTTGTCTTCACCCGTTAGGTTCCTCTTTCTGAGACTGGTGACATTCCAGATCTGAATGACAATCCCTCATAGTATCTGGTTTTGTCTCATATGTTTTGAGGATTACAGAAATACAATGGGAAATCCATATTTTTAAATAGGCATTTCAAAAGATAATGTGTACATAACTGTAAAATACATAATAGTTTTACACTTTCCTCTGGTTATGCTGTATTGTGCACAATTGTATTTATGACAATTTTCAAAAGATTATAAAGCCAGAGTGCCCAGTACAAAATCCAACAATTTGCATTCAAAGCCCCATGTTTTTTATCATTACTGAGCCCCACTGAAAGCCCAGAAAAATTTGTTTCACCAGTTGAGAAGCATGGCATTCTGCTAAATATAACTTGGTGAGTTGATTTAGCTGGGAGGAGACACCACAATGAGATTTATTCTACAATTTTACATTCCTCCTGAAATACAGGATGTCTTTGAATGGAGCTCAAAGATTCAATGAAATAAATCAGATTAATCCCTTCTGAAAGACAGCTCAAGGGGAAAGAGTATCAGTTCTTTGTGTCATGCATTCACACATATCCGAGCATTAGGATGGTCAAGGGGCCTGTGAAACTTGACTGATATTAATTATTTCACTGTTTGTATTAAGTTTTCACTCTCAAATCCTCAAATGTGATGGAAGACTTAGATTTACTACAAGAATGCAATATAAACCTGCTGATTCAACACCCATATTCAGAACCCCACATGTTGATTCATATTCCAGAGGGATCTGCTACTACACTACCGCTAGAACAACACAACCCATGTTTTCATGGCTTTCAATGCATTGATTTAAAGTCCCTTAAATTTGATTGGTAATAAAGATTATGACAATAGGCCAAGGAGAATACAACCAGTGGTAGAAATTTTAGTGCGTATCCGTCCCCTTTACCTTGTTCTAAAATCAGTTGATTCTGCAATAATAAACAAAACAACTAACACTAGCTGTCCAGCAGTAATCGGGTGTTTCTAATAGCTGTCCCCCTTTAGGAAAGAGATGCCAGGGAATGTGTAAAACCACACAGAGTTTTCACCAAAATTAAAGAATAACCACTCAACCCAGTCAAAATTAGTAGCAGAACGATCTGATAAAGAGCTGTCACTGAAAAAAATTATCTGCAATGTATTAAACATAGCTTTTCCTGGTACTGACAGATTAACTTTTTGGTTTGAAACATACTTCTAGTCTATATTTATAAAGCGCATATTGGCATTTTCTGTATTTGCTTTCCTGACTCTCTAGGGATGTTCCAGGATGAACCCTAAAGTCTTTCAGAGCAGTCTGAAAATAGCAGCTGAATATATTGTAAGATCTCAAGTTACAGTATATCAGCAAAGCCTTTTTCACTTGGAGTTTAAGCCTGATTTCTTTCAAGGGCTGATCTCAAATAGCAATGTTCACCCCAACCACTTCAAGAAATGGCTTTTGAAAAAGCCAATTTTTTAAGTGCTGTATGAGAAATTGCAGTTCTGACATAGGAGAAAGTAGTCAGGAAAATACCAAGAGGTGAGTCATGACTCTTACTGATTGTTAAGTCTAGAAATCTGGTAAGCAGGATCATCTGGAACAATTGACCACAATAGCGGTTAGTAAGTCTTCAGAAATCACAGGATCACTTTATCCATTTTTACCGGCTGACTGGAGGAGCAATCGTACCTTGAGATCAATTGCCATTGACCAAAGAACAGGAGTAACCGTAGCAGCTCAAGAAACGTGGTATCTTTGCAGCCTCATCAAAACAAAGGATTTCTGGGGGGGTTTTTTTGGCAAAATATGATGTCAAGGCATGTAAGAAATAGTCACGCCCACAACACCAGATATACTCACATGTCCTTCATGAAGAAGCTTGATCCAATTAGTGTCTCTTCTGACTGGATCCCAAAATGACCCGGTGTGCAGGTGGAAGTTACTTCTTCAAATCATGAGGTCATGACAACTCCTGGAAGAGATGGCTGAGGCCAGAAAATAAAATAAAAAAAAAATAACTAAATAAAAACCAAGTGCCGAAAATCCCACACCTAACCAAAATTGGAGCCTTCCCCTGACCACTTGTGATGTTGCATGTCATCCTGAGAATGTCTGCTTGTCATAGATTCAAGGGTGGGTTTTAGAAACTAGGATTATGAATTTGTTTCTGACCTACATCTCTTACATTCCCCACTGCTGTAGCACAAGTATATCCTTTAATCAATTTTACTTTGGCTGCCATTCAGCTCGGGTCTCCCTTGACTCCTGAATTATGAAACACAGCAAGTATGAGAAACTTCACTTCTTTGTACCACAGATACCACCAAAATCATCTCTCTCATCTTTCTTAGTTGTTTCTGATTTAAACAGCTCCAGTCATTGATTCACGAGTTCTGCTATAATAATTGAGGTATTATTTCCTTTCTGTAATTTAAAAACATTTAATCCTTTGTTTGTTTTTCTGAGCAACACTAAAATATACAAAAATCCTTGCTTAGTTTTGCACGCAGCATTGTTGAATTTTTTTCCCCTTTCCAAATTCGTTAACCATTTGATACACGTAGTCATGCACCTGCATGTTTTATCTTTTATCATCCTATCATTTCATCTAACTCTTCTAGATCCCTCCAACACCGTTTCCTCTTCAGCCAAGTTAAGTCTGAATAATTTTATAAAATCTGCCTATTTTTGCTCCTCTTGTTTAGCACTTTCCCTTAGCTCATTAAAAACACATTGAAACCCAGCTACCCTAGAACAAAACTGGAGGCTACCTCCCTGAGAAGCCTTCACCACGTAGAAAAATGATCACTTCATTCCTGATTTGTTCTCTCTTTTAGTAGTTTCTTAATCAATATTTTTCTTTAACCATCTTTGACACGATGCACTGAACACCTGGAAGCTTGGCTGAATACAACAAACAAATACATCAGAAGAAAAAAAAACCCAGACTTTCAAGTGCTCGAAGCATGCATGTTATGCAAAATCTATTCAAAGACTTCATTATTTTATTTTCATAATCAACTAAAATGGATATTTAAGGAGAGCTGAGCCCTATATTAATGTTTTCTATAAATAATTTGAAACTAAGAGGCTTTCATATGAAAAATATGAAAAATTTTAATAAAAATAACTTCACTTAGTGTTCCTATGAAATAAATGAGATCCTTTGTCCTTTTGGGATATAACGCAAATGAAGTTTTTTGAGGATAAAAATGGTAAGTCACTTGAAATGCACCACTGTACAGCCACCACCTACTGTGGAAAAACATTGTTTTGATTAGATTTAAATACTCTAGGCATCTGCATTCAAGTAAAGATTTGGACCTTCTAGTTCGTGCATTATATTCTGGCATAAGACTAAAATCTTCTGAGATCCAGTTGCAACTGTCAAATTTGTACTTCCGATTCATGTAATTTTGCATTATTTTGAACAGTTTTTTAAACTAAAGTTTTGAAAGACATATATTCCTAGCTTTCCATTTTTCAATACTTACATACAATTTTTCTTTTTCCCACTCTTAAGAACTATCATTCCTATTATTGTAGAAATTATTTTGTTCCAAAACGCCACAGTCCTCCCTTTCCAGGTTTCACATTGGAAACAGTCCCTAAACATTACCTATAGATTGCTGGGATTTTTTTTGGTGGTGGTACTAGTGTTGGGGTTTTGGGGCTTTTTTTAATCCTTCCCCCCCTTTTTTTTTTTTTAGGTAATACACTCTTTAGGTATTTCTTATCCTTTCTTTCATAATGGTTAACTCAATGAAAAAAAAAAACAAACATAAATTACATGTCTATGCCAAGCTCTTCCTTGAAGATAAAGGTGACACTACCTCAGTTCTCTTAGGCTGACACCACATTCCTCGCCAGTATTCAACGTTTTACCTGAAGTTGTTTTGAAAACTTTGAGCTGAAAATGAAAAATTGCAGGAAAAAGCTATTTTACAGAGAATCTAATCCTGATCTTTTGAACAGACCAGATTCCCTGCTCAGAAAGTAATCTTTAATAATAACAACAGCAATAATAATCCTGACATCAGCTGACACTTTGGGTGATGTACTTTGAGTCCAAAAAAACCACCGCTCTTTTTTCATAAAGCTTGATTCATGCCCATTCACCAAGATCTAAATTCACTCATCATTTTCCTTGATCTCTTAGGGTAGCTTCAAAGGGTAGAGCCTCAAAACCTGCAGAAAAAGCTGGAACACCTTAAAGCCAGCCAGAAACTGATCATCTACATACTGACATTTAGGGTGTAAAGGTACATATCATTTATTCAAATACAGACAGTACACGTAAAATACGCATGAACATGAAACAGAGGCTAAGATGATTTTCCTGGTATTCCTATGTGGATTCTTCTGGTCTCTTCCACTTTCAATGATTTTAATGAGTCAATTTTGTATTTTACAATAGCCAGAAGCTTGGAGACGTCCCTTCTGTTTGCTGCTTCTTACCCAGCTGCTTTAATGCTACGATCAAGCCTAATTATCTCTTGAAATATAGGTCAGAGTTTGGAATGAATTTCTGAAATATTTTTTAAAAGCCGTGCGTGCTATGGCTAGTAAATACTTCTGAAAATTCAGAACAGTATGATTTTCAGTAAAAGGCTTTCTCTTCTGTGAGCCAGCAGAAACTGAAGGTCTTTGAGAGCTAAATTTGATCAAGAAAAGAAGCTTAATTTAAAAGCTACTTTTGCAAAATGAATGCCTTCTTCCCATACTATAGATATTTTTAAAGGCTCGTAGAAGGCAAAATGAAAAGCATGCTGGGGGAAAATGCAACACTATATATTTTTTGACTTAATAGTCATATGGCTTTTACCACATTTCTCATACAGAGGGAAGTGAAGTTACCCAGCTTTCTAGCAAAAGAGAAAGAAGTTTAAAAGAGAATAAAATCAGATTTAAAAAGCTAAAATAGCAATAGTAGCTGCAAACAGTAAGTTAAAACGCATACATGCACGCACAAAAATCCAAGTTGGATAGACAAGGAAGAGCCTTACAAGAATATTACGGAGTAACTTGAGCACTTGTGTGCAACAGATACAGCACTGTAAATCTTTTTTTTTATAGAACGGACATTTATGGGTTGTAGGTAGGAACAAACTTTTCTACAGTTTTATACGTTCTCTGAACATCATAACACACTGCGCTTTTCACAGATGTTAAGACCAAATTCACATTGATTGATATATAAACTATTTTTATGGGAGAGCAGTAGCCACTCTTCCCTGCTCATGAAAAAGAAGGGGAGAGAAGGCTAGCAAGATACAACAAATTACAGGAGATAAAAGTACATCAATCAAGGCAGGCAGTGGTACGCTGATGACTGACAAATACAAGGTATGTATGCTACTACAATCTCAGCACCAGAAAAATCTAAAATATAAAGTAGAAAGTTCCTATCTTATGGAATATGACAAAGTTATCACTGGCAAACCTTGAAAGTTGTAGAAATAATCAACTAGGAAAGGAACAGTGAAACCACGCATTGGAGGAAATGCTGGTACCTAAGATGGCAGGTGCAGGAAGAGATGGGATTGGTATTTGCTGATAAAGTAGAAAAAAAAGCCTATCGAATCCAGCATCAGCTGTCTTGTAAGAGTAACTCACCGTTATATCATTAGTTTTGTCAGAGGCATCATGCGGAATCAGAGCACCAGCCTGCACGGCACCAACGTAGATATACCCACTGAGAAAGGGACGAGGAAGGACAACAGGGAGTTACTGGGAAGTCACGTAGCAGAAACTCACTTTACAATTACATCTGAAGAAAACTTTCTCACCCTGCTGCACCTTTCTAATTCCCCTCTGAATAGTCAGCCTGAACCCCTAACGTTCTCTTCCTTCAGAAAAATCCTCAGGAGAGCTCTGTTGCAAATGAGGTGAAGATCTCTCTCTTTAGAGTTAATATTACCTCTGTTTGCAGGAAGATCACATAATGTCCCAATGTTATTAGTGTCAATTGCTTACATCATGAGTCCTGAAATATGAAATTGTGCAGGTAAGCTACATCACCGGTGCAAAGGACCTCAGGCCTGGGCCATTTCAAGCTCTCTGCTCTATTACTGTAATCAATACACACGTGCATCATTTCAGCCTCCGTGCTATGCTTGTTCTTTAAGAGATTCAAAAGCATATGCTCAGTTGCACATTATGAATTGAAACGAGAATTGGAGGCATTCCAAAATACATGCCTGACCAAGTTAACTCAGGGAAAAAAAAGTCAGTGTATATGAAGCAACATAGATAATTAAGTCTTGGGAAGACGGTGTCAACTCGAGTAGTTACTTCACAACGTCCTGAAGCTCACCCACGTCTAACACAGGTGTGTCTACTCCAGAGAGGACACCCTCACCTCACTGAAACCAGGAACAGAAATTTCACCATCTTCAATGGGGTGAAAGTTTTCCCAGTAGTTGCTGGGGCATTTGCGTTCGTGGTCTCTAAGGAAAGAACACACCACATATGTGGTTTTAGATAGATAACACTGATCTTCTAGCAAATGGGAAGTGTTTTTCTTGAATTACTACTCACATCATTGTTAATGCCATACCTGCATAAAACTTCCTAGCCTATTCCCATTTAAGCACAAACAAGAAGTTTCTTTTACTAAGTGACTTCTACTACTTGTATGGAAAAAATTGCTCAGTGTATGCTCATATCCACTATCAATTTCATTAATCATAAATGTTTTACGGAATGAAAGTCAGGTATTGTTTTCTGTTGTCTTTCAAGCATTCGCTTATTAAATAACCTCATTGCAGCTAACCATCAATAAATTGGGGATTTTTTTTTTATTTTTTTTTTTACTATGACCTCAAAACTTGTCCTGTGAGCCCAATTTGCTGTTTGTAATTAATCCCTTGTTGCTGCTTGGAAGAGCAATGCCCCTTGTCCCGAGAAGAGCACTTGCGTGCCTCCGGTGCTTTGCAGACACTTCTGTCCTCCGTCTGCAGGAACATTCTGCTCATTTCGATGCATTTCAAAAACTGGCGTAAACAGCGATACCATTTCCTGTCCTGGCAAAATTAGATTTCTCGGTCCAGTTGTCAAAGGAATAACGGGAATCCATTTGGCACATGCAAAGACCTGCCGGTGTGGGAATTACCTGTGGCTGTCACAGATGACAAGTGTTAATTAATGGGTTTTTCTGAAGGAACTATCATACTGAATGAATCCTTTACCTGACAGCTTTAGGATAAAAACCTTTTCACTCTTGACAGGTCTCTCCCAGATTTCAGCTCCTTCTTGGTCTGTAGGAGTCCTACTTCCAGACTCAATGGCTATGACTTCAAAGAGAAATAAAAAAAAACCAAAACAAACCAAAAAACCACTACAAGAACGTAATGCAATGCACCTTTATAAAACACGTTGGCAGTGAAACAGAATTGAAATGAGATGTACAATGCGATGTGTAAGAGTTCAAAGGACAAAGCACAATGCAATTACATTTTAAAGTATGTACTGAACATCTTGCATCAAAGCACTGACTAAACGCCTTTGCAGCCCCAATGTCTTCCAGTCAAGCCCAGAGAGATGATGGATAGATGAAAACAATATATTGCCGCTGTTGCCATGGCAGCTTTCCTATCAACTGGCTGATCAATGCAGGGAGTCCAATTTCCCCACGTTGTTAATCTTGTCAGAAGTGTTAGCATCCCTCAGGTTTAGCAGCACATCACCCGCTATAGCTTTTTAATGACATCTAAGCTATGCTGACATGTTATATTAGGTAGATGTACCTCTGTGGGTTATCCAGCCCTGCAGTAAGAAATGATCACTCTTACATGCACACGTCTGTAATAAATGTGGGGTTCACTCTAGGAATGACTTAAGAGCAATGAATACGTTATGAACTTATAGGTGGGTGCGTTCTCTCACACGTTTTCTATTGGTCCTGAAGCATCACAGCCTGGCGCTCAGTAAATGGGTCTAATTCCCAGGCAAAGTCCAACCGAACTGAACTGGAGGAGCAGAGAGTCCATACTGGCTTGTACGGGACCCTCTTACTGACTGAATAACAGCACAGAAGAGGGCTGCAGAAGGGGCAGAGAGCAAAGGGCTGCTGTAAGAAATGGCATTAAATATAAAGGGGAAAACTTCAGACACAAAATCAACTACAATATTCCTAGTAATTGCACAAATGCTGAGTTTTCACCTAGATAACTGAAGCTTTAAAAGTGCTTGTGTGACTAAAGGCTTTCTTTTCAAAGCAACTGAGGATTCTGAAGGTATTCGTTAGTTGTCTGGGGAGATTTCCGGTGGAACGTTGGCATCTTTTAGATGTGAGGTTCAACTTCTGTTACAATAAAAGTCCCAGGTTTCTGACTTTGTTTCATGTGAAGCCCAACCTGGTACTCACTGGTCCAAGAGATACTTATGCATTGCAGGTACTGCTTAAAATAGGTTATTGTGAACTGTATCCAGCATTTTTAGAATCAGTTCAAAACCTTTTTTTCCTTTACAGGCAGAGGGATCAAGATGCACATGCTCGTTTTCACCGCAAGAGGCATAGAGTTCCTGGGCATGACCAAATTAACTTCCAGTAAAGTTATTTAAGTTCAAGAGTAGCTCCCTGTGTAACCTTAGTGTACAATTTACTTATGTGTGCCGTTATTTATGTGGTATTTATCTATAAAAATACCATCTATAACACGGGCCCCAAAACTGCATCTTCTGACATATTTCTGGAACAATACCAATCATGCTGTTTAATAGTAGTTCAGAGTTCAAAACGCATAGTTTGCCTTTTCAAAGTTTCTCCAGAAATACTTCTATGAATACGTAGGAGGTTCTAAATTCTAAGTTTAACAATGTTGAATGCTCGATTTAACCCCTTTTACGCCGTCACTTCACCACCTGCAATACAGCAAAGCAAAGAGGCCTAGGGTCTTTCTCTGTTCAATGTTATCTTTGATTACCTTTTGAAAGCAGCTACAGCTGAGATTTGAAAAGAATAAAGGAAAAATAAAAATAAAATTGGAGAACTAAGAATGGACATGTAATACAAAATTAAGAAAAAAATACTGAACAAGGAAATTTTTTGGAGAAAAATGCATAAAAGGGAATTTTTCAGCTTTAAGAAAAGGCTAATTTTTCAAATGAATTTTCAAGCAAAAGCAAAAATAGACTTTTGCTTATAATTTTGGAAAATAATTGTCATTAGCATACATGACGGTGTGAACGCCTACCAAGCACTGACTCAGCATCCTGTACGTGGGACAGCATCACACTCCCTTACGCACTGAATGAACCCACCTTCAATCCCTCTACGACCAAAATTACAGCAGCAGACAATTCAAAGACAGAAGAGACACGTATTTCAAATGAAAAATTAAGAGAGAAATGCTACAGTTGGCTACGGCAAGTGGCCTGCACATCCTCCACAAGTTAATGCTTGTAGCAGACGATACAATATGCATGAGCAAACTCAGCAGAAGAGCCTTAAGCCCACTCAGGACATGAAGCAACAAAGATAACAAGATGCTCTTTCTGTTAACAAGATACCGTTTAATAAAAAGATTTGTCATGGTAATAAAAAATATAAGGAAGAATAGACACAGCTTCAAAACTGTAGCCAAAATGAGCAATTCTCAAGCAAAACAAGATAAAAGCAGGCTTGTAAGTGAAGATGCATACAACAACAAGCTGAAATAGCAAAGACAACAACAAAACATAAAAAAGAAAACAAGAAGATTAGCTTAGGAAAACAATAGACAAGAAAATAAAACCAGATATAATAACTCTCTTGGGGAAAAGAATATAAAATCAGAACAAAACAAAGTGCCTTACCAAGCACAAACAAAAGATGATGGATGGGAGAAAGAAAAAAAAGACTCCAAATGTGGAAATATTAGATCCTTCCAAATAACCACCCAGTCAAAATAATTCCAAGAGGTACTTAATGAGAAAATGTTATTTTGCAGGAATACGCGTAAGAACAAAACGCATCCCTCTCTTGCAAAAGCAATTAGCCAGTTCCTGTGTCTTTTACCAAACTTTTCTAAGGGGATTTGAACGTACGGCTTTATTTTCCAGACACTATTATTTGGTCTTGGTTCCCATCAATATCATTAGTCACAATGCTTTTGTATTTTTCCCCGCAATGGCATTTTGTGAGTCAGCCAACACAGCAGCCCAGAGATAATTGACAGGCGTCGCTCAGAAAGCACATTCCAGACTCGGAAATAGCAAAGCAGACCACACAGATGAGTGCAGGGGCAGGCAGACATTATGTTCTACCCTTTGTAACGATATTAGAAGAAGGTTGACTTAATATTTAAGAACAGGTCATTTCTTTTTGCCTGAAAGAATTATGAAAGTTGGCTTCCTGATGTGAAAGTCTAAGGGTCTAAATCTAACATCTATTGAAATCACTAGGAAAAAATAAGGTAAGTGGCATTTTTTGTGTTGATTTCAGAGACCTGTGAATCACTTTCCAACACATTAATCAAAGTACAAATAGAAATTTCTTTGTTGCATTAATACTTTTTGTGGAAAGTTATAGAAAAGCCAAACAACAGGCTCAGCAACAACACAAAGTTAACTTTCCAAAATAATCTTTCTCCCTTGTCCTGATGTGAAATATGTAAAAAGATGGCTCACAAAATACTAGAGCTGAACAAAAAAAACTTACACTTTGTGCAAAACCTCATTGCTTGAACAAAATTTAGGCTTATTCAATGCTATATCTAAAACATTTTCATGGTGGAATACTGTGTCCACACACACACACGGTTTTAGAAAAATGACCTCAGTTAGCAGTTCAGAAAAGCGCTGTCCTGATGGTTAAATTGGAAAAAGACAGAAGAAATGATGCCCCCCCCCACCATGGAGCCATGTGTGAGAAATGGCTCCTGCAAAAACTGGCAGAGGATCTGCCCTTTCCACCTCCCTGGAGATGGCCCAGCCAGTTATGCTTCGTACACCCCTTCAGAGTGCAAATACCAGGAGAATATACATATACACACACACACACATATATATGTATTTCTTTACTATACTCCTCTCTCTAGAAAGGCAAGAAATATCTGAAGTACCCAAAACTTCAAGCACTTGCATGAAATGGAGATTTTAAAAAACAAAACAAAACGCAAAAAAGGTAGAATTATAAGACGAGACAATCAGCTTTCTTGCACCTCTCCGCAGATTTCCACAGCAGGCATCTAGTTCCCCCAATACTTTGTAAAAAAAAAAAAAAAAATATATATTTTTCCTACTAGAATAACAAGATGAAGTACACCATAAGAATTTTCCCAAAGTATACTAGAGTCAAGAATCTTTCGGGTATTTATTTTCTGTGGATTTCTTATTGGGCCAAGAAATGTTTCAATTGCTGAAGGCAACGTATATTGTAATAAAACAGGTATTTTACCCTTCACAAACATCAGGAGAGAAAGTGCTGGTGGTGGGAACGCTCTAAGCAATTGATGCCAAACTCCACTGCTGTCTCCAGACAGACGACTCCCTCCCAGGACTATACAGAAACGGACTTTCCTTAGAGATGTTTTTGGTGCTAAATTCCTTTACTAAGCCTAGCACTTTAATTTCTTTGAGGCTGTCTGTTCTAAACAGCTGGATAGTCCTAGTTTAAAGGCTTTAGTTTCAGCTGCACAGCCTCTCCTCCTCAGACTCAGAAGCAGGAGGACAGAGGTTTCTTAGCCCCTCTGTGGGGCTCTCTGACATCTGCTCCACAGCTCGATGCCCTTCAGGTCCTTTCCCATCTCTTTCTGGATGGCAAATAAACCATCTCCTCCCAAACTGATGCATGTAAGGAAAAGGGCCATTTACTTTTGTTCAGCCACCTATTTCTGCACAGAACAATAGCTGAAATACTTTACATTTACAAAATTAAAACATGGAGTCACGCATAAATCCTATATTTAAGCACCTTCTGTCGTATGTACAATAAACTTACCAAAAATATTCTTCTGCAGAGCAGGGAAGTGAATTAAAGTTGTTCCCAGATTTGAAGTGAAAGCCCTGGGACTAGGACTGTGTGAATAATTGATTGTTTTGGTTCACTGCCCATTGTGAATTTTAGCAGGTGTTTTGGTGAATATCTTTATCTCTCCTCTTTTGCCTTCTCTTGCAAGAAAAAAATAAAATAAATAATCTCCAATTCTTATAAACGTTGGTGAAAACGAGAGCACGGCATTGCCTCAAGTTACTGCAAGGGATGCATGACCCCAGAGGCTGCTGCCAGCGTCTTCCCGGTCTCATTTCTAAACTTTAATGACCATCACAGTCTGCTTTTGAATTTTGACTGTCTTATTTGACAGAGAAAAATAACATAGGTCAGGGAAAACGGATGGTGAACTTTCTACCACCTTATTAATGACCTTGTGATTGGGGGAAGGAGACAGCAGAGAGATGGTCCCAGGAAAAGAACTTGCTGTGAAAGAGAGCTCTGAGGGACACCCCGACTGCCTCATGACAATGCAGATAACCTGTACTGCTGAAAGACAGAAGGAGAGGTTTTGCTTTAACTGATAATCCTTGATTTATAATATAAAACCACAGCTGCTAAGCTAGGGATTTTTTGGGGGGTGGTGTGTTCTGGGTTGGGGTTGTTTTTTTTTCACTAAATGGTTATCGTTTAATGTCATTCATAGGATGCAGGTTCTGCTTATCTCCACCAAATTCATCCGTTTAAAATTCAGGAGTTACTCACTCCTCACAGTTCTCCCCTCCCCCTTTGCAAAACAGCAATTTTGTCCTGTGCAAGGACATCTTCCTCTGAAAAAAAACTGCTTCATCCATTCTAAAGGTGGTTAATTTTAACTACCAGATTTGATAAATTACATATTAAGTGTTCTTAATGACTGGTACAGAAAACACGTACAGAAAACCCACCATCTCTTCTCGGGTAATTGACTGAGTAGGTTCTGTATGTAGTAGATGCTGGACTCCATGAATGTGTGCAGTCCACTGGGATTGCGCCTGTTCTGTGTTCCGTGGTCAAAAATATATAAATTAAAAAAAGACCATTGCTTTAGGTCATAAAAAGAAATGCATACTTATCGGAACTAACATCAAGAAAAAGATAGGGAGGAGCTGAGTTATCTTTAGCGTGATAACAGCAATGGAAAAACATTATCTGCTGAATTTCAAAAAAAGCATCAGGCATTCCTCAGGCAGTGAAAAAGCCTCAGGCTCTCCTAAATATGCTGGGTTTATTCTGTCCCACATTGATCTCAGAGTGAGAGCTAAAATTAGCCACTTTGTTGGTTTTTTTTTTTAAATTTAGTTATTCACGATCTTTCTTAGTTGTGGTGATGACAATAAGTGTGCAATAACATGGTGTTTTTCCATGTTGGCTACTTTTAGGCCTCAGACGGGCACTTCTTTAACCCTACTGCTCAATGGTAGGTGGTGCCATATAGAAGCATGTAAGAACAATATCTCTTGGTCCAGAAAACTCCCTCTGCGCCACCTTACAGTGGGAGGTCTGGGCAAACAGTCCTGTTTCAATGGTTATCAGGGCAATAAACTCAATTCTCTCACCTACTTTTCTATTCCTCCTCCCTCCCTCAGTCTTCTCCTTCCTTCCAGCCTTATCTATTTTTCCACGCCTTCCAGAAACATCTGTATAATCCATCCTAAGTGGTTTTTTTCTCCAGTTTATTACTTGTGCAGCCCCCTGTTTCAGTCAAGTGCCAAACCCCTCCTTATTAGTGACAGTTTTGTTGATAGCATTCAGCTGTACTATGTTCTTGCATTGCCCCAAATTACAGCTTCCACCTGCAGCAATCTCTGTAAGTATCTTCATTCCCAATCTCTTTTAATGGTTGCCTAAAACAAGTAAATGAAAAGCCTGCTGGTTGACCTAATTGGCTACTGTTAGGTTGTCACTCAGCTCCACCTCCCACTAGCCATTAAGCTACAGGGCATCATTTCCTGTTAATTAATAGGCTCAATTACAGTATTTTTTATCTGAGCTTCCTTCCACTGCGTTACAACCAAGCAAAACACACCGACAGACCCAAACACAGACTCTTGGCCAAATCATGATCATCAGTTTAGTCTACTCTGTAGCCTCTTCTTGCTTATGGAGATCTGTTTCTCAACATGTGATTTCCTTCCATATGGCTTGCAAAAAAACTCGGGGGAGTAGTGCACGCAGAACTGCCTGGTCAACACATTTGTTACTTCCATCGCGGTGGCCCAAAGCACCAATTCGTCATGAAGTTAGACAAGCAAGGAAGCAGCCAGCCAAAAAACAAAACTGGAAATACACAAATAACAGCGGAAGAAACCCCAAAAGACTGTTCAGCAAACTATATTCAAGATCTACTTTCATCTTGTTTCTTAATTTTGATGTCCAAAGGGCCTAAGTTGTGACTTATATAAATTAATTCATACAAATATATATATATCAATGGTGCTGGGACAACCTTAAAAAAAAAAAAAAAGAAAAAAAAAGAAAGAATTTCCCTGGGTAGAGCTGCTGCTTTCTAAGGGTTATTGAGCACTCCCTTCTATGCACGAGTAAACTTGATTTGTCTGCCTTCCCTGATGCCCTCTTACCTCCACCTTCAATCAAAAGCCTAAGAGCTGTTGAGGCATGCCTAAGAATAGGCTGCAATTAAATCTTGACGATGCTCTATTCAGACAAAACTCTTCAGGACAAAGAATAGGCTGCCACGTACCACAAACCGTACTCTCGAGTATTAATTCCTAAGAGGAAATAACTCATCAGTGAAACAGTGTAAAAAAAGGTGCTTATTCTTTGCCATGGAAACAGGTGAGGGGAAGAATTACAGAAGAAATTGTTTCACTGGAGAGGCTACAGAAAACTGGCAAGAGCAGCAGCCTGGTTTGAAGACGGAAGGCAAGCAAATGTGAGAAAAGTGCCATCTTTTGAAAGAGTCACATGCAGTAGGGAAAAGACACCAGTTCCCTGAGTAGCTCTTCTCTGAAGCATTCCCAGATGCTCAGACCATGTACAGTTGTTTTGCCCTGAATGCCACTAGGCAAAACAGACATAAAGCAATTTTCTCAACACCTAAGCTTTTGCTTTCGTGATTAGTCCATGTCTTTAAAGAGATGAACTCAAATGACAATGGCGGTGCCCACCAGGTTGAAGCACCCCCCCACAGGCTGTGCTCTGCTCATGCGAAGGACCATCAGCAGTCCTGAGGTCTGAAGTATAGGAGCCAGGAGTTTGCATTTCTACAAGTGAGTAGACAGAGGAGCATCATTCACAAAAAATATCAGCGAGGCTGAAACTAAATTATGCTCATGGGACTGTGCTGAGCCTCACAAAAAGGTGAAGTGCCGGGTCCAGCTGGCCAAAGGCCAGCCAGCACAGCCCAGAGAGTAGCCAGGCACCATGCTCCATGGGGATTAGTTATCGGGGTGCTTCTCCCAGTTAGAGAGAGAGATCATGGCCGTAACGTAGCAACGTTGGAGACCATCTTCGCAATAAATTGGCCCTCACCTGGAAGCCAGGCATTTTAAGTACAAGACCGCATTTTTTTTCTACTCAGCAAGAAAAAGAACCATCAGCATGGGAGAGACGTACTCTATGGTCTGGGTGTAATAAGAGCAGCAAAAAAACCCACAACCAAACCACCACCCAAAACAAACCAAAACAGAAGAGCAGGCAGCTTTGGGAGGCTCTGTTTTCCCTAAGCGCTGAGCTGGCTGGATACACGGACCATGACGGCGTCTCAGCTGGGGCAGGGAGGGCAGGGGACAAGTTTCTCTATGCCCTTCTCTTCTCTTACATGCTCATCCCCAGCTTGGCAAAATCAAGCTTAATGTATATCCCATTGTAAATGTAATATGCACATGCTCAATCTGTAGAAAAAAAATAAAAGTAAGAAGCTGTGTATGAGTAGCATTAGCCCATTTGTTGCTTTTCTCAGAAGTCAACCCCATCTATCCTTTTGTTTGCTTATTGTGGAGCTTCAATCTGTTTTTGATCAAGTATTTTCTGTCTGCTCTTACTGCACATTTTAAAACAATTTGCCTTTTTTTTTTTTTAAACTGTATCATTTAACTCAAAAACTTTATACAATAGGAATAAATGCAATTGATCACTATGCTGAGTTTTATGGTTGGGTCAAGGGTATGTCTGCATTAATAGATATCACAGACTTTAATCCCAGATGACGAACGTATCTGAAATGTTATTCCCATGCATTTGCAAGGATTGCACTGAGAGCATTTGCCTTGAAGATGACAGAAGAAACGCACATGCACAGACACGCGCTCGCACAACATGCCCGGTCTGCCCGGCAAGCAGCGGTAATAAACCACATATTAACACAGGTCAATACGGATTGGGGAACGCTAAAATACCGTATTTGCAGCAAGTCTCAACTCATAAGACATAGGTGGCTGCCAAAATCAGGACTGCTGGCCTTATTTGTGCTTCATGCTCTGAAACAAAACTTTGTGATCAGGAATCAGGACACTGTGGAGCTGAGAACAGCCTTATCCCTGGCAGCATAATCTTACCGTTATTACCCTCAGCTTCCCCCCACCCCGCCTGCAACAGCACATGAGCTTCACAGACAGAAAAAATATCACCGAGATCGGTCCTGTGTTCAACTAATCCTCACGTTTTCAGTCGTCTGTCACACTATGGTATTATTCAAGGTTTTGATGGGCAGCGACTGCATGTGCAATTGCTGCATCCATGACGCAAGTTGCCTCTTCTCCAGCTGGAGCTGCTGGGTGCTGCCATCAATTCAAATGAATGATGCTGATGTACACGAGAGCTGGCTAAGTCAACTGGAAGAAAAGAGCATCGCTGAAATAATTCAATCTGCATACAACACCTTTTCTGGAACAGCAATATACCCACTTGAAGTCAATTATGACATCTTCAGCAACTCCTTCATTGATTTGAAGGAGGGCATCATACATTTGGGGTTCTCGATCAATTGTTCTCCTTTCGGTACATTTAACTGCTGCATTCTGCAGCAGTACTTTGTACAGCTATTTTGTTGTTCAGAGAGAAACGCTCCTTGAAAAACACCTCAGACTTCAATTTATTTCAAGTCATTAGAGCAAAATCTTTCGAATGGACAATATGATTTATAAAGTCAGAGAGATACTTTTATGAACTATCTTATGAATTCTAAACCTTCAATATTTGTTATAGCTCTTTATTCATTTGGTCTCTGAAAAGAAAGAAAAAAAAAGCTCACCACTGAATAAAGAGGAAAATGATTCTCAGATTTCAAACAATAAGCACATCAAATTAAAAAATCATTTATTTCAGTGCCTCTCATGCTGCTTAGTCACAAACGCACACAATTGTCTAGCCAGGCTTTTCAGCCCGCACACAGCTATTCTGTGTCTTTGAGGCATAAATTGGAAGTGAGCGACTCTGACAGAGCGCTGAGAGGAATACACAAACTCTGAAGTGGAAATAAAACAGCAAACTTCACATTTCTCTTCGTGACCTCTTCCTAAGCATATGCACAGTTTGCATTCATCTACCTCCATACTCTTAGAAACAACAAAATTTTTACCCATTTGGGTAAAAAGATAAAGGAGTGAGTCCCACATATATCCAAACAGTTCCATCCCTCTGAAAGCAGAGCATCCATCAGCCCAGATATTTTGATGACAGATCCCAGCCACCTAATTGCACTGACACTTTTCTTCTGGCACAAAGCTCGAGGAAGGCAGGTCCCTGCCCCAAGACGTGCCACCCTGCAAAGATAAAGGTCCCAGCAGCCCTGAGCTATTGCTGCTGAAGAGATGGCACAGCCTGTTGAACCCTCGGCCGATCTGGCCTTCTACAGGAATCCCTGCTGGTGGGACAGGTAATCCGGTAGCACCTACAGTTTGCAAACAGCCCAAGGACACCCTATTCTAGAGCCTTGGAGCACGGGCGAAAACATCACGTGAGCCGAGAAGAATAAAGGCTCTTATCATTTCTCACTGTATTACCACAGTTTTTCATACTGGAAGAGGCAAAAATAATACAAAAAAGCAGAAAAAGGGAAAGGATGGAAAGGAATATCAAATGAAAAACTATGCCATCTCATAATACAACCTCTGCATTCAACACATCGCAGCCAAAGTTTTCAGACTCTAAACATCTCGAAAATGCTAAACCACGGCCACCTTCTCTGGGAAAGGGCGCACAGCCACACAGCATGCTTTGGTACTCAAATTCACATATTTATTCTGACTCTTTACAGACCGAAATATCCCAACCGCATCCACGTTTCTCCAGAGACCTGTGACAACTTGTTAAGTTGTCACAGATAGATGCTATTCATTCTCCCCCCCAGGCTCCCGGACAGGTCATATTGCTGCTGCGTGAGTCTAATAGCTCCGAATCCATCTGGTTCTTTGCTGTTTACTTTTTGTTCTTTGCCATTCATCCCGCTTCCTGTATCTCCCCTTTCATTTACTGGGTAACTCTTACTCACTCTTTTCATCCATCCAAAGTCATGACTTTTTCTAGTGTTTTCTATCTAAGCTATTTTAATCTAATCTTTCATGGGACTGCTGGCTCAGAATGATAGCTCTCCTTTCAGACCTCATTTATAACGTTACCATATGGCAGTATTACTTGATTACTGGTAAGGATTCAAATTTTCTCTTTATTGTCATAAAAAAAAAAATCTATTATGAACCTCTAGACTCTCCCGTATTGTGCAAAGAGAAATAATTATAAAAAGTACCCGCTCTCTTTAATACCAATAATTTGTCATCGACTGAGCATTTTTTTCTGGGTATAATAGTAGTCTGACTAACTCATTAGCTTCATACTAAATACAGCAATTTTGCTGTCTCCTAGCCAAATATTTCTAATATTAATGATACAGTTTAGATAAAATGATTTAAAAAGTTGTACATACAGCCATTTCTGTGTGCTTATGCAATGATAATTAATTATCTTGAAGTTTTTAACTCCAATCTTTCACTTCCAATTATACTTCAATATTTCTGGTGATCATTCCATAACAGTTTTCTTTCTCAAATTTCATAATCTAGTTTGACATTAAACCACTTTTTACTGGAAGGAAGGAGAAAGGAGATGCGTGCCTGGGAACACATTCACCTCTCAGCAGGCTGAAGCAGCAAGTTGCAATGTGGAAATAGGTTAAGAGCCTCGCTGGGTTCACAGGGGGTGCCAGGAAAAAAAATTATGTATACTATCTGCACAACAGCGGTACTTCAGATGCTAACACAGGAAAAAAAAAAAAAAGAAAAAAAAGAAAAAAAAAGAAAAAGGATGCAGCTGCACAGAAGCACAGGGAAAGCGTTTCCCTGCTGATTGCAAGGGAGCTGGGGGGACGCACGGCAGCTCCCGGGCAGGGAAATACCCTCTGCCGCATCCCCACCCTGCACATCTCGCCCTCCGGGCCACATCAGCAGGGCCAAAAAGGCCATCTTCTCATCTCAAAGCTCTTGCCTTCCTTTGCCAGGCAAAGTTAGAGGCCTGGTGTCCTCCCACACGGGTGAGCTGGCATGGCTTTAAGCTCTTGTCAGCTGGGATAGCCCCAGGCACTGTCAGCAGGCTCTGTCCCTCTTCAGAGAAGTTGTGCGCAAACCCAACAGCAGCAACACACCTTCATAATACACACAGCTGCACTTCATTATTTTTTTTTTTTTTTAAGATATTGGCTTCATAATGTAATACTTTTAAAAAAACTATACATTTTCAAGAAAAATAATTCTTAAAGATTTTTTTCCCACGGCCTTATTCAAACAGAGCTGAAACCAGGGCACTCCCCTCTGCCCTCACTAATAGCGCGTGAGGAATCTCTGCAGCTCTTCCCTCTTTACTAAAATGGTGTGAGGTCTCCTACCAAAGATGAGAGCACGGTCTGGAGCTGTTTGCTCACATGGAGATGAGGTCCAGGATGAACACAGGAGTCCCTGGAAATGGTCGTCTTTATCTCCGTCAGGAAAAAACTGCTTTTACTTCTTTGCAAAACCTTTATGGTCATGAGCATGACAGAAGCAAATTAAAAAAAAAAAAAAAAGTCAGCAAAACCCTTGACAACCCTTTCTGCTAAAAAGTATTTTTTTAAAAAATTGTATTAATACACTGTGATTACATTTCCTGAAATGGTCTTAAACCTTACAAATACACCCCCACAAAATTAAAACCTTCAAGTGCAAATCACCATAGACTAAAAATCCAAGCAGTATTTGTCTCCGGTGACTCTCCCACACATATTATCAACAATTGAACAAGACCAGGAGAACTGCGCAACATGCAGAAGTTATTCTAGACTTTACTCGGTGCTCAACAGGGATGACTGTATTTGCAGCACTGTGGATTCGTTTTAAAAGGTGAAATTCTCTAGCACATTTTGCATATGAAGTAAAATTTAAGAACCGTCAATAACTGCAGATGATGAGCACTAATCTTAGCCTTCAGCCTCAGTATCACTGGAAGTTTTTCCCTCCTGCTTGAACACCGCATGTTCAGAATAGATCCAATTTTTCCATCTTTTATTTGCATAGGTAGGGACAGTTTATTCAAGACAATTATCTCAGCATGATTCATCATCATGATGCTCTAAAATAAAAGCAATCATGCTAGATTGGTTGCAATTAAAAAGGTATTTTTACACTTGGAAAAAAAATTACCTGTTGAACAGACAACTTTTTTCCAAACAAAATCAGGATACCTGTTGAACTGGTATGCCGCATTTTTTCTCCCTCTCTGAAGCTCAAACATACAGCGCCCCACTCTATGATTTCCCCTTGGTTACATTTTTGTAAAAATGAATAGAAAAGCACTAGTCCGTCCACTAAGCGAGTGTAATTCTTTATTGACCCATTTTAATCAATAAAGCTACCCCTGCTTTGCAGCATCACGAAGCAGTGCTCACACACAGCACTGCCAGCGAAGAAACTAAAGGAATCAGGATTTGGGGACCAATAAACTGCTCTAGAGAAGAAAAAGGGAATGGCTTTCATCCGACGAGATTTTTCCCAGAGCCTCTCTCTGCCATGCACTTCCAACTGCTAATTAAATATTGCCTAATTGATACACTCAACCTCTGGCAGACTGGGAGAAGCATGTTTGTGGTGGGGGGCTCAGCTCAGCACTGAAACCTATTTTTATATTTAAGCCTGTGACCATTGGTCTCTCCTCTTCCCCATCTGAAACAGCAGCGTGGCGCTCCGCATCGCACCCTCTGCTCTTGTAACCACTGCTTCTCACCTCCTCACCTCTTTTGACTAGGAAGTGTTGAAATCTTGCAGAAATAATCTGAAGACTTAATTAATTTCTACCAACCTCGGATCAGAACATACAGAAATAAAGATGAAGTAACTACAGAAATTAAGAATGGCCATTTTTAGAGCTTATGCCTCACCTTTATTCTTAGTGACGGGAGAGGGAACATGTAGAATCATTGAGGTTGGAAAAGACTTTTAAGATCATTGAGTCCTGCCATAAACTACATTCTAATTCAATATAAAACACAACATTTCAGTTGGGAGGGACCTACAATGATCATCTAGTCTTAACTGCCTGACCAATTCAGGGCTGACCAAAAGTTATTAGGGGCATCGTCCAAACGCCTCTTGAACACTATCAGGCTTGGGCCGTTGATGACCTCTCCAGGAAACCTGTTCCAGTGTTTGACCACCCTCTTGGTTAAAGAAATATTTCCTAATATCCAGTCTAAACCTCCCCTTGCACAGCTTTTAACCATTCCCACGCATCCTATCGCTGGATACCAGGGAGAAGAACACGGCTTATATGTATATATACATATCAGATGTAAATACATACGTATTATGGGTAGCTCCCTGTTGCTACAGAGTGCTTCTGCATTCTTCGCTAAAAAGACTTTGCAAGTGCGATGTCCAGAGAGGGCCACAAACCTTAAGGCTGTAAACAGAAGAGGAAAACAATCATTGCTCAAATTTCCTTTTGATTTACAGTGAAAGCAATTTGTAGGGGCACTAGGCAGAAGGAAATGCCGACAGCAGCCTGCACAAACTGAAACGTGAGCCTCCGACTACATAGCAGCAATGGGCAGCCCACCCAGCAATACAAACAGCAGCTTATGTAAAATTTCCTGAGTGGGAAACATATTTATAGTCGAGACAATATGCTTCAAATGGAAACTGATGTTCTGGTTACAGAGACTGTCTCCAAACTGAACTACAGCCGCTGTATCATCTTTAAATACCGGAAACGTTCAGATATCTGATGTTTTTTAAGTGTCACTCCATCTCTGATCTTTGCAGAATATGAAACTCATTATCGTTCCCACAGATGATCCTTCAACTCTATTCATTTCTTCTTTAAAAGTCCTGTTTCCTAGCAGAGCTGAAATAACTTCTAAAACAGGATGAAAGCCCAAACTTTGCAGACTGCTGTATCTGCACAAAGGAAGGTACGTACTGCTCTGGAGAGCAGACGGGTGCTGCTCCTGCGCTGCCCTGACGCAGCACAGCAGGCTGCTGCATCAGCGAGCATCCCCGGTGCGCTCGGCGTGGGGGACGGAGCCATCCATCCAAACTGCCGCTGCTGCACATTGCACAAAAGCGCTTTGCCTGCTAAACAGCAAAGTGTTTCGGCAATGAGTAAAGTTACAAACCACTTCAGTTGTTCTCCATGGCATTCCTACAGACCGAATCCAGTTTTTATCAAAGAATGGTTAGAGTTGGAAGGTACCTTAAAGATCACCTGGTTCCACCCCCCTGCCCTGGGCAGGGACACCTCCCACCAGACCAGGTTGCTCCAAGCCCCATCCAGCCTGGCCTTGAACCCCTCCAGGGATGGGGCAGCCACAGCTTCTCTGGGCAACCTGGGCCAGGGGCTCACCACCCCCACTGTCAAGAATTTCTTCCTAATATCTAATCTAAATCTCCCCAATCTCCCCTCTTCCGGTTTAAAACCATTCCCCCTCGTCCTATCGCTCCACTCCCTGATCCAGAGTCCCTCCCCATCTCTCCTGTAGCCCCTTTAGAGACTGGAAGGGGCTCTAAGGTCTCCCCGGAGCCTTCTCTTCTCCAGGCTGAACAACCCCAACTCTCTCAGCCTGTCCTCACAGCAGAGGGGCTCCAGCCTCTGATCATCTTTGTGGCCTCCTCTGGACTCGCTCCAACACGCCCATGTCCTTCTGATGTTGGGGACTCCAGAGGTGGAGGCAGCACTGCAGGGCGGGGGTCTCACCAGAACAGAGCAGAGGGGCAGAATCCCCTCCCTTGCCCTCTGGCCACGCTGCTGGTGATGCAGCCTAGGATGTGGTTGGCTTTCTGGGCAGCAAGCACACACTGCCAGCTCATATTGAGCTTCTCATCCACCAACACCCTCAAATCTTTCTCCTCAGAGCCGCTCTTAATCTATTCTCCACTCAGCTTGTATTTGTGCTTGGGATTGCTTTGACCCACGTGCAGGATCTTGCACTTGGCCTTGTTGAATTTCATGACGTTCACACACCCCTACCTCCCAAGGTCCCTCCGGATGCAATATTTGCTTGGTCTTCTTTTAACCACACTCATGACAGAAAGCAGATTCAGGACATTTCCACATAGCAGTTTGTGCCCTTTGCCTGTGTTCATTTCATAGCTGGAAGCACCAAGGGTCCCGTGGAGAAGAGCTGAGCAAGGCCAGCTCAGGTCTGGAAGCTGCACAGTCATGTGGAAGCAATTAGCAGACTCAAGCTCTACCTCTGAAGCCTTCACCACAGTACCACATTCCCAGAAGAACTTGGATTCTCTGTCTGACATGGTCAGATGCTCTCTGGCTCTGGCCATGCTCTCAGGCTCTGGCCATCATCAGCTATGACCTATCTCACTGCAACCAGCATCAGGCATTCATGGATCCAGACAAATAACCAACGGTGTTGGCTTGCAGCTAATCAGCAACCTTCAGCAATATTTGAAAAAGCTGCCAATATTGACCAAATACATTTTTTCAAATTACAGATTCATAATAAAAAAAAGCTTTTCCTCCTTGATTTTATAGGAAAATTAATTTATGATGTCCATATTTGCCATTTATATTATTTGTAGAGCCTCAAATTCAAAGGTGGTCAAAGGAAAAACAAATACAAGGGAAATCAATGCCATAGGTATGCTCTGTAAGCGGCAGCTGAGGCAGAACTCTCTAGAGGGACAAGAGTCCTTGTGTTTTCTTACCTGCCAGCGTCAGGGGAAGAAAAACACAAGAAAAGCCTGAAATTTTCAGGTTTTCACTCTTGGGACAAGGTCTAACTCACAGTTGTCTTTTCCTATGCCAGCTCAAGGTTGTTTGAACTTGAGTTTTCTTCCTTCTCTGAAAAAGAGTGTAACACGTGCCCTGAAAATGGAGACTTTCTTCCCCTAAATATCTGTGAAAGAGTACTTTTGGGAGTCCAGCTGCATGGCGGCAGGCTGGGTGAGCACACACGAGTGCCCAGAGCTCCACCAAAGCACCGTGCAGGACAAGGATGCAGAAGCCTCATCTCTTCATTGAGCTCTTTAGATTTCTCCTTCATCTCCCCCTGTCTGAGCAAGAAAAGAAATAAGCTTAAAAATTAATGTTCTCGTTTCCCCTCTCCCCACCCCTGCTTTGTTTGTTCGTCGGAGCTGGAGAGAAAACAAAGCTTTTTCATTATTTACTGCCACTTTAAATTTTTGATAGTAGTCAAAGGCAGATGCACCGCATTAAAGGGTACCAGCTTCCATTATCTAACAGAAAAGTTAATAGCAGGAACTTTGCAGTGTGTCAGATTCGCAAGTAAGCGTATGGACACACTTGGGTTTGTGAGATGAATCCTCTGCCACAGTAAAGGCTGAGCTTGTCAAATGAATTATTGAGGCAGTAACTGCAAATTAACACAAATTACACGCAGTTATCAGAAGGAAACTTTCTGATTTTTTTTCCCCTCAAAGCTTCTAGAACTGAAGTGGGAAAAGCTTCAGAAATTCTACCTCCCAAGAAGTAAACACCAACACATGCTCTTACACAGCTTTGCAAGCAGTGAGTTAAAAGACACAGCTGAAAGAGGAAAACATACTTCAAGACTAAAATTATTGAGTAGTATTATACCAAAGGGCTGATGCATGCCGACTTCGGGTATCGTGCTGTGCCAAGCTCAGTTACAACTCCTGCCTCTCCCTGAAAGTGCAAAGCCAGCGCTTTTTACAACAGAATTACAGTTCTTGACAAAGCAATTCCTACCCATCCCCAGCTCCAACTTTACCCGTGCTTGCTTTGTCCCACAGGGCCAAAGGAGTCCAAGCTGAGTGCACTGAGAACAGAGGTGTTTCCTGAAACCCACCTGGAAACGAGCAGCTGAATCTGCAAACGCGTTAAGAAGGTTGCCGTCTCTACTTTTAATGGTATCACTGGGCTTGCGAGATTCATAATTTGTGACTACCAGTTTACAAATAAACAATGAAAATTTGTTATTAAAAAGATTCTTCAAAACAGAAGACTAAAAACCCCACATTGTCTTATTCTTCTTCTTCTTCTGGAATGCACAATTCTCCAAAGGTTCTTGTACTAACAGCCAAGACCTGTCTGCTTCCCAGACTACTAGTCATTACAAAAATCAGGTTTACAAACAAAAACCGCTTGGTAGTAATTCCCCTATATAAATTAAAATAGAAATTTATGTTTGTTTGTCCTATGTACATCACCTGGGGCAACCAGAGAACTCATGGATATTTTTCACATTAACTAATCCCTCCAGTTTTGGTAGAATAATTTCATCTAGGTGAACTTCTCAGAACTACCTTCGGAGTCTCTCATGAGGGAGTTTTCTGTTCCAACCTGAGAAATACTCTGAATTTTCATTTATTTCTTCCAATGAAAGCTCATGTCTTTCTCTCATCACATCATATGCAATTTGCTCTATATTCCACTGGCCAGGTTTTTTTCCCCAGTTCCAATGGCACAAAACCTGTCACCTTGTGAAGAAGTTGGAAGGTTACGGTCCTATCTGGGGTGTTGCAGCTAACCCTTTCATTCGCAGAGGTTCCCTCCTCTGGGGCATCTTTTCGAAGTCTGCAGATCTTGATGCCTGGGTATGATGTGATTGATGTGGACATCTAAGCCCTGGTGTTATAGTAATTGCCATCTCTGTCACTGTATCTTCAGGGTTTCGTCTCCATTATCTCAAAGAGCTCTGGATGTCTGAAACTATAGGACTGTTAACAAAAAATACAGAAACAAAAAAATAAAAAAAGGAAAAAAAATCAGTGCATCTCTAGGCAAAGAGATTGCTTCTTATTGCTCTGCTGAAAATAGTTCAAGATTACATTGCAATCTTCAAGATTCATAGTAAAACCTCAAAAATAAGTTTCCCTTCTCCTTTTCAGTTGAGCCTCTTGCTTTCTTTGCAAGCAAAAACTTTGCCTGGAAAAGCAAGCTGCAGCCCCAGCAGCTCAAACCCTGCAGCTCTAACCCTTCCCACAACTGGGCTTTTCACAAGTATTTTTTTTTGTCTCTGTGGATAATCAAGGACCACTAGAAATGAGCACACACTATGTTTGCCGAACAACTGAATACAAGCAGCCTCTCCTCTAACAACGTCAGCTCTTTCACTTAAAAAAAGAAAGTATAGTGAACTACTCTTTCAGCTTTATCTTCCCCTTTTTCAGATCCTTTCCTAAAAACTTCACACCCCAAGGTGTCTGCAGTTTGTACTGTAAGTTATTGCTTCAACCTAAAACTCATCACAGAAAATCTAAAATTATTAGCTTTTTTCTTAATAAAATGAAAAAAACCAAGCAAGATATAGATTAATATTTATAAGGGTTTTTCTGATGTCTCTAATTAATATTAATAAAACAGCACATAAACAGATAAACATATTCCAAAAATCTTATAGCAATAACAAGCATCTGATCCTATTTGTTTTAAATGGAAATCTTTTCGCCGACAATAGGGTGAGTAAATTGCTAGCAACAATCCCAGCAGTTATAACTGCTCACATTGCACATATTTCCACTACAGAGAAAAATACAGCGTGTCCTGGACCTGTTTCCACCTAGTTCTAGATCTTGTGCAAAACTTGTCGCAACACTTTTTTCTATTTTTTTTTTCTATTTCTTTGCCCAGTCTTTCAATGACTAGAAAGATGTATTTTATGTTACGTTACCTGTATATAAACCTTATGACCATAATTCCCTCTGGCCAGAGCACTCATTTTAGCAAGATGTCCCCCATCTGCCATACTCTCTGCCCTCCAAGTTGTCTCTTGCTTTTTCCAGGAGCACAACTGTAATTCAAAATTTTTAGGAGGTCCTCAAAATTCACTTCACAACTGTTTTAATTTGTTATTATTGTTTTTACACTGATTTTAAGAGAAAAGGAGTACATCAGTGGATCCTTTTAAATCCATCTACGTGGCGCAAAACCTTTGATACTAATTAATTCATAAAATTAAAGTCTTCAATATGGTTTCAGAAATCAGTGACTGCAAATATGTTCATGGCAACTAAACAGGCAGGGACTGGTAGGGTCTGGTTTTGGATCTGTTGCTCGCTTTTTTGTGCAATCCCCTTTTGAATGTTCCAGAGCAATGAGCCTCCACGGCCGCCTGCAGCAGCAAACTGCAATGCTCACTTTGCACATCCGTGCTGTTTTAAACCTTATCCGTACGATGTTATTGCATTTCTTGCTCCCTGGTTCTTAATTGCAGAGTCTGGTGAGAAGCAGACTGTGCATCATTGCCTGGTAGACCAAAGTCTCTGCTACAATAATGACAAATCACAGCAATTAGTTAGCGTGGATCCCAGCAATGCTTTACAATGCGACCAGATCAGGTTGTTAATTTGCTTCAGGCACTACCTGACCTCTGCTTATCTACCCCCTGTTTCAGGAGAATTACATTTGAAATCACCATAATTGCCTGGACGACATGAGGATCTCATCTGAAATCAATTCATTCAGTTTCCCCTTCCGTGTTTCTAATATTGTTTCTGAAGTATCATGACAATTTAAAATAATTATATTTTAATTAGTGCTGATTTTCAGTGGAAGTCATGCACAGCCACTTAACAACTTCCACATTAGTACCCAAATAAGTTCCTTGTGATTATCTGGAGACTCAAAAGCAGAAATAATGAGATATTGGTGTAAGCTTTGTTGAGTTCTTTTTATAAAGATCTCTAACAGATTGTATAAGCAGCACATATATGTCAGAGGGAGAGAAATAGGCAAAATTAGGACAGACAACAAAAAAAAACCCCCAAACATGCAAACTAGAATTCACAATTGTCTAGAACATCTGCTTTAAATTTACTTTATCATTTTTAGTAAGAAATAACAGCACGTTAAAGGATGACAATATACGGTCAAGTATTTCAGCTCTTTTTGTAAAACACACATAAAGGTTATTTGATTTTCTTTGTTTTTAAGTTTCTAGGAGTTATTTAGAGAATGTGCCTATTCAATACCTTCTTTTTTAGCGTTGGGTATCACCTGTTAGTCCCCAAACACCCAGCAAGGTCCCCGCTCCTGCCTTCATCACCAAAGCAGAGGTGGGACAAACTGGGTGAGTTAGCACAGCAGATGGGGACCTTGGGCAACGAGCGACTCGGAACTGCAATCAGTACTGCTGCAACTTCGAACAGATAATGTATTACCAGATTTTCTGAAGATCACTCTGAAAATTTATGAAACGGTCCTTGTAATTGTTTTCCTCCCTCAGGTGCGGTGTGCGAAGCCCTCTCTGCCCAAGCGTGGCAGCGGTTCCCAGCAGCAGCCTCGGCTGTTGCAGATCAGTTTTTCCAGCCCCAAACCCACCACAGCTAATGTTGCTTTGCTCCTTTGAAGTGTTTTTTAACGAGGGATCTCAAAGCATTTTTAGCACCTCCTTTATGAGTTACCAGATATAGCTGCATTTGTTTCACCAATGCAGAGATTCACCAGTTACGGGTATTCACCGGGAATGAAAGTCAAATGTCCTAATTAGTCACGCAGTCCACTAATCACTTGATTGTCTTAATTTCCTGAAGCCAAAACAATTTAATTTTAAGTTTTGGGGGTACTTGTGCACAGCAGGATATTAGCTTGAATTAGGATATGTAGTTAAAAAGGAAGTGCATTAATTTCCCTAGAAAAGCTTTTTGTTTTGAATACAATGGCATAAAACCCCACCATAGCTAAGTAGCAGTGGTACATTGCTGATGTATCTACGTACTTTCTTTGACAGCCTGAATTACGGAAGTGCTTTTGCACCCAAAAGGAAGAACAGTCATGTTGCTCCTAGACTAAAACTGTCTGTGAGCAATTCATTTTGCAGAAACAAAGCAGAGCTTTAGAGAGTGGGTATTTAAATGACATGGCATTACTCCTAAAGGAAATATTACTGACAACAGCATGCAAATGTTTGGTATAGCATTTGGCACAAAGAGAGAACATATGGTATTTAATGCAAGCAAATTAAACAGCTCTACGCTACAGTCAACTGGAGATGCATCCTACTGTAGCAATCCTGAATCCAGTATAAATGATTTCCCTCTAGATTTGCACCTGTATGAAATTGGTTGAACATATGCATGGTTCAAGCAAGTATCTATTGTTAAATTTCATCCAGGCTTTCCAGATGCATACAAATGATGGATTCTAGGTAAAATTTACAGTAAAGTATTTCAGTAATTCAAAGTTTCTCCATTTCTGTTCCTAAACTCAAGTGGCCAATACGTAATCTCAGACTGGCCATCTGCACATGTGATCAGCTGTCTCCCCTTCCATCGTCAGCAGGGTTTTTATTCTTTACTTAATCTCAGTTGAATGGGTTTAGATTACTCTCATTCAAACGCACCAGAACTATCTGCGGACCAGAACTAACTATTCAAAACCATATGCTGCCAGAAAAAAAGAAGTCCAGAAGAGCCTCCCCAACCAATGCCACTTGTATCACCCCACAAAGTCAAGGTTGCTCAACACCATGCTGCACCCTGGGTTACTAGGATGACACAATCCTGCCCAAACCTCTTGGGTATTTAAGCCACGCAGCCTGCTGCATCGTGGCTGGGGAAGGCTCACCACCCCCTGAGCACAAGCCATACTATAGGCATGGGATGATTTGCATCAACCACAGCCTGGCTCTTACATTTCAATGGCATCACCATGCTGCAGGCTTCGTTTCTTCCCCTACTAAAATAGAGGCATTTTTATCCTGTAATTTTACCTCTGTGGATTTCCTTCAGCTTGCTATTCCAACTCTACCTTGCTAAAATCTACCATGCAGTGCAAATAACCCAAACTAAATTTCCTGTGTAATGATATTATAATCACTGAATCTTCAGTTTCACCATGTTCATCAGATTTGGCTCCTTTTCTAGGATGAAACCCAAAAAATCTCTGTTCACATCGGCTGCTCAGTAGACTGTTCAGGGAGATAATTTTGTTTCACCTCTAGAAACACTTGAAGCTATTCTGACAATATTCGTGCAGTCATTGCCAATAAAGTAAACTAACCAAAATCAATGCTTCTGACTTCCACAAAATTCAAACATCTATATTAACTAACATTTTCTGTTCCCTTGCCCTTCTTGACAGACCTACAAACATCTAACTCATTTGTGGAAATCTGTATTACAATATTCATTTTAACACATCCTTGATGTAACAAGCTAAGTTAAATATCACAATTTGTAGAGAAGTTGTCTTTTATTAATTTAAATTAGAGACAAATTTTGTTACCCTCACATACATATTTCATTACACAAGTTGTCCTAATGAAATGAAGGATTTATTTCTACACTTTAGTGTTGCTGAGGGTTCGTAACAGTATTAAAATAAGATGTTATGAACTATAGTCTCAGAATCAATGTCAAAATGTTTCAGCTATTTTTATGCTAAACATCATCTCTATGGAAACACCGCAGTTAAATTTAATACGAATTATCATAGACTTTTCCAGTAATACAGGCCAGCATCAAAGAGTCCAGACTAGTTTTTAAGGGAACAAAGTAAGAATTTAGGTGTCTGAACTGACTTACTGGATACCTTAACCATAACCATTTTCATGTCTGCGCATTAACTTTCCCTCCTGCAAAAAGAATTGCCTTTTTAGATCTAATATGAATTATCAGTTCAAGTCTCTCTGAGCTCTCCATAAAAAAAAAAATAATAAAAATCTCAGAAAAATATTAACAGAGCCTCATCTACACTCTCTTTGATTAATGAATTAACTGCTCCTACAGGCACTTTCATCTTTAACTCTGAAAGACATCTCATAATAGCAAGTATTATTATTTCTAGCTTTCTGTATTTAAAAAAAATGAACTTTTTTAAATGGAGGTGTGGAGAGTTTGGCAAGCATGACAAAGTGAAGGGATGATGCCACACTCTCTTATCTTCATGTTAAAAGAAGGAAGATGTATAATAAGCGATATATTTAGCCAGTCTGGCCTCAAAATCTCTAAACAAGAGTTCCGCCGAGTAGAAATTCTGTGGAAGTTGAGCCATTTCCACTTACAAGTTCACGCTAGACGTAGCCTCGGTTGCGGATGACAATTAATGTAGTAAACGGGTGACACGGTTCTCTGCTCACGAGAAGGTTTAGTGAAGTTTAGTAAGTTCTTCCCCTCTGCCCTGGAAGAGCAGCACCTTCCCAAGGACGCCTCAATAGAGGACACAAGTGCATCTCTCGGCCATTGGGAATTCACCTGCAGGAGGTTGGTCTGAGCGCAAACATTTGCCAGAGCAACGGGAAGCCGATACAATGTGATGTTGTCATTTAATGTATTCAATGTACTTACTGATATGTCGCATAAAGTGATTCTCCTTACTAAATATGTATTTTATATTATTTTATTGTTATGGTTTAATAAGTTTTTACCGTGTCCAGTCTGTTTTAGTGTTAAGGACTAACTTAAGGTGGACTAACACTTAGTGAAGTATTTGCCCTTCACTGAACAGGAAAAATTAAGTCTACTGAGAGCGTTCATCACTCAGAGCATCCTTAGAGTCAGCATAGGAAATGTAGCTTATTCATGCATTTCAAGCTGTGAGACATTTTGCACCAGGTTATGCTTACGAAAAAAAAAAACAAACCAAAACCCAAACATGCTGGCAAGTAAAAGGCACATTTCAGACTGAAATATTTCTAAAAGTTTAACCTGCCCAAGAATTGAACAGGCCCCCACATTGTGGGCTTCCTGAAAAATGAGATTATCCAAGCTTGAGATGAACAGTCATCTCAGTGGTCAACTAAGAGCAGGCCAACCCACTTTTTATGTTGCTTTAAAATATTATTGAATTACTGCATTCACAAATAGAAGTCGCTCTCAGCACATATCACAGCACATCCCAGTAAGTTGTATAGCAAAGCCTAAAAAAATACATTGAAATGCTCTAAAATTTAAAATGCACAGAAATTGTGCTTGCAGTCTGGACACATGCCCCGGAAAACACTGCGGAACCAGGTGCAGGCTTTTCACGTGTCGAGGTGAAACTCAGTATTTTTGGCCCTTACTTTTACAGGTTAATTTGTACTTGAAGATTTTGAAAATTCACGGGGAGCACGCGGGAAGCAGGTAAGCATAGCAGCTCCAGCCCATCCTTGGGGAACTTCTATTTTTTCATTATCATCAGTGTCTTCTCTCTCCTGATTTAATCAATAGGCATATTATATGTCGACAGTCAGCACCTCTGTGTCAGAACTAACACTAAATCAAATCAGCACTATAAATATGCTGAAGATTATACATGTCTGCCCAGTTTTTTGCTGCCAAGATAAAAATCCCAGCAGTGACAGTTAAGGTGCTGCAGTTTGCCAAAGGCACCGTATCAGCAATGTGAGTCCTGGGAAATGGAATTAGCAAGACTTTAAAAAAAAAAAATTAAAAAAAAGATTGAAATCGCCGGGGATTGGAAAGAGACACAAAGAAATCATGGTGCCTGGGGTAAGAGTGGAAGGTTTCAGGACAGGAAAACACATGTTGGACAACAAGCATCAAAACCAAAAGATTAAAGAAAAAAATATATAGGTCATTCTTACACTGGCATGATGACTGTTATTAATTTAAGAGTATTTAAAGAAAGCAATGACTCTACATAACATTATCACAAGATACCACTATATGGACTGTCAGGTATTACACCCTGAGTCATAAAGAAAAAAAGCTCAACATAGGAAGAGTTTTAACATGCTTTTTCTGCGATAAGCAACAGTAAGTTCTACAGAAACTCCTTTTTTGGGGGGTTATAAATCATATCAGTGGAAAGTCTGTAAGAATCCGCATTCTGTAACCTGAAAACTTTCTACCCTGATACTTCTTGTCACTCAACAAATAACATTTATATCAAGATCAGCAATCTTGACAAAACCAGAAAAGCACATTTTAAAATCATACTCCAAAGCAGCAGCGATTCTGTAATCTGCATCTCTGCAGAACAGCATCTCCATGGGCAGCGCAAGCCTGCACCCAAGCCGGAGCAAGGAAAAGGCACGATTTGTTCAACATCTGAGCTGTTCTCAGATCTTGGACTTATTTAGGGGCAAACATTATTTGCCTTTTCTCACGTGGGGTGTCTCAGTAGCAGTTCATAGGGATAAGAGTTGTTTGATAGAAACCATCTATCAAGTTAACTACTGAAAGTACCTTTCTTTAAGACTACGCCAATGCCTGCTGGAAGGAACCCCAGGTGAGGGTGACACAGCCACAGTGGGAGCCTGAACAAGCCAAGCAGCAACGGTGACAAAGCTTTGCCCTCAGCTGATTGTGTTAACTGGAGGGCATGGAGAAAACAGTGCATTTCCCTCCATTACATTTGGAATTACATAAATTTGCTGCTGTTATGGAGGGAGGGGGGACGAAGGGGGAAATCAGGTGGAAAAAGCACTACAGCTTACTGACAAATCTTGTACTTATATAAAACTATATGCTTTTGCAAATATTTTATGCAGTTTTAGGTTTTCAGATTATAAAAAAAGTATATCTCCTCCCCCCAGGACTATTCATTGCATGTGTTATTTTTAAAGTGACTGCTAGTATTCACCTAATAAGACACCTACACATCCAGCTAATGCAAGCAGCCTGGTGACATAAGATTATAACATTAGCATACAAGGCTTCTCATGTATAATTTATACGTACCATGGTTTAAGCTATTTTTTCCCCTTCTTGGACGCTAGGCGTAGTGTTCAATTTCAGCTAATCCTTTCATCTTTTTCAATCTAGATTGTGAAGGTCAAACTGAATGCAATATTCCTCACATAACCCGAACCAAGGTCAGCCTTTGAATTTTATGATCAAAATTTCCTTCAGGAGGATGAAGTAGGAGGTAGCAATCAGTTCACCTCCCAAAACTAACCCTAGCTAATTACTGAACCCTTCCATATTAAAATGCCTATGCTGAAAAAGAAAATAACACTTGTACCATATTTTTACAGGCTCAAGGGCAAAGCTGAAGGAATCTCACAGAGCACATGATGGGACCTTCCCTTTAAACTGCATCCTGTATGATGTGAAACAGTGGCTATACATGCTATAAAACTAGTCCTTTTGCCTTTGTTTGCTTTTTCCCTAAAGATAGACTGATATACCTACAGGCCATACACAGCAATATGTTTGCAACAGCACTTTGTGTATAAATTCAACATTAGAGATCTTCCCAGAGGGAAAAGCATCCTCCCCACTTGTGTTCTCTTGCTTGTAGCTCAGAAAGTTTGAGAGGTGAAGGATCAAAGTACTTGACATTTGAAAATTTCACTCCAATTGCTTCTTTTAATTCACAGCCTGCAAGTACAAACACGCACTTAGGCAACGGAAGGGAAGAGACCCCTTAGGTTGGCTGGAGCCCATCTGCAGCCCCAGCCGCTTGCCTGGCTGTGCCAGGCAGGGAGGTGGTGCCACTTGTGGGGTGTCACATCCCACATCTCCTAAACTCATGTTTGCCTGCACAAAGCTGCTTTTTGCCTAATAGATGATTTTCCTGCATAACTGCAATTTCAGCATGAAACCAGAAGGGTTTCCACATCATGCTCATCCTGGAGAGCAGCTCTGCAGTCATCCCCTGTACGCTTGGCTTGGTCACGCTTACCATGTCCTCTGCTATTAAAGTTCTCCAAGTAGCTGCAAGAAGGGTTAACAAACTACTATCCAAAAATGAAGGCTAGCACTGCTTAGAAGTATTTTTCTTAAAATACAGCCTAAAGGAACAGGATTCGGCTATTTAGCATGGCTAAGCCTGGGGGAAGTACTGAGAAGCCACCCCCTCCAGGCCACACTTCCAGACCTCCTGCTTTTTGTGTCCCTCAAAGATCTTCACATCGGTCATAACAGGAAAGTGTTTATCAAGTTCCTTGCATGTTGCAAACACAGACCATCACACACTCATTTGTGAACCACCTTAATTTAACAGGCATGTAATTAAGAAAACGGCACGCTAGTCAAGAGATACTGTTAGCAGTAAGCAGAGGATTTCCTGCTTTTTTCCCCTTCAATGAGCACTGGATGCGTAGTTACTTCTTCATATCACCTCCAGTCAATACTTTCCACGTCTTGGCCTCAAATCACAAATATCAGAGTAAAGATCATTTCACGTGGCTTGTATCAAGCACAAAATGTTTCAGAGTTACAAACAGGAGCAAACAGAAGTGAGAAAAACCTTTGTAACTTTCAGTAAAGCTTTTTTTTTTTTTAAACTTCAGTACAGGGTAAAGAATTTGTAAGCATCCCAAGAAGGTCCATACAGCAGATATAAAAAGGGAAGAGCTTTTTTGCTGGTTTTTTTTTTGGTTTATTTTGTGGGGTTTTTTTGTTTGTTTGTTTGGTTTTTTTTAAAAAAAAAGGTTCTCTCAAAAGAGCATTTGTATAAACTGTTGTTAGACATGGTGGTGTAGGAGGACTGGAAGAACATTTCTATTTGGAAATACTGTTTGCTTATCACCAATGAATAGCCCTTTGTGTGCATATTATATCATGGCGCATGACTAATCCTGGAATCCTTTCTGGCTTTTCTAAATTCCAGAAAATTTAGAAGCTCAAGTTGCCATTAAAGAGAGAGAGACTGTCACCTTAAGACTCAGTTAAAAAGGAATAAAACAACATAGAGGCTTCTGAAAACTACTCCTGTTGGTTGTCCAGTCCCTGTCAGTAATAATACCATCTGTAAACCTGGTAGCTTCATTCTACTAGACTCTTTTTTGCGCTATCTTTGTTGGTAGCCTAAGAAAAAAAGATACTCAGATCCTCTTGCAACCCTTTTTTTTTTTTTTTTTTTAAACACTCCTTAAAGAATAAGGGCACGTACCTAAAATGGAACTTCGAGGTAAGGATCACTTTTAAAGGACAGTCTTTCTTTTCTGACTGGAAAGCTGGACAGGCTAAAATTTAAAGAGACGGGACAAGCCACAGGCATGAGTCTGCTCTATCAGGTCCAAAGGCTGAATATTTCAATATTTCATGAACTTAGTTTGTAAAACCTCTGTGGAAGGGACTGTAATTTGGGTGAGCAGTTGCGTGGTGCTCACCATGAGGGCTCCTGGTCGGTGCTCAAGATCCAGGGCACGACAACAACCCAACGAAGAGCAGCATCAAACCCCGGCACCCAGCGATACAAGCAACAAATAAAAATAGAAACATCACACTCTGCACTCTCCCCGGGAAGCTGGGAAGCCACACCGCAGGTACCAGTGCAAGTACTGCGATTTAGTTGCCAAGCAACCCCCTTATCCTCCGAAATTCATGTTCAAGTAGCTATAAAATCACTTGTTCAAAGGAACCGGAAAACAAAAACAAGTTGTACCTGCGGCATCCTATTTTGCTAAGCAAAGTACAGGAGAAGCAAAATCTAAACGCCAGCCAAGGCTTTCTGAACGTAAACAAATAGAAATCACAATATTAGCTTCAGGATGCCAAAACTGTATTTTTTGCATCACGCAAACAAATAAGTGGAGCGCTGTGGGGATTAGTGCTCTCCAAAACGCAATTTGGAAGGGGGAACCCGCTCACATGCCAGCACCCGATACGACCCACCACCTCTCCAGTGCACCAGGTCATCTTGACAAACTTTGAAATATTATTTTACTCCTGACTGTGGGGCAGAAATTGTAGGAAAAATTAGCAATAGTATCACAGCCAGCTGACCTACTAAGGCAAACAGTCTAATGATTCAGATAAACTTGGTCACAGGCACAATACTCAAGCATCAAAACTTGATCATACGCACGATATTCAAACATCACACATCCCTATTTGTGAAGGGGGGTGTTTTATTCTTTCATTACTATAATAAGTGAACGGAAGTGAATTACATCAGTCCAAATACAATCTGACATGAAATCAAGTACTGGGTTTTTAATCCAGTCACTCACATTTGTTTGTCCATCTGCTATGAGAACTGAACAGAAATGCCAGCCAAGGATCACAAATTTTAGTGAACTATTTGCAGATTTCTCAGTTATTTCCCATTACTCTATAGCATGTATTCCACAAACGTAAGTAAGATTTGTGTGTACATGTATACTTGTGCATACATATAGGTATATAGGTATACACACACATGAATATAGATATAAAAGGGTCAATGTTAACTCCATTCCCTTCGTGATACTTTCACAACTGAAACATTTCTGGACATTTTGGGATAGTAAACTTTAACGATAAGGAAAAAATAAAACTTTCCAGTTTGAACCAAATCAGATGTTTCGCTTTACTCAGTATATTTATTTTTCTGGCCACACAGATTTGGAAAATATAGTTCTAAAGGTTTTTATTTAAAATCAATTAATGAAGCAATAATAAATATTTTATTTCTTGCTTTTCAGTTGCTATATGAGGGTCTAACCAGACTCCATCAAGGCTTCTAATAGTCTTACTGTTATCTGCAGTTGCCAGGTTATACCATGCCCTTCTTTGAAGCCTTGGTCAGGAGGCTCCTCCTTCCCTTGTCCCCTTGAAATCTCCTTTCGGACACCGAGAACTGCAGTTTGGGGTAGCACAGCTGCAAGTGGGCATCCTCTCCAGAAACAGCATCCCTGGAGAGACAGCTCTTTGCTGCTGCAAATAAAAATTCAGAAAAACAAAACAAAACCAACAGACAACTAACCACAAACTAAACAACAACAAAAAAAAAAAACCACCATGAAAAAAGTTATTTTCACGTCAGGAAGACTTTTAATCAAAACCAAAATTTACTACAGATTTGAGACAGCATAGGGAGTACTTCAGACAGTGGGTAAATTATTGTGTAATATTTCTGAAATGCTCCGATTGAAGGGTTTGATTTTTTTTTTCCTCTTCCCTTTTTTAAGGACAGAATCTTTTAAACTATAATCAGTCTCTGTCACTGTGCTGGTCCATAATACTGTGTCTTTCACTAATCTTATTTTCCTGTCTCCCTGTTTCGCCTTGCTTTTGAAATGTTATCTTCCCAAGGATAATAAAGATATACCTCCTGAAGGTCTTTCTCCTCTGTTTTTCAAACGTATAGTTTACAGCAAAGTTCTGGTATGGGAAAATAATTGCGTGAGAGTGAGCTAGGGATGAAAGACACGCAGAGAGCAGAAAACAGGGGGGCCGGTTGAATATGCCACATTCCTCCACCCACAGCATCTCCGCCTGGGGAGCTGCAGGCGTCAGGAGAAAATGTTCATTACAACACACGAAATGCAAGTTGGGTGGAGAGTTAAATATTTATTGGGAAGATTTTCTCCTGAAGATCAAGAAACCCTCAGTTTCATTGTGAAAACTCAGCCTGCAGGGCCCGAGACTTAAGTTTCAGGAGTCAAACCTAAAATAAGCAACAAGTGCCTGAGCGTAAACCAAAGAGTCTGTCTGCCCTGACCTTCAGCAGGGAGCTGCCAGCTGAGCCAGGCTTTCACATCTAGCAAAAGCCCGGTACTTAGCATGAGCAGACAGAGTCTGGTCTCATTTATGATTTTCTTCCAACACTATACAACCAACTTGTGTGGATCTTTTTTCCTTTTTTTTTTTTTTTTGGGGGGGGGGGGTTGAGGCGGGGAGGGGACAGGATGCTGGTAACCCTTGCAAAACAAGCCTGAAGCTCCAGGCTTTAGCTGCAGATTCAATTCATGAAGGATGACTGTGTCGTCCATAACACATTGTCAAATTCATGCAGTTAACTGCAAATAAAAGGTTGAGCAATGGAACTATGGACCCCTCGTGAGGAGGCAGGTAGCAAACTTCTGCAGAAGTCCTTCCACTTTACATATATATATGTGTGTGTGTATGTATGTTTATATAAATTTGAAGAGATATAGATAAGATGCATAAAATACATATGTATTCAGATATGTATTTTATATATCTGAATTTTCAGGAAGTTTGAAGTCTCATGTTTTCTGTTCTTAAACCCTCCCCATTTTAGAGTTCTTAGGAGATCAGGTCACACCAGTACATACTTTTTCCTCTCCAGTTTCTCCTGCACCGGAGTTATAAGCCAGTCTTCTCTCTAACCCAAAATAATCAACAGCATCACACTGGCTTTAACTAACTGCACTTTCCATACATGCAATCCATTCATAAAAAGCATTTGCACTACTTAGTTTCTGCACTTCTGCAATCTTATTTTTTGGAAACACATACGCGCCAGTTTAAAACGTTTAAATGTTCATTTACTTGCCCTTGCCCATGCTAAATAGCTGAATCCTGACCATGAATTAAGGTTTTACAGCTTCTATAATAACACACTAAAGTCATTTAATTTGCAAGTCCCAGCCCTGGAGGAGAGGGATAAAGATGGGACCTGGAAGAACCACGTCCTGCAAATCTTGATGTTCAGGGCTGAGGATCATGTCGAGCCTCCCCCCTGCTCAGACATTTCACTCCTCCTCTCTTCCAATAAGCAGAGGAAAGATCCATTGTAACGGACTTTCAAAGCCACAGGCACTTTACATCCCATCCAAGTCTTGATGGTTTCTGTCTAGGAAGCAAAAGGCTGGAAGTTTTATATGTTCTCATTTGCTTAATGTGCTCCTTTATTGCTACACTTGAATTAAGCATCATCCTTACATCTTCTGAAGCTCAGAAACCCTCCACTCCCTGTTGACTCACTACCACCACCTCTCTACCATAATCTTAATTATTCATGTGTCGTGTGTCATCCCCCCCCCCGGCCTGCTTCTTTAGGTTGGCTTTGTTTTCTGCCATCTCTGCAGTCATTGGAGAAGTTCCATGGTCTTCAGCAAGTTTGGGTCAAAACTTGCATGTGGACGGTTTTCCCTAACAGTCAAACTCCAGTTTTCAGAATTAACCTTTTCGCACATTTTTATGCTCCTACATAATTTTTATTCACTTCTAGGTCTGGCTTGCTAGAGGACATGTTTCCAGTAGAAAAGCCTAAGCGTGCCAAAATTTTTCACTACTTTTAATGCAATGCATTTTTCTATGAAAGGGATACCAATGTTACTGGCAAGTCCCATGAAGTCACAGCCCAATAGAGATGGCAATCATTTTTAAAAGTCCCTGCCTCCTACTTACACCAAATTTATAGTTACATTCAGAATATTCTTCCTGGCTAAAAAACCCTTAAAGTCTAAACTAACAAAGCAGTCAGAGTATTAATACTAAATACTGCCTTTTTGTCACAAGTTTACCTATTTTTTTTAATATTTTTTTTTATTTAATATCAGGTACACCACCAGACACAGAAGTGGGAAGACCACAGGCTCGCAGAAGGCTGTAGAGAAGATTTCTTTACTGCTCACCTCCGGCACTGCAGTGCTGCCAGAACTCAGATACTGTGGATTATGACTGAAAAGACATTATTCAAACTAATGAAATAATCTAGATGAGATCCCTAGTATAAACAGATTATTAGGCTAAAAATTGCTCCAGCTGAAAAAGCTCCCTTCCCCGCACCACAAAGAGCAGTGCAGTCAGCTATGGCTGGAGGACAAAACACAGGGAACTGCTACACATAACTCAGTTTAAGCACACTATTACTCTGCAGTAGTTCTCACAAGGTGCCTGTGCGCATTCTCATTACATATTTACTTGTTATTCTCCTTAATAAAACAAGTAATTTAAAAAAATGGCAGCGCAGTTAGCAAGACGGAAGGAAAGCTCATTTACAGTATGTCTATGTTCCTTTCAGGTACAATTGTCATTAATGATCTATTATATTATTAATAAAATCAATTTAGTTAGTGTTCTGTCAGGATGTTTAGCTTTAATATAAATATTATCAGTACTAAAATTATTTTTATGAGCCAAGAATGTTACAAACCAAGATCATTCCATCAAACAGTATAGCCCATTGTTAACGTACACGGATAGTATCTACCTCACACCAGGTTTTCAAATACTAATTTTCCAAGGCAATATACCCAACATTCACTTAGACAAAACTAGAAAACATAATTTGTCATTTCTGCAATAAATGTAGATGGGGATACATTATTCTTATATTGCAAATGTGTAGTGCTCCATTATGCAGAACATGGAGAGGAAAGAATCACAAGTAGTTATTACTCCTCAATGTTTTAATGAGCAGTTCTTTCATGGGGAAAAATATAGCTGTTGCTCTTTCTGTATATTATCCTTCTAACTAATACTTGTGTGATGATACCATGAATGTACGTATAGTAAATATATTTGGCAATAACCTGCATTTTCTGTATGGCATAAGTTATCTAGCATGCTCCCTAACCACCGTATGCTTAAATCCAAACAAAAAATATGAAGGACTAAAAAATCACAAATGCCTCAGCAACATTTAAAACCATATGGCACAATTATATTTCCTACCAACTATTTACTCCATGTGTCTCTAGACTGACAATCAACCTTGGAAAACACAGAGTAAACCATATGTTGTACCGCAGAGGAGCTGGACAACACATGACATCTGCTTTGCAAAAAGCTACGACAGAAGATTATTATTATTGTTATATGGTCCAATTATTAAACACATTTCAAGAGAACCATGAAAAAGAAAACAGACCAAATTTTCCAGACAATACATGGATTAGGAAAATAAAAATCCTCTTGATAATTTAATGGGAAGTCAGATTAACCAAGAATGTCTTGCTAGTTATTTGTCCCCATTGGTGGGGATTCAGGACTTTAAAAGTGAGGTAATAGCAAAGCCGTGGAAAAAGATTTGGATGAAACCTTTCCATAACAGCAATAAGTTTTTGAGGAAATAACTAAATCTCCATCCAATTCTATGTTAGGAACAAACAAACAAGAAAACCTGTGAAAACGAAATCATCTAAAAATCAATGGAAAGTTGGTGCAGGCAGCCAGGTTGAAAAATCTGTGGGTTTTTTTTCATATATAAACGAGGGCAGTTAATACTTCCCAGTAGTTTCACACACATGTGAAGGTCTGAAAACAGAAAAATGGGAATCACATTTCAGGCTTGCTGGTATTTTCAGGAGCACCCAAAAGCAGTAACAATAGTTCTGCTTCTGTTTTCACAATTTGCATCTTTCTATGCCATCACTCAATTTCATAAGTAAACCGTGCATACACGGCAGTTATTCACATCCCGCGATAGCGATAACAAGACACACACAACAGCCATTCAAATATTAGGACAGGAATAACAAAGATCGAAAAATGAAAGGTTAAAAGAAAAAAAAAAAACGACTAAAAGCACTGAAATTTGACAAGTCATTTTTGAAAAGCAAATAGCAGATTAAAGAAATATTTGAAGAAAATATACTTCAAATTAGAATAAAATATCATAGACCACTGAAGTAGTTTGGAGCCATTTAGGTCCAGGTCTGCACTTGGACACTGCATTCCCACCAAAATCAATCTGGATATCAAAATAACTGGCTGTGCTGGCCACACAGCTCAGGGACACATGTCACTTCACACTGAAGTAAGACAGAAATTAAACGTTTGGCCCAAAACTGGAAGAGCTTCATCCCAAACAGCTAGAGCAACATGAATAGGTATGAGCTTGGAATCATTTCAACTAGACAAAGAATTACAGACCAATTTCTACAGCATTTACTCCACTGCCTGTATGACTGGCAGCAAGCAACACCTCTGGCTAATTTATGAGCGAGCAAATAAAGCTTTGACAATAAAATCCATATGAGATCATTAAAAAAAGGTTTGTTCCCCACAGGAACAATTTTTAGAGACATTAGGGTTTAGATTTGCCCACTGAGTCATTCATTAACCTTTTCATAGGAACAGGTTCTGGCCAGCTACAGGCACGGAGCAGGGTCGAGTATACCGGAGACTCCCCATCTCCTTCCTGTCTCTCTTCCAAGGAGCACAAACAGCTCTGCCCTAAAGCATGCCATTAAGATTACACAGAGGCCATTATCTATCTATGGGCACTGTTTATCCTTACCGCAAGGCCATGAGGGACAGACACTGGGATCACACAGGGAAATCCTTGATAAGGATTTTTAGGCAGAGAAAGAAAGTAAAATGTAGAAACTCTCCAAGAAAACAAACAACTTTACTCACTTTTTTGTCTGAATCCTGCATTCTTCACAATCTAATCAAATGTTTATCTTGACATCACCTGGTAAAATTGAACTTAACCAAGACCTGAAACAATTTAAATGTCAATTCCTTTGATTTAGCAAAGGGAAGAGATGCATGACAAATTAGAATTACCACATACACTCTACCTCAGAGCCAGATATAAAGCCACACAAATGGCGCAAATACGATTTTATATTTGTGCTTAAGAGCCACAACAGAGATCAGGTCTCATGTTACACAAGGCTTCAATGTTGCCCACCTGAGCCGTCCTACGACACGTGTGCCCACAGCCTCGGTGGGAACCAGCAGCACCATGAGTGACTCCTGGTTGGACCAAGCAGGAAAGTCCTAAGAGGTACAAGAGACCACACAATCTGAGGCTGCTCGTTAGCACATGAACAAATAGGCTTATTGAAGCCTTTATGCACAGTTCTGGTGCTTTTATGCTATATAAAGGAGGTCCAATCCTTGCTGGGGATCCCATCTGGACACTGTTCAGATTATTTGCTGACCTATGTGCAGCATCCTCTCATATTATCAGCTCTGTCGCAAGGGATTTCTGCTTTCCATTGCTCAGGAAAGTGGAAACATTGATTATGACTGGCATTCAATAATAACAATAAATAAATGAAAAGAATTCACACACAAAAGAAAACACAAAAAAGTTATTGTAGGAAATTACTATGGGAAAAATGGTGATCTGCATGTAGTGCTGCGGTAAGGTTGAATTATACACCATGGGCTTTGTTTAGATAAACACTGTTATGAAAGTTGTTAGATTTATTCTGAAGAAAAAGGAAAAGTGTCTGAAAAGCCTAGAAAAAACAGCCCATCGAATAGCTTCTGAGCTACAAGACACCTAGAGTGCTGATTTCTGATGCTGACTCTTACCTATTAGTTGTCTTTTATCCCATCAAACTGTCCATGGAGCTAAGCCTCTCTGAAAGTGAGTTGGATGCCTCTCAGAAAAACATATGCTGCAGTTAAGCAGAGCTAATTATGTTTGTTATGAATTATCTGGGACCTGTATCTACTCCCAATAATCCAGATGAGATCTTGTCAATGGCTTCCATCAATGGGGATGGGAATTGACATTGTAGGTTAACAACAGCCAGGGTAGGGATATGAGGAAAAGGTACAGTACAGAGTCTTCACAGGGATGATCCACAGAAGGGTACGGCAGCCAAATTATCATCTTTTTGAGTAGGATCCAAAAAGAAATTTTGAGGATCTAGGTCAGGGTTCTCAGCGCATGAGCCCAAGCTGCAATGCTGGAAGCCCCCACGCAGATGCTGCCCCGCACAGCCCAGCTGTGGCCCCGCAGCTTCCTGGCCACCCGGAGCTCAGCTTCCACCTGCCCAAGGGACCTGCCCCAGCCCCACCAGGCTCAACACACAGTGCAAGCACCAGGCCTTATGCTTGACCAAAACCAGAATAAGTCTTCAAAAGGGCTCAGAATATTTGGCATTTTCAGACAGTGCCCAACAGGACAAAAAAGCAAAAGTTTTCATTGCGCTCTAGGTGCCTGCTGGGACAGACCATCTTCAAGTCAAAAAATATGCCCAGGCAAAGAGAAGAACGAAACCTGGGTCTTCAGAAAACTGGGCACATGTTTTAGCCACTAAGGTAGAACATAAAACACAGCTCTTCCTCCATCACCCTTATCCCTTGCATAAGAGAAGAAATATTACTGGTGGCACTTCACACAGAGACCTACACTGATAACAAGCAGCAACACCTACCCCATACTTCCCCCCCCTCCACACACACACAGGGATCCAAGTCCACCAGTCTTTGCCACCATCAAGACACCCAATTAACAGTGGTACGAGAATCAGCACAAGAAAAAACCCCAAATAAATTTTGGCCTAACCTTGTACATGCATGTGCACACACAACCTGAGCCTCCTCATTTTCACTGCTGCTACAGACGAAAGCATGCGCAGTTTAAGACTGACGAAGTGACTGTGCTTTCAAATCCTTACCATCATGTTCTGCAGTGCACAAGAAACATGTAGTATCCCGTGGAAACTCTCTTTATACATATTCAGAGAGGAAGAAATGAAAACAAGAACAAACTGGTACTCGGGGGCTGAACATCCCCCTGCCGTCTCCTGTTGGAGGGCTTCCACTAAGTGCAGTCCTGCTGGAGCCCTTATGGTAAGCAGGCTGAATACAGATGCTGTCTTGGGCATCTCGCTAAGTATTGCTTTTAGTCAGCTCCGCTGAGTAGAAAAGGTCACCTTTGGTTTCTTTTTAAACAGTTTTTAAGTAGCAAGTTAATGGTTGTGACTATGCTGAATTCTTGGGAAGGAGAAGAGAACCAGAGCTGTCGCCGTGGGGATGGAGTGGAGAGACAAAGTCAAAAGCTGCTGCACTCTTTCTCACGGTGATATTTTTTTTTCTTTTTTTTTTTTTTCCAGTCAAAAGACAAATTTGAGGGGAGACTAAATAACAACATCAACAACTACAATAATATTACACTTTTCCAGCTATCTCTGCCTCTGAGTGAGGCACACAGGACCCAGTTACGTACTATTCCATTGGGCATCTCCAGGAAACCTTTGTTGATTTTGGCTCTTACACTCAAAATGCGATCACAGAAGACAACTCCAAGAGGAAGCCTTTCTGGTCCAAAAAAGCCATAGCAAACTGATTTCTGCGTGGGAAATAAAGCAAATTAACCCAAAGACAAGAAAAAGCCAAGGGGACCACACAATTATCGCAAGATTTTCAACTCCTAAAGGATTGAGAAGAAGAGCAAACACACCCTAGAACGTCTTATGCAATAGCTGTTAGTTACACCTGCCCCCAATGCCTGTAGAAAATCAAGGCAAGTGTGAAATACCATTCAGGAGGTTATTCTATACCTGTGCTCAGATGCTGTTAAAAATTTACAGCAGGTAAAATGATACGATTATTTGAATATACCAACTTGACTACAGCAGCCCACAGCACTACTCATACAGACTGTACATAGAAACAGATAATCAGTTTTGAATAGAGAGAATATAAGAAATAACAATATTCAGTTACGATAATCAGATAATTTGCTTGTGACCAAAATTTAAAAATAGTAACAAGAACAATTTTACTAACTCTGATATAAATAATTTTAATGGAAATTCATGGTGTGGACTGCAGCTATGTGAAAAGAAAATTAAAAAGCTTTGCAACCTTACTTCTATTAATAGTCTTACTGTGCGTATTTGCTATAGGATTGAATTAGAGTAGAAACCTATAGATATACTAAGACATCCTCTTTCAGATATGTAAAGAATGTTTATTCATAGGAAAAAACTGAGCCAGGAGACACACACTGGCGTTTTCTTGAGCTGGACCAAAAGCAAGCGAGTGTAAAAAAAGTTATCTGTGAAGCATAACTGCCACCTTGTGATTGAACACTGCAATTCAGGTAGTACTTGGGGGTAAAAAGCATTTGGATTATAGTTGCCTCCCCATCCCAAAGCAACTTCAACCTTTGGAGAAAAGATTCAAAGGCAAATCAGTGATTCTTTTCCATGGACCTTCACAAATGGGTGGCACAGGCTCCCAATTCAAACCAAGAAAAACATAAACATTTCTGGTCCTAAGTACTCTTGTGTTTTATCAAACTTCTGAATAAGGACTGCATTTTCTACTTCGTTATTCTCCCTTCACTATTCTATTATTCACCAAATAACCATTAATTACTGTAACCACAATAAAGAAAAACAAAACAGAATATTCCTTTCCATAAGCGACTCTGTCATTATCCACGAATATTACGTGATTATGTAGGAAGGAATAGTCCTTCCACTTACAAATAAGAGCACTAAGAGGATATTAATGTGGTCAATATAAAAATCTACAAAGTATTATACTCCTATCACACATTATAAGAAATTTTAGTAAAATTTAAGGAAAGAGATATCTCTGATATTACTATGCATTTCATTGGAAATTCTTTCTTATGAAGACAGTGGAATCCCAGAGACGCATTAAATTATTGTGAATGAAATTCTGAAGTTCTCATTTAAGCAAACTTTGTACTAAAGCCTTATGTGAGAATATGCTCAGCACATCTGGATTTCACACTTCATAGACATATCAAGTTAAAAGGTCTGTTGCCCAGCTTCAAATATCTGGATGCGATTAACCAATACAAAAGTAGTCACAATATGACAAGAGAAGGCAAGTAAGATAAATAGAAAGAAAAAAAAGACAAATGAATAATTAATAAAATTTTTACATCCTTTCTTTTGAATGCAATTTCTCTTGCTCATAAAAGAAATATTTGACTGTTAAGATTTTTATAGTAAGAGTGTCACTTAGTACTTTAAGTGTACTCTTGTGTTAAGAGTGCACTTAGTATCTCATACGAAGTGTATCAAAAGGGCACCATACATAATGGAGAAGTAGAAAGAACTGGTATTAAAAACGAAAAGGTAGCTTTACTCAAAGTCAACTTATTATTTTAGTAAACTTTGGTCATTCAGTTACAGTCTAGAACTTCAAGCTGATTGGCAAGCACATGAAACACCAAAGTGTTTGATTTATCTCAGCAAGATATTCTTGGTGGAAACAGTCTTTATAAGCAGGTTCTGTTTTTCCCTTGAAGACTGCAGTCATAAAACATCCTCGCAACAGATGACACATCTGTATCGTTTAACTTGACTTTGCAAAGATAAAAGAAAAAAAACTTAATTAGAATGGAGGAAAAATCCTAACCATATCTAGCAGCAGTCCTTCGTCTGCTTTGTTACAAAATTAATGTTGGGGTGCTTTTGGTGTTCCTGCTGTCTGTGTGTGGTTCATTGCTTCGACTTACAGCCCAAAGGTGGCAGGGGCCCCTAATTTTGAGGTGTCAGAGAAGCTTTTTGGCAAAGATTACCATGGCAGACGGCTACTCTGGTGAGGGCTGATAAACCTTGAAGCAAATGGGAAGAGAGAAGATGGAGGGAGACACTTTGTCAGAATCAGTCCTTCCCTGTCCCAACACGCATCCATCTCTGCCCAGGGCTTAACAGCAGGAACGGGGCAAATGTTGAGGGCTGTCTTGCCTTAATATAGCTGGGTGGACAGAGAAGCAGGGTACCCGTGATTTGCCGAATGCGTTTTCTCAGTTGGCATCCTCAGAAACAGTTGAAATTTTCCAAAGAGATTCCAGCAGATATCAACCACAGACACTTTTTGCTCAAGAGATCACATTCTTGCAGAATCATCTCCAACTCAAAATATATCCCAATAATTTAGAAGCATTTAGACATTTGACAGTGTTGCTCCAAATCTACCCAGCTGGCAGAGCTGCCCAGAGCCGCGCATCCCAAGGATGCAGCATCCCGCATCGCGCTCCAGAATGGATTAGTCCAATGTTGCTTTTTTGCACCAAACACGTGAGACTGAGGAAGGAATGACAAAGATGGCTGAGGTATGGCACTGAATAACCCTTTGGCTTGTATCAGGATTGATGGACAAGCCGCAGGCACCCCTTCCCCACCTTCAGCAGGGGTAGGAACGTTGCAGGTATCGGAAGTTGTGCTTTATTAGCAGTCGGGTACATCCTGAACAATGGAAATAACACAGTGAGACGTATAAAATAATACTAGACGCTGAGCACAATTCTCTTTCTGCTTCTTATCCATAATGATTAGGTGACGTCTGACAACTGGATGCATCATCTTTTTTTTTTGGCTACAGAGCATCAGTTAGCAAAGCTACCTTTCAAACGAAGCTGAGAGAGCCTTTGAAGTGAGCTTTTTAGAAACAAGAAGCTGTAGTTTCAGATAAACTGCATGGTTCATGCAGACTAAGTCACACCTGTGTACAAGGTAATTAGCAATTAAAATGCTCCAGCAATCAAAGATTGGATACATCCTTTGTACATCTTCACGAACATCATAAAAAAGGGGTTGAGATATTGACAATACATTCTTAGTTTTCTTTCTTACGCAGAAATGGAGTTGAAAGCCAAGTCTATTACTGCAGGTTATGAGTTCCCTCCTCAATTCTGTCCACAAGTGCTGATAGCCATGTCGTGTCCAGGAATCTGGGCTCTTATCTTGGCATGTCTGTGTTGATCTGGAAGTTCATCATTTCCAATTTCATAATGTCTGACAGTCAGAAGTTATATCGCTTTACTTCAGGGTGCTCAGTGTTTCTAGACTGCTGCAAATACTCCTGTATACTCTGTGTACAAACATAGAGAAGCATGCAGAAATTTTCACTTAAAGGTGGCAAAAAACCCCCAGCTGTGGCTCAAACTGCCATCCCTGCCACAGGCACACCCCCACAGCAGAGTCATCTTCTCCCCAGACACAACAAAAAAAACCCTGGCAGAAAATGCAGTGGAATCAGGTGTTCAACATAAGTCCTAACAGCCCTTGGGCAAATATCAGGGTCAAAGTGTATTGAAAACTACCACACAGCCCCTTATGGCCAGTGAAATGATGTTTGAGTTCCAGAATTAATGATCGCCAGACCTATAATTTTAGGCTCTTCTGTTAGTACCATGCTGTACAAGATGCCAAAAGTTTAAGCTACTGTTATGAGACTATAAAAAAAAATCCATAAGGTAACAAAATTCAAATGCAATTATGAGGTCACTTTTGTTCTGGGATTCAAAACTGTAGCACAGTTGTGTTTTGATAGGTGTTTTACATATTGTTGTACCACAACAAAGACATCCTGAAAAATAAGTGTGCAGAAGCTGTGCAAAGAAAGCTATTTTAAGTACTAGGGGTAATATAGTTAATTAGGGTACAGACAGAAACATTTTAATCCTTACTTTACCACACTTGTCCACAATTGTCTTCCTTAATCCCCATAATGAAACAGAAAACGCTTTAATGCAGATATTCAGGTGCCACTGCTAAGACTAATACCTATCAGAAATATTTATTTTATTTATAGTATTTAGAGCTATGCTGTTTAGAGTCAAAATGCCGAGGCTACATGCTAATTAACCCAAAGATCACAGTGATATAATTGGAAATGAGATTTCAGAAAAGCAAGGGACAGCGATTTATATTTGCCGATAAGGACAGAGCATGTGTATGTAGGAAACTCTGCAGTTCTTGTTGCCACTGTAGTATTGCAAAGCCTAATAAGGTAGAACTTTTTGGCAGGAGATGAGAAGAATCTTTCCCCATCGTGCAGAAATTTAGTAAGCAAAATGTACCTGGATTAGCCTCTTATGAGTTTTGTCTGGTCTGTAGTTCGTGATTCCTCAGTTGCAGCGCTATGTTGCTCAACTGAGCACAGGCTCCATTTTTTTGAAGAAAAGTAATAGTAAACTTGATAAATACAGACTATTTTTATTTTTATACCTGTTAAAGTTTAGGCCGCTTCATAACTGTATGTTTAAAAGGTGTACAAATGAGCAGCCTACAAGGAATAAGCTTCTAACTTAACATAGATTAATGCGATACAGACAGCCCCAATATTACAGCTACTATCAAGCTGGGCTTAAGAATAGATCAGTACCTCTCCTTAACCATCAGTATTTATTTGCAAAGCTTGCTGGAGTGTAAAATGGATAAAGCTGAAGCTCACATAAAACTTTTGAGTTGAAGAAAGAAAGAATCAGAGAGATAATTGACTATAAATATCCCATATGGATTTTTCTCTTTTTTGAGAATTTTTATGGGGTTTGCTGAGCTTTCACCATATAAAATTGAGAAATATTCCCCTTACACTTTCTTTAGGAAAAATAAAACTAAACACCCCAAAATTGTTTAAGAAGTAAATAGAACCAATACTCAAAAGCCATAACATCAGAAATATCACTTAATAACATACATGGGTTTTAGATCTTTCCACATTACTTTGCCAGACAGCACAATTCCCAGCCTTGCAACACTGCTGATAACTTCAGGCTGCATCTCTTCAACTGAGACAGCCATTCGTATCAAATCGTGTGGGCAGTTGGAGACAAAAATGATTTTGATGTACAGTTTTCCCGTGCAGGTAAGACAGACAGGGTTTAAGCAATCACTGCTCCTCAGTACTCGTTAACAATCCAGCATTGCCATCAGCTCCTCATCTGCTGCAGCACAGGTAGATGGCTCAATTTAAACACACTTCACTAACCCCGGTTTTAAAAATCATAATTCCAAGAAACTCTTGTTTTTAATTAGATACAGCCCCACTGAATCTAGTGATATATTGTTTGGGGTTTTTTTTAAAGCTAAAAAATGCTCCAGCCACGCTGCCATGAATCAGTCTTCTGTAAAGCAGAAAGATTCACAGGCCAGGGTCTGCCCCGAAATCCGACGAGTCAGCACCGCAGCTGGTGATCCCAGCTAGGTATGGTACTAATCGGTTTTAAGAGTGCCACCATAAGCAACTTTGAAAAACCTTGCAAAGCTGAAGGAACAGCAGCTTTGTGCAACATCAAATAAGAGAGCAATAGAAAACACAAGCGACCGCATATAGTAAAAAGAGTATCTTGTTAACCGTGCTTAATTAGCAGTCAGGTTAGTCTACATTTATTTACTCTGATTAGATCATTAGCTAAGTGCTTGCATAAAGGAAAAAAAAAAGAAGAAGAAATTAAGTTTCTGCAAGCCATAAGGAAAAGAAAAAAATGTTTGCAGGATTTCCGACAGGCCAAAAAGATGTTAATGATCTCTGACCACCAATTACCACTTTTTCTGAAATCCAGTACAGGAGCCAAGGCCCTGGGAGAGATAATTGTTTCTGGTTTTCACTAGAGTTCATTGCATATTCCCCTCAAAAATACACCACAGTGGGAAACATAATAAAGCTGTGATATTTGGAATTCAAGCATTTTAATGTAGCAGTTACAACTTCAGCAGGTCAGCGTGCAGCACAGTAAACACAAATGACACAGCGAGCAGAAACCGGGGGTCCGATGTTACCATCATCTCCTTGCTATCATCTCCAATGTATCATTTTACCTATAAAGATTAACTACCCTAAAAACAATGACTCCACAAAACTCATTAAGGGAAGGAGATCTCCAGAAATACGCATGCCTTGGTACCCAAGCGCAGACAAAGGCTGTAACCCATACTAACAGTAAAGCAGACCAGGCTTTTAGTGCTCACTCAGGACAATTATTAGATTTGGTCTTTGTTTGAAGATTTAGTGTAATGGGATGGAAACTACATAACAAAATTATGACCTTCTGCTTGCATTTTGGTACAAGGATATTGTGGAGTTCCAGGTTTCAGAAGTGCAAGAGGTAGGTATACCTGTGTTTTTATAAAACTATAGTATAATCAGTACAAATTCTGTTTATTAGCTGGAAAGTAGTAACTCTGCTTTCTACACCATTACCAAACAAATTGCCTCTAGCATGCAAGGAATACATTAACATTTTATTTGCATCTCGACCAAATTTTGTGACCGAGTTCTCCAAGTCATCATTTTTAATGCTGAAAAATATAAAAACTGTGGCTATAACGTAACCAAATGATATGACAAAAAACCCCACCTGTATTTAAATAGAATTTGAAAAAAAAAAGTCAAGTCACTACAGCCAGAAAGATTAAATGTTCTGGCCTTGAGAGTGAAGAAGTCTACAAGCTCTTTGTAAGATGAAACACATAATATTAGGGTCTGGCCACTTTTTCTGCACAGGTTTTGTTCCCTTGAACTGATTAGCCTGGATTAAAGCCAGTTTAAAACTTTTAGTCTGTCCCACAGACTGCAGTTTAGGCATGCCCTGAAGTTATTAGTTTGGAATTATCATCAAATGTCCACGTGTGTCAAATGATACCACAAAACGGTGTCTAATACAGCCAGGTGCTTTCTGTATAGCAAGCTAGAAATATCAGATGGCCTCTACTAGCTTCAATTATTGCTTCTTTGTTTGAAGTGGCGATCGACAGAAACACAAGTGATCCGTTAGCTATGCTGAACCTGGTACTTCCAAAACAATAGCACAAAAAAAACCAAAACCCAAAACCCCAAAAAACCCAACCAAATTTAAAGAACCTGCTAAGACAGAACCCATTGTGGTTTGGGCCGGGTGGGCCAATGACAAGATGACAGATGCTCTCCCCTACTTCAAGGGAAGGAAGAAGACAGATAAAGAGATTTGTGAGTTTAGGAAAAAACTAAACTACTTTAATGAAACATTAGTAATAAAATAAAAAAGGAAATAATGAAATAGATACAATATATACAAATATATGCAAAACAGTATCAAGCTTACAGGTAGATGTCACCAGCAGGCGCTGGGGAAGTTCCAGACTGGGCTCAGTAACGAATGGGAACTGGATTCTGGAACACACTGATGGGGATGGAAGGTAGACGAACTGAGGGGGTCCTCCTCAGCCATCAGTCACTGAACAACCCCCCTCGGTGAAGAGCCCACCCTTTCCTCCCTCAGCTGTTACACTGACCATGGCGGATGGGCTGGCACACCCTATTGGTCAGTTTGGGTCACCTGACCTGTCCGCGCCTCCTCACTGGGTAAACACCCGGGTCAGCTGACCCTGGTTGCCATGGCAACGAGTGTGAGCCCAGGCCTCTCACCGAACGGGAAGTTGGCCCTGCTCCTCCCAAAGCAGGACAGAGGCGTTGGTTTCGTTCCCTGCCGTGTCCTCACCAGAGCTCGTGAGAGCCAAATAACCACAGAGGCACCCTGAAACGTGCCAGCCACACAAGTCCACGGGAATCTTCAATTTTCGGGATTTCAGGCCAAACAACAGTAAAGAATTAAAAGTTCTCTGAAGTAATGCGTTGTTTCATGCACGGCAGGAGACAGGACTCTAGACCACAGGACACCAATCGTTACGCCTGCAGATATGCTCCAAGTCACATCAGATACCTTCTTGTCAGGATAAAAACCTTCAAAGAGCTTTTTAGATTGGTCACATGTCCCACGGGCAAGTCTTGTGAAGACCCTCACAGCAGTAATTAATCCCAGCCTAATTCCTGGACCCCTGACAGAGGCAGCTGTGGTAAACACCTGTAAAATTGGTCTCCTGTTCAGTATATGCCTCCAGCCCTGAAGCTCTACTGCTCTAAAGCCACCAAAATAAAATAACTCTACCCTGTTCCTGCCCTTAGCAGAAGGGAGGTCCGTAAAAAAGCATGTGGAATTAAATACATATTTAAAATGCCTAATGCGGTATTTTGCTGGCCTTTGCAGCCTCACCCAAGTGTAGATGCATGAATTCAAATTAACTACAATTTTAAATAAATAGTAGGGAAGTTCCCTTCCAATCTTACCCCCATCTCAAACAGCTCTGAGAACAGCAGCACTGGGGAAACTGGTTGGGACTTAAATACTGGCTTGAAGGATGTTCAGGGCATCACCGTTGCATCATCAGTCCCCAAAAAGTCTCTGCAAAAACGGCCTAGAAATGGGCCAGAATATCAGGGTGGTTACACTAAAAATAGTGATAACACAAATGAAAATGAGCAACAGCTAAAAATCTATCAAACTATTGTATTTCATAGAGGTTTGGGGTTTTTTTCCCGTTTATCTTATGGTAAATGAAGCGTTTTCATCCTCTAAGCTTGTAGTTTGAACCACCTCTAGAGTAGTTAGAGCATGCTTAATCTCTAAATCATCCCATATTAAAAAAAAAAAAAAAAAAGCAGTAATGCCATTGCAGTTGATCCAAGCCTTTCTGTGTAAAACTGGATTCCGATATTCTGCGTAAGAAATCAATAGCAAGTCTGACAATTTCTCCAGAGCTCCTGCACAGTCCTCTTCACATGAATGATATTGGCAAGGTCGCTGCCAAGGCTGGCCTGATGCTTTCAAACGCACTTTGCTTCTTTCTTTGTTCAGTGGGAGAAGTGACATGGGTTTTTTGCTGCTTTGCTTGCTCTGATTGTCTTTTTTGCTCAGAAAATTAAATTTCATGAAGTTCGTTCTTATAGATTGAACACTTTGTGCTAAACAAATGGTTATAGTCTTTCTGGTGCTTTCAATAAATTAGAACTAGATGTTCAAGCCAATATTGAACTGACACAAATTAGATTTACAAAGCAAAATTTTCCAAAAAATATAATCTTATCGAACAAGTACTGTATTTTGCACCTGTCAGAAAATGTTTATTGCTTTATTTCATTAGCATGTCCTGTCAACCTTTAATTTTAAATTGCCTAGCAGAACAGGAAAGGCATTTTGCTAAGAGAGAACTAACACTTCATAGTAAGAAACATCAGGTAATACGGAATAAAGTACCCCTGTGTCTTTAGGGTAAATTTTTTATTAGCCACTTGGACCACAGTTTTTCCAAATTATTAAAGTAGTTAAAATACACAAACCTGCCAGCAGACTCCCTCTACTCGTAACAGAACTTTCCAAGTCTGAGTAATCTTAATTAAAACAATAGAAATCTACTTTGAGGTACATGGATTTTTCAATTCTTGCTCTGTTGCAAATGCTAAGTATTTTTCATCAGAAGGTGTGGGTTTTGCTAGCACTCCTTTAAAGGAATGCTCAAAACAGATCCATGAAAACATATACACTGCTGCTCCAGGAAATTTTTCATTTTAATGGATGAAATAAAATCCTTTTTAAAGCAGTTAAGAGTAGCGGTCTTAACACATACGCTCAACTCTCCTTATGTCCAAGAGAGTTATGAGAGGGCTGAGGGAATGCCATACCTGCTCAGCACTTAGTGGCTGTGCTTTTGGGAAGGACATTGAAACTTGAGAGCTGCTGTCTGAAATTCACTTCTTTAATGATTTTTGGTGTACCTTGCAAAAACTAGAGAAAAAGGACTATTTCTGGGGAGCAGGTGAGATCACCCCACCTGATCAGGAGCTTCTACGAGCTCTGCCACTGGTGGGTGACTTTTTGCAATATGGCTGGCATCCTGCCTCCAGCAACAGTTACACCGTGTTCCACTAGAGACTGTCAGAAACCGAAAGTATCCTTTGAACACCCTAGAGATTTGAAAACTTGAATTTGTTTTTAGGATTCTTGGTCAGAAGCTCCAACTGCCCCTGCTCTCCCTGTCAGAAGAGAGATGAATCTCTCCAGCACGGTGTCGTTGACTTCAGTAATTTGCATTGACCAAAAATTTTTTTTTACACTGTTTAAGTGTAACAATGAAAAAATTTGTTTTTCATCAATAAACATGTCTTTTAGGTTATCAGTGTATTGTAGATCGCCAGTATCTCTTTTCCATGAACTGGTGGTGGTCAATCACCGAAAACCAAGTCTGTTCTCCATGTGTATTACAGTTGATGAAAATAGTATCAAAAGCCATCATTAACTCATAAGATTTTGATTTCATTGACAGTACCACATCAAGCAAATTCTACTTTTTGCTACTAATTTTAATTACTGCCTTTTTTGCATTTCTTTAAAGCATAGCCAGATCTGCCTCAGACACAGCATTCTCCAGGTTGTCATTCATTTGCTGATGCTAAAGCTAATTGGCAGCGCTTTCAGAAAAAAATGCTCCTCACAAAAGCCCTTTAGATATATGTTCTTAAGAGCACGTAACTAGCTCCATATTCGTCAACTACCAGATGTTTTGGTATAAATAAAATAAATCGCATCCCTAACAGGCTGCTTAGACAGGACAGATCTCTCCTGTGCAAAAATGAAATCGCATTATGTTCTCCCAGTGTTTTCCAGCCTTGAAAACCCCAAATCTAGTCAAGCTTTTCAGCAAAGATAGTAATGAGAGGGGAAAAGGATAAAAAGCAAAAAGACTTCCCAAGCTGGAGAAGTATGTCAAAGTGCCTGCTCCGAGAAAATTTGACTTCCCCATTATCGCCCTTAGAAATCATTCAGACACAAACGCCAATGCCTAAAATTAGCACCCCTCAGTCCTATAGCAGTTGAGTGTTACCTGTTCCTTGCCAACATTTCCTCAAATATATTTTTGATACATATGTTTGATACTGCATGTTTCAGCATGCTCAGCGGCGTGTACTTAAGTGCACGCTGTTTTATACGTACTCCAATTTGGACATTTTGATCAAGCAACCATCAAGCAGTGATGCCCGTGTTTTAATAACAAGGAAAAGAAAAGAGTTCCTTTATGTTACTAAAGCTTTAAGGAGTCCCATTTCCAGGCTTTGCCATGTCAACGCTGGTCCTGGAAGCGTATTTTTCATTATTACTTAAACCAAGATTTTTTCATATGACCTCCTTCATGCCAGGAGACAGGGCAGAATGGAAGAGCATTTGCAAGGCGTACTAGCCTTCTATTATTTTTTTTTCTAATCACAGTTTATATATTAAATTGTAATACTGGACTTGCCCTGACAGGTGGTCTGCAGATTGAGCTTTGCTGTCCTCTGTTCAGCCAGCTCAACGTTGGAGTTTATAAAAAACTGCAGCCTTTAATCTTTATTGGATACCCACATATATGGCATCTCTTTTTGCAGCGTCCAGACTGATAAGGACTGATAGTAAAACAAGGGCTGTACCTGCCTTCAGTAGGATATATTGGCTATTGACTGCATTTGCTCAAAGTCATCATCAAATATCCTTCCCAGTTAGCGCCGTCAAGCAGCGACTGGCTCAAGGCATCAGCCATTACCTTTTCATCGAGTGCCGCGACGTATTTCAAGACCTATGACACGGGTGTAATTTTACCTTAGTAAACAGTGTCCTCCCCGATTTGTCAATTTATCGTTGATACACCCTTCGCAAAGAGTTCAATTATTGAGCGGAGAACAAACAGGCAAAGTAAACACGTTTTCCTCCAGAGGGAGCAGAAGACATACTGCTGGCCCTTTTAAGTGCTCTCCTGAGCTCTTTGGAAGGGAGATTGCTTAATTTAATGTTCAAACAAATGATACAGTCTGAAAGGGCTTCATGCGTTCGGATAATACTTTCTCAGAAATTTAATTCACTAATTTCATTAGGTACCGCATCAGCCAGCACAGTTTTCAGGGACACATTTAGAGGGCAACTCATCTGAGTGCAATTTTAAAGAAACAGATTTGACACAGTGTCAATCTATTGCCAAGCTGCATGGCATCTCCCAGGAAAACAATTGAATTTAGGAATGCAGCCTGCTTGTTTTAATCTCCTCTACTGCACTAGGATAAAGTTACGGTTTTACATAAGCAGTAAATATATTCAATATTTGATGATGTGTGACTCAAAATTTGTCCTTCACCAAGGAAAATAATTCAAGGGTTCTAAAAACAAAGACTAAAAGCTCAACCATTTCACCTCCTTCATTTTTTCGACAGTTTTTAAATGGAAGGTCATACTAGTCATTGCCATTTTAAGTTTTATGAAAACACTTAACTTCATAAAAACATTTTGTGGTAGGACACAAATCTAAACAGAGGTTTTCCTCAGAGAAAGAAAAGCTCCCATCTTCAAGAGTTGCACACAAGAAGGACGGGGTGTGCGCCACATTCTTTTCTGATGAGCTTATAGGAGAGGAGAAGGACTTTGAAAACCATGTAGTTAATGCTTCAGGACACTTTCAGAGCAGAAAGTAACTCTTAAAAGCTAGTTGAACGGGTTGCAAAAAAAAAAGTTAAATCGTTATACAGCTGCTGGCATTGCCTGAAAGAGAGAAGAGTCCCATCATTTTTTTTATATATACATTTTTATGTATTTATATATATAAGTATGTGACCAATCAACAGGGAGGATCCAGGCCTGTGAAAAAGCTATCACCTAAGTACACTTGATTTCCAAATTTCCTCATGTCCAAATAGCTTAAGAATATTTACTTTACGTGATAATCATTACACAGCAGCTGAGCGCAGCCTTATGACTTTGTGCTGTAGTAAACCACCTCACCAGAGTTAGCTAATTAACTTTGTGGAAGGTGCAAAGATATTAGAAGTTTTTCTTTTTTCCAAGCTTGGCTGTTATATAAGCAAAATAGCCTGACTTAACTAAAATAAATTATACATCTAGTATGAAGTTACTGTCTACACCATGAAGGCCTTGTATTTTGTACTCTATGAAAGATCATGGCCAAATTAGACTGTGATGTTAAATGTTCAGTCAGACCGATGGGACACTGCGTGGCTCACCATTTCTATGTCGAGGGACTTGTCCAAGTACATGTACAGAAATAGTTGATGTTTGTGGCTCCCAGCGGAGAGGCCACACGATGTCCTTGAAGAGTCTGCCAAGAAGTTCAAACTCAGTTGCCACCAGTTTACTATTTCTAAAAGGAATTCGAAGTTTTGAAGTCAAATCTCCCCATTGCTCCCACCAAACCCCTGGAGAAGTTCTGATTATCTCTCGATAAAAGCTGAAATATTTATTTGAAGAAGGTGTACTTGTGTAGGTTCAGGGTGCTGAGGGTGGCACTGAGGAGACTATGGAGGGTTACCAAGGAAGGGCGTCCCTTCGGGTGTGTCTGCTCCGCCGTCTGCAATAGCCAGCAAGGCATTCGAGACATGTCCTGGCATAAAGCAAGAGTAGTAAAAGGCAATTCCTGACTACATGTTCAATAGTGCAGCACCCAGGGCTGTGTGCGATGCGTTCAGAAAGTCTGTAAAAGTAAGTTTTGTTTTATTTTATTTTTTCTTTTAAGCTAACCAGCGACTAGTCACATTCAGTTCCTGCTTCTGTCTTGCAGCATGCCTGGACACAGAGAGCTCGTGGCTTGATGCTACTTCATTTGATGATGGAGGAGAATTTTATACCTAATTCATCCAAGTTTTAATCAATCTTCTGGGTCTGCAACTATATTCGTTTATACTTCTAAGCACACAAATACAATATTAGTATCATTTTGTGTTCTGAGGTGCATTTAATCCGGACAAAACAAGGAACACGACACGAAGTGCAGCAGACAAGAACCTTCCTTATGAGCTTGGGTTTAGGGCATAAAACCTCCCTAGCAGGCTCAGTCCCACAGAGAGGTCACAGGGAGCAAATAGAGACTGTAGAGGATAGTGAAATATTCCTGGCCACTTCTTGCTCCTTCCAGTAAGGGAAGTTGTCCAGCCCTCAGGGACTTCTGCAACAAAAGGTTACACTTGAGTTGAGCATTTAATTTAAGGTTGGGTTTCATCAGAGCACTGTAATGAAGACTAGTTAATCTTCCAATGAGTTATGTTACCAGCCCAAAGAGGTTAAGAGACCACATACCCTCAGAATTTCATTTTCTTCCCTACTGCTTATGACCCCACTTAATATTAACTACTGTCATATTTAAGAACTGTGACTCAGCCTTCCCTCCACCAGCCGGGAATGAAGCACTGTCCCTGAGGCTGCTCAGAAGCCCCATGTTTCATATGCTCAAGCCCAAGTTATAAAATCTTCACAGCAGATATATGGATGCATGGACAAAAAAGGACCTTGACCTTTTATTCCACCACCCTAATCCAGCACCAAGTGTGCAAGCTACATCAAAGATTTTGTTGGGTACAGATGTGACATCCACCACTGAATTCCTCCCTCAGAGAAGCAGAGGGGAGAGTCCCCTTATCCTGCAAAACGTCCTTGGAAGAAGCATGTACAACCTCTCCTAGGTGTAAGTGTTGGAGAAGAGCCAACTAGAGGTTGTAGTATAGAGATTTCCTAAGGATGATGGGGGAGAACATGCAGGTCTAGGGTTTGGGCTAGGACAACCAGGACAACACGTAATTGTCTGTTCCAGTTTTTCCTTTGCTGTTTGAAATGGATGAGAGAATATATTAGTACTAAAAGCCCTGGGAGATAGGGTGCATCTCAAATCCCCATGACAGAACACTCATCACATATTGTTTCCAGCACTGTAATTATCTGATAAAGCTATTAACCATACCCCCAAGATGCCATAAAGCATTAATACTTCCCAACAAAGCAATCTGAACCATAGCCAGATATTAGTCAGCAACTGCATGTTACTTGGGGAAAAAAAATAAGATATCAAGAGAGTCATTTCCTTCTATTTGAGAAACTTAAGGTTTCCAATGGGAGGCTGAGTCAGCTGTGCACAGCTTTGCTGAGAAACACAGCGCTTCTTTCTCAGCATGCTTTAGCAGAGAAGAGTGAGCACTTAATACACATAACAAGGGTGGGGGTCTCAGGCCACGTTTGCCTTCACCTCACATTGAAACCTCATTAAGTGAAACATAACCAAGCTGCTGTAGATTCACCCCAAAATAAAAAGCCAGCAATATTAAAGCAGCCCAAGTGCAGATACAGGATCCCTATAAATCAGCTACCTTGTCAGTTAAATAAATAACGGGAAGTTATTAATGGGACAAGAGTAAAAATTGCAACTGAGGCCACTTCAGAATCCTAGAAAATAAGCTAACACCACTGTAATAAAATTCACATCTGAGGAAGTTTCCAGACATGACCAAGATACTCCTCATTGAAGATTGATGGAGCTAATGCGTTGACGACGGACAGCCACTGCAACAGTTTCCCCACCTGACTTGTCTACCAAGCAGCACGGCTCAAAGCTGCTGGCATGGGTACAGAGGAACATACTTGGTGCAATCAGCATGGAGCACCTCATTGTTTAAAAGATGGATCTGGATCAGTTCCCAGATCATGCATCTGCCCCTGCAATTCACGTCTCGTATAGCGAGGCTGGAACAGGAGGTATTGGGAATGAGCACATTTAGTCACAGTGCGCACGTTACTGTCTGCTGGTGAAACATCCATGGGCGAACCCTTCCCAAAACTAGTTATCAGAACAACTAGCAAACCAAAGGGAAACACCTGTAGGTCAGTTTTGTTTTATCTTCAATGTTGAACGTGCTAATATTAACATAGCTGCAAATATATATTCCCCTCCTCCCCTTCAGCGGGTAGCAAATAAAAGGGGTGACATTGAGCCTTATTTACAGTGAGAGCAACTTCATTCTCCTCTTCATTCTCCTTTTATCTCAATTTCTTCCCTTTCATTTATATTTACCCTCTACTTTGCCATCACAGCATGCTAATGTATAAATAATGTACCATTAATAGTTGTCCTGAGCATGACTCTGTAGGGTCCAAAAAACATAAAACTCAATACCCTGCCCCCTGCAAACCCCAACCAACAGTCCCCAAAAAACAAACCACAAAACCACCCCACCACCCACATAAAATAGTGCTGTAAGTGACTTAGTAAGAGGTCAGCCAGTCCACCTGCAGTCCCAAGGCAGGAGTAACTATACCTGTGCCCACTGACGCAGCTTCCTTATGACCCATAGTGACACAAGAGGAGCCTTGTCCTCACTATTGCCAAAAATCCCCATGGCAACAGTAAATCTGGATTTCAACTTCCTTTCTTATTTTTCTTTTTTGGTACCACTCTTTATCAGTCTAATGGTCTGGCTATTTTAAAGCAGTTCTTGTACCCAAACACTACTTTGCCCCACCACCTCTAGGGCCAGCAAGGCAGCGTAATTGCGGCATGCTGGAAAACAGAACTGCAAAACAATACTAAAACATTTTAAGCTATACTGTTTATACTCGTATTTTATAATTTCACATATGGAGATATCACCTAATTGTCAATAGACTAAAAACAACTCTTATCGAGGGCCTAACCCATAGCTCTTCAGAGTGAATGAGACCATTCTATTGCCTTCAAATGGCTTTGGATCACCCCCAAAAGAAAAAAAAACAGAATAAATTACAAATTGTCTCATTAACTTCTCCAAATGTCTTTTGAACCACTTCCAGAAAAATAAATGAAGGGAAAAAAAAAAGTATTCAAGCACTCCAAGAACACAACTCAAGTAAGAGGAAAAAATAGATACTGCCCAGACTGCTTTCAAAGTAATGTGAGATAAAATATAATCACATATTGCAAATGACTCCTGAAGTTGGGGAGAACTAAATCTGCCATAAGGCTGCCCTCCGATCTTATGTGTCTCATCATTCAGCCTCTCCTTGCTATTCAGTTGCGTCACGTGCAAGGCATTCACACAATCATTGTCAGAAATAACCACACTTTTCCCCATCTGCACTCACTCCGAGCTGAGCAGGAAAAAAGACAAAAAGACAGCAAAACCCCCGCACTACTGACAAAGCACTTACATCAACAGATGTGAATTCTGATTTAAATAGCCATATTTCTTTCCCTTGAAGTCTTTGTTGTACTACGAGCGTGTGGACTCACATAAAGTTTTCTTTTACTGAAGTGTACCAAAAAATCCTTGCAAGCCAAATACATGAAAAAAAAAAATCCATAAAGGGTGCCCAGTTCCAGGTGTTTTCGGATGGAAGTAAGGAGCCTAAACATCTTTAGCAACCTTACCTTGAGCTTTCGAAATCATCACCCGGGGTGCAGCAGAAGCTCTGTGCAGCTGATGTACTCCAGCTGTGATTTTCACTTCTTCATATGCCTATAATTGGTTAATTTGGACCTGCCGACCAAAGCAATAAAATTAATGCCACTGTCCTGAATGTTTCCTGTTCATTGCTGAAATAAAAGCCTCTGCTGGGTGATGATTATGAAGCATGATTGCCCTTGTAATTCTAGTATCTGCTTTCCTTAATTTACAACTCTCCCACCAAATAAAACCAAGGAAGATATAGAAAGTTCATTAGCATTACAAAATTAAAATTATTAAAATGATCCGCAGTCTCATCCTTCTGGATTTTGCATCAAATAAAGCTTTGTTCTACAGCGTTTTCCCCGTTTGAGAAACAGATTGCTGCCAACATCACATCACGGCTCACCAGAAGTGAGGTTCAGAGAGAGCATCAGTCTTCATTTTTGACTTAAACAGTTTTGATAGAAAATTGAGTTACACAATTTTGCGGGTGGAGAGGCCACACAAATGCAACCAAAGCCCATGTATTCTTAGTGTTCTATATTGTGGAGAGTCTGATCTTATAAACATTGCGGAACAACGTATGGGATACGAAATGCAGCTACTTACAAAATATGTAGCAATTGCTTATAACTTACAGTCTGTCAACACAAAACAAGGTACCATGATAAGAAATAAAACTCAGTTTAATCATGCATCCTAAAGTGATATCACCACAGTTTCTGCAGCGTCAGGTTGAATAATTTTGTTCCACCTAGATAGGATTTGCAATATATTTTGAGTTTCCCCCATGGATTCTTCCTTTCTCTCCACATTGCCACATCATAGCCCCAAAATAGCCATTAACCACTGCATGGCATGCCAAATTCAAGCAACGAGATTCACACCAAGCCGATCAGAGTTTTTGAAGTGTTTTGACAGAAAATGAAGTTAAATTATTTTGTACTTTTACTGCTTCAAAAATTTATTCACGTGGCTATCACCCAGAAAAATATAAATCTGTGTTTCACACTAGTAGCTCTTCTGCGTTAATCAAATAAAAAAAAAAATAATTTAATGAATCCTTACATGATGATTAAATCAAGTAGTAAAAGCTCCAATCCTAGAAGTATTCGGGTGAGAGATGTGGTGCGGGTAAGCTGGTCTCATGAAGGCTGGAGGCCATCAGAGACTTGACCGAATTGTCCTTGACAGAAAGACAAATTAATATCCCATTCAGAGCCTCCTCACCAATTCAGATTTCTCCTCAAAGAACTGACTGCAGAATCAGGACTATTATTAAAAAGAGTTTTAAACACAGAAAGCAACAAACAGTCAAGACACTTAATGTCCTAAAGATTTCTTCTGCCCTAGAGACAGTATTAAAACCTTCTTGTCTATTTAAGCAGCAAGAGAAAGTGATAAGATTTTACCCACCAAAAAAAAAAAAAAACCCCAAAAAAGAGAGTACAGTATTCAACCTGTCATTTTTCTTGAAGTTAATGAGAGCTTATGGTGGGAATGAATATCATATAGAATAGACACTGGATATGACATTTCCCACTGAAAACCGTGGCTACATTCCCTACGTGTCCTTCATGGTTATCTTTAAAATACTTATTAAAAGAAGATGGCAGGACTAGCTGAAGGATGCTCTGAAGTTAAGTTACATTTGGCAGCAGCAGACACAGAGGGATGGGCAAGGAAATCCAGGTAAGGGAGAGATGCTATAGCATCTTTCCTCTCCTTACCTGCTTCCAAAATAAAGCTTATATCCCCTCCCGTGGATCTGCAAATCCCTCAGGGGCACCCCCATTGTATTTGGCCCAATATTCAGTAGTGTCTAAGTTACTTCCCTGCACAGCGACCTCGCCACCAACATACATAAGATTTCTTCCGTCAGTTCAGGGAGAGGGGAGAAAAAAGAAAAAAAAAGAGCCACCACTGAAAAAAAAACCCAAACCCAAAGAGATTCAACCTTAAAATACTGGAAATAATTGCATGTGTTTGATTTGACAAAAGCTCTTGTTAAAATATTTATCAGAAACATCCAGCAGGCACAGGCTGAGGCCTCTGCTCCGCCCATAGCTGTCTGCGCGCCCGAGCCATCCGGCGCCTTAGCCCCAGATGAGAGCCCAGGTGCAACGTGTACCGCACAACAGGGGACAGCTTGAGGAACCTCAAGCAAACGCATCTTACATTTGTCCACTCGTAACTGCTGTTGATCCATTTAGCATACAGCTCAATTGCTTTGTAAGCTAATAACAAATACACTTTCAGAAGGTATAGTACAGAAGGCTCCAGACATTTTTAGCATGTAATCATTCTTTTTTTCTTTTTTTTCCTCTTGTTCCTTGCATGGAGTTTGGCCACAGTCTGGAGTCTATAAATTAAACATTCATAACCATGATAGCTGCACAACAATAATAATAATAATTATTTATTTTTTCCAGCGTGTTTCATCTTGAAAGGCCCCCTGAAGTGCAGCCAGCTGTCCTAGAGAAAGGCACACAGAGCACAGCATGCTGCCGAATAAAGCACCCACAAGACAAAATGCCAGCAAGACCTGACGCCTCGTCAGCTTCAGTGTCCTTTCCAGGCACCTTGTACCTGGTCTCTTCATACAGCCCCTCGAAAGACGGGCTGGTGAACTCTGAAAGAGTACTGGACTTGCTGCTGGGAGGAATGATGGGCTAAATTAACCCTGAGCAGACAAAATCCTAGTGCATTTTGCAGCTCTCCCATGTTCATAAGGATGTTTTCCTGATGATCTAAAGCCTGTGTAACCCTCAAGTCTCTCCTGATTAATTTGCTCTTCCCCTCCAAGGAGGAATGTAGGAACTTCAGAGCAACATCAGAAAATGTATGAAGTTTGGGGTCTTGTGTGTGTGTGTGTGCGTGCGTGCGTGTAGTAGCAAAGGCAAAAGCTTAGGAAATGAGTTTGTCAGATATTGGCAAGCTCTCTAGCTTCCACACCATGAGCTTCCCCGAAAAATGTAGATCATTGGCTAGATAACAGAAGTAATAGTATCTTCATACTTAATTGATGGGTTACAAACCCCAAATAAGTGACCCAACCTCAATCACTCAGGTACTGCGGCAGTGGAGGCGCACAGACCCATTGGATGCTGTGCAGCTGCTCCAGCCACATTTTCAGCATCCTTTTGCGTGGTTTTTCTTTATCCAGTGACTGGGGTTACAAGAGAGATGGGATAAGTTGTAAAAGGGAGAAACTCCTGGCAGTGTCTCCCTTTGAGTCGCCAGAGAGACTGAGCCCAAGGCAGAAGGTAAACGAAGGGTGGAAGCTGCCCATCGCTAATGTGAGACAGTCATAAACAAGACTTTAAAAACACACTTTTAAAATTTATCTGCTGTTTAGTCATTTGGAAGTTTCAGCTTCCAAGTTTTCTGGAAAACTATCTTTCACTCCCCTTTTTGTCATTTCTATGGGCTGGTTTCCCCAAACCGAAATGGAATTAACATTTATTCAGCTAGACACCTATTGCAAATGCCTTAAAATAGTTTCTGGTTTGGTATCCAGCACTTTTAGGTTAGCAGTGTCACCCTGCGTCTCTACTCCCCACAACTTGAAAACAGCTTCCAGGCATGTATTTTACCTGCATTTGTCTTTGATTAAAGGTGCCTCCATCAGTCACATTGTGAGGCTACACCACACATCTCAGAAGCTTTTCCAAACCAAGTATTTTGTATATGCTACAAGAGAATCTCCTCTGCCATGTGAAAGAAGAAAAACCCAGAAATTCAGTAAATATAAATGCACAAATAAAAAATCCAGAGCTCTGCAACCTGTAGTCAACCATACTCCAGGGAACTTCTAACTGCTTCTCAGGAGTACTGGGTAAAGTATCTGTATGGATCACCTCATGATGAATTACTGGCACTTTTTATATGTATGTCACCTAATTCTTATATTTATCTGCTTTATGTTACAGCTTCAGCTTTAATTTGATCATCCTCCCCATTTTCTCCACATCCCAAACACTCTTGGGACTCTTTAAAAATAACACATGTATTCAAACTCAATTCACATGAGAACGCTACAGATAAATCCAGGCCAACAGTAAATAACGATGTGCTTCTCCCTTCAGATGCTAGAACCAGATTTATACAGCTGAAAAAGAGTCCCCAGGCTGTCTGTCCGATATCTAGATTTTCCATCCATCAGTCCCCATGGCAGTATACCCTTCTAATGAGCTTTATTTTTGCACTAATTTTGCACTAAAACAGCTCAATTTGATGGCAAGATAATTTGTGCTTAATCAGGATCCCAGAAAGCTGCATGTGAAATTAAGAAAAAAAATTAAATATATATTTTCTTGCCAAAGACAGAAGAACAGATGACAGATGCTCTTGACAACTTATCAAAATGACTACTGTTTTGAGCAAGCAAGAGAAGATTAAATGAATAACTTCTAAATCAGAGGATGACATCAAATTCATTTTTGGCACGGGCAGCATTGTTGCTCCGGCAGAACGAGACACAGCAATGGGCTCTGGTGCAAGGTCAGCGGGCCTGATCCTGCGACACTTCAAACACGAGGAGGTTTTGGTTGGAAGCTTAGTTCCTTCATACAGGTGAAGGCAAAAACACCCAAACCAGACATTATCTCATTCATGATTATTTCCCTGCCACAGAAGCACGTCAGGTCCAGCAAGTTAATCCCCAGTGAACATGTTGGGCTCTGCTATGTCAGCTCCTGCTCGCCCACACCAGCTCAAGGGTGTGCGCATGGTAGCCGTGCCCAGAAAATCCTGTGTTTGGAGACCATAGCGGGAGTTTATATGGGATAAACACAGTCAGACCGAGGAAGTCCCAGGTCCTCCCTGCACCACTCACGGCACGAGCACGTCTGACCGCGAAAGCCAGGTATCCATCAGGCTGGTACCCAACTCTCTGCAAATGCGGTATTTTTCCATTTATCCTCTACAGTGGGGCACTTTCCATTGTCAAAGTGAGTTAGAGAGGTTGCATCTGATTTACCACCAAACAGCTAAAAGCTATTTGTGAAAGGCTGGCAGATGTATGCGAGGCCACAGCTCAGCAGAGAGGGACACTGGGCAGGATCTCTTGTGAATTTGCCCAATGCTTTCTTTCATTTTCTATCCAAAATGAAAAATTTTATTGTAAATCTAACTATAAGGCTCCCTTTCTTCAAAGTGACAGGTACTGCCCTGTCTGCTTGTGGGAAAAATCAGAGCTAAAAAAACCCAACCCAGCAGCAAACTGAAGGGAGTTGGGTGATGGACAAGGAGGTGCCCATGGAGTCCAGCCCCGAGCAGAGCAGGGATTGCAGTTGGAAATGCTGAGCTACTGGAAGCATGGATGGGGGGAGGAAAAGTGATAAGCAGGGGGCAGTGGAGACAGATTTAGCCACACTAATAGAGAAAAACCTCCTCCCTCCGCAGCAGCTGGCAGTCAGTCACAGCCTGATAGGGAAGATTAAATGGGGAGCAGTGAATAAGAATGGGTATTTCTATATTCCTAATGTTCAATTTTATGTTGATGTCATAAATATTAATAAAGGGAAAATTTATTATACACATATTGGCCATTTTTCCAGGCGTTCTGCAAAGTGAGACTCTTTAAATTTGCTCCACTCATCAGGGTGAAATAGGATTTTAAAGGTGCCTATAATGACACAGAGATGGAACAAGCAACTCTGGGAGAGGGGTGGTTGGCTTGTTTTTTGTCTTTAATTTAGATGTCATTGCAGCCCGTCACTTGACTTTGAAGGGAATCAGCCCACTAACGTAAGATCTAGCAAAGTATTTCAGCTATATCACATCCTAAAAGTGCATATTGCATATATGTAGACCATGAACACAGGGATACATACGCACTACTATTCTCTATAGATTAAATATATATTTTAATGACTGTCTTTTCTGACTTCAGATGTTAAGCGCGTGCCAACTACATAGCAATATAACACGAGGATATTAAACTTTCCCTATCAGAGTACTTCACACAGAAAGCCTTTTGGAAATTAATTCTTCCCAAGGAAGTTTGCTTACATAATTTTTTGAAGCCTTTGCTAGAGTATAGCTTGTCTGGGAAATTTAGAAGAGCTCTGGAGATCAAGTGTCAAACTCTTCCACTGCGATTTTGAAATTTTACTGTTTAATTTCCTACTACCCATCCATATTGCTTGGAACAGATCCTCAAAATACAATAAGAGTACATGCAATAACACAAGGAATTAAAAATTATTATTACTGAAAGACATGAGAGCCGGTTGCAAGATGCCATACGTCTTAAGATACGTGTGATTTATACAAAGTCTCCATGGAGCCACAGAATTCAGGTTTCCAACATAAATTACTCTGCGACTCCAGAACTTATTTACAACAGTAACAGAAACTAATTGCCGTATTTTACTTCAACATTACTGCATAACATCTACAGAATGTGCTACAGCACACTCTGCCCTATGCCCCAGCATAAACCTTCTGAAACTATCAGAAGTAAAAAGAAAAATAATAATTCAGTTTTCCCCAATTCCTCCTTATATCTGCCTGAATCAAAAACATCCCATAATCATATCACACCAGAAGAATTAGTGAGAATTAATGCTGGCCACTCAGACACGGATGCACTTTGCTCAGCTCTCCTGCTCGCTTGGCCCCACAGTCACACTGTTCAAGGCAAGACTGCCGTACTTTTAAAAGGTTTTTCCAATACCTAGATTCCTATCCAAATTACAGTTCAGTTTTACTGATAGCAGGGTGTGGCTCTCTCCCAGAAGCCAGCCCAAGGAAGGCAGTAACTGCAAGGCACATGCTTCACATACCCAACTTTCTCTTCATTTCTTACCCTAATGGATCAAAAGCTTCAGACATGAAAAGCTTGTTAGCAACGCCCTGCTCACCAGCCAATTTTCAGAGATTTCAGCGTGTGTCTAATCAAAAGATCATCCGTATAAATCAGACTTTCCTTTTTAATTGTAACATCTCACTGGGCCTTTCTAATAAATATTTTAAATTTGTTAAACAAGTTTCCTAAGAGTATCACCTTGGGCCTTTTAAAGACTTCAGAATTTAAAACACGAGCCTGGCTTACAGCTAGAGTCTACTTGTGTTTTACGCTGGTGTTTCTCCGTGTTGGCATTGGAGACTTTGCCGGGTGTAACTCTGCCTCGTCTCTCCTGGCTGCCTGCCGTGGAGAGCCGATGCTGAACGGCAGTGATTACCGTCTTTGTCTGAAGCAAAAGGTCTGGAGGCAATGGATTGCCTGCTTTCAAACCATCCCTAGGTAACTCAGATGACTTGCCTGCTAACTGGTACCCAAACTAAGTATCTCATGAAGGTTCAGAAACCATCGTGGTGGGAGAGGAGGCATCTCGGCTGTGTTGATGTAGAACGGATTTTGCAAGGCTGCACACTGTCCCTGATCCTGGGCAACAATAACCGCATGAGATAACTCCTTCAAAGCCTTAGGATACACAAAGCATTTTCAGAAAGGTGGTCACGGTTTGTAGATAAGTCTGACGATTTAATAACTCCTGGTCCAAAAGCTGAGCATCACCAAGGCTCTCTGTGTGAGGGAACAGAGCTCAGATAGCAGAACCACGTAAAATGATCATTTCTAGTGCAAGGAGTTCCTGTAGACACCTTTGCCCGAGGCTGTGACAACTGTAAGTGGAAAGACACACCTCATATTTGGGGAAGAGGAGGGAAAACAGGACTCATCCCAGATTTTCTTTCTGCCTTGAGACAAAACCATCCATTTTTGAGTGCAGTGGCTTTCTTTTCTAGTAAAGTAGTTTAAAATGCAAGATCTCAAGAAAAATTTACTTCATATCTCCCAGTCACAGTCATTTGTGAAGTGTGTGGAAGTAGTCAGCTGGATAATGTCTTATACATAAACTCCTGGATATGTTAAATCTTCAAAATTTTTTTTCAAGTGCCTTTAAATTATAATCCATTACACTACCCAGTCAGGCTCTTCTACTTCTGGATTTTTGGAATCTTGCGTATTCTGGAATATTATCATAAAATAAGCACATTTAAAGACAAACTTGATAATGAATGTAAAATATTATCCTCAAAGTAGCAGATAATTAGTAAAAATGCCTACGTAAAAAACAACCCAGGGTGTTCCACATCTCCTTTTGATTAATCCCAGGTATATACATCCAGTTTAGAGCACAAACCTGAGCATCAAGGCACAAAGGCCAAATTTTATGCTTCAAAGTTACCAGAAACATCACACAGATTAATAATTCGAGAACAAGGTGACCTGTTGAGGTGGGGCTTAGCAAAGTTATTTAATATAAAGCTAAAGACCTATCTCTGCAGTTTTTAAATGTACCCAGAGCAACTGCTTTACTATACATGAATTATCACCGAAAAAGTAACCATTTTTCTTTCTATTTTGTTGACATTTTAACGTGATAGTAGTTGTCTCTGCACATACTAGAAATAACAAATTGGGATGGGGGGAAGGCTCCCCTTTCTTCCCCACAATTGCATTTCTTACCCAATTTTGGGAATCAATTTTCCTAAGATGGAGAAAGAAAGATTAAGCAAGTAGGCAGATACAACGTGCTGTTCAATGTTCCTGTCCAACTTCCGTAAATACAGATCATGTATAAGACAGTAGTTTATCATTTTACTACTGAATTTATTTATTTAAAATCAGAACGGGGTGGGGGACAAGAGGGGGGGAAAGGTTTTATTATCCTAATATGTATTGACACACTGGATTCAGTATCTCGTTCACAAAAATTAAGTTTCCCGGACTGTAACTGTTAGAAATGACGCCGTATGTTCCCGTGGGTTAAGATATACCTCCGTGAATAACTTTTCACAGAAGAAGGGCAAAGAAGAGAACATCAACCCCACCGCAGACAGCGTGGCTTAATACTTTTCCACATCAACATCCTTTTCAGCTTCAGTAGCACAGCAATCACGGCTTAGACCCCCAAACACTTCCAAGAAAACTGAGGGGAAAGAAAAAAAAAAAGTTGTTGTTGACAATACAATTTACTTGCCAAAGTGAAAATTTATGGCAGGATACTGGCCTGTCTCTGAGTACGCTTTACTTGCAGCGTGCGTATCTAATGCATCTCAACAGAAATGCCTTGAACTAGAGGATTTAACTCAATGTCAGATATATTTCTTTAACACAAAGATACTGTGAGATAATGACAAGCCATAACAGAAGATTTATTTAAGTATTCAGTATAAATGGCTTACCTAACCTTTGCTGTTCTAACAGCTACTCCCTCAACATTATTTTTGGTATAAAAAGCAACATTTTAATTAGAAGAACCAGTGTTTTATACAGAGGGATCTGCTTTGGCAGGGGGGTTGGACTACATGATCTCCAGAGGTCCCTTCCAACCCCTATCATTCTGTGGGATTAGTATTTCTTATCTGATTACATCTATTGTTAAAAAAAAAAAAGTGATCTGTGCTGGTTAGCTTTGTTTAGCTACTAGTTGCAAGTTGTGCTTCATGCATCTCATCCATACATGGTTTAAGTACTTGGAGACTCACGCCTACAAGCCCAGCGGTAAAATCCATGACAAAATTTGAAATGAAAAGCAACACATGAGGTATACATGAAAGGAAGGCCATGGGTGAAAAAAAATTAATGAGTAGGTTTTATTTAAGCAAATGTTGGAGAAGCATGAGAGTAGTTCTGCTGTTCCATCACTTTTTACATCCAGCAGCCTCATTTGTGCAGACTGTCCTTTGCTGGTATTTTCAGCTAGAGAAAAAGTCTTAGAGGAGAATGGGTATTTTCAGACAGATTTCTTAACATGCTTTTATCTTAGCAGTAGCAAATATCCTAACACCTACTGCATTCCCAACCATACGGTGTAGCGAAGGGTGAAGCCTTCACTCAACACTGGCCGCAGAGATGCACAGAAGCATCGCTCTGCTCCCTTCACCAGACCTAGAGAAGAATTGTTCCTCTGGAAAGGCCTTGGCTTATAATTGACATATGTAATTTATTGCAAGTGTTTCTGGCAGCCAGATAGTTTGCTTGCTTTTTACTTGTTGCTTGGTATACCTGTGGCCCGAAAACTTGATGGGAAAGTTCCCCTTTAGTATTTGAGTGGGATTTAGTAACATTTCTTCAACATGAGATATTTAATTGTCACTTCATGAAAGAAAGGCTTTGCACTAACTGCCTTGTTAAATAAATTGAGAATATATTCCCATTTCTAAGCCTCATAGATGCAACTGTAATTTTCCTTGCAAACTCTTTACTTCAGAGCACGCACGCACTATAAATTCCCAGCTGTCAGCCAACGTGTGGCACTTCCCAACAACGACACAGGGGGAAAGAGAGTTACAAGCGCTTAATAATTATAACAAGAAGATATGTCCTTAATTTTCCCAACATGCAATGATGCTGCCCAAGCGGCTGTTGTCAGAAGTCTGACTCATGCTCTGAGAGCTCCCTCAGCCCAGCTGCAGGCCCTGACATGTACTATATATTATTATGGTCCAAACTAAAGAATTTTCTTTACAAATATAGAAATCAAATAGCATGCTGAAGTCACTCAGGTCAAGATAGGGATTTGAAAAGTACTCAACACTGAGATAGTTCTCCTCCTTCCATGGACAACTGGTATGTGGGTTTTTTTTTTTTTCAGCAGGAAGGAAAAAAATAATAATCAAGCAAGACCAAAAATCCAGTGCCAGCTTAATAAATATTCAACTGGTCTGGACCAGATGTATGTACCTTCCTCATTTTGGTAGGTTTATTACTGTCTGAAGAGATATTTATTTTTCCTTAAACATGCATTCAAAGAAGTAAGTAAAAGGTTTAACAGGTGAGTTCTGACAGTTTAACAGAGAATTTATTTATCTTACGTAGTTGCCACATGACCACACACCATGGAATTTTCTCACCCATCCTCTCTAGAGGGACAAGCACTGTTTCACACCTGGCCTCCCACGCACAAGGATCAGAGGCGGCTGCTCTCTATAGAGCACACCATTTCCCAGGGCCTCTCTGCAACAAACACGCTATTAGATTAAAGATTAATAAATAAATAAAGTCTCTATTTTAAAGAATTCTTTTCTTCCAACAATGCATGTAAAAAATAGTTATGTTGTACATTAGCTGCGCTATAGAAGAACCTGCTACCATTCCATTTGCTTTTATAACCTTCCTCCACACATGATATCACATTATAATGAGAGCTGATTACACTGAAACTTGTAAGACAGCTGGGTGGTGTTCTCTGAACAGGGCTCCCTCCCCACACAGACACTTTTCCAAACAGCCTTGTCTTCCTTGATTTCCCAAATACAGCAGATATTCAACAGTCTCATTGTGAAAACCATATTAACTGAGAGTTGCAGAAAAGAAATTTTTAAATAAAATACTCCTGGGGTCTGGGATCTTGCTCCTTGAGTTTGGCATTGGCGTGTTTGGTTTTTCTAGTGTTTTGCTTTTCTTTTTTTCTTATTATTATTTTAAATTGAGGATGGGGTGGAAAGCGCTGCATTTAATCCATTTGCTCATCTATCCTATAACTGCTTAGTTTCTCAAAAAAACCCAAGTCATACTATTAAATTAAGTCTTAATTTATTGACAAAATCAGGCTACCTAGTTTAGCAAAGTGACCATCCAGCGCTTCAGAATGAATATATCTCCTGTTCAGTTTTAATATGCGCTGTGACAGCGCTGACACCTCAACAGCATGGAAAGTGGTTTCCTCACATTGTTTGCTGCCTGGAAAGTGAAGACTGGCAGATGTTCAGTCCTTCACTTGCCAGGAAAATTAGCACTTTCCCAACAGATATGCATATTGAGTGAAGCATCCTGTAGTCATTGACAAAATAGATCTCAGCATGGCAATGGACTGCTTGGAGACAGGAGCTCTTCAAACTCAATATGTCAAGAAAGTACAGGCAAAGTTGTTATTTGCAGCCACACAATCAAGAGCTCAGAACCGTGTAATTACCCCGACATGAGAACTAACACGATTTACCATCTACCCATAGAAGCTTTGCTGAGACAAACTAATTTACAAAGCTTTAGGGGTAGCAATGTGTTTTATCGTTCGGGATTTAATCATAAGGAATTGCAGATTACAATGGTTTTCATCAGTTCACTTGTATTTTTGATATCAATTTAATTTCTAGTTCTTAGCTTAATATACTTATTTGTGTTGGGATGAGAAAGATGCATATGCAATTTTTCTGCATTTATCCAGATTATAATTTCAAAATTTTGGGGAAATCACTCTAAATTGTTTCTTGCCTGATCCCTGTTAAACCATATGCTTGCTACAGTAATTCTCAAGCCTACTAACATCAAGTTACTATCTAATGCTCTGTTTTTGTATGATTTCACTTAAGGACATCACAAAGAATTTTTTTTACATATACAAAGAAATCACTTTGAAATATAAAGAAGGGGAAAATAGCCATTAAGCGCCAAACGCTTTAGTACCCATAGACAGCTACAAAGTCTGCAAATTCTGGACCTAAGATAGAAGGAAGAAAAATACTTACTTCTGACAGGAGTATTTTATTCCGTGTTCTGTACATCTTATGCAGAGAAATGAAGCCTCCCATCTAGCCCAGACCTGAGACTAATCCAGCTGGAGTTCGTGATCCTTTGAGAAAAATCCCTGTTTGTTGGGGTAACTGCTTGGGTACAACTGGATCAGCCAGTGACCATAGAGTGAGGTCAGTTTCCTGCTTTAAGGTTTTTTTTCTTTAGAAGATATTAACCTAGAGTCATATTTAATTCCTCCAGAACACACTACTCTGAAATCAGCTCAAGAAATCCAGCAGTTCTTACAAGGGCTCCAGGTTTTCAGAGGATTAACTGACAGCAGCGGTTTCCTACTGCCATTATGCAGCATTGAAGAGGAAGAAAGAAATGAGCAAGAGGCATTTGGGAATATTTGACGTGTCTTTGTTTTAGAAGACCAATAACAAAAAATTGACTGTAAAGCCCAAAGTCACCGCAACCAGATATTGGTATCCTCAGCACCACTGAGATCTCCAAAACCTGAGGAGCTACTAGTTGTGCTTGTTGCTGGCGCTAGTCTTACTGCTGTCCCCAGCCCCTGACACAGGGAAGGAAAAGAGAACATTGGCCCACTTGGACTGACGTCACCAGGTTTTTCTTCAACAGGGACAAAAAAAACGTTTAAAAAATTGAATAGTTACAGAGTATGTTTTGGACAAAGTGTAGAACATAGGGATTTACATCCCATTATATAAGTTTAGAGATGCAGTCAGTACATAGTGCAAGAACCTTCTGATGCTTGATTCTACATCCTTTCCCTTCATGGTATTCACCATCACAGTGAGGACAGGTCTTTCTGCGTGGTCAGAAGATAAGATCATTTGATTAGATGAGCCCAGTTCTTTCTGGGCAGTTACACCAGCACCAGTGACAACTACTGGCGTGCAGCAGCCCTTCAGCATGGAAACTGTGGCTCCCTGTGCTTCACATGCAGTGCTCAACCACTCAAGTCATTCAAGGGGTGCCTCTGAGTCCAAGTTCTCAGCTAAGGCTGTAGTTGCGGTCCTCTGAAAATACCATTTCAGCAATAACAACTGGGAATGGTTCATCTAATTACAGAGACAGCATAAAAGGACAATTTGTTACTGTCACCCTGATTTAGTAATTCAAATAATCCTGATACGTAGTCTTATTAGTCACTACTTGATGTTATCTCCTACAACACCACATGAAACCCACAGTCAACTTGAAACAGCAATTCATTTTCTTGCTTTTCTGTTCATAATTGTCAGGTATGAAATACAGCTTAACTTGCGCCAGTAAAGCATCAATATAGGATTGCAGCTACATTTGTTTCTTCTATAAATAGCATTTCATAGCAGTCTGGGAGTGTTCACAGTGGAGTTTATACCACTTTAGCAATAAAATGAAAGTCATGTTGTGGAAACAGCATAAAAATGCATATTTAATGACAAAGTCTTGTAAATCCTAGCCTAGAATAGTGTTGAAGTCATCCTTTTCTTGCAAAAACACTGAAGAGTATTTACTAATCAACACAGGTCATGTGTTTGAATGATTGGGATTTGTAAAGTGGCTCAGAACACACTTAGCTGTCTCAGCATTTTAGGGCTTAAGTTTAAAAATATGAAGCAATGAAATCCAAATGCAATTATTCAGTAGGTGCATCTGGTCCCTGCTGGAGAACCGTGTTTACGCAATACTGTTCAGCAGGCAGCTCCAGTATGGGAGGTTCGTGGTGCTGTCGTTGAATGAGGCCACCCACTTGCCATTCAAGCCACAGCTGTGATGGAGGTGGCCTAGCAGAGTCTGCCACCTGCCGCTCTGAGGACCCTGATCATCCCTGCTCATCGTCAACCTCTCCCATCAGACTTGGTGGGGTTTTGTCTCTATTACCAGGTCAACAGTAAATATTTGTCACAAATTTGAGCCTAATGATTTTTACAGTAACATGAGCAGTTTCAAAATTCCGGTAGGTGAAGGAAGATACCCAAGAATAGAAGAAAGGGCACATCAGAGTAAAGAAAAGAAAAGCAAAAACCAAACACATCCATCTCTTCCTTATTTTTCCATGGAAAAGGATGGAACTACTTATCATCTAGCCCTATTTACTACCTGTTTTCTGCTGTCTTCTGGGAACAACAGAATAATAGTCAACTTTGTTTTCTCCTTTTTCTAACTGGTGAAAGAAAACTTGTGGGAGAGGGAAGGTTAAGGGAGAGGGAGGAGTATTGAAATGGTAATTAAAAAGTCTAGGAAATAAGAAGGGAGACAAGATGAGGACAAAAGGAGAACGGGATATAAAGCTTTCCTTCCACAGAGTGTATTAAAGCTTTGAATTCATTGCCTTCATTTGAAAACTGAAAGAACATAATTTTTAAATTAGATTTTGAACATCAATAAACTGCTTTTGCCTAGACATATAATTTCTCTTCATATACAGATTTTCCTAAGAAAAAAAAATCTGAAACCCAAGAAATTCCCACAGAGGTAACTGTCAGCTCTCTCCTTCCAATAAGCAGGAAATCCAACAGGAAAGTCTTGGTGAAGACATGCCAAAAATGCATTATAAACATGCCAGGGTTTGACTCCAGGGGAGAACTAAAGGGTGGTGGGGATCCATGCAGGTGCAGCAGATATCACTCTGCTGCTCACCTCCCTCACTTCATTTAAGAGAATCACGATGACATGGACTCACAGCAGCTTTGCAATCATTTCTGAGCACTGGAGGCTGACCTGGATCAAGAGGACTGCTATCAATAACCTATTTGTTTAATTTAATAGAAGGGCTTTAGGAAAGAAACAAGGGAAAGATGATCCAAAACAAGCCATTCCTCAAACTTCCTCAGGGTTTCAAGAAAGTGCCAAAAAGCAGAAGGTGCTCTTCATACATAAAATCCAAAGGGTGATGCATATTTAGAAGAAAAAAAAATAAATTCTGTAAACACTGTAAGGGAAGACTAGCACTGAATTGAGGAACTCTGCCTGAAGCAAAGAAACCATGTCTCAGAGTCTCATGGAGCCCAATGAACCTGAAGGAATGAGAGATGCCCTCAGGAAGGCAACACAAATAAAATATTCAAGCTATAAATATGCCTTCCTCTGGCAGTGACCTGAGCACCACAGTTAAGATAAACAGGAGAAGTGTGTAAAGGCTTTTTGAGCCTCCCCGCTACGCCCTGAGACACTGCCCGTGTTCCAGACAGACAGCAGTCACCGGCACACAGAGGAGCAATAACCACTATAAACCATCCGTGGCCGGCGAGGTCAGATGGCAGTGTCCCAGTGGCAATGTCAACACTTCCACAGATGAACAGAGTCTGATATTAATGGCGGAATCGAATGGGAGAATCTGCCCAGAAAACCATCACCCCAGTGCTGCAGCACTAAGTTCAGAAGGGTTGAATGGACGTGGGGATCTATCAAAGAAGATTATATATTTCAATGAGATTAGTATTGCTCTTTTGCTACGCACAGGAGGAAAAAGAGTACAAGCAATGTAACTTCTGACTCAATTAGCGTTTGCTTTACACTTTCAATAATAATTCACTTTACCTTTCAATAACAATTTGAAATGTACTTTAAAATATGCTATATTTTAGTCAAGTAGCTGGGATTTTCAGCATGACCTTTCAGAAACAGCAAACAGCAGAGCTACACACCTTGAAGGAGTAGGGCAAACCACTTATTTAAAACTAAATAGACCAAAGGAACACATGCTTCAACACCACAGCTCCAAAACCATTGAAAGCTCTTCCCAGAAGAAATTTATAAATTTATGAAAAAATCATTTAGTATCACCAGAAGGACTAACATGAGTTTTGTAAATTATTTACCCACTCCTCATACTGCAGGAGACAAGAAAAATCTTGCAGCAACATCACTACTTGACACATGAGTCAGTCTTTCACTTTTGTTTTATCAGCCTGCTCATGTGTTCTCAAATTTGCTGACCCATATTCTTGAGCTCATTGAAAAGATGTGACAGTCTTGTCTACATATAACAAAAGTTGTAAAACTTGGATCTCTTTTAACAATATCTTTTCCTGTAGGCACTCTAAAAGCGAGCCATAAAGAAGATCTGAGATTTAAATTTGAATCTCCCATGATAAAGAGCTGTTAACTCATTAAAGTTATTGGCAACAAATAAATGCTACAGCTAAATTCATGTTTCAGTAAAATATTAGTGTCTTGTCATTCTTTTTACCCTAAGATTTTCCACTTATCAATCTGTTCCATCTAAGTAATTTTCAGATGGAGAATGTAGTAACTCTCATCTCTTTGATAAAAGTTTCGTCAGTAACTAAAGAAGAAAAACTCTTCGCTGCTCTCTCAGTTGGGGAAGGTGAAGAGGGAATGCATAGTCAAACACCTTTCCCTGCGCTCCATCTCTGCAATACAGGAAGGAAGGGGCCACACAAAAGGCTATGTGAAATCAGGAAAAGCTGAGAATGCACAATTTTCACATTATTTCCCCATTGAGAATCCTCTTTCCCAGCAAGATATGAATTTAAGAGTTCAGAAGAACAACTGATTGACTTTTCCGTTGAACTCGCTAGCACCACCACCCCCCGCTTTCCCTTCTCTTACCACCATTCAGGCTCTGTTGTGCAATCACACAATTCAGGGCCCTCAGAGCAGGACAGAGAATTCAAGGACTTTTCCTTTTCATTACTATTTTGATAGTTTTCCGTGCTGGCTTGAAGTGCTCTTTGATGTGTCACCATCTTCTTTCATTGCTGATTACAATGGCTCTACAGACAAACAAGGTCAAAATTTCTTCTTCCATTTCTGTAAAGACTTACACAAGGGCTCCGCACTTAAAATGGCAATGCTCCCACAGACCTGTGAACAACCACAGGGTATTTTTCTTCATATCTCTAATTATGGACATCTTCTCCTTCCTTGTCACTCTTACTTCAAAGAGACTAACAGATCTTAATTTGAAGGTCTTATTAGGAAACTTTATGTATAGAGAGACAACTGAAAGTCAGAGGTAGGAGGCAGGAAAAGGGGGAAAAAAGGAAAATATATTCCTTGTGTCTTTATTGCTCTTTCACGATTAAACATAATTGACAGACCTATGAGGCCTGAACAGTGACCATGCCCCTGGTTCAGAGGGAAAAAAGCCACCATTAAAAAAAAGGCTACTTTGGACTAGGTATTACGCCTATTGGTATTTCCTAGAGTGGATGCAGAAAGGAGCCTATTTCAGCATCTCTCAGGTCACCAGCAAACATTACGATCGTATGCCTCCATACAATTGAAGCGCAGATGTAGGAAGAATATTGAGCTTTGGGGGATAATCAGATTTATTTTTTTCAATAAGTAGAGCATGTTATTTTCAAGTGGTTAACTGAGAATAACTCTTGCAGAAGTACAATATAACAGTAATTATTCTGAAATCAATGGCACAAAAGGGTTCATTTTAAATCATATTATGATTGCTGGATTAAAGTAGTTATTATATAATCGGATAGCAATTACTCCACCTTAATAATTTCTGGGTTTCTAAGGGTGAAAGTGATAATACAAGCTACAGCAGGTGTCAAATTTTAGACTTTGTGAAATGAATATTCTAAAGGCTGGAAAGAAACAAACATATTAGCATATAAAAACCACAAGCGTAGAAAATAACTAAAACTATAAAAATACTTCACCCTCCTGCCTTGAGCAGACATTCAGAAGCAGTTCATTCATGACAAAGGACTTTCAACGCATGGTTTAAATCACAAGGAAGCTAAAGCTTCTCAACAGCCCTTCTGTGAACAAACTTAATGGTTTCTTGTATAATTAACTTTATTGTCTATGACTTGGCCACCTCTTTACCAGAGCAGTGAGACAAGTCTCCAATAGCTCAGAGATTTGCAGGACACCTTAGAGACATGCCCCAGAAAATTTGTCCTCATCATACTTGGTTTTGCCCTAGTTCAAACTTCTGCCAACTCATTTACTGCAAAGGTAGCCTCAACCACGTTGTTTTTCCTGAGTTTCTTGCTTCCTTATTTCATTTCTCTTTAGTCTGAAACTCTTGTTTCTTTAATATCAGGTGTCTACTGCTTTTTGATTACATCTCATTCAAGGAGCAGCTCTTTTCCAGATCCCACCAAAAACCCAGCTCAGAAGAGTTGAAAAGGATATAAGCAAGAAACAACTGTCTCAGCAATCTTCTCCAATTCCTCCATTCTTTTTGTGATGGCTTTTATTTATTCCCGGCTCCTGAAAGAAATCCATGCTAAGAGACCAAAGCAATGAGACTTTTCCAGATTCAAGAGCCTGTCCACAAGGCCCTAGATACAGGAACCAAGGCTTTGTTTCTAGCTTCCTTAGAGAAAAGATCTCATTCAAACCTTAGTGGACACCATCAGTGCCTAACAACTGTAGCAAGAAGGCAGAACTAAATCCACAACTTCCTTATTATTCTTTAAAATACAGTTCTCTTTGTGTAAGAATATATTGGTTTGTATTACAAACTAAATGGCAAGTTAAAATAAAGTCCACCTAGTTTCTAAAGGGCAAATATTTGAGATGTGCCATCGAATACGAAGTCCGTTTCGCAAGGTAAGTAGACACTGAGGTTCAATATATACTCAGGTAAATGTGCAAAGTTTAATACAGTTAAAGCAAGGAAAAAGGAAAGTCTCTTGAAAAAGATATGCATGTATTGATTGTAGATTTTCTAGATGTAGTTCAGCACACTAATTTCTGCACAATCCTATCAACACGTGGTAGCACCAAGGAAAAACAGACCTTGAGACACAATCAGGCAGTAATGTAAGCAGATGGATTTCTGTCATTGAACGTTTCTGTAAGGTTGATTTTGTTCTGTGAAGATTTGTAGTAACTGAACAATTACAAGTGCTTCACAAAGTCTAACCAGTTATGGAGTTTTGAAGTGAAAGCCATTGACATAGGGAAGATTTTATTAAAATCTAAAGGGAAATGACATCTGAGAGCATTACAATCATAGAAATTAAGATGTGAAAGACAGATGACACAAAGTCATGGAGAAAAAAAAAATATGTATCTTCTGTTTGGATTTTCTTCTTCAGAATAAATACTCCACAACTCATACAAACCAACCCAGCAACCTGGGTTAAGATGGTGCAGGACAGTCTCATGAGAGCAAATATGCACACATGACAAAACTGCTAGCCAGCTCAGAAAGAAAACTGCAAAGTCACAACTTTTCCACTAACAACATTCGTTCCCACCAGTGCCAAAATAGATGTTGACCACAGTTGAGCAGAAATAGTCCTAACAGCCCTCCAGACACAAGACTGCGGGACTTTAGCATAAGCCCTGCAGTTACTAGCCCATCCCACTGAAAACCAGCTCTTTGAGCAGCAGCCACAGTCAGACTCCTGTTAACCAAGGACCTTTCATAGAATCACAGAACAGTTTGGGTGGGAAGGGACCTTAAAGATCATCCAGCTCCATCCCCCTGCCCTGGGCAGGGATACCTCCCACTAGACCAGGTTGCTCCAAGCCCCATCCAGCCTGGCCTTGAACCCCTCCAGGGATGGGGCAGCCCCCCACAGCTTCTCTGGGCAACCTGGGACAGTGTCTCACCACCCCCACAGTGAAGAATTTCTTCCTAATACCTAAATCTTCCCTCTTTCAGTTTAAAACTGTTACTGCTTTCCTTCTCTTCGAGCATTCAGTAATCCAAGTACACCCTTGCATGTGAGCAAGCAGGGAAGAAAAAAGTAATCCCCAAACCTGTGATTAATTTATGATCCACAGTGTGAGACTTGCTTATGCTAATTTGTATAATTAGAAGTGCTGTTATTGGTCATAAGGAGTTGGTTTTAGATTCCAGCAATGCCCCTGAGCCACAGCAGGACTGCACATACAATCTAAACTGTTTATAATATGTAAGTAAAACATCAGTATATACAACAGGACAAGCCAGAAAGGTTTCCAGCCAAATGATATTTCTCCATCACAACTCCCCAAGAAAAGCATCGAAATGCATATAGTTATGGCGCTACTTGGAGAAATAAGTTAATGGTAGTATAGAAATAGCCACTCTCTTGAAACAGTTTCACAAAACAGGAAGTTTTAGCGGGTCTGCTCCAGGAAAATAAATTCCCAAAGATCAATGACAGCAAGATGTATCGAGTCTTTATTATTGGTGATTTTTGAAACATTAAACCAAAAGCCTTAAATCAGTATTCATATATTCCTTAGAAACCGAAAATACTGACTATAACTAATGCTCTTTCACTAGGAAGAGAAGCAAGTTATAAATATAGTCGATACTGCAGTTCCTTAACCTCCTTATCCATCTTATTTAGAAACTGAGAGGAGCGCTGCTGCGCCACTAACAAAAGTTATGGTTTCCACATTAACACAGACCGCATCTCAGCAATTGTGCTGACTCGTCTGTCATGCCCTGTGATAAACGCTTGTGAGACACCGCAAGAAAAGTTATTATGAGAAGAAAGAAATGTCGGGCGACTCCCATCCATGCGCAATTTTAAAACTAAAAAACCCGCAAGCTAGAGAAATTGGCAGCTGGCACTTTGGGTTGTCAGCTGCCAACGAACTGCATTGTTTTAATTGTTGGAAATGATTGATTATGCAGCTGAGCTACTGAGGTAGCTGAACAATTTCATGACAACACAAACAATGGCAGTGTCACTCATTTTCCTCCAGATATGTGGTCAGATGGAGGGAACAGCACTGTTTTGCCGCGCTAAATTACAGCGGCTAGAAGAATAGCTGCCATTATTTTCCCTGTCACTAAAGTTCAGTGTTTGTTGTTACATCTCTGTGGACACCCGTTACCTGAACCAGTGCATATCATCAGTTTGAAAGTACAAGGGGAAAAAGACATTTTATATAATAGACATATGAAAATGTATATATACACACACGCTCACACAAATTCTTTGTTCTTTATGTCTCATACTTTTCCTCTTACCATAAGGATTCTGGAGAACATTCAAAATGCTCAAGATAATATCAATTAGGAAAGCAGGTCTTGCATCATCTTGAACCACATGCAGAGGAACGGTTCCTCATTGTTAAAATAACAGGGGTGTATTCTGTTTTCCCCATAGAATTAACTTTGTTCAGATCAATAGGAATTTGGAGGATCTGATAAGTAGCAGGAACCAAGCTGAACATCTTCCTTTGATTATCTTTAAGTCTCTCAGGCATATAAAGTGTGGCCTGTGACTGATTTTATAGCCTTTCCAGACAAGTTAACTGCAACTTCAAGAAAAATAAATACTAATCCAAGAATCTGTCTTTTCAAGGAGTTTTTTTGGGGTCCACCACCCAGGGATTTTGTGGTTTGGGTTTTTTTTCTACATCCTGGTGAGCTTCATCTCAGCAGCACAGAGACAAAAACCTAATGGGCTGTTACAAGTCGCAACCTTCAGACCATCAAATACAGAGAACAACAGAGGATGGGAGGAAAAGGGAAAAAAAGGGAATAAAGGAAAAAAAAAAAAAAGCAAAGTTGGCCACAGGCAATTATTCAAGTCCCAGTCCTAGAGGCTTCATTCTGGAGGAGCTTCTGGTTCATTAGCCAAGCCTGACTCAGGGAGGCATACTGCTGGTTTGTAGTGGTATTTTTTTTTTCTCCAGCTGCTACATTGTTCATAATTAGCAAGTTTTTCATGCATCAGAACAAGGGCCTGATCCTTCAGCCTGTAAAGACCAGCTGATTGACCAACAGAAGTCAGTCTGCTATGGGAAATACCTGTGAACAAGACTACATGCCTGTCCAATCTCTTCCTCTTCAAAAATCTCAATTTATTAGAAACACTGCTAGGACATATACAATTTTTGTGGTACCGCCAGATGGTCTGTTCCAACTCAAACCAGTAACAGCAAATATTTCTCTAAACCATCAGAGGGGAGAAGTTTGGCACTGTGATGTTCAGCCAGAAAAACCCCTCTGGGCTCAGCAGCCATGGACCAAGCTGAACTTCTGCTTTGAAGCCTACAAAGCTATAAGGACAGTCCACCAGGACTTACAGTTAGCCTTAAGTAGTCTTATTTGACCACTTTCGGGACCTAAAGAAAGGAAGTTGTGCTTGGAAGGAGTTGACTCTTCTAGTATGCACTACATATAAGTTGCCTGAATGCTCCCAGTTGGGCAGTAGGTGTAAGGATCAGTGAAGAAGGAAAATAAAAGCAGTGGTTTTACTGCTATAGGATGTTTCTCATGAAAAAGGATCCAGCAAGAGACTGCTCTCCACCTTACTGTATCCACACAGGTTTTCTTCCACACCACATGTCCTGCTTGTGGTTGTTTTTCTTCTTGTTTACCCTTCATCGCCCCATCACAATGCTGAATAATGACGGCACACTGCACCGCTCTGCCCCGGGCTCTCACTCACAGGCAATACATTTTACTACCAAGCAAGTGACCCACTCCCCCTCAGGCGATTAATGGCCAGAATCAGTCATCAGGACAGTAAGTTTTAGGAGACTTCACTATAACAGGATTTTGAGCTCAAAAAAGCAAATGAAAACAGAGGCAGCTAAAGCCATGAAAATAGAATTCAGAGAGAGACCTTACAGCCCCCTGCCATGTCAGCAAGCCATGTCCTTCTTCTCGGGGCCCCTTCCTACACCTTTCTTCAACCACAGAGAGGTAAAGGTTGGTGGGAAGCCACCCCTATGCTCAAGGCACAACTTGGAAACCTCCTCCCTGCAGAACCGCTTCCCAAAGCTGAGGAGAAAGCAAACACCCAGCTCCCACCCTGACACCAGGACAGGGCAGGGCAGAGTCTAAACTCACACGTAGAGCCAGGAGGCGACGGGGTGTCACATCACAGACATAGCTCCTGGGTACACGTACAGCTACTGCAACCACACCGAACTTGGCAACCCTGGGCAGATCTCCTGGAGCAGCTAAAAAACAGTAACACCCCAGGGTCAGGGGGCGGTGGTGTGGAAAACCAGCCTCGGTCTCCTATTCACTGAGGAGTTTATTACAACTCAGACTCCTTACCTTGACAGCAACAAATGCCCCATTCCCAGAGAGAGCCTAGAGGGAACACCCAAATCTTCCATAAGCTTCAGTCCACCAACAACAAATAGCTGTGCTTTGTCTTTCACAACTTCCTCCCTTCCTCTTCTGATAAAACTTCCCTGGGACCACCCTCCCTTCCCAAGGTGCTCTGCTGATCTGCAGCATGGTCACAGCTGAGGGAGATGATGGAGATGGGTGTCCTCCAGCTGTAGGGGCTTCCAGGCATGCACCTGCCGGCAGCCCTCTGCAAAGGGCAGAGAGCAAGCAGGGGGTCTGTCCCTAAGTTGAGGAACTTCAGCTGTAGAGAACAGTTCTGCCTCGGCAATAAGACTGAATGTTATGAAAAGAAAGTATTGGCAGCTTTATGACCATAATTAATTTCTAAGAGTACCCTTTCTGGGATAAGTGTTGGTTGTGTTTTAATCTGATGCTTCAGAGCTAATTCCCATTTCATGAGCTCCGGGCAGCTACTGAAAAGCACAGTTGGCTTTGGATAACCTGACCAGTGGAGGGAGCAACTCCAGGCAATAGAATAACTCAACATGGCGTGAACTCCGATGGTGAAGGACAACCATGCGCTGCCTAAAGACAAAACAGGCGAAACTGAAGATGAGCAAAGGCCAACTCCTTAGCAGGCATGAATAATGCGTAAGCTGTTTCTAACAGATTCCCTGCCAGAGTACTATATGACATGAAATCATCTAACTTGTAAATATAGCAGTAACAACTTGCATGTAGCTAGATCTTCTGTGTGGCCCCTAAATGCATCGCTACATCGACAGTTAAGTAGGGATTCGATTTTTCGTTCCAGTTTTGGATGAATGAGAAGGGATATGAAATTCCACAGAAATTTTACTACATTTAAAATGTTTAGCATAAAGTAACAAAGACACTGGCTCTGGAAGCCACATAGCTGTGCACGGCAGCATTGTGCCCAAGCTAAATAACCAGCGAAAAAGTACCAGTATACTTAAATAAACATAATTCATCACAGTGTGTGTATGTCTGAGCTCCAGAAACTGAAGCAAAAGCCAGATACGTGCAGTTATAACTTGCGTTGTTTTATACTTGTATGGAATTTTGACTTTTTTTTCTCCATATAGCTTCACAGAATTTACTTAATTAATCAGCAAGGGTGCGTTGGGAAGTTAAGTCTTGCAGTGGCTGACATCAAGACCCAGAGAGAGAGACTTAGCTATTCTGAAAGCAGGTCAAAGCAAAGCTAAAATTTCCGATTGCACAACTTTTGGTTCATCTCACTGGTCCTTCACCTTTCCCCATCACCCACATCACTGCACCCAGCACCTCATCAGCGGACGCTTCCCGTGGGCCTTTGAGACGACTGACATCAAGTCCAACGAAATGCGGGAAAGCAGAGATGTGGCATTTAAAAAGAAAAAAGCATTTTTTCAGCAATTTTCATGTCACCAGATAACTTCTCTGTTTTCAGACTGTTACAGGACGTCGGTTCATGGCTTGTGAACTAATGGATGGGAATGAATAGCCAGTTGCTTGCTGTGCGGATGCCAGTGTCCATGGAAAGGCACAGCACCGCAAAACTCACTACCCACATGTACAGTTATTCTGTTTAATAGTTATTTGATCACATACATCTAATTATCACCGTGATCAGAGGAATATCTCAGTCAATACAATGCTGGTTGGAAGTTTCGGTGCATCAGTTTGTCCCATTATGATATCCATACAAGATACCCGTTTGAATTTCAGGCAGCAGAAAGCTCTCTTACCCATGTCCTTGTTGACCTGATAGGAAAATCGAAAGATCATCTGAATGTAAATTATTTATATACAGTCGCTCATTTCTGTAAATTTATTTGGCAACAAAAGTTTTAAGATACTTTTAGAGCAAAATAGTAGATAAAATAATGATGAAAATGGACTGTAATCATCATCCATTTCTTTTCTGTTTGCTTTATGATCCATATGTTTTTTTACTCCTTTTTTTGGGGAAGGTGATTGCCATTCAATTTATATTCTCTCATAATCTCTTTTGAACATCTCACAGCAGGTTTCTATTGTGAGTTGGGTTCATTACATCAATGTAATGTCATTTCTTCTTGGACTCTTCATTTGGCTGTTTGTTGATAAGCTACTAACAGCTATTTTAGGTTCTGATAACTGCAGCCTAAAAGAAACATGATCCTGTTTTTAGGTAAAGACAGACATTCATAAATCCTCTTGACAGAAATTAATGCAGGATTTGGAAGCCTCAGGACCAGACCATGAAATAGCAGGAGAGACACCTTTCACTCCCCTAAATTTACAGATATTTCTTTTCTGGTTAGCCCTGTGCCTCAGTGATGTCCCGTTGGTTGTTTGTCAAGCGACTCCCCTTAAAGACAAGCAATTCTTGCTACTGCCCCGGGGGTCTAGGCTCAAAGATACTGTGAGGAATGCCATCTTCTGTGAAATCAAGTCCCTTCCTTGGGATTAGGTCCTGCATGAAGCTATTCAAACCTGGTAGCCCATGCTTCTGTCTAAAAGCCTTCCCATTTGCATAGACAAGGAGAAACACTAGGAGAGCCCTACAATGTCCCAGGAGATCTTGGTTAAAAAAATTGTGAGGTTCATTTTACAGTTTTTTCTTCCTCTTCGAGTTTTGCTCTATTACAGCATGTTTTTAAAATTTCATTATTTACTTTCCTTCCCTTATACTGAGCACCTGACATTTGTCTTATTGATCGACACTTCTCTTCAGCCTCATACCAGACATTTTTTTTCCTCTGCAGTTAATATGTCTCATTTCCCGAGGTCCCCAGTTTCAAACCAAATACATAACTAGATAGTTGCTTCCTTAAATAACACCATTGCGGGGGAAAAAAAAAAAATAATAATTACAAATTTACCCTTACAAACACGGTCTTTCATGGAGGGCACGTTGCGTCTGTTGTACAATACGTGACCTAAGCTCTTGCCTGCAGATTGCCAAGGTCTTGTGGTCGCTGTTAGTCACCCACAAACTGGAAGGGCTGATTTCTCTCCCAGACGCAGGAGTAGAGAGCGGCTGCTGATAACTCTTGACTGAGCCTGAGTAGGAAGGGGTGTTTTATCTCCCCTCGGCTACCCTCGTTCAGATCCTTCCGTTTTCATTGTCATGCAGGGAAGTCAAACTCCTGTGCTGTGAAATTGCAAACTGTTTCCATGGAGATGATTAATATGTTCGTAAATCCACAATAATTCATTCACTGCAGGACCACAGAGGATGAAATATTGGTTGTGAAAAAAAGAAAATGCCTTTAAAACCAGTTTTTTTCCTTTAATAATAATAAAAAAAAAAAAGAAAGAAAACAATTAAAAGCAAGTGAAAGGCAAATGAACATGTATTTTACATTTATTGTCTGTCTTGTATAGTGTTCAAATATAATCCCAACAGGTGTCCTGAAATGCTTTTAGTTGGTACACTTAGAAAATGCTGAAGTCATCAAACCTTTCAATATCTGTAAGGTGAAACAAGTTTGTTCAATGGTAATTAAGGCATGTAGATGGTGTGTTATTGTTATTTATATAGTTCCATCATGCAATAGGCACTTTCGGGCAGATAATATGCAATAGCCACTGTTCAAGGTCAGTATTGTGTCTTAAATAACAGCACAGGTGTGACAAGAGTTACCTACTGTATTATGAAACCGCAGTATCTCAGAAGGTAACGTGTGGCAGTTCTTGGCAAACACTGACTTTTGATGGACACCAGTGTGGACAATCATATCCTTAGCCAATATTGAGCCTTTCCAAAGAGTTTAAAGGAAACTGTAGCAGCTGTCAATCATTTTGAACAGTTCTATTTTTAAATTAAGGCATAGTTTTACTTAAGACTCAAACACAAATATATATACAAAAAGAAATTTATTGAATTTTCACTGTATTTGACCCCAAATTAATAAAAATCTACTAACAGGAATGTGTAGAAAGACAATGGTCATAGTAGCACATAGTCATTAAAGAGAAAAGAGAAACGTTCTGTAATGCCTCTGAGAGCTTTCACACAAACTATACCTTTTTTTTACTGCGTCTCCCATTAATGAATATCTTTCCACCAAAGCTGTGTTTATAAAATTCAGCTAACCATCCTGGGATGTGATAGACAAGCAGAGCTTTTCCACTTTCTTAATATAGCCCTCTTAGCTAATGTCAGTGTTGTAAAGACTCACTTCAAAGCAAACGAGGAGAGATGAAGGGCTAGATGTGGAAGATGAAAATACTCATTCCGGTCTGGACTCTCCAAAGAAGGAGAAGCAATTAATTTTAATTAGATTAATTAAAAGTAATTTGAAATTCAAAATTTTGTGATGCACTTCTGTCACACTGATTCATCATGACTAGTTACCAGTTTTTACCCTAGTTAATCTCAGTGATTTCAAGTGCTTTGGCAAAGATGCAAAACTTGGGACTAAAAAGGCAGAAAACAACGTCATTCAGGCCATCTAATTTTCCAGATGATGAACAGTGTCTCAGTATGACGTTACATGGGGCTATTTTCCTCTCTGGGTCTGCAAAAACAAGTTATGGTGCCTCACCGTGGAGGTTCATTGGAGACACTCCTTTTAGGCCAGTAGAAGTAAAATCCCATTCCCTATCCGAAGAAAAAAACAGAACCAACACCTCAGAGCTTCTGGATCCGGCTGCTAAATCCTGCTTTCTGCAAGTCTGAAAGATTTTTGGAAAGGTCTGGTCCTAGGGCCCATAGGGGAGAGCTATGAGAAATATGGTGAGCATTCTGTCAGTATGTTTTGTACATTGTAATATATGGTTTTGGAAGTCTAAGGAGTGGTTGACAAAGCCCACAGAAGTCTGCCATTCAACCTTTATAGGAGCAACTTCTACAGAAATTTTCAAATAATATTGACGCTACTACATGGAGCTGCAGCAATGTGTGGTTTCACTCCCGTTTGATCAAGTGGAGGTTTTTACAGAGGTAAAAGCAGTCTAGACTTCTAGATGCCCTTACTCTAACAGCATATATATATAAATATTTTGCCAGTAATGAGCAATGTAATCAAACTGAAATATATTCACATTTGAAACTTTCATCTGTGTCTTATCAAATAACTGGTTTTGTGAGAGTTCAAGGCATACAGGTAGCAGAGAGAGTTTGCACCTTCCAACTTCTTCCTAGCACTGAAAGCAAATTTTCTATTTCCAAATCTGTTTTAATGTTCCTATATAGCATTCACAGCACTGACATATAGCTGCCTGTTAACATGTACTCCAGAGATTCAGGGAATAGCTGGTGAAGAGAGGAATAAATTCAATAAAGCCTCAAAGTCAGAGAGGGTAACAGATGCGCTGGCTCCAGCACTCATCCTGCTGCAGTGGACCAGGGCCAGGGAGACTCCTGCTCTGCCTGTGTGTGTTCAACCGTGAGGTTTGGATCAGTCCCCAAAATGCGGCTGCTGCTCCTGGCTAGCTGATGAAAGGAAAATCCAACCCCCAGGCACCAGATGCAGCTAAACGCTGCGACGGGTAACCCATCTGCAGAGCACAGCGAGCTGGCTGTGCCACTTCCCTCTCTTCGGGAGCAGGGAGCAACCTGGAAACAAGAGTTTACAAAACACAGACCAAAGGGATTTGCACTTGTGCCATGCTGATTTATGAGCATCCCATATCTACTGTACATACAGGCAAATGGGCATTCTGGATGCATAGAATCATAGAATAGTTTTGCTTGGAAGGGACCTTAAAGACCATCCAGTTCCACCCCCTGCCCTGGGCAGGGACACCTCCCACCAGACCAGGTTGCTCCAAGCCCCATCCAGCCTGGCCTTGAACACCTCCAGGGATGGGGCAGCCACAGCTGCTCTGGGCAACCTGGGACAGGGGCTCACCACCCTCACAGTCAAGAATTTCTTCCTGATATCTAATCTAAATCTCCCCTCTTCCACTTTAAAACCATTCCCCCTCGTCCTATCACTCCCCTCCCTGATCCAGAGTCCCTCCCCAGCTTTTCTGTAGCCCCTTTAGGGACTGGAAGGGGCTCTAAAGGTCTCCCTGGAGCCTTCTCCTCTCCAGGCTGAACACCCTCAACTCTCTCAGCCTGTCCTCACAGCAGAGGGGCTCCAGCCCTCGGATCATCTCTGTGGCCTCCTCTGGACTCGCTCCAACAGGTCCATGTCCTTCTGATGTAGTGGCTCCAGAGCTGGAGGCAGCACTGCAGGGGGTCAGAGCAGAGCAGAGAATTTCTCTTTGTCTTATGCTTTGAATTTCTCTCCATCTAGAACTTTGCCCCCACTTCAGCCTGTCAAATTTCTTAATTTAGATTATTCTATACCTAAAAGATATGGGGGAATCTGCCCTTTACTTTAGGGTCACATTCCTAAAGGTGACCACATTCCATTTGGGTGTGACACTGGGTAATGAAGATATACTGCTTCTTTACGAGCCCTTATTAAGAAACATTAAGACTATCCAGGACCTTTTAATAACCAGCTTGCGAATGACTCTGAGAAGTTCCTTATCTCCAGACCTCACCGCGTGTAGAGCTGCAGCTCAGCTACGGCACGGGGCAGCTAACACGGCCATGGGCACCGTGAGCTTTAACCACAAATGGAAATCCTCTTCTTGGCAGCGCTCGGCTGCTGTAGGGCCGAGGACCGTGTAACTACCTCAACTAGTCAATAGCACCGAATTAATAGAAATAAGTCCTACTTCTGCTAGTAATTGTTTTCAGGTTCAAGCCTGGGTTATCTACTGTGGTGAGGAAAAAAGGCAGGATTTCTGAGCTGCTGAAAACAAAGCTGGCAGCTAGCTGAAGTAGTGCAGGCTTTGAAAAACCTTGTCCTAGGCTAGGTTACTTCTTACTTTTACAGCTCTTTATTTTTCTCGGTGAGCTGGGACTCCAGCTCTTGGGATGTTTTGTAACTCAAAGCCTTCATTTTATCTTTACACGGCACTCGTTCAGAACTGAGTGTCTTCTGCTAAATGACCTTCTAACTGGGCAGGTTTTCTAAGATTTCCAGGCTCTGCCTAAATCTGACTTCTATTGCTAATTAGGTTTTTTGTTGGTCTTTCCCCCTTTATCCCCCCGACTTTTATTAAAGGCCAGCATGAAGGCAACAGGCTAACTCAGCTTTAATAGCCTGTAAAATTTGGCTTTACTGAATAAAAAGACAAGAATACTTTTCAACCCTTGAAGAAAAAAGGAGAACATCTGATTCAGTGCTTTGCCCTTAGCTTGTAAGAAACCAAGATTTGGTTTAAAAGCCTCAAACCAGATTAATTTCTGCTGCAATAATGTATTATTCATTCATTGATCGCCAAATCAGTTTACCGTCGTTACTTTCCTAACCTGTCTCTAGGCTTCATCCGGCGTCCATCGACTTTAACGACGTGTTAGAAATTTTCGGGATGCAATAGTTCTTAATTCCCTACAAGGCACAGTATCCACAGAGTATTTATATATGACAGGATCTTCCTCCTTTGGAAACAGCCAATAAATATCACTAACGACCAGAATGTCCTCTGCTTTCCACATCCCAAGGAAAGCCAGAAAGAATGGTTCTGGCTTGACTTCAGAGAACTTGGGAGGAAAATCTTATATACTTTCATCCCCTTAGCTAAGGGCAAGACAGAGTCCAGCCCTGACCTCAGAGGGAACTTAATTCAATAGTTTCAGGCTGATATTAGAACATTAGATTCTCTAAGATAGACCCCAAAATCCTGATTTCCCCCAAAGATGCATGTGATCTCAGGGAAGCAGGAAATATCATTTCCAGCCTGTAGAGGGTATTACCCCAGAGCCGGGCACAGTGGCCTCCTGCCCCGAAGGGTTTCCAGATGGAAAAATCCAGATGGTCCTTTCTGAAGTACTCTGCAACATGAGGTTTGTGTGATCCATACAGGGCTGAATTCCCTGCTTAAGTTTCTCAGCAAATCTTAATACAACCTGTGAGGGAAAAAAAAAAAAGAGCAAGACTTAACATACTTTTTTTTTTAAAAATAAAGAGCAATAAATCTCATTCAAAGTCATTTTCTGCCTCCTTTGTAGTCCCATTTCATTTAGGTAGATGGTATCTGTGAGCCTGCTGCAAAGTAAAGTACTTTTAGCAATGCACAAATTGAAATTCATACTTTTCTATTAGTACGTTCAGTATTTTGTGAGCTGGGGAGCATTTGTTACCGAGAGAGACAATTTTAGGTCTAATTATCTCTACCAAGAGGAAAATGGGCCCCTGGAGCTATAACCAAAGCAAACGGCAAATCCATTTGTTATAACATATCATGCAATAATATCGCCAATACAATGAGATTTGGTGCTGTGATGACATAATATAATTTCAAACAGGCGCTCCAATTACTAGAAAAGGCAATTCTTATCGAACTACACAGCAGCTTTTAAAACATATTTACTGATAGGGACAAACTGTCTGTGTGTAAAATAAGGAGCTCATAGTCTGCTGCTTCTTACATATTTTATTTATAGACTCACCAATTTGCCAGTTAACCATGCAATCTGTCTTAGAAATGTAGGCAGTTTAATAAAACTGCTGTTCTCTCATAGTTCATTTTGCTCGCTAAAATTCCTTGAATTGCACAAAGGTCCCTTCAGCTCACAAAATTGGACATTTCATGATTTATTATGACAATGACTACATACTGCTCACCTAAAATGTGCAGAGAAAATAATTGTTATTCATTTTTATGGCTTTTTTTTTTTTCCCACCTCTCTTTAAGTGCTATCGCCTAATGTGTTTTAAAAATAGGTAATTTTAGTAATGGAAAGACTTATGATCTCCTGTCCAAGGACTGATATTGAAATGTGCTTAATGCTCACAAGTTCCACAGAGACCAAAGGGAATTAAGGGTATCTGTCAGTCCTCGATCTGGGGCCTGGGTCTGATGTAATTATCCTCTCTGATGGCTTTTAAAAGACTAAATGAGACTGCACCAAAAAATACGATCTTTTTAATCAATGTTTCTCAAGTTTTAATGCAGTTGTGCATACTCTCCCTTCTGTACTGATAAGGAAGAGAATGAAGACACTATTTAACAGTGGCAGCACTTACTGTACCTCCAGGAGTCATTGAGGTCCCACAGCTACTGCAGCGGATTAAATTAAATCAAAGGAAAAGATTGACGCTGAAATTGTAAAACAAATTAATTCTGCTGCCAGAAGCAGTGAGAGGACCATGACTACCAGGAGTGGGTTTCTAGTTTGTGCTACCATCCCCAAAACTTTATAGTCGGATCCTAGACATGGTTATTCTTTCTCTAAAAGTTCCCAGCAGCTGCATTGCTCTGCAAAAGATGGACGAGTTGCCTGTATCTAATTCCAGGAAAAATTTGACCCCTAAAATTATGCATTTGAGTTTTTTTGGGTTTTTTTCTACAAATACTTACAGAATAGTTGGATTGGCACAAAATCAGGAGTTGGAGTAGAAAGCCAAAATAGCATATGGGGGCTAAACTGGGTCTCAGAGACCCCAGGCCTGCCCAGAATAAAAATATGATGGCTACATCACACACCACACGGAATAGCTACAGACAAAAGCCATTCACATAAATCTTCTGGATGCAATTTATTATTATTTTGGAGGCTTTATTCATGTTGGCAAAGCCATCCTTTGTAGAAAATTCTGTATTGGATTACTCATCAGAATACATTACACAACATTTTGTGCCTGGGATTCCTAAAAAGAATCCTAAAAATTGATAAAGAACATCAATATCTGAAAACACAAGAAGATTTCAAATTTAGTTTGATTTAGTTTTTGGCATTTGGACTTATCTCCTTATTCCATAGTGCATTTGCTTTTACTGTTGTGCCTCACAAACATCCAATTTTCAGCCATACTGTTAATAGTTGGAACTACAGCAATGGAGATGATGCAAGAATGTAATTTCATCAGTAGGTCTGCCTAAGACTATGTGAATCAAGAAAAGTGGGTATAAATCTGTTTTTATCAAAAAAAAAAAAGTATATAACATATATAAATAAAATAATATAAAGTATAAATCTGGAACAATATTGTTTCTTGGATAAAAGTGAGCTTGGGATACTCAAAATATTTTAATTACAACTACTAAAAAACATTGCAGTGGAAGAGGAGAGGAGCTCAAGAAAATAACGAGAAGATAAGAAACTCTTTCAACACCAAAGTATTTTTTTAAAAAATTACCAAATCGAGTCAATTAATACTGTCCATGCCATTCATATTAATTAAAAAATGCTTATCACCAGATTATATTGCTTGTTTGCACCATCCTTACTTCATTAGTGCTAATTGGAAATAATTACAACTGATATGTGAAATATTTAATTAAAAGATATATCTGCTTCTATTGTCTTGTTTCTGGACCGATGAGTGCAGCATTGTCAGGACCTACACAGCTATCTCCGGACCTTCCGTAAGACTTAGCAACACTCTCTGTCTTTTCTCATTACAAGCCGGAGTCTTATCAATCAGGAAGAAATCTGAATCTTAGCCTTCACCTTCCCCTCAAGAAATCAATACTCTGAGAGAAGAACTAATGTGTTTTTACCTTGGTTCCTGGGGAATTGAGATGCTCAGGCATCCCTCCAGCCATCTCTTTCTCTTCCATTTGAAGTCTTCAACCCAGTTTGACCAAATCTGACAGAATAGAAGGCGTCATTGCCTTCCTCCAGGTTTCATGAAACATCCTGTTTGGGTAGAGGAAAGGGATGTACGTCGGTGTCCTCCCTCCTGGGGGCTCTTCCACTGGGGCTGAGTTCATGTGCGCCCCCTGAGCACGGCTCAAACCCACTGAGAGCCATCACACGCAGGAGGCTTTTGCCCACACTGCCTTGGTAAAATGGATTACCAGTTTCACTTTGCCAAATACTGCTATTTCTAAGACAGAACGGAAAGACTCACAAGTAGTTTAACAAAAATATCGTTGCCTGATTGCACGGCCCAGGAGAGCCAGCGTGACCAAGGAGAGAGGCATTTTGGAACTCTCTGCAGTCAAGACACTGTCCTCGAGCTGCAAGGCTGAGGCGGGCGCCCTGGCAGCTACTGCCTGCAGACCTCTGAATCACAAAACTTTCAAGATTCATAACAGCCTCACCCAGAACCACAGGGGGGAAAGCAAAAACGGTGGTTCAAAAGTCACGGTCAACTATTTTACAGCTCTCTTTTCCCCTCAGTGCTATGAAGTACTGACAGAAACAGTGAAAAATAGGTTCTGCTCCGTTAACTCCCCAATCACTGCTGTACTTCTCTTGCTATCAGCAACGTCTGCTGTAAGCGGTGGTAGGGCTGCCAAGGGTAAGGACAGCAGTACGATAAAGGTGCTTCCTGGTGCCCGTCGGCACAGGAGGCCTCTGACGCACGGCCCTGGCATGGTGCAGTCTCCAGCAGTTTGCAGCTGCACATCTGTCTGCACAGAAAGGCAACGGGACCCCAAACAGGAAAAGCCACACGAGTTCACAGCTGTGTGAATTACATTGTGCACAGTTAAAAGGCTCATTGTAGGCAAGGAACTGCTGTTTTAGAATCATAGAATGCTTAGAGTTGGAAAGGACCTTAAAGACCACCCAGTTCCACCCCCCTGCCCTGGGCAGGGACACCTCCCACCAGACCAGGTTGCTCCAAGCCCCATCCAACCTGGCCTTGAACACCTCCAGGGATGGGGCAGCCACAGCTTCTCTGGGCAACCTGGGCCAGGGGCTCACCACCCTCACAGTCAGGAGTTTCTTACTCATATCTCATCTAAATCTCCCCTCTTCCAGTTTAAAACCATTCCCCCTCCTCCTATGGCTCCCCTCCCTGATCCAGAGTCCCTCCCCATCTTTCCTGTAGCCCCTTTAGGGACTGGAAGGGGCTCTAAGGTCTTCTTGGAGCGTTCTCTTCTCCAGGCTGAACAGCCCCAACTCTCTCAGCCTGTCCTCACAGCAGAGGGGCTCCAGCCTCTCATCATCTCTGTGGCCTCCTCTGGACTCGCTCCAACAGGTCCATGTCCTTCCTTTGGAGGCCCCAGAGCTGGGGGCAGCACTGCAGGGGGGTCTCACCAGAGCGGAGCAGAGGGGCAGGATCCCCTCCCTTGCCCCGCTGGCCACGTTTCTTTTGATGCAGACCAGGATGCGGTTGGCTTTCTGGGCTGCGATAGTTTTCTGTACTAATATCCTGCTAGCTATATTATTTTATATTAATGCCATCTAGTGATTACCGTATCCGTACCCCAGTCCCCTCCCTGTAATCACTAGCATTAGTTATACTGCATATATTTTGAAAGCTGCAGTTTGATCTAGATCCTTTTCTTTGTGGTTATAGTACCAACAACTTCATCTGAAATAGTTTCTTTCCTTCTTTCAAAGCCATACAGCCATACCATATAGCCTGGTCAAGAGGCACTGCCAGGCTTCGGCATCTATCTTAGCCTCAAAATGAAGAGTCTGAATTATTGACTGCGGCATGTCCAAACTCGGCCCTCTGCAGACCGGCGAGGGTAAACTGCCTTTTATAATCTCGTAAACTGGGAGGCTGAAATTATCACTGCAGTTGTCAAGAGTTTTATATAGATTAAATCTCATCTATGATAGACTGGTAGCAAAACTGAGTGTTTGTTTATGAGGAAAGAGCAACCATAAAGAGAGAATTAGCTTCCCTCGGTCTCCCCAGGCCTTGTTTGAGAAGTCTTCCTGGCAGTCCTGCGACAACAGAAAAACAGAAAGACACAAAAAATGAACAGTTTCTTCCTGATTTTGTCCTTCTTTATCAAATACCACATTCCAGGTAGCATCAACTAGCATCCAGGTAGTTTCAGCTGGGATTGGGAATAGTTTTCAGTGAAAGAAACGCACATTCATTAGTGGTGTAATCCTGAGGCTGAACCTTTTCACTTTGGCTGAAGGGTGAGACGGTGCTTTGGGGGTTTTCTTAAGCCAACAGGTTTTTAAAGAAATAACTCATGGGGAAATAAATTTTAGGGCAGACAATACCATTGGGACCACAGAACCAGTAAGAATTAGGTTGCTGGGGGGTGTGTGCGTGGAACTGGGAATAGCTTTGCGGTCTGTGTGGTAAAGAATCCACCCCACAAACGGTGCCGAAAGACTTGGTGTCCAGCCTTTTGCTTTGATCCAGCTCACTTCACACAGGGAATTACTTTTATTTGTTCAGATAATTAGTTGGGTAAGAATTAGGAATTAGCCTTCTATCTGAATAGATGCGTTGGAAATCAGGACAAGTCTGGCACCCGGCTGAAGACGAGGGAGCGCTCTCCAGCTTGAATTCTCCATCACATGGTGGAGATCAATAAAGGGTTTTGCAATTAACACAAGCCACTTAAAAGTACATGAAATCCCTTCCCCAAGCTCACAGGGTATTTTTTTCAATGGAAAGTTGTGGTTAGGTATTTTTTGTTAAAGGACTGGGGAAAAAAGTCAAGGAGCCCAGGTCCGTATCCCTCAGAAATGATTTAATGGCAGATATTCCCAGCAGATGCTGAACATAGCTTTTCCTGAGATAATGAAAGAAAACTCATAAAAGCAAAGCTTTAAAGATGAGAAAAACAGACCTCAAAAACTCCATTCTCAATATACTCTATAAGATAACTTCTCGAAAACAAAGAAACACTGACTTTTTTTGACAGAATTGACACCAGCTACCTGTAAAATCGTGCAAGAAAAAAAAAAAAAGTCACTTCCTCCAGTAAATTCACATTTGGATTACTTTTCCTTCATGTTAACTTTCAAATAAGCCTTACTCCTGCATCTAGCCAAAGCCTTTACTCTGACATTGCCTTGAGATGCTCTGGCTGTTAGTAATAATAAGGACAAGTGAGAAATTATTAAAAGAGATTTATTGAAAGTGACTGAATGCTCCAGGGTACCATAGTAGGAGGTTCGATCCTCAGAACAATTTTATACAGCTTATTGAGGCTGTTTAGACTTTCAACTTAAAAATTTTAAAGTTTCTCGCGATTCCGAGCTACTTTGACACAGCTTCAAAGCAGATCCATCTCAAAGCAGTGTTGAAGGAAAAATGGAAGCATTTTACGATGACAGGTCTAATATCCGGACTGAACCTAAAAGTTGTCAAATAAATTAATAGTGATCTAGCAGTTCTGGAGTGAACCTTCTAATGTACAAATGGCCTTGGGTTTTTAGCCTACTTTTTTAGTACAATGTATTTGCAGATGAATTTAGAAAACATTCACTTTTGCTACCAGTTTGTGTGGCGCTTGACCATAACCGAGCGCACCCGGTAACTTCACTACAATGTTACACGCTAAATCCATTTAAAAATATGGACATCCAACTTATTTAATTTTCTCCAAAGACAACGAGTTTGTGACTAGACAGCATCTGTATTCACCCAAAGGTACTTTTTTCTTTTTTTCTTTTTTTTTTTAAATGTTTGCCTTGAATTTCCTTCTGCAAGTTCTGGAACTGCACTGAAAGCAGGAAGATAAACTGCTAATAATGGTACGAGATACTGCAAGAGTATGAGGTTTATTAGGAGAACTGAATTGATGAGCTATAACGGGGATAGAAAATTCAACTGTGCCCAGGGATCGCCTGAGCCTGGGGTCCTGGCTCCTACGGGAACCTCATCTGCTCCAGCCGTTCGGACAACTTGACAGCTCCGAGGGGAGAGGTGGAAAACGATGGAGAGGAGAAAGAGAGCACCTTCAATCATAAAGGAAAATCTCTGCACCTCATAGGAAATATTTTTTTCTTCCAGAAGTGAGGAATACAAGTTCACTTTTAACACTATTGTTTTTAACACTATTTACTGTGATAATATAAAAAAGTAGTCATTCATAAAATGGTACGAATTTAGTGGCATAATAAGTAGATGAAATTTCACTGAATTTCTTAAAAAGAAAACAAGATGACAGCAGACGAGCTACAGAAAAGTTTAACATTTCATAATTTTTTAGATTTGTTTTTAGATCAGATGAAATGTCCTGCTCACATTGTGATTTTTCATTTCAGGCAGTGATGTGCTCAGAGGGGAAAAAAAAAAATATTTCAGAAGAAAACTACCTGGACATCCCTTTCAATAATGATAAACTGGACTTTCTTCTGCCGCAAAACAATATATCAGCTCAATCAACATATTATTCTTGAGGTTTGCCAGTCAATCAGCAAAACATTTTTTTCCCCAAAAAAATAAAACAGGTTCTGACCCATCTCGAACAAGCGATGAAAAATTTGGTTTATGTTGACTTGATTCTATTTGGTCCTTGCCTATTTTCAAAGGCTTTTTTTTGTTTCGTTACCTCTCACGAAAGTAAAATTTTAAGCTAAGGTTGGTTTTCACTTCCCCCGCCGCCTGTCTAAGTTATGCTTTTACCCCAGCCTGCCTGCTTCAATCTAGCTAATTTAGGCACGTCTGTGGTTTTCCTGGAGTTTCATTCAATGCCAGGAATACGTGATTTTTCTTCTGGCTCATCATTCCTTTGTCTTTTCAAGTGTTGTTCCTCACCCCATTTAAACGTTGCCTGCCTACCAGAAGATATAAGGAAAAGCTAACATATACCTCTTCACAATTCCCATAGGATCATGTGGAGTTTAAGCAACAAAAAAATATGATCTCTGTGCATTAAAATAAAAGTGCAAAGAAATTAAACGTCATCCCTCGTATGAGCCTGGGGCACTCAGCAGAAGCCGAATGCGACCGTGGCTGGGCAGGATGGGCTGTAGAGATGATGCTGCTCTCACGCCAAACTTCTCCAGGCTTGTGGACTATATCGAACACTGGATCTGGCAACAAGCAGTCTCACCCATCACTATAGCAAAATAAATTCTATTTTGCAAACTCGCTCAACTTCAGCAAACGTGAATCTAAACAAATGCTTTTTCTCCTCAAAGTGTTTCTGGGTTACTACTCTGAATTGATTTCTGTTACAAAAGACCACTCCTGTCTCACTTTTCTATGCATAAATAGTACTCTGCTCTACGGCTTCAATCGCGTTGAACAAAATACATCGATTCCTCCCTTTTTTTGTGTGGATCTCTAATCAATAAAATCTAAATAAGATAAAATCAGAAATCTTAATCTCTGTCCTTTCATGAAAATAGCACCGTAGAAAGAAAAATAGCTATAGTAAGTGGTGTTCAAGAGATAAAATTACGTGTGATTTCTATCTATGCATGAAAAAAGCAGAATTTTCTGTCAAAGTTAGATCTTCAGAAATATGCGTGTAATTTTTGCTTGGGTCGGGAGGGCAGCTACTACCTTGGTCGTTCTTTCTCTTCCTGCTTTCTCCTCTTTTCCCACAAATCCCCCAAGGAAGGCCTTTAACAAGGCTGGTGTTATGGAATACTATGCAGATTCAGGTCCTGCTTCCAGGCTGAGATCCAAGGCACTGGGCAAAGCTGGAAGATCCCACCGATGGTTTACAGCTGCAACGAGGTTCATCACTTTCATTGGGTTACCGTGGCTCGGGGGCTGCTGCCTTGGAATAAACGCCAATTTGGGTATTTGAGGAGCATCACAGGAAAGTGCATTTGTACGATGTTACATCAGGTTAGAAATTTGCCTCCAGTCTAAGTAAATCAATACGTGATATATCAGAATGTATTTTACAAGATATCTTTTTTTTTTTTTTTTCCGTCAAGGAAAAACACCAACAGAAGCTGGCTTTGTTTGCTTCTTAGTTATGTCAGAGACTCTGTACAGCCCCAATACAGCCCCAGCAGCACTCATGGTGGGAGAAATACGCCCGCCATGAAGGAAGTCTGGGTTTCTGGGGAGATTCACCCCGCTCCTGCAGACCAAACTTGGCTTGTGGCAGGGCTACAATACGGCCAACGCTCCGCAACAGCACCCAGCTCCCTTCCAGGAGTCTCTCGAAAAATCGTGTTCCAGGTATGAACGCCACCCAAAAATGCCAAGTGACTTCGCAGCATCTCCCAAGCCAATGGTAAACGCTGGGCATGATATTCAAGGGATAATCTTACTCCCCAAATCCTGCTCAGTCATGCTGCACAGCGACTCTGCTCTAAATGACCAGTTTTGCACAATGCAAGCAGCGCTAAGGATGGAGACTCAGTGCCGCACGTGGAAAACAGACTATCACTGCCTTCGTTACTAGCGGCTGGATGGAGCACTTCTCATTTTTGACTTGGTTATGTGATGTGTGCGGTAATTTCCTGCCATTTAGCAACTTTCAGGGCTTTGTTTTTCAGGGTTTTTTGCATTGGGACATTTGGACAATAACTTTGAAAGCCAATGAGCAGATGGGCGTAAATCCTTGCGTTCATTCAACTATAGAAGGACCGCTTATGTTTGGACAGCTGGGAACTACTTTAGGAGAGTTTGATTTACAAAATACAGAGCAGGTTCAATATCGCTTTGGCTACACAATTTAGACATCTTGCGAATGCGTTGGCAGCAATGGGATTTCACAATCAGCGCTTACTGCATTAGTTTGTAACCAAACAGTTACAAACCCAGGGCTGAAGTGAAGCCTTTTCATTAATTTATGGCAGAGAAGGATGAACTGTGTCGTGAAATGGCAGGGGAAGAGGGAGCGTGGATCCGCCCAAGCAAGCGTATTTTTTTTGTGCAATTTAAAGGGAAAGTATTTCTTTTGCTTAATTTGAAAGGGGATGTGTTTAGTACAAGTCTTCAGCCCCAGATGTGCCAATAATAATAACTGATAATGTGATTTGTAACACTGTGGCCTGAGCCACAGCCAGGTAGAAGCAGAGAGAATCAGATTTCCCTGCTGGGACTAGGAGAAGAGAGTGCTTACAGCTAGGACAGAGGCCTGATAGAATAAATAGATAAATTCATTTGGTCTGTGGGGTTAAACATGTTCAGAGGCATTTATCGCTAGAATTTACCAAATTGCTCACGCGTGGTTGCAAAGGCCAGAGCCACTGCAACTGCAGGTCAGGCATCAGATGGGGTTATCCCTTCCCTTTGACAGGAGATGCGCACCGTCTTCCTCCCTCATCTGCAGCAGCAGAGTGTAAGTATAACAACACACTGCACCGTAAGGAGAAATGCAGAAGTCAGAAAAACTTACCTTTGTAGGAATTAAAAGAATGTCAGAGCTGGGAAGAAAAATCCAGAGAATCTGCAAAGCAATGAGAATTATGTATTCGGAAAGCAAAGCACATCTGTCTTTCCTGACATCACCAGTCCCCAAGGAGACAGTGAGGAATGACCATGTAAAGGGGTGTGATTCCAAAGGAAAACACTCCTCTGGTCCCATCGCTGGTGGGGAAGGAGAGGAGAAGCAGGGGGACGACACATCATTGGGGATGCAAAGCAAAACGCAAGAAAAATCCTTAATCTTATCCAGGTTTGGACCAATGGCTTGGCTGGGCATACTTTCAGCACGGCAAAGAAACTCAGGTGTCCTCCTGGGATTTTTGTTGGCTCTTTATTTGTGGAAATAAGTGGAATTTGACTCCCAAGCAAAGTTAACAACGTTAAGCGTGCAGGTAAAATGCATAAGGATGTTGGAAACGCCCCAACCCTCCAAGCATTTCAGCTACAGGAGTGCCCCTGCATTTGTGAAGTGAACATTCCCTGTAAGCACATAACAAATTTTCAAGTTCTCACCCATTTACAAACCAGAAAAAAAATAAATGCTAACTTAACTCCAAATTGTGCCATTTAAATGCATGCTAGCCTTTTGTTGGAAATTGAGTAGTTGATTCTAAATGAGGTAAATTATTAATCGGTATGCCTGTGTCAGTACTGGAAATGGTAAAATGTTAAATGGCGGCTTCCCAATGTACTTTACACATATATTAATTAACAAGGGTAAGATTTTAATCAACTTACACCAGGGAAAGATTAATTAAAACATTTGGAAATTTATGTCAGAAAGCCCTTTTTACTTCCAAAGGAACAGGAGAAGAAAATCTTTGCAATTATAGTCTGCACGCTTGCTAGCGGGAAGAGCGGCTGTAACTTGGATTTTGTTCCAGGACTGCACTAGATTTAATGCAACTACAAATCAGTTCCTGGGTTTTGACATCCCGTATAAATTTTGTTATATCAAGACTTTGGGGACTTTGCAGCAAGCTATTATAAGAAGCTTTTAGGATCATTTGGACATTTTGAAGTTTGTTCTTACCTTCCCACTGCGTTCGCGTCAAATAGGCCAAGGGAGATGGATTGCCGAAAGCTCCTGGTGTTTGTTGGGTTCGTGTGGACGTTTCCCTGGCAGAGCAACTTCTCCCAGCGCTTGTCTCTCAATTCCCATAGCTCCAAGCTGCAAAACTGCTGAAGCTCACAGGGGGAAAGTCAGTAATGCCACAGCCACCAATTTTCTTCCCAGTAATTTTTTTCTCAAGTGGGATACTTTTCTTATGAGCAGGGGTCGGATGGTTTCCTCCCCACGTCTTGGAGCTCAGGTGGGATCCGGACCTCACAGCTGCCGCTCTGCTAGAAAAACCAGCGGTCCAATAAATCCTAATCTGTCTCTAGGCACTTGGTTTTCTCAAATTTCATGAATCACAGGAGAGGATTTGCTTTAGTGAATTTCGGTATTAGAAAAATTTAATTATTTGGTGTTGAAAACATATAGAACTCCTTTTGCTTTTAGCAAAAAAGCCCAGCCCTGCTAATAACTCATTCCTGTAGAGCTGGCCTTTCTTTAGGCCTTCATGATCTACTGCAAACACACACATGCAATCTTGGGACTGGAGGGGCTCCTAACCTTTAGCTTTACGTATTTTACCAGCCTGACTCACTTCCAAGCACGATGTCTTTTAAAAGAATGAGTTCGGTGCGTGCCCGAGTCACAGCTTGGAGAGCAGGACTGTGGTCGTCCGTGGTGCAATATTAACTTCTCCTTTTCCAACACAGCCTGTTGAGACGACATATTAAAATGGATTTTAGTGAGGCAAATGAAATCTCTTTGAGCTGTATTTTACCTCAGTTTAAAGCAAAATTATTCTCCAATATTTTACTGAAGTGACCCTCTGCAAACAGTATTACCTGAAATAACTGTGGTTCGTTATCTTTGTAACAACAACATATAAAATTCAGTGCTGCTTAAAATTCATTTGAACAGTGTGGCCCTGTGTTAATAATAGGATGCGAAACCCATGTTTTGGGACTCTCGGCAGAAAAATGACTTATTTATAAAGCACCTTTTATCTCTTAACTGACACCGAATCGCTCTAGATCACATGCAATTAAAGCACAAGAAATGAAGGATGGGTTTTAAGAGCCGGAGTCCCTCTCTAGGTACGCCACCTGAGCGCTCCTTTACTCAGAAAAAAGCCCGGCTCACGAAAGGCCGCTGCTCAACTACCTGTACAAGCACAGCAGGATGCAACCCACAATCACCACAGAAGGCACGACGCCGGCCTAGACTTCTATTTTTCTTAGAAATCCTATCTGAAAGGTCTTCTCTTTAACCGGATACCCTACACTTTGGATGAAGGCAAAGCCATGTTCTATATAAATAAATACAGGTGAGCATCCTGGGAGCACTGCGGCTCTACCGAGCTGTAACTACCAGTGGAAGAAGCTTCAGGAGACCAAAGGCATCTACATTTGCTTCAGAGATTTTAATGCCTTATCTAGATGCACCTGTTGTCATTAATACTGTCAGTGCCAAGAACAGCACGGTTAGTGATCTTAAAATGAAGGAAAAAAGCCCACCCAGAACCTGAAGCGGTTTTCAACTGCCTGTGCAAAAGGTGCAGACAGTGCATTTTTTCTTTTACCTGGTGAGGGATTTTATTTCAAGCATTTGATCCAGGGGAAGAATGCATCTGCTTGAAAATACAGCAGCCTCCTAGGCTTGTTATACAAGCAAGGTTGTTTTCTTCAGTGATTTTGAGAGCAAACTTTCCCAACAAACGCTGGTGACAAACAAGCTCTGTACTTTGACGTCTGCCGCCTGAGCTGAGTTTGCTAAACTGAATCCCCTTCTGTTTCCTCCAAACTGCCTTGGTATTTGAACAAATGGGGAAAACAGTCTCTCCTCTGACTGTTTCAAGGCTTTCATAAAGAGTATCATAACTGACAGGAGAAGCGGTTTGTGAGTTAGAAAGGAAAAACTAGGACTGATGAGTTAACACATTGAATGTGGTTGGTGAGTGCCCCTATATAAATCTGTTTGTACATATGGCACACGATGCCACCACGAATCAATTTACAGCTTTCCCAGCTTTATCTCCACACCTTCCCTCTTTGCTACATAACTTAAAAAAAAAAAAAAAAAAAAAAATTAGTAGCCACACTGGTCATTTACAGCAGATTTGGAGGGGACAGGGGAGAGGTGGAGACATCAGGGAGGTCACATGTAAGGAAGCCTCACTGCAGAAATGACAGGACACAAGGTATAATGTCATCTGCTCACTTTTGCAATAGTTTTTTTGTTGCTTGTGTAGGTGGTTTTGGTCTGGGTTTCGTTTTGGGTTGTGCTTCCCCCTGCCCCCTTAATTTCCTTATTTTTATTTTGCCACTTTTCGGCTTTAAGGCTATTTTGACCAAATCTCCTTCTTAATTCCTTGTTTAACAGGTTTAAGAGTCCTTCTCCCTTTACACGTTCATCACAAGAGCGCAGCAGCATGTGTTACGCTAGACAGTTTTCTTTTATGCACTTATAAGTGTCTCCAGTCTGTCCCTGTGCCTTCTTTTTCAGTCCTGTCTTCGAGTTTGAGATGCATTGCTATTATTTTCCCTTGGATAATCTGTTCGGACTTTGACTCATCGTTTTTGTCAATCAGGGAGGATTGTGAAGGATTTCCTCTACAGCTGAGGCAGTATCTGGAGCCCAGATAGTAGCTGAAGCCAGCTGGGCTGAGTGCAACTGCCTGTCTCCTGTGCACGTGGTTGTGAATCCCCTCAACTTGATTTTCAATTATTGAAAAAATTGTTTAAATACCAAACTGTGCTGAAGAGACAAGAAGCCTGAGATTGTATAAAGAGATACGCTATTTTCTCCCTTTGGAAATGTATCTATTTCTCAAAGATGCTATTTAAGATGATATTTGCTTTTCAATAACATCAAGCCGCCCCAGGATACGCCGTGTCCTATGTTCTTCAATCTGCAAGGCAGGCAGTGCTTTTAGGAATGCTGTGTTTATTCCTAGGGAGAATCGTCTTCACAAGGGAAGGAATGATTTCTAATAGGTTTGGACCTAGAGTCCTTTGGAACTTGGACATGCCAGCAAGGAGCAAGAAACAAACATATCAAACATATTGCAAAACATAAGAGTACTTTCAAGTATCTGGAAGTCGCACAGGCATCGCACAAAACCTGTCACAGCAGTTTCAGAAGCAGGCAGTGGTGACCGAGCCCCCTCAACTCGTACCCAGCCACTTTCTGCTTGGTGAGGTGCCTTTTTATCAGGCGGACATAAGCCAGAGGCATTGCTGGCTTTACCTTGGGAAGTTTGTGTCACAACGTAAATATTGTCTTAATGTAGTGTTTTTTAAACTGAATGTAGATTAGCGCTGGGCTTCCAGGCCAGGGTAAATCAATACAGCCCTGTTAGTCTATGTCAAAGGCAGTGATGGAAACTTGAAAAGGGCTCAATAATAAAGTTCTCTCTGAAAGGCAAAGTTAGCCCTCAAAGGCAAAGTCTTCCAGGCAATTTCTTAAGATATGATGAAAGATGGCGATGAAAAACTTACTTTATTAATTATTCAGCTAACATAGTTGACTTCCAGTCAAGTCAACTACGTGCATTCTCTAACTAGAAAAAATAACTTGAAAATTTATTATCAAATTCTGCTTTTCTGCTCAGGAGCAGATTATGCTTGAAACACCTGAAATATTAAAATAAAAGAACCCAAATACCAGGCAATCATCTGCAATACACACGGCTTTTCCTACATCATATATGAAACTGAGCAGCAAGAGCGCTATGCATTTAGAATCCAAATTAGTTCTTTGAAAAGAAATGGGGCTTGGACCAAACAGATTTATCAACATTTTCACTCAAGTGGGATTCAGATTTTTATATGAAAAACGTTTGCTTTGCAGGCTGAGATATAATATAAACCAAGACCAGTCACGACGAGCATCTTCCAACATCTTCATCCTAAACCCTGCTGTGCCTCCGGTAGTGCTGTGCGACCTGTGCAGCTGTGCCATGCTGGGATGGCCTGGAGAACTGCTGCAAGTCTAAAGCAAAACACTCGCCTTCCATCACTGCTTCTGCTGACCTTAGTATCGCATGTCTTTCCTTCCATTTAGCTGCATTTCTGTTACAAATAGTCACCCTCCACCGTATCTGCGTTTTATTCCTTTCAATCCCTCCTACCATCACTTGTTATTCTCCTACTCATCTTTTAGCTCTTACTATCTCCTTAGATTGCTTTCCATTATGTTCCTACCCAATGAACAAGATTATGTGGCTAATTAAGTATGTAAATATTGCTATAGCTTTCAACTTCATTCAGCTCATACATACTTTGCAGTCCCTAGGCCCCTTTGTTAAATAACAGCGCTGCCTTCTAGGTGTGCATCCCACCACGGCTGCCCTTTCTTCATCTGCACCAACTTCTCAAAGAGAGCCTCCAGCACGGATCATTCTTCCCTGTTCAGACACGCCACAAGCATTTGAAGGAGCAGTCGCCTCATATTGACGAAAAAATCTGCACTTGCACCTAAGCAGGTCAATTATTCAATATTTTAGTATTCAGTCTTAAGCTCTGCCAAAAGCATTACCTACAGAAGAGAAGTGACAGAATTTGGCTTTTCTTCAGCTCTACAAGAGGCAAACACTAAAGACCACTTTTTGCTGATGCAGTTTTAAGAGTTTTGAGCATAATTAAAAAGCCCATGTTGCCAAAAGGATTTCAGAAATTTTAAAGGAGCACGGCCAGATCACACCTAAGCATTGGGATAAGGATAATAAAAGCAAAACAATATGAAAATAAAAGTCTGAAAAAACGTACAGCCCTCTTCTATATATACATGTACATATTTATTTTAATTTAGTTTTACCAACAGTACCACTTTTGCTCCTCAAACATTGTATTGCCTTGGCATGGAAGACCCTGAACATAGTTTGTTTGAAATCAGGTGGTTGCCAGTGTCCCAAGGCAGGGATTTAATCTAAGCTGGGGTTTTTCTCTACATTTTTTTTTTTTTATTATTGGGACAGACAAGGAGAGCTTATGTGCTCCGTTAACACGTCTCAGAAGTGAGGAGTCTCAACTTTATAAGCCATTGAGTTCCTGCCTGCGAAAGCATAGCTGATTTGCCCTGAATCTGGGAGAAGCTAACTGAGAACTGCAAATGAAACCAGCACTTCTGAAAGTGCTATTAAGTACCTTTTAGGCCCTATCTTTTGGCCTTTCTTTCCTTTCTGCAAAAAGGTGCAAGATTCCTCCTTTCCAGCTCCACAGGGCTCTGTTAGTGAAAAATCACCTTTTCAAGGTATAACAAAAATCCTGTAGATCGATAAGAGTATCAAGATGAACATCTGACAGTCAAATTTAATGGTGTCTTTAATGGGAATAGACCTTGGTGTCGTGTTGGGGAAGAGCAATAATGGACACTACGATTTAGAGATTGGCCGGGAAAATTCAATTCTCAGTTCAGCCATTTTTCGCCAACAGCAGCTGTCACCGAGTCGCTTTCAGCTATGGGAACGAGAATCCTCGCTCCAGCTTTCACCCATCGTGTAGAAGTTGCTCCTTTTCTCCTGTTCCCTTCTCTGCAACATCAGGACTGTGCATCAGCTCTATTTCTGCTATGGTCACACAAATCATGCGATATTAAAAAAGGCCAACCCTATTACATCCCCTCTTCAGGGCCATAACAACACGTTTGTATTCTGAGCACACTTACAAGTTTGAACAAGGTTATCGAAAGAAATCTGAATGCCACATTAACTTAATTTTATTGTCCAACAGTTGGGAAAAATCAGGTGCTTGGGCTTTTATAATATTTTCTAAGCACTTGGTGTTAGGAGCTTAATTACAGATTTGTAAATCTATATTCATGAAATGCTGCATTTTCAGGGTATTGTAAAAGAGAGATTTACAGTCCCAGAAATTCGGAGGTTACCTTAGGATGACAAAAACTGCAGGAGAAATATCAAATTAATAATAATACCGAGCATGTAGTATTGAAGAAGAAAACCTGTGAGAATATGAAATTAAATGACCACTTCTAGAACTGGTAGAAATGTTGCCTTTATGCAGATGGGTAGATGAATATATATCTACACCCATTTTAAGGCAAGAAAAGCAAGGCTGCAGTCTAGTTTGTAGGTTTGTCTAGATTTGATGCGTCTTTGAATGCAGGATGAAGAGCGTGCCTAAAACACCCAACAATATATCGGGTTTTCCCCTCACTTACCAAAGCCAGGGTTTTATTTGTCTCCTTGTGTTCTCCTTTTAAAAGTTCCGTTCTTTAACTCTTACTGGAGTTTGGTCACTGAAAAACTTGTCCGGTTTTTTTTTTTTTTTGTAGTTAGGAAAGTTGAGAGGGGGGTTGCTTCTTGATGATATCAGTATCCAGTTGAGATAACAGAAGTGGCAAAAACTCACCAAGATCCCATCTCCATGGAAAGCTGGCTGTACCACGACTGCTCTTCACCTTCCCCATGAGGTGCATGACACGACAACAAAAAAAAAAAAAAAAAGAAAAGAAAAGGAAAGAAAAGCAGGAAAACAGAAGATCTAGATGTTGTTTAGGCAGTGGTGCAAACTGCACGTCATCACTTTGGGAAACCACGGGAGGCCACAGCTTGGACAGCTTAGGAGAGAGCGGAGGCAAGAGCTTCACCAGTGCCATGTACCTACAGAAGTAGTCAGCCAGGAGACAGCCAACTGCTTGATTTATCTGAAGTCTATCCAGTCTTATTTTCTGCCAAAGGTAATCAAGTAGGAGCAGGAGGATTAATGGCTCTGCACAGCTAAGCCTCTCGTTGGCACGCTCGTCAGCATCCCTCCCCCTCCTGCCATCGCCGCATCCATCCCAGCGCCAACTCCCTGCCTCTCACTGCACCCCAATTCCCTCACGACCCTCGCGGATCTTCACCACAGTCCCTGTCACCTCCAAAGGGGGAAGGCAAGTCTCAGGCTCAGGGCAGACTGGGGCTGTGTACTCCGAAAGGAAATATGGGGCAAAAGCGGCACTTCCATAACCAGTAGCTTATGATATGCACAGATTTGCCACTAAAAAGTCATCATTCATCACAGCCTCCCAGAGGTGATACTACAGTAAGTTTCAGATATATAATCTGTCTCTAATATAACAAATTCAAACTGCCATCCTCCTTTGATTCTAACATTAACTCAAAAAAATGTAATCAATTACCCCTTCAATTTTTTTCAGAAACTTGGGATTTCTCCGCATTTAACAGAAGGCGACTGCAGTATCTCAGACTCCCCTTGCATTACCTGCTAGCAGATTATCATTTTCCCTGGCAAATACCGAATCATCGAAGGCATCTTTTATTTTAAGAACCCAAAGCATCTTTCAGACGTTAATTCAGTAAGGCTGACACTAGCTCTGTCAGGGAGAAAAGCAGCGCTGTCCCCTTTTCCAGGTAAGCCACGGACGCATTAAGTGCTTTGCTTAAGGCCAGAAGTGAGTCACTGGAAGAGCCATCATGCACAGTACATCTCTCATGCTGCTGCCATCATCAGCTCACAAAAATAAAAGGAATAATTAATGATAGTCTCTGAATTTATATTAGAATTTAAGGAGTTCATGGTCTAAGCCCATTACATTATGTGAGATTCATCTAGCTATAATTTATGTGGTTATTGTTAGCTACCCATTCTCACATGATTACTTTTTTCTTTAGGGAGAGTCTCCACAGACTTCCCCAAATATATTCTTTTCAATGCTAAAATAACTCCAGATTAACCTAATAGACACCTAAGGTGAATTAGTTAAAACCAAACCAAGTGCCATGAAAAAATCACCTAATAACCAAGCCTTTGAGGGCTGCCACATCGCAGTGCACGCGGTTCAGGAGGTGGCACACCGTCACATCACTTAAAAGTTGCAATTACTCACCAATGTGAGTGAGCGTCATGACTTTTCCAGGGGGCTTCACCAAGTTGGGATTATTTTTTTTTTCCTCCATTATCCTAAATGAAAATTTTAAATGTACAGCTGTCATTTGTATAAGAGATGTTTATGGATCATTTACTAATACTGTATGTTCTCTTATCCTTTCAGCTATAAAAAGTAAATTGTTGGTTATGATTCATTGGTCATACCAATGCAAATGCTGCCCTTTAAATATCGCGTGATTAATTTAGTAGTTCACTTAGGCTGCAGGAAATTACCCGGTGGAAATAAACAAATAATTCAATTCCACTGGAATTTCACATTGTTTTTATAACACTTACAGCAACGACATAAACAAGTCAAAAGTATCTCAGAAACATTTTCAGGAGTAATTGCCTTACATTGCTATTAAAAATTATCCTAATTCTTGGTCAATTACAATAATATGAAATATTTCAACAGAAATAACACTGCAATATTTGCCTGGTAGTTTCCCGGCCTCCATATGTTGTGATTTCCAAAGTGACTAGGTTTTTAACTTGTTTTAGAAAGGGTAGGGTGAAATATGGAAATGAGTCCAAAGTACATAAAGCAGCTCAATTAATTTTCGTAGGTGAGTTGCTGAATGGGAGGATTTTGAATAGAACTTGGCTGCAGAAAAAGAAAAAAAAAAAAATGCATTGCCCAAATCCATCAATCCTCACACAGGTCCAAAACACTCTGTTGCACCATTTCATATTCATCATCTATTTGGGGACAAGCAACTCATCACTCTCTTTGTTCAGAGAGGTATAAAATAATACCAAGACTATTGAGCATAGTTTCAGGCTGCTTTATAATGTTCCTAGGGCAAAGACAGCAATTTTTTACATGGAAATGCAATGTTAGAGAGGCTCTGAATGTAAAATTAGCCATGGCACTCTGCAATTTGGCTGTCAGCAGGGAGGAGGAGGCACCTCCTCCAAACATTGGGCTGCTCAGGGTTTTCCTGCAATGATGTAGAAGTGTCCCAGCATACCAGTTGTGCAGATGCTCGGTGTGACAAATATTCTTCCACTCACAACCTACCTGCAACTCCATTTGGGGATTTATAATAGCCTATAATTCTCAAAAGGTGGCTCCACTAAACGACACCTACTTCAAAAGCCTGACTGGAGGTGACTTGCTACATCTAGAAATGCATGTCACTTTATTTGAACAAGGAAGGGCTGGCTGAGGTTACAGCCGTACCATCAGTAACTTCAAATGCCACAGACAGTTCTTGGGGGCCAGACCTGTAGGAGACACCACAGACGCCCCAGGAAAGCCACAACAGACACCAGACACCTCCTTTTGGCCAAGGCCCCAAGTGCTGCAAGTGATGCTACCGCACTGACATAACACATGCTCACTCAGTCGCTCATCATGAGAAACACCAGGAACAGCCAAAAAAAGGCTTGAGGTGGTGAGTTTGCCGCTGCAATTGAAGGAATTGCTGCAGGAAGACTTGGACTGGCAATGTGCCACGAGCCCACAGTCGCAGCTATGGACAGAGGTCCAAGGAGAGGCCAAATAACCCATTCTCGTGCCAGGGAGATTCAGGCTGAACACGTCAAGCTTTAATAATGAAACACAAGAGAACATCTATTTTGATTTAACAGCTTGGCCTGTTGCTTTTCCTTTAAAGAAAGTTCAAGGTACAGCGGCAGCCACCTAAAAATCTACAGGGTTTGACTCCTCAGCACATGAAACGATGCAAAGAAGCAAACCTGGCTGCCCTGGATGCACATCTCCTTTTGTGAAGTCTGAAGAAGAAAGGACAGAGGAGAAAACGCTGAGACTCTGAACTTGACTCAGTGTTGGAGGTCAACCTTCTCAAAATTGGTGTATCCTTGCAAACCCAGACTGAGCCTCCTCTTCTCCCCAGCGAGTACACCATATGGCTTTGCTCAGGAAAGTCCCACCACCTGAAAATGAGGTTGCATTAATATTTCAAATCACATTTAAGCACTAGTCCTTAAAGAGAGTTTCCAGTGCACTTGTCTCTGCATACTTAGAAAGCCGCCGCTAAACTGCTTTCTTACCCAGGCGCATGCAGAGACATGTCCTACTGTGCTCTGCAGCTGCAAACATCTGCATTGACCTCTACCACCCACCACTCGATCCATCTCTGACCACACCTCCTGCAGCTCAGAGGACCTACACGGTGACTTCTTGTGCTAAGGCGTCTCAGTTGACATGAACTGCGCTAAGAAGTTTTTTGTAGATGAAATCGATTACCATTCAGTAAAAAAATAGAACAGCTACATTTGCTAAAGTAAATTATTTGCCGTTTATTAATCACCTGGGTCCAATGCCATCCTTTTTCCAATGCTTTTATCAACACTATAACGCAGCAGGGTTAAAAAAAAGCACGTATGGAGACACTGAATCGAGTCTGCAGCACCTGTTTCATCCATTTCCATAAATTTAAAACTTCACAGCATTCTCTGAAGATCTTACTAAGAAATAGGCCTTTTTATATGATCAATTCATACACCGTCATATCCCGCAAGCTAGAAATATATATCTTTATTATATGCATCTCCTAGCCCAGGCAGTTTTCCAGAAAACCTTTGCCATGGGTTTCAACAAATTAAGTCTTTTCCAAAGTAGAATATTGCCTGGAAGAAGTAGTTAGTGAAATGAGTATACGGTCCTTTTGCTTAACTTCATAGTTTAAGAAATAATTTTAACCTGTCATCAGGTCAGTCTGAAATTATTCATGTTTAAGGCTAAAATTATTCTGAATTAGCCTGAAGTTAATAATACTGTTGATAAAGGTTTTCCTGCCTCCTTTTGAACATAGGAAAGAAACCCTAGAAAAACTACTTCAGAATTTTTAGTTTAGCTTTTTTGTCTTGGCATTTCCTCGAGGAAAGACAAACCATACATCGCCGTCTTCAATTTGCTAAATTTCATCTAGAAATATGTCATTAAAGTCACAAAAATTCATCTCTTTTGCATCCAGTGATTTATGGTATGCGTGCTTATGAGACGTACATCTCTAGACGCCGTGTATGTTGCAGCAAAGTCCATATGATAAACTATACTCATCATTCAGCAATTCTGAATGCTTCTGAAGATACTTTGCCCTCAATAGTTCATTTTCATCTGAACTATTTCTTATAATCCACATCTTTCTGTTTCCAGCAGCTGCATAAGAACAAAGCCCTGCTCAAGAAACATTTCTTTGCGGGACATGTAATTATTAAATTGGGTTCTAATTACAGATCATAAATTACAGACATTTCTTTGGAGAGAAAATACCCAGAATGCTATATAGAAATGCAGCGCCTATTTTTGAAGTTAATCTAAAAGCCTTATGGGTTAAACAAAGTTTTATGCCGTTTTTGGACCAAATAATGACTCCTGTATGAATTGCATGCAATCATTTTTAAGATGCTGTTAGGCATTCGTGTACACAAATATTACTTCCTATTAAAATACATAAAAAGTCAACATATGTCACTTCTGTGTAGCACCAGCAGACATAAGGGCTGTGCGGTTGGTTTTTCCTGCAGGAGGAGAAATGAATGGTGCCTCTGGTTATATTCTTTCTATAGAACGATGGACGTCAGTATGCAGCCAAACCCCTCCAGGAAAGCCTTAGCTCTAACATAAGCACTCAGCTCCCAAAAAGCAACTATGAGCCAAGAATAGATTAACGAGATTAAAGCAATGAGCAAATGCTTGGTGCTTGATCCAGCTGAACCCACACCACAACAGTGATGTCCTTGCAGCATTCAGATACTGTACATTGAGGAAATAAACACAAAAATGCAAAACCACAATGGTGACTGACCAAAATACAAGCGTGATGGCTAGAAACCAGAGGCCAGAGCCAATGTGGCGTGTAGAAATATGAGTTTTGGCTCCTGATACCTTAGCAGGGAGCCCAGAACTCACCTGGGCTCATTGTGCCGAGAGTGTGAGCAGTCAGACACCCACAGGTGTCCATCCACTAACCCGCACTGAGAGAGCTTGGATGGACCAGCCAAGGCACGGGCCACCCTGAGTGATCCCACCAGACAGACCATACAAAGCACGTTTGGTCCAGCCAAAGGACAGAAGCCTGAATCAGGCCTTCATCCACTTGGCCAAAGACATCAACTTCATGATGCCACAAAGACCGAGCTGCCCTGACCAGGTGGATGGCCTTGGCCATGGTGTCCTGAGTGGGGCGCTACCAGCTGCGCCGCTTCCCCCAGTTGAGTGAGATGAGCCCACCAGCATTGTGGTGCAGCAGGGCTTGTGCATGCTCCCAGCTGGGCTAGTGACGTTTATAGAGTCTGCTTTTGCTAGGTGGTATGAAGAGAGACCATTTTAAAGCATCTTTATAACAAAAAAAAAAAAAAAAAAAAAAAAACCTAAAATTAAAGAAGGGAGAGGAAGCAGCCCACAGCATTTGATACATATGGAATAAGGTTCTTATAAGGCTTTGTCTGGGGTGGCTGAAGAAGGGAGTCAGGTCAAAGGAGGTGGCTCCAGCAGACCCCTCATAACATCCTGGGTACCCTAATGACGGAAACATTTGCAGGATAACTGTTCATAAGAATTTGCTGCCATCTTCTGATGAAACGACATTACGTGGGTAGAAATGCCGCTGCCGGGATTTAGGCAGCACCACGTCCCCTGTGCCCATGAACACATGCTCCCCCGAGGGAAACCCGGCTCCTTCAGCTCCCCAGCAGCCAGTTGGGCTTGTTTGGGTAAATTATTTAAATTACTACTCAAATTTCCTGCTCCAGACTTCTGCCTTCCCAGGCAGAAAACAACCTTGTACCATCATATTGTGCTTAATAATAAGCATTTTATTAATCATAACTCCTCCATGCTTCAATTTCCAAAGATCATTGGTCACCTTAAAGTGATAAGTTTAAATCTGAGGCATAATAGCTACTGAATTTTCTTAAATTTTTTTGTATACTTTTTTTTTCTTTTAAGTGTTTGTTCTTCGCTGAAACTGGGTTAAATATTTCAGTGTCTCATTTAATGGAACATTTTCCTAGTTCTAATTCTTGAAAAATGGGACTTTATATAATATGCAGAAAAATCAGCCTAGCGTTAAAATATACTCCTTGTGAGGATAATGATGAACAGCCCACTTCTATTTTGCATTACAGAGGCACGAGCCCTGCTCCTTTCTCGAATGTACCATGTGCGACTTCAGACTAAAACTTATACAAAACAGCCAAATTGGAGCAAGAACAGTTCCCTTTCAGTGTCTTGATCTGCAATGGCTTTTCTGTACCCCAGAAAGAATTTATGTTTTTCTATGCCACAGTATAAATTAGATCTTTCCATTCCTGTTCTAGCCCTATTTATTTTGCCCTCATTCCCCGTTCTTCATTGCAGATGAAGTCAAATGAAATATTCCTTTTAAAGCCACTCTCTTTTGCTCAGTTGAATGTCACACTAACAGCACTTCAGCATACATAATAGGGCCACTGGGTTGTTTTGGGTTTTGTTTTTTTTTTTTTTTTTCTTTCACTGCACTTAGGATAAACTTTAAATCCCCTTGTGGGTACTTAGAAGTTATCAATATCGTGTCTGAATGTGCAATTTTAAAAAAAAAAAAACCCAAAGAATTAAAAAAAACCCCAAATATTTGTTACTTATATTCATTCTTTCCTCACTATACCCGGACTTCAGTGACCACCTACATTTATCACAGGTGTAAACACAGATCTAAGGCTTAATACTCATGAGGAGCGGCAAAAAGTGCAGCGTGGCACCATGGATAAACATGGTCTTGATCAGCACAGATGGTAGCTTGCACCATGAAGAGCCCTGGCCTTGGTCAGCACAGACAGCAGCTTTGATTTATCTGGGGGACAATGGGAGTAACCCTGACCCATGCACCACGCGGTCCTTCCCTTGCAGGGGAAGAGCAGCAGAGGTCCTCCAGCCTGGCATGCACCCCGCACGGCTGGGTAACGTCCCTTTCCCCATCTCAGAACGTAAATACTACGGTAGAGCAATGTATTGATGATATATCTCTGCTTTTTAGTGGGGGGGGGGAAATAAATTATTTACCATCAACTTTAGTCGTTACACAAGCTGGAGAAATACCGACAATTTTTTTCCTATATGATACGCAAAAAGCATGAAAATAAGCATGTAAACTTGCAGTTTTTCTTTTAAATTGAAGAAATCTATATTATGGTTTATTAGAACTTAATTGTACTTTTGATAATATTATTGAATTTAATAACGATGATGACGTGCTTCTATTTGATGGCATTTGTAAGGCTAACTGTAAGTGTTAGGAAATTAGTAACTGACCACTTTGCCTCTGACCTGCAATTCCTGGTAGGCCGGATTTGAACAAGCATCTTAGAGATGAAAGGCTTTCTCGGCTGCCTGTGGACCCCTGCAAGCAGACAGATGCTTACATTATAAAATTCTATTAATACTAATTGCTAGAGGTGATTGATTACATGCAAAGAAAAAACACTTTTTTGGAAAACGATGATTTGTTGACACCAAGTGTTTTGTGGGGGTTTTTTTGTGTTTTTTTTTTTTTGTTTTGTTTTGTTTTTTTTTTTTAACATGCACAGACCAGCTTCCACAAAAGCTGTTAAAAAATATCTTCCAGTCCCAGAATTTTTTATTTTTTTCCCCCCCTTAAAACAAGATAGACACACAAGGGCAGAGATGATCTAAAACGTGTCCAACCAGCACAGCGATGAAAGGATCCCCCAGCAGACAGGGAAAACCACGTGTCTAAATCAGACTGCATCTCTGCAGGTTGGTTTCCCACATCTCAGGTGGATGCCTGAGCAGGAGCAGGAGCAGGTCCAGGGCTGCTCCGGGCAGCCCGTTTTGCTGGGACACTGTAAAAATGGGTGAGCTTTGCAGCAGCAGAGAGAGACTGTGTGGTCATTACAGCTGTCACTGGAAGGAGGAAGACCCAAGAGGAAAGATCTGGTTTGCATGAGACCAACCAGGATGGACCTGAACCTGTCTTCCATAGCCCCATCATGTTTTCTCACTGGGAGATTTTAAGCTTTAACAATGAGTTCATTTCTCAGTTTCCATCTCATCTCAGTGTGAAATTAGAACATTTTTTGAAATATCAAATATTTTCATAGGACAGAAGAAAGCTTGTGCTTCTAAAGAGTTGTCTTCTGGAGGGCTTGATGGGAAAGCCCAGGCAGGATAAACTCAACAGCCAAACGTCCTTTCATCCTTGCAGAACCCCACCCATCGCCCTTCTCCCGGGATTTCTCTTTTCAACAAACTCTGTATGTCTTGGCATGCTTCTCCATCATCAGCTTACACACTCGTGAAATACTGTGTCCAGACACAGTATTTCGCAGGGATTTCTCTGTGTTTTCAAAAAAGTCAGGCCATTATCAATGCAATAAGATATATCTTCAAATACCTGATAGCAATAACAATTAATTTTGGAGAGTCTGTTCTACTTTCCAGCTGTTTTTCCTTGCTAATTGTGATAAAGCCTTTCTGAGCTTGGTCCCTGACCCCAAGACTTGCAGGTGTAAATTGCGTGGACAGAGTTGGGAGAAATTCTCTAACTGTGAGGAGAGTTAAGAACCTGAAGAATTACATCTCTATTATAAATTCGGGAAATATTAAGGAACTCTTCCAGCTTTATTTCCTATGATTCTCTGAAGAAGAGCATTGCAAATTGTGTGCGTGTTAGTTCAAATCAATACAAAACGTCCCCTGGAAGATGGCATGACTTCCAGGTGTACTTTAATGGATCACTTTGTGCCTACCAGTAATATGGCCAGTTTCCTATGATGTCCTCACCAGATACTATCTACAGCGGACAGCTGGGGATTTATCATAAGCTGGGATAACCTCTCATAGAATAAATCACCATTTTCGTTTCAGTAGTGAGCTCCACAACATTGAACTAAACTTAAAATGATAGAAACGATCAGAAATCCATAACATCCCATGACTGTCACTGAGGTTTGTTTCCTTCAACAGATCTAATACCGTCTGATTAGATTTTGTAAGGTGTACGTATCACATCGTGAACTTGCCCAAATATCAGAAAAATGAGGCTGACACTTCAACAGAAAGTGTTAAACAAATGAACTGAAATCCATGAACTTAAAACGTAGCAGACTGCATTGTTTGTTATGGATGTGGATCTCAAACACTGTCTGTTCAAAGAACTGCACTACTGTACAGCACACATCGTTAGCTGGCTTGCATCTCACCCAAAGTGGTTTAATTTAATATATTTATTCTTGTGCATAATTTATTGATATTTCTTACCTAATTGCTACATTTATTTTATTTTTTTTTCCAAGAGTTTAATGCTTTTAGTTCATCTGTGCAGAATGGTTAGAGAATTTAGGCAGAAAGAGTCCTGACCACACGGACACAGAATTCATCACCGGGGTCAGACTCTAGACCCACCTTACGTGAGCAGAAGGCCACAGCTGTCAGTACGCTGAAGAGCTACAACGTCATGTGAACTACAAAATAAATTATCCTACAACAGTGCCCAAACCAGGATGGCTTCTTCATTTGAGCTTGATAGGTTAGGCTTTCCATACTTTGATTAAACACCCATTTAAAGTATCATATTAATAAAATAACCCATTAACCGACAACCTAAATTGAACAAGCGAGAGCACAAGAGTTCACGATCTGTCTGAAACCCTCTGCATGATGCTGTGCACCTGTTCATAAACAGTCCATCCACCATGAATATAACAAGCAAATCACAGCCAGTGCCTTTGAGCACTAAAAGCATTAGTCCCTGCACCGCTGCGGAACGAGGCCATACTTTTACTAAACCTGGCAGCTACTGAATAGTTTATACTATATACATTGCACTCTGTAGTACTTATCTTCATGAGACCATTTCTGGTTTACCCCCAGACAAAAAATATGCTCTATTGCAGTGGAAGAAGAGATTCACTTTCCATGAGTGATGTTAGCTCCTCATCAATCTGATGAGAAAGCTGTCACATCTAGAAAGTAGATTAATATTCAGAATTAAAAAGAAACATAATAATCCATAAAACATATCTCTGTCTCTCTCTGCTGTCTTTCAAGAATACAAATAATCAAGAATACCAAGGTGTTCTCCTTAGGGAACATTTCCCTTATCCTTGATCAAACGACTCTTAAACTTAGTTTTCCATAACAAAATATTTCAGTCTCTGCTTGTGCTGTCTTAAAGTAGTCAGAAACTTCTGTCTTGCCTGCAAGGATTCAAGAAACTTGCAAGCAAATGAAAAATTCATTGAGATTTGAAGACAACCCGCTTGGGGAACCGTAAGACATGGCACCACACATACCGTGTCTCAAAGTGCTCAGCAGAAATACCAAGCAGTAGGCTTCAAAAGAAGCCTAAATGAAGGTTCACTGAAAAACAGAAAGACAGCTGATCATATCTTCTGCAATAAATGCTAATGAATAAGTGATAAGCAGAACTCTTGCCTGCATTTTCAGGAATAAGGCACATAAATGAATCCATTGACTGTCAGATCCCATGAAGAAACATGTGGCTCCAACCTAATAATGCAAATGCATCCATATTTTGAAGCAATTAAAAATCTGGAATTATTAGATGGCTTGCAATTTATATAAAATGCATCTTCTATTTTCACCTAGGGCTTTCCTTTTAAATCTATTTCTTCCTGTTCTTCATACCGCTCGTTAGTCGAGTCCCGAAAAAGTTTCTTATCACTACTGTGCTCAGTAGAATTGTGTCACAAATGTGGCATTTAATGTATTTCTAACACTTTACATGTGATTATAACCTTCTCTTAGGTCCTTGTGGCAGTTAAACACAAGCTGCCTGTATTAACAGCAAAGATTCAATCCTATCTTCAGCACTGGCAGCTTCTGTTGCTGATGTTCACAAACGAAAGTTTCTCTGGGGTTTCCCCACCACCACCTTCATCTCCCGCTGCCCTAGCAGCTGAAATGAGCCCAAACTGATCTCTCTGTCCCTAATCCATCCCTTTTCTTATGAGGCCCTCATGACTGCAGGGACCGATTCTGGTAGAAAACTCAGTGACACCAGAAGACATCACCGTTTAGGGTTCCAGCGGTCTTAAATTCTCATAAATACGTACCACCCTAAATGAGCATTCCTCTAAAGATGCTGAACAGCACCAACTACATACAAGGTAGCAATGTTTCTCCTAAATTCAGAGCTGCCTACTATGCCTTCATCTTCCAGGTTCTCCAAATATATTAAAAAAAAAAAAAACCCACTCTTTTTTTTTTTTTTTAAATTCAGAAGCAGAGCTTTTCCTAAAATTGCAGTGACACTACTACAGTGATTATACCACGACAAATGAACGCAAGAGACAAAATAAACAGCAGCCAGAGGCTAAAGCAGAACTTGTCAGGATCAGCCAATGCTGCAGAGAGTGCTTTGGCGGTGCTGTGGCATTATTCCCTCGTACTGCAGACTCAAAGTTTCAGGCAGAAATTAAGGTAATTATGGTAATAGAGAACAGTGAGTCTATTGCAAGTTCACAAAACCCTAGAAAAAAAATGGCAAGTTTAGGGAGAAATAATCCCGATGACTCACACAAATGTGTATATTTATCTACACCATATTTCAGATGTACCCATTTCTTGTTTGCCCGTATTTCCCATCTCTGTTCTCCTGTTACCCAAAGCAGGAGGGTCACCACATCACATGCCATTCACTGAGTCATCTCAGGCAATGCAAACATACGTTGCATATTTAGTGCACCTGACGTACGTTATGCTGAACATCTGAACACAGGAGCACCCGATATGCATATTTAAAAAAAAAATTATGAATGTGTAGGAAATGTAATGGTCTTACAATAGCACAGTTAATTACTAATATTTTTTAATATTACTAAGGTGTCATTAATGTTTCTCAAAGACAGGCTAAGACAAATGCCAGGAGACTATTATTATTAAATGTCTTGTCCACAATGTTGTGAAGATGATGATGGATAGATGTTCTCAAGGGCGTAAAAATATAGAGTCTCTTAGTCCTTACTCGTTAGTCCTTAACTATAAGGAGAAAATAAACTTTAACTATAAGGAGAAAATAAACTTTTTATGGGTATTCACAGATAATGAAGTTATAGGCAAAAGAAAAATTTGCAGGCTGTTTGTGTTTGATGCATTGCTTCTTGAGGTGGTATCACAATGTAATTTTACCATTAAAGTTCCTCCCCCCCCCCAGTAAATCACCTTGGCATGACATTTAAATGAAAACAAAAAGAAAAGGCTTAAAATTAAGAAGTCTTTATGAGTATTTTCTTGTAGTAGATTAATGGACATAACACACAACTAAGATCAATAATTCCATTTAAAATGTAAAAGAGAGAGTTTATTTTCTCCTTTACCTGACATCTAGTGTGCCGTAGATCACTTCTGAAAATATACAAGTTTAGTAACAAGTTGGAAAGACATTAGAATTAAAGGCACTAAAATTGTAAGCATTTGGGTTTGGGGACCCTTTTTAAATGAGCGCTGCATCATACCTCTCAAACCTCATCAATCCAGATAAAAAAGAGCGCTGGTGTTATGCTGCCAAACGTTGAATCAGTTCACAAAAATGGATCTGAAAGTGAAGCAAGCTGCACAACGGAGCTGCGTCTACCGGCCTGCAAGAACCAGAGCTGCAAAGCGTTGTGGCCAGCATCTAAAAATCAATGGGGTCGAGGGCTGCGCAGCTTGAAACCATGCCACAGCCGAGCTCACTAGACCACAAATTGCTTTCAAACAACGTGTGTTCATGAAAAAGGTTTCTGTTTTCTTCTGTATCGAGTCACAGGAGTGACACATCTCCAAAACTGCTAGAGAAAGTTCACTGGAGGGAAACAGGCATAAAAAAAAAAAAACAAACCACAACACAGAACTGGTTACACAGAGACTTAAACACACGAAGGTGGATCTTGCTTCTCTTCTTTTTATTTTTGGCAGAGCTGTGGAGCCAGTGTGCTAGAGAAGACACTATAGGAGACCTGAATACGTGCCCATGAGAGAGAGCGAGCGGGTGTGTGTGTTGACTTTAACTACCAAAAGAAAAAGCGTAATAAAGAGCATTCAGCATACTTCACGTGGGATGGGTGGGGGTGATGTTTGTACCCTCCACCTGTGGTGGTTCGTGCCCCTGTAGCCTGTACGAGCCTGCCTGTTCAACTGTGGCTCCATGGAACACGCAAACCTTTACGCCAACCAGCCTGATCATAGAATGGTTTGGGCTGGAAGGGACCTTAAAGGTCATCCAGCTCCATCCTCCTGCCCTGGGCAGGGACACCTCCCACCAGCCCAGGTTGCTCCAAGCCCCATCCAGCCTGGCCTTGAACACCTCCAGGGATGGGGCAGCCACAGCTTCTCTGGGCAGCCTGGGCCAGGGGATCACCACCCCCACAGGCAAGAATTTCATCCTAATCCTCCTCCTCCTCCTCTCTTTCACTGTGGATGATACCTGCACACTATCCCCTTTTCCTGGGTCAGAGTCCTGCAGTGGCAGCTAAACCTTCGCAAAGTGGCCAAGGACCAGGCGGTGGGAGCAAAACCCACCCTTACACTGACCTCACTGCAGCACTTCCCAGCAAATATTTCAGTATATTATAGGTATGATTGCCACAGGGCTCCATCTCCTCATTCTATCTGTCCCCACACCACTTCCCCATCTCCAAAGGTTTTTGCCTTCTTCCTCCAGCTGAAGTTTCCCAGCAATCCCCTGCCCCTTCACAGTTACCACGATTTTTGCTATCACAGCAAAGACCACGCTATCCACCGGAAAAGCAGCGAGCCCTTCTGTATTCTTTGAATGTGAGGACTTAGCATCTTTAAAACTGTGATCTGCAGCCATCCACCCCTCTCAGCTCAAGCATACCAAGCAGTTATCCGAAATGCACTTCACTTGCCCCACGCAGGGACCGCAGGCCGCCTTCGCTGCCATCCCCAGCAGGAAGGCGAGCAGCAGAGGCAGGTCCCCAGCGCGGCCGGCAGCTGCAGGATCCCCAGCACCTTTGCTGGAGCACGGAGAGCATTTTATGCCACTACAAGCTTCTTGACTGCTTGAACAAGGCAAATTACCACCAGAGGAATTATACAGCAAGTTCCCGTCAGCATCATCTCAGCGGCGCAGACGGAGTCTGCCCCCGCAAAACTCTGCCGTCTTTTGTGCAGCACAAGGGATAGAGAACACAACTATGTTTTCCTGGCATGCCACTGTCGGAAATTCATCTGATGTGAGCTGTGTCTGTGCTGAACTGCTCTTTCTCAGTGCTCGGGCTGCACCTAGAGCCAGGGGAGCCCTCGGTGGGACAGGCTGGGAGCAGCCAGCAAGGGTCTCGCCTGACAGCATCATCCAACAACTGCTATTGCAACCAATAAAATAAGCATAAACTGGGCCTACGTTTATTTCTGCTGTTTCTGCCACACTTTATCCATCTCGTAACTAAAGTTCCCGTTACAGGAAAGTCCATAAATATATTTCCCTCTAAGTACAAGTACAGCCCAATTACTTCCATTAGTTTCGCCTAAGTGTTGAATCGAATATATAGCTTGGTCCTCCCAGTGGCTTCGGAAGCAATTGTCAAAGCCTCCGGGACAGACGTGACCTCTCAGTGAGTACTACCCCCAGCATTAATGAGATATCAATCTGCATCTGATGTTTCGAAATGCTCAATCACACATAAACAGTGACAGCAAGAGGAGCACTAAGCTGCAGCAACTGTTTTTAAGCAGCATAGACCTGCTATGGAAATGATGCGCGTTACTGAAAATTACTGCAACTCTGAGCAACAACTTCTATTGATCTTACCTGCAATTGAGCACGTCATTCTTCTCTCTATTTCAATTTATGATAATGAAAAGAAAATTAATTTTATTGATTTATTTAAGTGATTCCCAGAATAATCCTGGCTTTCAGGGAAGTCTGGTGGACTTGGTGCATGAAGTTCCCAGCCCCATCCAGTTGTGCTGCCAGTGAAAGGATGAAAGGGAAAGTTCAGTTGCTGACAATACAAATTAAAATGGTTTCCTGCATTTGAAAGGATGTGGAACTTTATACTAGATTGAATTTGACACCGTATCACTAAAGTGAATATAATTCACTGTGATCTTCTTGCCATTTAGAACCAATGGCCCGTTCATGTGTAAATGCACAGAGTTAAAGAAAAAAAAAAAAAAAGAGAGCACGACAAAGTAAAGATAGACTATAATGTCATCTGTATCTAAGCAATCAGTTTCATTGTGTCCCTGTGATAAAAGGAAGAGTAAATATTAAACATAACAAGGATTACGGTTTTACAGTCGTTGAAGAATGTAGCTTTTATTACAAAATACATTCAGCAGCTATATTTCCTGAGAGGGCATGTATATCAATCCATATTAGATAGACCACGTGAATAGCTTGCAAAGGCTAACTCGCTGCTTAATACCGAATCGCGGCTACTATGAAGACAGAAATTAAGCATCCCTGTAAGGAATAGTTTTAGATGATTTCATGCACGTCTGCCACAAAAAGATCCTAGACCAGGAGTCCTTAGGTGGGAGTTTGATCAATGTTGAATACAGCAGTGAAACAGCATCATCAGCTGTGGATTCCAGGTGTCTTCCAAACAAAAGAGTATGAGAAAGACTTGGGGGGGGAAGAAAGTCTTCCTCATACATCTTTAAAGCCAGAATCTAACCCTAGCGTTAGCCAAATCCTACAGCACTAAGGGATGAAGAAGCTACTGACATAAAGAGTGGATTTAGACTAAAGTATGAAAAAACTGAAAGGCCGGTCATCAAATAAAATAAGCGTTGTGGGACAGGGCACAAATAATCACTCTGGAGAAAGTGCCATGACAAGAGATGAAAGCAGAAGCCTCCAAACCATCACATTTCCAGCATGGTAGATGCTGACTTGTTTGCATACCCTGGTCCAAAGATATTTAGGTACCAAAGTTTCAGCCCTACCTCAGTGTCTCACTATGAGGAACCCCGAAGTCCTTCCTGCAATGCAAAACCTTCCACGATGTTGTCTTGGAAAATAAATAAATAAAACAAGCAAGCAAGCTGGGAATCACTATAAAAAACTGAAGTATAATGGGCTGTAAACAAATAATCATTCCACTTGCTTCAGTAGTCTTTAGATGAGGTCCTAAGAGCTTTATCCTGCAAATACTTCCCAGACTGGGGAAGCTCATTAAGGTACTAGGCATCAGCTGGTGGGCTGTTTATAACCATTACTTCTCTGTCACCATTTATAATCTAGGTATGATTTTATAGAAAAGACTGGACTGTTCTCTGGAACGTGCAAAATGGGTGAATTTGCTGCTAGAGGTACATATTGCTGTACGGCTCTGCCTGGGTAGGATTGCCGTTCACTTTGCACAGTTGTAGATGATTACAGGAGTCATTAAGCAGCATAAAATCATGCGTGCTCTCTAATTAATGTGGAATTGATTCTCCTTTTAGTTGCATTTTTTATGCCTGTTGAACTCCGCTGAAATCAATAAAGGTAAGATCAGTAAAGACTGTAGGAAAACTGATGTAAGTTAAGGAAGTTGGGCTTAGAGTTTAATGAGTAATAACTGAACTCTAAGAAACAGAAAAAGAAAATTAAACTTCCAGCTACATCCGTGTATTTATTGTAGTTGTACATGATTACTATCATTCAGGCAATTTTCCTCAACATTACCGTTCAAGTGATGCTTTGTAAAGTTCTGGGGTTCAGCAGAAGAGTAATGAAAGTCTTAAGAGCAGCGTGAACAGGGATTTAATCCCCAAAGAGTCCAAGCTGACCCTTCCGAAATTTCTATTCTTTACTCCCACCACAAAACCACTCTGGCTTTACAAAGCATCTTTCCAAACTTTCCTTCCGTTTGCCAAGCGTTGGTATCTACAGCTCCTTTCATTACCTGCCTTCGGCATTCAAACGGACAGCAGTTCCATCCTTACGGATCTCAAGGCTGAGTTAGGAAGCTGTAGCCCAGTTTGAAAGCTAAAAGAGTTAAGCAAAAACAAATAAACAACAAAAAAAAAAATTGCAAGTCTACATATTAAAACTTTATTCAAACAACGTTTCTTGGATTTGCTTTCCTTCTCCTTCATCCCACACACTTTCCTACTGCCTCTCTCAAACCACCGTTTTCCAAACTTTGCTTAAAAAAAAGTAATAATCTTTTTAGCTAACCTAAGAGTGACATTGTGCTGCGACATGTGAAGCTGAGCTAACTCTGTCATGTCAGATTATGTGATGTAACATAACAGAATTTGGTAGGCAAACCTGATATGACATCCCAACTTGAAGAGATTCACTTTAACCATGAGCTAGTGTCACGCTTTCTGCAGGAGAGAAGTGCAAGAAATTTGCTATCCAATGCTTTTCTTTTTTAGCTGCAGACTTAGGCCCTTGACCTTTTAGCGATGGCTCGAAATGAATAGTGCCAAACTCACCTGCCACGATTGCCTTGTGTGTTTCGACAATAATTTCGCTATTGCCATGCTGAAAACTAACCTGCTCTTTACAGAAAGGGAGAGTTTGCTGGGGAAATGGTTGTATTAAACAGCCTTAATGATTATTAAGGCTGATCAAATGTGGCTTTCAACTCTAGTCTCATAATTTAAAAAAAAAAGTTTTCATAAAAATGAAAAAAACCTGCTCATCCTCTACAGAAAAAAAAAAAAAAAAAGAGGTTGTATTTAGTTTCTTCCCCAAAAAGGTATTTTCTATGGATATATTCACAGTTTAAGTTCAGATTTCCATCAAAAGTTAGCCCCAGTAATTAGGCAGAGATACAGGAATATTCCTGTCAGACACTTCCCGTGATAACCACGGCAATACATCAAGTCAAATTCTCCTTTGGGCACACGCATTTCTAAAATGGAAATACATGCAGAATGAGCTGAAACATTTCACTCAGCCTCCCAGTCTACGTAATGTGCAGGGAGGTCTTTTGCGCAGCCTGTACACTTGTTCATATATAATAGTTCCATAAACTATATTTTAGCTAAGGAGTCATCTGATCATAGGCTGCAAATGGATTCTATGTAATCGGTCTAAAGCGATTTCTTATTTATTCTCTCAATTTTTGTGTTAAATGTGAATTATCTAACTTTAATCTCTGCAAATCACATATGAGATTTTTAAAAAAAAAAAAGAAAAAAAAATCAATTTTTTGTTCTTCTTCATCCCCAGTAATCAATGCTGTTATTTTACCTTGGCTGGCAATTTTGTCAGTGAGGCTTGAACCTAGAGAGATCCCTGCTCATTCTGTGAGACAAATAGCATGAATTTGTCTCGCTGTAGCATCTGCGGTATGAAGCAATATCTAAGACCATCTTGGCATGGTGCACAACACGTCATTCACTTAGTTCTGCAATAGGACCTCACGACAAGCCTTACTCCCCAGGATCTATACACTACCCACTTGAGATCTGTAAGGACAGAGCTGCTGCCCATCAGTGGAGATTTTCTCATTGGTAACAAACTGGATTTTGATTAAACAGAACAACGTTAACTTCTTCAGCACAGCCTTGTTTGACTGGAGACGCGTATCAGAACAAATCCAGTGCATTGGCAAAAACACCTAACAATTGTCTCGTGAGTTTTGACCAAAGGTATGTCTTAGGCTTGGCTTAGATTTTATCGCCTGTAGATAGATGACCAGAATTCATTGCATTATATTTTCCAAAAATCAGAATTGCAGTCAGTATTCAAAGGAAATTATCTCAGAGGTTTTTTCCTCCCCAACAGCAGCTGCCGACTTGCATAAATACCACCAGCTATTAGTTGTAAAAATTTATGACAATAATAAAATGTTTAAGTCAGCCTTGCTTGTAGACTGCAACATAGGCTGGAGAGCATGCAATTTAAATTCAGTACAGTGACACATTGATAGCTATTCTGTAATGATTCCACCTATTAATCACAAACCAAACAGTGTCCCTGCTGTCTATATTTATTTCTCTTCGCATAGATGAAGAAGCAGACGTCAGTCTCGGCACCAGAGAGCCAAATCCCGTTCAGTTTGGGTTCATCTGCACTTCTGTTACGCGCTAAAGGGAAGAACAAGCTCAGCAGATTAACCATACAGACTGGTCAGGATGGGATGTGGGAGCTGTGGTTGGCAACTCGGATGCGGCTGCTCTCTGCTACAGTCAACAAACTGTGGACAACCATGTTTTCCCACACAGACCCTGGAAATTGTTATGACATCTGGGTTTTGTTTGGGCATCTTCAAATAACAACATCCAGAGCCACTCGTAATAGTTGCCGAGGGGTTCACCCACTCGGTCTTCACGCCCCCTCTTGCTCTCCTGCCCCTTTACACCTGACAAAACGCGTTTGCACCCATTGCATTGTTTATTAGGGAAGAAGGTGGCCAGAATGTGATCTGAACAATATATATACTAAATATAAAAATACTAAATGTGATACTAAATATGGTAAAAACTCTGCACTCATAAGGTAGAGCACCACGTACCGCTCTTAACCCTGACAGTAAATTAAAGTTAAACAGCTACAATTTGGTGAAATACACACGCCTTCCAGGAAACAAGCAGCAGACATTATGCCAAGTATAGTAACTATGCCAATAATCCAAGACAATGCCACAAAACTTTTCTTTCCTAACCATATCCTATAGACAACTTTGGTTTAGACCCAAGTGCTCCCACTGGATTTACGCAAGTGGGCCCCAGTGCCCACATACACCCTACTCGTGCCAGTGGGGCTTTACACTGAGACCAGAGAATGGCGTGCAGGGCCAGAGAGACGGGCTGTTTAAGGGCAGCTTGTGAAAAAGGCGAAGGGAGGAGTGATGATCTGATGGAAACACCTGGGCATTTCATCCTGGATGCGTTTATTGCATTGTTTGATGGGTTAAATATCACGTAGTGACTCGGATGCTCCGAGTCATCCCAAGCTTCATCATACCATCGGCTGGTGGCCTGTAAGAAGCACCTTATCCAGGAGGGAAATTTTACCTTATTGAGCAACCTACATGTCACAATTGGTCATATTTTATTTTATCCAACAGAGCTCTATCAGTCATCTGATGCTGTTCAAATTTTCTAAAAATCAAATTGTATCCTACTGAAACAAATATTGTAGGATCATTTTTAATACCCAAAGAGGTAAGTTTTGTGTTACTGGGATACCTTTTAGATGCTTGATTAACTCAAAGTTACTTTTCAGTCTGTTTAGTTGGTCTTGGAGGAATTTTCAGTGCTGTGAAATTATCCAAAGTAACAATAAAAAAAAATATATATATATATTCTTTCCATTTTAGGAAGTAAATCTCCAGGCAGAAAGGCAGCTGCCTAAATGTTCTTGCTTCCGTCTTAACATAATGAGGACACATTGATCATCTGCAGTTGCTTACACAAAAGATCTTTCTGTCCTCATGGCATTGTAAAACCTCAAGCCAGACTAGATAGGAAAAAAAAAAAAAACCACAACATTAAGATAAATCACTTTTTAAGACAAATCTTTGCTTCCCTCTGCACTCTGGTGGACAGCGGACAGCTTCATCTCTTGCACTATGTAATTCAGGAATAGATCCCTTCATGCCAAAGTTGTTTATCTGGATCAACCATTCTCCTCAGCTGACAATATGTCCTGAACTTCCAGGGCACTCAACCTCCCATTAAACACGTATAGGGTGGGGGTTTCAGAAGCAGAAGGGATTACGTGCACTCACAGCCCAGAAACCAAACCACATCCTGGGCTGCATCCCCAGCAGCATGGCGAGAGAGGGGACTCTTCCCCTCTGCTCCGCTCTGGTGAGACCCCCCCTGCAGTGCTGCCTCCAGCTCTGGGGCCCCCAGCATCAGAAGGACATGGACCTGTTGGAGTGGGTCCAGAGAAGGCCACGAAGATGATGAGAGGCTGGAGCCCCTCTGCTGTGAGGACAGGCTGAGAGAGTTGAGGCTGTTCAGCCTGGAGAAGAGAAGGCTCCGGGGAGACCTTAGAGCCCCTTCCAGTCACTAAAGGGGCTACAGGAGAGCTGGGAAGGGTCTCTTGATCCAAGAATGGAGCGATAGGAGGAGGGGGAAAGGTTTTAAACTGGAAGAGGGGAGATTTAGATTAGATATTAGGAAAAATTTCTTGACAGTGGGGGTGGTGAGCCCCTGGCCCAGGTTGCCCAGAGAAGCTGTGGCTGCCCCATCCCTGGGGGTGTTCAAGGCCAGGCTGGATGGGGCTTGGAGCAACCTGGGCTGGTGGGAGGTGTCCCTGCCCAGGGCAGGGGGGTGGAACTAGATGATCTTCAAGATCCCTTGCAACCCAAACCATTCTATGATTCTATGATTATCCCAACCTTCCTGAGTGCTGCCAGCACTGCTCATACTGCCAATGGAGAGAGAGACCAGGTGAGCAGAAAACACAGACAGACAGATGAGGTCTACAGTCACCAGGAGAGTCCAAGGGACCCGGAGCTCTCCTCCGCTTCCTCGAGGCTGCCCACGACGGCTGGGCTGCAGGAGGCACCGTGCCACGGAGGAAAGAAACACCTCTCAGGGAGTTCCCACTCCTCAGCCCCAGTCCTGTGATCCCCCGGGATGGCAGTGGCACTGCGGCTCCACGCACTCAGAGGTGCTTTCATCGTTAATCCACATACATAGTGTTGGTAGTTCCCTGCCTTCCCCTGCCTGCAACTGTTGATATTAGTATAACGATCTTGTTTATATATTTATGAACCATTAATAAATCATTAAATGCTAATTATATTCCCTTTATTTTTCTTCCATTAGAGCCGCTCCCCTTGCTGGTCTTTATTGACAAGAATATTTCCAACCCACAGGCACAGTCAAAATAACTATTCCGTAAAGAATGCCTTCTAAATCATTTACAACTAGCAAATGCTCTTAGCTATGTTCGCAGACAACATCCGTTTATTTAAATGATATAAGAGGACTCATTCATCTAGAGTACACAATAATAGTGCCAGCTAGCGGCACGTCATGGGTCAGACAATGCTGCTTACAGCCTTAACCAGGAAGATCATATTTTGTGCTATGAAGTATTTATAGACAACCAGATAGGTTGGAACTTCCAGCTTTTTGCACGTTTCTAGATATGTATTTTTTAAAACTTTGAAAATGCTTATGACTGTCTCGTGGCTTCAGAAAAAGTGTCACAGCAGCTACTTTTCTTAACAGAGGATCATTGCTTCAGCATTCGCTCACAGCAGCCTTGTTTTGCCTCTGCACTAGAGCTCCAAGGAACACAAGGTTGCCAGAATAAAAAAGGGGGAGAAAGAGTGTTTTCTTGACCCCGGAGAGACTCGCCACTGACCAAGGTTACCTCGCATTTAAAAGAGTCACAAACCTTTGCTGGCAGAAACCAAACAAGATTTTTGCCTTAATGGAGTCAATGCGATGCTGTAATTCATTTTGGCTGCTGGTTTTCCTAGGCTGATGAAAACATTGAAAATGTTTCAAGCTGATTTTTGCAAGGACTGTATTTGCAGCTATTTTGTAATTGGGCTCATTCTAACATTTCATAGTGGAGGAATCTAAGGAGAAAAAGAAGAATGTTATACTCTCCTCCATTTTTAAAGAGCTAGCAGAACTCTCTCTGTATTTCAGGTATTCTAATACTAAATTTTCTTTCAGGAAAATACAAAGCCAGAACTTTTCCATTAATTCACGTGTGTACTTGCATACCAGATATGACAACTTCACAGATGAGGTGAGTATATGGATCTTTCCCAGCCTTCAAAAACTGTGCGAACACTTCTTTAATTTGTGAGAGAAGCTCTTGGGAGCGCCAACATACCTAGGTATGTTGCTATTTTGGATAGGACCCCCAATTTCCAATGGGTTATAACTTAGTCATTCAAAACCATATCAGATATGAGACTTGGTGCTTGTATTGTTGGCTAAAACAGATCCATGGTCCTCCACATCAACTCACTGCAAGCTGGCTACGTCTGTACTCATTGCAAGTCTCTACACGCAAATTAAAAAAAAAAAATATATTACTTCTCTAAAAAGTAGTTTCTCCTTCTGTGTGCTTCATTTCTTGTTACTTATTTTAAGAGAGGAAGAAGGTAGTATGCTATAGGGCAGAAGCTTCATCTGCTCTCTGGTTGAGGCACCATGCTTTGTTCAGAGATGGCTACAGTTTAAAGCCCGGCTCATGCATTTTTCAGTGCAGCTCAGCCAGCAGTATTAAGAAGTCCTACGTTAAACTGGCAAATGTCCCAAGTAGATAAGCGTTTCGGAAAAATCCCACTGCACAATAGGTATTTCCCCCCACACCTCTTTTGGTGTTACCCGCACCTCCAGGTTTCTATAGTGTCACTGTATGAAGCGTCTCAGCAAAGACCTTCACGTGGTGATCCTCAACACCACTTTCACTTGTCCCCATTAAACAAGGGGGAATTAGAACAAGCCCAGGTCCTTTTGGAAATCCCACCTTCCTTGCCCTCCAGGAGGACAAGTATTCTCAGTTTCAGCTTTTGTGATTTATACTGCAAATAAAAACCAAGGCAGATGAAAGAATACAGCTTGTTGAGAACTCCATACTTGACTTGTCATACACTGAGCAAACATACAGCTAAAATAATAAACTAAGTAGTTCGGCCACAGTTTGAACAGTCTTATCTCATAGTAACACGAAGCCCAAGCTGGAAAATTTTTTTCATGAGTATTAATAAACATTGGCCAAGTACTTTTTCTACACCTGGTTCACTCACTTATAGGGAAAGGTTCACGCAAATTCACCCAGAAACCTGTTGATTGTGTGATTGTAACCCATTATAAACTTGTCATCCTTCTTCCTAAAATATATTATCCTGGAGTACAATTGGGGGAAAAAAAAAAAAAGAGAAAGAAAAAATCTGTACTCTTATAATTCCTTGAATTAAGATATTTGTAAACATGAGCTTAAATACCATTGGTAGTAATGAGGTTACACACCTCCTGTGTCAGGTCCCTTTCTGTACCCGCACGCTTCTCCCACAGTCACAGAAGGATGGGGATGGACCACAGGACGCACCCGGGGAAGGAATGATGAGACCAGAGGAATCTGTCTCTCTCGATGCTGCCCTGTTTGTTTTGCAGACTTCTGTCAGGACCTTGCTGGAAAAAGTGGCAAAATGTGACGCTGTCACACAGGTCACTGAATGCCGTCAGATATTGCATTAATTTCCACGCGGTGCCAAGACCTGAGCTGGAACCCTAGAGCAGAAAGGTTGGGTGTGCAAGGGCAGCGCTGAGCCATCCAGTCACGGATACGTTTGCAATAGGCAGATAAGGTCAGCTTGAAGGCAGAGTTTCTAAATGATAGATCTATTTCTCCTTCCTTTTTTTTTTTTTTTTTTTTTAAAAAGGGAAATGTAAATCTCTGATTGACAAGATGCTTTGCACTGGTTAAAAATGAAAACCCTTTTTCATTCCCAAACACATAATTTTCTGCTCATGGAGATCCCATCTTTAATTACCAGCTGCTGCAAATGATCTTCTTACGATCATTAACTGTCAAATCCTGAAGCAGCATATCTCTTATTGCCCTCAGTGTTCAAATACTCCACCTGTTTCTAATTAGTCAAACTACCCGAGCCTACCTACAGTAAGACTGTTCAGATCATATACCGCAGCTGCTAAATGCTTCAGTTCCGACAATGTAAGCCAACCATATTTTTTATTATTAAACGATATCAACTATCCCTACTACAACTCTGACTGAAGAAGGAGACATTAAAAACAAAGCACTTCTAATGAGATAACAGCACAGTCATTGCTAATGATGATTACTTGTATTATCCTTGCAATCACTTTTAATGAACGCTCGCTAGCACAAACCCACCACCAGCTCAACTTGCCTAAGCTAGGCTCATCAAAATAATAAGCAGGATTTAATAAATTACCATGACCTCACTCAGCATAATTTTACTTATTACTTTATCATTAGGATTATTTATTGCAGCTACTGTGATTTTTTTTTTCCAGCCTTTGATGCCACTTCACATTTGAAATAGGTATTCTCTTGGGTGTATATATGTGCATCACTTTAACCCCGTAAAATGCTTTTGTTACACCAAAATATACGTAAGGTTTGCTAATGGCTTGTAACATCAGTTAAGCTGGAACCAAGAAGCATTTCAGCCTTTCAAGGGCATCTTCTCTGATCCAAGCGCTCCTGTGGCACAGACATATTCACACTCACTTGCAAGTGAGTAATGGGGAAACATCCAGGCTCAAAACCGTTTGACTTACAGATATTAGCAGGTTGTCCTGACAGGTATTTTAGCCACGATATAAGCCAGAGCTCTATGCCATAGCAATACGAATGCTTCTTTTGTGATGTCTGAAAAGCTTTTGTCATCTGTAGGTAACGGGAGGAGAGAATATAGGCTCTGTTCACCCAAGTAACGGCACATGTTTTCATTCACACATGAGAAACCCATACTCATTTGATTTGCCTTACCTTGCATGTAAAAAAAAAAAGTTCGTAAAAGAAAAAAAATCCCCTGAGGACGGCCTGTAAGCAATAAGTTTTCAGTTTAAATATCTTGTGAGAAAGTCAAACTTGTTTGAGTGAGCCCTGCCGCACCAGTACAAATTACAATTACACTCAGTTCTTCAAAAGACAGCGGAAATATTGTATACAAATCCCCAGGAAGTTCAGAATCTGGGGGAATCTGGGGCTTTAATTAGAATGTAGGCATTAATAATATTAGTACTAGCTACAGAAAAGCAGCAAATGGCTCATGAAAATATCATATGTAAAAGCCTAGATACATGACTTCGTGCCTCCATACTTTAAGCTTTTTGAATTTCTCCCAAATGAACCGAATTTCACCAAGAGCTGTTTAACATGTAGATTACTCTGCAGCGAAACATAAAACATTTCACACCTTTCAGAGCCACTGATTGCAGATACCAAGACAAGAATCGTGCAAATGAAACAAGCTAATGTCTTGGTGAACTGTGGATCTGCAGCATGTTTAATTCAAAATGAAATCTGTATCCAGCAAAGAATAGAAACTGTAACTTTTAGTTCTATACATAATTTATAACAACCTTAAGGCGTTCACAACATCTGAAATTAAATAGGAAATGAAATTATTCCCTGAAGGTGGTGGGGTTGATGCAAGAAATGCATTTAAGAATAAGTACACAGATAGTTCATACCGTTATTGTGTGTATTACTCAGCAGAACTTGTTACCGGCCCCTTGCCACATTTCTTAAGATATTAGCGTAAGCCTGCTGAGTTTAAGCTACCTTAATGCCTCCAGCATGCTCACAGCTACCCCTTAGGGATGCATCCTTGGTGTGGCAAATTGTTTCTCCTGTCATAAATCCATAAAAAAAAAAACGACACACTCGGGCTTTACAACTGTTGAAGGCCAGGTTAAAATTTTCCCACTCTCTCTCGGGGGCAGGTTGGGTTGTTTTTTGGTTTTTGGTTGGGGTTGTTGGGGTTTTTAAAATTTATTTATTAAGTGCAGAAACTAAATATGCTATAATTGTAGGGTATAAATGAAGATATGCCCTTTCCATTGAGCCCTGTCTCAGGCAAGCCTCAGACTTTTAGGAAATCTGCTGGTGCTCTCAGATTCCAGCCTGAACCAAGGAAATTATTTCCCCTCGCAAAAACTGCAAACAGCTGATACTTGCAAGCCTTGAAGCCGCGGTCAGGAAAGCAATGGGCACCTGCAGAGCCGGGCAGGGTTCTCAACACACACCTCGGCTCCAGGGATGCAGAACAAGTCTCAGCTTTCGGGTGGCAAAGGCTTTTGGCCCACAAAAGTGACAAAAGATGGGAATTGAAATAGTAAAAAGAATTCGTGGCCAGTTACCGTGAGAGGTCTAGCACAGGAGGGGTGGACAGTCTTAGGAGCAGAGCATTGTACCAGCCCCATAATTTATCATCCCTCGCTTCCTATTGAGGTAAACCAGCATTTCAGTAGCGCTGCATTTATTTAAAGGCCATACTGGCAGGCAAACAATATTTTGATTTCATAAAGATTATTGGCAGTTATGATATAATAGCTCATGTGTTCACCCCATGACTTTACTTACTGCACAAATGTACTTCCCCAGAAACAGATTTTGGTCATGAGAGCTTGTACTGACACAGAAAAATTCAGTGGGAATGTTATTGTCATAAAATATCAGTGTGAAACTAATCTCTCACCACAGCTATCAGTGACGTATAGGGAAATTTATTAAAGTATAGACAAATTTCAAGGCCATGGAACAGGGTTGTTTGGTCTTTTTCAATACCGGTTTGATATTAGACTTCTGTGCCTCAACATTAGATGTTCAGTTGCAGTATTTAACATTTCTGTTCGTTGGAAAAATTCAGCTTTACAAACAAGAGAATTCAAGTCATTAATCATCCTTTATAAAACTAACTGAAGAGCCAATACGATCGTATTGACATATTATATCATTAGAAGAATCATGAAACCACAGCGTAAGCAATAAGTGGACCCAATTATTTAAAAAGTTGCTTGATGGGATGGTTTCTCTGTTCAGACAGAGCCACCTAAATTAGAATCGACAGTCTGGTTTGAAAAGAAGTGGGGCAAAGCGATGGCTGTGGCTTGGCAGAGCACAGCTCTGACAGCCAGAAGGGTTGGAAGGAGCCAGGGCAGGGTGGGAGGTGGGCACCATGTCAAGGTGGCCGGTCCGAGAGGGCAGATCAAGCCCTGACACCCCAAAGTCAACCCAAACCATTGTACCACTGATATTATAGTAACCGTGTCTGGTGTGGGCCCTGAGGGAAGGTCTTGCACCCCTCCTCCCTATGTAAAGGTCATTATGGGAGCTTAATTTGAGTCCTACCCATGACAAAGGTAAGATTTGCACTGTCTGGAGGAGAAAAAAATAATCAAAAGACAATTTGAAGAAAAAAAAAAAGAAATCAGCCTCAGATAGGAGCAAGGTCTCAGTGCACTGGAAGCAGAATTTAGAGACTTCCTTTATCTGGGGGTTTTGTCCCTCACAGAGGCTCAATTTGTTCTTCCTTGATTGTTTTCTAACTTTTTCAATTATCTTGGGGGGCATCAATTTGTTTTCAAAGTCAGGCATTAATTTAAAACAACACTTTTAGCAATCCTACTTGTTTCTTCCTGAAGGTCTTTTTAATGGCATAAGCATCTGCATAGCCCATCAATCTTGGCTCTCTGATATCTTGAGAGCCATCTCTGTCATTATATAAGGGCTGCTTCAAGAGCATTTATTAATTCAAAAGATTCAGATATCTCATTATGCGTTACCTGGAGAGCATCTTACTGACTGGGGACACATACTTAAAGTTCCACTACAAGCATCTCCAACTTCACTTTTTCCTCTCTCACACATACGCATCAAAAATACACACACATACCAGAAACCCTTAGATATAATGCAAATAATACTGATTAACGGCAATATCACTGTACTGGACAGATTAATATGCCTTAGGAGTGAGTACTATATAGGGGAATGCTCTTGTGACTCTTATGGATAAAGAAAATAATTTCTTTGTCTACATTTGTGTCCTGTAAAATACTACACGGCTAAATGCAGGTATTTATTGATATCATACAGGTATTCCACTTAATGCAGACATGGCTGGGTTTTGTTACTGGGCACAGATTTACTGGAAAGAGAGGAAAAGGGAGACTAATAGCTCTTGGCACTCTTAGAGGCATGAGCGTACGGGTCCCTTCCAAGCATGGACGTAGCTACTTTTCTTTTACTCCATTTTCTCTACCCAGCAAAGCAGAAGACACTTGCAGGTAGCCTACTTGTCCTTGTTACCAAAATAATAAATAAGAATAGTAAAAATTTAAGATGTGAGAATAAAAATCAGCAGGAAGTTAGCAACATGAATGACGCAAAATTTCCAAAATGGTGACAGTGAGACTTTCCCCTCCACCCAGAAAACATCAAGGTCCATGTAGTTTCAGCTGCACACGAGTTACACCATCACACCTGCTTTTCTAGGGCTGCACCCTAACCCGGGCAGCACCGTATCCCACAGTGGTCATTCCCAGCCACTTCTGCCATGCTCTGGAAGCCAGGCCGCGTGCCAAGGCTTCGCTTTCCACCCATCCTCAAGCTGGGGCTGGGCAGTCCCACAGCAGGATAGAACCTCGGAGGAGGCAATATTGCCCTATGAAATGATAATCAGTAACTTTAAAAAAAAATTGCTTCAGCCTTCTTACCAACAAAGGCAGATGTGCTCTCTGGCCACGCCAAGCAATGGCAAATACAACACGCCAATTTTGTCTTTAGCTTAAGCATCATCTGGATTTCCACACTACTTACTTACACTTTCCTCTTATAGCTTTTAACACAACCAAAACCTAAGATTATTGATAAGAATCCAACAGGGTTTTTGTCCGTTCTTCATGGTTTTTTAATATTTTTTTTTAATCTTTTATACATTCACGAGCTGACACAACTATTTAAGGGAGAACTTCATTGAATGTGTAGGGTGTTTCTGGTCTGCTAGGAATTTCTCCCAGACGTTACACATCACTCCTTAAAATTACCGTGGATAAACAATCTCAGAGTTCGCAGACGCCACTCCAACCACACTATCTCCTCAAGGGCTAAACAAAACAGTTCATTACTAATTCAGTAACTACAGCATCTTTGTAAGACCTACCAGTTACAGTAGTAAAGTAATAGAAAGAACTGAATGAGAGAGAGGGGAGAAAAAAAAAATCTCCCGTCCACTCAGAGTTACTACAGCAGTACTCCAGAAGTTGTTGATTTAAAAAATTGTTTTTAAAATATCATAAAACTGTAGGACGTTATATCAGAGAAAGAAATACAGAAGGAAAATATTGTACTTTAAAAGACATGAAGTATTAAACAGCAGATGGAAAAGATGAGTAGGGTAGTCAGACATCTAAACACATTGAAATTATACATTGGAAGGGCAATACCCACATTCTTTAGCTTAATTGAGCCTTGTGAATATTATCTAAATTTTGGGCCTTATTTTTTATAATAAAAATAATGAACATCCATTAAGATACACTACGTTTTCCACATTAATTATGCAGAGAGTATTACTGATAATAAGCAAATCAAAGAGACATTTACTGGTTGGTTTCCCACATTGGTTATTCTACAAAGATCGATAACTGAACTCAAAACTGAGAATTAACATTTGAGATTTGTTTACAATTGTATTTTAATTAAAGACAGTAGGTTGCAGACGATTAACTATGCTTAATCACATTTTGTGATTCTAACAATTCTGGCTCATACTTTAAGTGAGGTCCAGAGCAATAACCCCATTTTATGACCTTACCAAGAAGGTCAGTATACATCTGGGCAGAAAGACTACATCGACAGCAATGCAACAGGTTTGGGATATAAGCATTAGAGTGTTTTATTTCATACCCTGTTACAAAGATGGCATTGAATAGCTTGCATTGTAGAAGAATTACAACATTTGAAGAAGGCACATTTAAATTAATAGGTGAATCCATACACATTTTACTTAAAACGGTGCTGCTTTGCCTGCTCCAGCAACGCAATACAGCATCCCTTTGAGAACTGCTTGTAAAATAAGCACATTAACTGAGTTTATCATATCATATTCCAGAAGTACTGAAAAATTATTACAACTTACCTTCTCTGCACCAGACCAAAAGCCATTACTTGTACTAAGTGAAATGAAGCCTACACTCTTCACATCACAGCCATTTTTCAATCATAAAATACCAACTCACAGTTGAAGCTAGAAGCACAGAGCTCAGCACAAGCCCTCCCTGCCTTTACACCAAACCTCCCTCCACCTCAAGGACTAATTATTAGGCTTCCCTTTAATTTCTGACTGCATTACAGAAATTTAATTAGGCCCAAATTGAAAGCAGCTGAAAATGCAGAGCCTTTCTTCTCCTACATTAATTCACAGTTTTGCTTCCATTAGTGTTAACTGATTACCAATGAGTTGCATTTTATTGTCTAAATCATCACAGTGTGTTGTAATCAGCAACATTAGTACCAGATTAATTTGAGCTAATTTGGGGTCAAATTCTGCTTCCCCATTACATGGTGGTGAGCTGAAGTAACACCACAGAGAGCAGCAGAAGTTGCCCTGAGTGTGTCTTGGCAGAACGGAGATGGGGATCTTGCTCTTATCACCAGGCTGTAAAGTGCTACCACCTTGCTGCTCGCTTAGCAGCTGGGAAACAGGGACCAAATTAAAGGGTCTCAGACTTCCCCATGGAGGCGATTCTTTGGGAAAATTATCATTTTAGACTTTTTCCAATTCAGCATCCTGCAGCGGATCCAGTTTGCCGACAGTCATTTGATGCAGTTAGATTTGCAATGGGAAGGCGTCTGGAAACATTATAGTTTTATTTTATTTTAAAGTTACCCCTACCCTTAAGAGAGGGGGGGGAAAAAAAGTCATGCAGATGTTAGTGTTTGCATTATGTGAACGTTTCCAGTCAGCGCCACTTAAAGAAGCATTTTTAGCAGAAGTTGGTCTCCTGCCCAGAATATGGTTGTGCAGAAATCATACAAATCATCGTCAAGTGCATGCTTTTGTTCCTGTGCAAGCGCTCTGAATTAAACCCATTGCTGAATGATGAGGAACCTGCTTCATCGTTTCCTTGCTCTTGTGAAGCCCAGTGTCCCTTGTCTTCGTATTTCCAGCCCGTTCCCTTCAGGTTTTTTATTTTCTAATCAAATTGCTATAGGGCTGGGCTGCAGATGAGAAAAGCTCGGAACTGACATAATTATTGTAATGCATTCGGGTACCTAATGAAAACAAATCTATCAGCAGTTCCATTTCCCACTCTTGCCTGGGGGATTTCTCAGAGCTGGGTGATTTTTATTTTTTTTTTCTGTTTCAGGAAAGTGTTCACTTTTCTGATCATGAATTTGGACAAAATAATCACCATCACAGAAAAATCATTAATTAAATATGCAGGAAAAAAAGAGCATGATTAGGTTAATCAGAGCATTTGTGCTGATGACTTGGAAACGCTGCTTTTTTGTGGACTTTTTTGCCACAATTACGCTTCCAAAGAAAATTATTACTACTTTAAGAAAGAGAAAGCATTTCCATCGTGAGATCGTTAAAACCAGCAACAAGGGTATTCGGACAGCTTCAAGTTCTTCCTCACAGAACACTTAGTGCTCCCACTCCCAAAACCCTTCCTGTTTCTCCCTCTACGATACAGAAACTTTTCCAAACCAGTTCATTTTCCTGCATACAGACAGCTTTTTCCTACCACAGGAGGGTACAACTTGGTGCTAACAGAGGGCATCTGCTAGTGGGGCCAGCCTGAGGGGTTTGGAGGTGCACATCGAGGAGGACAAAGACCCTTGAAACCCTCCCGTATGACTTGAAGTGTACAGATACTGGGGAAGGCGTGACCTCTGCCCTTACAGACACCAAGAAAATAAGCACTTTATGATTATTTAGATTTATCTGAGCATACGCACATCTTCAGAAGCAAATTACTTTATGGAACAAAGTAACAGACAAGTTCCTATGGCATTAGCAAACAACATTATGAAGATAAGAAGAAAAAAAGTTATTTTGTCTTGTTGAAACGCAGAGGTAGTTTTAAATTTTCTTATAACCGAAGCCTAAGAGTACAGAATCACGGAATGGTAGGGGTTGGAAGGGACCTCTGGAGACCACCTCATCCCACCCCGCTGCCGGAGCAGGGTCACCCGGAGCAGGTTGCACAGGAACGCGTCCAGGCGGGTTTTGAATATCTCCAGAGAAGATTCCACAACTGCTCTGGGCAGCCTGTGCCAGCGCTCTGGCACCTTCAAAGTGAAGAATTTTTTCCTCATGTTCATGTACATTTCATAAGAATACTTTATATTCCATTAAAGATATCCATATGCTTGTGCACACTGGTGCATGAAAGCAGTGGTTTGGAAGTTATTACATCCCAACAGCTGTTTGTTACTTTTCTTTAAAAAGGGACAGACGGTGGCAATAACACTTTTAGGGGGAAAAAAATGAAAAGCAAAACCTGGAGGATATTTGGGTAACCATGCTTATCAGGTATTTTGTTTCTAAAAATGGAAGATTTTTTGACAAAGCATCACACCCGTGGGATTTGAGATGGAGAAATCTTTCCTGTTTCCCAGTTCTTTGTCACCATTGTAGCCATCCCGCGCTGTGACGGTCAATACGGGACCACTGTATTCAAAGAAGAGCACTGCTCCTGCAGCTGAGGAGAGATGTGATGGGACCATCATCATGGGATGGAGCCTGGAGCCACCTGTCCTGGGAAACTCCATCTTTGTTGGGAAAACCCCCGACCTCAGGCGCTCCGGTTTTGCAAGACATTGGGAATTGCCTGACATTAGGCACTGTGAGAACTGCAGCTTCCCAGGCACATCACATGCCAGTCTAATGGCCAGAGAAAAGGTTACGGTCAGTAAAAACATCCTCTGGATTTAGGTAGACCCAAGATTTCTTCTGAAAAATGGTTAAAGGTGTTTTGTTTGGGTTTTTTATTGTTTTTTTTTTTAAAAAAAAATACTAGTTATTGTTGCTAAAACATCTGACGTACAGTAATATAAGAATATATAAAGTGTGGTCCCCCCTCATCTCCAGAAAGCAATGCAGCCTTCACAAAGTTTTCAGTATTATTTTCAGTTCTGCTCCCATACCTCAGAGCCTTACAGTAATTTGCATTTTAACCTTTCTTTTATACATGCTTTGTGGGCTCTTCACAGAAGAAGGCACGGAAGTGAATACTGGGGCTCTCCTTTTGTTCAGGGAGTGAAAAGATGTGCTGAAGCTTGTTGAAACCCCTGAATATGTAGCTTTTCAGACATACTCCGTTTTTGTGCACTTCAGGCTATTTCCAATAAGAACCAGTGAGCACTCTTGAAATACTGAACTGGAAGGAAACGTTGAGAGGGAGAGAAGATGATGATTAAGAGTAGACGAAGAGATGATGATTAAGAGGACATCGTCTCAGAGCAACTGGAAATTAGAGCTCCAACAGCAGTGAAAGGGCAGTGCCAGGGCGGAAGGTCCCAGCCACAGGAGGAGCAATGGGACAACCCGGGCGTGCAGGTGCTCCCCTGGCCGCGGAGTTCGCTCTGCCTCTGCAAACCCTTCTGCAAAACCGAAAACAGATTCACGCTAGTCCAGAAACCCAAAAGAATCCAGGATGCACCAAGGCAGATCTCACCAGTTGCGAGTTTACCTGGAACAAGAAGGGGGTTGTTTTGGTATGAGCTTTTTTGGCAGGGCAGGGAGGACTTCTCATGCCCTGGTAGTGACCTAATATCTTTTTATTTCTTTTTTTTTTTTTTTTTTTTTTTAAGGATCATTTTTCTTTCTTTGGGACTCTGTAAGAGTTAACTGACCTGTTTTCCCCTCTCGAATAGGTCAGAAACCTTTCGGGCAGTACAGCATTTAAGAAACACAGCTGCCTTTCCAATTCCCAGACCAGCAGAAGCCAACAGAGTCCCTGCACTCGTCTTCTGTCTCCATACTGACCTTGTATCGAAGCTAAACTTTGATGTAACTATCTGCCTTAAATTATTAGGCTCCTTTGCTTCTACATTAGTTGTCTTTCCAAAGGTACTTACCCAGTAGTGAATTGGTGTACAAGATGGCCACTGAACTCCAAAGGGCCTTACTGAATTTGATGTTTCTAATGGGAGGGATCAGCAACAAGGGCCACTTCTGTCTAATCATTGCATTTGGCAGAGCTTGCAGAGCCCTAATGCTAAAACACTTTTTTTTTTTACCCTGTGCAACCCCCACTTACAGACTCTTCCAGCGAGAACGTGGGCTGTGCTTTCACACTGGATACCAAGTGCCAGTGATTACTCAGTTTTTGGAAAATATCCATAATCAAAAGGAAATAAGAAATCACTCTTTGATGCTATATCGAAATAACAAAATAAATCAACAGTCCTCAGGAGCACAATTTTTTTTTTGTCAAGACTCAGAGCAGCAAATCCAAAAATGTCTTAATGTTCCTTGCTCCCCTCCCAGTTCTCTGAACTGTTGGGAAAGACATCGCCAACTCCTGCCAAGGAGTGGAAATCTGAAATTTATCGCTGCCCTCCAGCAAACCCTCTGTTACAGGAACTACAAATGAACTCGGTCACATTTCTTGAAATCAGGCCACTGAGTCCCAGCAGGCAGGTGGCCACAGCACAGCTTGACTTGCATGGGGCATCAGAAAGAGTAACGGGGCTGGGAAATCTAAATTCAAAGTTAAATACTGAGGCCACTTAAGAAGGTGGATGGGTTGGTATTTGGACGAGAAATCAGATCCAAATATTAGATCTCTGTTTCGGGAGGGTTGAACCAAGCATCCCAGCACTTTTCCTGGTCTGATCACATTTACAGCGCAACAGACATTCCGAAATTAAATCCCATTCCTGCTAGGATTTTGTATTTTTAAGGGATAGTCATGAAGTTGATGCGTGTCATGTTAAGTTCTTTTTTATTTACATAGTGAATTTGAGGATAGGATGGTAGAGTTACAAAGAGAAGTCTGGACTGACTTCCAGGGCTATATATTGCTATTACCTACACGTGTTACTTACCACCCATCCATAATTCCTGTGAGGGGTAATATAGGAAGCATAAGGCCGTAGGAAAGTCCTGCAAAATTTTTTCTCTGTGAGAAGAATAAATTTTCCCTACTCTTACACGGAAAATGTTTATTACACCAGAAGGCTGACAAACAGCATTTGTTAAGCAAAAAAAAAAAAGCTCCTGTGCTGGTTTAGCAGGCAGGAGGTTGTGTCTTCCCTGAAAATATTACAAAGAACCTAGAAATTCAATGACTCTATGATTGTGAAAGGAGATAAACTTGTACCTATTCATAAGTTACCAAACTTGAACTGTAGAGTCAGGACTAATTTGAGGAAAATTCATATTATTTCTTGAGCAAGGCCAAAACTTGTAATTAACCATGGAAGTACTATACATTTTTATATACTGTCCGTTTGTATCATAGCTATACACAAAAGCTCTATACTTCCTCACTTATTTTGGTTATTATTTCACAGTTTGAATGATGAAAAAAGGACCATCAGCTTTTTTCTGTGTCCTGATACAGTAAGATTAAACCTGGGAAATTTTTAGACCTAGAAGTCTGATTTTGTTTAAAAGCACAATGTATATGAGCTTTCTTATAGTTTGGCATAATTCTGTGGTAACACAACTGTATAATTTCTATAATTTTGTTTTCACTTGGATAAAATACTCCAATAGATGAGCATTCAGAATTTCATGAATAAGGTCCAAGTGGTCAGATTTTTTTTCCTAGGATGATCACACACATGAAAAAAGATATTACAATTTCTGTTTCATTATCAGCATTTATTAAAAGGAAGGATTAAAAAGAACTAAAGAGAAGAAAAAATCATCACTTATCAAATAAAGCTGTCATATTCACATACTTACTAAAATTTATGTGTTAAATAATTTATAGTCAAAGATGTGTTTACATTTTAGCTTAAAAAAAAAGAAACTAAATATCTTGAAATATGAATAATGTTATGGCATGACTCAGCATTCCCTCTGAAGGACTTACGACTGGGAAATTTAATTTCTTGGCATTGCACATTTATGCCTTTACTCCTTCTGCATATCTAAATACAAATGTCTTCCAGACAACCCTTACAAAACTAAGAAGGTGCCAGTTGGCTCTTTCTGTGAAAGCACAAGCTCTGCTTTGATCTCTTATAGGATAAAACCACACATATAACTGCAACGAACATGATTAGTCATCATTATATTTGTTATCCTTTCAGCGGGCTGGAAAGGAAAAAGCGCTTTTGACACCCAGTTGATTTCAGTTCTTATTGTAGTAACTGGAGGCATCTCAACAATTTCTGTCCTCTCAGTGGTTCCTGTTCCAAACCCAAGTCTCCAAGGGCTGGTAGAACCCATCAGCTACAACCTGGCTGCTCATCTAACTACAGTCAGCTGCATCCCTCCTCACCTGCCTCCTAGAAGAGGGTGAGAGGCTCGTTTGCCTTTGGCTATGGGATGTTTCTTCTATGAACATGGTAATGAGCATTTTTTAAGAGACAGGATAGCTAAAAGCTTGGAGTATAAGCCTTTCTTTTTTTTTTTTTTTTTTTTTCTCCTTCTTTTTGCCATGCTTGGCAATGGGAAAAGGGACAAGCCAAAGGGGCGGGTTTCTCATGCACAACTTTGAGATGAAGCCTTTGCCACGTGGAAGGGAGCTGGGCCCCGCTCCTGCTCATCAACAGGAGGGGTGTCCCCTGTCAGGGGCACGGTGCTGCAGGACCTTGTAGATGGGCTCATCGGATAATACCATTAATCAGAGAAACAGAAATAAAACTGAGTATCTGTGGGCAGGCTTGAAATTTAAACCAAGGTAAAAGGGAGAATAAGATGGAGATATTACACTATTCTACTTGGAATTTTGTTTTGACTGTATCTTAATGCCTTATATCTAAACACAGCACAATGCTGCTTCTAGTGTGCAAATGGATAAACAGGTGAAAGAAGGGAAGAATACACATTCCTTGGAAAGAAAACACAAAGAAACAGAGTGACCCTATGAAACTGCTCCTTTCCAGAGACCACACACAGCAAAAACAGTTTAATCAGCTAATGTCTGACTTCTAATTGACAGCCAGCAACGCAGTCCCTAAAACATACAGTTTGAGCTGAGTTAGCAAAGGAGCGCAGGTGATTTTCCGTGGGAAGAAGTGCATTGCAAACTGATTCGGCATTTGCTCATTCTATGTTACTTCTCGATCAGAACAATCTGAGCCATGCTGTTTCATCACCCTTGTGAGCAGAGATACAGGAGATACAGAAGCTTGTCAGTGCCTTTATTTTATTTTATTATTTTATTTTTTTTTCAGAGAGGCATGTGATAGCTGAGAAGTATTAAAAAGTGGCACATCTATATGTAGAGGGTATCTTTGTGTCACCCTTGTATATTCAAAACAGGTTTTATTTATCGCTGTTGCTTCTTGACTTCAAACTCTCTGGAGTTACCTTCACTTTTCACCTTAAATACAGAGTAAGTTGAGCCTTTGGGTGGCTGAACACATCTGCGTCTCTGCCTGAACATGCTCCGGAGCTCAGCTGAGCTGTCAGGGACTGAGAAAATGGGCTGAAACCACTCAACTCTTCAAAGACTCCACAATTCTTCAAAGACTACTTGGGAAACATTTAACAGAAACGAGGTTCTTGGTCCACCTTGGGAGCAAGAACGTATTTTGTAGGAAAGACACTGCAGGGCTGCACTTTGTCCGGTTTGTGGGTCTGTGCAAGAATGTCCTTAACTTCAAAAGAGCGGAGCCTAAAATGTGTAAGATACTTAAGTTTAAAAAAAGTGATGTATTTTCTGCTGCTGTAAGATGAACTGGAGACGGAAATATGGCTGGATCCTAATGCACAGCATTATTCGTCTGACTCCTCTCACCATAATTACAGATCAGAGTAATCTCTCCCTATTTCCCATATGACAATAAACGCCAAACTGCGTAGTAAATTAAATATCCTATTTCTCACAGTCGTCATCAATTTAATATTTATCTCTAAAAATCCTCTAATTGATGCACGTCACGTTGATTTTCTTCACTAGGCCTTGCTCTGTGTGCAATCTTAACTAAAGTTTAGGTTGTATCTGATGTATAATTGAAGAATTATCATTAGACTAGCAGGGAGCATTTCTACCCGCATCACAGCTGGTGAAATACCAATGCCAGAGTTGTCCTCTTGTATGGTGGCCCCTGACAGGGTTTATTGACACACAAGCAGCCTTAACAAGTAAATAAAGATACAAAATCGGAGATAAACTTATTAAAGAAAGGGGACCACAAAAGGTGCAGCACAAATAGTTAGCAATAACATCATTTCACTACCGTTTATTGTCATCAGAGTCCATTGTACTGTTCTTCCTGCACTGGTTTCTGAAACAAAGAAATACAGCTTTAAATAATGGCTAAAACTGCAAATTTTAATCCCACTGAAAAAGTTGGAAAACCTTCAGCTGCCCTCACTTTAACGCAAATGTCTAATATCCCAGCAGCTGGCTAAAGTTTATAGCCCAGATTATGGAAAGGATCAGACTAATGGCCATAAACTGGCCTTTAAAACCAGAAAAACCTGTGCCTGAGTCCATGTTACCGTGGACTTTCATAGAAACGATGAGCTCTCCTTGCACAGTCCCACTAATCTACAGAATCTCCTAACGTGGGATTCTTGCCCAACTGAAGCCACAAAACTCGCATTGTCACCAAGCATGAGGGATTTCACCCAGAAGACGCAAAGGGCGGGTTTTCACAAGCGCTGGGCACAGACCATTGAGGATCTCGTGTAGACCATGCATGCTTTTGGCTTGCTTCTGCTTGCTTAAGTTACGTGCCCTTGCATTGCCATCAGTCCAGTTCAGCCAGGAGATAAACCCCAGCTGTTTTGATTTTGATATCATATATCAAAATATTTTTATTTTGCCTTGTCACAGGACAGGATAGAAATGAAACAAAAATGATTGCAGTAAAGTATAATAGAGGTGTCCCAAAAGAGGGGCATCAACCTCGCTGATGAAGTTTAGGATCAAGCAAAAAAAGAGTACAGAGAACCTAAAATCAATCCATCTTATCAAATGTTATAGCTGATTTAAATTAATTGTAATGTTTTTCTAAACCTACCAGGACGTGCAATATATCAAAATACATCAAAAAGAAAATAAAATTATCTTCCTGGTCATAAACTGAGACAAAATCCAGTTCTCATCAGCAGCTGAAGTCCAACAGAGCTTCTCTGGTGTTATTAACATCTTGTCACCAGCCAGACCATTGTTCATTAAGTATTTATTAGCCACATAGGAGATTGCAGCAGGGAAATATTGTGAACATTATGTTAAGCAGGCAGTACTTCAGTGTTGTCTCTTTTTCAGAAGGTTATTCTGTGATGTTTCTAGGCAGGCAGATTTACTCCGATGAAACACAGCTCCTAAGAAACTGGTGAAAAAGTTAGACAAAAGGTAGTGTCCGTATTTTAATCTCTGATCAAACAAGCAGTTTTGGTATATAGGAAGCTGTGTGCATAAATATGCAACTACATCGTTTTGCGTTAACCCAAGACAACAGACAACAGCATCTTATCTCTAGAGATACAAGACACTGAAAGATGGATAATAATCTGGAGATACAGGCAAACTCGGAGGTGGATAATAATATTGGCCTCACACGCAGAGTTTCTACGAGTGGCGTTGGGGATTGTATTGTCAGAGAAACAGATGTGGTGAATTTTTCCTGGAAATTACCTGTACTGGTATAGAGCAATAGCAATTTAATAGTGCCCAAGCTCAGGTCTGCTGGAAGCACTTTGGAGGCTCCCAGACACATCTCAGCCGTCTGATCCCCACCTTTTCCCAGCTGGGAGTACATAAGGGTTGCCTGAGCTTGAGAAGAGAAGCCTTATTTCAGCATTAAGGATAACGGGAAATTTGGACTGGGGGGAAAAAAAAAAAAAAAAAACTTAGAAAACAATATAGTGGTTGAATATTGAGCCAGAGGTCTCTCATTCACTGGTAAGGGGGCAAAATTTTTCAGTTATAAGGGGCACAACTTGGTCTGACTTCATCGAAATACAAGCAAGACTAATGAAAATTTGGTTTACTGCAGTCATTGCTTTCCAGAAGGTCAGGCTGATAAGAAAACATAATTGCAGAATTGTCAGAATTTCAATAGGAAAACCATAAGTAAGTCCATCATATACTGTAACAGAGTATGAACTGGTGCCTACCTATCAACTCTGTGAGTCCAGAGGTATTTTCACCTGGAAGCTTATTTTCAAAGAATAAGACCGTAAAGGATTTTGAGCATTTATTTTATTTATAATCTGTCTGTAAGAACTAAGGACACAAGTTAGGGAATCTGAGCCATCTCTTCCAGTGCCTAAAATTATGTTTTTAAATTCTTTCAGAATACAATCGAACAGAAACACCCCTCAGGTTTCCGCCGTGGAACGTGGTCTAATACCGAATGTTTCTATCTCAAATCAGCATGAAAATTTAAAATGCTGATATCTTGCATCAGCTTAATGTTCAGCTGTAACTGCTCAGCCGCATGGTTCATGGTGTGCCATGGCCTCGTTTCTCCCCAGGGGACAGGCTACACGGCTCAGGTACTGAAGTCACAGCTCTGCCGTGACTGTCCCCCAGCCAAAGCCATCCAGGAGAGATGGAGGCCACCCCAGAAGGATGGTCCCCAGCCCCCTCAAGGATCTGTGCCATGCTGGCAGGTACAGCTGAATGCCTGTAGAGATATGCTGGTAGAGTCCTTCAGTCTACGCTTCATTCTAATTTTTGTCCAAGAAATACCTTCAGAAAAGGATATTTCATCAAAAATTTATTTTCTGCTGAAAAAGATCAACCAACCAGCTCCGAAAGAGAATTTTGAAAAGCGTGTGTCATCCAATAAGTCTGGACCATTTTAAAATGCATGAGAGTGTTGAATGTTGGCACAAGCCAGAATGAGAGGTTCATCATGAAAAATGTACTATTTTGGTTTCCTGTCAAATAGATCATTTTTGTTGGGCAAATGCCACATTTCTCGCACGTGGTCTTCTAATAATGCACAGGAATCACCGTGGTTGCCTGCCTGTCCTCACAACCGGGATGATATTTCAGCTTTGCATGCACAAGCTCTCCTTCTCCCTTTTTCATCCGAGCAATTATAGTTGGGTGTTAGTCCTTATGTGGGACGTTTACCCAGAGCCTGTGCAAAGCTCCACCCTTTGGTTGGAGCAGCGGAACTGCGGGCAGCCTTTCCATCCCCTGGAGAGCAAGGCGTTAACGTGGGGAGACTCCCCTCGCACCCCGCTCGTGAGCCTTCAGGCTGCGCATACACTCTTTTTTTACATATAGAACATTTTAAGTGAGTGCTCACGTTGCACGGGCTTCCCCGGAGCTTTTGTGCGTTTGTCCCCGTAGGGTTTCCTTCGCTGTCAATTAACACCATGCATTTTCTGGGAGTTGTTAAGTAAAGACATTTTTTTCTTCCTACCTTGACGGACTTTTTTGTTCAATAAACTGCCTCATCTTGAGTGAAAGCGCTGGTGGAGCACCCTGCACGGGTTTGTCTTTACACACAGTTGACTATTGTCAGGGAGCCAGCGATATGCCAGGCCAGTGCCTAAATCCTGAGCAACAGCGTTAGAAATGCCACAAGCCGGAATGAAAGGTTCATGATGAAAAATGTACTATTTTGCTTTCCTGTCAAATAGTTCGTTTTTGTTGGGCAAATGCCACGTTTCTCCCGCATGGTCTCATCATATTTTAATGCACAGGAGTCACCGTGGTTGCCTGCCTGTCCTTACAACCGGGACGATATTTCAGCTTTGCATGCATAAGCTCTCCTTCTCCCTTTCTGCATCAGAACAATTATAGTAACATAAAATGTCATGTCAGTAAGAAAAGTTTGCTGGTATTCTCCTAATTATGCAAAATCGCTTTCTCATCACTCTGTTTGCCTCTGTTAAACCGAAGTTTCCAGCTATAATTGTTCCTTTGGGCTACCCGGGGAGGTGGATGCCGTGAAGCTGGCGGCTCACGTCTCCCTCCGTGCCGTTCCCGCTCTCATCCCGGCATCTCCAGAGCCCGCAGAGAAACCCCAGACTGGTTTGCAGGTACGGAGAAGGTGACAGTGGAATGTAGCTGTACCCCTCAGTGTGTTGTGTCCCCCCCGCTCACACACCCCCACACAGTCATTTATTTTCCTGGAAGGAGCCAGTTGCAGGAAGGAAACGATCATTTTTAATTTTCTAAATCAGTCAGACTCGTAAGGAGGGATTAAACAATGCCAAATCTGTAGTCCCGAGACTTTTTTCAGAGGGAGGAAGGAAAGCCTTTAAAATCTACCAGCAAAAAAGTTATAAAAAGTAATGAATTAACGAGAATATCTGATGATGGAAAGCAATGGACAATCTAAACCGACAGTCCAGAAACCACTGTCTCTTTATTCTATGCGCACAAACATGTTTAATACGTGCTGTATGATTGCGACATTTTATTAAAACGGAACAGTTTTGTCCATGTGCTCCTTTAATGAATTTGAAACATTTTTGAGGCTACCTCTTGCACATGACAAATGGAGAAAGCTGGCTGGCTGAGGGCTTCTGCATTGATATAAATGTATTTTTACACTGTTGTTGGCTCCGTCTCAGGCTTTGCCATCTGTAGCAGAAAATATTTCATGTGAAGTAGGCTCTTGACTGTGGTTAGATAATAAAGGATTGTACTGAAAAGGTTTGTCAGCAAATATCTGCAAGGCTGCTCCATCCAACCCGCCTGTGTGGCCATAGCTTCAGCAGACCCAGGGAGAGGTGACGGGCATCGCGAGCGCCCCTGTTGCACCCAATATGGCATAGCTACCTATGGCAAGAGGTAGACATAGATGCCAATATTTAAGCGAGCCTTTTTTTTTTTTTTTTTAAATCAAGCATGTAATTGAAAGAACAGCCCTTTATACTTCTGATAATATCGGTTGCATCCAGCTATGTATTGGAATAAAAAGATAGCTGCAGTTTACTCAGCGAGGGCCCTATTTAGCATTCCCTGCTGCCATAAAAGTCCTATTGTCTCCAGCAGGAGCTTTGCCTGACTAAAACAAAAGAAAATCTGAATAGGGACAGAAATAACCCAGCATAATACCCAGGCCCTTCATCACGCCGGCCTGGCCCTGAGCCCCGCGGGCGCTCGCTGCCCCGAGCCCCCGGGAATCCTGCGGACACCCAGCCCCTGCCCAGGGCATCCCGGCCGGCATCACCTGCAGTTTCCCGGAAACGTCTGCCAGAGCTGACCCAGCGCCTGGGTTTTGACAGCAGCAGGTCTGGTAATCGCTGTTTCTGTTATTTGGTGGCAGGGACACAGACTGATGGGCATAAGGCTGGTGAGGAGGAGAGGATAAAAAGCCGGAGGGGGAAACTGTTGCGGTTCCTGGGTTTGACTTTCCCTGCGTCGGCTGCTGCAGTGTGTACAAATCACAAGGCGGGGAAAAAAGAAAAGAAAAAAAAAAAATCAATAGAAATAAGAAGATCATAATCTGAAAGCATCTCATAGCTGAGAATAATCTATACAAATGTTGCATTTAATCAAGCAGAGTTCCCTCTCTTTATGATAATCATCTCCAAAAGGAGGGATGTCGACATCTCTGTTATTTCAATTCTCCTAAGTAAAAATAAAGTAGTGATTTATCATCCTTATCTGGGTGTCATATAAACAAAGGTCCATGCTTATTGTTTACTCTCGCTCTTCGAACAGTGATGGGATTTCCTTCTGAAGGAGCAGAAGAGAACATGATTCAATTATCTTCCCAGCCAAGTCAAAGAATCGGTGCTCCCAGCGTAATTTCAGTGTGCAGTTTTGGTGACTGGTGTAGACACTGTTTCAACAGGAGCCACAGCTAATGCGATGAACGTGTCGAAGTCCCCCATCCTGATCTATCGCACCAGGAAGATGATGGAAGTGGCCTGTCAGAGAGAGACGGATGGGAGTGCCCAAACCCTGCCCCTGCCTCCTCATAAGAAACAAGAAAAAACATCAAAAACATAACTTACTGATTTGCCCGGGATTTTTTGATTGTTTTTTTTTTTTTTTAAGTTACGCTATTTCAAGCAGTACTGTTTTCATTACATCCAAATGCTCAGATTTCAATTCAAGTCCCAGAAAAGGCTGTGACTTTTTTTTCTTTTAAAGAGGAAGGAAGGAAAAAAATCACAAGGATTGCTGGGTCAGCAGCTCCTCAGGTTGTTTGGCGTTTATTTTTTAATGCTATATTCATTAATTAAACAGGTAAGAGGCTCTGTCATATACTACCTATTAAATTCAATGAAAATTGTATCCTTTAAATTAAAAGTGGAGATTGAGCATGTTAAAAAAATGAGTCTCTTTCTGCCCCTTCCTGACCTCAAGTTTTCAGGAAAAAATTTGGAGCTGAGCAGTTTGTCTCCGTCCCAGGGATCTGATGTGAGACGCGGATGCCTCCTTGCCACAAGCCTGTGCAAGCGCCCCGGCAGCCCAGCAGGAACAAGAGCCATCCCCCACCTCCTGGATTCCCGAAATCTGGAGCCAGAGGCATCCCTGAGCCGCACGCTCTGCTGTCCCCTGAGCTCCCAGACCCCCTCACTGCTCCTTTGAGGGCAGCCAAAACCTTCCAGCAAGCGAAATGCAGAAAACCTCTCCCAAGGCTGGTGCCTGCCTCTCATATCGTACTTTGCGCTCTGGCACGCGCCCGATTTTTTGGATGGGAGCTACTGTTTCATCCATCTGGCTCCACAGAAAAGCTTAATTGCGCCGTGCGGTTCTGGGTACTGAAAGGCAGCTGGAGCATCCGCCAGCCGCACCGGTGCCTAACCCAGAAAAGTATTTCCAATATCGAAACATCAGCAGGGATAAGGATTGTTTGCCTCCGTGGCAAACCTACAGGTGATTGGCAGTCACATCCCGATGGGAAAACAGAGGGGCAGGGATACCCTACCTGGTTGGGATGAACTAATGTTTAGGCTTTGAAAGAGGTGATGGCACAAGTCCTTCAGCTTTCGGGTAAAAACTTTGCGAGTTTCCCCTCTATGCCCCAATCCGCCCATTTGGTAGTTGGGTTTTTGTACGGGTCATTAGGAGTTACTAGGAAACCTCTGCATACGTTTTTCAATATGATTTTCACTGTTTCATGTATGAATTTAATAAATCCAGGCTGTTAAGAACAGTCCTATTTATACAGTGCAAATATGTATAGATACTGTATATACTGTGCAGTGAGGCCTCATCCCCTTCCACCGTATATACATTTAAATTTGCAGAAATTGCATATAAGATGATACTGTGATTTTGAGGCATAAAAAAAAAATACACTTTTTATGTAGTAAATAACATATACATTTTTATGTAGTAAATAACATGGCATCAACTTTTTCATCCGGGGAGTTCGGCTTGTTGCACCAAAAAGCTCCCCCGCTTGTAGGTGCTCTGACCAAAAAACTCAGCAAATCGAAGGGGCAAAGGTCAGGACCGATCAGAACTTCAGCGACAATGTTCTTTTATGATAAGTCTTGCTGCAGTGAGGTACAGCAGCACATTTTGCAGGTTGAAGATGCTGTTTGTAAGCCTGTAAAACATCCTTATATAGGGCATATTCTTGAACGGAGCAAGCTACTTTCTGACAAATATCCGAAGCCGTATCATTTATTTAAATTCCCTGATTCCATCTCAGCTTAAAAACAGCAGAACACACTAAATTTTAGTTGTGGTAATTACAGTAATACCAGTTTTTTTCCACACACGATAAATGATGTTCTAGAACATAATTGTATCCATGAGGCTGCATCCCCATATACCATCACTCCTGCTGTTGTAAAAGCTAATGAGGGTCACAGTATGTTTCATATACATTATAAAAGCAGGTCTAATAACCTTTTTTTTTTTTTTCTTTTCCCCAATTCTATATACTTTATCACTGTAGGTGAATGTTAAGGTCTTACAATGAATGTCAAGGTAGGATATTAAGCAGAATTAATGAAATTCGTGGTCAGCTTTTTGCCTTAAGAAAAAAATGCCAATCCTTCGCCTGTTTTACTTCTCATTCATTTTTTATTTTGTTTTCCCAGAATTATAAAATTGGCTACCAAAGAGATTTTTAGACAATTTTAGAAATTACTCGATAGAGCTGGGATTAGAATTTTTGTGGGTTTTCTGATGATTTAATTAAATTTTATATATATAAAATAGATATTATATAATATAATTATATAATCACGCTTTTGTGGGGGTTTTTTTCCTGACAAGAAGAGCTTTTGTAGTCCACAGTATTCTTTTTTTTTCTTTTTTTTTTTCTTTTTAAGACTATGGCAGTCAGCTATTAAAACAGATGCTTCAAACACTGTGCTGGGCTGACTGCCAGCTGCTTTTGCATGATTCTACTGACTTGCGTAGGGCTACACCAACAAATACCAACATTTTGAGAAAAGGACAGCGATTCCACCTGACCAAGCCTCACTTGCCTGGTTTTATGTAATTAAAGGGTATTCGAGTTAGGAAGCTGCAGGTTCAGGTAAGGCCATTGCTGTCTTTTTCTACTGCACACCTTTCTGCTGCGTTACACAGATGACAAATGTTGTCTCAAATAAGACTGTGTGCCTCAAAATAACGCCAGAAGCATTTACCTGACGTACATGTAACTGTATTAAAACGTCCAGGATAATTTTGGTACAGATAAAATCGGTTGGAGCTCAAGAAGTCGGGATTAGTCACAGACACAAGCTCTATCGTCAAACGTCATCTTGCCTTTTGGAAGACCTTCAGCAAATTGCAATAGGTTTTTCAGTGATCTTCAGACCAAAAAAAAACCTACTCCAAATGGAGTTTTGGTTGTTTCTTGAGGGGTGTTTGTCAAGAAAATATAGGTTGAACACTACTGTTAATCATCTCCTCTACGCTTGTTTTGCCAGACCTCCAAGAATAGAAAGCCAGGAGCTAGCTGTTGGGGCTGGAGGTTATTGGGGAGATTATTAAATCTTTTCCTGCCTTTTCCCAAAGGCTTTAAAAGCAATACGAATGCTCCAGGTTCCCCTGGCCCACAGAGGTCACATTTAACCCTAGTTTATGGTTCCACATACAAGCCAAACGAGAGAAAATCGAAAAGTAAATCTCAGGGGGGGTACAAAGCCGTGTGAAGCAAATGGCAGAATCCCCGGGGAAATGAACTCCCCTGTTTTTGCTTAGCAGAAAGTAGAATTCATCACGTAAGTGCTGCAGAAGGTGAGAGGCAGAAGGTAATCCCATTGGCAGACATGCCATCCTATTCACAGGTCAAGATTCAATCGGCAGATGCCGAGTACGCTAATGTTTATTTCCCTTCCGCGGGGTTCGGCACCGAACAAGCTCCCCCAGCTCACCCAGGTGCCGCTTTCATATCCCCGTTTCTCTTTCCCTTTCTTACCTCAAGCAATTCCTTCACTCTTCTCTTCTGCCATAAACCTTAGCCACAGGGACTCCACAAACACCGCCTTCCCAAAAAAATATAAAGCAAAGTTTTGGCTTGTTTCTTTTTTTTTTCCTGACGTTCATTCTCAGTGGTGGAATCCAAGTATTATTTCTCTTGTCTTGACCTGGGGAAGAGGCTTCCAAGAAGCCATCCCACAAACCAAACCACCATCTCCCTCTACGTTGCACTCCTATTTATGCTGTTTCCTTCCAGTCCGACTCCTTACAAAGATCGCACAGCCCAGTAGCTTCCAACATCTTAATCGTTGCCTGCAATCCCAGGTGAGCTACTTCCACTGGAGTTTTTTCTGTAAAAGTTGGCGTGCGCAGGAGCACCCAGGCAGACCCAAGCAGCCAGACATCCTTGGGGCTGTCCATGCTGCTGATCTCACCTCCTCCACAGAGCATTCGACAGCAACAAGGGGCAGCCCAGACCTCTTTCCTTGGGAAAAAGAGGCAACGCAGAGAAAAAAATACTTGCTTTCTTGGTAACACCCATGCTCCCTTTATGCAACTACCACATGCTGTGCTGGTTACAGTGACCCAACCATGCACGCTAACTTCTTTTCAATGACCGAAAAAAATATAAATACCTCACAAAAAAATATAAACTTCAATACTTTTCAGCAGGAGTGTCTCAACGGCTCTTATAATTAATCTGCAGATGATCCAGAGCCTATCAACCATTCTCCTTTCACCTCCAGACCACCCCAGCAGAGCAGGAGATGCTTGAGAACATCACAGGAGCTTTGCTCGCATGTTCTTAGGTGCCTCCAAACACGTAGGGTGCATTGCACCTCCTGAGGCCCTCACCCAGAAGCCTCAACACTGGGAATACGTCAGGGAAAGTAATGTCTTCTGTACTTCCTATGCGTGATAGCACTTAAATAAAGTTTTTAAAAAAAAAAAAAATCTTTACCTGCATCTCATCAAAATACAAAACTGATGGCGCTACTAGCACTACTCTCCTATTAGATATGACTTCTGGGCAAAATGTCGCTGAACACATTTCCATGATTACAGGTCTCAAGGCTTTGCCTCCATGTCACAAGTCTCAAAAGCCTTGAAGTTAAAAACCTTTCTTGTAGACCTCTCAATTTAGTTCAATAGAATAGTTCCTTTTCACTCATAATTGAGTTGTCAGCTTGCAAAAAGACTTTCCGTGTTAATATCGCTGCATTTGATTAAAGCTAAAATATTGCCTGGCACACGGCCGCGGCCGGGGCAGTGGCTCTGACTGATGGTCACGCCGGCGTGTGCATGTCCACAGCTTCTTATGTGCTCTGACAGCGCCGGCCAGGCGACGAGGAAAGCATGACCAAAGGGGAGGACAAAATTTTCTTCTGCTGCTGTCGCTATTTACCTAGCTTTTAGCAAGCAGAGTAGCCCACCTGTACAAATTTGTGAGGATGTTGCATCTGCAGTAAGTTCCATATTACCATATAAATCTGTTGTTCTCCCAGAAAGTCATTTAATTGCAAATCTCATTGCTTAACTTTCAATAAGCAGCATGTTACTCCTAATACTTTACGGTGGGTGATGTCAAATAGAAACATGACAATGACTCATTCTTCCTTTCTTCAGGCGGTGGCGGTGATTTTAGGGTGACTCTAATTAATAAGAAACATTCATAGCTCATTTGTAGTTGCTCACAGTTTACATTTGGTAAAGGGGAAGTTGATGCTGCAAACAAGACTTGAAATCATCACCGGGCAAAGTCAAGGAGATGTTGATCAACCCCGTAGTGCTCTGCCACACTCGCTACCCATGCAGAAAACTTGTTCCTCTTGCCAGCAGCTCCCAGCCTAAAAAATATTAATATTCATCAGAACTGCCACACTTGTCTACCGAAATTAATCAGTACATCATAATTAGCCAGAGCTTTGCACATTTTAGCACACATTTTAATAATTCACAGAGAGCGACCTGAAGAATTTGAAGCCAAAAAAAGGAAGATATCAAAGGCTGCGTTTAAAGTGTGACATTTTGGCATGTAGAGGCAGACAAGTCCAAATGCGAATTCTTAAAGGCAGTGCCTTTTCACAGGCTCACCAAAGGGATGGGGCTGGAACGGAGCCCCTTGCTCAAACCCTGCTCTTCCAGAGCCGCCCAGACCAGGCTGCCCAGGACCATGTCCAGGCGGCTTGTGAATATCTCCACAGATGGAGAAACCACAGTAGGACTAAAAGACCTCACCAGGTTTGGCCCACTGGTGTCCGTTCTCAGCCAGGCAGCAGTTTCACTGCCCACCTGCCCTTACCCGATTCCGTATCACAGGCATTTCTGTCACCTCTGAATGATGGCTGTTACAGATAACAATTCAGTTGTTCAATAACAACTTCTTTACTTTGAGGGTGGCAGAGCCCTGGCACGGGCTGCCCAGGGACGTGGTGGAGTCTCTGTCTCTGGAGACATTCCAAACCCGCCTGGACGCGTTCCTGTGCAACCTGCTCTGGGTGACCCTGCTCTGGCAGGGGGCTGGACGAGATGATCTCCAGAGGGCCCTTCCAACCCCTACCGTTCTGTGATTCTGTGGTTCTGTAATTCAATCCACCTGCAGTCGTGCATTTTCCTGCCTCCCACATCTTGCTTCTCCCCCCCGCCGTGGTCCTCCTGCAGAGGTGAATGATGCTGCAAACATCATCGAGTCTCACGCGGTTGCGCACCCCACAGCACCTTCTCCTCTGCTCTGTGCAATGGGTGCTAATGCCGTTCCCTGAAACCCAGGTACCTTTTGCCAGCTCAGGAAGGCCATGCTCGTTGTGCAGAAGCACTTCACTTCTACTTAATAGTGTTCCTTAGTCAAAGTGAATTCTTTTACGATCACAAAAATCTTTCCGACTTATTTGCAGACACAGCTTTTCACAGCATCTCCATTTATCCCCCCTGAAGACTTCTACCATTCATACCGGACTTGCGCATCTGCAGGCAATTTTGCACCTGACAAATTTTTTCCAAATTTCCAAAGGCGGTACCTCTGACCACCACCACCAGTGATAACCGACGTCCATGGCCTTCTGCTCGAGCACCCAAACGCCGATTCCCCCTTCGCCCCCCCAGCGCGGGGCCGTCACTCCTCTACACGATGCCCGCTGCCAGCTCTAATGAGCTGCACTTGGCTCCCGCCCTGCTGCGATGGACGGGCTCCACCGCAGAGAAACGCCAGTTCGCTGCTCATAAACCTTCCAGCTGGATCCTTCTGGAAAATGGAGCGAAGGGTGTCACAGCACCAAGAGTTTTTTCACTGTCTGCCCTTTCCTCCTTCTCTTGCTTGCCCATCATTGCTTCTGCTTTCAAAGAAAACTGGATTTTTTAATCCTTTAGCTACAGTTTGATGCAGAGGATATGGACTTCTCCTGGTGCTGTGCACATGACAAGTGGAGTAAATTAATGGGTAATTCCCATTATTTGGCTTTAAACTGATTCTGGAATGAGAAATAGATGAGTTGATGATTAGAATGATGAACAGATAGGCTAGCTGATGCAATCTTTTAGAATTGAGCAGCTTTACAACGAAATTTTCTTTGGCAAATAAATTTTCCCCAAAGGAGAGAGAAGACTGGATTTACCGGTGCTGGTTAGCACAGACATTAGTTGGTTTTGTCCCACTATTCTCTGCAGACATTATGGGGAAACAGGCTGTATCAACGTGTCTGTGAGCCCCAAAATTTTGGTTCTGTCAGAAAGTCCACTGAGGAAAAACTACATTATCTCACCAGCGCTCATGGGGCTCTGCTTACTGACGTTCTCCAAGGACCTTGTCCTGGGAGACCAGACTGAAATTAATACGAACAGATTCTTGTAAGGAAGTATAAAATCTAACCAACTGGAGAGTCTAAGCTGTTAACGTATTCATTTCTTCAATTCCGTAATGTTATTTTTTTACTTCTTTTTCAAACAGTGAGAAAAACAATATTAACTTGTTGCTACTGATTGTAAAATCTCACCCTGATAACTTTACATGACATCCCTAAATCTCTTTTCTTGAAAACAAACTCTACCTTTGCTTACCTGAAAGTGGAATAATGTTTTCAAATGTGTCCATCCATCCAGAGTTTTCAGAATTGCGGACTGAATAGCTACAACAGCGCACAAGTGAGGTTAAAAAGTAGTCCGTAAATTTGGGGAAAGAATTAGGCACGTCTGAAAACTTTCTTCTTTCCCTTTGAGACATCTCTTTTCAAGGCATCCAAGGGTAATCCGGCTTTGCCATCGGGAAGATCAGAGCGGCCTCTTCTCTGATAGAGAATTGCCCCAGGTAGTTTGGGATGTGGAAACAGATAAACTGTGTGGGTAAATTGTGCTCGGCCCTCACTTGAGTACGACTGTGCAATAATGGCATGTTTTGGCACTTCTGACAGATGAGGTATTTTATTAAAATAACATTTGAATTCAAGTAACTTCGACCATTAAATACAGTACGTTATTTACTTCGCAGTTAGAGCTGACACAGATGTCAGCAACTCGGGTGCTACTGCATCATTTTGCAATTATTTCTCTTGACAGGCTGAAGGTGGCTTCGTACATGATAAATATTTAATGATTTTTTTTCTCTTTTCATCTGATTACCTCATCATCCTGCTTGATTGAGAGACATATCTATCAGAAGCCAGACCAGCACCCTGTGGACTCAGAGCAGCCGTAACCTTTGGAGCAGGAGCCCCAGCCCTTGGCCAGGCTGCCCAAAACTCCCTGCTTCACTCATCTCGCCCCCTCTTCCTCCCGTGCCCCCAACAGAAACCTGAAGCCAATCACTACTAACAGTCAGTTTTGTTTAAATGTTTTCAGCTTCTCCTCCGTATGAAAAAACGAGAAATCTGTAGCAGTGATTAAAACATTTTCACCTTTCCTTTGCAGTCTTTGCTTGGACTTTGATTTTATTCTTTCCGTAGTAGTTTATGCTTCTAGCAAGGATCTGATTGTCTCCTTTGCAACAAATACAGGTGCAGGTTAACGCAACGCTCACTTGGTGGGTAGATGAGCTCCTGCTTCCTCCAGAAGCCAACTCAGCATTTTCATACATAAACAGAGCCCATTTCCACTAGTTTTAAGATATTTTAAGGTTTTCATGACATCCCTAAGATATCACTAAAAATGCAGTAACCTCAGGGCTCCTGAAGAGCCAAGACTCATGCCTTAACAAACTCGATTGCCCAGGAAACACAAACAGGTGCCCTGATGGGACCCTTGTGCGAGGGGGGAGCAGATCACGGCCAACATCTTTGGATGCTGCTGGGGTTGTTCCCACATCAGAACGATGCTCGCTGCATCATTGGAAATGATCCTGACGCAACTTTGGCATCCCCAAAATTTCCATCTCCATCCACAGGCACAGGAGCCACCCCAGCAGGGACTGCCCTGGTTGACATGGGGGCCCAATAGTGGAGCTGAAAATCAGCTTAGGGGCTATATTCAGCGGCTTATAAAAAAATAACTGGCCCATGTCTGTCTGCAGTACCAGATAGCCAGATCAGGATGACAGGGTCCTTCCTCAGTGTCTCACTGGCCCTATTTATCCTCCATCAGATCCACATATCAAAGACAGCTTCAGCTGGCACCAGGATTCCCATCTTAGCCCTGTGCTGATCTGAAAATAGAAAGGTAAGGAAAAATAGAACAGAACAGCAGGAAAAAATCCAAATTGAGGAAAAGAATAAATACAAAACCTGGGAAAGGAAAGCAATGGAGCACATCAGTTAGCAGGAGCGTTCGTCACAGCGTGATGCAGCTGGAACAGTAAGTCCCAACAGTCATTTTAAACATTACAATCCCAACCTGCTCTGTTTTCGCTAGTGAGATGCAGCAACTTTCTAACAAGCTCAGCAAAGGAGGATAGAGGCTATAATCACCTGCAGTGCCCTTCTGGAGAAAACTGATGTGATTTTCCTTGCAAAACTTCCCTGGTACCGTGAACAATGACAGGCACAGGGGCTCCATCCCATGCTCGTGGGGACCCTCCGGCCATGGTGAGACCAGCTGTGGGAGCATGGTCCCAGCATCCTTCTGTACCACTTGCCACAGCATTGAGTCCTCCTAGACCTGGTGTAGGCTGATCCCATCAAACAAGCGAGGGCAGGTAGAAATACCACTGGAGGATGGGTTCCTACCATTTGGGGGTTGGGGACTAGATGACCTTTAAAGGTCCCTTCCAACCCAACACATTCCATGATTCTATGATGGACAGCTGCACAGAGAAATAAACTGCTGCATGTACATTGCTGCTTTTGGGGGTTTTTTTGTATTTTTTTTAAATAAATGAACCATCAAACCATCGCCTAGCATGACGGCAGAAGAGTCACAGCTTGGTCCACATCCCAAACCTGGTTAATAGGATCTGAACCGAAACGCTGTCGGCCGACACAGCCATTCGCTGCGAAACAGCCAAATGCCTAGCAACGACTCCCAGCCTGCAAAGCACGAGCTGAAGGTGAGGAAAAGCTGGAAGAGTCAGATACGCTGCTAGAAAACTCAGGATCAGAGGAGAAGCTGAATGAGCAGGCAGCTGCTCAGCGTGTGCCGCGTGTAGCTCCATCCGAGAGCGACGCAGGGACCCGAGCGCGGGCAGAGCCTCGGCAGCGAGCGGGGAAGGAGGTGGAGACGCCACAGGGGCGGCTGCTGCCTTTTCGTTTGCAGGACAGGATGGGTTTTTAAATAGTAAGAGACAGACGAGGCCGTATCGGCACTTCTCCAATTCGGGGTGAGCACAGGTTTCATGGTCACCGGTGTCTGCAGAGCTGTTTGGGTAAAGGATCAGGGTCTGGATAAAACTAGTTGCTTGCAGCACACCCAAGATCACAAAATCAGAGGAGAAAAGGACTGCAACCCCCAGTTTTAAGGATATACCGCAGCACAACAGGCTTATAACTAGACAGCAGATCAATTCCTGCTTAAGATCGGTGTAAATCTAGAGAAAATCCCTTCTAATTAATGGACCTGCTGAAGGATAAAGGAGTGAATAAAGCCTGACCCATCATCAGGGATTTAATCTGTCCCAGCAGCCGCTCCTGAGGCCAGGGCGGTTTGCTCCGGATATGGGTCTTCCCCTCGTGCTTTACTCGTCTACAGGGCTTGGCAGTAGTGTGCTGAGAAGATACCTCGTTAGTAGTAATTATTATACCCTGGGCTGTGGTTTTATTCCTAAGAGACCAGAAAAGGTTATCCAGCCACCGGCTATCTCCATCTCCTTCCCTGAGAGCATGCTAAATCTTTGCAGAAAAATAATACGCTATTAAACATGACATTAATTAAGTGAAGGATAATCATTACTTTCTCCTATGTTGAGAACTTTGAAGATCTCTACCATATGTTTAGGCTTCCCTCTCTCTTATAACTCACCAGTAAAAGCCCTGCATAATTTACAAGTGCTGATAAAAATGCATAAATGTTTTCATAATTGTTGGAAAGTTACAGCACAATCAAATTTACAGCACAATCAGATCACTGAGGGAGCAACAGTTTCACAGCAATTTTTGATGCTGGCATTTCCATTTTCGAAGTTACGTTTATCATAACTTTATGTGTTTTTATTGTAATGGATGAGCATGTCAAAGCTCAATGCTAATGTGAAATCACTAGTGTTCCTTTTTCTCCATTTACGGGGTAAAATTTTGGTTTGAGATTGAATTTATTACTTTATTATTCAAAGCCTGAGCTATTTAAAGTTGGCGGAGGTGAATGTTTGGCGTTTTTGTCCTAGATTTTGCAGGAAATTGTGGGCTTTTTCATGTTAACTTACCAAGCATCCTTCCCACAGCACAAGGCATAGCTTTTGCCATGTGTTTCTCAAGTAGAGAGATTTTGACTTTACCTTTTAAAAAATATTCTGTAGCCGAATTTCCTCTTCCAAGCATGTTTTGTTTCCAGTGCACACAAGTTCCGTGGCTTTATATGAAGTCCCTCAACTCAGACAAGAAGGGAATGGGAGACCTGCTCCTTCACCAGCACTTACATTAAAAAACATGTGGAGAAGATTTCGTTGACCTTCTTCATCACAGAGACAAGAATCAGGTTTGCAATATAAACAGCAACGTTAATTTAGACAAGCTAACAGATTGAAATTCGGATTACAAATATATACTGATAGCAAAATAAGCCCCATCAGTTTGCAGGAATGTTAGAATTATTTAGCATGATGGCATCACTTAGATATTTCTACTGAAATGCCGGTGGGTTTGTGGAGCGGGGTCATTTCTGTATGGGTAAGGTGATTGCCAAAGCAATGGGAGCTTCCAGGAGAGGGGGGAGACTGTGGGTAGTGGGTGGCCGGGTTGTGTATGACAGGAGGGGTCAGTGGAGGGGAGCACCTCCACACGCACACAGAGCCACATGGGGCAGGGCTGCAGGACCACATCAGGCCAGGCGAAACAGGGTTGGATGTCATAAATTTCCCAATTTTGGGGAGCAGGGCTGCACATGTCGGTATAAGGGGACCATTCAGCCGCCTACGCGATGCTTGATCGCTTCGTGGCAAAATTTCAAATAAATAAATAGCTGGTGAAAAAGACCACAAACTGCAAAATCAGAAATGTTTCCCCAAAAATTCTGCAAGGGAGACATTCTGTCAGGGTGCTGAAGGGCTCCTGCCCTGGACACCCACCACCATGCCAGGCCCAGCAGGTTCCCATCCAGGAAGCCCATCGCAGGCTTCGAATACTCAAAAATATTTTACAATACATAAACAAAGAAAGAACAGTCTCCTTCAGCTTCAAAACAGAAAAGAAACTCCTCACCAAAGGTGCACGGGGTAGCCTGACTGATGGTTGCAGCTGAAATCCCAAAGGAAAGAAAAGAAGTTAATTACATCCAGAATGTCCTACCCGGGACAAAAGAGGTGACATTGATGACGGCAGCTACATCCCAAATTCCCAACGACCACCACGCACATCCTCACTGTGGGGAAAAAGCACAGAGTTAACACTCAGCCAAACAGCACACATTAAAAAGCAAATACAGTCCACACGTTATGCCAAGAGCATGTATTTCAGCCACTTGTCTTCATTCGGTTTCTCCTGCTTTCCAACAACAAAAAAAAAATATATATATATATAAATAAAACGCTCCTATTGTGTAGGAAATGTCCCCAGGCTGGGCTGCTGCTCCGTCCATGGGATCCAAGTGCCATCTCGTGTTCACACGCTGCATTTCAGGGGAGTTTTTCCCCTCCCATATCCATCAAAACACCAGCTCCTGCATGCCATGGAAATGCCTGTAGAGAGTTTTGGGTCTCTTGACACTGAATTAATTGCATCTTGAAATGCCAGCAAAGCCATTTAATAATAAATACAGCTGCACATTTTACAAATGTGAACTGCTTAAGCAATAAATTCTTGGTGCTTACCTTGCATGACCGCTGTAAAACCCACTTCCATCCCAACCCCTCCTAATCGATGCGGGCATGGCCGTGCTGGTCATCACCATCCTCATTGCCCTACCCATCACACAAGAGGATGCCTCTCAGTGTAATTAAAGTTGTGTGACATTTTTATTTTGCGGGCAGGAATCAGGGGAAGGCAGAGGGAGCTAGAAATTGTATGTTTGCAGAAAAATTATGGTTCTATAACAATGAACTGCTCAGGAAGTAAGGTCAGGTTTCCTGGAAAGGCACGGCTGAGATAAATTAAAAGCTCCCAAAAGCTACGTGTTCATCTTGAGATGGTTGTAATGGTATACAAGAAAACTTCCAATATTTAATTATTTAGCTACATTTAAAAAGGAAAAGACATAAAAAGCTAAATCAGAGTTCAGTTTTTTCATGGAGATTAAAGCAAATACTTTAGTCAACCCCAAATTACATTTCTGGCTGTCGATTTTGCTGAAATACTAGCCCATGGTTACCCTGGAACAATATTTTGTTTTCTTCACTGTGGATGCTAAACGTAAAAACACCTTCGTTCTCACAACACTAATAAACATATGCATTTTCTGCTGTCTGTTCTTCTCTCTTTATATTGAGTAGCAAAATCCCTTTGTGTTCCACTTCGAAGATGAAGAGAAGTGATTTTAGGTGCTGTATGCACATGTGCGGGGCCTCGACGGCCCATCCTCCCGCCTCCCCTCACCTCCCGTGCATGCAATAGTACTGTGAATGTTACTACTTTAATTTTAAGATATCAATGTACAGCGAAAAACCTTTCCTTGCTGACTTACTGTAGAAGTGAAGGGTCCTTCCACATTCGTTATGTTCGTGGTTGCCCATGTCCATCATCTTTGGTGACCCGCTGGCTCCAGGGGTGCCCCTGGGCTCAGCCAGCAGCCGTGGGCATCTGAATGACAACCCCAAATCAGAAATGCCTTTTCCTCTCAAATTTCTGATAAAAGTTACCGCTGTCTTATGAATGAATTAAAAATCCAATGTATGACCAAGGGCGCAAAAGTGCTATTTTTGGAAAAAAGTGGAGTATATATACAGGTATGCAGGTATATATATACACCCTCATTTATCAGGCAAGGTCCCTGGCTTGATTATTTACGGTGGATTATTTAACAAACTATCGGAAAGGCCTTTCTTCTCCTAATAAATACAGCTTTGCATCAAATCCCTCTCCAGAGGAAGGACAGGAAGGGAACTCAGGCTGATGTCCGTACAGAGATCACTGCATGATGTTCTTCTGCCTATGTCATGCATAGTAAGGGATCAGATGTTGTTCATGGTCCCTTTTTACTTTAAAATCTATCGATAAAGTTATTAAAGTTTTGGATTTATGGAAAAATAAAAGAAAATGAACACAAATGAAAAACCTATGGAAAAACTACTCACTACGTATGGTCTCATAAACTCACAGTCTCATGAAAACCACTGGCAGTTATATATTTTGGGGTAGGACCATTCCTCGAAGGATGCAAAATTTGTCCTTCGGGCTGAGTCACCTGTAGTCCTACTCCTTGTGCAGCCACTTGTGTTTTTGCTTCTACAGCTTTGCCTTTTTATACACTGCAGCCTGCAGCGAGGGGCAGTGCAGTGCTCTTACCAAGCACAGTGCTATGCCTCAGCATATGGCACAAGGTCTGGGCCAAGACCTACTGAAATAAATGGAAAGACTCCCTCTGACTTGCGTGGGTTTGCCTCATGTCTCCAGGCACATGTCTCCAAAGGTTTCCCAAGCTCCCAGACACAGCTCGTCTTTTGTGACCCCAACAAGTCTCTATTCCCTCCACAGATCAGGTATTCTCCTGATAATAGAAGACAGCAAGCAAAACTCCCCTGAAAAAAACCATGTAGCGTCAATGCTTGCTTTCAAACACAAAGGCACCTTTCTTGCAAAGAAGCAGCACTTGGAGTTACATCCAGCTTCATTCCAGGTCAGCAACAATATCCGTGTAAAATTGTCACCTTGCCCTGAGGGAGAGCACAATGCCTCGTGAAGACGAGGGAGCTGGGGAATGGGCAATGGCAATCAGACTGGCAGTTGCTTGTCCAAAGAGAAGAGCTTTTATTGATGTTTTTCTACGTCTCAGGATCTCAGCTCATATTTATCAGCCAAGGTGTTAAGCCCAGATGCCGTGACCCTCCCTGGGCTCACACAGGGCACAGAAGGTGCACAAGAGTCATGTAGAAATACACCAACGCCCAACAGAGGGGTAAAAGATTCACCATAACCCTGGGCCTAGCAGTGGCTAGGAACAGGAAGATGAAAAATCAATTGAATAAAGGAAATTCAGACTGAATAGAAGAGAAACAGCAATAATATGAAATAGTCTGGAAAAAAACTGAAAGAAACACCGTTGTCTGGATGCAGTGAGCGGAACAGCGTACAATGGTTTGCGCAGTGACATGGGAACGGATGATGTTAAATAATAAAGTCTTCAGCGTTGGTTGCAGAAGTTGTACTGTCTACAGAATTGATTGTTATTTGGTTACAGAGCTACAGCACTTGGGCTGGATAGCTTTTTTTTTTTTAAGCTTTGGTAGCTTATGCCTTGATGGCTCAGGTGGATGAAGCAAGTCCTGGTCCACATGTGATATCTAAAAGTCAGATGTGAACCGGTTCTTGGGCATTCGGCTAGAGCAGGAGCATGATGCAAGACCATCTCTCAGTATACCTTTGATGAAGGTGGGTCAAGTTAAGAGCATTTCAGAATGCACAATAACATCTGACTTCTTACTTCACTGATTTCTTCACTCCTAATTGAAAACATAATGCACAATAGGCGTGCCATGGTTCTAAACAACTACATGTCAGGACTAGTAGTAATAGGTCTATAAGAAATAATGAGCAGAAATAAAAGTATAAAGCGGTATTTGAAACCTAAATATAAGAAAATATGCCACATAGGATATGCTCTACTCAGATGTAATTTCTTTGCTGTTTCTCCTTACTCTACATATTGTTTTCTCTCATTTTGTATTTATGTAAAGAATATATCCCTAATTTTACTTATCCATAACTGATAGACTTCATAAACTGACAGGTATTGCCCTGTTTTCCCATCAGTAAGGTCAAAACGACCTGGAATGATAAAATTTCCATAAAAATCCCCATTGAGGTGCCCTGCCTCAGTGGCTTCCAGGAGCTGCAGATCTGTTCAGTGGCATTTCATTCAGGGAAGCTAAAGAAATACAGACTTACTGGAGATCTCTTCCATTTTCTTTCCTTATAACCTGAATTCAATTAGACTGAAACCAAGGAAAGGTTTAAAACAGAAATAAAGACAAAACTGCAAATTGTTTTCGCCGATTGAACGTGGCTTCATTGGACATGCAAGTCACTAAGTAATAATAGTTGGAATAATGTCTGTTAAAAGACCAAACAAAACCAGAGGCTTACAGCTACTGCACATTCTTCAATAAAAAGTATCTGTAGCGTTAGCTTTCAAACCCTTTAATCTTTTACCTCTGTAGAAAAGATGTTTTCTCTCCATGTACACACTCGGTACAATAATAAACCTTTCCACCTTTGGAAAAAAAAAGTCTTACAATTAATCCTTAATCCTTTTAATAGTCCTTCTAAAGCAAATTAAGTCTCTGGGGATTAAAGGAGTACTTGCTCCTCACTTTTCAAGGTCACAAACACGATTTAGGTTAATGGCAATTCATCGCTGAAGAATGTGCATCTCCAGCGTGTTTGTTCATCTGTCCGTGTGCGCGTTTCCAGGGCGTGCGTAATGGAATATTTCCGATGTGGATGCCCCCTCCCAAAGAAAAATGAAGAAAACGTTTGAAAATCCGTGGACACGCTGAACAGCATTGATTAGTGCAACAGTACTTGTTATCTGCTTTCTTTGAGCAGCACATTGAGTTCATTTTTGGTAATAATAATCCCATCACTCCTTTGCTGAGAACAGGTGCCCCAGATACGTTTCTTTCTATTTTCCTCCTAATTCTGCCAAAATGAAGCTCCACGGTATCTGCCTCTGACTCGGAGTGACAGACTGACAGGTGTTGTCAGCGAGGTGCCTAACGACTGCGAGATTTGTTTGTCTTTTAATGGAATTCAATAAGGCATAAAAGCAAGACAAAGCAGCAGCATGTGCAGCTCGAGGAAGCCTTTGCCAAGTCAGCCTTGCAAAATGTAAAACCCCCGAATATTTTGATTAGGCAATAAAGAGCATTGTCTAGATACAGTTGCCTTTTAATATGCTGTCACAGACCTGATTGCTTATCACCGCTCGGGAAGTTGGGTGCCACCGAACGCGCTCGCTGCGGTTTATGCTCAGCGATCTTAAGGATAAAGCCTCCTGGAGGTTAAAATAAGGTAAAATAACAAGACTTCAGCCACTTCAGCACAGAACTGTGGCTCAGCGTCTAGCTACCAATCCATTCAAGCGTTTGTTTTGTGTAAAGAAAATGCTGATTAAAAAGGTAATAACTCCTCCTTCAAGCCTTCCACAAGCTTATTGACAGTAATAAACTCTAGTTCATGACCATACGGCTTTCATTGTAAATAAAGGAAAAAAAGCAGCAGATACCATTATCCATCTACTTGAAAATAAGAGCAAACTAAATTACAAGTGTTCCTGCATAGTCGTAATATTCTTAGGACTAACGAACCTCCAGCCATTTCAAGCCACCTGCCAGAACACCCCAAGAGGGACAACGTCCCACAGTGGTTCCCATGCCTGGAGACTGGCCATGCTGACAGAGGATGAGGATATAACAGCACAAGCATTTGGCAGCACATAAACCCAGCAGTTTGTTGCAGGAAATTAAGATTTCTTTTCTCCTCCACACATCAAAACGGCATGGTCCTTCCCCCAAAACGTTTCCATTTGTAGGGCGCATCGGTTCCCCTCCATCCGGCTATTCCCCTCCTTGCATCTGCAAAATCATGTGGCTCTGCGCAGGGTTTTGCTCACAGGAGGTTGCTCAAAACGTTGCAGTGACGACCCATGATGGGTTCCTGCAGCATTTTACTCCCACCGGCCAAAAGGGTCAGGAATTCGGGCGGTAGCAACCTGTCCTTGGCGAGCTGCATGCGTCGGGCAGATCCAAACGCCATCACCCTTTCACCCAGCCAACCTTCAGTCCCAGTTAGGGCTGCATGCAACATGTTGACACATGATAAAAGAAAATCCTATTTTATTTTACCTGAACAGTCAAGTTCACCATTGTATTTGTTCTCTCTGTTCGTTAAAGTTGGATTTTCACACGAATTAATATTATAACAAGGGAAAATCCCCACGCATTGTTGAAGCTCAGCAGCAATGCAATAAGCATCATTCTTTCAGATCAAGACGTCAAACAAGATTATAAGTACGTTTTCCCATTATCTTTTGATGGGTTAGTCTTTCATTTTTTTTCTTTTTTTGAGTAAAATTCACATTTAAACTTCAAATTATCAGCTGCTCTTCCCACCGAAGTATTAAGAAGGGGGGTCAGGAATCAGCAGCTATATTCAGTCTTGCGAAGGGAACCTGTTTCATGGGAAATCAGTGTATTCTCAGAAGGAAAGAATGGACGAAAAGAAGAAACCGGCACAATAGATGGTAAAGAAAATCCTTGTTATTCCTAATACATAGCAGACCTCGTGTTCAATAGTTTGCCTGCGTGAAAAGTTAAATGTGACCTTTGTATTTCTGCCAAGGTCGGCAAGCGCTGGTCGTGCAGGTTAAAGCCGCCTGAGGCTTGTTTTACCTTACACAGCAAAAAAATTCATTTAAGAAATCTTAAAACTTTAGGAAAAAATAAGAGGTGCGAGTCGAAATGTTCGGGCCAGCTCTGCATCACTTGAACGTTTCCCCTCCTCTGAGATCCCTCACTTGGGAATCCTTTCTTTTCAGGGTTGGAAATGCAAGTTTGTACAGATTTTGGAAGGTGCTTCCCAAGGACGTGATCCTGCCAGGGACTCTGCTCCAAGCCAGCCCTGTCCTCAATCACCTGCCTGTGCTTCAGGCCAGCATTTATCCTGCTGGAAAAAAAAAAAAAAAAGAGAACAATTCCTGTGTTTAAGTCTGTTTTCAGCACAGAGAGAAGCAGTACATGAATAAGTGACCAGTTAGGAATCTCCCAAGTTTTCTGTGCTTTTTACTACCTGTGTAAAAGTGATTTATCAAAGCGCAAACAGGAAAATGACAATTTAATGAGACGACTTTCACCATTGTAGAATTTGGATGGGACAACTTGCACGGGAAAATAATAACTTCTAAGTGCTATTGCTCAACCCTCGAGCTTGCCCCGATACAACCCAACCCCTTTTTTTAAAGTTCAGAAAAGTCTGATGAAGTGGTTATTTTTATTTTTCATGAACCTTTACACTTTCCAGTTCTGGCTGAAATCAGAAGATGATAAGATACCATGAAATACCATGACAGGACGCTACTGTGGACTGAAATAGAAGTGCCGTCACTTTTTACCTGAGAGAGATGCTTATCATCAGGTTGCAAGCCCAATTCATAGTTACAACAGATTTGGATACGCTTGCTACAAGCAAGAAAGCTGCTGCTACCTAAAGCCAATCTGAATTCAAAATTTACAAAAGCATACCTAGAGTTTCTTATGAAAAAAATGTACAGCGTTTTTATTTTCAACTCACCATCAAATTCCATGGACGTGCATCTTAATTGGAACCGGACTTCAGAAATCTGTACACGGGGGAAAAGAAAACACAGGCAGGCACTCCCGTCACTAGATGACATCAGCCCTTTGGATAATGATACTTTCATGGGTGGGTTTGTCATCGCTTCCAGAACATTTCCAAGGTTCTTCCTTTTCTTGTCCTTGGCTCTGATGAATTCCTCTTATCTGTGCCTTACAATCGTTTCCTTCTTCGCCTATTGCAATCCCATCATTTATGGCCTTCCTATTTTTAGGGAGAGGGAGTTATAACTCAGCCATAAGATTTTCCTCCAACTCAGCCATCGAACAGATTCTCAGCCTAAAAACAGTTTTAAAGAAATATTAGAGAAATTTGTGGATGTTTTAAGTTAAAATTTACTAGCTTCATAATTTTTTTTTACTTCTGTAATTCAAAGAACATACTGATTTTTTTTTTAAATGAAATCATGCAGACGAACTAAGCTGTTTTTAATAATAAATTAAAGTTGAAAATATTAGATCAAAGGTAACCTCTGGAAATCCATTTCTAGGTTGTCTCTTCTTCAGACAACACTTCACGTTTCCCTATTATGTTGCCTTTGTATTGAGATAATCAGTATTGAGGAACAGTTGGGACGAAAGCTTAGCAGCATTTATGACAAAGACCAGATAATATTTTTCCCCTTGAGCATTTCCATATGGCTCAGAAGGATGTGATATTTAGACACAGTTGGACAAATCCTGATCTGTTACCCTGTGGAAACATTCACTGATGTGCTTGAACTCCATCCCACCTGCTCCTGGACACTGCCACCTCCATCAAGTCGTTCCCCAGTGATGTGCTATTTCAAGTGCAAAGAGAGGAAACATATTTGCTCTTCCAGGACTTACTTCTCTTCATCTGAAAACTGGGGGAGCTGAGTTTTGTTTTCAGCAAAGTTCCTTCTTTATTTGTTGTATACTTAGGGGCAATCTGCAAACACTGACGTGTCCCGCTGTGCTGCCTGCCATCTGCAATAACTGTTCCCAGCTCAAAGCAGCCTTCATTTGCACCCCTGTTAGACTCAACGGGTCAGATGTACCCGTAATACACCAGCTCTCCGTCTCTCTCCTAATTAACAATATTGACAGCTTTATTGCTAGTTTCACGCAATATGGTGTTTTGATCAAACATCTTCTGGAGGAGTCGTGTCATAGTGGAAGAGTCTCAGCTCGTATTTCAACAAAGTCTAACCAGCAGGGTGACAGAGACAAGACTGAAAATCCAAGCCCTGAAGGCTACAAACTTGAAGCTATTTTATTAGTGTCCAATAATTTAAAAATAATTATCATGATTTTAAATAACTCTGATGATACAAGAAGGATTTTCCATGTGTTTGAACATTTAGAATCGTAGAACAGCCCAGGTTGGAAAGAACCTTGGAAGATCACCTGGGTCCAACCTTTCATGGGAAACAGCCTAGGTAAGATTTTCTAGCACCGTGTCCAATCGCGTCTTGAAAACCTCTAGTGATGGGGACTCTCCACCATTTAGGGATTAGCAAAAAACGATTACTAAAGTGGAGAGGTACGCTTTTAATTAGGTCTTTGAAGATAGTATCCTGTTAAAGCAATGTAATACTGTAAGGACTTGCTGAAAGTGCATCTCATACCAAAGTCAATTCCATTCAAAACCTAGAAAGAGAAAATTGAAACAAAAACTTACTGGATATATGAATCATTGTTTTCTGCTTAGATGTACAATATGGAGAGGAAAGTGTAGAATGGAATGCAAGTAGAAAAGAGTAGACCAAATTAAGTAAAACTTACGCTGATTACACGTTGCATACATGTCTAACCACGGCCCTTGGAGCAGTGAGCCTATTCCGCAGCGTGGTGCATACCATTGGTGCTGTGTACGTGCTCATTTACTAATGGCACTTACTGTAAGTACCTGTGTGTGTGTCTAGTCGACAAAATGCATTAACTTATGTAGAGAAGAAAGTTTCCTTCTTCTTATTGGTGGAGTTTTGCCATGTGTGAAAAGATAATTTTTTTCCTTGCAGTAGGAATAAGGTACAAGCTTCACTCCTACTATAGAAAAAACTAATTTTACATTGAAGTATACAAACCTACTAATTAGTTTTTAAAGTTGAAAATTATATTCTATTTCTTGATTGGTCACTTTACAGAGCAGAAAACTTGCTAATGTCTAAGAGTAGAAACACCTGTCTGTATTAATTTCCATTATTTGGATTAGACTGAGTTTAGATTTGAATTTAAAAAAAAAATCATAATGATTTCAAGTGGATAATTTGAATTCTATCCACTTTTTCACTGGAAGCACTGTACATCCTGCATTTCAGGATCATTAGGGGCTCAAGAAATGATGCATCAGAAGCTAAGGCTCGGACTGTATTGTCACAGATGCATGAATAAGAATTGTTATTTTTTTTGTCAAAAACTCAGTCATAATTTCCTTTGAACAGATCTCAACGACCTTTTCTCCATTTCATCCCATTCTCCAGTGTAGCTTCTAATGGGTTACATTAGTCATTCCATGCTAAGGTTTAGAAAGAGAGTTTCTGGAGCTAAAGCCAAAGAACACAAAAACATTCACATGCTGAGCTTAATACAAGAAAAATACAGCCCAAGGAACTTTAATAAAGAACTGCACTCCAAAATCATTATTTTTATATTTAACTAGGGCTTCATAATGTCATTAAAAATTTAGGTCAAGCACATGATGTCCAAAGGTTCTCAAGTAATACAAGGATAAAATTATCTGCCAGTAATTTATGTCCACCAGTGGGTAGCAGCAGGTAGCAGTTAATTGAAAAGTGGCTTATCTCTAATTATTCTTCCATATCCTCCTTACCAGCCATATTAGAGTGAATACACAAAAAAACATACTTAAATACTGTTGAGCCTGATGTAAAAAGAACTCTCAGAAATGGTGATACTCTTATTTTAATCCATGTTTTGCACAAGAAGCTCGGCAAAATCCTTTTTTTATGCTATATACATGATGTTTTCTGAGTTATACACAGGACTACACATTTCATGATGTTGCCCCCACAAATACAGAATTTAATTTAACTCCACCTTTTTTTATTTGTTTGTTTCTACTATTTTGCTTTCTGTGTCAGATTCCTTCTGCTTTTTCTGAAAAGCAAAAAAAAAAAAAAAAAAAAAGTGGGTTTATGGCTTGAGGTATTGCAGCTAGTTATGAGTAACTCAGAGATGCTCCACAGCCTCTAAAACTACAAACTATTCTTGGCCTTTTTGTGAATTTCTGTGGAGACTGAGGACATTTTGATCCAGCAGTAGCAGAAGCAGATGGCCCTTAGCTACAGAAGTGATACCGACACAGAGTTTCACATTTCATTATTGTGAAGTTCATGTCTAAGAAATTGCTTTTTTCCTTGTTAGGAAGAGCTATAGCTTCTCCGTAACTACACTAGCCCCAAGACCAACAGTATATCACTTCATTACAGCTGCTCCTTCGTTCACGAGGTTCGGTTCCCAGAATATACTGCCCACAACCACAACAGCATTTTAATGTTGTCTTGGTGTCTCCATGCTGGGGAGAGGTGGTGGCAGCTCTTAGGTGGCCCCTTATTTGCCAAACAAGCACAAAGAAATGATGCAGGACCTTCTCAAATAGCTAAAGACTTATGAGTGGCACACGACGCCCTTCATCTAACAAATGCTTAGAAACAAGATAGGAAAATTTTCAGCCCATTGAAGTAAGTCACGTACTTTTTTGTCTTGAAAAAGTAAAAGAATCAGCAAAATCACCAGTAAAACAAAAGGCCAGCTAAGAAAATCACTACCGAGGCCGCTCTGCTTTTCCCTGCACCAGTTATGTGAACATTATGTCTCACCCTACAAGCTGGAAGGAGGAAATTGTCTCAATTATACCAAGCGCATCTGGTTGTCTTTTCAGCATCTCTCAAAGAGGTCCTCCAGCCAGGGCTACCCCAGGAAGCCCCTCTGAGGTCCTCCCACACACCGGTGTGGCTGCAGTTGTGGCTCAGCCCTGCTGCCTGCTTTGGTGTCACCCCGAGTCCCCCTGACCTGACTCAATGCCTAATGCTGGAGCCAAAATATTACCCTGCAAAAGCAGAGATTTCCCCTCCTGTCCTGAGGGGGAGTTCCCAGAAGCACAGAATCCCAATTGAATGTGACTGTTCTTTGGTGGATCTGTTTGAACGTAACCTTTTCAAGCTAAGGACTGCTACCAGAGCTGAGCAAAACTGTTTATTCTCAAGTATAAAGTATAAAACAGCCCCAGCAGTTCAAAATGCCATTTTTCTGAGCTAACAAGTGATTAACTGAGGGTCAGAATAGCAATACCCTACTGAGATACTGCCTTCCTTGGCTTATTAGGTTCAAGTAGCTATATACATATGATTAATGTATATCCCAAAAGGAAACATCAATATGATACAAAGGACTGTGCAGACGTACCAGACACAAAACATCCTAAGCCTGAGACAGGCTTCATCAGAACATGATTTTCACCTTGATCCCTATCCCAAAGAGACTTGTCTGCCTAGCCCTAAGACTTCAAGTCTCAGCATTAAAACAAATAATATAAAATAAATAAATACTTATCATGGGCTGGGAAAAAGCAGCTACAATAGGACGTGACCTTCCCAGTGTCCCGGACAGAGCCAGGGCAAGGACAACTGTGGTCACAGGCTTGATGTGCAGGTTTCCTCTTTTCATGGCCTGATGATCCTGGCCCAAAGCAGGAGGCTGTACACAGTGGTGGTCCCCAGCCACATCTCCTGCACTACCGACATCCAGCCCTGACTCCTGTTTGGCTCCAGGGGAGCAGAGGCAGTTCAGAACATCAGCCTTGAAGCCGTCTTTCAGCTGCACCTCTACGAACAGTTGAGGTCCGTCAGCAACCAGCGACTGAAGTTGGCCCAGGGACATCATGCCCCTGACATCTGAGGGCTCACCCCAGAAATCATTTTCTTGTAGTTCACAAATACTGGGAGCACACGGGAGGTTGGCCCTGTGAACAGAACAGAAGTGAAATTAAAAACCACTTTAATGCAGGGATAATTTTTTTAGCTCTACTCTAACAAAACTTCATGGCAATGACAAAGAGGGAAAACTTTGAGACTAGAAAACAAGATCATATAATGATGCTGAGTTAGCAAGAGCATAAAGCAAAACAAGATAACTGATTTTCCAATTGCATTTAATTTGGAGAGTTTAAGACTTAAATAAAGAGAAAATTGTGGAAACTTATTGGAGCCAGAAACCATTAGTAGACTCTAACACTATATTAGTTTAAAGGGATTCCGTCAAGTGCAATTTTAGAGTTTAAAATTTTTTTCCACGTAATTAATGTCCCTGCAACATTAGTTACACTGTCTTTGAAGCTGGAAAATAGTGTTTACTTTCTTATCTTCAGTGACATTGAACTTTCCTTCATGTCTTCTATGGAGATATTACACAGCAGTCTTATATCAGTTAGAGTCTGGTTTATTTGTTTATTGGGCAACAGTGTGACCAAGGGTATTCCTTATTGCTACTTTCCTAGGAGGGGGTGTGAAGTTTTGTAACCAGACAGAGCTTCTCCTGGGTTTTAGGACACTGATAGGCAGTGAAGAAAATCATCTGGTGCCCATTAGAGACGTGAGACAACACTTTGAATGGTCTTTGTACCAAATCTCTGTTAGCACCATTGGAAAAAGGATTAATATTAATAAAATTTACCGGTACTAAACAGAAAATATTTTGAGCACGGCTGTAGAGGGTTGCTACCTGTGGAGGGAGGGACTAGTCAAAGCCCAGAGGAGCACTGCCAGCTGCTCCTCTTGTGAGCATAGCCCAGGTCTGGCTCGGCTGGGGCACAGCTCTTGCACTGGACCATCCTCCCCGATGAAACTGGGTTTGAAAAAGCATTTGGTGGGATGATGGAAAGGCCCAAAGGAACAGGACCCCCAGGGACGGCCCAATATGTCAAGCCTGTTGGCTTGCTCTTCGCACCGCAGCTCTGCAAGAGAAAGAACTGGCTTTAAAATCCCTTTCCTCCAGCAGCACCTTCGCACCGTAGAGGAGAGTCCGACCCTCTGGTCTTCCTTTCAGGGCATTAAACTCACAAAATTTCACCCAGGAGTAGGCTAGAGGGATGTAGCTCAAAATATGACAGATGCCACTCAAAAAGTGCAGAGAAATCCTCCTGGCATCAGTGGACGTTTTTAGGTGTGACACGACTAAGGTTTACCTCCTTCGGTGTCTTTGAGAGACCATAAAGATGGCTAGGCATAGATTTGTGTCAGCATAGGCACATACACACGCATAGGCATATACACCTAGGTATAAACCAATCTCTTTATAATACCGAACTCTAAGAAAGGAGCGTTATTGTTATTGTGCTCCTGAGGCGCAAGAGCCACCGCTGCCCTGGGTTTGGGTGCTGGGGGCAGACAAACACCCATCCCCATGAGCTCTGGCTGCAGGAACCAGGCTCTATTAATCGTAGCCTATAGGGCTGAAACGATGCAATAATCAACATTAGTTTCGCTTTATCGCATTGAGTGATGCTAATTTTCCTTTTATTAAGCTAACTTCACCATCACTTCAGTCCCTGGTGGGATACAGAGAATTAAGGAGCAGCTTAAAGTGCTTGATTTCAACAAGTTCCCATGAAAAGTTGCTTCGTCTGGGGAAATTCTGTTTTATTTACTGTGTGCCAGACTGGCAGGAGAGCTGCTAACTCTCCAGCTGATGGACTTAAATGCGTCCAAGCAGCAACCCGGGGGAGGTGCCAGCCAGTTTTCCAGAGTCAGGGACCCAGTCTTGTAGTTAACCATGGATATAAATAAGTTTTGCAGTAATTAGCATTCCAAATGGCATGGGGAATTTCTGCCTTTAGCATTGTGTTATCACTCTTCTGGTTTTAAAATTGCTTTGGGGAAAAATGAAGACCTCGTTATAAAAACCGCAATGTGGGAGACTAAGTTTAATTTCCTTGGTTTTGCCGTGGACTCGGAGGTCCCTTCAGTGTATGATTTAGCTGCCTTCATGAGCTGAGTATTTGTAAAATCGTGTTAACAGAAGTTTTCCTTTCCTTACCGTCTTCCCATTAGGGATATTTCATTTCCCATTACAGAATCATCGCACTGGGAGTCTCCGAAATCAGTGTAGATTTCTGCTACCATGGCACACACGAATAACCTGTGTTTATGTTGTTGGATTTAATTATTCAGACAGCAAAACAGTCTGAAAAATCCGCAGCCACTGTTAGATGCAGAAGAAAAGTGATTGCTGCTGCGCGCGCTGTGCCTGATGCACCTCAGAAGTAGCTGGGCCCTGCTGAAACAGATTATTCAAACATCAAGAATGATCCAGGAAAATTATAAGCTTATTTATACTTATGATGCTTTTACGGTACTTAAGGAATCAAAAAATGTTGTGTCATACCTTACTCCAATTTATCTGCAATAGATTTTACATCATTTATTTTATAGCATCAATTCATACAGACATCTCTCTCAAGCAAAGTTGCTTTGAGTAATTTTAAACATATTTATCCTTCCATAATCATTTATTAGACGTACCACATTTTTAGAAAGCACTCCCAATTAGAGCTTATTTTATGCTCTATGTGCAATACTTTAAATGCTGTTTGTGCCAAAAAGATCTGAGAAGTACCTACAAGCAACATATTACTGTAACAGTCCCAATTGCAGCCAGTTTATCGGCTGTCTGAGCCGCAATTCTTCCCGTGCAGGAACCATTGAAGTCAATTGGGCTCCATATGGGCTCTCTGCACTGACCTAAATCTATTCCCGTTGATGATAATGGTAAAACTCCCAGGGCCAATCCTAAGTACTTTTGAAAGTCAGTTTGTAAACACTGGCATTTTAAGGAACATTTTCCACAGGGTCATACATGGCCTTAGCATTTGCTTTGAGCTAAAACTTGGCATACGAGATTTCTTCTCCAGAGAATATTTTCCGAGCAAAACTCAAACTTAGTCTTTCCTCTGTTCTTCAAAATTGATGTTGTCAGTTTTGTGCTTTAAGTAAGAAGCAGAGTTTATTAGTTTAAGCGACTTCAAAAAGACTGGGTGAGCATCTTTAATCACACACAAAAATTACAAGTCTTCACAGAAATGACAGGCTCAAATTTTCAGCCACGCTGAGCGAATTCTCAACTGTTTCTCTTTCATATGGTCTTATTCCTACCCAAGCCTGTGGGTCCAGAGACCTTTACCTAAAATTCATATTCCACCAAAGATCAACACTTATCTTCAAGTGCTGCATCACATTCCTGATGGGCTGCATCAGGAGAAGCGTGGCCAGCAGGTTGAGGGAGATAATTCTCCCCCTCTACTCCACTCTCGTGAGACCCCACCTGGAGTACTGCGTCCAAATCCAAGAAAGATATAGACGTGCTGGAACGTGTCCAGAGAACGGCCACGAGGATGATCAGAGGGCTGGAGCACCTCTCCTATGAGGACAGACTGAGAGAGTTGGGATTGTTCAGTCTGGAGAAAAGAAGGCTCCGAGGAGACCTTATAGTGGCCTACCAGTATCTTAAGGGGACCTACAAGAAAGCTGGTGAGGGACTTTTTAGGTTGTCGGGTAATGGTAGGACTAGAGGGAATGGATTAAAACTAGAGATGGGATGATTCAAACTGGACGTTAGGAAGAAGTTCTTCACCATGAGGGTGGTGAGACACTGGAACAGGTTGCCCAGAGAGGTGATGGAAGCCCCATCCCTGGAGGTGTTCAAGGCCAGGCTGGATGGGGCTCTGAGCAACCTGGTCTGGTGGGAGGTGTCCCTGCCCAGGGCAGGGGGGTGGATCTCTTAAAGAGATCTTTAAGGTCTCTTCCAACCCTGACAATTCTATGATTCTATGATTCAAAACCTGAGACCACAAATATACCTGCCAGGATGAATGAGAAGCTTGGAGACAATTTTAGCCTGTAGAGAGTGAATATGCAAGTGGTGAAAAGAAGTCAGCCTGTGTTTTCAAAGATTTCTTCTGTTCTACTTTAGAATTCAGACATTTTAAGAAATGTAAAGATAGCTGGATCTATACAGTTATCATCATTGCAAGGTATCGCAAACACACCTTTTTTTTGTCCCATCTATAGCTTGCAAGTCCTTAGTGAGCTTCCATCTCTTCGTAGAGGCGGTGACATGCAGACTGGGTTACACTGTTGAGCGACCGCAGCTTTATTACCTGAAAGCCACGAGGTAAAGTAACAGCATTCAGTATTTGCACGTGGCTTTTATGTTTGCCCTATTTTGAAGAGAATATATCCAATGACTTACTAGTGGAAGATCCACTCATGTGAAAACAGGAATTAAATGCCTACCTCCCACTGAGAGGTGACAGCAATGGCATGTTCATCTCTGATTTATGTCTCTGGAAATCTCCCAGTTTTCCTCTTTTTTCAGTGGGGGCATTTGCAAGACACCACTTGCGAGTGTGCCCGCCACAGTACCCATACCTTGAAGACTATTAATATTGCACAGCTTGAACAGACTGATGTCAGCGTTACCTCAGCGCTCCGCTGCCTGCTCTTGCTCCAGGAAAACCTGCCAACGCTCCAGGAGCGCTCCGCTCCCCGGCTCGTCGAAAAAGCTGACTGATGAAAACATTTTACTTCTTGGTTTTGCAAAGCCCAGGGGCGCTCAGCCCAACTTCAGAGAGGAAACCACCCTTCCCCTTTTTAGTCTAGCCCCAAACGACAAATAATAATAATAATGATAATGATAAGCGACATGTTTATGTCTGCAATTGTAATCCATCACCGCAAGCTCGCTGACACGACGTGCTCCCGTGCAAGAGGTTCTTGTCCTCCCTGGAGGCTGTAGGAAAGCAGGGTAAGAGCTGATGAAAGGCTGGAGGAAAGCAGCAGTGATAAACACGCCCAAAGTATCACCAGAACCCTTTGCAGGAGAGCTTTTGCAAAGTATTATATTGAGAGCCAGGGGAAAGAGGAGGGAGGCTGAGAGGAGTTGGTCAATTCCCGCCTGCAGCTGCGTGTGAAAGGGGAGGAAGGACGGAGCAAAACGTGTTCCACCTACAGCCCTCCATCCCTACCGCAAATCAGGTTAGCAAGTTTGATTAATCAGTGAAGACTCCCACAGAATGAAATAGCCGAGTTACGGTATCCAAATATAGATACACACTTTTTGCATAAACCCCACATTTTCATAGAAAATTATTTCAGCGTCTTTGCAGCAGAATAAATTTTCAGGAAGATTCAAGTCAGAAGGGTAGCAATCCACTAAGGACTGAGAGACACAAAAGGGGCAAAAAGCATGAAGAATTTTGTCTGTTCAGTCACCCCTGACACTGTCGGGCTCCAGCCTGGCTACCGCTGCTGGCGGCGGCTCTGCCTCGCACAGAGGGGAGCGAGGTGGCCGGGAGGGAGAGAAAATGGTGCTGAACCACAGAGCTGGGCTAAAGCACTTTCAGATATCATTTCACGGAAAAAAATGCATTTTGGGAGAGGGTGAAGCTTTTGAAAGACTCAGGTAGAATTGGAAATGGGACACACTGAACTAAAGAAATGGGAAAATGCTGAAATATTTCATTTTGATTTAAAAAAAAAAAGAAAAGAAAAAAAGAAGTTTCAATTTTTCATTCCCACACAACATTGTACATCACTTCCCAGCTGCACACCTTCCCAAGCGCCACCAAAGCAAGCACGCTTTGTGCTTACGGCAGCAAACGGGGATCTCGCAGGAGCTGCGGGACGTGCTGGGGTCACGAGCCGTTCTGGACACCAGGAGCTGCTCCAGGCTGCTCAGTCACATGGAAGGATTATAAACCAGAAGCAATTATAGATTGCCCAGGGGAATGGAGAGGCACTTTTCTGCAGCACTTTCAGACAATTGCAGTAGTCACAACACTCATATTTGTCTCAACACAACCGCCAAGGGCCATACTCGTTAGTCAGTCCCTTCCCGTCTCCCAGGAGACTTGAGGAGATGGGCACTGGCCGTACATAGCTAACAGCAAATCCTCCAACAAGCTTCTTGGAACGGGGGAAGTCGGTCAGACCAGGAAAGGTGTAGGGTGGCCATTCACAGGCGCTCTGGAAAGCCTTCACTACCGCAAGGATTAGAAAAGATCCTAAATATTAAATCTGAGACTTGTACTGTGCCCAAAACAGATATATGATTGCCTTTTATTGTTTGCCTTTAATAACAACAACAATTTTATTTAGCAACAACTGATTCTGCATTCCCCAAACTTTAAGCCCTTGTATAAAGTCAGGGTTGTGTATCTCAATACGTCAAGCAATGGGCAGTCTGATCCCTGGCAGCGCTTAAAGTCCAAGATACTGCCTTCACTAGCCGCAGTCCCCCTAGGAGAGGTGATGATAGAGATGACCATGATGACCTTCCATTTCTCGCCCCAAAACAGCCTGTCAGCTCGCGCCTGAAGGTGCTGCAGCAAATGAAGAGATCGACTCCTCCATCAGCAGACACAAACATCAGCGCAGGGAACACCCTCGACTCCACTAAGACACACGGCAGCAATTTTCTTTCAACAAAACCAGAGGACAAGAACTACAGGGCCTCTAGTAAAAATGCAACAAAGTCAGCAAAAGGCACTGAAAAGGCCCGAAAATTAAAAGGTTAAAGTTCAGCCTACCCTCAAAAGTCCATTTTTCCTGAGTCTGCTACTCAGATCATAGCTTAGATTAGTAAAAAAAAAAAAACCAAGCCGTGTATGTACCTCACTTTTCCAAAATGCTCAACCCTCGGCAAGTGCAATCCTGCTGTTAACTAAATATTCTTCAAATAAACTCCAGGACATCATGAGGTCTTATATTTTTCATTCTTTTGGGCTAGTATATTAATGGTAATGGTAGGTCTACATGTGTGCCCTGTGTGAATATCCGATTGGATGAAAAATTCAAAAACATTGTCATTCTACTGGTATTTAAAATCCACTATTTTCTCCCTGGCTTATGAAAATAATTTTCATTAAGGGGAGTTATACTGCTAGGAGCACTTGGCTTCCAGAAAGAACTATAATTTAAAGCTGATTCTGCAAGCAATCTCATTGCAAGAGCACATCTGGAGCGTTTTTAAATGTGCTGAGTGCTGACATAATTAAATAGCCTCTGAAACCGTTCATTCAGTCTCTACAGCTGGGATGCCGCGAGACGGGCATGTAGCTTGTTCTATCACTCATAAAACAGGATTGTTTGATCTCATCTCAGCTAAGCTGACAAGGAAGAGAGGGAAGAAATGAAAGAACTCTGCTTTTCCCTTGATTTTTAAAACTGAAGGGACAACCTGCATCTTTGATGCGCCGAATACTTTGTTTTGTCAGATGGCGGCTGCTGTAAAATAGGAAATCTCTTTTTCTGAGAAAAGAGAGGAAAAATGAAAAGAAATAGGGAAAAAGGGAAGAAAAATGAAATGCAAAGCAGGTAAAATACAATTTGAAACACCAGGAAAAATAAGACGCCTCCTGTGAGGATCATGTCCCACTGCCATGATGACTAACCCACCACCATCAACATAAAGCCAACTTCTCTGCGACACCCCTAAATAAAATTTAAAATAATACATACCTGAGAACAGCCAAGAAGGGGGAAAATTAATTTGCTTATTTTATGCTTTCGCTGCAACAGTTCTCTGCATTTATTATACAGCATTACACAGGTATAACTCCATAACTTCAAAATTATTTCTAATGCAACTATTTCTGTAGTATACTGTGAGTTATAGGAATATTGGGAGGCGAACTGAGAGCGGGCTTCCCTTCTCAAACCGAATAAGGACTGATTCTTTCCACGAAGAGCTTATTTATACAGCTTGTTATAAACTACCTTATAAACAGGCCCATTCTCATCAACTTACCTCATTAATCCTGGCTTGTTAATTAATTCCCCTGTTCCTCAGAGCATAGTTACCCAACCTATTGGCTTTGGGAAATGGTTTTCCTTCTAGCACCAGCCCTCACTCCTGGTTTGGGTCCCTCTCTGGCGTTGGGGGCTGCACGAGGGAGAAGGCAGCATCCAGCCTCGCAGGACTCCCTGGCCTCGTTTCCCCTCTGTAAAAAAGAAATCTGTATTTATTAGTGAGGAAAAGCATCCAAACACCTCGACTCTGCAAATGTGCCCGTGCTCACCTCTATAAGGAATCAACGCAGCATCAAGATTGGCACGCTTACATTTAAACATACATAGTTGTCTTTCTGGAACCAGGGCCTAAACTGAGTAACAAATTCCATACACAAACTTGAGGTCTTCATATGAAATCCAGACCCACAGGAGAACCCCATGAGCCAGGATTTTCATTATGTATTCAAAACTTAACGCAACCTCAGGCTTTAGCAAAATGGTGAAGAACGATACTGCTGCTGTTTAAAAAACATCCCTTTCTGCTAGTGAAGCATTAGTATGAAGTAAAGTCATTGGTATGTTTAGGATGCTGTAGTCAAAACTAAGATAAAGCCTGGTAGAAAGCACTGGAGGAAAAGCTAAAAAGTAAAGCAAAAAATGAAATTTTCCACTTTTGTGTTTGGCAAAAGCCAGCAAAATATAACTAGCTATCTCTGAGCACCCCGTACGAAAATAAAACACCCCAACAAAAAAGCTTCTGTGCTGTGGTTTCGTTGGAAAAATCTTCGTCAAACTTTGCTCGCGCCGGTTCGGCTGCCGGCTGCCACCCTCCCAGCGTGCCCAAGCAGGCGATGCAGGCAGGAGACACCCACGCCCCGGGGCGGCCAATTTCCCCCCCAGAAAACCCTTCACCCAGGAAAACAAACAACCCGGGACAGGTGTTAACTACCGTCCCTGTGGCGCATTTCGGGTACCGAGGTGATTAACACGGTATAAAACCTGGAAACAGCCGACGCTGCAGCTGAACCGTGAGCCTCGGAGGGGAGATGATTTCAGCGTCAGCGTGAAGCCGAGCAAATAGCGGTACCCAGGAGTGATGAGGTAGGTTCAAAACTCAAGCATCAAAGATAAAGCAGGGGTGAAAGTCCCCGGAGGACGAAAAATCAAGATGTATACAACCTTTGTCAAGCAGAAGACAGCGAGTCCCACCTACCTCTATGGAGAAGGTCTGCTTCCAAGCATTTAAATTACTTTAATGATAATCCTGATGCATATTCACCTGCTGCTAAGCTATTGTACGCCAGGCATTGAAGAAACATTTGTTTAAAACTAATCTGCAGTTTATTTCTTAGAGTTACATAAATTCACTAAGTCGTTGGTCTGGCATATCTTAAAATAAAAATAAAAAAGCAGATTGCAATTTATAGATAAATTTGCAGTAAAATTCAGAGAGCGTAGCAGACCATAGGGGCTGTTAAAAGACTTGCATCTCCAGGGCATATCAAGCCTGATTGTACATTAAAAGAAGTGACTAGAAAAGTTAGAAGAAGGTAAACAATTTTTACAAAAACAGCTGTTTTGTCATTTCTACCAGTCTTTGGTAAACACAGAAGAGCTGAATCACTAGGTGCCAAACACCAGCGCTGAGCAGGCTGCGAGCGCGCGGCAGATTGCAAATACCAAGCGATTTGCTTTTTTCTGCACCATTGCCACCTAAGCTGATCATGAAAAAGAATTAATAATTAAGGGTAATTATCTGACTGAACACTTTTTAATATGCTGAACTCAGGCCCACGTTGTTTATGAACAGCTTATGGCTCTTCCTCTCCGCAGCGTGCTGCTTCCCCAGGCGGGAAGGCGAGGGGAGGGGAACGGCAGGCAGGGGGGGAGGAAGGAATGGCATATGCTAACCTTATCATTTTGACTTGTTTTGACTGGACACTTAATCTTACCTCTCGTGAATGCCACATTCTTCTTCTCCATATGCCACTTTCCCTTGGCTGCTCACCAGCCCTGAATGCCAGAGGTTACAGGAACGGAAAAAACACTTACTTCCTAATTAAAGAGTCATTTGGCAATGTGTGCTGTAATTTTACTGCCTTGGTTCTTTCCTTCCTATATACGGCTAGACTGGCAATGACTCTTGCTAAATAAAATCTCAACAAAGGAATGACAAACCTGTTAAAATAAAACTTTGATTTGTGACCTTTATACTAAAAAGATTCCCCTCTCTCTCCAGCTTTGTTATTAAAAAAACATGCGCTGTGAAAGGTTAAGAGATTGGAAATAGACACCTTGAATAGCGCTCCTCAGCGAAATACCTTAGGACATGCCAGGGAGGATCAAGCAGTATTGACTGGGGTCCAGGTGGAGAGTTTCTCACAAAGCCTCAGCATCCTGGTAAATAGCTTTGCTCAAAACACTCTGCTGACTTTGCCATCCTGGGGCTCCAGCCACCACTTCAGAAGTGCGAGGAAGACAAAAAAACTCAGGAAAACAAGTTTTAGCTAGGTTACTTCAGTTGACATGCCAGCTGATGCATCCTAACAGGGATGCACAAAGAGATGTGCCGCCCACGACTGCTCTCCTACCCTTGCTCGTAGAGCGATGGGGTTTTGAGAAAGCACGTTGGAAAGAGTCTGACCAGCTGAATATCGCCCCAACAAAGGCTGCTGACTTGGTGCAGTATTGACCAAGCATTACTGCATTCACCAATACAGTAGTCACCAAAAAACAGCGATCCTAGGCATAAATTGATCTGGAAGGCACGTAGAGATGTCTTGGTTTTATGAGACCCAACAACCACACAGGGTGAACTTGCACGGCCAGGCCTGCGGTACGTGCAGGCTGACATGTCTCTGCAGTCTAGGTAACAAACACAGATCCCAAATTTCTGACATCATTTCTCAGACCAAGTGCCCACACAGAGGACTCCCGGGTGTTTCAGCTATGAGCTGCTAAAATTTTCTGTGCGTCACTGTCAAAATTTCAACGTTCCATTTTGCATCAGTTTTTACGTGGCTTTGGCAGCCTAAGTGTCTTTTCCACGACTGTTTCAGACGGCCTCACTTTTCTCATCAGAACCCACAAAAGCCGCGTGAGCTACATGAGCGCACAGCTCTAATACCGATTATTTGTCACAGAAACAACTAGCTGCAGCTGCACATTTGTAGGCAAATCCTTCTATGTGTTAAGTGAGATAACAGGCTGGGATGTATGTACATTTTATACCCGAGTTCTTAGAAAACATTTACCATCGATCTGTGCGCAGTCTAGGCCTCCTCTGCTATCTTCTGTTGCCTTTCTGCTATTTTTCCTTTCCATCTCTGTGTCCTGTAGGTAGGTGTAATCAAGTTAAATGCGATACTTATATCTCTTGCCCAGCAATCTGGCTTTTGCTATCTGTTAAAGGATTTGTACACTTCACAAATAAAGTCAATTATTATTTCAAAAGTATCTTTTAACATGTGACATATAATAAGAGCTATTATATTGCTATCTCAAGTCGCAAAACACTATAACCCAGCTTTATTTCCATTCTCTTTACTTATACATATATCACGTATGCCCTCTATCAAATGAAAAATACTTTTAGATAAGGGGGGGGAAAAAACACCAAGAAAAAACCCAAGTAACTTCTGCTACTTATGCCATCGTACATTGCTTCCTAGTACAGAGAATTTCCAATATCGGAGCAATAATTTCAGACCAAATTGGACTAGTGGGGTCACCAATCCTCTTTAAGAGGCACCGTTTCCCAGGAGGGGGGCAGGAGGTTCTATTATGCTCTGTCTCTGGTTAAGCGTTGTGTAAATTATGTGATAAAAGCAGATGGTAGTACTCTTTCTAGATATGGTTGGAAAAATTGGGCTTGCTTAGAATAGTCCCTGGGGCCTTTTCTTGGAGCATTCCTCTACAAAGAGAAACAATTATTTTACTTTTGGCTGCTATTGTCTCCTGCTGAGGGAATACATGTACAGCAATGATGAACTCTGCGAAGGGTGAAATGAATATTGCTGCTGTTTCAGTATATATTTAGTGCTGAAGAGTTTTGGCTCCCATGGACCTGGCAGGACTCTGCGTGCTGTAATCACACACTGGCTTGAGTTTGCTTAAAAGCGATGCTCTATGCTGTCACCTGGCTGGAAGGAACCGGGGCAAAGAGCCGCTCGGCAATGAAACCCTTCACAACAGGATATGCCAAACACACTATTTTACACCACCTCGGGTGACACTAGCAATTTATTTTCTAACCTTTATTAGTAAATTGTTCTGACCGGTGCCGAGCTCAATTACATGCCATCAGGCCCTACTAGCGTGGTTTAGCGCTACTCTGCATTTACCGATACGGTTTCCAAGCTTAGCACGTAGCAATCTTGCGTCTGTCCACAATGTGCATGGGGTGTCTTAATAAGCCAAAAGCATCCTCTGCATAAGGTTGACCCAGCCCCCCTAAAATGCGTAGGATTCTTTCTGGTGGCTCTGATGTGAGGTCGGTCTGCCCTGAAATTAGTGTATCCTTCAAGGACCGAGCTGCACAGAGGTGTTCCTTGGTTTTGTGTGAGATCACAGACTAAAGCCCCAGACTTCAACCAAATGAAGCCAAACAATATCAAATAAAGTTAACGATGGAAGCCCACCAGCCACAAAGGAGTGGAAGAACAGGCAGGAGCTGTACTTGCAATAATAATCATGGCTCTGAATCCAGAAGAAGGATAATTCACACTCAATTTGGACTTACCAAAACTTCAGTTTAGTCAAGGAAGATTCAAGGACTGGTTGCGAGCACCTGCCTGTTAGTCCTGCCAGGACTGTTTCATGGATTTGCTTCTGCAACTGGGCCGCTGTGTCATTAACCTTACTATTTCAACATTTTTCCTGATATCCCACTTATCCCTGAGTGACTGCAGTCCATGCCACCTCCTCAACTGTGAGCAGCTTGTTATGTAAAATGCAGCCACCTTTGTATAATTGAAGTTTCCTATAATATTCTACCTTAGGCTTCAAGATTGTTCTAATATTCTGGTTTAGATTTCTTTTTCACCGGCCCCAAGTCATTTAAACTTTTAAGTATAGGTCACGTTTTCCAGTGCTTGATCATTCTTGTGCCTCACTTCTGGACCCTCCAGTTCATTCACTTCTTTATTAAATCGAGATGCTCAAAGCTGGTGTAAGGTGTCTAACGCTGCTCCAGCTCTCACCTCCCCAGTGCCAAGCCAAGCAGAAGGACTGCTTAGCCTCTCCGATAGCCGAGCTCCTCATTAATGCACTCAGGATGTCAGTCACTTTATCAAGCCACTGACGCTGATGATTCCACCAGAAGCCCTACACCTTTTTCTGAAAAACTGCTGTCTGGCAAGTTGCGGCTTTTTCCTGAATTTGAAGGTATTTGGAAGGCCAGCAGTCTACAACTTGCAAACAAGGAGTTTGCAAGGATTTGTCCTAAAAAAGTCAGTCACTGATTTGAGAGAATGAGGCTATTTAAGGATATTATTATTATTATTATGTGTGGATTGATGGGAGTTAAAACAGCGCATGAAGAAAACCAGCTGGAAATGCAAGAGAGCATCTCCCATGCAGCAGTTATCCTCCACTGTCAGCAGTCTCCCGCTGAGACTATAAATGAGATCTCTGCCCCGGAAACAAGTGAGGATCCAGGTCCCATCTCCACAGAAAACACAAGTTACAGTGGCGGGTGGGAGACACCCACCAGTCAGCCAGCCCTGGGATCCCCAGAGATATGAGGATCCAAAAGTGGGACCGCAGTAGATGGGTCCCAAACCTACCCAGCAAAGCAACAATTCTGCTCAGCTGTCCAGGCACGAGAAATGGAATAATTCTGCCAAAGACAGTCAAAAAGTGACTTTTTGACATAAGGACCACCAGTGAAGATGCCAGATCACAGATGGTGTTACCCTAATCATGCCATACAAGAGCCTGGCTTCATGTGGGAACACAAGTGTCTTAGAAGTAAAGGTGTCAGTTAACCATAGACCAGAGTCCCTGTGGCTTTTCCAGATATAGATGATGAAGACACTCTGGAAAACAAACAGCACATGAAGAAGTTGCCCTAGTATACGACCATCTCATCTATTCTGCCACCACCTCTTTTTCCATGAGCCCCATCACTCCGTAGGAGGGGGACAGTACCTATCTAGTGGTATAGATGGTGTTATCTAATAAATGTACATTTGGTGTGCCTGGAGATTCATAGCAAAAGTTGTAGTTTTAGTCCAGTAAATGGCTCTCTGGATCTACTTTGAACAAAACAAACAAAAAAAACAAAACAAAAAACCCACACCATCCTCTGCCCAGAGCACCGTTCTTCATTTCACAACCTTTTGAAGAATATGGCATTTCTTTGGGGCTGGGTAACTTTCTTCTTTCCCATATTTAAGGCAGAGTTGAGGGTTTTTTCCTGATATTTTTCATTATATTCCTCAAAGAAAGGATGTCTAAATTAAGCACTTTTTCTAAGCAAATTATCATAGTACCCAGTACTAAAAAGACACTGATCACAAACAGTAGCTCACTGGCTTGATTAGGTACAGAGTTCAAAAAACAACATAAAACTCAGCTATATATTTTCTAGAATTTCCAGAAACCTGCCGTCTGGCCAGAAGCCCTCTTCAAACTTCATTTATATCAACACACGATGACCTGCTCATCTCAATCAAGTCTACCCTTAAAATTATACTCAAATGACTCATGATAACCCACAATTTCTGTTTGTTATATCAGGTCTCTTCTTTAGCTGTACAAACACTGACACTCTTCCAGCTCTCATCTTTTGCCTGGCTCTCTTGGTTTGTAATCGACACCCTTGTGCTTTGATGCTGTTCACGTCCTTTCCTTTTACAGGCGCACTGAATCCCATTAAAATTCCCCCGTAGTAGTTCATCCCTCTTTATCTGTTTTTCATGAAGCTGGGCTAGCATTCTTTCAGGGCGAATAAGAAAGTAAAGAAGGAGAGCACTATATACCATTTACCACATACTTTTAAAGAAGCTTCTAAAACAGATGTAAAATAATTATCAACAACAACATTTTTCTACTCAGCTTAGAGGTGATCATACTATTTGGTAATCTGCACGATTACTCTTAAGACTTCTTTATTAACATATGCCTCTCATCAAAAGGGTTTCTTTCACTGTATTTGACTTATACAAGAATATATGCACAAGGCTTGTCACTCACCCAGTGTATCATAATCAGTATCTTTTAAACGTCATGATCACGAAGCACACAGCTTCTTGAGCCCGAATCACACAATAATTTCGCTGAACGGGACCTCTGGAGATGACCTAGACCCCATGCTCACAGCAGCTCCACTACAATAAAATCAGGTTTCTCAAATCAGGTAACATGGCCTTACCACGGACATGGTCCTGCCGAAGCAGAGACTGACAGTGCCAAGGGCTTCTACAGATGACCTCAACCTTGCTCCATAGGTACCGCTCTCATTATCTTACTTTCCTGGTTTGAGGTAAAAAAGAACCAACTTTCTGTTCAGTGATTTTACTTCTCAGCTAGGCCTCTTCTAACTCTCTGAAATTAACAGCGTGTTGTGTCTAAAGCGATTCGTTCAGAGTGGTAACGCAGTTTGTGCCAAGGGATGGTATGCAGCGAGGCTCTTGCTTATACTTATTGTTATAACAACCAAGGTCAGCTAATTTTGTTATTTGCCCCAGTGGAGGGTCAGAAGCGGAAAAGCACAGAGGGGTCCCACCTAAGCAGAGAAGTGGACAGGACAGGTGACCAAAAATTGACCAACAGGGATACTCTATCCCATCTGCCCCATGCTCAGTATAAAACTTGAGGGATCAACAGGTCAACTCTCTTCCTTCAATGGCTGACATCTGAGGAGGACCCTGTCTGTTCATCCCAGTCGGTGTGTTCCTGACTCCAACTCTGGAACCCGGTTCCCACCCCTCGCTGAGTCCAGCCTGGGACTTCCCCAGTGCCTGCCGGTGACATCATCCTGGAAGCTTAATAAGGTTTTGTATATACTGTATCTATTTCATTATTTTCCTTTTTATTTTATTCTTAATATTTTATTAAAGTAGTTCAATTTCTTCTAAACTCATATATCTCTCTTTATCTCTCCTCCTCCTCTCTGCGTGTGAGAGGCTGGGGGGGAGCATCTGTCAATGGCCATTGGCCGATTTGGCCAAAACCAGGACGCTTCCCAACTGGACACGCTGTTATCCTCAGATGGATATAGCCACTTCCGTACTTTTTATTTGCTGTAGCAGCATCAAGGACTGAGGTATGGTCCTGTGGCGTTTGTAGGACTTTTAGCTCTGTGTTCTAGGCTGCTGCGTTATCAGCTTGTCATAATTTTTAATGAATTTTAAAATAAACATGTATTCACTAGCTTCATAAAATTAGTGTTAGAAAACTCAGTAAAGCTTACCTGGAAATCTGTTCTTTGTTTTTCTGTTATTGCTTATCACACTTCCCTCATAATAGAAAAGCTTCTCTGGAGCACATACCTTTCCATTCAAATGCAACTAATTCTGATCAGGTATGCACCGATTTACGTGCTCCTGGGTGCTGATTAGATAGAAGAGTAATCTGGTTTGAATTAAATGCGTAGATTACATTGCACTATTTCACGCCATTCATCACATTAGGAAATGAAAAGAACTGCTTTACAAGAAACAGAATCATTAAATGAAACACGCAGTGCTACGAAATGCTTCAAGTCTATCTGAGATACTGCTAGGACAATCTATGACCTAAACAATTATTACGTCTATTTTCTTGCCTATATTCCCTTCACTGAGGTAGAAGTCATAGCAATTAATAAGGATAAAGATGAAGTAATTTGGAAAAGAGGGAGGCAGCTCCCCAAAACCATTGAAATTAAAGATAGGATGCTGTTATGCTTGAAAATATCTTTGATTGCTTTGTTATTACCCTTGAAAACTGCTGTTAGCCTCAGGATTTGTTGTGCTTCCTATGTCAAGCATAGGGGATGCTGCAGCTCTGCAGCTGGGTGCTGTGCTGACTCCCAGGCATCGGGGACGGGATGGCAATAAAGCTCAGCTAAAGTCTCGGTCCGGTCCCACTGCTCCAAACGAAACTGGAAACTGCTATTACATTGCACCACCGGGCACCCTGGGCATTTGCCTCCCAAAGAATAACTCCTCTCAGCTTTCTGGGAATGAAAAAAAAATAAGGCTCGAATCTCTAACAACCTGCCTAAGCTTTTGTCATACTTGCCATGATCTAGACTCCCAGGAAAACAAATTCTTTCTGAGCTCATAGCCCTCAGTCACAATCTCAATGATTTAATTAAAAAGGAAAAGTTTCCTTCTACAGCCAGAAGGCAGCCGAAAGTATTGGACAGTTAACAAGAGGAGAAAAACAGCTCAAGGATATTGTTAAAAACATGTGGGTAAGAAAAAATGCAAATAATTTCACAAGTTTTGCTAGAAGGAGACCAGACCAAATACTGAATTTTAAACCAGGTCCAAATCAGAAGCTACTTTCCTTGAGTTTAACCTGTGTTAGAAAGGGTCTTTTTGCCATGCTCTTTGAGCTACAGCCGGAAGCACCACCTCCAAAATACTAACAGCATTTTCAACATTCACATGTGCAAATTGTGCAAAAAGTGCACTGTTTTTAGGAAAAAGAGCACATCCTTCTGGGATCCAAACCCAGGTTTTTGGGCTCATGCATCTAAAACTTCACGTACTTATCGGGAGCAAACAGAACCACCTGAAGCTTGTCTGCCTCTGCAAGGAGGTAGACAAGATTCAACCATTATATTCCAGAGCCTGCTTTCTGCTTTTGTCCTTCTCGCTACACGAGGGGGAAAAAATTGGGTTTACAGCTCTCGTGGAGAGTGCCGCAGTGACGGTGAGAGAGAGGTGTCCTGAGCCAAATTCAACAACTGAAACACCTGAGCCACTCGCACATTTCTTTGTCAAGCAGGGACCTCTTCTTCTCGTACAAATAGAGGAGAAAATAAAGGGAATAACTTGAGCTTTGATTCAGCTGAAGGAATAAACACCCCGTTTACTCTGGAGCTGAGTGAAGCAGGTTGCCTTTGTGTTAGTCTGAACTCGTAACACCAATTATGACTGGAGTACACTCATTACTCTTCCTGAATGCTGGAAAGCGTAAAAGAAAATCTGGTTTTTAACCCTTTAATACACAACTGATGCCAACAGCCTAATCTCACCAGTGATTTCACCAAACCGATTCCCAAAGGCCTCTTGGGCTGGGATGTTTATGGATTCAGGTCAGGAGAGACCGACCAGCGGACAGATGCTCTCGCTAGAAGCCCACTATTATATTAATTTTTTTTAGTAAATAAACCTTTAAAACCCTTCTGTGCCTAGGCAGGTTATAACAGCGTTAAGTGCAGCAGTTAGTTTTTAAGATTCTTTAAAAATTTATAAGTTGTCAAAAATTAATAAATAAGAAGATGTTTAATTTTCTTTTGGTACAGACTACGTGGCTTTGTCTCCTCATGTTTCTAAGGCTGAAGGGGGAGAAGATTGCCTTTCCTTAACCATATGTAGAGTTAATTAACCAGGGACATTTAGTGATTCTTTGTCATTCAGGATAATTAACTAGGCTGGCACAGAGGCAGTGTTTGCACAGGTTGTCTTTTCTTGAGTTGCTCACTTAGGGGCACTTTTGTGTGTGCGTGTTTTTGTGGGTTTTGGTTCTGGGTTGGTTATTTTGGGGTTTTTTTTTTAAAGAGATCATCAGTTTTACCCTGATTTAAAACATAAGAATCTCATCTGATTACCAGGAATTATTAGAAGTGATCGTTAGCAGCTCCGCGACACCCTGAGTCAGCCCCCTTCACACCTGAGGGTCGTACCTTCCAGGCAGGCTGATCGATGTGCTACTGTCCCTTACAGCCTTTCACCTCTCCCTTAATCGTCTCAGTCTCAATCATCTTGATAACCTCTCTTCATTCTCATTAAAGACAGAAAATATATTAGCCAAGTACATCAGCCCCCTTGACTTACATAATTATTCTTCTTTCCTATTTGTAGTGAAAACCTACCAATTCTCCAGGCTTTTCTTCCCAGCCGCTTTTTCTGGATCTCTTTCACTTTGCTTCCTCCTGTCATGCCAGTGTAGTGCTTTCTGCTTCTGCTCAAGTTTACCTGCGTGCTTTTTTTGGTACCTTCCTTTCAGTCTCCTCTGAGACACTGCAGCCAACCCCATGACAAACTCATAATTTCAAAAAACGTTTCCTGATATTTTCAGCATTCGGAGCCACCCCGCGTGGCCTGAAAGCACTCAAACCGCCATGACTCATATACAGTCCACGGGAGCCAAACATTGAGAAACTGGAAGAATTTTGTACAATTGCTGTAAAATCAGGACAAAGTAGAGAACGAGACCACCTCCGGAAGCGCTGGAGATAGCCCAGTCACGGGTGGAGTGTTTTTTCTCCTCAGTCACAACTATTGCCATTTGCCCCATATTCTGTACAGCTGCTGGGCACCTATACCGCACTTACCTTCACAGGCCAACATCGGCTTGGGCGTGCTTCTGATCAACGCGATCCTTGCATACAACGGGCGCCAAAACGTGCTTCTGCTGTAAATCAGGACTTCCCAAGGATCAGTCTCCATGGAGATGCCTGAAACAGATTATTTTCTGCTAGTGAGCATTCAAACTTGTTAGCGCATATGAGCACCGCACAATGGATGAGGACCTGGCCAGAACCAAACGAGGTTTCATAATTACCTTTGGAGGATGAATTCCTCTGGCAATCCTCGCCCCTCAATGCACACACAGCTTCATCTCCCTGGGAGACTCCCTGGGGTGGGAATGCCCTTCGAAGAAAGCTAATGTGAGATGGAGCTGGATGTGTGGCTGACCAGTAACCGACGCTTGAAAACTGGTACGTTCCTGAATTTGCTCATTTCTTTTTAACCCCAAATGCCATAAACGCTGGCAACATAAATCATCTTTACGTTGGCTTGTGGGAAGGTGGTAATCCACAAAGCTAGCACTCATCTCTGCAGAAATGAAATAGATAAATAATGCCTCTTCTCTGTGTGTATATTGGCATCTGCATACTGGGTAAACGACTCTGCTTTGGGACAACAGTATCCTCCAGAAAGCAGTGGAAGCCCTTTAGCTCCAGAGCAGGTTCAATAAGGACAATGGAAACAAAGATCAATTCCTTCAAACAGAGCTTTTACAAGGACCTTTTTTTTGTAAAAGGCCATTCTCCCAAGCACCATTATACTGACACAAAGACTGGACAGCAAGTCTTGCTCACACTCGGTTTACACATTTATAACTTACAACACTTCTAGTGTTTTTGTTACTATTCGCACCTTAATGGATGCAGCAAAAAGGTTCTTGTTTGCTGGCGTGGATCCCACATTTTATGCACGGAGAAAAATAACCAAAGTTAAACTATTTTTTAATGTCATTTTTATTCAGTACTTGACAATGGCAACAAAAACAGAACACTGAAGAATTATACTTTTAAAGAGGAGTTTCTATCAAGCAGCTATTCTTGTCCTAGTGTAATATCTCATTTTCTCAGCAGTTGATTAAAATCCATTCTGTTCCACTGGGATACACCCAATGACACTCCCCTGATACAGAGATATACAGAAGAGATAAAAGAAAATAATATATCACTGGCAATGCTCAGAACATTGTTAAAACCATATATTCAGTACCTACTTATCTTTTATGTATAAAGATATCTGTGGTGACAAATAGCTTATTATGGTATGTGATTGACTGAAAATAGAGAGCAGAAACTGAAAAAGAATACTGAATAATCTGATGACCATTTACTGGTCATATTTTACATTTTTCCTCTAATTTTATGCACTTTCAGATTACCCACAGGAGAAAGAAAGCAAGGAAAGAAAACAATATAGTTTTAATGTGGCTCCAGCTAAGAACTGGAGCTAGTTATGGATTCCTCCAGTAATTGGGCCAATAAATGACGGGTTTCAGGTTTACCACTTTACGAGATGGATCCTGTCAGCATCTCTAGGTACTTTTCTAGCAGTATCAGGACAGGGCTCATCAGAAGAGAGGATGAGGACCACTTGAAAACAGGGACCAGAGCCCACATTGGGACGAGGTATCTAAAGGCAGGGGAAGAAGAGAAAACAATCACTTCTCAAGGTCCTGAGCCCTTTGTGATCCCATCCTGTAGCTTCCAAAGGGACAGCAAGAAGAGGCACAGGGAAAAGAGGCCATTAAACGAGGAAGGATTAGTGACTAAGTGGTTTATTCCATTTATTTGCCATTGACTCATCTCACACGGATTATGACACCAAGCATGTCCTAATATATGAAATTCTGCTCGTCGCAGGTTCACAAGGTTAAACTCAACTTTCTCCATACTTGTACAGAAGTGTTGTGCCTTCTCCCAAGCAGTGCAAGATGGACACTTAGTGAGGTGGGCTAGTCGGCATACAACAAACCCACGCAGAGAAGCAGATGTGAGACGACAAAGAAACGAACTCATAAATGAAGCTGATTTTAGCAGTTGAGTGCAGAACTAAAACAAAGCACACAGAAAAAAATGACTGCAGTCTTGAAGCAAAAATTCTTTTGACTCCTATACCTTTGTTTCTCTGGCTAAATAAGCAACAACAACAAAAAAGCATTTCAAGCAGTTGTACATCGCCATCCAAATAACCTGTGTTAACCTTGCTTGTGCATCAACACTGATGAGCTGGACAGAAGAGCAGTTATCAGGACTCCGCACAGCCAGACGGCTGCGTTAGTGTGTTGGAGGCTTATCTCTGCTCTTCTGAGCTCAAGGACACTTGTGCACAACACCTTCAATAAAACGCTCTCAGCTGAGGGTGAAAAATTCTTGAACTCCTCCTTGGATTCACTTTCATTTGGGCAAATTCCTGTTCATTTTAAGAGAAATACAATCCTCAGTGAAATCACTCTGAGTTTTGACATTGGCTTCAAAGGATCCAAACACCACAATTCAACAACAGCCTGCAAAGAAACAGAAAGTTTAGCATCCAAAATCCCTTCTGGTACAAATCTCAGACAATGCTGGGCTAAGGCTATGGTTCGACTTGAGTTGCTATCCCAAATATGTTATAGCTGTGTACACAGAGTCATAAAGGAGAAAATTGAAAAAATCCCCGTTAGATAGACCTGTACTCCATGCTCCTGGGAGTTAATTAAGGACTCAGTGGCCATACAGATAATCAGGTCTTTTATGGTTTCATCTGACAGTGTAATACTAAAAAAACGCACAGGTTTTAAGAATAGTTCTTTCAGAGCACCTTCGTTCATCAACTCTTTAAGTTGTCAGTGGAAGTTAAGTGGAGTTACTTTTGACCTAAGTACTTTCCACCTTCCCATCTATTTTTTTCATAGACTTAAGACTACCATATAAACTTTTCTCCTTAGACAGATGAATCTATAATTATCCAACTGAGATTTCTTTGCAATTTTTTTTTGTGAGCATCAGCTACCCCCCATTGCGAAAGATGAGATACTGGTCACATACTGCTGATCTAATCCAAAATTACTGCTACCCAGCAGGTAATAATTCTTTTCATTTGCTTCATTCATTCCACCTAATCAATCATCAATTCAAGAAAGCTCCTAGAATTTTTTGTATCTATCATTTACATGAGCAAGCAATACATATTTAGCTCCCTCAATATTTCTTCACACATCAAGTCATCAATCTCTCTAGACCCTTAATCATATTTGTTGCTTTTCTGTGAGTACCTTCTGGTTTTCCCAAGTTCCTACAGCACTGGAGTGCTCAGCCGAGAATGCAGCCTTTCAACTGCACTCTCACAGGAGTTCAATAGACAAAAACTCTTCCTTTTTTACCAGGCATCCAAAATCATACTTGTTTTATTTGCCAGTTAAGCTAACCTTTTTATTCCAAATATTAAGTCTGCAGTGGCACATAGTACACAAAGAAGTCTGAAATTCACTGAATTAGCTTTGCAAGGTTTTTAGTGACTATTTTCTACCATTTTTTCTCAACTCATTTCTAATTTTCACTGAGGAGTTCAGGTTTGAAAATAACTGAAAACACCAAAGCTCAACACCGTTGAGGTTTGCTCACTTCACCTCCAAAAGATGACAAAAGTAATTTGATTTCCATGCAAACATCATAAATCATCCTTTGATTTCCAATTCTTGTGGCACGCTTTTGCTCTACTCACTGAACGTTGCCTTCTTGAATGCAGACTGAGTTACTGCCTCCCAACGATGTCAGAACCTGCGGTCTGTTAGCTTATTACATGTAGAGTTTGTATAAGGTGTTCGCTGTTTCCTCTTCTGCTACCTTGTTGAACTTTATTAAACTCTTGAGGGAGCTGATTTAGATATGAAGTAAATTACTACCATCAATTAGGCAACAGACTACCGTGACCAAGAAAAAATTCATGGCTATAGTCTTGTCTGATACCCCTTTGTATTGCAGGAGGTCTTCTCAGCACAGGAGGACCATCAGCTTCTCTGTGGGACATTAGTTAAGCATCTTTCCCCGAGCTCCGGAAGAAATATCATTTTAGGGCATAAACCATCTTACACCTAGAATTTGATTTTCCTGGTGCTGAGCTCCAAAGCCCTTGGGCAATATTTCCTTCCCAGTCAACTGCCAAAACTCCTTCTTTAAGTCCTTCCTCATGCCTCTCATTTCACCAAAATGAATGGTGCAAGGATCCTCCATGGAAATGTTGCAGACTTCAGGCTATGACTAGATCCCACAGCCTGAGCAAAGCAGACTTCTTGTGGCATACTGGACACAAGTTGACTTAGGCTTGTCTGAAGCTTTGAAAAACATGTTTAGAGGGAAACTTTATATCTCCCCTCTCTCTTCTTGATGCTCATGAATCTTTCTTCTTTTCAGGCATGGGGTTTTACACAGAAACACAGAGTTCTGAGGGGAAAAGTCATCCCTAAATGGATGACAAGGGAGGCCACGTGCATGCATGCAGGCTGGCTAGGTGCTTTTCAAAGCTGAGTAAATGCTATCAACCTACATAAACCCAACTTCATCTAGCATAAAGTGAGGTTCGTGAACTGATACTTTGAACCTTACACTCATTTAAAGCTTTTAAAAGTTACTTCGTGCCTTCCACTCAATAAGTTTTCTGATTTATTACGGAAAGGTGAAAGGTCCTCCCTCCCATTACGAATTACCTGAGCCACTTAGTCCTCTTTGATGTATCCTTGCATGAATAAGTTTGTTTCCAGGCTTCCTGGTCCTTACTTCTATAACTTAAAATATTTGTCAAACAAGAGCAATTTTCTACTTATGCAGAAGCCAGCTAATTAGTATAGTAGCCTGTCATTCTGTCACACCACCTTAACAAACAATATAGGAGATTAAAGAGTTACTAATTGGCTGATACTGTTAGCAGCAATTTCATAGTGTTAATGTACCAAGAAAACATTAAAAGTTTGCTTTGATCAGACTATGTAAAAATTAAACAAAATGAGCTTTTCCAATATTAAAAGTGTTGTCCCAGAAAGAAATCCCATATGCAGGTAGTACTTTCAATATGGGATTAAGGAACACTACTACTACTATATATATTGTAGAAATGCTCAGACAGCAGAATAAAGTTTCTTGCAAGTCATTCTTGAATAGGGACACCGTTAATGTAAAAGAGTGGAAAAAGCACAGAAGAGATCATTAAAACACAAACGATGAACGTATTTAAGGATATAAACACAAGAGCTTCTTGTAGGAGTAGCAAGATCCAATAGGAGTTGCAAGGTGCCCTAAACTATTCCATCGTGAAAGCCTGTGACCAAAAAAATTGCCAATGATTGCCCCAAATCAACTTGAAATATGACCACTGTCTCCTCAGACACTGAAGATGAGTTAGAAAAGATTGCAGTAGGATACAGCATGCCTTTCAGTTACAATCAATTAAGCAGGAAAAGACAAGATAATAAGAGTAATTAACAACATTTGGACTAAGCTAGGATTATAAAAATTAACAGCATTAATTTTGTTACTTTCAGTTAATGTACCCTCGGACAGATTTTAAATGGATGGGTAGCAGTAAGGTCAGCGATCAGCGGTACATTCCCATAGTTGTCAAACCAATGAGAAAGAAATAAAACATTAGTGAATTGTTCTGAAAAATACCGGAGCACTCACTTTTTCTCGTGAGAAAAAAGAAACAGAAAGAAATAAACATTTAAAAACGCATAAACAATACTTGCAGCGTGGTAAATATTGGGATACAAAAGCCTAGTGAGCCTAAATTCTCTTTTTCATTGCCAAGGCCTTGCTAAATCTTCATATTTCTCAAAAAAGCCTGTTAACAAGAGCTGGTAAACAACCACACTGGGGAAGATGTTGTCTCCTGCTGTATCTCGATCAGGTCAGAGAATGTGTCAGAGCTGTTCTTTCACTTCAGCTGCTTTCACTTGGAATTTTCTCATTCCTGCAGGGAAAACAAGAAAGAAAATAAAGCAACCTCCATGCAGTCTCCTTGATAACCATAGCACAGATCCCAAGATAGCAGACACTGCCTCCCAGAAACTGAAAAAATCGAGAACTAGTTTTTTAGGGATCCTGTAGTTCTCAGGTATGGATCTGCCATCCTGTGGAAGAGGACTTTTAATTATGAAAACATGTTGTGGCAAAAAGGGCAAGCGAGCATGGAACTTGGCAAGTCAGCGTGGTTGTCAAATCTAAGAGGAAATCCACCCAGTATCAGTCATTGTTGGGGAAGACACGCAGGAGCTAATTTTTGTCAACAAAAACATTGGAAGTCAAATAAAAGACAAAGAGGAAAGGATGGAAGTTTCTTTTCTGGCTCTCTGCTGCAAGTTCTCTCCTTTAGGAGCCGACCATGCAGCCCACATAAAAAGAAAAGGTGGCAGGCGGTTGGAAGCGTGGTAGACCCAGAGCCCCACCTCTCTTTGCATTTTTGGATAGTCAGCAGTAGATAGGACTCTTTGGCAAGACAAAAGCAGAAATTAAGGAGGTGTCTGCTACCAAGACATTGCTCTTCAGCACCTTCAACTTCAGTCCAAGCCACTGCTTCTATTTTTCACCCCTCAAAAGCCCTAAATCCTCTCCTGAGAGGCTCTAGGAAGAAATTAATGTTTATGTGTTTGGAGGGATCCATCTGCTGTTCTACAATTTTTCGGTATTTTCCTGATTGAGTTTAACACATTAATCATGGACACACTGTTGTTACTCATTAGAGTAACTGATGTTGTCTAAAATTACGAGCAAGGAAAAGAATCATATTGAATGAATTTCAGCTACAAGGAAAGCTACTGACTTCTCTCCAGCTACTTCCCCATTTAAAACACTAATTGAAATCAGTCTGCTCCTTACATTGACAAATGAAGGATTATTATGTTGTTCTTTCAACCTTGTGTTCAGAGATTGCATTGATCTTCGTTATATTAATAAGTCAAATTATTTCTTCATTTCTGCTAGCTTCATAAGTAGGAAATTACACAGGAAAGAATGAACTGGGATGCTGTGTACTGAATATATCCACTTTGTTTCTCTTGCTTGTTTACCATTAATGGTTATACTTCATCTGTTGCCTAACGACATTAGTGCTTAAATGATCTGATATTGGTTCACAGAATGATTATAGACTTAGATGTAGCTCTCAGACAAAAATACAGAAAGGGCTGCAGAATTTTTTCCAAGTTCTCAGAGGATAAACAATTAATTCCTGTAGGCTGTGAGGTGCGGATTCGTCTCATCAAAATGCAGGCAGCTATACTTACCCAGGCCCACATATAGTCAATATAGGAGAAGCTTCAGCGTTCAATGAATTTGCAGTAAAAGGGTTAATTAAAAAGGGAGCAAGTAACACAAAAAGGCTGGAAAGAAGGGGGGGAAAAAAGAAATAACCCACAGAAATGCAACGAACATTCATAATTCTCGTGTTGAGTAAAGCACCTGAGAATTGCTCAAGCGCCGCTATTTCCTTGCTAAACCACCCTGTGTACTTGAGCTCCCTCAATTGTACATAAACAATTTGTCTTTAAAACAATAGAATATTTCAGGAAGCATTTGCTGCACGTATTTAACCCAGTATCCTCTTGACCATTAATCAGGTCCTGGGATTCATTACTTTTATCCTCCTCCATTTCCCACAAATTGAATTAGGCTGTTACAGTCACCCCCAGGGAACATTTGGCAGATGGGGATCCAGATGGAGGAGTCCAGTAACAGCAGGTTGAGGTCTGTATCATCTCCTGGACAGCCCAGGTTGGCTCAGCTGGTGGTTATGGACTTGTTTGTTGGGCTGGAAGGAGATTCCTCTGCTGTTGAGCTTCCTTGTAGCCTCACCTATCAAACCCAAAAAGCAGAATATGTGGCCTTTTCTGACATGCCTGCATGCAAATCTTCACAAACTGCAAGTTAAATTAATAAGATTATTTCCCTAGGACTTTATAGTTCCTGGGCACAAAGTCCATGATGAAATTACAGACATATAACAAATCATAAAGCGTGTCTCATATGTTGTAACTTTTGACCATGAATTAGAAATAAGATCTGTAACTTCAGCATTAGACATTGCTTTAAAAATCTACTAATGAAAACGTGAAATCACTTTCAGACACTGCAACCCAATGATCATGAAAGACAAAATCATCGTAACAGCTATCAAGGATTTAACGTTTCTGTTAATGACATGTGTGACATTTGTTCACACTGAGAGGGCTTGCACACATTTTGGAGAATAGGCTCAAACTTCAAAGTGAAATTAGAAAAAACATTACAGAAAAAAGTGGATACCTGCATACATACAAGAAGGAAAAAAATCGTCTGCTGAAATATAGTATAGGAGTGACTTCTTAGGGAAATCAGAGAGAAAAGAAACCAAAGAATGATTGGCTTACAAGCTGAACTTCAATCACAAACGTGTGGCTGTGGTACCAAAAGTAAGAGGGATTGCAGGGGACACATCTGTACTTCTCAGTGGTGGTGAGAGCTCATCCAGAGCAGTGTTCCAGAGCAGTGTACCCGATAAGCTGGTGCTGCAGGTCAAGCTGGCTGTGGATCAGCTGGAGAGGCATCAGACGAGAGCAACAAGAGAGAACAGAGAGCTCACAAATATGACCCGTGAAGAAGGGTGGGAGAAACTGGAGTCACTGGAGCAGCGTGAGTGGGAGAGAAATGAAACCCCTGTTCACCTAAGCAGGTGTCTCAGAAGCTTTCACGGTAGAGTGGGTGCTTCCAGAGTACTCAAAAGGCACTTTCTGAACTAGCTGCCAGCAAAGTTTTGTTGGGAAACAGTTTTGGCCTTGATGCCTGTGTTACCTAAATCAGTCCTTGAATCTGCACAGATGATCTAGAGGAAGAAGCATTCAAACGTTGGTACAGCCTCATGCAGTTACTTTGGATGCTGCGTTCGAGAGGAAGTCTTGAGGAAATTGGCTATTTGATTTTTCTAGTAATTGAGTTTGGTTGCAAAAAAGTATCTGTATAAAATCCTTGTTCTTTTAAGCAAATGAAAAAAGTTACTGCAAACCTACAATATTTTACAAGCATAAGTTCTAACAAAAGAGCAATTAGTCAGACAGTATAGGAGTCCTACGTGAAAAAAAAAGTCTTGCTTTATACATAATTCCATTTCTATTTTGTTCAATTCTAGTTCTTATGACGCCTAAATAACAAGAAAAGAGTGGAAAAATACTTACAGAGAACAAAGCAGTTTCCTTAAGTAGCCTATCCTTGCATAATAAAAAGTAATATGCAGACTACAGTAAATTTAACCTCTTATTAATATGAAGGAGAAAAATGAGAAGAGTCTAAGAGTGCTGTTAATGGGCATTCATTTAGCACAGACTGCAATTACAATCTACGGAGCAGTTCCGAGCTGTTCTACTGAGCTATGAAGGGAGTTTATATCGCAATTCACAATTTGAAGAGTATAGAACAAGAATGAAAATTACACTCCTCCTTGCTAAATGACTAACAATACAATTTCAAGACAGATTAAACATTAAATAACTTATCTTGCAAAATGCTAAATTCGTCAAGTCCCATTTGAGCTCTTAAGGGCTTAGCAAACTACACTATGAATATCTCTGTTCAAGAAAAGGGCTGACTAGTCGATGAGACCAAATCAAACTTCTCTGCCATTAGTTGTTTATAAATATCATTTGTTTCCCAGTCAGTTAATATATAATAACGACGGTTATTTTTTTCCATTCAGTCACACTCTTTCTCAAAATCTTTACTAGGATTTAACCACGCCTTTTACAAATCACCTTTGTTTTCAGAAGCAGCAAACGATAAATTGTCATTTTACTACGTGCCACATTAGACGGAGTCAGTCACACCACATCGAGTGATGGACATAACCAAATCCATTGCTTCTTGATCTGCTTCCCTATTTACTGTTTAGAGACACTTCCAAAACTTTCTGTTAACCAAAGTTAACACAGACCTTTCCGTTTGGTTTCACACGCAATTTGTAGAACATGCTGAGAGTATGGAACCAGCACCAGCTCCACACTCATGGACCACTAGAATAACTGGCTTTGCGTCGAGTAACTTGGTCTCAGAGAAGGATGCCTTTTCATCCCGACCTGAAAAAGCATGAAGAAACAGCCAACTTTGCATCAAAAAAAGTTTACTCTCGCTAATTCAAAGGGAAAAGGAGGGTGCTGCATCACAGCTTGGCTTCCACCAGCGTGCTTGACCTTGCAGGCTACAACATAAAAAAATCCTTATAACTGCGTTGGTAAATAAACTGATTCAGGCTGACACAGTGGTAACGGGAGAAGTGATATACATAGAACATCAAGCTGTCATTTCTATAAAATGATTTTTTTTAAACTAGCGGCACTTTAGAAAGTGCCTTAAAACACAGCAATCTTTCAGACAATTTTCTTATGTTATAACATCAAAACTGAAAAGGGATGAACGCTGCATTCAAGGACTAAAGGACAAGAAAAGGGCGTTTTGAAAATCTTCAGTGCTGTAATTACAAACGCGATGGTTGCTATTCATATAAGATTGGAAACAAAAAAAGTATGAAATTTATAATAAGCTTTCGTGAACGTTTACTAAATTTAACCATCCCTATTTAACTTTCAGCACTTGCAGCTTGAGTTCAGTTACATTCGAGCTGTATTCATTTTAAACAACCTTTAAACCAAATATGATACAAAAACATTGTCAAATGCTGGGTAATACTTGAGCCTTGCAAGCAAGCAAGCGTTCTTGTTCGAATATAGCCATTTATTGCTACCGTGAGAAACTCTGAAAAGCACAGTTTTCTCATGTAAATGATGTTGTAGTTACTACCTACCTATTATTAATCTCAGCGGAGCACAGACACTTCTGACTACGTCGGGCAACCCCGTACCACAGCGCCTAGGTAAGGGATTAGGGGCCTATTTAGCCTTTAAAATCTGACATGTATTCCCCTAATCCACATCTGTTTTATGGGGTTATAGTACCTTGCTCACAAGTAAATCTCCATACCCATTTGCAAACATTTCGTTAGACTCCTATGAAAAGTTAGGAAGAAGAGTGAAGTATTGCTATTATTTCCACTCCAGTGCAGAATTTATTTCTTATTAGTGATTGAAAGTATCAATTATACCAACCCTTATAGTTAATTATTGTTAATGTAGCTGGGATTTATTATCTGTGGGCAGGACTTTAGCACTACTTTTAAAATTTATGCTTATGGCTGTCTGCTATGCTTTGAAAACCATCATCATTTTATAATTAACATGCAGGGTGTTAAACAAATTTAATCTTTTAAAGCTAATATTTTATGAAAGAGCAAGAGGGAAGACTTTCCCACTAAACAGCAGTCATAATTATTTAAATCCAAATCCCAAGCAATCACACACTTCATTTTTGCTAAAATAAGTCAGGAAGAATCAAGTGGGAGCTCTAGACTGAAGGGAGGGAAGACGAAGGAGAGCATTCGGGGCCAGAGGGATGGTTCAGGCAGCGCTGGGGTGTCAGGGGTGCCGCCTTATAGCACGAGTGATGCTGCCTGTGTGTGAGCTGGGATAGACATCCAGCCACAGCAACTGAGACAAAGGTGTAGCGGCGATAACTTTTCTGGAACTCTTTATGTGATGGAGAAGAGGGCAATGGTGTTTTATTGCAAAGCTAAAAGTTGCACTCCCGTGATGTTAACAGAAATTAGCTGCTGGTGGGTATTCCTTACGTGAAAACTAGAACGCCACGGTAGCAAAAGGAACCATCAGTGCTAGAAAAGAAAACAAAGTGGTTAAAGTATCATTAAATATAACCTTCAGTCTAGGGGAAACTTATTTTAATTGACTAAATGGCATTTATGAGGCATCGTAGGCAAAAACAGGAAAAACACAGAGATACTTAAATTTTCCCTTTTCTCTCCTATTCCTGACACTAGCCCAAAGGCTGGGACACTCTCAGAGCAACGCAAAGCAGCAGAGGAGCTTGTGTACTAGACAATCAGGAAACAGATTTGGAGCTGATTATCAGCAGGAGCAATTTTCTCCTGGAAGCCGTAACAACACAGATCTAAACTTTTGGTTTTCAGCAAAGTACTAGCTCACCGAACATAAATCAGTAGTTTGATAAACCATAACAGCAACAAAAGCAGCCACAGCATTACTGAGCTAAAACATAGCAAGAGCATGTATTTTATGGAGGCGAGGACCATCTTTGCCCCCCTCATGTGACGTGCCATTTAGACACTCCTCCCAGAGCACACGCGGCACTGCATCTCTTCTTTCGCAGTGTAAGACCCACTACTATAGTTCTATCTTTGTGTATAAGGTGTAAGAGCTTATCCAGAGGAAAATAAGATGGAGCTGGTCCAAACATTACGTTGCCCTTTTGAAAGGCAGAGTACAGCAGTAGACGAGTCACCGTCTGCGTCTCCTCTCACCGACCACTGAATGATAATGATAGTAAAGGCCTTTCAATAGGAGAAACAGTCTCAAAGAAGCATGTGGAGGATCCAAGGTGAACGGATCCAGCGACAGAGAACCACAAATTTCATAGAATCATAGAATATGACTTGATAAAATAAAGCTTTTCATATACCTATCTTAAAACTTCTTGCAGACATCATAGGTAAAATTTTGTGTAGCTGCTACATGAACCATAAATACTTTCATCAAAAACAATTAACTCCTGAAAAACTCAAACTTGAAAGAGTTTTGTCCAGCTTTGGATATATAAATGAGCCTTTGTAGACTGTAAGCACTGTAGAAGCATTGCAAAAACTTGTCTTCTGTTTTAAGACTGCAGTAGTCAAGGTATACATTTACATTTCAAAGAAAAAGAAAGCCATTTATTGACACCACTTAATCTCCTATTAAAAGTATTTTTTTTCACTAGTAACCAGACTAAAACCAGCAATGAAAAATTCATAATCATCATGACTACAACAAAAAATTATTATCATTTATTCACAAATCATTTCACAGTCCGGAAAAGATTCCCTGAGAGTGCCCATGGTAAATAGCTATGCTGGGAAAAGAGTGAAAGAATGTACTGCCATACATTAACGCACTTTGTACCGCACTTGCGGTAAAGTAACCAACTTCTGTGTTAAATTCACTTTATTTTACTTTGTGGAGCAAGTACTGCTTTAAACACTGCAAATTACAATTGAATCTCTAAGAACAACCCAAGCTCCTGCCACTGGATTCGCAACACAGCTGTCAGGGGAGAGGTGTTGAGCTCAGGAGAATGAGACCCACACTCTGTCACGGCAGGTATTGCAGTTCCCAAAGAAATTCAGAGCAGTGTCCTCCAGTACATCCAGGGAAATATCCAGAAGGATAAATGGGAACACAAAATAAGGAGGATGACAAAATCTGGGCAACGGGTGCCCAAACCCAGATTTCTTAGCAGATAATTTGTCAGAAATTTTCCAGAATTTGTCAGAAATATGTTAATCCTGCTTGGAGAAAAATGCTGCAATGCTTAGAAGAGCCCTGACTATTCGGTTAACAACTGCCCCTCTCACCAGACTAAAGTAGCTCCAGGAACCAGAAAAATGAATTTTCTTTCACATACCAGAATCATTTAACCCAGTCAGTCCATAAAAACAGAAGGTCTTCATTCAAAAACTGATCACCCTAATAACCCAGAAAACAGGGAAGGGAGGGAAAGTATGCTCTGCGAGGAGAGAAAGACAACAAAGGGTATGTTGATTTTATTTTTTAAGTGGATTTCTGCTTACCTGAATGTTGCCTACCAAGGTGGATTTATCAGATCTGCACAAAATGGCCTGAACTGCTGAGGAGCAGGACGGCTTTCCCACCCGCTTGGTATCACAAGGCTGCGCAAACACTATCAGGTAGCGTTGGGGAAATCGTGTCTGTTCGGGGAACAAAACTCTGGTCTTGTAAATTGTTGGCTGCAGTTTAGTAAAATCACTTCAAAGCACCCATAAAGCCACGAATTCATTCTCATGAAAGAAGCAAGACTGTCTTCTCTTTCTCGCTGTCCTCTGAAGAGACAGTAAATGCTGACGTGTCCCTGAAATGCTTTCTGGGCTGGAGCCAGAGGTCTGCATTTAGGAGAGTGTTTTGCCATGAAGGCATTGCACCAATACCAGATTTCAGTTTACTTGCGGGGGTAAGTGCAGATGCAAATGTGTTGCTTTGTGGTCCGAGTCCTCCATGCCTCAAGAAGTTCACACCACACGCACCAGAGTGACACCACTCCTGCTGTATGGGATGATTCAGAAAAATGTCTTGTAGGAGACGTGTAGTTGTGGCTGCTCTTCAGGCTTCTAGGACAAAGCGTGCCTGGAGACCACAGCAGCACCAAAATGAGGAAGGAGTCACCTCCCAAGGTATTTTCAGCGATGAGTAGCCCATGCCTGTGATTAAATGGGGCTCAGAGCAAGAACCAAGGGCTTGCAGGAATGGCAGCCACCCGCCAAAATGAAACCACAAGACCATTTTGCACCCAGCTGGTCTGCAGGCAGCTGGTTGCAGTGGTCTCCTTCCAGAGGAACGGGTTTCTTTGGACTGGTAGTGGAGGTTTTGTCACGTTTATCACTCCTGATTGAATACATTAAGATTGAATTTGTCTTTGAATGCATGAAATGTGAGTGCTGAGTTCAGCACCAACCTGACCACACGTGATCCACTCTCAGACCCACCAGAGCCAAAGGATCACTATCAGCAGCACTGAATAACAAATTAGGGCCCACAAGTGACAACTTATTTTATACTCTTTATGAGGAACCACCGTGATAGTTGAGCGTGCATCCGTACATTTTATATATCCTAATAAGACACTGATATTAATAGTATAATAATAATAATTCAAAGATTAAATAAATGCTCTGAACACACAAGGTGAAGGAATTCAAGAACTCCAGTGTAAAGCAGGATTTCAGTGTATCCGGTGTGCTCTTCCCGAGGACTGCCAATGCAACGGACGTTGGTTTAGTGCCCTTGTTCCGAAACCTATCACCGCACGAGTATCTAGGAATTGCCACACGTTCAAACACACAACTTTAAAGCCAAATTAGAAACAGTTTTGAGCAGGAGGACAGCGGTACTTCCGATGCAGATTCTAATTATTTTTATTAAATGGCCGTTTCTGTTGATTGTATACTTACAAGTCAGCCGAGAAATTTTATTTAAACTTTATCAGAAAGAAATCAGCCAGTGAATAGCCTGGAAAAGTCATTTTAAAGCAAGATGAAAACAATTAAAAACCATCCTTTAGCACTAACGTGTTTATGCCAATTTACTTGTAGCTGTATTAGTTTTTACAGTCACAACACCTAGTGATGTAGGAAGCACTAAAAGGAGTAAAAGGTAATATATATATTCTCACTTTTTTTCTCTCTTTTTAAGTTTTATTAACCCATTTTGCCTTTTTCCTGTTTCTCCTACCAATTATTTTTGTATTCGTTAATTTAAGATATTTGAAAACACTATTAGTCCATAATAAAAAATAAAAAAAAAAAAAAGAGAAACAAACAAAAAAAAAAAACGACACACGCTAACGGTAAACCAAATAGATTTCAAGACATGTGAAAAAAGGCCCCAAAATGTCCAGAGGGGCTGTCTGGTCAGCGTTTCTGATCCTCTTTATCACAAGCTAGCAAGGAACAAAACCCTGTCATTGCGATTTTTCACACGTTTTATGCGTGTGTGTACTTTGCAGCTGAAGTCTCATCCACTGGCCCAGAGCAATCCTGGGTGTTACTGATACAGAGCAAGTCGTAATACAGAGAACAGAAGACAAACTCATGGAAAACAGCAAACTACTCCCACAAACAGGCATCCCACAGGTTTTGCTTGCTCTACAAACCTCCCCAAAGGTGTGCTGGAGCGGGACGCGCTCCCTCCCGCCGGGGCTGCAGAAGATGCTCTGCTGCATCCGCAGCCACTCCCTGCCGTGCTCCCCTGGAGCTCCACACATCTCCCTTCTCCCTTTCCTCCCAGAACAAAAGCCAAAGCTATTGTGAAAATATGTAAGTGCTACGTGAAGCACTGACAAATCTATTCCAAATAAACTCAGGTGAGCTCCCCCACCTTGCTACGCTGTGCGTTACGCTAAAAGCTCCAGCAGAAGCCACTGTGTATTTGAGGTTCCCGTGGTGCTGTTAAAGAAAAGAGGAAAAAAACATGGAAAAGACAGACCTTGCTACTTCTTAGCAGGCACAGAGCTTCACAGACAGGACAGGGAGAAGGGCAGGAGCCAACAGGCAGCATCTCCCTGCCGAAACCCAGCAAAAGCTCCCTGCAAAAAGGCAGCACGCTGCATCTGAATTCTGCCTACCTGCAGTTTTTGGATTCTGCAGATCAGAGCTGGTACAGAAATAGTTTAACCACATAAACATGTAGGTGAAAAATAGAGCCACTGAGTACAGAAACCAAAACCGTTGTGGCTTTTTCTTAATTTTGGAGGTGGGGAAGGATGGAGAGAAGGGGAACATAAGCATTTGGTCATACTTTTTAGCCCAGTTGGAAGCAGATGCCTCCCATCAGAAAGGATAGCTGGGCCCTGGGAAACGTTTAGTAATCTCTAATTGTTAGTAAACGTTTGCCTACGGAATAAACTAAAATAATATCAATAAGGAATGACAAGGTGAAGCCACAAGCTCAGCATAGGAACGAAGGGGTTCTAGTGAACTAGCAAGTGTGTATATTGCACTAGAGTATATGCTGTGTGATGTCTAAATCAATTTTTAAACAACAAATAACCAAGCGTTAAGTGGAAAAACAGATAAATGATTAAGAAACCGACTCCTAGCCTGCGTTGTTGACTCAACTCCTCTGAGCATGACCCGTCTTGCAGGGAAGGCAGACTCCCCACTAGTGCTCACCACCCCTGAAAAACTCAGCCTAACAAGTCACATTTTAATATCTTCAGGTTGCAGGATATTAAGGAAAACAGAACAAAACAAAAAAGCCAGAAACGGTCTTTAAAACTGCTTGCCTGAAATTTCAAAGAGCACTTTAGAACAATTTCCTAAGAGTTTCAAAATTTGCCAAGGATTATTCTGAATTAATTCAGCAGAAGAGGTTGTCCTTCCCTTCTCTTTCCTTGGCAGTACATTGCACCAATACCCCCGCTTAGAAACCATCTTCTTCTCTTCCAGAGGTAAGTCATTTACATAAATCCATAATGCATCCACCAAGCTTTTGGTTCTCAAAGCTATTATAATGCTAATAGAGAAATGACAAAGCTGTAGTTTTATCTTCCTAGACCCAACACCTCTATACTTGACATCTATAGCCCTGAACGATAGATACAGCTGCAGGCTTTCCATTGTAGTATTTTCATAATCCTTGCTTCTGGGCATTTATGGTCTAAAGCTGTCTGCTAAGGACTGTAAAAATGTTTTACTAAAGCAAGTTAGTCATAAAATGTTGAAGATGGCCCTGTTTTATGAATGGATGTTTAAGCTGATAGTTAGTAAGCCACAGCAGCACTTGCAGAACAGCTCACGGTTGCGTTCATAAGCCCCGTAGGGTCAAAACCGTTGAGTAGAGCCCCCCAGATTTCACCCTATAAATCAGAATTTGCAGGAATAACACACAGCACATGTCAGTCCTGCCGGGCCTACCACCCTGCTCCAATGAAGTCAGCGACAGATAAACAACTCTTAAGGCTTAAGACCAGGACCTATACATGCAATCTCTCTTTCTTGGTGAAAAAGTGCTACAACCTTTATTGTTTGGGGTTTTTTTTTTGTCCTCTCTGCCACAGAACAGAGTTCACAGGGGGCAACATATGAGCCTGACTCACCAGCAGGTGACTGTGCAGAGGAACAGCCCTCTACGCTTTCTTGTACCCTGACCCTCTTTGGCCAACAAAACTATAGTTTTCCCAGCACTCTTCTCCATAGCATTTTTCTAGGGTAAAGGCTGGTTGAAGCAATTTCTTCTCCTTCATAATTTGGGTCTCTTTAAAGTACAGGAAAGTCAAAATAAAGCCAGTGGTCTTCCTCCTAGGAAGGAATGTGGTAGGGGTCTGGACCCCTGTTGTTTCGGAACCTTCTCAAAAAGTCTCCTCCTAGCAGTAATAAGCAGAGAGATAAATTTCTTACTCAGATCCAATGGCATAACACAGACATGTAGGAATAGCACCAAGACCCATACACATGCTGCCACAAAGTCCATGCTAGCAGAGAAGTAACAATTTTTCATAACGTTTTGAGTCTTTTCCCCATGCTATGACACTTCAGATAAAGACAAAATCTTGGATTTTAATTCTGGAAAGATGGGGATCTACAGCACAACTGTCTTAACTTCAAAATGCTTTACGAAGAAGCTAGGAATTGAAGTCCAAGAAAGAGCATCCATGGGTCTGATGTACGGTAACCAATAGAAGATTTGAAGAGGGAATTAAAGAAAGGACTGACATCTGCAACGTACTCTATGTGCATCTAAAACACATTGCTTGGTTGGGTTTTTTTATTCCCTTAATTTTGTTTCCATTCCAAAGTAGGAGGACATGAAGAATGACGAGGCAGTCTAATTCAAGCTACTGAGCACCCAGAACTGCTACTAACTGTCTTCTAGATATGTCCACTTCTCTCCATCGGCTGTAAGAGAAGCTTAGACTCCGTACTTCACTCTTTTAAATTGTGCTTCAAAGTTTGCTCCATTTTTTGACATTTGCAGGAACCTTTTTTTCCCTTTTTTTTAAGAGCCGTTATTGTAAACGACCTTACATGGCACTGTATGTCCTTTGAAACTTTTAGCAATAATTGATCAATTTTCCAGCGTTTTGGGGGGTGGGGGTTAATGGGTTTTTTGTGTTAGTGGAGCCGGGCACACAATACATCTGAAAGCAGTTAATCCAATTGTCTTTCACCCAAAGGTTAGATATTCCCGAAACAACGTTTTAGAAAATGTAGTCTAAACGAGCAGTGACCTGCATACACAACAGCCATCCTCCTATCTGTGTGGATCACATTTCCCTTTACGGGAAACAAACAAAAGTCTTGTTGTGGGACTCAGGGGGGGGGGGGAAAGAAAAAAAAAGAATCTCAGGCTTTTTGGGATAGCTGCCCCAAATGCTGTTAAAGGACCTGATCGCTCCAAACTGAGATATTTTAAACACCAAAGTCAGAGTCCAGCACAACAGTTCCCTCAATTACTGGCACCACGGCCTATGGCCGTTTCCACCACTGGGGAACTGCTCAGGAAACGTAGGAGCAGGACAGTGTTTTGCACACCAGGAACGTACCACCTTTTATGGCTGAAGCATCAGGTCTAATTTGCCACTGGCAACTCGTATAAACTAAGTAACCTCATATCAAGAAAATAACACTGCTGCAGAACAAAATAAAACTACAGTTTGACCCAATTTCAGATTCCCTGGACAAATTTTAGAGGGTAAAAACAAAAGCTGATTTTCACAAAGTTACTTCTTTCAAGCTAAAAAATAATGCATAGCGTTAACGCGAAACATTTAAATTAAAACGGAATTAAGCGGAAGATTTGGAGCTACGCAAAAAATCTCAGCTGTAGTTGGCGCAATGTTGAAACCTGGTTCCTCTATGTGCTCTTAAATGAATCAAGCCAGTAACGCTGCCAATGCATCATCTACTAAAACATCTCAGCTACAGACCAGGTACTGGGGGGCTGTAAAAGCAGTCACATTCTGAAATCTTAATCGTGTACTGGCTTTGTATTTATTAACATTAATGTGGGAAACAGAGGTAAAATTTCATCAAATAAACCACTTTAGGACCACTTTTGCTGCATCTGTTAGGCTTTTCCCTGCGCGGTCTATGCTGTGCCCAGCAGAAGGCAGAGTCCTGTCACGCAGGTACCGGAGCTGCCAAAGACTGGGGGACAAGGGAGGGAGGGAAGGAAGGAGCAGAGAGAAAGGAGGCAGATGGCATCGTAGAAAGTTTCATTTAGGTGAATGTTGCTCTGTTTGTAAAAGGCCAAACTGAAGTAGTACCCAATTATTTAGCCACAGGTGAGAAAGAAAGGTCATTTTGATCTATAAGCATAGAGGAATGGATACTATGAAATGTCTCTTCCCTCCCCCAGGAGCTCTGGTCCTTTCCATATTTAAACACTAGAGGAAAAAAAAAAAAAAAAAATTCTTCTGTTCCCAGTGAGGTCTCCACTATTTCCATAACAGAAAGCTTCAAAACTATGAGGTGCCCTTCAGGGCCTTGCAAACCCATCTCATTTCCAAAAAAAAAAAAACATTCATAGAAAACGCAACTCAAGAAGTTCCCAACCAGAGCTGACCTGTGTAAAAAACCAGGAGCAGCTGAACACTGGGGACCTCCCAAGAAAATCCCTGAAGCGTCCTGGTTCAGAAAACCTCACCAGCTTACAGCCATGCCCTAGCAAGTAAGGATGCACCTCCCAGCTCAGACCACGCCATCCTGTAGACTAATAAACCTAACTCTATTATTTTTTTTCAATGCATGCTGAAAAATTTCCCGGACGTGACAAAACCAGCATCTACCGATTTCCTTCAAACTGTACTTGGCGATCCTATTCAAAGTTTTATAAAACGCACATATATATGCACACACACGGGCTTTTTACACCTGGGTATCTTCATTGCAGTCACCAGCAGGTGTTCTGCTTTCCCCCACCTGTACCAACTACATTGCTCCTTGCATTTAGATGCAGATTTACAGGTAAATGGGAATACCAGGCAAGGAGCTGCCAATAAAAAAACTAGAATATGATAGCTACTTAAAGAGATTAACTTTCTTATTATTCTGTCACTGCACACTGTAATTCAAACAGCTGGAAGCCTCATTTCTGTAACTACGGAAAATTAAACTGGGAGAGAAAGCGCCTTTTTGTGCTGCTGTTTTCATGGCGACAAGACTTGGTTATGTGCCTTTTGTGCCTGTGGTCCTGTGCAGGAGGCTCAGCATTTAAAGGGCAAGAACAGTTGTTTCTCCTATAAAATTTGCTTTTCTTTAACTTGCTAGAGAAGCAGCCCTGTAAAAATCTTCAGATAATCTAAACTAACATGCAACAGTGATGTTAACACCTCACCTTTCCCTTACATAGCAAAGGCAGGCAATAAATGTAACAAAACTAAATTTTCTTTGATTTAATAGGTTTTTCACTCTAGGCCACTCATTTTTTACAACAACAGATTTATATTTTATGAAAACATATGTAATGCACTGCTGTCTACGTTACGGAAAGCAAGAGTACCTCATTTTGCTGGCAGTGGAGACCCAATCTGTGCCCCTCCTCACACTTCTCAGGAATTTTGTGCAGCATTAGTTTCAGCTTTATTAACATCATTGCTGGGTTAAAGTTGTTTTCATACGAACACTTGGAGCAAAACTGTCTCGGAGCATAAAGAAAATGAAAACTTTTTTCCTCCATTATAAAAACCATCTTTAAGCTCCTTTGAACTCTACTCATCTTTGCTGAGGGACAGGGAGCAACCTTTTTCAGAGAAAAACTGTTTTCGTGTGGGTACCTTAGGGGTGTTTAAAAATCCAAGCAGAATATCTTTTACTCATGTTCAAATTAACTGTACGACTTGGAGAAACTCAGCATGTATTGGAATTAGTTACTTTCCTTTCAAAGCATGAGTAATTTGTGTGCCTTCCTATTCCACATGGGATCTATGAGCCTTTTATTGAAGTTAACAGCTAGAGAAAGGTAATTACTGGAGAAAAACATAGGAGAACTTAAACAGATATGTAAAGATATCTGTTACAGATATCTTTATGTGAAAATCTTAGGTTTATCACTTCTAAGGAAGGGTTTTTTCCTTCAACCTCAGCAAAATGCTAAGGGTTTGCTTTAACTGGTGGGCTAGATTGAAACTCCCACTCATGGGCTGGGGGCCAAGATGTGGCTCAAGCAAAGAGGAGCTACAAGAGAGAAAAAAAAAAAAGAAGTTGAAATCCGGAAAGCATGACCAACAAAGGAAGACTGAGAAAACTGGGGATGTCTGGTTTGCAGGTGCCTAAGGGGAGGGATGATACCGTTCTGCAAGAGCACTGAAGGTAACTAAAGCAGTCAGGAATAAACTCTTCTCCATGCTCCCTGGGGAGAAAACTACAAGTGATGAGCTGAAGTCACACCCAGAGGGGATTAGGCTAGACACTAAGAAGAATTTCATAACGGTGAGGATGGTTAGGCACAGGAACAGATTGTCCATGGAGGCTATGGATTCTCCATTGGCAGAAGCCTTTATAACAGGTAACGCAGACATCTGTTGAGAGCAGTTTTGATGCAGCAGGATGAATTGAATGACTTTCCAAAGCCTATTTTCTACACGTAAATCAAGGCTGCTCTATTCTCCAAACCCAGTTCTCGTTTCCAACAGGACCACTACAACCACCGTATTCCCTTTTCGGCAATTTGACAACGGCCTCTCATGCGAACAAGCATCTCCCCCAAGTACAAAGGACCCTTTCTCCCCTTGAGGAGAGGTGCAGGAAAACCACCAGCCAGCAGCACCCAGGGGCTTCTTTGTCTTACAGCAAAAGCGGGTTCTTAAGCGAGATTCTTACCTGTAGCCCTGATGTTATCTGTGTCAGCCCCATCTTAGAGCGTTGCTAAACTCAATACAGAAGTTTTGCCTCTTGTTGACAGTGTGATAATTCAGATTAAAATCTGGCAGAGTAGAAAATATCTTAGACCGTGGAAAATACAAACAAATTTACTTGTATTCATTTGACTCAGAGCTGTAGCTCTATGTTTTCACTGACACAAGAGGCTAACATGAATATAAATCTACAAATTAACGACCTAATACTGAAAACAACTCAATGAAAATACTTAGAACTGGTCAATTCCCTTACAATGAATGACTGAAGATCAAAAGAGAAATCTGGAGAAACAGTTTGTATTTCTGGTTCAGCCCTGATCAGTAGTGTAAGTTAAAGAAGTTCTTGAATCCCCTGTGCACATCAGCTCTCGTTTCTCTCATATTATCAACGTTAGAACTTTTACTGGAGGAGGGACAATCTCTTAATACGATCTGTCCGATACCCGGCCCAACAGATATTTCAGATACATAGTTCAAAATACTTAATATTAATGACTGTCTTCGTTTTAGAGAGAACACTGCTTGACACAGCTACCAAGCAATCATGTTATGTTGGGTCCTAAAAACGTATATTCTTCTCAGTTTTACTGAAGTACATTCAGGAGAGAAAAGCCTACCAGAGAAGGTCCATGAAACGTTGTTCGGTGCAGTACAGAACACAGAGCACTTCATTGCTTTACTGTTCTTTGGTGGTAGATATGTGAAAAGCTGAGTAAGCAGAACAAAAAAAAAATAGTTTGTGAAACGCAGAAGGAAATGTGGTCAACAGCTCACTAAAGCAGTATTATTCACCTGTACTTTGACTATTTAGTTCAGTTAAATTCATGATCCATAAAATAGAGAGCAATAAAACCAATTTTTTTTTTGTTGGCGTGTTGAATTAAAGTATTACTAATCATGCTTGAGAAAACATTGCTTTTACTTAGACACTGTTGTGGGTTTTTTAATCAGGAAGCTGAGCAATTGCAGATATTATTTCCCCTTGACAAGTTTCAACCCAAATCTTTCTTAATGCCCTAGTACCTTAAAGACTCCCAGGAGCGCAAAATGCCAAGCTCTTGCCTAAAGACGTAGGGCAAACTGTTACACGCTCAAAAACTATGCAATGCTTTAGTCAAAGTCCTTTGGGTTTCACCCCAAAGTAGAGCCGCAGCAGATGAAAGGGATCCCTCGCAGGGAGTCTGCTCTCGCGGCTGGGGGCACAAGCCCATCATGTCTGGGGAAGCCCCTAAGCTGCTGGCCAGGCAGCAGAAGCATGCGGTGCCTGGACAGGACAGGCATTAGTGTGGAGATCTGGGCCCCGACACACCATCCCTGGGGTCTCCTGCTCTCCTGGTCACTGCTCCTCACCGTACCACTTTGAAGTTCTCGCTGTGGTGAGGCTCTGCATTTTCTCCTTGTCCGTGATATCCTGTACTGCTGACATTTCTATCGCTATTTCTCATATACTTTCCCCTTCTCCAAAGAAAAGTTAGACATTTCCAATGATAAACTTCATCCCTGCCCTTGAGCGTGCGGCTGTAACAGCACAGCTGGGGAGATGGCGCAGCAGCCAGCCCACGATCTAGAGCTGAAAGGCTGGGGAAGCAGCCCAGCAGCACAGGACACGTGCCTGTGTCGCCTGACTGACACTCCTGCTTTTCTTGCGCTGTTTGAGAGTGACATTTCTTCCAAAAATGGCTCTGTCACAAGCGAAAGAAATCTACTCTCAGTATGCATTAACAGCAAAAAATCCAAACACCTACAATCTTCATGGCTTCGATGCCCATTTAGAAAGTGCCGACCACTCTATAATGTGGGTGCTGTACCTACTCAAATGCAAGCCTTTAATAAAGGTGCAGTTGCTACCGATAAGTACCCTTTATACCTATAATTTTAGGCTCCTGGCTTTTAATATAAAAAGCTAGATGTCCTGTTGTTACATTAATATATTGCCCTCATTTCTACATTAACTCAAGTGATTCTCTTAGCTGACTTCACCCTTTCAGTGATAACACCCCCGTGGTGTCTAAATGGAAGGTAACCACTTATACACGAGTTAAGGGGGACAGATGAATTGCAAATGAGGATGACTTATGCAGCACCAGCGCGGAGAGCCAGTACATGTAAGTGGTTTTGAACTACAGGTGTCTGACAAGTGTTCTTGCGCATTTCCCCCTATAGCTTCAAAGTCAAAATTCATCTATTTTGTCCTTCAGTAAAATTTAAATGACTGCCCCATACCAAGCCATTTCATAAGTGAGACTTCTCATTTTCAGGCTAGAAAGGGTTTCCAAAGTAAACATCTGGAAAAAATAAAAATCAATCCTCACCCAGCCCTCCAGGCAGAAGAGAACTTCACTACAAAGGCAATTTTTGCCCTGTATAAGAGCTGCTTGCTGCTGACGAGGTTTGCTCTCGCCGCTCGTCCCTGCTGGAGCTGTTTGCTCTCCAAGTGTTTGCTATTGATGCACCTTGCCAGCAGCCCCCACTTCTACCTTGGGATTTGCACCAGCCTCGTACGCAATATTTCTCGCTCCTAGCGCCATCGACTGTCAGATAAAGGCACTTATCTCGTTAATAGGGCTTCAGCCTGACATTAAGTTTTTGAAGGCTGCAGAAACCTGCTGTGTCAGAGGGAGCTTCGTAACCCATCTGCTATCAGGTGGTGGCTGCAGTGTCGCAACGACGAGGACCGAGGAGGTGCGATGCCATGCAAAGTGGCTTTTGTACAAGTACAGGCAGCATTATCCTCACCAAAAAAAAAACCCCAGCCCTGCATGATATTGGTGATACTGAGGCTTTATCGCTTGTTTCTAATAAAACACTGCAGTCTTTAGAAAATCCGTCTCCAGCTGTGTTCCAGGTAGCTGTGTGCAACTCGCACAGCTCTGAGACTCTAAGCAATAGGTATGGCTGTAAATGGCTACTTCTCCTCACAATTCTAGTGTAATTTTTACAGAAATAGTAACGTCATCTAAATTTTGAGGATACTTCTTCAAAAAGACTACTGTTTCAGAGTACTACTGCTGTCAAAATATATTAACAGTATTGTCCCTTAAATTTCAGCTGCATTTAGAAAATGAAAGGATTCTAATGATGCAAGAAACTTTGCATACACCAAATTATAAACTTTAGTGGAACAGATGGTTCCATAAATATTATACTAGTCAAATGCTAGAAACAGTCTATTAGTTTTAATACCTACATAGACCTTTGCAGAAAACTGCAGTTATAGAACAGTAATACAGGCAAAAATGTCATTAAAATGAATAGCCTCTGAAAGAATAAGAAATTGCTCGGTAACTTTAGAATCCCAATGAGTACAAATGACCTATGAGTGTCATCTGCTGACTGATACAAGCAACTGAGTCAACAACAAATAAGCAAAATGACATATAATTTAGCTCTAGCGCTCCTAGTATATCATAGCAGTAAGTGAAACACAAACATAAGGCTATCATATCTGAAGAGCAAAAGAAATTAAGTTAATGAATCCCTAAAAAGCACACTTGGGACCATTTTTTAAAAGATTTCTAATCATTAAATCCACTGTGCCTAAATGCAAATGAAACAGCATAGCCATAAGTGCATAAACTTCAAACAATTAATTCAGATAACCATTTCAAAATTAATCTAAAGCTTACCCCAACGTCTTGAACCTGTAAAACAAAAATTCAGTCTTGAAATTCTCTGTGAATCAGACTAATTCTGAGATTTCCAATAGTTAGGTTCCTTCTGGTGGAAGGAAAGGCTATTTCAGTCATTTCAGCTAAGCTTCCGGTTCTTGCCTGACCAATATCTCAAACTAATCAAATATTTATCGTAACTTTCATAATCTGCCTCCTCTTCCCAAAATATTTTAGGGTTTTAATACAGCTCCACAAGTTTAGCATGCAAGGCATCACTTTGTGGGTACTATGTTAGAATTCTATTTTCAATCGCATTTTGACTAGAGTGATTCAGGCAAAGGCTTCCTGAGGAGCACCTCTCCCCAGGACTCCGCGGGTTCACACGGGCATCTGGATCCGGGCTCCTGTCACTGTCTGCTTGTCTGCTCATCTCCACAGGAACCCGCTCCAGGTGTGCAGCCCATCCAGTGCGTCCTTACACAGGGCTTCCTGAGTGGTAACAGAAGGTAAGTGGACACTTAAAGGTTTTGCAAGATGACATGTTATTAGAGAGCCGTAAGAGCTGCAGAATTATTTCTTTTTTTTTTTTTTTTTTCCCTCCTTGAATACTGAGCGAAATGTTAAATAAACGAGGAACCCCATGGTCAGTGGAGTAGCAGTCTGACTGCTATCTGGTCCTGCCCTAACAGATGAACCCATCAAGTGGGAAGCTATTTTAATGAAGCAAGAAGAAATTTTCATGGTAATTTATGTATTTAAGAGGCAGTGCCTCTGATGAAGTGTATTCCAACAGGCTTTGAAAATCATGAAGTCAGAATGGCTTTTTTTTTCTAGACAAACACTTCAAGAAGATGCATTTTATGTTTCACAGATTAGCTGCTGCCATTTCTCATCCAGTTTAGCTCCAGCATATGTTAAGGTATTCCCTATTGTGTTTTTACAGCCACAAACAGTAAACTACCCAAAGCTCTAAGGAACAGAGGGAACAGCATGTGTGTTGTGTTTCATCACAGCAATCACAGAGAACATAAATTAGAGAAGTCATCTGTGTCATTTATCCACCTAATTGGCTTCCCAAAAGGAAACATTTTCCCTTTCCCTCTTTTAAGTTCACGGTACACCTTCTGATTTTGGATACGGACATATCGTCACTCAAAGAAAGCATAATAAAAACCCATAAATAATACAGTGCAACGAAATGTCAGAAATGTAACCTGTGTGGAAACCTTATAGTTAATAGCCTGTCCTTTAAACCTTAGACGCCAACAGTTCTATTTCCATTTCCAAATTAATATTTTGATATGCGAAATAAATAAAGTCTCTTTGGATCCCCCTCTAGGTTCGCTCTGGCACTGTAAACCCAGTCTAAGACATTTGTGCTATTATGCAGGCTGGCACAGGTTCACAAAAAGCGAGTCAAGACCACTCTTGGAAACACTTTCCTGAGCATCTGTCAAAGAAAAAGCATTTCACATGATCCGTTAAAACTGTAAACTGGCCAGTTCAGCCTTTCTTAGACCTTCTCAAGCTTCTTCCTTTAAGTGCCATCAATGTGTGTTTACACTAGTCTCATAATACCAGAAATTGGAAGTGAAAATATCACTTTCAGTGATCTCCTTGATAGATTTACACCAAGTTTGATAGGATTGAGATCAGGCTCGTTTCACGCATCCCTGTTCAGCCTCCTATTCTCTTGGCAACTAAAGCAACGTAACAGCACTCCTCCTGCTCCTCCTGTCCTGGCTCACGCCGAGGGCCAGCACTCCTGGAAAACCCTGTTCCTGTCTGACAGCTCCATATATCCATCCCACATGGTCTTAGGAATAACACTAGGAAGTCTAACCATATGGACAGAGGAAAAGATCGTTCTTTAATATAGTTATACTTTTCATGGCTAAGACTAAGGAATTTATGCTTTATTTCAGGCAAATCTGAGCAAGTTTCGGGAACAAAGGACTCTAATGCATACTCAGATTTATTTTTATTGAATTATTTTTCTTTAAGTTAACATTTCTGAAAGCTAGAAGTCTCAATCTTTAATGCTCTGCTTCTAGCATGCAGTTCTGCAAGTGTCTTTCCAGAACCACAGCATCAGTCCTTTACACAAACCAAGCAGTTCAAAGATGCATCCATGAAGGCTAGAAGAGCAAAAGCCCTGTAATCAACTGTAAAAATGACCCATTCAAAGTTTTCAGATTTCGCACTACACAAAATGTTTGAGCTCAGCCTCTAAGTTACTATGGGATAATTCTTCAGCAGTTACCAGTGATCATTCTGAGGAAATTCAGCAATAACTTAGGATAAATTGCCAGAATGAAGGGCTTGGTCACATTTATGCTGATAGCTCTTTCGGTTTTGACGAGGCAGAAAGCCAGCAGGTAATGTCTCAACCACAGGGCACTGGAGTCCCTTTTACAGGAGAAGGCAAGAGGGAACGCACAAGGTTTCATCAATAAGGAAAGCTTGAGTGCAAACCCCATTTTGGAAAATAACCACTATAACTCATTTTGTATGGAAAAAATCTAGTTTAAAATCTGTGGAATAAAGGTTTAGTAAGGATGACAGTGTAGTAAAGGACCACGTAGGAGTCACAACACACAGGTCACTCGGGAGAAACACACGAGAGCCTCAAAAGTCAGAAAAGATTTCTGAGATACACTACGAATATAGCAGAAGGAGTCGTAAGTCAGAGGCTGGTATTTGCCATTTAGGCTGACAGAGAAGCATCAGGAACCAGGACGTCAAATAAAGAATCAAATGAAGATGCCAAATGAGAAGACAAAAAAACAGCACAGCAGATGGAGATAAATAACACGACGGTTTGCTGGAGAGAGAGCGCCTCAGAATTACAGCTTATTCACTGAAAAACGGCAGCAGCCGCCTACGTACCCACCGCAGGCTGCCTGTGCCCGTGGCAGCATCTGCCAGCGGAAGGGGAGCAGGGCCACACGCCAACATCCCCCCTCAGGGGTGAGGACCATCCCTGGGGACCGCTGACCAGGCAGCTCTGGTGCGCGTCCATTCCTCTACGTCAGGGCAGAGCTTGAGGTTGGCAATTCGGCTTGACCCGATGCACGAACGAAACCTGGAAGCCCAGGGAACATGCAACCAGGGTGCCAGGAAGCTGAGACACGTGCCAAGCACAAACTAAACTGTTTTGGAGCACGGTCATGCTGTGTAAAGGAACAGACAATGAGTGGCTGATGGAGAAAAGCAAAGTGCAGAGGAGACACAGGAGAAAAGTGTTTAACAGCTCCCTCGTGCTTTGCAAGTTTATCGGAGGTGAAATACTGTTTGCTGGTTTGATATAAAAGAAAAAAGCCTTATATTTTTATTCAGCTTATATGACAAAAAAGCTCTGCTGATTTTGGCAGGACCAGGGAATCCTCAGAGCGCAGTGCTAGCACCAAACTTTTAATGATTACAGGAAAGTCCCTGACTAAAGCAACGAGAAAAAAAGCAGCATCTGTCTCTGGATAAATTGCCGTCTTGAAATTCCCACTAGGAAACTTGATTGCATTTAGCAGAGAAAAAGTAAGTGACAGAGAAAGTGCTAAACCCAAGTCCTTTCCAGAAAACACTACATCGAAAACAGGACACGAGGAAGGGCGTGCATCAAAATGGGATGCTCCCACTCCTTTCAGCTGCATCTGCACTCCCGTGCAGCAGAACTGGTCCCAGCAGGAGGGTTGGAGGCAAAGCCAGCCCCGAGAGGAGCCCTGCCCGCACTCAGGAGACTGACTCCTCAGAACAGCCGGGATGGCTGCACCACAGATCACACTCAGCTGATTAATTGGACCAGCACAGTTCGAAGGCCAGGAGGAAATGGGTTGATATTTATCTCAAATACCTGCTTCCCCAGGCATCTCCATGAGGGCTGAGGCTCTTTGGCTGAAGAAAGATGAGAAGGCTGAGGTGATGGGTGGCTCATAGGCACAAGTCAAGCCACAGTTCAGAAGAAAAAGCAGCAGATTTTCTACCAACTACTACCCATATCTACCCATAACTGACACTCTACCATGATCTCCTGTTAGAAACTAGCCAGCAGAAGACAGCAGTAGTATGTTTCTCCTGTTCCATTTCCCTTACTCTACCCTTTACCTCACCAACTCTTCAGGTATAGCTCAGCTGAGAACACCTCTCCTCCCCTGGGGTGGCATATTTATAAATGCCCCCTCCATCTTCAGTCAGTTCATTGTACCATTCACAACGGCATGACTTAACTTGGTGAAACATTTCAGGACACGTTCTCGGCACGGTGATTATACTGCACAGCATGTTGCAGAGTCATGGAGGCACTGATGTTGGAGGCACCTCTGGAGACCATCCAGTCCAGTCCGATGGATCTGGGGCAGCCGGAGCAGGTTGCCCAAGGCCATATCCAGTTGGGCTTTGACTATCTCCAAGGATAGAGATTGCACCACCTCACCAAGCAGCCTGCCCCCAGTGTTTAGCCACCCTCACCATAAAATAGCAGTTTCCTATGTTTAAATGGAACCTCCTGTGTTTCTGTTTGAGCCTGTTACCTCTTTTCTCTGGGCGCCACTGAGAAGGGCCTGGCTCCACCCTCTGTCCTCCCTGCCATCAGATACTTCCACACATGGATAAGATCCCCTTGAACCTCCTCTTCTCCCAGCTAAACGGTTCCAGAAACAAAAAGTAGAAGTAGAAATAAGGCATTTTCAACTTGCAAAGAAGCGCAACTTGATTTTATGCCATATTACAGTTTTATTGGAGATAGTTCCGCTTTCTTCAAATAAAACTTGATTTTAACAAGATCACTGTGGCATATGCATAACTAATCACATAAGGGCCCGTACACTTATTTAAGCACCACTGGGTTTGCAACATGCCCTCAATAAAGCTTAATAGGCCACATACCCCAACTCTGACAAGCCAGACTTTGATTATTTAGAGTTGAGTGGTTTCTTTGTTCTCTCTTAGTAAGAGATGTCACAGTCATCACAGCCTGATTGGTACTTTTCATTGAACAGGAGAGAAATTCGCACTTGTTATGTAGCCATTTATAAAGATTTTTGAAGGATGGAGAATTGGAAATGAAATATAAAGAACAGTAAATTAAAAATATGAGATAAGCCAGCAATGAAAACAGACACTGTAGAGAATTTCTTTACAGAAGTTCTTAAAAACATATTTCTGGGCTATGAAGTCACTTAAAGATGGCCAGAAGGAGGAATCTGAAAATATAATTGCACAAATTCCTTTTTGTCAATAATTAAGTAACCATTAGCCTGCCCGGATGACATAGGACCCTCTTCTTCCCTAATTCAAACTAACGTAAATCATGAATAATGTCAGAGGACACAGCACTTCCTCCAGCCATGCTAGTATGAAGGGAGACTCAGCCCCGGCCCCCACAATCTGCTGCCTCCGCAGGAGTTGGTGCAGCCCTCAGGGCTGCTTTTTGTAAATGCCTTTTAACTACACAGAGTTTGGAGGGTCTTTCCCTTTCACTAGCTTCTATTTCAAAAAAAAAAAAAAACAAAAAAAAAACAAAAAAAACCCTGCTTCTTTACCAATTTTGTTTGTGCGATTGCTGTTCGAAGGGAAAACAAATATTAAAATATACATTAAGGAAAAGAGGAAAGCGTATTGAACCCTGCACAGCAGCGGCATTGCTTAGTATCCAAAAGAACTGAATAACAGCAGCAAGCATTGAAGTGGTCCGGCGTTTTGAAATTCCTTCCAAGGGACTGATTAGAAACCAAAACAGTACTGACAGCAATTTCACAAAATTATACAAATGCCAGCTACTTGTTTGATTCCTACGAAGGAGGCTCACCTGAAAATACGAGGACCCTTATGGGTGGACCAGCATGGTACCATAGCGGGACAACTCACAGCCAGGAGCTCATGGCAGCTCCTCCCAAGGTGCTGTGGAGGAGGTCCCCTCCTTGTTCAACTGTAGAGTCGTGGTGGGCTCAGGCAATCGGCCTGATGCAACTGAAACTTTACTTTCACAAAAAATTTCTGTTTCTTTAAGCCTAATAGCGAAAAAGCAGCTGCTACTCTAAGTACCGTTTTTAGACAGAAAATAGATTTCCTGCATAGCATTACCTGTTTCTAGTTGTAAATACGCTCTGTGAAACTCTTGTCCATGTTGGCGACTCTGCTGAAACTACCCATGCGAAGAAACACAGCAATGCGTTTATGGTTCATGGTAACGGATGTGTAAGCGGGATGTGATCCTACTCTGATGGCTCAGCATCATCCCTTAGTCCCCAGGACAGATCAGCCCCCACATCCCGTCTGGATTTGGTTCAAGTACCATCCACGTAGGTTCTCTGCTTGCTGTCAATACGGCCGAGAAAAAGCTCTTCCTGAACTCAGCAGGGACACAGGATGGGATCAAGTCCACCAAAATCCCATCCAGAAGAAGCAAATTCACCCAGGGAGATAACACTGAATAAGCCAGAGGAGGGAGAGCAGCACTGAATATTTCATTAAACAGAAAGCTGGCACTATGTGCTTTATTGCTTCAAAAATCTGAAACTCCAGGCTTTTACAACCAATGCAAAATGAATTGCAAAAGCTTTGTTAAATGAATAACATGTAGAATTTAAATTACTAAAACTAGGTTTTAAAACTGTGTTAAAGTCTACAAGCTAAGGATAAATCCATGTCCCTCGAAACAAAATTATAGCCAAAATTAAAAATGGTCACGGAAATCAAAAATGGCCTCAGAAATGCAAGAGACAATCTTGGCCCTAAAAACCATCATTTTCCCCTGAATATTCAGGTAGTCATCTCACAGATGTATGGCATGAGAACTGTATCAGATCCAGCCAAAGAGGATGTAATCATAACTATTTTTACATGGCATAAGTCTCCTCTTTGATATTTTTTAAGAACCCTGATAAAGTACTTCAAAGAGATACATGCAGTCATGCTTATCCTCCCTTCCCAACGCAGTGTGTATTCTGAGAGCTGCAGAAGGACAGAAAATTCTGCATATTTTTAGCCGTCATTTATATTTCTATCTCTGCATGGGATTAAGGAAGTTTCTCCTTCTTCCGAGCAAAATGAAAGTACCAAGAATAAAACTGCAAAATCAACAACCAACATCTGCTCAACTAATATTACTGAAAGAATCCATTTCCCAGAGGGATTAACAACAACTGCATAAGCATGGATCAATATTGATATAGTCAAATTATCCAGATGCATGCAGAGAGTCATTTGCTGCTCCTGAAGATAAATTTTAAAACTTCATAAATGTAATTCCTCATTACTGAATGAAGAGACTTGGTATGGACATGCCTCCTTCTAACCTCAAGAAAGGAATGTGAATGTTAAGACTCTAGCTGAGCTTTAAAATTTTATTTTCAAAGATATTATGAAAAACTTATCAAATCATTTTGAAACTTGCTCTAGTGTTTCCGACGGTATCAGGAATCGTCATGGACTAGGAAACAAACGAAAAAATCAGAAATAAGAGAATCCAGCATCACAGATGAAAACCCAGATTCTCTCAATCCTGCAAGGAGACCATCCAAAACATGTAAATTGTAATGGGTCGGGTTTTGTCACAATCAGGCCCCCACTCAATTAGGGGGAAGTCAACGATCCAGGAATCAAGACACAATTAGGTAGCATTTACATCAAGTGGCCTTAGTTTAAGGATTATCCTACCAGTTTTTCCGCCCACAAACGACTTAAGTAATGTTGTGGAAGTTGTGGACTGTTGACTGCACTTTTGCTTACCTAGGGATGGGAATACTTTACAATTTGAAAGGCAAATTAATTATGGAGGAACAAAAACAAGTTTGTACCTAAATTAACTAAATTTTGTTACCGGGAATTTTTTTCTCCAATTTAATTATAGCTAAATTGTATCATCACTAAATTAAAGCTAAGCCCAATTAGTTCTCCAATTCTTGCTTCAGGAATAAATACTATTTGCCTTCCAGCAGCACTAAAGTATAGAAACTGCTTGAAATTATATCTTTTTAAAGGTGTTTGCTACCTACTTCTAATTAAAACCATTCATCACTGGAGTATCATTTGGGTTTCTGTTGAGTTGTGGGCTTTTTTTTTTTTTATTATTGTCCCGATAAACATTCCAGGCTAAGCCTAATATGCTTAATTTTTCGCAAGTAAATGCCTTACTTTCTTGGGATGAACCGCGAGTGTCCAGGGGCACTCAGCACCTTGATGCTCTGGAAGCAAAGCCTCTTGGAGGTCCCCAGGGCATGCACCCAAGCAGACCCGCGTTCAATACCCAGCACTCGTCCCCATGGGACATGCCTCTGCACAGCTTTTACAGCTCTAGTCTCTTGCCGTTCACCGCTACCGCACACGCGCTGGCTAATGAAGACCTAACGAATGGCTTGCCGACATTCCTACCTACCGAGATTATAAGCATCGCAAAGAAAAGGTCGGAAGCATACACATCCTCTCTCATCGGCTGCCCTGCACTTTTCCCCGACCACATTCATGCCCAAATTTTCATCAATAACGGGGCACTTCTTCTGTATAGAAATTGCAATACCCAACATCAAAGCCAGCATCTCAATTTCCAGAGTTGGATGTGCTCTTACTAGCAGTTAAGTGCCTTTAATTTAAATGGCTTTAAATGTAATACTTAATTTAATTAAGTTTTGCATTTAAACTTTCCTGTAATTTAAATGGCGAAGTCTGGATTGCATAAAGTGCTCCAGCAGGCATTTTCTGAGGTGGAAAATCAAGGATTAAAATTGAGATTAAAGCTATTGAAACAGTTAGGCGCTGCGATACTTTGTGGAAAACACCTTACACGTACCTTGAATAATACAGGTCATCTTCCTTCACGGAGGCAACAGGGGCATGTAGGAGAAAAACAATGAACTCGGAATACATATTCTAAGCAGTTTTGGAACAGCATTTGAGAAAAATCCCTTTCATTTTGAAAGGCGACAAACCTTGATGTGCTTATACCACAGAACACTTTTACAAAGAAATCCAGTTTCTGCATACTGGGCCTGATCTGGCAGTTCCCTTTATGTCAGCTGAAGGTAGAAACGTTTCACAACGCTACAGAACCAGGCACTCAAAAAAGCGTCCCTATTAGCACCCATGCCAGCTTGTTCTAAAAGGCTTTTGCCATCTAAAACTGTAGAACTTGCTGCCTTAAAAACAACGTGTACCTCTGCTAATGGTCCAGTTATGAAAAGGAATTTAAAAGCAAAAATGTCAAAGAGAGGAAGATTTCTAAAAACCTTATCAGCTTTCACCTTCCTCAAAGCCTGGAGCTGCACAAATTACGGATGAAGTTATATTCTGGAAAGGCTAAAAGATGTGAGAAGTATTTCTACTCGCACTTTTTCTATCACTTAGTTGTCTGGGGGTGGGGATTCTTCTTTTTTTTTTTTTTCTTTTCTTTTTTTTTTCTTTTTTCCTTTTTTTTTTTTTTTAATTAGACTTGCCTGCTTCTTTCTGGGGAATTCATTCCCCGGTGAACAGCTAAGTGGAGAGCTGCCTTTTAAGCACAAGAAGGCGCGAGGGTAGTATATCTCAGGCATCTGGGATGGGTCAGCAAAGATGCGACCAGAGTATCTGAACGAGAGCGCTTGGGTTGAGGCACCGGCTCAGCCGCAGCCCACGGCTCCTCTACTGCTCCCTGTTCCCTCCTGGGAGGCAGCCCCCACCCACGGCAGGAGGGATGTACCCACAGGCAGCACGTGCCCAACCGAGCGACGGCAAATAGCGCTTGCAATTGAGGAGCTCTGTCAAAGAAAGCTTCTTCGGCTGAGGCTGTCCTGGGAGGACCTCCATCCCCATTCGAACTCGAAACAACAGATTTCGTTTACTGATCCCAAAGCTCTGCTTTGTCTGAAGACTGCAAATTATTGGGATTTTATGAAAACTTGAGACTTCTGTCTGTAAGCCTCCTGCTAAAGCCAACAAACTGAAACAGGCATTTGCGTTGGCTCTGTTTCTAGAGTCTCCAGAGATTTTGAGTGTATCTTTTTCAAGGAGACAGTTTTTATTTACATGTGCACAGAAGAAAAATATATCTTCAGCTTTTAACCCATTCCTGAAGTGCCTACAATCACTCTTAACTCCCAAGAAGAAACCACAAACCACTTGCAAAGAAAACTGCTTCTTACTGAGCCCTTGACTTCCCCATCGGTGCATACAGTATCGCCATCAACACCTTCCAGCGCTGCTCTCACCTCCGTATTTATGGGAAAAGTTTTCATGGAAGTGCAAAAAACAGAAACGCTTTTAAGTTCACTATCAGAGATACAGGCTGTAAAAAAAGAGTGCGTCATTAATGTCGCGGCTGGGAAAAAAACCAACAAGCTTATGTAAAGAGAATTATTTGGGATTGCTACTTATAGTAGGCTAGTAACTCTTTATAACAACCTAGACAGATCCAATGCATCATGCATCTTATAACGATATATATATATATATATTTCATACCAGAGAGAGGAATGGGAACTGCCAAGGAGAGAAATCAAACTCCACCAGGTTGGACTTCCCCACCTCCACTTCTCCTGTTCTCCAAAGACCCGACACCTGCAACATTTCCATCACTGCGAGGACATCGCAGCGATCAGCAAGTAAAGAGCGGAGCATAAGCAAGTAAGCATAAGCAAGTAAAGTGGAACATAACATGCATACGTACTGTTTCTATGTGTGTTAAACCAGTCTTGATGATCCAACCCAGTGGGCTAAAATTCCAGTAAAACAACACAAAATTCTGCACGCACTGGCTGCATACCACTACTGCGACGTATACAGTCTGCAGTGAGAGCTGGCTCCTCTTTCAATGGCAGGAAAGTCCTCCACGGTAACTCTGAATTAAAAACAAACAATATTATTCAAGAAATTATAGTCAGTTTGGGGAGCTGCAACCATTAATTACTTCTGTGGTTTTGTGGGTTTAAGTTTTTAAGCACAGCACCAGAGTGCTTAAAGATCCTCCTGATTAAATAATTCAAAATGTTTGCACTATATAACATGTTTGAAGGGGAGAGAAAACTATGCTAAACAGTTTGAATTCACAAGCAAGCACCTCATTAACATGCCACGATATCAAATATTTATTACCTTCTCCGCTGTAATGAGCTCATTTAAGACAAATGTGAGAAAACCCCATCTCATATTAACATTGGCGATGTTTTATTTATGTGCACTTTAATATTCACTTTAGGCCACACCAAAATATAAACATACAATTAATATTACATTAATAAGAAAGTAAAATCTATTTCTCTGGCCTGTCTTTGGAGAAAGACAACGTAGGGGCGGTGTGCTGTGATGCTGCAGCATTCACTGCCCTGAGAGGGGAACAATCAATATTCAGTTATTAGAAATCTCTTTTTCCTTCCCGGATTTCCTCAGAAAAGCGCAGCTGTCTCCACAGGAGTTGCAATCCGCTGCTCGTTCCAGGAAAACGAGAGTAGCGGATTATAAGGGCCCAGTAACAGAGTAAATGCACCCTCAGGACACTTCTCTGCCTGCTCTACAGGGACAGCCAGGGCACGGGAGCGAGCTGGGGAGATGCTGGGTCTTCCGAGTTAATGATTTAACCACTGTAAGCAACCTACATGTAAAATATTGATGGGCTCGTACCTGCGTTGCAGACGTTCTCTCTCGAGAGCAATCCGATCACCGGATCAACGCCGGGCTTCGCAGTGATGCCGTGAGCGAGGTTCGAGTTGGCGATCACCGAGCTCTGTGCCACCAGCTCCCTCAGCGACTGCATCTGTGTGACCCCAGAGAGCTCGTCAGCCCTGTCCTTCCCCAGGTGCAGGTGTCAGACAAAGCTCTTCTCTCCCTCTGCCACATCACCAGCGGTCTCAGCATGAGCCAGGCATTATTTTCTCCCCCAGTTAAGCAGAGGAATACTTTGGATATGTTTCTCTCTACCACCTTATCAACATCTCTCTTCCAGATTAAACATAGGATTCTTCCCCCCTCCCCGCCCCGGCTACATGTTTTTCTGGCAGGGATCCGAGCTGCAGCGCTTATCAGCTATTAGGCAGCGTTTCCTAAGTTCGGCAGTAGATTAGGGTGAAGTCTGTTTGAGAAAGCGACGTTGCTCACACATCCAACATTTCTGCATTTTGCCTACACTTATTTTTCCTTTCGGCAGCAATAACTGTAACCACTTACTCTGTACGCCAGTAAGATAAACACTCACCGCTGCTTATTTAACCAGAATGGCTGAAAAGAACATTCATTAATAGGAAATCTCATGTAAATGCAAACTCTTCACACCTCTCCTCCCAGGGACGATTACCAGAGGCAGCGCTCACGGAGACTGCGGTTAGGTAGCCCCTTTCCTTTGATTTCACCCGTCTCGGGATATACATATCGCACAAAGTTAATAAAAACCTCTCGGAGCTCCCTCTGGAGCAACCTGTGATACTCAGTCTCACTTCAACAAGCTTCTGTTGAGCATTACACCTCGTCTCTTGTCCTCAGTTTGCACATTAAACATGGAGTGCCTGTCTCGACGGGAATGACTTGACAAAGAACAGTGCAAACCCTTCCGATCCCTCCTGTAAACTGGGTGAAGCTTGCCCTTCTCAGCTTTACCTCCTCAAGTGCTCTTGTGGCTGGGTTTTCCATGTCCAGCCTTCAAAGGGCTGCCCTTCTCCATCATGCACGCTCACCCTCCAAGGGCTGCCCTTCTCCATCACGTGTGGTGCACTAGGGCTGCCAAGAGCTGCTCTCCAGAGACACGGCATGGGCTTGGGATGCTGCTGCCTTGTTCTGATGATTTTCCACAGCTCTGATATTATTAAACTGGTGGAACTACTTTTTCTTCCCCTTGCATGACTCTCAGGCTCAAGGTAACTTGGATAAAATACACCAATGAAGCATTAGACAGGGTATATGCTCCTTAGCTAGAACAAAACAAGTTTGAGAGCTGCTGAGATGCTCTCAGGCTAGGTGGCACTTTTCCGTGGCCAGGCAGCAGGTGGGATAAAGAACCTGTCCTGTACACATAGTGTGGGGTGAGGACACATGAGAGTAACTACCATAGAATCTTCTCCCTGGGAAGTAAATTAAACACAATACACCATAATCACAAGTTTCATTTTATTTGATTTGTTAAGCTACACGTAGAATTTAGAAGACTGAACGTACCTTTGCACACGGGGCGGAATGCTACCATGATAACACCAATGCAGAAGATGATTGAGAATTGCTTATCTTTCTGGCAATATTTGTGAGGCCAGCGATCTTACAGATCACAGCCAAAAATCAGTATTTCACGTGTGGATAGACAAATGCAAACAAAATAAATTCTAACAGAGCTCTATTTTCAGAGCTGTTCGGTGCCAGGTAAGTTGCTTTATCATCAACTGTTACTGCTAAAAGTAATGATTTCAAATATTATTAAGAGTCAACAAAATTATCAGCTATTCTAGACAGCGTGAGATACCCTCGGGTGAGATGGACTTACAGGGTGGTAGAGCACTCTGGGAACAAATCAACAGGAAATTCACACGCACACACGAGATTTCCCACCCTCTCCCTTCAAACATACGGATCAGGATTGATAATCGTAGCCTGGTTTTGCCAAATGCAGAGCAGCTCGCATTCAGCAGAAGCACAACTGAAATCCTAATAGAAAAGAAAATATCACCCAACCCATTTCTGAAGTGGGCCGAGGAGATGAGGATGTGCGTATCAGACAGAAGATGGAACCTGAAATGCATGCCCACACTCAAAATTAATCATTTGCTGCCAGACACGGTCATACACATTTGCAAACGCAGCTGGCAATTCGCACCCGCTTCGTTCTGGGACCCTAGTTCTTGTTATTGCTGAATTTGGGGGGGGGGGGGGGGGGGGCTGTTTCAAAACTGTTTAGGTTGAAGTAACAGTGTCCCTGGTTCTGATGCAATAAGATTAGAAAATTTAATTCAGGACAAGTTTAGAACAGATCAGCATACAAGTCCGAACTGTGCAAAATAGATACAGTTCAAGGAAGGTGAAACTTCTCTAAGCAGACGAACAATTACCAATACTTCATGGAGACGGGGGGAAATATTAGACATTCTCAGTGTACTTTATATTAAAAATGAAGAAGAAAATGCTTTGAATAAATAGTAAGTTCTAAAGGATTTGACGTCGCATAATGAATAATGCATCAGTGCTTGGCTTCGGGAAATCCTGACTCCTAAACCGGAATTCACAAAAAGGTACACGGATAAAAAGCTTTTACTTCTGACCTGACAGGTGAAAAATCTAACAGACACCTTCACTGCTCCTTGGTTGCTGAGTAGACACATTTTAGTTGGTGAAGCTTGAGAAGTTCTGGTGACCAACATTTATGGCCTACTGAACTGATAGATGAAGTTTCAAAATCGCATCACTACACCATCATCTGAAGATTATTTCATTGTGTTCTGTCTTTTGGGCATGTCCATCCAGTCAGGAATGCTGGATTTCCCCCCTAGCAGCTAGGCATGGCAAGGGCAGAAAGAGAAGCACATTCTGCTACATTTACCTAAATGTAGACAATTTTTCAGAACGATTAATACATTGTGGATTTTTCTCACGTCTCTCACAGGAGATATCTGTCTACATAACTAATACAAGAATGGTGTGAGTTCACAAAGGGTTGGCGACCACTTTTGAGCTATTTAGAGATGCTACAGACATACGATATGTGACCCTACTGCTGCTGTTACGTTGAACTTCATGGAATGTAGGCATGGATGCGTGGGACCACAACTCTTCGTTTTCCCTCCTACTTTAGACAAGTTCATGAGAATTATCATGTCTTGACATCAATATTCAGAAAGCAATAACTACTCTCACGACAATCTAAACAACATGAATTCATTGTGTCTTCCGTTCCTATGACATGAATTTGTTCTCTTGATCCAACCAGAGCGCAGCTTCTTAGTAATACATACCAAAGACCTGCAACAACTCCATTAACGTCCGTCAGACAAAGAAAACATCAGAATCTAGGCCATTAGTCATTTAGTCTAGATGCAGGTAAAGGGGGGTAGGGGGAAAGCAAAAAAAAAAAAGCAAAACCAAAAAAAATAGTAGGTTTTGACAGGATAAAAGCCTCCTGCTTTGGAAACAAACGTGTCTGCTTCACCTTGATGCTTATTTCTGATAAATGTCCCAACTCTGCCTCCGTATGTATCTGGCAGCAGGACCATTATCCTGTGACAAGGCCCTATTCTACAGGCATTATCTTAGCAGAGACGTACGATCAATTTAAAAACACCAAGATGCACAATTTGCCTCAATGAACGTGACAAACACGTGAAATACCCACCACCCCCAGTCCAGGGAAGGGTGTACAACATAAGAATTTCAATGTACAAGTTTTACAAAATGGAGCGTAATTAGCTACAATATTTTCTTTATGGGTTTATTGCATTCAAACAAGTATTGCTATAGTTCTTCTGATAGGATTTTTTCTCTCAGGTTCCTCAAATAAAAACCAGTGGCTTTACACAGATTACCTTAGCATAATTGGTTTTTAATCACAAACAGGCATAATCACAGAGTTTCTAGTGGCTGAAAGAGCATTTAGCACAGGTCTACATCAGTTTTTTGGCAGGCAGAGAATGGAGATGCATTTAGTAAAGCAAATGCCAGCTGCAGCTAAACGTGCATTTTTATGCATGAATCGTTCTAATAAGGTGCATAATGCTTTGGTGACCAGGCATGTTTTTAAGCTCCAGAAAAAACAATTTCTAAACCACTGAAAAATTCATTGTCCTTCAGGGTAAATTTAACTAATGAATAATCTTCTGGAGGAGAGTTTGCACCTCAAAACTTTAAGGTCCTAAGAAAATGCTGGGAAGCGTCTCTCTGAGAAAGTTGTAAGCAAGGTATTTAATTTTATCAATATCCCCTTTTATTCCTGACACCAAGCCATTGTCCCAAATGCAGCAAAAATTTTGACCTTTTGACCTAAAAAAAGAAAATCTAAGGCAGGTGGGGGGGGCAGCTAGAGACTCCATAAAGTCCTCTAGACCCTCAGATGTTGCCACAGATTTGTATAGAAAGTTCACAAATAGGAAGTAGCATAAACTAATTAGAGAGAGTCTGCCCTGCAGTTCGTCTCCATCTCAACACCCATCACCCTGCCTCTTTCATTTTCTCATAATTCCCCTCACAAGCTCACAAGGTGTTTCTTCAAAAGCCGACGAAAATCTGTTCTCTTCTTTGAGCTAAATTTTGTTCAAGAAGGTGTGAACAAAAATCAAAAGCTGCCAGGTAATCAGGTTGCATACTGCCATACCTACTGATGCTGCTTAAATAACCTAACTGTATTCCTCAAATTAATTTCTCTAGTCTGCCTCCAAATTCATTTGAAGTCACTAGAAACATTACCATCAGCTGCAACAAGTTTTGAGTCCAGCACACTTGTAGAATTCCTGTACCTTTAATTGTGGAGTTTTTTCTGAAGACAAAAATCATCTTTTCTGGCAACAGCAAACAGCCCACTCTTAAGAAGGTTGAAGAGTCACAACTCAGTAAGGGTGTCAAATGAAGAACACCTACTCACCTTCTTCCACGACACCAAATGCATCTAGATCTGCCCTTGCCATATAAGAAACATCTACTTTAGGAGCTTTCTCCCCTAGAAGTTCATCTGCCATCTTAGAAAATAAATGGGACTGTTTCACCTCATCCTTTACCCTGAGGCAGGAGTCCCTTCTGGCAAGATGTTATTCCTTTGGTATTTTGACAAATTAATCAATGGCACAGTGGAAAAAAGCAACATTTTTCAATGTTTCTGTCAGTATATTGTTGCTGGTAGTCAGCTTGTTACCTCTTCTGTGTCAATGTGATTTCTGAGATTGACATTGAGGATTGGCTCTGACCTTGGGGCTAAAAGATGGTGGGTGATGCGGGGGACTACCATCCAGAAAGACTTCAAGTTCAACGCAAACTTTCAGCCCAGGCGAAGAAGTGGTCTCACGTCTTTTATGGTAGCCCCAGGAGACACGATGCTCTCAGAGGGACAGCAGGGGAGACGCACCAACCTCCAGGTTTTATTCTAAAGGGCACTGCAAATGCAACCACAAACTGGGAGACAAAAGACCAGGAAAAACAATACATTTCATTCACTCTTGGCTCATGCAAGAGCTGTGTCACTCCCACTACCCTCTTCCCAAACTCAGTGTCCCCACAGGCTGCCGCAGTGTGCCAGCGGGCTGCAGATCTCAGCTCCGACACCCCACAGGGAGGCACGCAACCAACGACCACACAAGCCCTTGCCATCACTTCATGTCCCACCTCGAGGAGTCACACAGGTGGTGACAGCTCCCCTCATAATGCAATAAAATGGAAGTGACAAAACTGTCCCACTTTTTCTCAAAACTGCCAAGCAGCTTAAGGGTAAACTAGAAACAGAATTGAAATCTCTGAATTTCAGTGACCCAGTTCTAGATTTCTCAATTCAAAACACTTAAGGAGCCAAATTCAGCCCACTAGCAACAGCCCTAGAACAGAGGTAGTAATCACAAGGTTTTACAAACTCGCTATAGGGATGTCTTATGTGACTTGTAATATTCTGATTTTTTTTAACAGTCTCATTTTTCAAATTTTGCTCCAATTCCAAGGTTTAGAATTAGTTACTGAGGGGGGAAAAAAAAAAAAAGAGAACTTAAGGGATTCTCCGATTTCTTAGTAGTTTAAGTAGACTTGGCTAGCTTGAGCTACTGGGAGAGAAAACTTCTGCTCCAAGATTAAAAATTAAGTCATAAAAATTGGCAAAGTCTTCTGCCTTTAAACAACTGCTCATTTCTGAATGGCCTTCTCATCCTATTATACTTTAACGGTCCTTTGGAATCCCATATTCCCTCCTTTCACTCCCCACTGAAGTTAAACTGTAGTTCGTAAAAAAAAAAAAAAAAATCTGGCATAACATTACATTAATTTAAGTGTCGTTTACTTGCCTTATTGATTTAGACCAGTGTAACTCCATCAACTCAATCTTAGTTATTACTCCTGTTAATCATAAATGCTAGTGGAAGCAGAATCAAGCCCTAGGGGTTCTTAATGAATTTTTTTAATGAGTTTTGCTAATATGACTCAGTTGAATGGGTTTCAGTAAGCCACACAGAGAGCCCAGGCAGCTTCCAGACGAACTTTTCTTGTATTTCATACGTGAAACTCCTCTGGGATGGATGCAGCCAAATCGGTAGCTGCTGAGACTGGACATATTCATACTCCCAAGGGAACATTTACAACCACTGCACATTTGCCCCGGTTTTCTCTAGCAGTATTTGCTGTAGGCAGTGCTACAGAGGTGAATATTTCAGAGAGTTAGTAGGTAGAGGGGAAGCTGCTGAACATTAAACCTGGAACAAAGGAATAGAGAGTCAAGGGGTAAAAGAATGATAAAGGACTATTTTTGTCTTGGAAAAGGTCACCGTGAAAGCTGAACTAAAAATGAGTAGCCACAGTACAGCACAGCCCTAGGATACTTCAAGAAAGGGTTATTCAATGCAGCGTCAAACTACGCCTATACTTGCTGAGAAGAGAGGTCATACCTCCTATGAGACTTCTTTGGGAAAAAATGGATTCATTGTTTTAATGTAAATACCGACATTAAGAGAGATCTAGAAAAATGCTTAGAGCTCATAACACAGCCTTCGGGCAGTGCTTTTGAAGTCGACCTCTTTCGAGCAGGAACCTTACCCTCCTCCACCAAAAAAACGATCAGAAGATCTACACAAGGGCAGACTCCAAGTTAAAAAACATCATCTGCACTGATTTTCCTTAAGGCACATCAGTAAAGAGCGATAAATATGACAGCAAGGAGAAATTTGATTGCTAACAGTTCAAGCTCATAAAGCATTTTGCGTAGAAGAGCGCTGCAGAGCTGTTACCCAAAGCATACGGGAGGCTCCCATGTACAAAGCACTGTCAAACAAAGGATACTGTCCTTTGTATGACGGTGCAATTGACGCAATTCAAATTGAACAGTAAAAAAAACTTGAATTACTATTTTATTGGCTTAGAAACCTTACCAAGCCTTAAACAGCAACAAATTTCATTTTTTTTCACAAGGGACTGGAATCTGTGGGTCTTCTATTGAGCAATATTTACTCATGTAAGAGGCGCAGTCACATTCAAATTTAATCAGAGTGAGAGCAAATCAAGCAACAAGCCAAATAGGAAAGTCTGCGGCTTTTAGTGGAAATAGCACATAATGCCCATTTTTGACGGCAGTAGCAATGTAAAGAGTTATTTCAAGTTAATTCCGTTTGCTCTTCTGAGACTGCAAACCAGAAATACTCTCATAATTTTTGCATTTTGTCATCATTTGGCTGTTCTTCAAAAATAACAACAGTAATCCTTTCAATATAATTAGTTACTGTACAGAAAAAGCAACTAGATAATCATTTCTTTGTAAATATTTAAATCAAAAAACCCCAAAATGGTATAAAATATTTTGAATAGTTGCTTTCTCTGTCGAGCCTCCTTCAAAAATTCTTTGAAAAAAAAAAAAAACCCTGTTTGCTCATATATATTCAATGTAATGTTTCCGTTTATCACGTTAGCATAACGTCTCCAAATCAAACCAGTAATGTCGTCAGGCTTTTCATAAACAGAAGGTGGGTAACTGCACAGATACGTGTGCAGAAAGGGAGACATTCTGCATGTGCAAACACTAGTTTGAGCAGTGTTACCGGTATGGTAACGCTTCCTTCCACAGGGCATCCCTTGGGTAAGGAAACCGAGCCATCAGGCCAGCTCAACGTTGTTAATATTTACTAAATGTGGAATTTAATAGCAAACCATCATGGAGGAGCACCCCACCACCCTCTTTCTTCAAGGAGGAGTTTAATTCTCAAACCAAAACCTTTTGTTTCAGGTGAAATAAAACCAGCTCTTCCTTTTTAAAGATCTTCCCCTGATTGAACCTTTATCAGGTTCCATTTTATCAACCTCTCGCTGTATTTCTCAAACTTTTTGCTGAATTATTTGTTGCTGGAAGTGTGGATATCAGGCAACCTAGTACTAACTCCTGGATTCCAAGACCACATCTGGAAGGCATCTAATTATGCACGGGTTAAAGGCGACTCTTTCCACACCCTTTCCTATCCTGAAAGGACCTTCTCATTTTGCCATTCCTTAGAGGCAGCCCTGGCAGAAGCTACTGTCAGATGTAGCTAGTCCTGGTTTTGTAACTCCGTATTTGCAGTGTAATCACTCTGAGAATTTAAACGCGTCAGGTAGGATGCAGTGAAACCTACCTTCAACAGCTGCACTTCTGGGAGTTCGTCCATGCTCAGGGGATACAACCCAACATCACCAAATCAGCCAGGATTCAGGGATCCTCCAACAAGAATAGTCTGCAATTGAAATCCCAAGCCTGCACAAAATAAATTAAAAATAATGATAATTGGGGAAAAAAAAAAAAGCCAAGCCTGCAAAATCATTTATAATTTTGTCATTTCAAGCCCAAACTGAACATATTCAGATCTTTGGACCCGTTTTTGGTTTTAATGCTATGCACCAGAAGTACTGTGACATTCTTGCAGAGGCACTTTGCAGGCTGCTCTCACACAGGGAGCCCAGGGACCAGGACACCCCTGGGCCCCATCACTGGGCACCCCACAGGTCTCCGGGAACAACAGAGTTCTGAACAGGTCCTATTTACTACAGGTTTATTTCATTTTTCACTTACTTTGGTTTCCACTTCCCCCCCCCCCCTCTTTTTTTCCTTCTCCTTAAGTTTGTTAGCTAGCTAATTAGCACCTCATGCAGTCGTATGGTTTAGAAATTTCAAAGCTGATTTAATTAAGCTAAATTGTAAATTGCTTTAAGTTGCATTTTTACCTTTTTTTTTTTTTTTGAAGTGAATAATGCCCTATAAATGATCCCATTGCATGTTTCTGTCTTTTTCTCATAGCATTTGTCATAAAACAGCAGCTGAACAAAATGGGGCAGAAATCTGTTCCCTTTAAACATTATTTGGCAATAGCCAGCCCTGAAAAATGAAAAAATAAAATTAAAAAAAAAAGATGTCAACCCACCCCCTAGGCTTCCAAGTATGTTGCCCTCTGATCTGCTGAGCTTCCATCCTCATGCGGAGCCAGGTCTGCCACCAAGTTGTGGATTTCAGAAACTCAGATTTGCCTGGAAACCTCACCTGCTTACCAGGAGCTCTGCACGGAACAGGGGAGCCAGGGCTCTCTGTTTGGCCACAGGGAAAACTGCGTACGAGTCCAGGGTGAAGGCAAGGTGATTTCAGATGTAAGTCCTGGAAAGAGGAAAGATTAATCCAATCACTCTGTTCCTTCTGGCTTTGACAAACAAAGGTTTTTCCAAAAGACCATTCCACCAAAAATTTACAAACCCAATCTACACCTGACACTCTGAAATCTTCAGTCAATTTAGGGTCAACCAACTATTGGTCTTAAGTCACATTTTCTACGCAACGTCTCTACAAAACCTAGCTTGTATTCTAACATAAATAGAAGGTTTTTATGTTATATATTTTGGTGCATAATCGCAAAACGTGGGTTCAGAAGTTCAACATCTATTGACAGGAGAGTAAATTTTACCTTTATGCATGCAGCCACACTATATCAGCCGTGATTTAAGTGCAGGCATTTGCACGGGAAATCAAACTGTCTCAGCCTCCGAGAAGGTGATTCATTGACATTTCTTCCATTGCTGAACTCCCACCTTTGTGCAGGGCCCCTGGGTTCCTTTTGCATTGAGTCCGCCTTTTCCTTTCCTTGGAAAGGGCTCCAACATTCCCATTTGGAGCAGACAGAGATGCACGTTGCTAACATGCACTCTCACAAGCTTATAACCTCCTCTAGAGTTGCATCCATCGGAATAACAGTCCTCGTCTTCACTGGTGAGAAGACATTAGCTACAAAATTGTGCTTCAAAAGCACTTAAAACTTTGACCATATGCTTATAACCTTGTTCTTGCAAATTCTTTTTAAAGGGGGGGAGGGGGGGAAGTACAAAAAAAGGGATCCGGAAGTTACCTTTCTAGCTGAAACAGCTGTTATTTCGCACATTGAGAACCTGCTTACGCAAAGCTATTATTGTGTTTATATAGACAAAAATCTGGTTTCCTAATTAGCAGTGAGAGGCACGTAAAGCAAGCTAGATGCTGCCTGGCCAGTATTCAAAAGACTGCAAGTTTACAGTATTTGTTTAGGGCTTTTTCCCTAAGGAAAGGCTCTTGAAGAAATGAATCCTCCTACATTAAAATAACGACTTGACACATGGTTCATCAAAATGCCTCTACAACGAAATGCTTCTTTTACTGTTCTGCTTAATTAAATCCAACTATGAGATATATAATTCCACAGAACTTGCATTAAGTATTAATTAGCTAGTGGACAAAATGCAAAAAAAACCACCTAAAGCAATAAAGAATACTCACTAATCCAATGGGATTCAGTAAAACGAGACCCATTGAAACTTTAAAGTCACTGCTAAAAAGGCGTATAGCTGCAGCATATTTCTGTTGACGTAAATTCAGCTGCTAATAATTTTCTCATTAAGAATAAACAGATCGTCATTTCCACAGAAGCATCTGGATGCTGGGGGTATCTTAAGAAAGGGTGGAGGTAAACTGCAAGTTGTGTCCTAGTAGCCCAGGTTCATGGATAATAGAGACACACAGGAGCTACAACGGTATGAAACAATCAGGCATTTTTCTTATTTCTGCACTCTGGGGGAATTTACTTTGCTATTCATTTTCTACTCCCTCTGCTCAAGTCCTTTTTTGCCACGCTGCAAATGAATTATCAACAGCTCCTTTCCTGGTTTGTTAAGACAATCTCCAGTCCCATTCAGCCAACCTGCATCAATTTTCCCTCACAATCATTTCCTCCTCTTAGATGACGGGGTCCCTGAACTCTCCGTTTCAGGACGGTTGTTGAATGAATTCAGATACAAGTCCCTCTGAACTGCCCCGTCCCACCAGCACATAGGTATTTCCACAGCTTCTGGTGCACTTACAGAAGGGCATCCCGGAGAAGATCTTAGCAGCACAACATTCTTATACTAACATTTTACAAATAGTACCTGTGCTGGTGGGGGCTGGACCATAGTGAAACTAAAGTCCAAGGAGAAATGCGAAAAAAAGATTACCCAAAGCTTCTGCAAATTTCCAGAACAGTCTGGTAAACTCTGACATGGTGCACAGCTTGAACTTGTGGATGTAGGCACTAATAATAATCCATTACCAAAAAAAAAAAAAAAGGTTTTAAATCCTGTATATACAGCAGTGAAGGGTTAGCACTTGTCAGGTGTCTCCATTCCTCCCCGCAGCATGAGTGGTGCCACTCCTAGGATCCCATATGTACCCGAAAGAGACTCTATAAGAAAAGAACTTCAACAAGAAGTCAAGAGATGAAAAATAGGTTCATAAACTCTGATAGATTGAGTTAGAGGAGTTTATCAACAGTGCAGGGATAAAAATGGATGTGGTTCAAGCTATTAAAAAACGTAGTGGGCACTACTTAATGCTGACATCCAGCGCAGCACCAACTGAGCTAAGATATCACTGTGCTCTGGATGAATTATTAGCTAAAATGCCCAACACCAACCGCCATAAACACAAAAAACTGAGACATATCCTTGTCCAGCTGACCCTGGAACACATTTAAGTTTTGAAATTCATCGCGTAGGCACAGCACCTTAACCCTCAGACTCTAAAAGCTGAAATGAATCAACTCATGATCACAGTATTTTCAAAGAATATAGTAAATTTGCGTATTTTAAAGTTAGCCTTTTTTTAAAAAAAAAAAGCCAACAGCATATACATAACCCTGTTTGTGATGAGGAGTTCATCTCTCTCACTCTTCAGTAGTTCCTGCTGATTTACTCCACACATTTGCTGTCTTTCCTTGGCGGTTCCCCTTCACCTTCTCTGGAGACTCTTCAGTTGTGCATTCAACAGCACTTCAGGGCACCAGAGTCACTCCCTGAAATCCCCAGTGTGGCAACATCTTCAATTTAGCCTGAAATTCCACATCCGTTTGACTCCAAGCCAAGCCATCATCAATGAGACCAAAAAGTCTTCCTAGACCTCCACAGCGCTCACAAGGTTTTGCACTTTCTGCAAAGCCACCGGTCAGTTGTTAATGTCACGCCAAATTTCCACAGCAATGTTCTGTGTTCCTCGCTGCAGCAGACTACTGCATGGAAGAGAAACCGGATTGGAAGCACTCAAGAAAATCAAGAAAGGTAAGTGCTCATTGTCCATTTACGTACCAGATGCCAGTTATGCAGAATTTGGGAAATTAAAACATTTAAAACACACCCCCACGCTCATCAGCATCTTTCATGACCAGAGGCACAATATAATACAATTTAGGTGGAGGAAACATTTATTAGCTAAAAGTGATTGCGCAAGTGCATGGAGCCTCTTTGTTTTTACGTTGAGGAGATTCAGGAAAATAAGGAGATGCAGCTTGACACCAAATATATCAATGGTAAAAATACTACGTTCTCTGTTATCATTTCATAACTTAAAATACCTTCAGATTAGGACTTATACGTTGTACTCACTGGCACAGAATGTCCAACCTTTCAGATGTTTCTTGCAGGGTTAGTAAATGGATTACCGAAAGCGACATTACAGTGCTAAACTGAATTATAGCATATAAATACAGACGTGGCAAAGCCTTGAGAAGTGAAATGGATTAACGACCTCATGGAAGCAGCAGCATATGAAAGGCGACGTAATTGTAAAATAAAAGTTAATTGGGAAAAATTACTTTTTCTTTTTTTTTCTCCAAACTTTAATGTCCGAGTTTGAGGTAAAACAGAAATTTTCTGATTTGTAATTTTACTTTTTAGCTGGGCCTCTTCTAACTGACTAAAGTCTGAAATTAACAGCACGCTGTTCAGAAACTGTTCGCTCTCAGAGTGATAAGACCTGATTATACCAAGGAACGGTATGCAGAGAGGCTCTTGCTTAGACTTATTGCTATAACAGCCAAGGGCAGCTAACGTTGTTATTTGCCCCGTTAGAGGGTGGGAAGCGGAGAAGCGTAGAGGGGTCACACCTGTGGGGAGGAGCGGATGGGGCAGGTGACCCAACACTGACCAACAGGGTATTCCATCCCATCTGCATCACGCTGGGTATAAAAGCTGAGGGGTCAAAGGGGGGCTCTGGCTCGCTCTTTTCCTTCAATGGCCGACGTCTGAGGAGGACCCTATCTGTTCGTCTGCCTTGGATCCCGATCCGAGCATTCCTGACTCTAGTTCCGGAATTCAGCTCCTGTCCGTCGCTGACTCCAGTCTGGGACTTTCCCTGTGTCTGCTGGTGACGCCATCGTCATCCCTGGGGCTGGGTACGGTTTTGTATATATTGTATACTATTTTTATTTTTATTATTCTATTATTATTTACTATTTCCTTTTTTATTATTATTTTCATTAAAGTAGTTTATTTTTATTCTAAACTTGTAAATCTCCTTATCTCTTCTTCTCCTCTCTGAGGCGGGGGGGGGATGGCCATCTGTCGTTCTGATTGGCCATTCCGGCCAAAACCACGACATCTAAAAAAACAAACAAAAAAAAACCAAAAAAAACCCAAACACATTTATTGATCAAAATGACCACCTAGCCCGCACGTGCAGCACACATGAAAGAGACTGAAAACAGGACAAAATAAAAAGCAGCATCCTATCTCCTCAGGGGAGAGCATAGCTGTGCCCCGCACTGAGAGCAAGGCTTGGCCAGCCAAGTGCTCCTCACTCGGTGCCACTGCTCACCTTGGGCAGAGCTACTCATGCGACAGGGTCTTGCGAGAAGCGTCCTCCACTCTCCGACTGCTAGACTGCACTGAGCACACACACGTGCCGTCTCCCTCAAGTTCGGAGTTTGACTTTGAAGGGGTAAAAGCAGCTTTCTTTTGAATAATGACTGGATAAAAGCCCATTTCTGTCTAAGTGCCACCACCCAGTCAGCTGAACCTCCCAGCGCGCGGATGCTGGGGCCGCACAGGCGACGCAGCAGCTCCATCGGCGTATGGCACAGCGAGATGCGGACTCGGGGCACCAAAAGACACGGAGAGGGAGGAAGTGGAGAACTGCACCGCAGCATCGCTGTCACGAGCATCGTCTCCTTACCTTTCATTATGCCCAATTTACTGTCCTGTGGTTTATAACTTGACATTTTAAATTGCACCAGGCACAGAGGTGGTGTGTGCCTTGTCAGGCTGCGCGCTGTTTGTTTTCCTTCCCCTTACGAAAGACAACAGTCTAATTAAGGCAGAGATTTTATTTTAAATACTGAACTATTGCTATTTTCAGGGAACTTTGCGTATTGTTGTTATTTTTACACATGGATTCTGAAAAGAAGATGGCCATGATTTTGCTTCTTGTTTTTAATAGGTATTACCTGTCTTAAGATATCTCTGAAGGACATGATCACACATATGCATTTGCATGCTGTCACCACAGATTATTCATCTGCTGAGACCTTGTGCTGCCCATGTCCATCATTTCTTATCCAGGGGCTCCAGAGGAGACCATAGAGCCTTTTGTCCAGCATATAAATGTACAACAGCCGTACCGGACACAGAGCTCCAGGGCATCTGTCCCGGTGTCAGGTTGTGGGGTTTTATTCCATGAGAGAAAATTCATTCTTCTCTAGCTAATGGCATGGGTAATGACAATAAATGCAGGAGCCATCTGGAACTGGGAGATGCTTTTCTCAAGAGGATTTTTAAACTACTTTGGAACAGCATTTTTTGTTACGGTCTTAAGTTTTGCATTACCTGCCTTCTAAAATATGAGCAGGAATCAGTAACTTTAAAGAATCTTGCTAAAAATCAAAGGAACTGTCATCAAAAAGGGCAAAACCTGTAAGTCCTGCTCCCTTTAAGTCCTGCAAGAAAAGAGGCTAGTATCTAGCTTTGAGAACAAAAGGATTTCAAGCCTCGAGACAGCATCCCTCCATGGCATGGGCACAGGTAGAAACAGTTGAACGCACACCTCCTCCGGGGGACCTTAATGTCCTTTATAAGCAGCAATTAAATTTCAGGATGTTACTTTCAACATACACGAAGACACCATGACATAAGAGAATGCAGAGACCGTGCAATAAGGCAATAGAGAGGTCTTGTTAGTCCCTTCCAAGATCATTTCGGATGCACCTCTCAAGCAGAGTACCCCGAGACACGCTGTTAGAGTAGCCAACATGATGAGCGGTTGTCCGCAGCTCCTGGGGGATGCACGGGGAGCGGGGGCTGAGCAAAATCAGTCCGGGGCAGGTGGGACAGGAATAATGTCTTTGCATTAAGGATGCTGTGACTCATCCAGCCACCTTTTAACAGGAGTTGAACTGGGGCCTCGGTAAAGAAGAGGCGGTGTTTGAGTGTGGAATAACGGGCGAGAGCCAAGCACACAACAGGCTCCGATGGGTGCAACTTACGTTGCATTTCTAGCATCTTATGTCTAAGGATCTGTAAAATATCTCTGTCCTGCCACAGACTGAATTGTCTTATACTCGCTTGCACTTTGGAATACAAGTTGTCCTACGACTCTGCATGTAAATACCAAAATACCTACGCGTTTCTGCTCAAGGCCTCCAGTCTACCCCAGCTCCTAACAGTAAACATTTTTTAAGCTATTTTACCAGTAGTTTTTCAACAACTCATCTATAGCATTAACTCATTTCTTAAAATTAATTTTGCAGTCTTTCTGTTAAGATTTTGAGTGAACTATTAATCACAAAACTAAGAGACTCTTAACCAATTGATGATTTTATGGTTCTAGCTGTTATTAATCAAGTATTGTTTTGCTGCACTCTTTATAAAATACCCTTTTATATTTTTACAAATACTTCATACCTAGCTTGTCACATTCCAAATTGCTTTCGTATTTAATGCAAAACAAAAAGAAAGATGTTCACAAGCAAAGTAATTAGCAATTTTTGAGTACAAATGCAGGTTTTAAAAGGGAAAGATTTTTAAAGGTAGTAGACGGAGACTCAACAATAAAAGGGCAGAAATTCAAAACCGAGTGCATTTTTTTTTTCCCCCCTTGCTAATAGTTTCCATGGCATCTCCGTTTGTCTTGCATGGCATTGCAGCACAAACGTGGCAGCACTGAAAAATATTAAGCACAACCAAAGATTTCTCATGAACCTCCACCTATCTCAAGGCACAGTTACTTTCCATGATCCCTTGTGAATAGCACCAGCAACGTGCCATGGTCCCCACACTGCGTGCAACCTGGGAGCCACAAAAAAGCCTTGAGAAAACAGTTCACAGGAGCCAAGACCAAGGGGCTGAGAAAGTAGCACACAGTCTGAACTCCAACCCAAAGCCCTCAGCTCATATACTTTATTATAGAATGGTTAGAGTTGGAAGGAGCCTTAAAGATCTTCTTTAAGGTCATCATGCCCATGGTGTCCCCCATGGGCAGGGACACCTCCCACCAGACCAGGTTGCTCCAAGTCCCATCCAGCCTGGCCTTGAACACCCCCAGGGATGGGGCAGCCACAGCTTCTCTGGGCAACCTGGGACAGGGTCTCACCACCCTCACAGTCAAGAATTTCATCCTAATTTCTCATCTAAATCCGCCCTCTTTCAGTTTAAAATTGCTACCCCAGGATATTCTTAAAACCACCTCCTGCTTTTCCTCATCCATGAAGTTACTTTTCCACCACCAGCATTAACTGCTCCTCTTGGTAGCCATCCCTTCTCAGACGGCCCCAGTGCATCCTTTGAATGCCAACAACCTTTATAGCTGCCGTGTCAACAGACCAAAAAGAAAAAGCATGCTGCATTGGCAGAGGGAATGTGTTCTCTGGGGGTGTGAATAACACTCGTGCACATTAAACTGCTTTTTAGTGGTTACTAAACGATAGGGAAAAATAAACTTTGGTTGAAATAGTCCTTTCCCTTCCCCCTCTCCCATTTGGCAGGTGAGATGTGTCCCTGCCAAGTTATATAACACTACACCTCAAGGAGACAGTGTTGAGTATGTCAGAAAGTTATGAAGCTGTATTTACCGTGATCACTGATAAATGAATTAAGATTCTTTTAAAAGTGAAGGAAATGGCCTATTTATAGTTGAGAGCATATTTACAAGCCTCAGAGGGAAATTGCAATTACATTCTCAGTTTAAAAATGTCATTGTCTCCCCTGACCTTTTGTTGCTTTCTCATGCCCTTCAAAGCAAAATGAATTCACGAGAAGCGCCAGATAGAAAACTTTAGCAGTTATGTTGTCAATTTGCAGAGCAGAGGCTCTGGCAGCACAAGCCTTGCCAACAGAGAGACCATCTCCGCGAACGCTGCCTTAACTTTTAATGGTCCTTGCAACTGATGCAACGCTGATGGATTTGGTCAATACGCCACACTAGCCTATGAGGTCAGGCTGGGATCTGCAAGCTGTACAAGCCTGCCTGAGCCAGCCGTGATGGAGATAAGGTGCAGGGACCTTAGAGCTGCAAGGCCGCTCCACCCCACAACGTACTGTACGCATTCTTCATCTGGAGGTGTTGTGGGGCCAGTGAGTTGTTTTTGAACCAGCATTTATCTGCCATGAAAATCTATCCTTGCTTGCTTGGTAAGACCCCGCTCTGTGAGCAGTATACTACAACTGCAACTACGCTCACAGCTTTCCCAGTGACGCTAGTGTAAAAACCACGTGCTTCTCTATTAATTCCCTCTTCACATTTCCATGGTCTCAGCGAAGGGCAGCGGGTCTGCAATCAATCACTGCGCGCACAAGAACAGCAGCACTCCCTCCCACAGCTCTCCAAAGGCCACGGAGAGGAAAGGCAGAGCAGCCTTTCCAAGCTCCCCTCCCAGCCCCTCCAGCAGGTGATCGTGGGGGAGATGCTCAGACCCCTAAGGGTCTGAAGACCTCATCTGTAGAGAAGAGCTTCCAGTCAAAGCGGCTCATGCTACCTCAACTAAAGGGCAGTTCACCCTTTGGCTTAAAAACTCAGGATGACCCTCCTCCTTTCTCTTCCTTTCCCACTCTGTCTTGCTTTTTTCCCCCACCCTGCTCTCATTTGTTGTTTTATTTGCCACGTTGTCAGTAAAACTGTGATTCAGGAAGCACAGTTGGATACATGCTTCCCCAGCTCTCTGGGAAGCCCCTGAAGCAGTTGTGTGCCTACGAGGCGAAATCAAGCCCAGTTTGATTATGATATTTTCAATAAATCACTAGACACTTCTTTTAACATGTTTTTAGAGGACTTACTGTTCGTTATTAGCTAATTCACTTCCAAAAAAAAAAAATTAAGTATTACACAGTTAAAAATCAGCAGCAGATCAGAAGTCACCGGCATGGGTAGAGCTTTGCTCCCTGTGGGCAGAAATTAAGGGACTACTAATGCAAGCTAACGGCTGGTTTAGCCTCCCTGTAACCCAGATCTGTGTTGCATCCTGGAACAAGTGTCTGTAGATTAGCATTTACACACATTAGCTAACTCAGGTTAATGAGTAATCAATTCACTTTAATTAAAACAAGGACCCAACCTCTCCAGCACACATATGACCGTCACTGGGGCCTGCTCCACCGCTGTTCCGCCCCTTGCCCTCTTATTTACGCTTGCAAATTATGAGCGTAAAAAAAAAAATAAAAAAATCATCAAATAAATGCGAAGCAACAAGCAATAGTCTTAGGGGGACAAATTATTCTCTCATTTACTTCAAGGTAATCCCAGAGTAACTCATTCAACTTCAGCCAAATTAAGCTGTACTTATCCTACAGTACGCAAGAATTCAAATGACACTTGATTGTTTCAAGTCCATCCCCCAAGCCCATTGCCCTGAAATCACTGCAATGGTGCCCTCCAGAGCACCTGGATGCTCACAGGCTTCAGTTAATTGTATGCAGATTTCTTTTAAACAGCGTCTTTCAGAGGTTTCTTTATGATGAAACACCCCATTAAAAAGGCTTAAACCATGTTATTAGCACGAATTCCTGCTCACCCTCAGTTCGCGTCCTCCGCACGAGATCGGCAGCATGGCACAGGACCATCGCACTGTCATTCCCACACTTTGCAGGATCTGGCTGCACAGACAACCCCAAAAACGTACCCCCCCACACCCCCGATAAAAACTACAAGTGTTAGGCCATATTTGTTTTCCTGCTCAGTGGAAGTGGCTCAGCTTCCAGATCAGCACTTTTAATATAGCTCAAATTAGTTTAGCTATAGCTCAAAAAACACTTTGCTGTTTCAGGCTGTTAACCACAATGTCTTATAAAATGAAGCATGTTTACTGTCGTTTTGGAAAAGTCATTCTTCCTTTATGAATTTGGCAATGAAGGATTCAAAAGATACCAGTGCGGGATTGTTATCATGCACAAGACAAAGCTGTCAGGCTTCATTACTTCCAAGACAAAAATTACAGAATAAAGTATTAAACGCCTGAATTAGAAACACGTCGTGCACCGCCGCTATCCCGTGGTAATGGGATGACACCAGCCGCCGCTGCCTTGTACTGCACAGCCTCCCCGCGCCGCCGTACGGGGGCTGATAACGCAGCACCCCCAGATAAGGGTGCTCGTCTCTTGCAGCAGCCCCAGATGCACTGCCAGCAGCGGGAGGGAGGGGGCTGCATCTTCCTGCATGGTAGGAAGCCAGCAAGCTGCTTCTGAGGCCAAAATAAGGTTTCTCAGTTATTTTAATAAATAAATATGTGTTGGGTTTTTTGTTTTTTTTTAAAAAAAAACCACGCACCTTTTTGCTCTGGAGAGGGGAGAAAAACCACACTTTCAAAGTTTTTATCAGGATGCTGCAGCCAAAAACTGACTTTTTAGAAATAATATTATCCAACACTGATCTTTATTGCAGCTTTGTGCCTGTGTCATTCTTTGAGATTTTGGGGATGGAGGGGGGGGAAGGGGGGAGGTGGATTTTTCCCCCCTTCTCTCTTTACAACAGGCGAGTTGTTGGGTGGTACGCCTGTGAAGCAGCCGTGCTCCGTAATTTCAGGATATCCCCCGTCCCGCTGCAGCCCTGACCTCACTGTACAACACACTAAAACTCATAAAGACAAACACCCCTAAACGCCCCTCCTAGACCCTCGCCAACATCTTGAGCCCCCCCAGGTGGGATCCACGCCAGAGCCCGGTACTGTTCCTTTCCACTCGCTCCCAGCCTTGCTGTTTCATCCTCTCCTTCCCGCACTGCGTCTCCTCCCTCCCTTTTATCCTCCCACGCTGTCTCCTCAGATCTTTCATCATTTGAACAGAAAAGCGTTGGCAGAGTGGCTCAGCCACCAGCCCAGCCCTCTATGAGACTATAACAACCCCATCGAGGGGCTACAGGATGGATTTGGGTCCCGATTTGTACACCTGGGTAATAGATACCTGTTTACAGCCTGCCTTAGCACTGTGTTTTCCAGTTTCCTCTAAACAGCTTATTTTCCAAAACCAAGCAGCCAGGGTGAAGTTTACCCGCAGGCAGAAAGCTTGCATGAGGCCCATTCACTTAAGCTCAACTTAAGCCTTACTTTGATGGTTTAACAGGCGTTTACATGGTACACACGACTTGTTCAAGTTCCCGACACAGGGAAGATTTCACCCTCTTTGCACTTCAAAGTCTCAGCTTTCCCATCCAGCTTTTCAGAGTGTGCATCCCATTGTGCTCTTAACACGTTTCATCCTTTTTTTAAATTACAGCGTGGTATCTCGCCAAGCTATAATAGCGTCAGCCCATGACCAGCGGGGATCAGTGAGCCAAGTGGAAACACGGGGTAGCTCCAAGCACCAACATCAAGCAGACATCCTACACCGCTCTCAGCAGCATCGCACGGCACCGCGCAAACAGCCTCCAGACGTGAGTTCCCACCGCAGGACTGCAACTTCAAAATATTAGTCGTTTTGAGAGGAAGAGGAGAGAGGAAGAGAGAGGAAAACTTTTCAAGATTGACTTCTTGCTCTCACTGCGGGCGAAAGCAGCGGTTGCATGCGCTGCTCAATTCATGCAAACAAAAGCTTTTACCACATCCTCCGTCTTCCCACGTCAAAAGGCAAGATGATCGAAAAAGGCCTTTTGGCACTGGCACCCAGACCAGAACTGCTATTTCCAGGAGAAGGGCTTTAAGTTAGCTGTGAGAAGAAGATCGTGGCCCTAACATAACCCCAAACAGAAGATCAGGCACCTCCTGAAGCTCAGAAGTGCACAGAATGCTAAAACAAACAAATCCGAACTCCTATAATTAAGGTATTTAAGTCTACAACACACCAACCATCAAGGAGTTTGTACTCTCTTTCATGTCTCTTAATTAAAAATTTGTCAGATACTTAGGGCTGGTTTTCAGAAGTGCCCAGCACTCCCTATCTCCTGTTGTGAATCTTAATGACCAGCTTTTCAAAAGGGTTTTGAACAACAAGTTTTCTTTAAAGAAATAGAAGTTTATTTTGTGCGTAATTCCACAAAGCGCACATGGGTCTCACCACACCAACAGACTTCACAACACTCACCTTAGACCATGAACCCCCTGACCAAACTTTGGTGTTTATAAAAGCCACGGAGTAGGGGGCTCTGAAAAACATCTGTGGGAAACGCTGCAACAGATCCTATCCTCGCCTAGCACAGAGGAGTCGTGTTTTGGCATGGATGCTCCAGTTCTGCCCCCTGTTCTGAGGATTCAAGAAGAAAGAAAAGCCAGCTCTCTTTCTAAAGAGAGAAAGGCCTGACGATGGTCATGAATTAGTCCAGCAGCTACAGTGGTAGACCTGGGTTCAAGTTTCTCCTCTGACCAAAAGGAACTTACTGATTATCAGCCTTGGAAAGACTCCGAATGCCCTGAATGTCAATGCCTAGGTCACAGGGATGATTTTGAACCATTCTGCTGCAGTTGTTTCATTAATCTCAAATCTTCCTTAGATGAGAATTACACTTTAGTGGTTGGAGCAGGCTTTTTATCTCATCTATCTGTGGAAACATGCTTAGAGGTGTGGTTTAGTGATGGTTTTTGTCAGAGTTAGGTAGATGATCTGAAAGGTCCCTCCCAACCCAGGCAATTCTATGACTCTATGAACACACAGGTGTTTTAGGCAGAAACCAAAGTAAGACAGGAAGAATTGGAAAAGGCAGAAGGAAGGACAGATGGAAAGAAATGGATATTTTTTTTAAAAGAGAGGGAAAGGAACAATAATAAAATGAGTGGAAAAAGGTGAAGACAAATCAGGAGCAAGAGAAAGTCAATTACCCAAAAATAAAAAGCCAGAATGTCAGATGTGCCCGACTCTCACGAACTCCAAGTCAGACATTCCTGAATGCAAAATCTCCATTTCTGTCTGAAACACAAAAAAAACCAAAACAAAACAAAACACGTATTTGGATCTTTTTACTGATCTCTCATGAGAAAAATCACTGGCCACCTCTTAGCACTCTTCCCTTCTGTCTTCCTTGGCAATGGTCACGGACCATTTCACACCACCCAGCCCCAGCCAGGACTACTGGCTCTAATTGTCCATCACAGATATCAAAGTGCCTTCTACTGGCCCTCTGCAGAAAATTATGTCCTACGTTGGACAGAGGAGAAACACAGCCTTAGCTGACTCTTTCAGAGGTTTGGCCTGCTCTTTTGCTTCTAATAATTTGGTTTTGCACACATTTACATGTGCAAACAAGGAGCTGTTGTGCCAACAGCAGAGATAGCTACATCTTCCTGGGATCTCGTTCTGCCTGTGGAATAACAAATGGCTTTCCCGAGACCCAAGTGCTGGTGACATAAGTACTTTGTCCTCTTTGAGCAATATTTTAGTAGCTTTCTCACATGTCCACTCTGCTGATGCAGTTTTCAATAATTTGCTTGGATAGCATTACATACCTCTAATTATCTTTCAAGTTAAATATTAAGAGGCAAAACGTCCTCTCTTCCAGAGCAGTAAAGAGTTGCCCAGTGTGTTGGAAGGTTTTTTCAGCAACGCAGATCAAGCGACAGGTTTGGGCAGGAGGATGTTGGCTTGTTTTCTTTCTCCTACTAGAATGGTTACAGGCAATCAAAACCAAAAGAAGTCAAGCAGCTCATGGCATGAATCAATCTTAATTGCTTTCTACATTTTATAGAAGCAGGAAAAAAAGCCTTGACCCTACCAAGCAAAACTGGCAGGAAAATATAACTTCTCCTTAGAGCGATTTGACCTTCAAGCACTCCCCTTCTAGCAACTTTCTCTAATCCCAGACAGATACACTTATCAATCATAATGGGTGAAAGAAAATGAATCTGTCAGAGCAGTGACATTGCTAAAATTATAGCCAGCAGTGTCATTTGTTAATTTGCCCAGTACCTCTCATTTTCAGTTTTTGAGGATTTATCAAATGTATATTTCATCCAAGAGACAAAGCACTTAACCCTTGCCCAAAACCCTCCGTTTTTCTAATAAAGAATTAAGCTGGAATTTGTTCTCGCTCAGGAACCTGGGACTCCTCTGTGAGAAGCTTTCCAGGGGACTCTCGCGTAGCCCAAGATCTTCGTGGACTTCAATTTACCTTTCCATAAAGCAAGGCCAATATCTCGTTGTAAGGATGTTGCGCCACTTCAGCTATCAAAACTGGAGAAAAACATTACACAAGCTGAAGGAACCCCTTCTTAATATATTTAAGTGCTTCCCCTTTTGCCTGTGTTATTTAGGTCCATTTAAGTAACATTTTTCATTGGATTTAAAATGAACAAACAGCAAATAAGAAGAATAGACTTTGTTATCAGTGCAGCACTTCCTGATGTTTCACTGTTCACACAGCATTTTACCAATCTGAACGACGTATAACGACTCTGAACCAGCAAGGCATTCAAGCAACAGCAAGCAGAAACCATGTGTTCCAGTTCGGACAATCTCCACTGTGGACTGCTTTTAGGTATGCGCACCTTTTCCACTGGCTAAATTGTGCATTGCACATGAGCGTCGGAGGCTGCCATCTGACTTTCAGCCGGAACAAACCATTTCTGTTGAAAGTAACTAGAAGCACAATACTCACAAAAATTAGACTCCAGACTTCCACGTCTTGCAGAGAAATTAATGCATTATTCAGAGTGCGAAGCTTAGTCTTGGCGACATCAGTCAGAACAGCAGCACAGGAGAAACTGGGATGCAGAAGAAAACATTTAAGGTTTTATTACTTCATTTGGAAGTACAAAAAAAAAAAATTCAAAATCTGAATAAAATATGATTCCACTGGGGGGAAAAAAAAAAAAAAAACCACACCAAACAAACATCCCACTGCTGCCATTGGCAGTATTTGAATCAAATCTTTCAACTGCTTAATTTGCATTCACCTCAGATCGGTTAGTTATTGGTCAGGTACCGACACTTTTGACTATTTAAAAATATATGAAATATCAGTAGCAAAACAAAAAGCCACTCTAACACAGGGCTCCCACCTTTTTGTAAAATGGGACTACTTCCATTAAAAAAATCCTTCAAGCCAAGACAGATCTTTTTTTCTTTCCTAGCAAGAAGGGGACTCATTCGCATGCAAGGCAGGGCTAATTCCTGAGCAAACGGCTAAAAACTTCCCGAGCAAAAATGTTCGTGCATAAAAACCAAATTCTTCGCACTCATATTTTGCATGCCCTGATTTTAGACTTAAATCCATGTTAACAGATGGGTACTTGAATAGATCTCGGGTAAAAGAACAAAAGTGCTCATTGCAACATTTTCGCATGTTGTGCCGACTCAGGTGAGCTGGTGGTGTCCATCCATGTTCTGTAGCAGTCAGGTATCTACGTCCCCACTTGAAAACAAACTTGAGGATGACAAAGAGACAGAGAATTACACAGGGAAGGAGGATATGGAGGGACCACAGACAAGTCCTGCTGGTGGTACGAGTTGTCACCAGCACAGGAGCTCCATCTTATTGTCATATAATTGTTCCCAGGCCATCAGTCTGGCAAGCATTGAAGTCACACAAAGAAAATAAAATCAGCAGTGCCTGCAACTGTCCAGAAGGAAACCAGTAGGAAAACACTGGTGTTGACCCACATGGTTCATTGCTGAATGTTGTGTAATAATGTTGTTTATTTGACACAGCAGCCATGACCCTGCAATTCGGGACCACCTTGTACTTATTTGAACAAGATATACAGTGTGCTTTGAAGAAAAGTATGCTTAAGCAGGTGGGCAGTGGTGGCCATAACTTGTCTTTCATCTTCTGAATTTCATTTCTTCAACAGCAAGCCCAGCACGGCATTAACAAAGTGGATCAGGGATCCCTTACTCGGTGTTTTGCTATGTATTCAATGTCACTGAAAGTTTTCACTCTTACAGGAGAGAGAAATGTAAGATACATAAAATTAGGAAGTAAAGAAATGGAGTCAGCTGCATCTGATCTGCTTTTGAACAATTGCACTCTGGAGCAATTCAAATCCTCTTGGATCCATGGCGTTTGGAATAACTGTACATCATTCACAAGCCTGCTCGGTAGCCACACAAATAAGAGAGGTTTTAAATCACATTATCATGGCAGCGTTGTTAGAGCTCCTGAGCCATGTGAGTGGTTTTCATCCCAGTTTTATGAGACGGTGATAAATCTCTGAGCATCACCACCTGCCGGGAGCTGGGAAAGTCCATCACCCTCATGGCACAGGAGGATGGGAATTAGCTGAGCATGCCAGTGGGGTAGGGTGGCACAGGGAGAGGATGTGGATGGAGAACAGGCAAACTCAAAGCACGTTCACTCCCTTTCCAGTGGGAAATAAACGTCTCCCTTTTCCCCAATTAAGTCAATAGCTAATATTGAGCTCTACACACTGGACAATTGCTTTTATTGAAGAAACTCCCCTAGTTACAAGAGGATAGAAGTCCAGCTGAGCAGAAAGACCAACACTATAGAACAGTGGGGCATTATTTTTTAATCAGAAGAAGAATTTGTGTGAGGATCTCCCACATCTCCGCTGAGTGCTGGAACTCCAGGGCTCTGGGCTCTTCTGGGGGCTACGTCTTCTCTCATCCCTCTGAGAAAACACATTCTGATTTGAAGAACCATTTCTGAGGCAAACCCTAGATCTTTAAAACATGGCATGAGTGAAATGAGTCCATCATGACAATATCAGTCAAATATTACTTTTGTTTCCGAAGTGGTTCAGCTTCTTAAAATAAGTATCTGAGTTAAAACTGAAAAATAGCTGGTTAAGAACATCAGTAGTCACTTAGAAAATGTTCAATAAATGAGACAATATATGCAAAATGTATTGGGCATTAAAGGGTCAGTAATCATTATTTGCTATTACAGTTTCATATCGTGAAACACATTGGTAAAAAATTGGAAAATAATTTACCTTAATGGGTAGATATTTTGGCATTTTCAGATTAAGTACCAAGTCTTAGCTGAGGTAATTATTTATTTTTTAAAAGATAAACTACACGTTTAATCAGTAGGACCTTTTTTTTTTTTTTACACAAGAGTCAATAATAGTACTCATAAACTCTTTGTATCAGAAAAGTATTTCTCTTTCCATAGCGTCAGCAATTCTTGCAAATTCATGTTGTTTTAATTTTATCCTGTTTTTTAATCTGTAGAAATTTCAAGAGTAATTTAACTCCAATTTAATAACGTTTTGCACTTATCTGAGAGTAATAGAGAAGAACTCAAAGGGCCAAAAATCTAAAGGGCAGGAAGGGTGGAGTCCACATGAATTTTTATCATCTCATCACTCCGCCTTATGTCTTTAGGGATTATTCAAAATTTTCAGAATTTTCTATTTGTAGACAGAGACAGATGACACCAGGTAATCAAGCAAACCTAACCTACTGTGTTCCACTCCCTCCATTTGGCTTCTGATGCTCAATAAATGCAACTGTATATTATTGGCATTTAACTCACTGATTTGTAGATATTATCCGATATTTCAAAGTCAGCAAAATTATACCCAGTTATATGACACTGTAAAGTTGAGGCTCACTTTTCAAAATTAGCCGCCTTGAAAATAGTATCACGTTCCACCTCTTCATGCAAAGAATTGAAACACAGGCTAACAAAAACGTCTTTTTTAAAGCAAGATAGATAAGCAGAGTCAAAGCTCCTTATTAGGATCAAAGTGGCCCGTGGTAGATGCAATCACATAAATTACGCTGCAGGACAAAGCCAACTAATAAAGGCAAATTTCAAAGGCAAATTTCACCATGTTTTGTTAAGGTTCAAAAAAAGTTCCCTTTCTCCTACTGCTAATGCAACAATATTGCAACCTTTAAGTGCCCTTAAAGAGGAAATAAGGTAATCCCTAAGCAACTCCATTAAACTATGTTTCTTTCCCTAAATCATTAGATTTGGGTCTTTAAGATCCAAACAGCCCATGGAGTTGTGAGCTGCTGCTCGAAGTACCTGCAGACGTACAAGGTATGGTCGCTGGGCTGTTTTCTACATGACCATATTTCCTTCGACTGTAATGATTTTGAGCACAGGCTCCCTAACACATTCCAGAAGAGTTTCTTCTTTTGCATAAAACATGAAATTGTCAAGCACAGAGGCCTGCACAGTTCACTGCAGCCAGCAGAAACCATTGATTCCTGCATTTATTTCCTCTATATTTCAAATCTATTCCTCATGCTGCTTGTCACGTAGGGTTGACATATGTCACAGGATGCCATCATACACTGTGGCAACATGTAGCCATCAAATGCCATCTAAAAGAGAATAATATATTTAAAACACTCCTGTGCACACTGCCTTGTTTTGTTTGCTGCGGCCTCATAACTGCCAAAAGTCAACAGTCATTGAAACAATTCAGAGAATACAAAATAGCTCTTCTGTTAAAGGTAAGAAAAACTGAACTAAGTTGAACATGCACCACTGGAATGATAAGTCTTCACAACTTGTTTAACACATCAGTCTTTTTAATGCATAATTTATTTGTATTTATCCACGTTTATAAAAAAAGTAATTTTCCTTTAGGAAAAAAGTAGCAGGACTATTTCAATGACAGGGTATTATTTTGCGTTACGTAGTGGTCAGACCACTGGATGGAAAGCCAGGATGCCCTACGTGGTGCTGCCATGCAGACTGTGCTGGAGCAGGTTTAATCACCCTCTGCCTTGGGTCACCCAATAATAAAATGACTGCACTGCTACTCTGCCTGTAGCAATGCTCTACAGCTGGTCTCACAGGCTCAGATATCCTCAAGTCACAAGAAATTACTCCTGGCCATAGACCACGAGGAGATGGTACAATTACAGGAGCAGCTGCCTGTTTGCTTCATATTCATTTGGGGCTGCATGGGGACAGAAATAGAAGGTGTTGCAACAGCAGAAAATTGAAATTCTTGACCCTGAACAAGTTAATTCTTACCCCAAGGATGTGTGAAATGTTACAGAGAGAGGATATGAGGTCCAAGAGAACCTATGGAGAACGAATACCGCCAACAGAAAGCAGAGAAGCATCACGACGGCACAGGTTGCAGGGGTAAGTTTCTTCTTACCAGCTCCATCAAGCATTGTAAATTGTAAATTAATTCCACTCTTACATGGGATGGGAATTCACACTTCATATATATTCAGGAATGATGTGGGATTACACACTACGAAGCGATTTCCTGTAGTATCCAATACTGCTAAGTACTAGCAAAATGTGCCAAATTAAAGCAAAAGGCAAGAAAAGGCTTGAAAGTCTTCTGAGACAAATCACCCAGCTCGGAGCCCACAAATTTCAAATATGTCAGGATGTTATCCAGAAAAATCCAAAGAAATCAATTAGATTTCCTTGTTCAGCAGATCCAGCATCCAGCAGTCCTTCACCATGTCCACAAGAATATATGTAACTCTCACAAGGGTTGCCCTTTTAGGGGGTCTTTTTGACTTTTGCTATACCTCTAGTCATATTTCTGTTATAAAAGCGTATGTGCTTAATTATTTTTAAGACTGGTACTAAAATACTAACCTGTGAGCTCAGAAATGTACCTTTGGAATAACTGTGCCATCATGGAGAAAGATCTTTTCTCTGACATCCTCACTCTTTATGTTTTTGGAAGGGGGAAGCAAAAACTATAAAATTCCTCTGTTCTCTGTAGTAACAGCAGTTCTACCTTTAGCAAACACCCAATCTATGCTTTAGCTGACTGCGTGGCTGTGCACAGTTACACAAATTGGCATGCACATGTTCCACACCAAAAGAGACACCAGTTGCCTGTGCAAGTCCATGCATCTCAGTTTCAAAACCAGGCCAGTAAGAAGGCATCTCACCACCCACTTATCTTCCCCTTGCCAAAAAAATCAAGTATACTTAAGTCTCAAATCACGTTTGCCACTAGAGGTTTCTTTAAAGTCATCAACATCACAGCAGAGAGAAGACAGACACATTTGCAAGTCAACAAACATTTCATTCTTCTCAGAGGAGCCCACAGGTCCTGCATCCTGCCCCTCTACCACCAAGTGTCTACTGAGCATGCAGTCATGAATCCACAAGGTCCATCTTTGCTTACGCAGCTGCATGGGGCACCTCTGACCTCAGGAGAGCAAGGTCCATCCCCACCAGACCTTTATAAACCTTGCAAATTCTTTCTTTGTTGCATTGTCTTCAGATTGACACACCAACATGTAACAGCTTGTTATAAAGCGTAGAGGGGAAAGTGCATTTATGTAAACTTTTTAACAAAATTTTAGACAAATTACAGTTTATTATAAAAATAAACTTGGGTTTTCCACCAGCTAAAAAAGCACCAGAGCTGCCCCTGCCCAGACAACCCTGTACTTAAACCTACTGGGGTCAGGAAGAACCAGTGAACAGCCCTGCAGGTCTGCATCCTCCGTGGGGACTCCAAGGCTCTTGAGCTTGCTTCACACAACGATATTAGTCCTTGGTTGCTAACACTGAAATTTTAGGAGATATATTGTCATTATTTGAAGTCCTCTTCATGAGAAGTTTAGTCATGTCACCCTAAACATAAAACCAGACTGCAATAAGCTGCAACCCCCTGTATCCGTGAAAGCAAGGTTCCCTCCAAGTAAGTGCAGTGGGGAAAAGTTCATTACGCGAGCACATTTAAAAAAAAACAAAAAAAACAAACAAACCCTGCTCAACCTTGTGAGCATCTTTAGAGGCTTATGTAACATAATCTGGCATGCTTACAGGTGGAAACGCTTTCTAAACCCTTAGTAGTAGCAAGTACTTCAGTCAACGCTACACTCCATCAGCTTCTATTGTAGGAAGTAAGAACATGACACTTGAATTACGCTGAACTGTACTCAAGGCCTAAGGCTGCCTTGAGGCATCTTTAACTTCCATGACCAGTACTCATACTGCCTAAGCCATGCTGACACTGACCTTGACAAGATTACGGGGACAGTCTTTACATAATGATAAGCCGGTCTTGCTCATTGTTGACTTGTGACTTAGTCTTTTGGGGAGAAAGACACTAGAACCGTACAGGTTTTGCTTTACTATCAGGCACACATGTTTTCTGCCACCAGTTGTCTATGCCTAACGCTATTCCAAATGACTAGGTAAAAACCAGCACACCTAAGATGATCATTAATCAGAATTATGCCTTTAAACGTTATGGGTTGCTCTGTCACGCAGTTTGAGAGCCTGAAAGGTTTGAAAAAAATCCTTGCTGACCTCAGTAATGTTTCAAAGCCAAGAAATAACCCAGAATGCATCCTGAAATTCCTTTTACCAGCTTTGCTCTTCTGAGCCTAGTGCTCTTTAATGTTTTTATACACTTTTCATCTTAAATGATTGCTGCAAGTTTTGACCAAAATTTCCTCCTTCCTTTTTCAGATACAATGAAGATGATAATACGAGGCTTGGCACCCAGACTTCCTAAGTTTCCCACACTGTTTCTAGCTCATGTTTTATTTAAGCTTCATTTAGTAAAGCACCTCATTTTTTACCAAGGGCTTCCATTAAAATGTTCCATTAATATCTGAATTGCCACGCTAGGTTAGTAAATTGTCTTATATTTCTTAGTGTCAATCATAAAAGCTACCATATAGCTCAGAGTAATTACATAAACTGAGATTCATGTTTCAAATGTAATGAGGAATGTGGTTCTGTATATATGCAGTACACACTGTTTACACAGTGTAAACGTCAGATTAATAAGTACTCCCACAGGTCACTACACCCGTGTTAACAGTACTGGGAAAAGTGGATTTCAGTGGGTCGCACCTTTCTGAAATACAGAAGTGGCTCCAGAGAAACTCTCTTTAGCTCTACTGCATCTAAATCTGTAGAGACAGCGTTTCACATGCACGTCATTTATTTAGCACAACAGAGAGTTACCATCTTAATGGATTTCTTGACTATGTGCCCCTATAGCAGTGTTCTGTAACCTCCCTCCTTCCTATACGTGGATCCTATAAATCCCACAAGACTGTAACATACTGCTTGAAAAGCTCTTTCTCCCAAAATGACTCAGCCACAACAGCAGCAAGTTACCAGAGGTTTTTCTCATCAAAATGAAAACTCTGAACTCTTCAGGGTAGAGGTTCCTTGCAAAAGGCATCTCTGCTGGATGCGAGATGTTCTCCTGGCTTCCCGTGACACCGCTGCATCTGCTCAAGCAGACTTCTGCTGCGCGACCTCCATGCTAAGCACAGCTTCCGAGCACTATCATTATGCAAATACTAAAACCCCATTTCCCATGATACGGGCCAAATATACTTTAACGGGCTGAGATACATGCCTTCTCAACTCAGATTTCAGAAAGCAGTCTTTCCCCAAGATGCTGATTTATTTATTTGCTGTAGCACAGCAGCTATGTTCACCCAACTATCCACTGCGGGTGGTTCTAGAGAAGTTTATGGAAATTTAAGCAGATAATTGCATCCAATACTTAACAGCTACATGTTTTTGTTTCAATAGCTGTAATGAGACCCCTAATGTTTCATAAGGATATTCATAAAACAAGTCACTCATTATTTTATTACCACTCCATTATAGGACAGATCTCTCACCCTTTTATATCATCCATCTCAAAAACATAACGCAATTTTCCAGACTATCAGCACCTTTCTTCTCACTGGATAAGGAGGCTTTACTCAATCATGGTAGAAAAAAATGAAATGTTCATTCTCAAAAGCATTAATAATCTGATTGGATTAGTCTAAGTGTAGTTACTAAGGTCTCAGTGCTGCCACTAAGTCAACAGGAATCATTTTATGAGACTCAATCTGCTCTGAACGTGGCTTTTGCCCTTAAATGATTATCAACTATTGGAATATTATATCTGCCAGAGATAGAGAATGGCTGCAGAAGTTACTGTGTTAATGAAAGCAACAGGTTCTTTGGTTTTTGAATTCAGTGTCTGCCACTGAGTGTCACAAATCCACATGATGCCCCTGACTCCTGGTCTTTGCATTTGAATAGTTAAAAAAAAAAAAATAATGTGTAAACTCAGACAGCAGACAGCCCTGTATTGAGTATTCATCAGAGGAAACTCGTGTGTGCTGTTTATTCCAGCATGTGTTTGGAATATATTTTCCTCCTGATAAACCAGTGACAGGACTACGCGGATAACAAGTGCAAAGAAACGGAAACTTCTTTCCCTTAGTTAAACAATTTTCCTTTTCTTTGCCTTCAAACACAGATAGAGTTAACATATGTCTGCAACCTTGAAAAGGACAGCAAAGTCCCAGCACAATTACAGTTATCAACAGAGGCCAAGAGTCCCTCTTCAATGTGACACATATTTGGATCTAAGATGAAAATAAATCATAGAATCATAAAAAGTAAAAAGGCATTGCATTATCGTTCCTTTCCTGATATCACAGTCAAACATTCCCTCATACGGTTTCGTCTGCATTTCTCTGATATTCCCAGAATACAGCCTAGATCATAAAATAGAAGAGACTGAAAAAATGTGGAAAAAAGACATTTCTCTATTTCTCCTCTTGCTCCTCACGTGTGGAAACTGGACAGTGGTCAGGCCCCTAACATGTTGACACTATTGCCTACTAAGCTGATTCGTACCCTTTCCTCCCATCTTACACCTATGTTGCAAGCTTTTTGGGGTAAACACCTCCCCTTCTTTGTCCCTTTTGAGCATAACCAAGCCAACAGGTCATCTAGTCCATAGCTACAACTCCAAGGCATTGGAATAATCTCATTGTTAATAGCATAGTCCACATTATCAGCCTCTGGTGACAGAAAATCTTACTGTTCCTCATATACTACCTATCTCAAGGGCAACGAGTGATGTCTGCTGGAGCCATCAACCATCACTATTACACTAATCTAAAACCTTACTACTAGCACTTTTAAAGATGCAAAAAGTCCAAGAATCCCAGAAGAGACAAATGTTGTCTTCATGCTTAACAGGATAAAAACACATAATCCCCTCATTTACTTTGCTTGAAGTCGCTTTATATGACATTAAAAGTGTTAGTGCTGGCATACAGTGCACTCCATAGCAGTTGTTTAAAGTTGGCAGCAGCAAGGAGGATGACTATGACTCTTCTGCTTTTATAAACAAATGGAAAGTGATGTTAGTCTGGAATTTTAAATATCCCCTATGATCAAGAGCACAGCAATACAAGGTATGTTGGGTCTCTGCAAAGTGATGTTACAGGCTCTCACCATTTCTTCTGTCTATGGATGCTTTGTTCAGATAGCTTAATGACAGATATGGCACATGCTGTAAAAGTGCCTCTAGTTTCATTTCTTTTATTCCTTTGTCTTTCAGCAAAGACAACACTGACCTTGCATAATCATCTAGCCGCTGCTTTTCAGTTTATCTGACAATTAAAACAAGGACCCCTGAAGAGAAGCAACAGAGGAAATACTAGAAGAAAGTCAATCATATCCAATAAAATTACTAAAACTGTAGCTCGTCCTATCCCAATATTACCCTGCTGTGTCTATCCATTAACAATATTTTGTGCTCTGCCTATGACTTCAGTTAATGAAGGAACATTCCTCGTCTGTTCTTCCTTACTAAGGATTACTGCTGTAGTATTGAGGAGTATTTGCACTCATGGAGTTTGCTGTTTATTTAACACAAGTTGACCCAGCCAGATTTCTGGGATTGTTTTATATGACGATTCTGCTTTCAAAGACTTCTTGCAGAGGTAATCTCTAAGAAGAGGCAAGGCTAGGACATGGGGAACAGACCCCCCCCCTACTGCACCTCCTGTGAGAGGAGACCCTCACCGTCCCCAGGCAAAGGACGGGTGGGTTAGTTGTGACAAACTCTGCTGGGAGGGATGCTTATCCCAGAGATAAGATACTTGTTGTCAATCAGCTGAGAGGTCTTCCAGGTAAGGAATAGGAAAAGCATTGGTGTGGTACAAAGAGTTTGCTTAATTTTGAGAAACAGAAGCTAAACTGCAGCGGCAGCTGTGGCACAGGCAGAGCAGATCGAGCTGCAGGACAGAGCAAAGCAGACAAACAGGCTATTCTAAGGAATCAGGACCTAGTCCCCAAAATGCACACACAAGTATATAGTTCCCACCATACAGAAAGTAATTTAGGGACCACTGGGACCTTGATTTTAACCTGAGAGCTTAGCGGGGGGAAACCGGGTACAAGTCAGTTTTTGCAGTGTTAAGGTGATGGTTGGACTCGATGATATTAAAGGTCCCTTCCAACTTAGACGATTCTATGAGTCTTTGTCATCATCACTGCAAAATAAACAGAAGGTCCCCTGGAACCTGTTGCATTATAGCAAGGCTTTGAGAATATTTTCTGCCTTCTGATGAGCCAGAAAGAAGTTTCAAGCATTTGGCAAAATCGCTCCCTCATCAATTTGCTTTCATCTTCCTTCCCCAACCAAGAGTCCTGCAGAGCATCATCCACAGAGTAAGCACTTTGTTAAAAATCGCATGTAACTGGCCTTCATAGTGGTATTTGTGCACATACCACCTACATGCCCAGCTCCAGTGCAAAGTCCTGCACCTGAATTCAGAAAGGGTTGTCCCCATCTGCAAGCTGTTTAGTAACTGTGCTGGGCAATTTCTTTCTTTTGCAGTATGACACCTCCCAGCAGGAGGACCAAAAGCAAACAGCAGCATATTCCTAAAAATGACATTTTCTGCTGCCTGAAAAGACCCCATTGTCCACAAAAAGGGAACTGGAGCAGCCCCCATATACACCTCTGCCTACGTGCCCAGATGAGGATGCCAGGCTTTAACAGGGAATGCATATTTAACTACAGATCGTGTCGGTGTCAAACACAGGCAGTAGGAGAAATCACTTAAATGGTTATCAGGAGAGCTCAATGCACATTTTATCGTTCTTAAACTCTGCAGAAATGCCAGCCGCCCCAAATGGATTATATGCAGCATATGCAACTTATACATGGGGGAAGGGAGCATCATGAATTAAAATATATCTTCCGTATCGGCACAAGGAGGGAGACTAGTTCTGTAACTACCACAGACTTTTAAACTGCTGAGCAAGAATGCCATCTACAGGCCTACATCACAATTCTTCTCAGCTAAACATGTACCAGGAGGAGAAACAAACATAAAGTCAGTACTCAGCATAGTATATGTTAATATGACTTTCATATGCTAATGGAAAGTTCATTAAAAATAAACAAATACAAAAGTAAAATACTTGGAACTCCTTTCAGAAAAAATCAAAGACTACAGACCCTAAAATACTAAATCTTTCATAGAATAACCTAGAGAGGATCATTATCATTACAGCACTGTGTTCTGCATACATATTTTATGAAGAAACTTTTTGCACATACTTTAGAGGTTAGCAGTGCATTACATTTTGTCTGCTGCTTGATTTAACCAAATGCAATGCCCTGAGGCATTTATTAAAATCAGAAAAGAAAAAAATGCTATTACTGTTAACCTCAGATTGTAACACATACAGTCTTTCCTAAAGAGGAGCTGTCACGCTTTTTAGTCCCACTTATCAGGCCCTATGGAATTTTCTTGATACTAATACCAAAACAGCCAAGAGTGAAATAATTCTACCTTTACGTTATTTTTAGGCACAACTGCCATATTAACAGGTCTAGACCCGGTGACATTTTAAGTTCTCATGTGTCCACAATCAGCAAAAACAGACTGAGAAAAATGTTGAGTTATGCCAGAAATTTTAAGTGCGTCGTAAACAGAAAAAGATATATTATGAAGTAAGTGAGATACCAAAACATATGAAAATGGTAAGAAGTTACCATGTTTTCAAACAGAAAGATTCTAAAACAATTCCTTGTCCGATAACCTCTGGTGGATATGGCTGGTGTTGGCCCACCCAGACAGCGCCCCAGTCTTTAGTGGATTTTTATTTAATGAAAAGTAAGCAGATAAAAACACTCCTGGAAAACTGGAAGCAATAATCCATGTGGGGATTACCGCATACATGTAGTTTCAGTCATCCAGAGAAGTGCTGATACCTTCCTTACTGAGTTTGAATAAGAATAAAATTCCAGATCAGTTCTCCAACAGCGCTAATATATTAGGAAAGCAACATAAGAAATCAGCCACCCAGAGTATACTTTGCTAAAACCTCAGTCTACTTTAGTGCCCTGGCTTTTAAGAGTGAAGGCTAGTTCACGTGACATCATCAAGATATATAAGGAATAAACATGGCATACTTTATATTATAAAGCTTTACCAAGTTGCCCAATCTTCACTTGTTCACCTCAAAACGAGGAGAATCCAAAAATGTTATCAGTTACAGGTGTGCAGACCGTACCTCAGTGCCATCTCTCTCGCCGCCTTCTAAGGAACATCAGAAGCGTAAAACACAAAGCCCAGACCTCATACAGAAGAAAAAAATCTTTCATCAACAGCTCTCTGCCAGCTATGTTGGCTAAAAGAAGATGGAAAGGATTAGCTGGGACTTAGTACAGGTGCAGTGGGATTTGTACCCTTGAAGCGATCAGCCTTCATGGAAAGCTAGGTGAAGATCGTCTGCCCTCTTCCTCAGTGGGGTTGATTTGGTTACCCTTGGTTGTAGACAAGAAAAGATGAGGTTGACTATCATGTTTACAGGCTGCCAAAACACACGCAACCAGAGCAAATTCAAAGCTAGACTGCTCAAAGAACAAATTATGCACTACTGTGCCTGTTGGATCCACCTAAAGTCATGTCTTTAGATATGGAAGTGCTGGGACAGAGTAAGAAGGGAAACTGGAGACCTGTAACGAGCATGAACAAAAGCAGGTACATCAACAAACGCCCCAGAATTGGCAGCATTTTAAGTTTTTGTTACTAGAGTTTCACAAACAACATCTTTTTCTAAAGCTCAAAGTCTTGAAAAGTAACTGAATTTATTTGCCCAATTCTTCACTCACTTCACTGAAACTCACACCCCTGTAGCCTCATGCAGTTTGTCCTGTAGAGAATATATCAATTTAAGCTGCCATTGAATTTAAAATATTGTTTTTCTCCCTTCCTCTTCCTTCCCCCCGTCTTCTTTCTCTTCCTATCTCAAATTATGCCAAGCTAAATAGCTTCAAACTCATGTTTTTTTCCATTTTATTATTCAGTTTGTATGGCTGTCAAACAAATGAATTCCCTTTGATTTGTTTGGTTTTTTGAGTGTGTGGATATATTAATTCTTTGAATTGCAGGCACTGTTGTTTGTTTAATTTTGTAAATAATGTTCTGTGATTACTCAGTGTTGTCATCTCGCAAATAAAACTAAATGGCAAACTTATTATTGGAGAACAATTTACATACTTTTACCCATGGGAAATGGACTTAATTAAAGATGGCAGAAATATTTCATTACAGGAACAAAATTTCTCTATTACTTTTACATATACCAAGTTTTTTGTAAAAAGCGGCATGATCTATAACATGTCCTACACAAAGTGACATATCCTAGATTCAACTTGGTTCATAAGACTCAGTTAGGAACAATATTGAGCACTAGATTATTATTTTTCTGATTATCCTAGAAAGTTTGTCTTCTGGATGAATGCTTAGCACATACACTCTGGCTGGTTTATCCTCTTGCATCTCGACTGCAATCTCTGAGCTGTCTACTATGAGAACGTCCAGCCGAGGACAAAAAGAAATTCCAGATTAGACAGTGCTGCGTAAAAAAAAAAATAAAAACCAACAAACAACTGAGTCGTCCTTCTGAAGTGATTAACAAAGCAGCAAATTATGAAGAGGTTTCTCAACCAGCATAAAAAAACCTCACTGGCTAACCAGCAGGGAGAAGGAAGAGGGTACCTCTTCACGCCACCCTCAGCCCCACCGTCAGCCAACCTTTCCAAATCTTCTGCCACCAACCCACAGGGTCTAGAGATCCCTACTCACCATCCAGGTCCAGACTATTTTTTCCCTGGGAAATTTAGTCAAAGTGTTTTCTCCAGAAGGAGTGTTGGGATGTAAGGCTGTTGACAGAAGGCCACTGATGGTTGATCTGCACTTTCTCGGTGAAACAAAAGTTGATAATCCCACTTCTTATCTCAGGAATTTAATAACACAAATTGAATTATTGGACACCACATGTTGAGGCCAAAGAGGAGCTGACTCCAGATTGTGGAAATATGTATTTTCCCCAGAAAGGGCAATCGGAAGCACAGCTGGCAGAGCGGAACAAGATCCTGCAGTGGGATGCCCCAGGATAGCCCTGAAGCTGTTGGAAGCATTTACAAGGACTCCCAGGCTGGTCTTGGCTTGCAAACACCTGCATCTTATCAACAATTATCGCATTTTCAAGGCAGAGAAGATGCCCCAGTGCAATAGGTAGATCTCAAGGTATGCAACACAAAACTGCAATTTACTATTAGGTCACAAATAATACTGTGATAGTTTCTGGGCTTTACCCAGAAAGTGCTTTATTACCACTCTTCTCTCCCCCACAACTTAAGTTGTCAGTTTTGGGGCTTCTACTATCACACATATCTCAAGTCAAGGGAAAACCAGTGTTAATTGATGTGGGATAAGTACAGGAGCAGGAAACTCGCTGCAGTCGTAACAGATATCTCTTAATAGGACTGTGATGATTAGGCACTGATGTGATCCCTTTGCTCCTCACGCATTTCTAGTCATCATGGGCTAATCATCAGTTCAAACTCTCTCACCCATAACCGTAAGGAGGACTCTATTCCAGCAGAAGTGCCCAAGCGTTACCCATTTTACAGGCTTCACAGTGCTCCCTAAGGGTGACTGAATAATTTGTTTTGAATAATCTGCAGGAATAAATTTACCATTTTTTAATGTATAATTAAGGAAGAAATCATTCCCTACTCTTCTAAACTTATTCTACTGACAAGTTTCTTCTGGGTGGTAAATGCAAGTTCTTATAGTTGCCAGCACCGCGCCTACTTAAAAAGTTAATCCATTCCTCTTTGAAGGTTAAGAAAATGCTAAGGAAAACAAGATATGAGGGCTTAGGTAAAGTGGGAGGTTCCAAATCACTGGAGCTCTGCTCATTACAGAGCTCTGCCGCTTCTGCGGCAGCAAAACGCTGCACATGAATTTACCTCGGAGAGACTGTCCTGACCTCCATCCACCTTCTCTAATGATGATGGTTCTTTTCTAAGTGGGAGGTGTTCCCCGTGCTACTGTTTCACATTAACTCTTTGTGAAAACAATTTTTCTATCTGCTGTTAGAGTAAGGTATTGCCACGGCACTAGTACAGGGGGAGAGGACCTTGGGGTGAGGGAGGGCCAGGAACACTCATGTGGGAAGAGATGCCAACGCAGAGATGACCAATCTGTTTAACAAGACATAAAGCAAAGATCTAGGAGTGCTAGATCGATGATTTATGACCCTCATGCTACCTATATCAACTGTTCTGCAGCCCTTGACCCTTTCCTTCCTGGTGGTAGGCACATGCTCTCTGTGCACCCCTCACTGCTTTCCTGAAGTCAGCCAGCAGACACTAATAACTATCAGATTCCACTGGCACCACAGTGCAACCAGGCGACTGGACAGTGTCAAAAAGACATTCTTCTTCTCAAGAACTTTATAATTAAGGTACAAAGGCAAGCGAGACGATGTAGACATGCATTCAAAAAGTTCTGCCATCTGATTCAAGTTTCTGCCAGTAGGATTAAAAAAAAAAAACAGATTCCATTTAAATTTTTAAATTTAAACATCATTTATCTTCAGCTGCCCCATTGGTTACTGAAGACTAGGTAGGTAATTTCCCATGTCCTCTTGTGTCTAGATATAGAATAAGAATCTAACAAAAGAAGTTTAAGATCCACTCAGGAACAATAATTCATAAGAATTATAGACTTCAAAAAGAGAGGTCTTGGTGGAAGAGGTCACTCCTGCGGGAAGTTAGACTGAATTCTTACCAAACTAGTCTCACTCTGCAGAACTCAATTCAATCTATTATGCTTCTTTTTTGAAAAGTCTTATTTTTTGGAACACCCCCCAAGTTAGAGCTTAAAATGAGCAACGTGATCTCAGCTGCAGACCGATGATAACTCTATCATTTCTTGCAAAATATACAAATCCTGAGCATGCCAAGAAGCATATAGAGATGAGGGTATGCGTACTTCCTGTGGATATAAACGATGCAAAAACTGGAGCTTTGCTTCACACTGATATAAGCATCTGAAGACGTATGCTCCTTTGTACATGACGGCAGTATCATGTCAAACAGGAAGGAAAGGGATGACTACATTGAAGAAAATCAAGCTCCTAGTTCCCTAAGCAATCCTGAGAGAGGTAAACATTTATATTCCATTTCAAGAGAATACATCAAAATACTCATCACGCCTGTTTAAGAAGTCACACCAAGAAAATGCTTTAGATAAAATTTCTCCTGGTTCTGTATACATAAGTAGTGCCTCCTACAGGAGTCATTACATCAAAATCCATATGTTGCCCATATGCATTTCTAAACTGCCACCTTCCCACAAAATGCAAACAAAAGAATTTCATTACCAAATAATTTTATTAGACCCCAGTAAAACCATACATAAAAGCTTAACCAGCCTTTTCCTGATGCAACTCCAGATTTACTTACTAAACACCTGAAAAAAAAAAAAAGTAACTTGTCATACACACAGCCATGACCTCAGCTTTCCACAGCATTTTGGTATCAAGACCTATCCTGGAAACACAAAGAAAGAATTACTGCTTCCTGGGGAGCGCAATCCTGCAATTCATTCACCAGCAAAATGGCTGAACTGTGTTCAATTTAGAAATTGATTTCCCAGTCTTTCTCCCTGTGTATGTTTACACAGAGAAAGCCAGAGACTGTATAGTGCTTATGCGTATAAAATAAAAGTCTTTCTACATACAACATGTAAATAGACTATATATATATATGGAATTGCATAGTCTCTCTTTCAAAGGCTGAATGAGAAGATAATCAACTATAAACAAGTTTACTTCTGTTCAAAGTTGTAATTTACGTCTATAAAACTTTGCAATCCAGGTTACAGCTCTTAAAAGTCAGCAGACCCGAGAGCAAGCTTACCTTTGGTCTGTCAGCAGCTGACGATGTTTGTAACAACCCTGGACTCCGCAAAAACACAGAAGAGGAGTTACTTTCAGATGTGGGTTTGAACCTACCAGGAAGATAGATGGAGGCAGACACAGATCTCCAAGGGATGAATCAACTCGCCGTTCTCACTACTTATAACTGAAAGGGACTAGCAGAACCGTGCTAATTGTAGATCTTCTCCCAGCTATTACAGCTTCCTTTTGATTGCCATTGTTGAGATCTAGAGAAATCTGCCCTTGCCCGCTAATCAAATTTTCTATGCAAAACTACTCCGACTTATTTATTCTGAACTACTCTGGAAAGCTATGAGGAGAGACAGTTCTATTATTTATTTTTATACTCTTTCTTTCATAAATTAATTTTATTTCTTAGCACTCATCTATCAGTCAAGCTAGTAAAAAACGTTGCTCATTGCTTTTCACATTACTGAAATATACTGAAATTTTGTGAACTAATAATTATTATTTTATTTCCTTAGTGTCAGGATTAGACATGCCTGAGAATAAAGAGCCAAACTCCAGTCCCTTAGTAGCCAACCAGAAGAGTGGAACTGAGCCTCCAAGTTAATAACACCAAGGACTTGGCTGAGATGAATTACCTTTCCTTATGCAGCTGAGATGCCCGAATCTGCCAAAGTGCTCTGGGTGCCCAGATCCCAATTAATTTCAGCACACAATGGTTCACAAATCCTACTTTGGACTGAACTGTGAGGCAGCTCTCAAAATATCTTAAATTGTGTTTGAAGATTCATTTCTTCTGTTCCTGAGAAAAACATGGATGGCAAGAACAGAAGTCCATTTGGCCAGCCACCTCACTGACCAAAGCACACTGCAGGGAGGGAGGTCTTCCCTGATACCCAAAGCTGTGTCTTTCTCTACTCTTTTGCAACGCTACTTTTTCCTGGGGAAACGGAGCCATCATCCCCAGCTGCAATTAAAAAGGTAAATAGTAACCCATATATAAACTATGAAAGGGTGGGAGAGCCCATCATGCTTGACAGAGTTATTTAGGGAAGAGCCACATCTACCTCTAAAATACAGAAAATGATGAAGTGAAGTGACTAACCTCGTACTCAAACCATATGTCCCCTTGAATGCATGACTATGGAAAAGGTTTCACTTAGTGTGAGCCATCCACCCTCTCTGGATGGAGAGATTCACTTTGGTAATTTTGGATGGGATGGAACAGAAAGTGGACAGAGACTGATACAGCCTGTCACCTATCTACAGCCTTCACCCACCTGCTCGTTCAGAAGAGTTCTTGTATAAAATTAATTGACTTAACAATTAATCAGACCCGAGAGTACTTGTTCTTGTAGTAGTGGGAATGTATATTTAGTGTCTGCTATTAATGAGCTCTTGGAAAATTTCCCATAAGATTTCTTTGGGCAGGGATACAAGATCTGTTATATCCATAAAACACAATAGCTTGCAGCTGTGTTAACATACTTAGAAGCACATTAATGACACTATATTATTAAGCAAGTTCAAAGAAAGAGCAAGCCGTTACAAAACCCACTCCAAACCCAACTGGATTTTCAGTCTCCTAACAGAAGCCCAGCTATCTGATGGCTGACAGCATTGTTTGGGACCCCTCTGAGTCTCCCTGCCCTTTCCCACAGCCCCCCAGCCATGAAGCAGCTTGAGTAGGTTTCTCTCCCTACATCTCTCCACTAATCCCTCATCAATAAAGACAAACTTAATAGAAACCCTCCGCAAGACGCCAGAGAGAGCCACTGAATGACACACCAGGCTAAAGGTGGAAGGCACAGCGCTTTGGCAGAGGCATTTAAGGGAGCCCCAAGCTCTCAGGCACAGCTGGAAGCCCCCACCCGGGCACAGTGGAGATGTCGGCAGCCATGCACTTTGGACGGGTGCATCTTCAGCTTTGTTTCCCTTCTGCAAATTCTCCCAATTTCCTCTCTTCTCCCCACAGTTTACCTTAGTGACCTTAATGTAAAAGGAAAACATTCAGTTCCGCAGTATGGACTACAGACAACACAAAGCTTGAACTGTTCAGAAGACTGCAGCATTGCTTGTATTTTCCATCAGAAACCCTTTTCTTTGAGGCAGCCCATCATGAAGGTACCACTACCGCTCCAGTTTCACAGCTAAATCCCAGAGCATCTTAAATCTTCCTCAATGCAGAGTCTGTGCCCTGCAACATGGCCCTGAAAACAGTCATGAAGGGGCTGAAGTTGCTGGATAAAACAAAACAAGAGGCAGCAAAAAGGCTACCAAAAGACCGCCAGTGGCAATGAGAGGAGCTGGACAGAAGATGAGCTTGGGTAAAAAAAGTGGGGAACAAGAGGGAACAAGCAGGCTCAGGGGACACAAAGCAGGGAAGGAAAGAAGAAGAGTGCTGAGCTGGCAGGAGGGGACTATCAGGGGGCACAAGTAGAAACAATTGCTGAAGAAAAATAAAAGATTTTTAGAAATTTATTCTCTACAGAGAAGTGAATGAGACCTGTCTAGATGAGATGCAGACAGTGATGAGGTCAGACAGCACCCAGCATATACAAAGTGCATCTGGCCCTGGGAAAGCAAAAAGACACCGACAGCCCTTTCTGAGATCCCCCATTATTCACTGTCAGCAGGAATTCTGAGGCACAACCCATAGGAGCGATTCCATATCACAGGAGGGTTTCATTAGTTTCAAACAGAGCCACTAAGCACAAAATTTTGACCGAAGCGCGCACAGCCTTATTTTTACTGCAATTATCCAACTACAAAAAAAAAGGTCACGTCAAGTAATCAAGCAGAATAATCCCCTGGAAATGACTAACGATAAAACTCTATGTGGGAAGTGGGACGTCCCATCAGTTTCACTGTTGTTCACGACAACCAAAAAAAAAAAATAATCCATTTTACTTATAGTCAAAGAGAAGAAATTCATTGACAGATGGTCATTCTGAGTGCTATGGTTTGTCTCCATATAGAATGAAAAATATATAAACCTTCTGTTGCACAGTAGAGGAGAGAGGCTTGAACACCTGTTTCAAATTACTATGATACCATAAACATTCTTGGAAATTGGAAAGCCCTGTGTTTTAAGAAAGTGAGAAGTGCCATTGCCAGCTAAACTAAATTGAGTAGGCTTGGGTCCAGCAAGCAGTGAAAGAGAGAATTATGTGTATAGCCGCTGGCATACAGCTGATAAGAAAACCGAGTGGGCATAAAGTTAAAACCTAGCACTGCAGAAATCCTATCATTTTATGAGGTATATACATAAATTAGATGTGCAAATTGTATTTCTTAATGTACTTCCAATGTTTTCTTTTCAGGCTTGTCATCTCTGGAATCCCTTCACAGCAAAACAGATCATTTGAAATGTCCAAATTAAGAGAAACATTAGGTAGGTTTGGCTAAACCTGTTCATCCGATATCTTGCAAAGACTGATTGAATTTTATTTTACGCTAAGGGATGCGAGTTGTTGCCATTTCATCACTTCTCCCAAACCCATTCCAAAGTTGGATCCAAGTTCACGTCAGTATCCAATGAAGTTGTCAGTGCCTTTTGCTAATGTCTTCCAGGAAACATCTGCCTCCTCAAAGCTCTTATAACAAAATACTGACAAAATACCGTGGGACTGCGGGTCCAATGGTTAACCTGGGAAGACATATGCCAATGGCAGGAGGCTGTGACAAATAGATGTTGTCCCAGTGCCCCTGCGCGCGGCAGGTCAAACATGGGGAAACGCGCACTTTGCAGTCTCTTCACATAGGTATACACCAGTAATTCAGCAAGACTTTTCTGCTTCTACGCCATGAAATGAGAAGCACTGGCGTATTTATCAAACAAATTAAAAAGCAGAATGTCTTTTAAGTCGCTCTGTAATTTCCTAAGTTGGACAGGTAGAAGCAGCTCTGCTGAAGCATCATTCAGTCCATGCAGCCTTTTGCATTCACAACAGCTACACAGATGGCATAATTAGATGTGAAAGAATACAAAAGAAATAGGGAACGCTTTATTAAGCAAACATATTCTTTTTATGATTTGTGTTCCCAGATACTTCAGGGTTTTAGACAGGCATCATTGTGCCACTTTTCAACAGGGGGAACTGCTTACGCAAAATATACCCAGACTGTAACTGGGTCTCCTTTATACTGCTTTTGCATGTTCTTTACTGGTATTGCTACTCTTGCATAACACATACTATTAAATTGCTGTCCCAGCACCCTTTCAAGAAAATTCTATTTTTTGTGTACTCTTAATATCCAAGGGGGAAAACCAAAAGATTTTAAAGTAGACCTCTGTCTGAAAGCCCAGGTCAGTTGCGGAAACTCCAACAGAAACCAGTACAAGCAGCAATGTGCATGCTAAAAGCAAGGACAGGGAGAGCCGAGCATCCTCTGGGCAAAGCATGGGCCAGGTAACAGAGGGATGACCAGGCAAGAGCAGAGATCCGTGCACAAGGAGCTGCAGCTGGCTCTCAACTCCCAGGGGAGGCTGCTGCATCCATCACTCACTGGGGAGATCATCCCACCCGCAGCTTCTGAGCCCATCTGAAGGATCTCTCTAGGAGACATTTTGCATTACAATACACGTATGTTTTATTAGGTTTGTGTTTGTTTCAATATTTCTACTACTATGCGCTGTCCTCATACAGCTCCAGAAACAGCAACTCAATATCTCTTGGTTTTCAGTTACAGTTTAAGTCAGGAGTATTGGAGAGTGACGCAAAAGCAAACAGAGCAGAAAGGTATGAGGTTTTATTTTTTCCCCCCCCACATTATGAAGGATTTGGGTATAGCTATCTTACCACCTACAGAGAGGCGATCTCCTCAAGCCCCTACATCAACGTGGCTCCATCAACTTTGTTATGCTTTAACTGGAGTTAAGATAAGTAGTAGTCAGTGATTCATAAATGCTTTACGGTGTTTGCTTGGGTAAAAAAAAGAAAATAAAGATTATTTGAAGATGCCCAAATGCCATACCGGTTGGTACACCTTATTATTCTACTTGAACTAAAAATAATTGGCTTATAATTGGCTTCCTTTCCTCTGGCTGAACAAAATTCAACAAGCCTTTTTCTAAATACAAGCAGAAGCGCTGCGTGCTTTACAGATTTGTCTTTCAAAGCCAGACACTGGGATTACAAAACCGACACCCACCTCTTTCCTGTTTAAGATTATCATCCGCAGGCTCAGTTTTTTTATTTTTTTTTAATTTGAGTACAATGTAGAAGTTATGTAAGTGTGCCTCTCAGTTGCACTGAATCTTTAATCAGAGTTTAAAAGCTACTTAAACATAATAATTTCTGTGCCCAGAACAGCTAGAGTTATGAAAATCATAGAATACTTTTATAAATTAAATTCACTTCATATGTTTTTATTTTACATGTTATGACATCTGGTCAGATTTTTATCTCACTGTACTCCTGAATAACCCCCACACGAGTGCATTTTGCAAAGGCTGAAACGACTGTCGACAGTAGCTGAGCAGAAGGAGAGACCGTGAGAAAAGCAGGCACCCGGAGGTTGAGCTTGCTGGGTATCTATCCCCTGAAAAGTCAGTCACAAAAAAACCTTGGCAGGACACTTCCAAAACCAAAAACAGTACTTCAGTCTTACGCTTTTTTGTGATGAGACTCCATAACTTCATCTATTTGCCCTTTAGCCAGGGGCAGTAAGAGACCAGCCCATTCACTAGAATGGATGGAGCCAAGAAAGCTGGAGGATTCGGCACCCGCTGCCCTGCACGCATAGATGCACAAACACGCGTTGCTCAAGTCTGCTTCAGATCTGATTTTTATCACGCAAAAGTGGCATTGCAGAGAGTGCAGCATTAGTCTGAGTTTACTTCAGACTTACAGAACTGAAACCTCCCAAATTCCTTTCCTCTACAACAATTGCTACTCATTTCTACGGAAGTAAAAGCCTGAAGGATAAATTTGACATTACTTAATGTATTGATTAGGACCACAGGTCGTAATCAAACAACATACAGCATTACATAGCCAACCCTCCCTCTGCCACTCTTGTTAAAATGCTAAAGCAAACTGAGCATCTAACCTCAAACAGTGCTTTATGCATCGTGGAAATCAGTGTATATAGGTCTACAGAATTAGTTTTATCTAGATGAGTTTAACTCCAAGAATACAAAAACCTAAAAAACATTCTTACGTTATCAGTTTAGTAGTTCCTAGAAGCAGAAACGCCAAAAAAAAAGAAATAATGCACAAATCAAACTTGTTGTGTGGAAAAGAAGGCCTTTACCACATATATGTATAAATATCATTTTTAAATACTTAACAGATCCAAAGGTTACATGAAGTTTATCTGAGACTCCTATCACAAACGGTGCCCGAGCACTGTAGGGTACCAAGTCAAAGTTCAGATACAATTACCAAGGCTCTAAGCCTACAGGGTGAGGTACATCCTTACCGAGTATTAGGTACTAACGTATTCTGCAGAGCCAGAGGCAGCACTGGGGCTTGGTGTGATGTCCCATGAGAAAAGTCTCGACTACTGACTTTCAGTTTTCTCCAGCCCTACGTGAGGCCACCAGCGTAAGCAGGACAAAAACAGCTACTGCACAAAGCTGCGACTCCTTGGCTAAATTCACCGGCCTACTCTTCCAGTCATTTAAACATCCCTGGTTTTCTACTTTATTAAAAAAATTAATCTGAAAGACCTACTTTTACAGCAGTAGCATCAATATTTTATATTCTCCCTTTTGCTGTAAAGATACCAGGCTGATTTATATGTTGTTTAAAAAAAGTACTGATCCCATCGTATTATGTAATATAAAATACCACCTTTGTCTCCAAGGGAACATCACTTTTTAATCCAAAGCTACAGAGCTACAGAAATAGTCTGAGAATTAAATCTCCAACAAAACCCACAGTGGACAAAGCGTTAAGATAAAGGAAACTCTCACATTCCTTAAAAAAAATGAGCTTGCTTTGCGACAGAGCATTCCCAGAAGGACTTTAGAAAATTATTATTTTATTTCTCCAACATATTTGGCACATCAGAGTGACAATGCACGTTTAGTAGTGTCCTAAATTGTCACAAGCTATCTATTTTAAGTGGCTGAATAAAGAGCCATTAAAAATGTGGCTGCATAGCACCGCTGATCGTCAGCAACTCTCAGCCCAGCAATCCTTCTCTGCCAGCAGGAGTTTTTATTCTGCCTTCTTTTCATTCCTTTATTATCCATTTCCAGACTGACCCACTTATTGCTAATAACGACAGGTTCCTAATTTTTTTTTATTTTTTTTTTTCCAAGATGCAAAAGCCTCATAACATTGTCCTGAAAGAGAGTGTGCATCCAAAATGTTTCTTTACATGTCTATTCTGCATTGTCATGGTTTCACAGGCGAGTTAAGGAGCGGCACGCACACAACCAGTTAGACAAAAGCCAGCCGTACGCACTAGAGACCTGGCATTATCCAGCCAAGGTTCCTGCACTGTTGAGGAAGCTGTGAAGGTGTGTGGTTAATCGTGCACTGAGGGGAGCCCGCCGCCATGGGTTTCTCCTGAGGAATCCTCTAACATCATCACTGCAAAGTTCTGAGCACCGGCTTAAGCTTTTTGCTGTGAGACGACGTACACCTCAGTCCCATCCAGTTTTGCAATTTTGTCTGCTTCAATATATATTATAAAGCACATTAACACAGAGTACAGCATCGTAACACACAAATACCAAAAAAAGACAGAATGAATTACTCTTGTAACAGCCTGAGTCGTTGCATAGTAACACTGACCAGCATTCTTTGAGTGCTTGCTTTTTAATTTTTTCTTCTCTTTTTATTTTTTAAATTTAAGCCAGTAGTCTAAACAGTCACCCAACAAAATAATTACCATACCTCCATTTTATCTAATCTACACTACACAAGATTCGGGCAGTGACACGCTTGCGTATGTATTTAGGCTCAAGAAGTCCCTCCAAGGTGAAACACACATTTAAGTTATTTCCAAAATAGGGCCAAACTTCCCGGCTTTAAGTGGAAAACTAAAAAGTAAGATGCTATAGAGGTTAATCTTGGCTTCCTAAATCACATCACATGAAAAAGGAAAAACCTCAGGGACCTGCATCTCTTACCTGCACTGTCTTCTGACATTTTGGGCTGAGAACCGTTAAAATGCATTCAACCTTCAGTCCAGGGGACCCATTTGATTTTCACTACTCAAGACCTTCTCCATCAAAATGACTAAGTGATCCCACCTCCCACGGACCACGCAACTTCTTCCCATTCAGCAGTGTATTAAACTGTGTATCAAACGCTCTGGTTGGTATCACACACAGCCCCAGCTGGACACGGGATCGCTGGTGCTTTGGGTACACGGCTGGTGGCACTGCGAGTGGCAAGTTGTTTTATTCCTCTGCTTTTCACATACCACCTATTTTGGTGTTTCCTACATCCCACACACCCTCGAGTAGAGGCCTGATAGCAGCCTTTAAACATGTAGAAGATTCCTGCAATAAAGGAGAAAGGACACTTTTCTTCATATCCGTCAGGAACAGTAGAAGAATAATGGGCTTAACAAGAAGCAGAGGAGATTTAGCAAGGATATTGTGATAATTTTTTTCTGCTACTGAAGAGAGCTAATCGGTGGAACAGATTGTTTAGGGATGTCCATTGAGAGAGTCTTTTTAAGAACAGGTTATACACATCTGCCAGCTGAGCAAACAGACGAGAAAAAGTCTCAGTTGTAGGAAAGAGGACAAGTGGGGACTTTCTTTGGGGGCAAAAGCTCACTTCTAGGTTTTCCACAGGCTTGATTCAGTACCTTGCATATTGTCAGTGTTTTAGCCAAAAATTAGAGAGGCCAAGTGAACTTCCCTGCCATAGAAAACAAAGTCAATGGCAGAAGTGGGATTATAAACTCAGGATTTGGGATCCCAGTCCTCTTAGCCCTATGTACCCCTGGCGTAGCAGACCCATTGTATATATTCCTAAACACATATAGACACATACGTGTATACATATACAAAAGCATTCACAGCCATCTGACCTATGAACAGGAGGCAACACGCAGGCACAGAGCCACGCCGACGTGCCTGCACAGCTCCTGGACCTCGACTGGTTTGCATCTCGTCTCTTCCAAACACAGCAGAGCAAATGTTTCACTTCAAACTATGCACGATCATCCCATGAAGTGCTGCCCTGAGGTTAACCTGCGCGCTCTCCTCTGTCTCACCTGGGGAGGCAGCAGCTGAAGGCTCTTGTGCTTGTGCTCTCCCTGGAGCAGGGCAGGGAGCAGCCATTCGTACGACCCTCAGCAGCATAAAAATCTTCTACTGCGTTCTTAAGGAACAGAGGAATTTCCCTCCTGGCCTTGCCAGTGCTTTTTCCTTCATCTACCAGTGAACGCTACATGATATTTTATATATTATATTTTTATACACATTTTATCTCTCCTCCTTTTTAAGTTTTATTTAATAGCAAACAGCTTGTCTCCTTAACAGTAAAGAGCAAAGTGACAGAAAACAAATTAGTTTCTAAATTTAAAACTGTGTTACGTTGCCAAGGCAACTGAAGATCTACAATTACATAAAGCAGATAATACCTACTTGTAAGAACAGAACCAATACTAATTCTGGAAAGAGGTGGTCTTAGAATATAATTACACTAAAATAATAGGCTAATAATTTTAAAACATGTGAGCAGAACAGGGCTATAACTGGTTGCATTTGGGAAAGTCAAACACTCCCAGGTCATACTCAGGAAATGGCTTTTGAGAGACAGCAATGAAATCTGTATTTGCCACATTACAAAAGGTTTATGCATACTCCTGACACAGACACCGCAGCCAAAAATCATTTTCAGATAGAAAAAAAAATCATGTCTTGGAGCCCTAAAGCTACAAGTGAATTGTTCAACTCCCAGTGCTGTCGTGGAACCCAGCAACGGTGAACCCTTCCAGGGGTTCTTCATCAACTTCTCTTCAGTTTTGCTCAAATGAAAAACTGCAAAGGCTACGGTTTTTCTCTGAAAGCAGTCAAATCCTTTCCTCGAAGTGCATTCATTAAAAAGCAAATCCTGAATGAATAAACAGCCCCCGGTCAGGCGGGCAGCTCTGCAGCAGCAAGAGATGGATCCAGTCACAGGTCCCACATCTCCCATTGACCCCCCCATCATGAACCAGGGAAGCTGCTGTGGCAAGAGATACGGGGACACCCCAGCTGACCCCATAGCCCTGTTTTATTCCAAACACTTTGTATAAAGAGTACAAGCCCTGCCTTGGGCAATAACACATCTGTACTTACATCATCCAGCACCTCCTGCAGCTCCTCAGCTCAAGTGCCCATACCACCAGGTGACAGCACGAATCCATAGGATGCCTTTTTTTCCCCTATTACCCTTCATCTTTGAAACCGTATTACACGTCAAACTGGTGATCCACCACTTGCAGATGGGCACAACAGGAAGGATGGGAGAGCTGGAAGTGCTCTGTGAAAGGCACAGCAGCCGTGGCTGGGACACAAACAACAAAAACAGCAAGTGAAGCTCTCGGGATGCCCTGGTAGCAGCGTGAACTCCAAAGCAGCAAAGAAATCAGGAGACACGAAAATAGGATTTCTCCTTGTTTGTTTCAAAAAAATCCTGTTTGTCCCACATATGTAGATCTGAGGAGACCATGGAAATCAGACAGCAGAAGTAAATAAAAGCATTAACATTGGATGCTGCTGAGCAAAGTACCCACTGAAGGATGCTGTACAGCACCTGTGCACGTAACGAGAAGCTAATCACCTTACTGAGCCCTGCAGCTCTGTACCCTCAGTAACACATATGGGACTGCCTTCATAAAAACAGTTATAGAAGGGTGGCAAATAAAAAAGGATATCTATAATTGACTGCCAAATTTCAAAGTAATAGACACTTCTGGTTGGCCTTCTACAAATGGAAAGAATATGTTACTCAAAAAGGTATTCAAAAACCCCACATTCTAAAACCAAAAATCAAGTCTAAATCAGGACGTGATAATAAATGCTACATACAGTATTTTGCATGTTCTTTAGTTCACCTGAGTATTCTGGTGGTCTGTAAAGATCTGAAAGGTCCCTTCCAACCAAGGCAATTCTATGATTCTATGACCAAGTACAACAATGTTCTCCATCAAAACCTGTACAAGGGAAAATAGGCCTGGACTATGGCTTTCTCCCCTGCTGCACTTCATGACACATAACCTACTGTCTAAGTTGCTTCAAGCCCATACCTATTTAAGAAAGCAAAAAATCCTGTTGTATACCCTTCTGCTGTCCCCCTCAGTCAACACCTCGGTACTGCCTAGATGTTGGGCTGCAGCAGCCCCCAAAGCTGAAGCAGAGAGAGACTCTGTGTGCATGACACACACAAAAAAAACCTGTTTCTCCAGTCTCAGCATTTTTTTCATCAAGGACATCTCAACACCTGTAAATCCTTAATTCTCCTTCCCTAAATCACTGAAGGGACTCTGGTAAAGACCTGATAAACAAACTAAGCCTTCCAAAGGTCTAGTGTACATGTGTTGTTGCAGCAGGATAGATATCTCTGCTGCCTGTCCCACTCTATTTATATTGTTTCCCAAAGGACAATTTAAAGGCCAAAGAGTTTCCGAAAGCTTTCAAGTCCTCTGCTTCTGTAGCTTGCTGTTGCTGAGACAGATGAGTACGGACAAGACTCAAAGAAAAAACAGTTCTCAGCTGCAGAATGTATGGGACTGGCAAGCTGGTAACAGATTTCTAATTGGATTTCGCTCTTGCCATTTTACTTTGGGGTGCTTGGCTATCCAAGCGTGTTAGAGTAAGCCCGAGACCCCCTGGAGTATTAGGAGTACAGTCTCCAAAAACACGTATAGACACAGCAAGTTGCCTTTCACATTTACTCCCATACGTGAACGGCCACACTTGTCAAGTGAAGACAGGGAAGCACTTCTCCCCAGATGTGTCCAAGAAATGTTTGGTATTTCTTTGTAATGTGTCATAATCCCGCAGTGTGACTGTCTAGCCCCATGGTGTTTCAGAAAACCATTGCTGGCTGTCTTTTTTTTTTTTTGAGGTATAGCCACAAGATATATAGTCTTCCTCACTAAAACAGACATTGCACTCAAGATGAACATTACCTCATCCAACTCCCTTTTCTGTATGCCCTATAAAATTAAAAGTTTACAGCAAGTCATCTGCTGAAAAAAAGGTTACGGAAAAATATATCTGCACCGCAGGCACCAACTAAGCGTTCATTCAAAATTCAGCCCCTCCAAAGGTTGTTCCATGTGAACTAACTTGGTCTCTACAAGAGGCAGACACAGCTCTGAGTGCCTAAGTGACAGGCTTAAAAACTTAGCCATGCTCCCTCTGTATACTGGTGTTAAGACCTCCACGGATCCCAGCAAGGTATTCAAATGCCACGATGGTTATCTAGACATGTCTGTAAATGGCTTTTGAGGGGTACGTGAAGCACGGCTGGGTACCAGGAAGCTCTGAGCTCTACGCTATTAGGAAGAGAGAGCTGGAAGGGCTCCTGGGCCATCAACACCAGCCCTCTCCCTACTGACAGTCATAACCTTTACCATATGTCAGCCCTGTCCCTCATAAAACTAGTTATGTTTCTTGCCCAGTATTCCCAGTCCTCCTACAGTTAGAAACCTTCCATTAATTTCCAGCTAAATCTAGTTTATATCCCCTTGTCCAGCTGACAAAAACGTCCTCTAAACAGTTTCCCCCCTTCTTTTCTTTATCCCCCAATGTGTCTATACAGAGCAGTCATATCCCCTTCTCAGTCTTCATTTTGTTCAGCTTAACAAGCAGAGATGCTCCAGCCTCCGGTGGGACAGGTTCTCCCGTCCCTGATCAGCTGGGCAGCCTTTCCAGACGGGTAACCACAGCCCCAGACAGATCTCAGCCGAGAACTCAACAGCACCTTTCACAACACTCTGCATCACATTATCAGGTCAGAAGCATCCTACGATCAACTAAATGCCCCAAAGGTCTTTCTCTTCCTGTTGTTGCTGAATGACGTTCACCTCATTAGTCCTCAGGACACAACCCTGAACTTGCACTACTCAATTTTATCCTAATTCTATTATTCTAGTCTTTGAGGTCATCTAATTCTGCCTAATTAATCCAATCCTCCTCAGTGTTGACACTGTCTCCCAATTTCATGTCATCAGCAAATTTCATTAGCACATTCTGACTTTTGTGCCAAAGCCATTAATGAAAATATTAAATAATGTTAGTCCAAAACCAGTCACTGAGGAACATCACTGACAGTTACCCTCCAGCCCAAGACTCACTCTCTTTCAACACAACCTATTGTTCTGACGACTTTGGTCCGCTGCTTAGGCCCTATACAGGTTTCCTATTAAATCCAATTATCCCATTTAACTAATAATTGGCTTCCTGGAAACTTTGCTCCATGATTTAGTCTTTGGAGACTAAATTAAATCTGTCTGTTTATGTAGGCAGGAAGGATACGCATTGCCCAGATTTGTACAAAACAATCACTGGGGCATTGATAACACGCATGGGGCAGCAGCCAAAGCTGCCCTGACATCTTCTGCGTGAGCAAGGACCACGGTCTGAGTCCAGCATCCTGCTCTATGCCATACAGAGGGCTAAAATGGCTGTGGGGGCTACTTATACCTAGATTTCCTGGGTGGCTTAGCACTAAGGGTGGTCTACCATCTCCCTGCTCTCTGATAAAGGAACACGTTTCTCATCTGGTGTTTTGTTGTTGGGTTGTGTTGGTGGGTTTTGGGTTTTATTTTGTTTTGGGTTTTTGGGGGTTTTGTTTGGTTTGGTTTTTAAATCACTCCAAAAAAAATCTAACCAAACACCTTCATACAGCTAACAAGTTTACATTACTAAAATATCATAAGACATTTTCTAGAAGAGTCCCCTGGGCAAAAGAGGCATCCCTGTAAGGATATTTTCACTGTTCCTTTTTCAGAAATGGCACCGACTTCAGTGAGGTTACACCGGGATTAATTTGACCCACTCTCTTTGATACACTCAAAGCAAATCAATCTTTCATGGGTCTCAAGCTGTGAATACCTGCTCAAATAATTAAAACACTCAGCAGGGAACCTATTCAAAAGGTCATCTTTTAACAAAGATTAATTCAATTTTATCTCATACCCATAAAATTGGAGACAAAATAACAGAAAGCAATGGATTACCCCATGTATCTCTCACAGTGGCATTAAAAAAATACTATTTATTTATACAAGGAGTTAGAAGGAAATTGCACGTATACCTTAAACTCATCTCTCATGTAAAATTAATGCAGGATAGATATTGCACTTCTGGTCCCTCAAGTGGAGGACAAATAAAAGGATTTTACTTATTTATTTGTAACTGAATCTATATGAACGAAAACTGGTTTTATGTTGCAGCATGCTTAAATTCTGCATATCCCTAGGTGCAGATAGAGGATTATATGGTACTAATTTAAGCCTTTCTTTTGCAAAGCTTTTGTGGAGGTACCCAGCTTTCAAGCCGAAGGAAGTCCGTTTGCACACAGCAAATAGTTACGGTCTGCAACATGGAAGATCCCCCTCTCATTTCTCTCTCCTTAAACATTTCCCAGGCAAGTAGAAATGTACATAATATCTAATAGACTAATTCAAGAACAGGGAAAGTTTTCACAGAATTGAATTGGAACTTGAGCAAGCCCTTCATCCGAATGCGGTTGAAGTCTGCGAATCTGAATGACGTTCTTTGGGCACTCAATAACCGTCTGAAGAAATAAAATTTAGTTTGCCAGTCTTATTTATGATCTGTACCTCAATCACTGATTGCCATCCTTCAAAACAGACACCTCAAAAATTACATGGTTTGTCTAAACAAGCTGATTTATTTAAACTAATTCAGTTAATTTATCATGAAGGTCTTCATTTCATCATATAATAGGCAAGAAACTGATGGTTAAAAAAAATCAATACCTAAAAAGCAAGAAGTGCCTATTTCTGGAAGTAGATTATTTTTAAGACCTTTAGGTTCCAGGATTTTTATTTCTCCTTTCTCTGCATAGGCAAATCCATACATGTGTTTAGAAAAGTTTGCAAGACTTGACGACATATGGACTTTCCTTCAGATATATTTAATTCTCATGAACTTAAAGAAAAAAAAAGTCCTTCTAAAAGTGAATGTGAAGTCTCACATCTGACATTCACAATTATCTTATGATTACACTGAAAATCCAGTTCCAAAACACTGGTAAATTGTGTGTTGCTGCATTTATCACAGATCGGAGATTTACACCCCCATCTCTTTGTGCTAAGTGTTTCTAATTGGTATCTCACACAGGAATTTGGTTTCAAAGGGTTTGAAGATGTAAAACAAGAATCAGTTTTTCCAGTATCAGGCTTTCCTCATTCAATTCAAACAGTGGTGAAATTATGGACTGTCAGAGAGAGAGGGTGTTTTATTTTTTGTGGGAGTGAGATCTCAGGAGATGAGAATTTGATTTCCCACCTGTCTCTCAAAAAGAAAGAGAGAAAGAGAAACATTCTGCATCTAAATTTAATTCGACTCTTCAGAAAGGATACTAATTTCATGCAGGAAAGGAAAGTGCCCTGAAAATGAAGTGACATTAGCAGAAACTGAAATAGATATTAACATACTTGTCTCCAAGATCAAAACCAAACTCTAACAAGAGATAAAGAGTGGCTGAACAAAGACAAGATGCTAGTTCTTCAGCGCTTTATTTCAGTAGCGATCACTGAACCAATGCGAAATTCACCTAAAATATTGCAGAATACCACGCCAAGTTATGAAATATTACAGTGTAAGATACAAAATGAAACAGGATCCTTGTAAAATTAGTTACTGCTAGCCCCTACCTAAAAAAAAAAAAAAAAAAAAGAAATTTAATAAAAAAGCAGAACAGCAGCTTTTGCCAACCACTGAATGCCAGTGTTTACAAGCCCAGTTAAAAGTTATTCTTTTCTCAGCAAAGCCATAAACTGCAAGAACTCATCTCAATTTGTAAAAGCGCTGAGCAGTAGGAACACCACCACTGTCTTTTCCGTTTAGTAGACAATGCTGCACATTTGTGTAAGTTGGCTGAGGGGAGGGGGGGGGGGAAAAGGAAGCTAGATTATATATTTTCATTGGTCTTAATTTGTGACTCTTAACCAAGATCTGGCTTATAGTCCATACCATTATTCATCAAATAACTGCAGAGTTCAAGCCATAGTCTCGCAAGACGAAATCACCATACACATGGTAGAATGAGTAAAACCCAAATCTAGGGGAAGCTCTTCCTTTCTTTGGTAGACTGACCAGCAGAGCAGCGGCTTACAACTAACAGTAAGGTGAAATTTAAAATACCACATTAATTGTTATTAATCAAAAGAATGAAACAAGTCACAATACAGCAGAAAATGCCAGGAGACACCAGTTTTGTTCCTACTAATTCCCTAAAAATAAGCAAGTCACTTCAGCAATATCTTTTCTTGTCTCTGAATTATTCTGAGCTATTCCCTACTGTAACGGAAAAGACCTTTGCATTGATGCAACCCTTGAAGGAAAACTTCAAGTACGTGGAGATCTCCAACAGGTTTTAGCACGTCACCTTAAGAAGGTGAGAGGCTAAAACTTGAGGTTATTTAGTATTTACACTTAGGCTTAAAGAAATCTAGTCCTTTAACTGGAAAGGAATAACATGAGGGTTTTGTTTGGACTGTTTCTCCTCTAGGAAGAAAATACTCCCCAGTGGCATTCACCTAAAAGAGAAGGAAATCTGCTGTCAGATAGCTAATCCTTAGGATCCCAGGCATCCACCTTTTGCAATGACAAGGCGTGTTCCTTTGGAATCCATAAAACAAACATGCCGCTTCTAATGGGAGGAAAAACCTCAAAGACCACTGGTGTTTTTAGAAAATATATCAGTAAGGTAATGTTAAAAAAAAAAAGGGGGGGGGCAATTAATCAGAATAAATCAAGAAGAGACCACTGAAAGCATAGCAAAGGCCAAACATCAAGATTCAGTAGTGACTGTTTTGGCAAACAAAATTTTAAAATATGGAGCTACATTTTCTAGGGTCTTGCAACCCAATGTACAAGCATTAAAACCTCGTTCTTTTCTGTAAAATAAACATACACAACACATTTCCACAGCAAATTATTTTTAGGGTTGTTTTTGTTTTCCTTTTAAAAGGCTACTTTAAAAACAAAATTTTTTTTTGTTTTTCCTAAAAGTTACTGTCTTAGATATGCTGCATGGGTTGTGCACCTCACATCCCCCACACACACTTTTTTAAAGATATTCAGCTCAGAGATAACACTTCAGTTACAACACTTCTCTTGTTCTGCACGTAACAAGCTGTGGTCTGCAACTGTGCCCTCATAATTAACAAAAAAAAAAAATCTTTTTCTTTAAGAGGAGAAAAGATATATGATGGGAGAAGTGCTGCTAGGTCAAGATTAACAAGCGGAGGCAGAGAGAGTACCGAGGTGTTTGCAAAAGGCAAACATTCCCTTCACGGAGTGTATTTCATTGTCTGAAATCCAAACCTCGTCTCATCTTGACCTTTAACAAATTTCCAAAACTCGCGGGGTCACAACTCTTGCCATTATCTACCAGTCGCCCCTTAATGCAACAACAGGAATCTACCACTTTGAGAGATGAATGGTGGAGAGGAAAACTCAGCAGCTCATCTGAGAAGAGTAAATTTTATTCCTTTAATAATGGATGGGAGCTATTTTTCCCCTCTCCCCCACCTTTATTCATCTCTGTTGCTGTGCAAGAACTTCAGGTAGGAAACTAGGCTTGGTGTTTCCCAGGGCTGCCCTCCTCTCACAGCACCCACGTACACAGGCTCCGCAACGATTTTTATGTGCTTTTAGAGAAACATCAGTCCCATTGAAAACTTCTGGTCATTGAGTGAGTTTCAAAACTATTCTATATTGATCCTAAGATACCAAATCAGATACAAGAGAAATCAACAGTGAACTCAGGCAAAGTCTAGATCAACATATATTCAAAGCACCGACACCAAATGATGTTCCATGATGCTTTATAACCCAGTTCAACTCATGAAAGCAGATGCGATCATTTACTTGAAATTAAGGAGAGTACACTACTTGAGGGAAACTAATATCATTGCGGCTAAGCTGAAGACTCCACGAAGGACTAAGGAAGAGAATAAACTCCCTTCTTCGGGGCCTATTGACTTGTAAGATTTCTAATCAGAATTTCAGGATACGTCAAAGCATGCAGTGAATACAATATGGAATATAATATATCATTGGAATATTTGTGGACTCTGTGTGTTGTAAAAATTCAAGAGATAATAGACAGTAGGCTAACACAGGAACAGGGCAGTTATCAAATGGGAACCCCTTATCATTTCATGAATTTTGGTCATTTTGGATTTATTTTGCATGAAGTGAAAACTAAAGTTCACTTCAGGAAAAATAAGAAAAGCAGTGACAATTATTGTTGAACTAGAAAAGCGGACCAACGATGAGAGGTTGATCAAACTGAGGAGAAAAGCAGAAGCTTCTGGAGGTAAGACAAAAGGGAAGGATGCGATAACTCCTTCAAAGGAAAAGAATTTGTTCTACATCTCTGTCCATTGGGGACAAGACTAAAGTATTTGACTTTGCATTTAACTTAACATTTCTGGCAATAGCAGTGAAGTATTGGAAAATTCTGTCTGGGAATCACGTGGAAACCATCAGCAGAGTCTAGATCGACGTCAGTGTGGGAAAACATCAGTAGATCTGGAGGTGCAAGGGGATCTCTGGTCTGGGACCCCATGGTATGTCCCACCTTGCAGGCTATTCGAGTTATGATGCACATCATTTGTTTTACATTGGACGCAGTGAAACAGAGATGCTGTAGAAAATACTCACATATGTGCAAAATCTATCTGAAGGGCTTCCCATTTTTAGGGTGAATGTTCTTTTCTGTAGAAACTGTTGGCATTGACGGTCTAAAATTAAACTGTGTGAACAGAACCTCAGACTTGATCAAAACTGAATTCCTATTAAAAAAATATATACATGCTCATTCTGTTTACACTCACATGACATTTCATGTTACATCTTCAGAAGAATAAAAAGAAAAGCTTTTCTTTTAAGTAGGTGAGTTGAAGGTTTCAGGCAAGGTGCGATGACTGCGTTTATTCTACATAGTAAATGAAATGCATGCGTTGTTCTATGATTAGCCTTTAGGTGCTAACTATACTTCACCCCTTTGGTTGTAATATTCTTGCTACTTGCGGATATGCTATCAATGCTTTCACTCTAGGAAAGGTATCTAAATGGTTTCCTTACCTCACCTGTTTATTTTCATTGCTTGTCAGCATTCTCAGCACTTAAGCCTAACTTAATTAGGAAGTTACCTCAAAAATGTAAACAAAGCCTATTTGTTTCCAACTAATTCAATACATTTGGCACACGTTCCTTTGAAAAATTATGCTCTCCTTGGCAGCAGCTTAGGAGACTAATTATAGATAGACTAGTCATCAAAAATGATACCTTTCCTGTAGTCCCAGGAACAAAACACACTCTCGGAGGCAAACTATTTCAGGGGACAGAATTTTCTCCAACTGTCATCCTTTCTTGCTCCTCCCCTGCACCTCTGAACATGCCAAGCAGTCTGTCCACATCCATTCTCTTAACCTGGATACACTTCTCAGCCCAGCTTATGCCTACTCCACAATACGTAACCAACCCCAAAGTCTGGCATTACCTCTCCCAAAATTGATCTCAAAGCCTATTTTTCAGCCTTATCCTCCTCTTTCTCTAGTATCTCTCCATTGTTATTGAGTATTTACTCTTGCCGAGAGCAGGCTGCTCTGCTACCCGTTCCCCTCCTTCCCAATTGCTCCCAACTTCCATCACCCTTCCGTGGTTTTAACCGCAATCACATCTGTGTATGCTTGGAAGCTACAGCAATAAACACCATATACGCAGGCAAAAAAAGTGATTCCCAAACAAACCCTGCCCTCTCCCGTCTTCTGCAGTACAGTATCACAGCCCATATTGTCCACCTGATAGCTCACCTCTGGCCAGGTCATCAGTATGACTAGGTTGTCGATAAAACACCACAGAAAATGCTGCAAGACAAGTGCCCTAAAAATAAAGCCCTTCTTGAAAACAAACAATTCAGCAAAAAGGCTGGGTTGCTGCTCTGTATCCGATAGCTTCAGTAAGTCACGCTATCAGATGAAGTCTGTTCACCTTCAATCTGATATTTCCAGTCTACAAGTGATATCACTGCAACAAGCCAGGAGATAGTTCTAAGTATTTATAAGGCATGAAGCTTCCAGAGATGCTGAAGGCAGAGACAAAAGAAAACTTCTCACCCAAAAGTGTTCCCATGTACAGTGACCAATCCGCAGAGTTTTGCGTATCACACTTAGGAATATTTTTCCTGGTTTTAGACTTTTAATATCGCACAGTTTGTGAAAAGTCACCATTCAACCAGTGGCTGATGTGAAACATTTATGGAAAAAAAAAAAAGAAAGAAAACGTAAGCATTTAAACAGAAAATTTAATTCAGCCATGAGCCCTGCTATGCCCACCGGCTCTGGAAGAAAGCAGAGCTGCGATTCCACCGCTGTGGTGGGGCACAGATTATGTAGATCACCTAACATAAAACGTGCCTCGGAGCTTTGCTAAGTAGAGGGATAAGCAGAGGCTTAATTGGAGCCCAAGAGGATTGAGCACATCCTAACTGTTGTTTGACCAATCCTTGTGGAGCACACCCACGCTGCTGAAACCTCATGTTCCTTAATCAGCCCAAACCGGTCTAAGTAAATTTTCCGTAATTACTATAGAAGCCATTGAGACCACATCTGTGCTAGAATCAGTCTGATAAATCCAACTGTACAATTTGGGGTGGGTGGTGGGAAATCACAGGAATACGTTTTTCCTAGTATAGTGTCTATTATCTTCCAATTTACAGCTGCATACATGTAGGATTATAAATAACTATAAAAATGTATTTATAAATCCACTAGAATTATAATAATTATATTATGCATTATGAATACGTAAAGGATACAGGCAAACTCTTCTAAAACACACAGGTAAAATAGCCATATATCTTTAACTAAAGCAGGATTAACATTTAGATCAAATTGTTGCTTTGTTTATTTTGAAATATTATATACAAATAAAAAAAACCACCTTAATGCAGCAGAGACCATGTCACCACAGTTCTTTCAATGCAGCAAATGACTGAATTTTTCAGATTTCACTAAACAGGAACGAACAGTTTCTAGCATTTGTGTTACAGAAGCGTGAACACAAGACAGCACTGCTCTATGTAGGGGAGCTTCTTCAGAAGGTCTCTTCCCTCCTCACTATCCCCCTGCGTTCAGTCATCCCAATCCATCTCCGACTACGTTTAAAGTCAAATTAAACTCTTCTTGTTGATGGCCCCTTTATACATTCAGATAACTTGAAATGAAACTACCCAAAAGCAGGCTGTTAGCCCTACTGACAGAAATCATTCCCAGAGAAGTTCCTTGCCCTTCTGGCATCCCTCTGAGGAAGATGAACCTCTTCTTCCTGCCCTTTTAAATCTTCCCCCTAAAACAGAGCAGCAAGTAAGATAGCAATGCCTCTTCTTTCAGTTTTAACTGAGGACAAGAACACTGTCCTCTTCATTTATGTTTCATATTCTTATCCTTTATTTCTATGTTAAAAAATCCATTTTCTTTTTTGCTTCGATTTTCCTTAAGCCTTTTCCTTTCAGGCTAACCTTCTTCTGCTATCACATAGATCAGAGCCCTCAGTAGAGCTGCACTGGTGCCTGCGCTTTTGTCAAGCATAGGCTGCTTCCCAGGAAAACCTAAATAAAAGTTAAAACTGTTAATCCCTTCCCTCCCCCACCCCCCCGTAACTTATTTCAGGGCTTTGCTCTCTTTCTCATTGTACTGATATCATCTGAAGCAGCAATAAAGACTTCATTCTACAAGACCTTATTGGGAACTTCTTGTGAACTGAAACAGCCAGTTCAGTCACTTACCACAAAATAAACCCAGTTCACAAGTCCGAATATTTGAGCATTGTGTTTTCTGTCTGTAGTCCGGACAGCCAGCAGGACACGTGTCCTCGCTATTCCAGGGACAATAAATTCAGTAACCCTTATCCGGCAGGCAGAAAGCCACTCGTTTAACCAGTCATCTAACACCAAGCCATCAAAAACCGTAAAAAACCTATTGCTGAGTATTTATTACCACAGTCGCAGATACAGAGGCATAAAATAATACCTGTGTGGTTTATTTAAGGAGAGCTTTGATTTTACAGCAGTCATTTTTATTGAGAGCTATACACAAGTTGTGCAGCAGTACCATGATACGTTCAGATAAGGAGTCGTACAGTGACAGTAAACTTCTTTAGCCTTCGTTTACACTATGAAGAAGGGTTTTCTATGAATTACCTGTGGAAACGTTGCTGTGAAGCCTCCAGAAAATGCAGGTGCTGTGGGTTATGCAAATTAACCATAAAACGTTAAAGAAGTCAGAGTTATGTCACTGTCTTGATGGATAGAAGTGTGTTTAGGGCTGACAGGCAATCTGGAAATTACCATTACATCTCATTTCCTCTTCTGAGAGTTTTTGTTCTTATCGAATGAGGGGGACCTTGAATATCCTGATCAAACACAGCAGAAATTGGCTGCCATCTTCTGATGCTTCACAGCTAATGTACTGTAATTTTGCTGAAGTAATTGTCCCGATTCTGTTGTAGAAAAGGCCTTTCTAACTTCCACGGGAGAATGAAAGATTAGTCAGGACGTGTGATACGATTGGTAATGGCCTTAAGAAAATTACAGCACAACACAAAATCCTTCAGTACCCACAAAATCACCTAAAGTCTTCAAAGTGAGGAGACCCATTGAAAAAAAAGTAAAACATGCAAGAAAGGCTGCAACACTGAAATCTCAAGAGCTCAAGGAGACTGGATTCATTTTGTGGCGTTTTGAGTTTATATTACGATTTTCCACTGAAAAAAAATAAGCTGTTAGGTTTTTCTACGTCCAATACAATCCACGATAAACGCTATGCTATCTTGTTGCAACTCTTCTTGTATAGTTCTGAAAACAATTCAAATGCTCCAGGCATTAATTTACCTACGTAGATATAAGGTTGAAGGAGCCTTACCATCATCGCAGCTTACATCTTCTCTTTCGCGCCTCGAGACAGAGGTGCGCAGCGCGACAGCCTGCCAGTACAACACCCGCTTGTCCACACAGAGCGCAACAGAACTATAACACTAGGATTAACTTAAGCCTGGAGCTTTGCTTTGCTTAATTTTGCACTAAGGAAAATTAAGCAGCACAAGCACTAACAGATTAAGTAACAGCATCCCTCAGGGAAGGATGAAAGTAAAGAGTCACTTAAACATTTAGCCGAGAAAGATCTGTATTATTGCCATTGCGAAGGCTAATCCTACAGTTACAGGACAACAGGCGGCTTTAGAGGGACATCTCCTTCTGTCTTTGACTTCTGTCAGCAATCAAGGAACCCGACGCCTGGCAAACCTCCAGATAGCTAGGTTACTGGGCATGCAGGTACGCGCGAGAGAATATTATTTGTTGATCACAGGAGAGCACAAACAGCGGGACGAGCTGCAAGGAGTATTTACTGTGCAGGGGCCAGATATCTGGTCGGGATTTTATCTGTATTTTTATCCCATTGATCTACACCTTAAAAACTAATTTTTAAAAATTAAGATTATATTACTGCAATCAAAAGGAGTGTAATTACAACCATCTGTAACCACATACATGCGTTAAAAAGTCAGATTTCTCATTGCAAATATTGCTTCAGCCACAAGTCAGGTAAGAATCTCATTCTGTACCAAGAGCTTTCATTCGCCGTAGTAGCTCAGCTGCAATAGTAAGTATAGATAAATCCTTTAGATCTTTTTATATATCACCCCTCTCCCTGCTGACCACAATAGAGCAAACACAGTTTCGCTGTCTTCTCCTTTGCTCTTCCACACAATCTGTTGCACGTGGACTGAGAAACAGACCATCTATTCCAGATATTAGTCCAAGACAAACAGAAACATATTTTGAAAAGAAAATAGAGGCTGAAATAGAAGATTTGTTATGGTATTGGGGGAGTAACTTTTTGTTGTTGCAGTGGGATTTGAGGGGTTTTTTAACCGTTTGAGGGGAGGGGGCTAAATTACAAGAAATAGAAATTTCAGAATTACTCAAGGTTAAGCTCACATTAAATCAAGCAATTTATGTCCACGTATTCTGAATTTTGCTTTGTTTTGATGGAAAAGAGGCAAGGAGAAGAAGAAGGTCTATGCATGAGCCACACACAGCCCAGTCAGGCATACTGTACTCTCGCACACGCAAAAATGAACATCTGGGAGCAACAGAAATGGAGTTTGTAGGGAAAAAAAAATAAGAAAAGGAGAAGAATAGAAAGAAGAGAGCATACCCTAGAAAAAATATAAATAAGCACCCTGGAATGCACTTTTATACATACATACGCATCTACAACTGTATTTTATATTTCAGAGAGGTGACTGTTGCACCTCAGCCATTAGTTGTTACACTTTGAAAATGTCGACTTTGTCTCCACGGTTATTTCTTTAGATTGCTAGGAAAGCACGCAAACCAAGCACCTCGCCTAGGTGCTGTACTCAACCAAAACAGCATCCTCCCCGGCACTTATCTACTCTACTCCTGAAAGCCCAAGCAAGCACACAGAGACTGCTAGGGAGGGTGAGCTATTTGGAATTTTCCAAAAGATGAAAAGTTTTCACGTAGAGAGGGAAGCAGAAGGAAGTTCTCTACTAAAGAGTAGGGTTCAGTTCAATTTGCATTCTCTGACTGAACTCCTGTGTACGCTTACAGAGGAAATGCATTAATTATCTTGTTTACCAAACTGTTCCAGTTTCTCAAGCTCCTTTGCTTTGCTTCCTGATTTTATAGCTAGAGTGTTGAAATGATGGCGTGATAACACACCCTGCAAAATCTATCAAGAGGCTCCAAGCAACACAACAACTCCCTAACACAAAGCTTGCTTTCCTTTGGCTTTGCACGAGGAGTTCTTTGTCCTAACCAGAGCAGGTAGCTTTGTTAGCCAGCTTGGGGTCAGGAGGCTGCATCTCAGTGCTAAATGCTTTTTTTTTTCTAACATATGTTTTGGGGTTTTTTTTACCTTTAGCAGCATCACTTAGTCTATAGTCTATATAAAAATGTATTAATTAAAATCAATTTCATTAAAATTCTGCTTGTTTTAATGCCCACAACCCCTATATCTTACTGCCTTAAAAGTTTCTTGGAGTTAAGCATAAGCCCGGTGCTGCCCCAGGAGCATTTCAGGGCCCTGACCCCCCTCCAACTGCAGCCAACTCCTGCACTGGCCACCTGCAAATCAAGCAACATCAAAGTTAATCGCGATATTTGTTACAGTCTGTTGATTATTAAAGAAGTTTTACACTCCTGCTCCTCATAAGCTCCAACACACACAGAGAAAACACCCCAAAGAGATACCGGTGTCCAATAGCTAAAGATATTGAGACTATATATTCATTCTACACCATATTTATTCAAACATACAGAATTATAAGGCTAGATCATTGTCTCTTGAAAAATATATTTTTAAAAATATGCCTTGAATACAACTTGCATTGACACAAAGTAGAAAGATCCAACACGCTTTAATTTAAACCCCAAGTCTTACAGAGCATTAACTTGTATCAGGAGGCACACACACAAATAAAAAATAAGACAGACACCTTTATTGGGTATTAACCAGCTCCAGGGAGGTGTGAAATGAAGAGACTTATGTGACATGAAACAAAGATTTACATAATTAACCCATATGAAGTAGAGACAAACAACCCATAAAAGTTAAAACGCAGAGAAATGGCATTATATATTTTGAGTGAATTAACCCACAATGACAAAGTCAAAGAGGAAAAGGACATACAGGAGATGTTAACTCACACCAGAGAGTCATGAAATATCTTTTTTAAAGCATTTTAAACCTTTTAGAAGCTGTTACTATGCACACACAAAAAAAAACCCACCACAAACTACTGTTTACAAGAAAGTTAACTGGCCTTGCAAAGCTGTCTGGGTACAGAGCACATAATTACTGCCTGAGTTTAAATAAAACTTAACTATAAAAGTTTATTCTTTTCCACCTCAAGAATTTATCTGCAAAGAGAAAGCAGCTCAGAAAAACCCGGACGTAAAGGTGCCCCCTCAGCATCGGGTGGGAAGAGGACAGGACTGAAGGCTGGCCCAACTCTGACAAACGTTTGCTCAGGGTACGCGGAGCCGCCTGGGAGGGGACCTACCAGAATTAGTCATTGATAACCAAAATATAAATAAATTCATGCAAGTAGAAAATGCAGCATTCTTCCTGCTTTGCAAAACAGATGGGGGCTTTGGAGAAAGAGGTTACGGATAGCACAGACCTTGGAAGGAAGTCTTCGAAGTTGTGTTTCTTGTCCATAATCATCTCTTCCCACCACTACTTCATCTTAAAAGAAAGGTACTTTTTTTAAACAGGCAGGCGTGTTCCCAGCTATTTCACAGACAGTGGCCTTTCTGTAGCAGTTAATTACATAGTTAATCTAAATCCTTCTGTTATTGTGCAAATAGCTGTTAAGGTAGCAGGATCACCTGCGCACTTTGAGCATACTCTATTTGCAGCCTTTGTCACTAGCAAAGCACAGGCTACCGTTCTGTTTCTCACATTTATTTCCATGTGTCTTCTAGACATCTCTCTGGCTAGTTTCAAGCCTCCTTTATCCCAGCAGGAAGCCAAGAAACCTTGAATTAAGAAGTTTTCTTCAGAAACTTAAAGAATAATGTTAGACTACAGTGCTAATTCATAAAGACAGACAGACATAGCTGTCTTTGCTATTTTTTCCCAAATTCTTTCACCCTTTCAGGTAGTTGTAAGAGAGCAATAGGGTGTCCCCTCAGCCTCCATTTCTCCAGGCGAAACAATCCCAGCTCCCTCAGCCGCTCCTCATATCAAGACTATATATTTCAGTGAAAATTTAGATCATGGTAAACTACCAAGAGGTTAATACTGCAATGTGGACAAGGGGGAAGGGGTGTTGATTCCCCCCTCCTTTTTTTTTTTATTTTCCTTCCTTTATATAAACAATTATATCAAACATTGAGGACAAAAGCCTGCCCTGATCACCGCTGGAGCTCACGGTCTCTTACTCCGCATGCAGGCAGCTCCGTGGCCTCGACAGGAGCTCCCCGCGGGGAAAGTGGGGCAGAATACAAAGCAGAGCTCTGCAGCACGGAGACGAGTGCTGCAGTGAGGACGGAGGATTTTGCAGCAATGGAAGATAGTATTCTGAAAGCTGGGAGAAATCAGCGGATTTTGGCACACTCTGGGGGAATCTACGTTCCGGGTGCTTTCAGTGTAAGGGGGTTCACAACCAGAAACTCAAACTTTGAGTTTGCAGGAGGAAAAAAAAAACAGTCATTAGAGAAGGGGCTCGTATAGCATAAAAGGTGGTCATCACAAGCCAAAAGCAACTGCCCTCTGAGCAAGTTATAATACACCTTTTTATATTTTTAGGAAAAAAAAATACTGCAAACATTAGGAACCTCTTCATGTGTCCACCTGAAAAAACATGAGACTTCTGAATCACCAGGAATGCATCTCCAGCCTTCTGTTTGGCCTCTATTCTTTATGCCTTTTTTTAAACATTAATTTTTAGGGTAAGTTGACATACTGCTGATGGTCTGACCCTTGAACTGAAGTATCTCAGAATACCTGTGGGCATTTCAAATGACTTGCGACATTTCCAAGCCCAGAATTACTAGATGCATTTCAGGATACACCTGGATGCCTTCATAAAAGAGAAATCAGTTACCAGCACAGCTGGTGTTGTCCTGTTTGCTTTGAGGACTAACAGCTCACCAAGACTGTCCTTTAATTCCTTACGCAGCTATCCAGGTACCGGTTTATTTCATCTGGATTACTCAATGCGGTAATTACATTGACCCGATCACCTGGCGCTTTTTTGTTATTATTTTCTGCTTTGGCTTAGTACATAAAAAGTTCGTGAAAGTCATCTGTGTGGCTTCTACACTTATCCTTGCAACCAGAGTTCAGACGCTGAGGAGACACTGAACGAACAGGAGGCCCCTTTGCGACTAGCTTGCAGCACTCTGCAAAAATACCTTCTCATAATTTATACCAAAACCTTCGCATTTGGATTTTGAGTCAAAGGTGATGCAGATTTTTTTAACTGTGTAGCAAAGCCAATACCAACTGGTCAATTCAGAGTCTAAATGAGGGGCACGAGTCTATTTCTCACAGTGTCAGCGCTATAAAACTAAAGCGCCAATGGGCTCTGAGGATGAGAGTGTTAAATTTCACGCAAGATTATGTTCTCTAGGAGATCAGAAAGCTGCAGGAAAGCCAGCCAGCAAACCTAGGCAGAAGTCTGCATTTGTGACAACCTAATCATGTCAAATTGGTTGGTTGTTTTTGTTTTGGTCTTTTTATTTGTTTGGGTTTTGGTTTTTTTTTTTTAAATCAGGTTTGTATCTTGGTTTTGTTTTAATAAGAAAAAAATAATAAGATATTCATACACTTAAGCAGGGAACAAGTGAGATGCTCCTCCAGAGAGCATCCTACACTGTTCTCCAGCGCGTTGTAAAGCACTCCTCTCTCCAACCCGAGCAGGAGCCTTTGGAAACATGATAGGGCTGTGAGGCTTGACATGGCTGAAGGGCTACCGAGAAGGGTGAGGCTTCCCGTTCCCTCACACCTATACAGTCCCAGCAACAGGAACCTGAAATCGCAGTCTAATATTACTAACGCCTCTCAGAGGTATCGCTTACCACCTCACTGCTTCATCACTTAAGTCTTTATTATGCCACTGTACAGCTTTGCTTGCGCAAAAATTATCACTATAAAGGAGCTGCTTTCAGACTCCAGATACGCATTAATTTTTTGAAGGCTTTATATTAGGAGCCTCAGTGCAGAACCTCACTCATGTTACTCACCCAAGTAGTCCCAAAGGGTTCAAGTAAGTGGGTGAGAAAATGCCTGCTGGTTTTTGGGTGGGTTTTTTTGGTTGGTATTTTTCCTTTGAGGACACAAAATTTAGGCTAATTTGGGAAGGGTAGTCTTTGAGCTACAAGAAACCTGAAGACCAGGATCTGAGTCCTGCTATTTTCTGCTCCAAAGCTTTCCTCAGCTGAGCAGACAGTATCCAAGGGTGGAGACACATTGATTTAGAATTCAAGAGAATTCCATTTTCAGGAGAAAGATGACTCGTGTGTCGTGCCCCCTCCCTGGTTTCTTTTTTAATTTGTTTTGATTTTTTTTTGTTGGGGTTTTGGTTTTGTTTTTTTTTCCCCCAATATCAGCTTACTTTGAAGGCCAATGCAAATATCTTAAATATATGCTCATGTATCTGTCCTACTTCTGCAACCTATTTTAAGCATTAAGCAATTCTGAACAGTCTGTGATTCATCTCAGGTTATTAAGGAGGGAGAGCAGGAAACAAGAGAGGAGAGGAATGGTCCCTAACATCTGATTTAGTTTTGATAACTTTAATTCTTTGTTTTATATATGTAATAACAAGTAGTTGCTATGATTTTGTGATGGTTCTGAAAGGAATCACTCAGGTTTTTAGTATTTACCAGGATTTATGCAAATTCACATAATTTAAATGCAATATGATGATTAAGACAGGATTTTCAGTTTATTTCCCCAAGTATGTGAATGTCCTTTCTCCTTATGCAAATTACCGGGGCTACTCAGTACAGTTTTTTAGATCACACCACTTTTCCCAAAATAAAATACTTCAAGTATGCACAATGGCAGTCAAGCCTTACCTGCAGTTTTGCATCGATCTAAATAAATGTTTGGCTTTAGCTGTAGTCCAACCACCATTTTTTCCCCCAACAGCTTCCTCTTCATATAAACGAAGATGAAGAAAAATAGAAACGAGAATATCCACGAAACCACAGCGGTCAATTTGTCAAGTCTGATAAATGTAGTGCCTGCATCCAAAATAAGTGCCTCACTGCTTTGTGCCCTTGCATCAATTAACATTTAATTTGACTTTTTACAACCTCACTTATCACCAGTTTCCCTTCCTTTGAAGCTAGCAAATGTTAGCTTTTCAAGTCTGTCGGTTTATGATTACTTATAACAAACGCAATTTCAGTTTGAATGTAAGAAGAGATTAACGTAACACAAGTGCAATGCTCCTACCCTATTTGAAAGTGAAAAGAAATTCAAAGCAAAAAAAAAAAAAGACTATATGATCCTGCTGGCTGTTTTCTGACAAATAAATACATTTGATGACAAACTGAACCAAAAGCAGCTGCAGAAACACATTGTGCCTTTATCAGTTTAAACACTATCTGGCCCTTTTGGGGAAAAAAGGACTATTTCACTTTCCTATTTACATTGCAATGGATCAAAGTAGCAGCTAATTAAATCACAAAACAATCTTAAAGAATTGCAATACATATTCACCAGTCCGTAACTGTTCAGTGAAACGTTAACACCAGATCTGTGGATATAAACCAGTGACACCACCATGGTTTTATCAGGATTAGAAGGGGAGATTAGATGAAGGTTTGTAAGACTGAGTAGAGATAACCCCTCTCCGGTGAGGGTACGACCTAACCACTAACTGATCTCAGCACGAAGGAAGTGGGAACACGGATGGTATTTCATAACTGTCCGCCTTGACTTTTCTTCTCCCTTCTGCAGGTGCTCTCGGCAGATTCACAACCTACCTACAAGGAGCCACCTTCTCGCCTCAACACAGATATACGTGGAACAGACCAGAGTCGTCAGCATCTCAGCAGACACCAATTGCTTTATTCCAACTGAGTGAATAAATAACCACAAAATATCCCATATTCCTACTTCTTTAAACGTGAGATTTCAGATGAGGAGAGCCAACGTAGCACAGCTGTACATCTCCCATGTACTCACAGAAGCTCAAACACAGGTTAGAAATAGAGCTCCTGTTTTCCCAGCTCAGTACCTTGAAGTACCCATCCTTGCAACAAATTAAGATTCTCTGTAAGGGACTGCATGCAAACACACTTATGTACATCCATATCTCCAGTCTTCAGAACAAATCACAGGTGGCCAAAACCATGTTCATGAGTGAATCTGCCTGAGGAAGCTCCAAGCCACTCTACTTCCCTCCTTCCACTTTAACTTTGTTTTGCAGCCAGGGGAAGGGACCAGGTGGGGCCTTACGATGAGGGAAAGGAAACCACATATGGCATGTGATACTATGGGAAGTAGAAGATGCAACCATAGGCTATCACCTGGGACAGATGTTTTCTAGGCACAGACACCCAAAACATGCTCGTACCTGCTGCCCCATGTCCTCCTGTCCAGCCAGGACACAAGGACATGAGAGCCCAGAGGTGAACTGCAGGGACAGAGCGTGCCAGGGAAAACACACATGTTTCCCTGCAGTTCAGCTACTAAGTCTTTTCTTTATATAGCAAAAGAGTCACACTTATGGAAAACTGATGCTTCCTCATAAACGGTCAGCTATTGAAAAGAATGAGCATCCTTATAATTCTCTGATTCTTCTGATGCTGTGTAGAAAGACCACCTGCATCCATCTTTCTGTTGCCTTCTGATGTCTTAGCAGACTCTACATGCCAAGTGAGATTGCTTCATAGTGGAGAAAGCTGTAAAAGAAAGAAAGAGATTCCAACTCCATCTTCTTCCTAGGGATTTGCTTGATAAGATATGTCAATTAAGAAAGAGGACATACAAACCTCTAGTTGGCTGTTCTGATGAAGTAAAGTGATCTCGGTTGAGCAGCTGGTTCTGAACTAAGAATAATTTTTTGCTCCCCCCCAAGTGCTGCGCCAGGCTTCCCCCAAGGAGCTCGCTGCAGGTTGGCTGCCAGCAGCACAGATGACAACTAAAACATGCAAGAGATTGCTTAGGAGGTGACCAAGTCCCAGAGGATACACTTGACCACGGAGCAGTGTTCCCAGAGAGTTGGTTGCCAATTAAAGATTCATTTCATCTCCAAAAAACTATATGCGAATAAATGAGACCTCTCTAAACCCTCCCCTTTCTTCTGCATTCTTTGGGGCACTTCAGCTGTCTGGAGGTGTCCCCCAAGATTTCCATGAAAGTGAAATGTGACAAAGAAATTTAAGCACGTTAACATCTGGAAATTCAACAAGATACTCAGAGATGCCCAAATTAAATTACCACAGCACTATAGTGCTCTTGAATCATCTTTCCTTTCCAGCTACAGGCTACACTAATTGAAATACCTGTTTTAAAGACAGTGACTGTAAGAAAGGTAGAGGAGAGTGCTTTGATCTATAAAAACATTGAAAGGAACATGTTATAGTGTCAGAAGGAAGAAAGAGAAAGAGGAAGACGACCTCAGAGAAGTAAGGATAAATCAAGCATAATACAGCATTAAAAAAAGAATTAAATGTCAGAGAAAATTGGTGAATGGAAGCCTCAGGAATAATTTCGTGTAACTCCTTTTAATCTCAGAAAATTTCAACACCTATGAGATAAAATCTGAAGCATCAAAACAGTCACTGAGACAAAAATAAATACATTCCCATGCTTGGAAGAAGTGACAAACCGATTGTGCCAGGCAGAGTTTATCATACTCAGTTTTCCTGCAGAAGATGTGCATTTTCAGCAATTAAGTTATTCTAAACTTGGCCAACACCAGCCAGAGCATTCAGCTCCTACTTTTAATAAAATACAACTGCAGTCTACATTCCCTCCAAATACAGACATTCTGCAAGTTAAAATCAGATAGATAAATAACAATGGGTATGACCCTCTGGACAAGAAATATTTCCATGAATAGAATTTTCTTCCCATTATTTACAATTGCTTCTTCTCAATGCAATGGCATCAGCTCTTATTTATAGTGATGTTCTCGCAAGGCAGAATTAGGTCTTATTCATCCATGAAAACCCCAGTGTTTTCATCAAAAGATTCGTCTAAGCACACTTTAATACTAGTCACTTATGAAGCATCCAGCAAGATGTAAAGCTAGGGAGCTCTACTACTCTTTTAAGCTTCAAAAGCTAGGAAAATTATATTTGCAGCAAAAGCCATAATATTATGAAAACTAACTTTAGGGAAATAAATACAGACTTCTAGCAGAGGCATGTAACAAACCATTCCAAAAGGATGGGGGTTTTTATCTTTCAGAAATTAAAATTTGTTTGGGACTCCAACCAAAAATCTGCAGAAGTCAATTCAAAGCTTTTCAAGGACAGAAGATCTGATCCTTTTTGTCTGATGACCCAAATCCCACACAAAGCCGGTAAGGCCGCTTTGCTGGCAAGGGACAGCACAAAAGAAAAACACTTGCTGGGATATAAGAGAGTCCTATAAACCAGGAATAAACATGTCAGTGTTTTTCTCTTTATCTACCTTTGTACCGATTTCCTGATGTTGCTTGAACTTAGCCCAAGCACGAAGTCAGCCTCTATCTGTTCTCGCGGGCAAGGAAGCAAACTGAAGATTGCTAAGTGACCCCGAGAGCTCCCGCGGATGCTGGGCTGGCTTGAGAGAAGCAAAGAAATCTCCCAAAACTCTTGAATACAAACATACCACTTTATCCTCAAACTGTCTTATACCAAAAGGTAACAAGTTATTGCATTTTTTTTAACCAAGTAGAGAGAATCCCTTGCGTTTCCTATGGGGGGGAGCCTGAGTCTTCTTATTTCTCTGTATTTTCTGATATATTTGGGTGATGATACACACATGCCAGCAGAGCATTACAGCACAGCTTGGTAGCAGCTGCTAGACCAGAAAATAGTCTAATGTGCAAAAGCTAAATTAATGAAAAGTCACTGAAAATTTTCTTGCCTTCTACTCTCCAAAGAAAAATACTCCTTCAGTCTGTCTCTGTAACATATAATATCATGACTTGCTCTTACCTCAGCTGTATCACAGCTAAGGACCAAGATTTGTGTCAGCCCTGCTTTGTGGGACTGTCGAGGAAGGGAATATTTGTCTAAATGGGATAAGTGACAGAAGAATGGGACACAAGCCACCAGCTGGGCAACCTGGCGCTAGGGCAGGCAAGGTGAGATCAGCCTCGGGCAAGATCTCAGCAGCGGAAAAGTGTATTTGTCTTTGGTTTAAAGTTTAATTGCAACAGTTCCTGTAGAAGGAACTAGCATAACACCACCAGCATAACAGTACGCAAGCAAGGGGTTGTTTTGCTTCATAAAAAATACTGGTTGGGAAAAATTGATTACTAAAAAAAAACAAACCCACAGTTTACACAGCATTTTCATTATTAATGCACACTTCACTTAACACATTCTATGCCCGAATTCATTAAAGAAATATCCCCCACGTTTCCCAAGCTATATATTATATTTAGCTGAGATGTTAGGCTCTGCTGTTCAAATTACTCAACCGACCATCAGGTTTGGTTTGACAATGAATCCCCACACCAGGCAGACATTACCAGCTCAGAGCTCTTGGAAATATGAAGTTCTTCAATGCAGCTATTCTCATATTATTAAAATTCCCCCCTTAAGGAAATAAGAGACCAAAAAAAAAAGGCTTAGTCAAGGATGCTTAGAAGTTCATGCATATGCTGTTGGAGCTATCAAAAGGTGCATTAAACAACTTCCAACAGGAACGCACCCATCTGTTTTATGTTGTCTTGCAGACAGTTAGTCTAATTAAGCCTCCTAGGCAGGGCACGGGTCCCCAGTGGGGTCTGAACTCTGTTTAAATTTAGAATAATCTCAAAATCCTCGAGCCTTTGATTGATGTCCCAGTTACTTTGTGGCCATTCAAGGGATTCCTCTGCTTGCCTTTATTTTAGTTAGATAACTAATTACTGTATAGTCCATATCAATTAACACTCTGATGTTAGCAGTTAAGACTGCGAGCGCTAACTACATCTGAAATGCAATAGCGCTTCAGGCTTGATAGTCAAGAGGAGGAAAAAAATAATTGTGTTACATATTCCTTAACGGAAAATAATTCTGAATTTCTGCACACAAATCTCAAAAAAAAAAAAACATGCTTAAATGTATGCGGATTCTTCACAAGGGTTTAGAGCCAATAAAAAAACGTGCTACTGGGGCACGTCACATGGACCCTTGGAAGACTATGGCAGTGGGACACACCATGGGGAACACCACAGCATTGAGTAGGTGAAGATCAGCAATAGAGTGAGATTCTTTTCCGCGCCAAAGATTAACTGCTCAGAAATTCAAGGAAAAAGCGTTGCGTTTATGACGCTCCTGGTTTTTGCTTAAAGATTTCCGATCCAAAGATCCTGAACAGACATAAAAATATATCCAGTTCTCCTGAATACACCCTCCAAAATTTAATATATATTAATATATCTCTATAATATACTCAATTAAATGAATATCCGCCCAAACTACATATCCTCCACAACTTAATTCCAGAAGAAGTAAACACTTCTGAGACTAGGTCCAGAATTACCTCTGAAGTACAAACATCTTTGCGTTCAACATGCCAGAAGCCAACCCACCACTGGTATGAATTTCTGGAGTCTGTGGGGCTGTCTGCACTTAAGCCAAACATTGAATTTGTCTCAATATCTACATGTTGTTCACAAGTTCAACAAGGTCCACACTAACACCAACATTTTTTATGCCATTGACCTCTATTCTGTGTGTTTCAGTTAAATATGCATTATTTAAGCCTGCACAAAGAAAATAAAGCTCAATCTCTTAAAAATCAACAGGAGCACAAAGGTATCTGTGTTGAAACAGACTGCTGGTGAACTAATTCAGAGAAAGGTGGGGGGGAGTGATAAAAGAGCAAATATATTTTTTAATTCTTTAGGGAGGGAATCTGCAAAGTTTTTCAGCACTGCCCTCCTCCTTCCCACCAAAAGTTTCTGGTTTAGGGTGCTCAGAGCTGCAATTCCCACTGGGCAGGCACCGGGGGAAGCTTTGCACTTAGGTGTGAAGATCCCACACAGGTGTCACCTCGGCAATTTACAGAAGGTGTTTATTAGAACTGCAGGTGTTGTAGTCAGGTGTTCTGGTTTTAGTTAAACCAATTTACAATAAAAATTCATTTATTTTTTTTTATTTACAACTATCCCACATCAGACAAGTTCTCCAGTAGGATCCACCGAGACCGTGGTCGAGATGCAAGGAAAGTTTATGTAAGTGCTAAATTTTTTATATTTGAAGTAACGCAAACAAATCCCAACTTCAGAGCTTCACACAGAGTTAGTATTTTCAGTACCAACGTTAGAAAAGATAAAGCCAATGTTTTCCCCATAAAGATTTTGAAATTACTGTATTTAAATGTCAAACAGCGCAACGGTATTTTCATGGACTAGATGTTGCCAAATCTCAGCTTATCCTCAGTAACATGCTCACTTCCCACAACTGCAGAAAAATTCTCATTGAAGCCAGAAAAGTTTTCTCCTGATTAGAATGCATTTTGATTCTTCCCTGTCTATCAAAATAAAAGGTTTTAAAGGGAATACTCTTTTCCCTTTAATCTGCTGGGGACTAGACAGCAGCAGCCAGGACCGGGCTCTCCAGCTCAGCCCATTCCCTGCCCGCTACCAGACAGCCCCCAAACACGTGAGAAGAACATGTCCTAAAAGCAGTATTTATTTTACATTTGTAGTAATTCTTCTTGTAAATGATCCATTATGTGTCAAACAATATCTTTCTGCTTCACATGCAAAAGAGAGTATCAGGAGATTTGGCTAAAATTAAAGTCCCATCTCTTAGCTCAGACAGCTAGTAAAGCAATTGACCTCCGGAAATAAAAAACCTCTCATTAAGAAATTCCCATCTCAGAAGAGAGCAGCAGCTGAAACCGCACTCCACAGAAAAATGAAAATCACTGTTTCATGAGACTAAATCATGTTACGAGGAAAAAAAAATATTTTCCATTATGAGTTGCCATATAAATAAGGAACGTATAATTATTTCTCACAGCTCTCCGCATGTTCCAGAATATTGTTTTTGTCAGAAGTATAATTGAAATGACTCTCCCTGACACTTGGGCTTCATTAAATATGAATTCATAGCTTTTACTAAAGGATATCGGAAAATATTAGACACTTTGCATGCTATCATTAGGCATCCAGGAACATGTTGCTATTACAGACAAGGATGGCGGTGAGCTACAGAGAAATGAAGAAATATGTTATCCCACCCAGCCAGGTAGTTATGGATAACAAGATTATTTCACAATAGTGGACCTAAATTAAAGACAAAGGATTAAAAAGCCATCACTCTGGATATTGGTATTCTCTTACTTCCCCCCCTTGAAGCTGTTCTGAAATATTGACTTTGTAAGGATATCATCATCACTTTTTCAAACTAAACTGATTGGATTTGAGCCCACATAAATAAAGCAGAGAATAGTGTCCCAGACATCCCCAAGCAAATATCAATTATTTCTTTGAAAGGCGAAGCAGGCCCACAGTTATTATACCTGTTCAGAGACAGGCACCTGAGCCACTACATTTCACATGTTATAAAACAAGATAGAAGATTAATATGCATTGCTGCCAAATCTTATGACATTTTTTGCGAGATTTCCAATGTAAATTGCAAAGTTAGATTTTATAGCATGAAGCATAGGTATGTAGGCATGTACACGTGCAGCATGCTCTGCCCTGGAGAAGATGATGAGGAGAGCACAGGGTGGCACAAGGGAGCCCCCACAGGTGCCCATGCTGAGGCTGAGCTCAGCACAAGGGAGCTGAAGGAAGCGGCACCTTGGGTTGGCCAACACTGCCCCTTGGGTTAGCCTCGGCGGTGCTTGTGGAAGACCAGAGGGTCCAGATCACATGGAGCAAAGGGATCAGCCCTGCCATGTCTGTGCCAGAGGGAAGTCACTGGTTGCAGCAACCCAATTAAAACAAAGCTTTTAGAAGGTCATGCTGAAAGCCGAGTACTCAGACCAAAAGGGTTGGGTCTCAGGTCTCCTGGAGACCTTCAATTCCCACCAGATTTCTCGGCTCCTCTTTTGCAAGGGGAGACTCACAACAAAAATTCTCACATTTTTTTTTTGTCTCTTTTTTAACCTCCTACTAACAAACAGACCAGTAGAAATTCTTTGACAGAAAGCTGAGAAAGGGTACGAGGGGACTATCAAGCTTTTCTGCTTTCAGACAGAGCACTGCTCGACAAAGATGTGAACTGCTCCAGCAAAACATCTTCTCCTGGAGGAACTCACCAGGAAACAAGGATGCCAGAAATCCCCAAGTCCAATGGGGTGTCTCCATCTAGGGACAACACATGGATCAAAGACAAAATGGTCCAAGGTGCCCCGCAGACCCTGAGCTCTGTGCAGATAGGTAGGCAGAACAGTAATAAACTGTTGGTAACCAAAAGCTGACAGTTTTGGTTTAGACCTTTCAAGGAAAAGTTAAGAAGAAACAAGTAAACAAAACTCAACTTGCTGCTATACTATTCACTCATGTGTGGAAGCAAGCCTGTAATACTGACACCCAGACCCCAAAATCCAGGCGACACAGGAGATATGACAGAACGCCACAGGTTTGATTGCACATCGTGGCTCTGGTCCATTGCCAAGCTCTGCCTCCATCGGTTCAGACCCAGCAGCTCCAGGTGGGAGGAGGAGACAAGAAATACAGTAATTTCCATTCCCCGGTTCGTTGTGGGCCAGTTGAGCAGAAGCAGCTCTGTTTCCTAACCTGCTAATTAGCCGAGGGATCAAAGGGACCATCAAGCACCTTCTTAATTGTAGCAGAGCAACTTTTTTTAAACAAGCTGGATTGCGTTATATTGAGTAATGGTAAAGTTGGAAGCTCCCCCATCACACTACAGCTTTGATCAGACAAGTGGCCAAGGAGGAGGAAATAACAGCAGCATAGGTCAGATTAATTCCTCTTTGCACAGGAGATAACAAGGATGTTTTACTATCAAATGTCAAGGTGAAGGCAAAAGACCACCCAAACACTGATTGGAGTTAATGGCTCCTTTAACATTTCAATGAGAAAGATTTACCTTTCTGTGATAGCAAAAGGCAGCAACAGAGATAGGTGTGTGTTACAAAAATTGCAATCTGACTTGCATTCGGGATTTTAAATCCCCTACGTTTATAAGCATTTGATTCATGTGGTGCAAAATGCATTCACAGAGAGCCTGTTACACACTTCAGATGTGGCGTGAATTTTAAATGTCCTCACAAGTTTTGTCATACAGGCTCAAAGCCTCCTCAAGGTCATGATTTAATTGTATGAAACTATTGGAAACCTGCGTAATATTTAAAGTAATATAGGAATAGTCCATCTCTGTCCCAAAAGTGAATTTATTAATCTAGATTACAAAAAACACCCAAAAAATTAAGAATGGAGAGTGATAACTATAAGATCATACGGATGCAAGATTTTAATTATATTTAAATAAGTTGTACTGGCAGAAGTTTTCTAGGGAGTTTAAAGGAAACTGGCTTCAAAGTTGCTTTAAAATTCAGGATCTTTTGAAAGCCTCACCTATCATTAATATCAGTAACTCCTGCTGGCCAGAAATAGTCTGGAAATAAACATGCAATGCGTCAAGAAGAACCAAAGAGAAGTAATCAGATAAGTACCTGCTTCCCACACTATGCTTCCAGCCTCCTACTCAAGAAGGAGCTCAACTTCAGGGTTAATTACTAGCCAGAAGATAAGAGCATCTTCCCTGTTTGATGCACAGTGCACGTACTGTCCTTGGGAGCCGAGAGCAGCGAGTGTAAGACAGCAAGAAAGCAAGCGCAGGCTGTTCCCACCTCCTCTGCTTCTCCAGCTCTTCTGGAACATTGTCGGGTTTGAGACCTCCACACATTTTGACTCTCCTACCTGCCCCACATGCGAGAATGCACTTTGGTGAATCCCTGGGGGGAAAAAACAGAAGAAAGAAGAAAAACCCCAAGAAAAAACCCAGTCACTTTAAAGTGGTTTCTCTTTGGTGGCACAACAGCCACCCCAAGAACAGTGATCTCCAATGGTCAGCTGCAGAGGGAACAGAAGGTCCCCAGCCAAGAGTTTTCTGCATTTACCAGATTTCAGTGCTTTTTGTTGTTTTGTCTTTCACTATCAACTGTTGACTTATTTTGTTTTCAGAAGGGGTATTCTGTAAGGGCTTTCCATGGGCTATACCATGCAAAGGTTATAAAAAAAGATCAGCACCCTCATGAACCTGGAGGTCACCCACCACAGACCTGCTAGCCGTAACGGATTAGGTAGAGCTGCGTAGCCAAGACCTTTCTAAATCCATGTGCTATAAAAATACCACATGAACACACAACATTTTGTCTCTTTTTCAGTTCAGTTCCTTCTGAAATCATAGTGGCTTTAGTAGGAAGAGGTATTAATACCAAACAAGGCAACCTGCCCTGGTTTTAAGGTCAGGATCAAAGCAATCACATCATCCCAGGTTACCGCCCAGCTTCCGCTGTCAGCTCCTGCTCAGCCACAAAAGACAAGTTACCACCAGAAAACAGACCAATTAGGACAGTATTAATAATCCAGACATGTCTTCTCAGCCATGAATAAATTACAACAGGAACATAAATTAAAACATACAGTAAGTGCTGAATACGTGATATCTGCAAATTACTAGTCTGCTGTGAAAATAGGACACAATATTGCACAACAGAAGGGCATCTTAAATCCCTTGGCAACGCTTCTTGATCCTGTCCTTGAACTAAATCAGCACCCTAGATAGTTGTGCAACATCACGCATGTGTCCATATAAACACATACTCTTCACCAAAACAAAAGTGGACCTCTACAAAAAAAAAAAACCACATCAAATAAATTATTGCTGCTGCTGCAAAAAGTTCAGGGGTTGACAGACCTCTGCTCATATACTGCCAGTGACCTGACAATCCAAAGGCTGATATTTGTTCTCCTTCTGGGAAGGGTTCCATGAATCATTGTCCCGTGAGCACAACACCTCCCGCATGAAACAGCATCAGATATGCACAACGATTCAGGTCTGGATTTCGTACCAACACAAATTCCAGCACATTTCTCTTAGCCAAAAACAGCACAATTGCTTTGGTAAAAAATGAAACACGCTAATTGAGGAGAAAACGCTACTTTCAATACAAAAATGTGTGCTTAAAGTAAGTGATGCTTACTTTAAGATGACAGGGGACATAAAGAGGTGTTTGCAGCAAACTATGAGATATTCCGATACCTGTTTGCTTTGTGAAGCATTCCTCGTGCCCACCACATTGGGAAGGGAAGCTCAGACACCCTACACGCAGGGCACAGGCTCACTCCGCCTGCAGGGTACCAGCTCGCGTCAGGGAGGGTTCAGAGCTCCATCGCGGCACTGGTCCTACCCAACCAAGACCTCAAGCCGTGAGTGCTGCCAGCTGGAAACGCTGCAGGCAGCGCTGTGGGAGCACACCAGCAGCTGCACACACGGCAAGGCTGTGTCTGGCTAGGATGGGTTACTATCCAGAGCCATACCAAAGCAGATAGCTTGCATCTACTCCAGGACAGCTTTCTCACATGTCTTTTTGTCTATGGAGAAGGTTTTTTTTTTTTTTAAAAAAAGAAAAGTAAAATAAGTTCAGATAAGTTTGGTTATAAACACTTTCATGCATGACATCAAAAAGCATCTCTCCATAACAGTGACAGGACAAGGGGCAACAGGCATAAACTGGAACACAGGAAATTCCATCTCAACATGAGGAAAAAACTTCTTCACTATGAGGGTGGCAGAGCACTGGCACAGGCTGCCCAGAGAGGTGTGGAGTCTCCAGCTCTGGAGATATTCAAAACCCACCTGGACGCGTTCCTGTGCAACCTGCTGCAGGTGACCCTGCTCTGGCAGGGGTGTTGGACGAGGTGATCTCCAGAGGTCCCTTCCATTCTGTGATTAAAGTATTATACATTTCTCATTTTGGGAATACTCTACATTGAAAAAGAGTTTAAAAAAAAAAATAAGTGTTATAGCAATCTGATATTCAGAGCCAGTCCTAGGAGCAGCCCAACCTAATTGGCATGTGACAGCAGAAGATGGAGAGTTCAGCAAGCAGCGGTGAAGGCTGAAGAGCAGGGCAGACTTCAGAGGGGGGTTACCAGAAAACAGGTTCCCAGTCACACAGCGGGGAAAGAAATGCTTGTAACAGGAGATAAAACACAAGAGCAACATGGACCACAGAAGAAAATCCTCCCCGCCCCCCCCCCAAAAAAAAGAAAGAAAATATTAAAAGGAAAAAGTCTAAAGGAGAAAGAGCATGTCCTAAAGAGCATCAAGGAAGTGCTGTGAAATGCCTTCCCACTTAAAGCGCTGCCACAGGGGAGGTCTGGGAGAGGATGCTGGTAGTTCTCTGCACCCAGGAAGGTCAGCCTGCTCTGCTAGGCATCTCCAGCACAGAAATCATCTTCACTAAGTAGCAGCAACTTTTTTTTTTTTTGTGGGGTGGTGTAGGTGTGTTTTATCCTCATCTGATGCATGCTAATAGCGCCTTAAGGGGGATAAAGCTCTATCTAGGTAGACACATCTCATCCTTTAGGGTCAGACCATCCAGTTCCCAGGGTCAGACTGAGCCTGTAGCGTGGGGGATGCTCTCAGAGGCAGGTCCTGGGTAGAACAGACAGTTAATGTGCACCTGATTATACTTCTCTGACTTTTAGACCCCTACACTCGCTGTTTGGTATTAAGTTAAATTTTCTCCATGTGTAAGGGAGTTGCTGCAAGCTTAATTCCTCAGTCCTCAGACTCTTAGCCTGCCTATCCCAAGTACTGCTTTGAAGTAATTGCTAATTTCAAGCCCAAAGCCAACCCAGTATTTGGCAAGAAACCAAGAGGAGCAACAGACAAAACCAGCACACTTAAACCTCAGATTAAATTATGCATTGCAGTCATTTTTATAAAATGGTTTTAAATACTTATTTTTCTCAGAGAAAACACTGACATAGATTTTGTTAGTTTAAAAAAAAATAAGAGATTGGCATGTAAAAGAAAATTTATTAACAAAGTCAGTTGCCTTGAGTTTCACTTCAAGGAAGATTGACCAGAAGGCACTTTGCTCAAAAATTTGATGTCCATGAGTCCAAATTTACTTGGATAGAGACCCGGCACTGCTGGGAAGGAGGGATATCATTGTGCTCCTCCCTTGCACCAGACAAACCTCCTGTGTGTGACCCTGCTGCAGGGTCCGCAGAATGAAAGCAGGAACCCCGCTAACACAGAATACTGGTGTCAACAACTAACCCGAAAGTTAGACAACTCTGCTATCAGCAGATGAGGCTCCCTTGCTGAAATAACTCCTGCTTCCCTGGAACCTTCCAAAGGACAGACAGCAAAAAAGGAGTTTCAGCGTGGAGGGAAGCTGGTTCCGCTGGTGCTACCTCTGAAGCGGCACAGATCCACTTCGAAGTCTTGTTGGGCAGGAGGTGAATTTTATTTTCCCCAGGAACTGCTGGGCTTCAAAGGCCCTGCAGTCTGGCTACAGTACTTCAGATACAGTATCGCACCATTGCTCCCTATGTTTCAGGTTCACAACTATTTTCGGTAAAAATAATTGGGGGGAGGAAAAAAAAAAAAACTTTATCCTGTTCAGAACAGGAATGGGTAAAATTGCACTGCATTCTGGTTTCCCAGGGTTCACTTCTGAAAGTCTGCAATGGGCTTTCAAATCCTCCAGACATCTTCCACATTGCTGAATAGCAAACAATTAAAAATGAAGTTATGTTCATTTGTTTTAACACATTTTAAGGATAGAGTCTGAGACTGAGCACCCAACACCCTTCATTTATAATTGCAGCTGGAAGGCACCAAGTCCAGCGTTATTTTTTTTTTTTTAATGACAGAACAGGTACAGACAAGAACAGTAGTGTGTTAAAGAATCAAGTTAACACTACAATGTTTTGGGGTTTCTTTAATATCTATCAGAATTTTATTTCAGTGATTCATCAGTATCCATGCCTTGTCCCTGTGTGCGTAAAGTGCATTTACGAGAAGGAGATGAGTTTCCATCTGGGATGTCTGTCTTGACTTGATTTAGGAGAGCAGATTTAATAAGCGGTTATCAAACACTTTTGATTCTGCTTTTAACGTAGCATGGACAGACATTTAAGAGTCCTTTTGATAAACTAGACGTGAGACACAGAATGGGGTTTCTTTTTCAAAACACTTTTCAAATATCTTGTAAATATTGATAGACAAAATGAGGAGAATTAATTAAAACATAAAATAAATCCACCCCTTCCTATAAAAACTGATTAGATCTATTGATTATATAATAAAAGCCTACAGTTTGGTTTTAATAAGCTACAAACGAAGTGTCCAAAAGGAGGAGCATCCTTTTTACAGTTGTTGGAGAAGATGCAACATTCTTCCCTTTCCGAAGCCAACGGGATTGATAAATTAAATCCGAAGCCAATGGGATTGATAAATTAAATCAAAGTCAGACCTTTAACTTACTTTGTTTTTCTAGTGATTAATTGTATTGAAAGAGCTCCCACCAGTTACAGCTGGCTTTGGGTCACACCCCAAGCCGAGCTCAAGGGTAAATCCGTACTGGTGATTAAAGAAAGAGGCATTAACTGGATTTCAAGTACTTGCAACAAATTGTCCACAAGAGATCCGTGGGCTAGGACACATTTGCAGAATATATTAAAAGCTAACACTGCCTTCCAAACGAGCTCAAGAAAAATCTTGCAGTGTTCTCAGACAATTTGAAGAGGGAAAAAGTTATATTTCCTGGATAACTTCTTCACAGTGCTTACGCATTCGTCTCAAGCGACGTTTTAGATACAGATACACTGAGGCTATAAGATAAAACAGGCATGTGCTTATACTGCGAGTACAGCTGCAGCATCTCAGGAAAAAGAATCCACCTTGGGTCAGCCTAGGGACCATTGAGACTGAATATTCAGCACAGGATTTTTCATGAGACAGTACAAGATACCAAGGAAAAAAAAAAAAGGAATAAATGTAGAGACTGTGATAAAACCAGAATAGCAGGGAAGTCACCTGCAAATGACAAGCTGTTTATAGCCCTCCAACCTTGTCTGCTCACTGTTCTTGGGTTAGCACGCAGTTACAACAACTCTGGACACACTTAATGAGAGCACTAAAAAAATTTTCACATCAGCAACACCACTGTATAGCAATTGTTGGAGGGTACATTTCCCTAAACAAGCAGTTTTGAGTCACAAGGACTAATCAGCATTCTAGCAAGAACAAAACCAGGAAAAAGTAAGCAAGACTTGGGAGGACAGATCGCATGAGTTTTGTGAGGAGTGTAGAAGTCTCTACAATCATAATGGTAACACTTCAAAAACGGGAGCTCTTAGAGAAGGTGGAAATTTGGCCAAGATAAACCAGCACATTGGGAAAAAGGCTAGCAGTAGAGAAGCAATGAAAATGGGAATTCCGGAAAGAATAAGGGGAAAAAGATTTTTGAACACTGAAGTCTAAAGCATTTACACCAACTGTTAATGAAACAAAAGAGAAGTGTAGAAGAGATTCTAGCTTTAGGCTAACTTTATGAAGAACTGAATTCACCTTGGACTAATCAAGCTGGTGTGAACAATTAGGCTATTGTCTAATGGTGACGCCCTTAGAAATTATCCCACTCCCATTTAGTTGCTGGTACATTATCTGGTTAAACAGATCTCTGTTCTTCCCTGCTTTGTCGTGCATTGTACAGTTTAGGGATTGAGCAACCTGGTCTGGCGGGAGGTGTCCCTGCCCAGGGCAGGGGGGTGGAACTGGATGATCCTTAAGGTCCTTTCCAACCCAAACCATGCTGTGATTCTATGATCCCGTGTATAAGATATTTAAGATATGCAAGATTTAAGTATCACTTGTAAGCGCTTTGCACTACTGATAGGAATGATGTCAGATGCTAGAGTATTCTGTTACCAGCTCAAAAAAGGAGATCTCACTATTAGAGCATTGCTACAATTTAACAGAGGTGACTGAAGGCAAAGGGATACAGGAATATGATGCACTGCGAGAGCTGCTATTTAACTACCTTATTAATCTTTAATCACTTTTTTGAAAGAGGTAAGCAAACAAAAATATTATTTGCAAATGGCACTAGCTGGATTTCTGCTGGTCCTATGCAGGAGTGTAAGGAAGACTTTGATGGCAGAGGGAATCAATCATTGCCGTATCCCGGCACTGACATTACGCTGAATGCAAGAACTGACATAATGTAAGTCTTCTCTCCTTCAAAAATGTCATCCTTTGCATTTTGTTTCCCCTCAGCCTGCTCTGGTATTAAAAAGCTGACTCCGCTTGAGAGGAAGCAAACGGCACAAAGACACCTCCATTCACCAGAGCTTGAAGGGTTGTCAGGGGTGGGAACTGAAATAATCAGGAAGAGGAGGAAAACCACCACGTGGCAAGTTCCTGCCGCAAAGCAATAAAGAGCCCCTGTAATAGAAGATGAACCTCAAAGAAAAGTGCGAGAAAGGGTGAGAAATGCTTTGACAAAGATAATGCACCAAAAAAAAAGGTAGAATGTTTGGGGAGAGGCAGCAGTGGAAAGGAAAAATAAAAACAATTTATACACAGCAAAGACTTCAGTAAGTGCTCCGAGCATGAAGTAGACTAGACAAAGTTTCAAAACAGCTGCTGGAATGATAATACACAACCTAGCAAAATTGTGCTAAAATTAACCGACTTCAAACATGAGATCTGACTCCTCTTTACCTCCTTCCAACCTCCACTTCATGTCTGCAAGCTGCCTCTTCAGAGAAAAATGCAAACGCAGAAAAAAAGAGGAATTGCACTTTTGTACTCTTTGCCCCAAGAGCAAGTAATTAATTTTTTTATAACTTTAAATTTGCTTGCAATTCTTACGCAACAGGGCAGATACCACAGGCCTGAAAGCAGCTCTGAATAAGTGATTTAAGGCTTGACCCCATATTCCAGTTCGGTCCAGGAAAAGACACCCATGAAAAATATTTCTCGCTTCGCACGCCTTTTGGGATCACCAGCATTTGTCAACATCAGCCAAGTATTTCAGAGGGAACAGTATGCCGCTTAGCGCTAAAATGTTCAAGGTTTGTACAGAACATCAACTCAGGGTGGACCGACACACAAAGCCAGCTACGGGCTTGCTCAGCTGCCCGCTCCTGCCAATGCAAACACATCCTCAGAGCTTGGAATAGGCTGGAATTACAGATTTTACTAAGCTCATTTATACATTGCAGTTCACAAGCCACTCCCAGCCCAATCCAGAGAGCCGGCATGTCAAAACATCGCCTTTTTTTCCCCCCCGCCCCCTCACAGCGCACATACCAAGCCATTCACCACGCTCCCCGCGGACAAGCCATATGCTCCTCAGCACTTCATCCAGAGCTGCACGCAACCGACTCGTCCTCTTGCACAGCCCAGTGGCGACAGCTCGGAGAGACAAGGAATCACATTGTCGAGATCTAAAGGGGCTATTTCAGGGTCCCAACCATTCACATCCCACATCTCCACAACCCCCACCCAGCGACAACCCAGAGCACCTGAAGCCACCCACAGTAAATGGGGTCTTACCTCCCCAAATTATCCAAAATTTATCCAAAGACAATTATGTTCTCCTTCTGCATCCCAGGTTCATTCACCATTGAGAGTAAAAGCTCCCACAGGGCTTTGGAGACCTCTTATAAGACATCACACATGTGGAGAGGCTCTAAAGAACAATTTGAGCTACACCTGAACGAGACAGCTCAATTTGGCTCAAAACAGCTCCTGATTATCCAAGGCATGGAATTGCAGATTTCTCTTCAATTGCATGTTTTACCACACACGCCCAGGAAGTTCAGGAGTTGCTCTACAGCTTTCTGCTGGAGAGAAAAATGGTTTTATTTATATTGATTAATAAAGACTTGCTCAGATAATGGCATTTCTAGCATTTGCAAATTCGAAAACACTGTAAATCCCCAAAGCTTCCCTGCTCCAAGTCTTTTAAATCTCAGGCAGATTTGAAGTCGCTTTAAATCTCACGGAAAGCGATTCGCCATAAATCCCAGTGCAGCCAGGGAGCATTAAACACATTTTGGCTGATAAGAATACCTCGGGAACGCACAGCTATCGAAATGGGTCCAGCACACCAATTCTACTCACGTCCACCGTAGACTTCATAGGAGGGGCTGGCAAAACAGTGAAGGGCTCCTAACGTGTTATAGAAAGAAAAAACATCATTTTCTAGGAGTATAATTTTTTTTCTGCCCCACTAAACTTTTTAATGCTTTCAGCAGTGTTGATTTATTAGAATTGCTTTGGGAGACAGCACTCAGAAGCTTCTTTTGCTGTAAAATCCCGACGATGGAGAATAACTTTTACATCTTGCAAACCGTCCGCTGTGAAAGATTTTTTTCATTAGGATGAAGGCGTTTAGGGATTTTTCTGTGTAATATGGAATGATAACCCTTCCGAGAGCATGCCTGGGCTTGGTTAGGAGCCCGTGAATGATGAAGTGCTCCTGGATGGACAAGTTACTGTGTTTCAATAGCAGATATTTCTTGAGTTGAATTTAGTGAAGAAATCCTGCCACCAGCAACTCACTGTGTAAATCTCACCAGGATTATTTTTTTTTTCCCCCCCTTGAACTGAGATCTGTAAGAGTCATCAAGAAAGGCACAGAAAACTAATTAGCAGATCTCACACGCATACAGCATTTGCCATATCACACCTTCAACTTCAGGCACAAGTGCTAACATGTGGCAGCAACAGCTTCCACCGGAGCACAGGAATACAGCACGGGGACTGCGCTGCAATCCCCCATCCCTGTGCCCTGGCGCCTGAAGGTAATTCCATGATTGCTTTCTTGGGGAGCACATACACACCAGGAAAGCCTGGATGGGCACGTGGCACTGTCAAGGAGAACATCACCCTCCCACCCTGTCCAACAGCCCCCTGCCCCACCACGCACAGGGCTTTGATAGCAAATTATTCTGAATTTTCAGTGATGAAGGGATCTCTATAGCTTTTACACCAACTTGAAAAATTTTGCCTCACACATATTTGGCTTTTCTATAGAAAGAAGCAAAAAAAATATTTTTTTTTTCCATTAAAACTATGTACGTACCAGGCCAGGACATTGCTCAGGCCACATGAGAAACCTGGTCTAGTGGGAGGCGTCTCTGTCCACGGCAGGGGGTTGGAACTAGATTGCCTTTAAGATCCCTTCCAACCCAAACCATTCTATGATCTTCTTATCCAATATTGGTAAAAAGTATTTCTGTGTCCATTAACTTCTTTTGGTAATGCATAAATGACAGAACAGAAAATATCTTCTGTCTTCAAAGCCCTTCCAGCAGGATTAAGCAACTCCTTGGACAAATAAAGGCTCCACCAGGACCCGTCCATGGGGACCGCACATCTGGAACACCACAGGTTTGCAGCTGGCACATACGCTGCCAGCTTCAGCGTCGGGCTGCACACCTCTCGCTCCGGAGTGCTCGAGGAACTCAAAAGTACCCAGGAAATTAATAAGCATGTTATTATCTAGGGAAGAAAGTGTTGCCTCTTGAATAACTTAATTTGTAAACAAGAGGGTGGCATACAGAGTTGAAGTCTGAGTGCTGTTTTCTGCACTGAATTCATATCATTTCAGATACTGGTGTCTGTGGGTTCACTTTAGATACTGGAGTTGTTGAGACTCCTCTAATTTCAATTATATCTTGTTTACTCAGAATAAAACAGAAATGTGGATATAACTAACTTGATACCTGGTTTGACCAAACTGACAGTTTGTTACTAAAAATTGCCGTTATTTTAAGTTACTTTTTTTTGCTCAAGTGCTTCATTTCAGTTTTAAAATAACTTTCCAGTGCCTGAGATCTTTTTAGTTTTACTTCTTGATTACTTTTTTTGGCTGCCAGGAAATGCTATAACTCCAATTGTGTTGCAGATGAATTTAGACTCCGTTGGGAACAGCAACTCGTATATGCTATTTGTTTTGGGGGTTTTTTTTTTTCAGTTTTAGGGAAGGTTTTATGAACCACTGAAAGAATATATTTAGATATATTTTTTTAAGTTATTTTCCTAAAAGTGCTCAAGTCAATTACAACCAATTGAGTGGAAACATTTGTATTGGAGTTAAACACAGATAACAACAGTGAATAAGAAGTGGGAAGATATATTTGGGAAAAGCCAGAGAGACTGTAGAATGGCTGTTTATAACTGCAGTTACTGCTTTAATAGCTTGGGGTCCTTTTCCATTGTTATTCAACTGAAAGTTAAGTTGTGCTCAGTTTCAGCCAATAAAGTCTAATTTGGGAATAAGAGTCACAATTCGGCACAGCTGAGCCCAAGCCTTGGTGCATCATGGAGGTGGCCTCCTGCCCACAGCCATCGCACTGGACCTCGCAGGGCTGGATCCAGAGCGAAGTTTCTGCTCCTTTTAACGGGCATTGGTGCAAATCTCGAGGGAGAGTTCTGGAAGTCAACAGCACTCGGCAGCCCCTGCCTGCCTGGAGTTCGGAGAGGAGATAAAGCAGAGCACAAAAGCTCTGTTCAAAAGGCACACGCAGAAGCTAATGGTATCAAGAGCAGAGTGCCTGCTAGCTGGGCGTTCCCTTTTTGTGTGAAGATGAAACAAAATCAATCCATTTCAGTTATTCTTTATGTTGTCTCAAGTGCAGGCAGGTAGGCTGAACTTCTCACTTTGGCACTGGGGTCACACATTCAATAAGACAGTAAGACACGGCTACACGGGAAGTTGTTGGTCCGAATTACCTTTGATCATTAATATTCCAGATTAACAATGAAAACACAAGCTAGGATGTGCCTGCTAAGAGGGGAATACAGGAGAGTTGGGCTAACCCCCATCAGGCATCAATGCAGCTGTGCCACTTCCAGCTTGTGACCAGCATGGTGGAAGCCAGCGTTGATGTCCCCAAGTTGTTTCACACAATACTTCTAATGGCTATGCCTTGAGCCTGCAAAAAAGTGTGTTTAAGCCAGGGAAAGACCCTCTGGCATAAGGAAAATAAAGCCCATGAGCAACAGAGCAGAAGCTGCACATACACAGAAGCAGCACAGGATCAGCAACGGACATTGATACCATCGCCTTTAGTCAAACCCACAAATCAAACTACCTGCTCCCTTCCAGAAAGCTCATTAGTCCTCCTGCCAAGGAGCAGTTACCCTTATTCTCAATATAAGCATTAAAGATAGCACTGAAGTGACCTGGGGAGGAAACCGCATTCATACGCAAAGATCAGTGTGCTATGCTACCAAGATGCACAGGAGGTTCTCCCAAAAGAAAGCATGTCACGCTTTACCATTCATTGCAAGCCTGTTTGTCCAGTTTTCTAGAGCTTTATCACTGCATTTTGGAAGCATAAATTCCAAGTCTGATATTTATCACCAGCTTAGATGACAAGTCCGGGGGTGATTCCTGGTTAATACACTCCTCAGTCACCTCCTACCAGTGTGCAAGAGGAAAGTTTTAAGAGTTTAAGATACCTGAATATCATATAATTCTGCACATTTTACTATGCCAAAAGGAGAACATGCACCACTCATGGGCCACAGCTGGATATTGAGTGTCCAACCCACCCAGAAATACCATAGCTGCAATGGCAGGTCCAAACGGCTACTGCAATGGCTGTAAACAACAAGGTGATCTGGCACATACATTTATTCCAATTCCCCTCACACAGTTAAAGAGTATTTCCAAACTACAGCTACTGGACTGTTTTTAAATAAACTCTTCATAAAACTAAAGTTGCAAAGTCCACCAAGCAAGGCTCTTAATCCTCAGTACTTTCATCCAAATGCCTCTCGTCCGGAGTCCCCAGCAGGTAAACCTTACACAGAAGCTTTCAATGATGAATATACAACATACTAAAGGTGACAAATACCATTTTATCTTCATGAAACTCTGGTATTCCGCAGTTCTGAGCTTCCAAACACCATTTGTTGCACCTTGGTATCGTTATACAATAGCAGCGCAAGTAAAGCTACAGCTGATAGAGCCTGCGACTTCTCACACGCTAAATCCATACGAATAAATCTTATTAAGCTTAAAGGCAAGTAGTTACTGTACCTGTTTGATAGATTTATTATCCCCAAAACCTAGCGCACTGATGCGAAATGCAGGTATGAATTGAATAGTTACACTGCACAAACAGCCAGCTATTAGTTATATTATGGAAACAAGAAGAACGTTGATAAGGTGCTCCGTTGGGATATTTAACAAGCATCAAAGCCTAGATTGAAAGAGACATTTGTCTACGAGAGTCAATGAAGATATACATCCTCGTACCACAGCTAAGTTTCACTCATACAGAGTACAGGAAAACAAAAGGTAAAAAAGTGGTTCCCTCCCCTCCTTCTATTACGTTAATCAGCTTTCTGTAGGTGGCACTACAGAACCCTGATGAAGCTACCACAGCTTTTAAGTCAACCCTGCCTTGGTTGGGCAGTGGACCAACAGACCTCCAGTGGTGTCTTCCAATCTAACTCATCCGACAGCTGCGCTTCCAGCCAAGCCGGGTGTCAGCCCCACCAGCTTGCTGTGAACAGCCATTAGCCACTAGTCCTTGCCAAAGCATCTGATAAACTGGGGGGGGTGGAGGTTCAGGGGGACATGCCAGACACCTCTGACCTGCACAGGAAGTCCTCACTTAAAAGCACAGATTGAATTTTCTAGGAATACCAGAGAGCAGAGTTACAGTTCCTCATAAAGTTTCAGTTTTCAAGCATTCCCCCCTAAAATTGTCTGACATTTGACAGCCAGTGATTAAACACTGTAAAACAACCACCTCGGGGATGAAGAATACTCAGCTACCTTGTAGAAGTGGTCTTTCACTAAAGGTCACGCTGTGTTATGCTACGCATATTTTAAAGCCTTGCTCAGCGTAAGTGATCCTTACTTCTGGCTTCAGTCTGTTCTACATGGCTTAATTTCTTCCTTCAGTGATGTTAATAACACTTTTGTCTTCCCTTCCATGCCCACGCTATTTATGTTCTGTCTCCTAACAAGAGATTTTGCTGGTGTTACTCATTTGGGTGTCCTGACAAGACAGGATTTGTTCTTTCATACATATAAACTGTGTGAAAATCAGCTTTAAACCATTTGACTTTAAAGGCTATTTCCATTAAGCTATGCTGAATCAAAAAAACAAGATGTTCGTCTCCTCTTATTCCCATCTGCTTCAGTACATTTCAGAGAACATTACCGTATTAGAGATTTCCAGTGGAAAAAAAATAATTATTGCTATTCTGAAATAGCTTAGACTGGTGTGAACGTTACTGACAGTGTTTAAGAAATCATTGCATTGCAGCCTAATGAGAAAAGAAGTCTGTAGTATAAGAGGTACTTTAGAAAGACACATCATTTTATGCTTGTGTGAAGCTTGGTGGTGTAGTAGGAGTTAAAAGCCCAGCATAGAGCTCTTCAGAGGCCAGAGTCCAGCCCGGATCCAAATTCTGTTTTTCTACAGTGTTTGTAATGGGCTGTTATTCCTGTGGTCAGCAGGCGCTTGTCAGTTGTGAAAGATATGGAAAGAACTGATTTAGGAAATGTGATGAAATTGCACACGAATAATCATTTTGTCCAAGAGAATTTCCAAAGTCCAGCTTGCAGTTGAAAAGAGATTATAACGTCGATACCCAATTTTGATCCTCTTTCACTATGACTTTTTTTTTTTTAAACAAGGGTGCACAGTTATTGAAGCTGACAGATAAGCGTCATCCACGGCATAAGAGAAGGAGGGGAGCGGGAGGGGACACAGGTATGGCATTGGGCAGCCTGCTGTTCCCCCCCACCCTAGAGTCTCAGAGCATAAAAACAGCTTTTTGATTAACCTCACACCATCCAAAACCAGTCTGCCTCTGCCCAGCTACGCCAGGGGAAATACCTTGTGAAAATGAGATTTGTAGCAAATGGGAAAGCTCCGAGGCAGAGCTTTTTTTTAAGGGAGGCTTATGTCATCCTTCGCAGTGGAGACAGTAGTTAAGGACACAAGGCTACAGCACATTCAAATCCTGGTGCATTCAAAAATTAGAACAGATCTTCCCAAAACAAGAGCATGAAATTAAAGAGAGCTAATATATCCATCAAGTTAAGCGCTTATAGCATTTGCAAGCTCTTCCTAAAGAATGGAAAGGACAATTATTTCCTAGCGCATCTTCCTGAAAAGCCTTCACTCTGTGTTGCAAACAAGATCTTTACTGGTTTACCCTTATTTTCCCAGCTGTCAGTCACCAAACCAGTCACGGCTGCCATTCAGTTATTGCTTTTCGCTCTTCATTCAACAACTTCTGCTGACATCTCTGGGCCCAGGCAGGTTGCTCAGAGAGGATCCCATGCCCAGTCCAAGGGCTTGGCCGCCGTATTCGCATGCCCTCACTACTCACACAGCATCCATTTCTTTGGCTGGGCAACAAAGCCAAGGCTTCAAATCCGCTTGCGCCAACTCTTGGAAACACTAGTGGGGTCCTTCAGCCCACAAAGCACGGAGAAGTTAAACACTGGCATTGCTTGGGTTTATTAGTTCAACCAAGAATTAGGCAAGGCGGAAAATATACTTTTTTTTTAATATTAACTTTCCACAATCTCCAGTGCTTTGAGCATACATTAGTTATGAAATTGAGACACCCAGTAACAGCTCCTCAGTGCCAGCTAGGTGCACTTGAGGGCGTGCAGAACATGGGTCCTGACATAGTTTCATTTGCTTGGTAATCATAACCCTGTTCTTCAAAATAACTCCCACATTGCCCTTCTTCTCCCTGCTTTTCCATCCAGAATAAGCTCCAGCACTAATGAGGCACGTGGGAAGCATCAGTACCTGCAAAGAAACTGAGAACATCTTTCCCTCATTTTCCAGGCAGTAAAAGGGAAAACAGAAACATCTCTCACATTGAAAACCCACTGGATTTATTTATGCTTCAGGCTCCAAAAAGGCTAATGAACTTTTTTTTAAAGACCACCTGTAATTATGTACCAGTAATTTGCCATCCAAAAATCAATTGCAGGTGCAGATAAGAGCATTTGGATGCCTCATTAATTGATGAGTCTCACAAATCAAGTAGATGTCCAAGAGCTGTATATGTTGCACTCACAGCTTTTCTGCCTCCTTGTTTCATGCATTTGGAGACACCAAAACGGTGTAGATTTAGGTTTGGGTCCATTTTTAGCCCAGGCTTCATATGCAAAAAACCAAAACCAGAGTCCCCCGTGCATTCACATACTTCTTAAGACTCTGGACTGTAACAGTGGGTGAATAATACACATATTACGTGCTGAGGTTTGCACTCCAGCTCTCCGCATTCAGAGCTCTCACCATGGACACGTATCCTCTGTAGTATAACAATGCTTAATTCAAAATAAAAAGCAAAGCTAGGTTCAGGGATTTGATCAACATTTTGGGTTCTCAGCCCAATCCCTCTTGAAGAGGCCTACATGCTTCTGCAGACCATATACAGGTCTTCGGCACGACATGCCACGATGACAGGTGCCACAGAGTTTATTATATGGCTCCCAACTGGTAAGGCTGAGAGCAAGGAAGACGCTGGGAAGAAGAAACAGGTAGGCACAGAGGAAGCTAGCAGTAAACATACAGGGAAATCCCATTCTTCATGCCCATAACAGCCCTAAAATCATAGAACGGTTTAGGTTGGAAGGGACCTTATACAGACCATCCAGTTCCACCCCCCTGCCCTGGGCAGGGACACCTCCCACCAGACCAGGTTGCTCCAAGCCCCTTCCAGCCTGGCCTTGAACACCTCCAGGGATGGGGCAGCCACAGTTTTCTGAGCAACCTGGGCCAGGGGCTCACCACCCTCACAGTCAGGAATTTCTTCCTGATATCTCATCTAAATCTCCCCTCTTTCAGCACAAAGCCCTTGTCTGCACCCACCTCTCTGCACCAAGGTCAGAACCAAAGGTAGGTCCTACACAGTAGCCGTCATCTTGTGGTTTTTTCAGGGGACTTTGTAAGGCCAGAGCAGAATTTCCTCGATTTTGCTGGTCCGTTTGCAGCACCACATTGCCATCTGGTGTCCCTCGCCTTCCCCGGCAGCCTCTCCAACAAGCAGGTGAAATACAGCAGCACTGCTAGCGCAGTCTAAACAAAGCTGTTCAAGATGCAAATAGGTCTGCCATCCATCACACATTTAAATGGATTTGAACGTTTTAATTAACTATTTTAGAAATACAAGACACGAGCTTGCAAGGACGCAGTCAGACGAAGTGTCACCAAAAAAAAAGCAGTGTACAATAGCAATGCAAGTATTAAGTCTTGGCACATTAGGATCTGCACAGGTGTATCACTTCGAAAACAGCTTTTTTATACTCCAGCAATTCAGTCATTCAAGACTAAATCATGCCTCTTCAGCTAATGTCTTGTTTTTATCATCTAAACATGCAATAATATTTTTAACTGGCCCTTGAAATGATACACCAAGCTATTTGCAGCAGATTTAACCTTCTGCTTAAATCCTGCGCGCAACCAGCTATCACTGCTCAGCTACATCCTTTTGCAAACAGTCTTCATGGCTTGCTCACTGGCCTTTCTTTTTTTCTTCCCCCGGCCTAAAGAATTTGCAGAAAGCTCTCTATTAAATGCAGGTTTAAGCAGTGTCTTTGGCACAAAGCTAATCAGACCCAGGGGATGGAACCTAGGTCTTAATTATGGAGGGAAATTGAAGAATATTCTTTTTCAGAAAGTTCCTTGGGCATGAAGAGTGAGAAAATAAACCCAGCAAAGGAAACTCGTTCCTCAGCAGCCAGAAACACCAACACAAACACAGAAAGAACAGGGCATGAAGCTGTTCCTTCCTAATTCTGACTAGCCTAACTTGCATGCCTGCTATATATACATTAATCCTTTTTGCTGCTCGCAGCGCAAGCTCAGGAGGAAGCAAACAGATGGACAATGACTTATTGTTGGAGAGACTTGGATCAGCAACTTAGAAATTCAGATTTATATGGGAAAAGCAAGTTAGTCATCCAAACAAATAGATACGCCCTGGGGAGAAGAAAAATCTGGATAGCAATGGAACTAAAATAAAACCTTAAGAAAAATAAAGACTATGAGCTTGCAGAAGACAGAAACAGATATAAAGGGAATATAAAGAGAAAAGAAGCAAGGCAACACAAAGCGGGCATATACAACTGTCTGCTAAATGCTCATTTCTTGTGTGGCTGCATTTATAACACAATGAAGGAAAGACCGAGATCTTAAAAGCACTGAGTGTACCAGCCTTTGTAACATACAGGTCCATACATCGGTGTTTTCTCAAACACTTTAACACTTCCCAACCCCAAGTGTTGCTGAGGAAGACTGAGGCTGTCGGGTCCCCAGATGTGCCCAGCTGTGCACACAAGAATCCCTTCCAGCACACCTGGAGAGCCTCCGCAGCTCTGCAGGCACCCTACACCCACCGTGTCTGGCCGGCACCACACATTGACATCACAGAGTGATTGGGGCACATCCTACAAGCCTCAGGTAGCCCGGGCACGGGGTGACCCAGCAGCACACGTGTGATGCACCCAGTGTGTGCCAGCGGCAGCAGACTCCCTGCACAGGCACCAGCAGCTAGATGCGATGGGATATTCAGGCTATATTAAGGTTCAGGATTTAAAATTAAAATTAGAGCGGGGGGGTTAGGTCGCAGAGCAGGATCTCTTAGGCAATAAAGAGCACCTCTGGAGTAATTTTCTTAGAAATATTCTAGAGGAAGCAACCTTGCCAAGGCAGAAGATGGTCTGGATGATCTAATCATCTCTCATGTCGGGGCTGTGTCATTACCTTCAGTTTGCATTACAGATTACATGTAATACACAGTGTCCAGAAATAGCATATGCACAGCAGGTTATTCTCCTGGACCCTGTTGCTTTCCACCTGTCCAGAAATTGCTTGCCAGATCCACAGATGCAAATTCCGGTAAGTCAGAGGCTATCATCTTGTTCAGCAAGAGGACACAGGGATAAAGAGCTGAGATACTGTTGGTACTTACCCTTCACAGAAGGCAGGAGAAAAAAAAAGAAAAGAAAAAAAAATCAGAGCCACAGGCATATTAAGTATTCTCTCCAGGAGCACGTCAGACATCTGGATTACACTTGGCAGTGAAAGACAGTTACGCTAGTCCCTGCCCTGTTTCCATCTCCTTGGTAAATTAACAGGGATGAGCTACTTATTACTCTGGCTGCTGTTCCCCACTTCTCCGTACGGCGATAGCATCAGAACAGCAACGCAGGCTTTGCCTGGGCAACTAACCCAAGGAGAGGCCCAAACCAAAATCCACAGGGGCATCCTTCGATTAGAGCAGGAGATGTCTAAGGGTTTTATCTTCAGATATTTCCAGACAGAAGTTGAGATAATTAAAGCAAATTTATAGTTTTGCTAAACATGTCATTGATATTCAGTGTCTCAAAGGGAATATTAGTCAAAGTATATATTTAAAAAAAAAATACAACCCACAACCTGTATCGACCAGACCGGGCTCCAGCCTTTCTCCATCAATAAGAATTTTTGTGTTTTTCTCGTAAATCCTGGAGAGTTGGCTACCTAAAGATTTTAGGCACTTGAAGAGAAACCAGAGAAGTAGGTAACACAGGTAAGGGAACCCCACACTTTTGCTCCGACAACAGGCAGAGAGATCCTGACATTTCAGCCTGCCTCCATCCACCTTTATTTCCCCCGGTGCCACGGAGCTGTGCTGGAGTGGGGATTGCGGGGGCAGAGATATCACAAAACAGCCAAAGAATAAGAGCACCAAAAACATTAGAAATATTTCAGTTCTGAAATTGCTTCCAGCCCAAGCATCATGACTCGATACCGAGCATTTTTGGCTTCAAGAACAGTTATTTCAATTGACCTGAAAGATTTATTTTATTTTTTTTTAAATACGTGAATAGTTTGAGCAGAAACATTTGAAATCTTCCCATCACTGAGAGTCTACAAAAAACCCACCTATTCCCATACGCTTTGCGGGAGGCACTATCACTCGGTGGCATCCCTTTAGCTCACCAAAAGAGGTCAGTTAAGAACAGAGCAGCCTAAAGGCGCGGTTTGCTTATCATCGATGTGAGACATACCCATCCACCTTTCAGTTATATTTAGCACGGCAGAGAGGTGGGAACCTCCAGTTACAGCTGCGTCAGCCCTGGCAAAGCTGTTGGGGAATTAATCATTGCTCACTCTTTCCTTCTAGTCATTGTTACAGGCAGAAGTTAAGCAACATAAGCATCAACTCCCTTCTCCCCATTTATTATCCAGGAGAAGCAGAACTAATTAAATATCAGCCTCAAAACAGCCCATTCTTTCAGCATGAGGGAGATTGTGACAAATCACATTCTTCCATTAGCTTCCCATGCAGTACCAGAAGAGCTAAGTTAGAAACCCACCAGCCTGAAGACATTTTCTCCTCCAATTTACATTTTAATGGGAGAGCAGAGGACTTATTGCTAAGTGCCAGGAGCTGATAGAGCTGTGCACATTCTGAGGGTCTAATAAATGCACTGACCCATATTTTTCACATTTTATGAGGCAGTGGGGAAAACTGCTGAAAGAGCTCGTTTGCAGCTATGTTAATTACACTTTCTATGGGAAAAAGGAGGAACGTGCCACAAAGAGCTACTTGCAGCTGCATCTGTGGGACAGTTTAATCTACTGTTTAGAGCAGGTAATTGCATGCTGGGAGGATCCTAGGTTCTTGTGACAGCTGGGCCACCGGGCTCCGTGGTGGTCATGGTCAGACCTTGACCTTCCTGGGCCACTTACAAAAACCTATAAAGGCAGTAGAGCTTTACAAGGCGAAAAAAAGCATTTGAGTTGAGCTTTCTCATGTAATTAGGTCCTCCCAAGCAACTGTGGCAAACTACAGAGGAGTTCATAAAAAGTTCTCATCTGTGGCATTCGTCCTCTCTGATCTAGCCCCCGACGCTGACTGCAGCTATTGGATGGAGGTTTCTCCTCCTCTCACCACAGCAAGGAAACAGGCAGAGCCAAAGGCAGCCCCATGCTGCCGTCCTGCTCATCAGCTTTCAAAAGCAGAGCAGCAATGCAATTTGAGAAACGTCAGCTTCCATCACACACATCAGAGCCCTTCCATCCACGTCTCGTGGCAGACGAGAGAGGCTGGAGATGACATCGGTACATGGGAAGTAGGTAGGAAGATGAGCTATGGAACGGACAACAGAATTGCTTAATTTGAAGACAATGCTTCAGCAGAGGGGAAAAGCATCGGCGGAAGGAGAGTTGGGTTTGTCCTCTCTTCCATGCAGCATGTGTGGCTCTACCAGAGCTCACCAGCTAACCTGGCCCTGCAGAGACCTTCCAAAACTCTAGGAACAAATCCCTAAGAGATGATCTGTGCATACTCTCCTGTCTGTGGCGATTAATCAAGGTACCTCCTGAGCAAGGCAGTAACTGGGACACAGGGTTTCCTCAATGGTTCCCTTACACCACTCGCTGAAGTTCAGTCCCTAGTCAAGCAGGCAGTCACCCTGAATGTCCATTTACGCCAAATACTGAACACTGTTGCACTGGAAGCAGAGGAATCCCTGGACATTTTATTATTTTGGGGATCTTGAGGGAGGAAAACAGCTACCACCTTGGTTGTTGTAACTGATCCCAGAAGAAACACTTGGAGTAGTCACGGTTTGCAAAGTTCCAGTAATGTTGATTTTCAGGAGCTGTGATCTACATGCCGCAGAGACACTGGAAGTTTTAAGATGACTCGTCAGGTTCAACAAGACTTTTTATTTGGTTTTGATACCAAAAGCATACTAAGGACTCAAACTTCTAAAATTTATTTCTTTGTTTCTTCCCATTCTCGAGGTCTCCTGCAGTTTCAGCCATACTCTCCATGGCTCCCAGCTACTTCACTTGCTAAAGAGAAAAATATTCCGACCAGGCTGATAGCAGTTTTATCCAGCAAGAGAGATGTGCTCTAGGGTCATAACTGCTTTGAATCCAAATTATTACAGTTTGTGTTTATAAAGCTATCCTCCATAACCCCAATCTTACACCTTTAAAGCCAATTTACTGCCCTGTGTTATGCAGCTGAATACCAAAAGAAAAAGGGCAAGAGTCAAAGTGAAAAAAATAACAATTTAGCTCACATAAAGTGATTGTATAATCCTAACACTTTATCGACTCTTTAAAATGAAAGAAACACCAAGATAGATATCTTTATTGACTAGGTTGGTGCCCTTTCAATAGCAAACTGATGAACAATCGTATTAAGCTAGCCACATATTTATGAATACCCTACAGCTTAATAAATTGTTATGGAGCAATGAAAGTTTACGTAGATAACTAGAAATGTCAGAATAATACTACACAGACACCATGAAATGGAGTATTACTCATTTGAATCACAATCCAACTTAAATAAAACCTAGCACTTGTTTTATGACTTTGCCCTCATAACAAACTTCAGTTTTCCAGCCTTTTCTCACTACTTGGTGACTCAGCACAGCAAGACGCTCCACAGGTGTAATTTTTACTTAATGATAATTGATTTTTCATTAGAGAGCAATAGGCTTAAGTTTAAGATACAGAACGAAAAAGTGCAGAGATAAAGGTGGACCAGATGCAACTATAGAGACAGTTTAACAATAAAGCGAGAACAGATGTTTCCTCTGCCAGGGAGGAAAGGTGCGCCAGTGATTTTCCCACTGCCTCATGGCTCCTTCTAAGAGAGAAGCAATTAGGTGTTATGCTGTCTAGAACAGACACATTTACATTGATCTCTTACCAGAAGAGCATAAGAGAAAGAAAAAGCAGCTCTATTTGGTTATCTCCTCTCCCAGACATCTACCTGGCTTCCAAAGAGAGGCAGAGCTGGGCTAAAACAGACCACACACACCAGCCACTTTGCAAAAAAAAAAAAAAAAAAGAAAAAATCTCATTTCAGATTATCCATCTCCCATCAAAACACCTAAACTGAAAGCTCCTTGGAGCAGGAATGGGAGTCTTCAACATTTATATTCTGTTGGAGGGGCTGCCAGAAAAATCAATCATCTGTTTCACACAGCATCCACCAGAAACACAATAAGGGAAACTGAAAATCAGTTTTTGAAAATCAGCTTTCAAGCTACACCCTACCCGTTCTGTGCCCGGCTGCATTACTGCAATCTTGAGTAAGGAGCACTGATCTTTAGGGAAAAGAACTCTTAATTTCCATCCAAAGGAACCCAGGCTTTTCAGCAGCACTAGTGGGGGAAGAAAAAGTTGGTTTCCCCCTAGAAGCAGCTGCTGGCTTGCTGGGCTCCTCTCACACACAGCACGTAAAGAAATGGGCCCAAAACCCTGTACTAAAATATGCAGAGCAAGTATTAGAGCTCGTCTCTGAAACCGTGCCTTGACAAGTAAAACATTTCACTGAGAAACACACCTTTGGAAGCGGATCTGTTACAGAACGTGGCACTTTTGGACTAAAACCTTCTCCAAAAAGCCTACCTGGAAAAAAGAGACAGGGAGAGGTAGGGAAACAGAATTACAGCAGATCACCAAAATATTTTGGTCACACTGTAACACTGAGTTAGATGTACTCGGTTGTTACATACACAGCTCCAGCTGGGGAGGACATAGCAAATGGCCAAGGACAAGCAAGGAGCCAGGAGTAAATGCATTTTGTAGTCACTGCTATAAGTGAACATGTCTACACCAGAGTTGCTCAAAATCTAATCTGTAATCTCTTCAGACACTACGACACTCTTCCCTGTAAATACTCTTAACCCAGCTTTCTTCCTATAGATTATTTCTAGCAACACCAAGGACATCAAAACAACTCAGCCCTTGCCACGATTGCCCTGGATGTGCAGCAGGGATTTGGTGCTCAGCCCTGAACTTCCGTTTGCTGAGCAGAGCTCCCCGGAGCATCCCTTAATGCTGTGCTTTCCTCCAGCTCTCTTTTCCTAACAAACTTCCCCGCATTGCTTTACTGGGACACAACTGCAACCTAAAGGCGTTCAGAAAAAAAGCCCAGCTCAGTTAGCCACGCTCCCTTAAACGCAGCGTGCTGTGGCTCGTAACCAAATTCATTAGCATCAGCCCATTGCCTTCAAGCAGAACCAAACTATAGGTTCCCCAAAAGCTCACCTCTCCTGTCTCCCAGAACACACAGGTCCAGACTCTACAGGGATATAAATCTCAGTAACCTCATTGAATCCAATCAGAAACACCCGTGGGGAACACAGACCACCACCTTGTTTACATCCAGAAAACACAAAGCAATTAGGAAAGAGCTGGCATGTTTAAAAAAATACTACATATATTTTTTAAAATAAGATGTTCCAACCTCTTTTCCTATTCCCTTCCTCTTCTTCTACCTTTACACCTTTCTATCAGACTTGTTATTTTTTTCATGTTTATATAAGAAATATATTTATTATTAATAACTGTGTCGGTCACTATGAAGAACTGAACAGGCAGTGCCGGTAGCCTGGGCAAGCCAGGACACAGAGCAGGCCCAGCACCCAGAGACACCCACTAGCAGGCTTTGTCCTCACATACAGCACAAATTTGGGTGCTGGCATCCACAGCATCATGGACACACAGGAAGGTAAAGAGGGAAACAGGAGCACAACAACAATACTCTCCGAAGTAGGATTCACACAGTGATCTCTGCCAGCCGCAGCCACCACCACTCATGACAACACAGCAAGAGGGTTTCCAGAGGTCGGATGTGTCTACAGGTGTTTGTCACCATTTAGAGTCCCTGGAAACAAGTAGTAAAAGCAATGCCCTCCTCCCACGCATGGTCCCATAGTAAATACAGTCACACCAAAACCTCCACCTGCATTGGCACACGCAAGCACAAGCTGCATACAGGTGCACGCTCAGATGCAAGCATTTAAAGCTTAAGTGAACCAAAACTTTTTTTTTTTAATAAGAAAAAAATACTCTTAAACATAGTTCCATAATTAATTTCGAATCCCTGGACCATAAAAAGGATTTATAGCAGAACGAGATTTAAGTGCTGCGGAGCCAGATGCATAGGGCTTTTTGACCAAATACCAGAAAAATTTTCAATCAAAATGATTTATTAGTTTAATCTCTCAAACAGTGTGCACGTTTTTTGCTTGATTTGATGGCCCTAATGTCACAATTTGATACCACGCCTTTAGCTTGATATCTCACTCCCTCACCCCCCCCATCTCCAACACAAATACCTGTTTCATGAAAAAAATTCAGAGATATCTTAGTTCTAGGATGACTTATTCCCTCTTTTTTTTAAAAAGAAGTTTGAGTCAAAGTCTGGAGAGTCTCAAAACAGATTGGTTTGGAAGTTGCAAAGCTTAAACTGAGAAAGATTAGCTAAAATAAAGCCAGCGCATTTTCTGTCCATCCTCAATTTTATCTTATTGCAATAAGATATTTCCTATAAGGGGAAGAAAGTATTAAAGTTCCGGCTGCAGCGAGTGGAACTTCACCCAGAACGCTTTTTCATCAAGATGGAAAATTCCTGCTTGAAAAAGGATTCATTTACAAAAAAAACCAGAAGCAACTCGAAGCAGTCATTAAAACACACAAAGTTACCCAAATTTACCCCAAAAATTGACTTTGCAACTTTTAATATAGGCATCCAAGTTTAGGCGCCTCTATAGAAGACTCTTGTTAAACCAGACCTTATAACCCCACGCAAGAGCAAGCCCCTTTCTTTTGGAAATTAAATCATGGCATGGTGCAGTGCTCTGCCAGTCTGAAACAGTTTCAAGTCGTATTTCTGAAGCCCCAGCCTCAGAGGTACAGCTTCGCAGGCAGGGCACATAAAACCGTGACAGAGAGCTTACCGTGAATAAATAATGGTGGCTATATCTGGAAAACAATACCAGCCTACACGCCGCTTGATAAATACCCGCTATTAAGAAGCTCCAGCGTTTTACAAGCATACCAGATAACTAGCAGTGATCACGCTGTAATCCATTGTAATTCACATTGAAAAAAAAGTGTCTTTTTTCTCCTTTCAAGGGAGAAAGTCTTTCTGCAGCCAAGTAGTTGTAAGCAAAGTTACAGGTCTCTGAAAAAACAAGGCATATTTCAGCTGAAATACCTGAATCAGGATTAATAAATTGTGTTTTCAAGCCTATTACAAGTTCCTACCTTAAAGTCAGTGTGCCTTCACCAAAACACATCCATTTTCATCCAAACCGGCGTATAACAGTATAACGTTTAGCTTACCTGGCTGCTGCCTGGGACTCAGCGTACTGATCTAGGAGCAAGCCCCCGCTGAGGAGAGCTGCCTTCCACCAGCCAAGGTCACCAAGACACGATCTCTGCTCCCAAAGAGCAGCTAGGGGGATATTACCCCCTTTAATAACCGACACAGCAGCCCTCAGGCTTTGCAGGTGGGCTTCGTTCTGGGGCAAATTCAGCTCAGCTGGTGAGCAAGGGGAGGTGCCTGAAAGCAAGCGGTGGCTCTCAGGAGTGCAGGGCACCTGGAAAGCCCCAAAACAAGAGGACGAAGCACAGAAGAAGGGAGATCCAAGCTACGTCCTGTGTAGGACAGAGCCTCCGATGCTCCTCTGGGCAAAAACCACAGCCCTGCCAGCAAAATTATGAAAATAAGTGCTAATATTATGGCATCTGTGTAACACCTGAGACAGGGATGAAAAGACATGAAAAATACCAAGAGAGGTGTGTTTTCCTCTGGAAATCAGAACGGCTTTGTAATCTTGTTAGAACTGATTGCGGCATGATTTGTGCCAGTTCAGCGCTGCCCTGACACCACTCCAGGTACTTTATTTACTTTGAAATGAAAGCGACGGCATAAAGCAAAGCTGTATTAGATAGGGGCTTTGTCAAAGTATGAAGAAGGATTTTTCTTCCCACCAGCCTACTCTGTTTTCTGAGGTTAGGAAGTGTCCTTGCAGGAAGGAGTCGTGACTCCTCAGGATCCATCCATCTGATATCCCTCATTCCCCACTGATTTTATACAAAGGACTTAGTTGCCTAACTCTGGGCTCCAGTACATTTTTTGCCAGCAAGGCACCCAAATCCTCCTGTAGATTCAGCCCTCACCATCCTAATTAAAGAAGCAGCTGCTTTTTATGGCCTTATGTCAACTTGGAATAATTTTTCTTAGCTATTGAAAACAGCTGCTCTTCTGATTAGTACACTGAGCATTTATTTTCTCTTACACCGGTGTCAAACTGCTTCGTTGCAGCACAGAGAGGAGACACTTCGTTTTACAAAATAAATCTGTGCTAAGTAGAAGTAGAAACGAAATGGAACAAATATTTTGGCAGCTTTTTAATCGGTGCTACGTAATGAGACAAAGCACATCCTCAATCAATTAATTCACTGTTATTCTGACACGACGTGAAAAATGAGGAAAGCCATATAAAAATGAGGGCTTTTTTAATGCTTCAAAACTTCCCACGGAACAGTTTGCTTTAGTTAAAAGTTGTTGGGGCAGCTTGCTTCACCAAAGCACCCCACAGCAGTGAGACTGCAGATGCTGTCGTGAAAAAAAAAAAAAAAATGACCTTTTAAAATGGAAAATGGCTTGGATTAAAGTTTTCTAGCCAGTTTTCTAGTCTTGGGGAGGCTACCTGGGAGGAAAGGGTAAAGCAGGCGAAAGCAGAGCTGGCCAGACCTGCGACCCACAGCACGTCCTACCCAGCTGGGCGGCAGCCCTGCCCCAATCCTTCACATCAGCCCCCCTGCAGACCGGCTGTGTTTAAAGCTCCAAAAGCCTTTGAGCAGGGAGGCTTCATACGGCCTTTAAAAGACAGAAAACCCCACCGAGGCATCGTCGGTCTCTGCTTGTAAAAGAGGAGCTGTATGCATTTGTTTGTGTTGAAAATTTCAACTAATTTGGGACAATTTTTGAGCCCAGCTGTGGACTGACCTGATTAAAGGTATTTTGTTAACAAACAACACACGGTTTGGCAGTAGAAAAAAAAATAATGTAGAGAAACAATATTTTCCAGGCATTATTGTTAATTCAATATGATATTAGATAAAGATAACTCCCTCTCTGCAAAGACCCGTATTTATCCAAACCGCCCCTCACTGTGCTTAACATGCTCAACTTTGTGAAATGCTTGTTTAATGTGTTTTAATTCAATTTAAAAAAAAAAAAAGCTTTCAAAATAAACATCGATACTTAAAATTAAACTAAAGGTATCACTGGCAAGTCTGTAGACTCTAAGAAACTTAAGAATATGAAGGAGCTGTGTGTTATATCAGTAACTTGCATGCATGCTTCTTGCCCTCCCAGTCAGGGTTCCAGGCAGAAATCCCTTCCACTGGTGTTAAGTTAATGATAAAATATGTCCTTAGCACAGGAGCCAGCACAGACTGCTGTCACAGCCCCCCTGTATCCTTTATGGGGGTTCAGAAATCAGTGGGATTGTGCCATGTGCATCCTGTGTCCTTCCCCAGGCTCTGCGAGTCCAGACCTTTGCACAGCCTGAGTTGTCTCCAGCTGCTCCCATTAACCTGCTCTCGGAGCACCTTTGCAGGATTTAAGCAGCGCGAAGTCTCCTAATCCTAAAATATATTTTACGCAGATATTTTTGTAAGGAAGCAGGAGCTCTTCCAGTTTGCATGGTGTTGACAGATCTTTTTTCTCTAGAGGACCAGGCAATTAATTTATGGAGAGGATTAGATCTGAGCAGATTCTTGAGAGACCCTGAATTTTTGCATTGCTTTCTCAAGAGTGTTCGTAGAGGTTATTTTTACAAAAAGTGTAAAAAACTTCAGTGGGAGAAGAGAAGATTGCTAGTCAGATGTCCACATACCACCATCTGTTACAGGAGCCGTATGGGAAGCAGCATGAAGGCACAACAAAAGAATTGAGGGTGTTGTGGCAGCAGGAATCCAAAATTATTATTATTATAACTTCTTCGTTTTCTTCAATAGTTAACAGCTGCCAGAGAATCTAAAATCTGCATCATTTATACACTTAGTACTCTGGACTTGAACTACATAGGAACTAACTCAGATTATGCACCAAATTAAGCACTAACTTTTTGTCAAAGCCAGTACACCTCACATTGGAATTGCTGATATTGAAAGACGGCTGTAAAGCTGATGAGTTGAAGGACCCTCTACATTTACCGGAGAGATAGGATCAGCCTTTTAAAATTGCCTTGTTTTTATCTTAAAATTTAACAGCAGTTCTCTGGTGTTAATTTTCTCACTGAGTAAAAAAATCTCTCAGGAGCTCTTCATCTTGGTGCCATGTAAAAAGAAGACGTTAGGGACAGGGACGTGATTTATGATGGTATTTAAATACGGCGTGGAAAGCACGACGGAATTTAAGCAAGGAAACGGAGAGCAATGGGAATAGTAGCCTAATTCACCTCGTCTGCATTGGAGTCAGACCCAGCATTTATCAAATCACTGGGAAAATGTCCCAGAGTTGTGACTGCCTGAGAAGACAACTAAATCCCAGCACCACTGAAGGCTAATTACGAGACGTAAGTTTTATTTCTAAAAAAAAAGAGCGATTGGAACAATTTTGTGTGCCATAGTTAATATGCCAAAGGTGGCGTAAAGTTACTGCGATGAGAGAAGGTGCATTAGTAAGGAAATATACCCAATCTGACATCCAGAGATTATTTAATGTCATACTTTTATTTCACAAGATTCAGTTCCATTTTGGTAAACGAGCTTTTTAGAAACGTGCTCACACGTCCACTGGGCCGTCACGATGCCTTAGGATTCGTGCGAGTGCCAAAGCCTGCTCCCGACTGCCTCCTCCTCCTCCCCGCAGCCCAGGGCTGACCCTGCAGCATCAGCTGAATTGGTGGCAGCTCAGAAACCGGGGGCTTCTGAGTAGCCTAATAAAGTGGATTATGCATCTTTTACTTACTTTTGAAAGTTTCAGATATATTTTTGCCTAAGGATAATATTTAGGGTGGTTTTTTTTACACTGATCAAATAGTTGTAATACTCTTTTAGACAAACCTTCATATAATTAATTCATGACCAAGTCTGAAGTACTAGATAATACTGATTCAAGGATAAAATAACTTCAAATCTTTTCATTTGATTTCAAGAAACCTACTGCTTATGTTCACATCTGATTAAGCTCTACAAATCAAACTGCAATCTTTACCAAAATTAATGGCTATCAGTACTGATTTCCAGAGGAGTTTTGACCATGCAGGGATCGCAGGAGCTGGCCTGATTAAAATTGCAGTCAGACGATGAGTTTCATTACATAATTTGAATAAGCTAATTATAAACCTGAAGTCTGTGATATGAAATCCCCTCCCCATGCCGGTCCTGCTGGCGTTTGGACAATGGTTTCTCTTAGCCATCACCCACCTGCGTAAAGGACATGCCACTTCTTGGGGCTCTTAGTTAAAACTAATCCGTATTTTGCAAATATACATATTTTAGTTAAAAAATCACAAAACTTAGCAACTAAACCAATATGCTAAACTGATGCTCACTTCTCCTCACAGGCTGAAAGAAAGGCATGTTTCTCGGTAACATCTTTGCCCTCTAAATCTATAGCAGGATCTCAAAAACATCCGGATACAGAAGAAACCCCGTAAAGACGCTGTCATCCTCAGCGCTGACGTACACCCCGTTCCAGTCCCGTGCAACCTCCAGCCACACTTGGTCACCCGCACTCAGCTTCAGGACGGTCAGGAAGGATGCCTGGTCGATCTCCTGGCCATAGAGTGTCTCACGGGCTTTGGCCACCTTCCTGCTGCGGGCAACGAGGCTGACACGGGCCGGACGCCCTCTCACCGTTAGGTGGTAGGCGAAGACGTACGCCCCAGGCACGCTGCAGTTGAATTTCCCGGTGGAAGGGTTGTAATCTTCTTGGTCGTTGTACAAGATCTTGTCAAATCTAATGGGGACGTTGGGCGGAGGGAAGGGCTTGGACAAGCCGGCGCTGAATGCCGATCGCAGGACCTTTGTGGTGTCCCCTCGGGCGCCTTTCGCCCCGCGGGAACCTTTCTTTCCCGGGGCCCCTCGGCCCCCCTTGCTGCCAGCAACCCCCTTGGGCCCAGTAGGTCCCATCACACCAGCAGGTCCCAGGTCCCCTTTTTCACCCTTACTTCCTTGCTCACCCTTTTCTCCCTGTTTTCCATCCATTCCCTGAATACCTTCAGCCCCCATCTCCCCTTTGCTCCCTTTTTCTCCCTTTGTCCCCCCTTCCCCTCTCTCCCCCTTTGCACCTCTCCCCCCTGGCTCCCCGCAGTACCCCTTCTCCCCTGTGTCTCCCTTTTCCCCTTTGTCACCCTGTTCTCCATCCACTCCTGGGTCTCCAGCATCCCCCCTGTCTCCCTTGTCTCCTTTGGTCCCGTTCTCACAAGTGTCCCCTTTGGACCCCTTTTGTCCCTTCAGTCCAGGGAAGCCGTAGTTGCCCTTATTGCCTTTTACTCCAGCTTCACCTGGGGGAAAAAAGATTTAAAACAGTATTGGATTGCTTTGGAGATGGAGGGGCCTCATCAACAGCAAAGGGAAAGGGCAGCGCAATATTCCTGGGTTTCCCAGCCTGTGTTAACATACCTTGCAGCCCAGGTTTGCCTGGATAACCGGGGTTTCCACTGACTCCTCGCTCGCCTTGCTCCCCTTTGCCTCCTAGAACATTTCACCATTAATATACTGTTGGTGATGATGTCTGCGGCGCAGCAATCATTACACAGAAGACGACTGGTACCATTTTGCATGTGTCCCTCACTTCATTAATAAAACAGGTATGAGCAATGCGTGTTTTCAAGAAATGCCTTCGGAAACCTCAGCTGAATCTCACAGCACCAAGCACCATCATGCAGGCAACTGCATCTGACGTGAATGTTGGATTTCTGACTCTAATCAGTGCCTCATTGGGAGGCAGTTGCCGCTGTTTAATGGCAAGATGGAGAAGATGAGAGTTCTGCATTTCTTGCTCCAAGATTTCCAAAAGTCTTGTTCAAAAAGGGAATCAAAGCCTAAAAGACTGCACTGACTGAACTGTGCAGCACAGTGCTGCCGGTATACCTCCGTTATCAGCTTCGCTGTGTATTTGTCCACGACTAAAGGCAGCTGCAAGGTCCTACCAGTGGTGTGTGGCAGCAAAACAGAGCTGCTCCAAGCCAGAAATGAAGGGCAGGATCTCCTTTCAGTTACTACTGATGGATAATAATTGCTCTTCATCTTAGCTGAAATCATTTTGCCTGAGATACTTAAACTGAAATCCAGCTTCGACTCCTACACGTAGCTTCCGTGGTGTGTTTTTTTCCTACTTATGTCCTTAATCCAAAGCAAATTGAACTCAGTTTTTAAACTCCCATTCAGAACAAGGAGTTTCAAGTGAGAACTTTATGAGCAGCTGTTCCTATACCTCCTGCACATACCCTACCACCATCTGAGTTATTGTCCCTGCCCTAATGCCAGCTAAAACTTGCAAGGTGTCAATCCATATGAGCATACTCCCTTTCCTTTGAAAAATATTTTTTCCTATAACTTCATGGTATTCAATGAGGACAACAGCATCTGTTTTTGAAATGAGCAGTTAGTCTACTTTACCTCTTTCTCCTTTAGAACCTTTTGGGCCTTGAGGACCTGGAGTTCCTGGCAGACCTTGCAAACCGGCATCTCCCTTCTCCCCCTTGGGACCTGTAATGTAATCACATGAACAAAATTATCTTATTAACTCAAAGGTTTAACTTTATAAAGAAATTTCACAATAATAGCTAAGCAACAGGGCATGGAGGAATATCAGGTAGGGGAAACTCTGTTTCCATCACCCTGGGAAGAGTTGGATATTTTATTTGGCATCATACAACCAATGCAAAGAAGAGGTGAGACAGACGAGTGTGGCCTGGGCCCTTGCTCCCCTACTTCTTGCAGACATCACAGCTGAAACCGTATGTCAGAGCAAAAGGTGAGAGATGGCAGGGGCAATGCCGCACTGATCATGCTGAGATTAGTGGGGTGCATGCTCGCAGGTCCCCTGGTCAGGCACACAGCTCCCCAGCCTTTGCCTTTCAGCTACTGCGGTCCCCAAATCTTATAGTTTTGCAGTTCGCTCTTGGCTGTAGTTAAAGACTTATTAAAACTAACTTCCAGCTGCCTCAGAGCCACAAGAGCTCAGACATTCATAAAACATCAGAAGTAATCTGCCTGTAATATTTGAGCGCACCTAAGGAGCTCCCATAGCTTCGTAATTGCCCCTCTCCTTAAAAAGAATTAAGTCTGCAAATACAGAAGTGGAACCTGGCAAACAGCTCCATGCTGCATAAGGGACGGGTTGAAAGGCATGCAAGCTGCCTTCAATCTTTTTTTTTCCTTTTTCATCCACTTGGGAATCTAGAGACTCCCAGTGCATGTCTGGGAGCAGACTATGGCAGTTTCAATCACCACAACACAACCTGTTTGACATAAGGACTTTTCCATCAACGCTCAAGAGACACAGGAGTGCAAACTCCCTCTGCAGCCACTGTAATTTCCATTAGCTGATCCCTCCCGAGCCACGGGAAGTGAAAATCCCTCGAGTACATTGTATTAAAAGAAAATTATTTCATTATTTTACCACCTTTTCTCAGATGAATAGTTTCTATCTCCAATATTACTGCTAATAAAGTGAACATTTGCAGACTAATGCACTATTCATTATAGCGGTATTAGAATTAGGTGCTCTATAGATATGTATTTTAGCAGTAGAAAAAAGAGACAAAGTGTGTCTTATAAAATATTTAGGTGCTCTATACAGAGCTGCCTCTTGTGAGATCAAATAATTATTTTAAAATTTCAACCCAAAACTATTTTTGTATTTAACGCCCTCTTTTCCAAGGGGAAAAAAAAAATCAAAGAAAAGAGGCTTTTATTATAAGCCTTCAGCAAAGACACAAAACTGCTTGCAGGTAGTTTTGAGGGTAATAGTTGAAATAAATGTGAAAGTAAATCTGTGACTCCCAGGGGATCAGACCTAGGGACAGAGAATTGAAGAGTGTGGCCATGTGGGACATCCACCAGCTGCAATGTGGTATGGGGCCACCTCTGCAAGCGCTCCCATGCCAGCGTGGTCCCCAAAGTGAGTGCCATGGGAAGGAAGCTCCTTTTGGGGGCTTTCCCACTCATATTGGTGTTTCATAACTTCTTGCATGTAGCTAGCATGCACTTTTTTGCTCTGGCTTTACACGAGGTATAATCACACCGAGCATTTGCTGCACAAGTCCTGACAACCCATCTCTTGAAGAAAAAGCAGGAGACTCCTTAATATGGTTTAGACACTTTAGCCAAGAGTGGCGAGAGAGACATCAGCGTACCTGGGGGTCCCTGCTCCCCTGGCTGTCCCCGGGGCCCCACAGAGGGTGGACAGCAGTCACAGCAGTTGTAGAAGAAATCTGCTGTGTCAAGTGTGTAGTTCTCAAAGGGGAAAAGTGTGGTGGCCCCTTGGGGCGCAGGTCTCAGGGTGGCTAACTCAGCTCTGCCTGGGGCTGCTGAGAACGGGCTTTTTCCCACGAGGGCAGCGAGGGGGGTGTGAGAGGCACCATCGCCCACCAGCTGTAAGGGCTTCATCTTCGTGTACTTCACAGCTGGGGTCACCTTCACTCCCGCGTGCACAGCAGTTACAACCAGCACCACGAACACCAAGGCAGACCCCGGTGAGCTCCACATGTTGGCAGCTGTAGGAAAAGATGAATGCAATTACAAACAGTTGCACAACACCCTTTGCATTTGCATGTTCCCCGCCAAGACCATTTACTCTGCATCCACCATCTCTTTCCTTGCACTTTTCTCTGCATCCCTTTTCCTATACTTGTGTCTTTTAATCCAGATAATCACTTGGTTTAGCATGAGAAACATCTGGCCATGCTCATCACAGCTGACCCATACACAGAGACCCTTCAGCCCGGGCACAAGCCAGAAGACCTGCAGGAGTAGTGTCAGGCACATTTGGGCATCTGCCTGGAGGACTACATTACAAAGCCTCACTTTTTATGTGAAAAATAAAGCAAAATTAGCAAAACCTCCTGCCTGCTCACTCCTATTGACCGTCATCCTACAGAGCACTTGCTGTTCGGCTGCTCCTGTTAGCTGTGGTTGGAAGTGCTCCCACAGGTTCCCACAGAAGTTCAAGGCACTGACTGAGAGCTTCACGATCACCAAGACACATGATGTCACCCTTCTGAGTATAGGATTAGGAATAATTCAATAATGATTTCAGAATCCAACACAACTGCACATTATAAAAAGCTCTGCTCTAAAAGAATAAATGCAAACAAAATGAAACATCAAGTATTCATAAATTATGTCGATTTTCTCTTTGTTACCAAATGATTTTCTGGACTTGCATATTCTTTTAGCGTGAACTTCCACGTCCATTCTTTTTATTTTTAAATCGTTGATTCAGCTCAATCAGGAAGAAAGAACAAAGTAAGAAGCACACATTTTTTCCTATAGGACAAATGACGCCTCTCAGATGACTTGTCATATAAAGCATCTTTGTTTCCTTTCTAAACCAGTGTACCAACCTGTAAATACAAGTGGAACAGACTCCCTTTCTTGCTGAACCTGTAATCTAACCTTCCTTAGAAGCTAAGGCACTTAATTACATGAAAAAGTCAACAAGATAAACGCTGGCTATCCTTGCCATCCAGAGGGCAAAAGGAGGTCCAACCCAAAGTCACCTGTTTGGGGGCTGGATTATAATCTTTCCATCTTTAAGAATTCAGTTTTAGAGGACAGGGTCATGATTTTTTCCGCTTTCACATAAAACCAAATCATTTAGGGGAAAATTGATTATCCACACAAAATCCCCAGTGATCACTGTTGCTCATTGCTGCTGTTCAACCCATTCTTCACCCCATCAGCTCCAGTAAGGGATAAATTATCCCTTCTCCATGTGTGTGTCACATCAGGACCGGATACTGGGCACTGATTTTTGTCATAGACTCATGTTTGCTCCTGACCAGCCCCTGCCAACCTGACCATGAAGAGTTTAACTCCGGGGCGGTTGGTGGGTGAGGGCAGGTCTCAGCACTGGCAGGCAGAGAGGAGCCGGACCTTACAGCCAGCAGCAGGGAAGCAGCCGCAGTTGTGGAGAAGGAGGGTCATCTGCTGTCTCGGAAAAGAAAAAAAAAGCATCAAATTCTCCTTTTGAAGAATGTACTCATGCAGGAGTGTTTTGCCACTGCTGGAAATAACTAAACAGACTCATGACTTCTGCACACTGAAAGCCAGCAGAAGAAAGAAATTGCAGCTTTAGAGACCTTGTAACTTTATGAGGAAATGGTAAATCAGTTTTCAAATCAAAACTGTTACCATGTTGTACTGTAACAAACAATTCCTGCAACAAGCTCTAAATCCAGACACTTTCTAATTCCATAGCTGGATTCATGGATTGCCGTCAAATACTGGAAAAACATAATTAATAAAAAAATTATACCTTGCCAGTCTGCTTAGAAAATAAATTTCTCATAGCTAAGTATCATTAATCAGATTTTCATTATAATGGGCGAGACTGTTCCTAAAATAAGCATTCCTAAATATACAAATGCATTTTAATAAAACTGAAATTTTTGACTTTTTCATTACATTAGCTCACCACCACTGATTCTAAAGTCATTCGTTTGAATGCCCCCACTAGGAAAGATTATGATTCACAGTGGACACAAAATATGAAGAATTAAACTTTGCCGCAGTGACATCTTGTTCAGCACATCTATTTAATTGGATTAAATATCCACTAATTGTTAGTACGTGTCCCCATAATAACATTGTAATAAAACAGTTGTTCTTTGGTTTAGTCCCTAAAATAATAGAATTTCGGTATTGCAGTTCACAACAGGTATTTAATCCCAATCTCCCAGGTTTAAATATCAGGGAGATGATTGCACTTTGTCATTTAGTTGTTTCAAATTCTTATACAGGGGAGGAAAAACACTAGTCCTCCTGCAGCTGTACATTCATGACAGACTAACTTTTTGAGATAAATCATATTGTCACTATGTCTTAAATTCTACAACTTCATTGCAAATATCCCGCCTGAAGACTAAACGATCAGTGCGTGCTATCTCCTACCTTATAAACGGTCCTGCTCCCAGGACGACCCCCCCTCAATGGCACTTTGAAAAAGACAATCTTATTTTCGGAGAGAATCAGTTTTATTTGTGTATCGGCTGCTCCTGTGGCCAATGAGAGCCTGCACGGTGCGGGGAGAAGCGGGGATTGGCAAAGTCCCCTGAAAGGAGCAAGGTGACATTGAAATTTGAGGAAATTCAAACGCTTTCCCTGACTGGGATGCTGCTCTTCACATGGGACTTTTACGGCTCTTCCCGCAATATCAGTTTGGGGGGCTTTGGGGATGCTCCTTTTTCAACTCACAGCATCATATGTTGGTACCATCAGACTCAGCATGAATTTGCCCATTTGCTTCAGCAGGGTCCAGGTTTCTCTGTGGGTATTTAATGTGCAGAGTTTGGCATCGCACTCCCCTCCCTGCAGTGGGAGTTTAGAAAGGGTAAGAGAGAAATTACAGAAATAGCTGTATGGGATCACGGGTGCATGTGTGCATGTGTCTGCATGGAAATGCACCCAAAGGGGAATTCAGTCTCAAATCCGGGCTGTCCCAGGTAAATGCGGAGATGGAGTAAGCAAATGCTGCCTCGTTGTCCCTCCACCTGCGGTGCAGGGCAGGGTACCTGCAGGAGGCTGTGCAGCACGTCGGGGCAGCAGAACAAAACTCCGCTGGGAAAAGGGACAAATCCACCCCAGGAGGGTTGCTGCAAAGTTGTTCTTATTGGAACTGATAACCCCTCTGGATTTCACAGGCTAATTGATTTTCCTCAGTCTTTCCCAGCAATCACAGCACTCGTTTCCTTCCCCAGTGACCTTAAAATGGGCCAGCGTTTATTCTTAGATTTCCCAACCCGGTTCAGAGTCCGGTACGAAACGCAGGAATGTGAGGCTGCCTTTCATTGCCTTGTCTTGGTGAAATATGAGCAAGGAAACCATCTCATTCAATCAGTCTGAATTTACTACACACCAGTACACTCCAAGCTCAGCTGACGGCCAAGAAAGGCTGCTTGTTTCAGGCAGGCTACAGAAAACAATCAATTCTCCCTTAATGTAAGGGGAGAGAATTGTAATCCTCCATGATTTATTTGCGACCACCTTCTCCTGCACAACAGTCTAGAGCTTTCAGCAATAACAAGTTGATTAAGGAAAGTCTATTACTAAACATACCAGGCTAGATCGATTCCCCAGCTTTTCAGGCTATTCCAAAGAAATCAATTAGGAGTTTTGCAGCGAGATGCTCTAGCCCCATGTAGGACACGGGCTTGTCACTGCTCCTGCAATGGAACCTCCACCAGCACTCACTGCTCCTCGTTCTCACTGCTGGAAACAGCGCTGGATCCTGAATTCAACCAGTTCTTTTTAAAAAATTAGTAACCCTTTTCAGGACTGTAATTGGACACAGTGTTTCCAAGTGAAGTTAAAAATACTTGCATCTTCAGCAGTTATATTTCTGACAAGACCACAGACACATAAATTGAAGACAAAAGGCAATCAAACCAATTATAATAAAATCCTTATTTTGATCTTAACTCGGGACTTTTCTTCAGCAACAGAAGTTATTCCACAGGGGAATATTAACCATTTTTAAGCAAGATTACTGCATTTTATAGTGTTGCCTCCATATTCACCAAAGCTACTCTTTCACAGACTTCAATTTAATGCCATATTTGCTGCACACTAAAGCTAAAGCCAGCTTTAATCCTGGGTTAGTGTATTTTCCTGAATAGCTTGAATAGTAGCAGTCTGCAATAGTATTATTAGATTATGGGACAACTGCAGGTTTTTTAATTATACAGTGCTTATTGAGTTACCGAAGCAGTTTGGAAAACTCATGGGTTGAGAGTGTAACTTAAGATTTAGCACTAGATTAACCACTCTGTTTATTTGGGGGATCTGCATCTACGTTTTACTGGTATAAATGATGCATGTGGGACATTAAAATTCCTTCAAAGTACATTTCAAACACACTCCTAGCCTTGCGTATTTGCAGATAACTGGTTTTGAATGAGATTTGCAAAGTTAAGTGAAAAAAAAAAGCTGTGTCCATGCTACCGATTTCCACCAGTACATCCACCAGCCATGGGTAGGAAGGGCTGCGATCTTCTCATAAGTGCTGGGTCACTAAAAGCTCCTGCCGGAGCTTGGCAAAAGCAAACACATGAAAGCCAGCGCATCCCGGAAAGCCAGAGGAAGCTTTAACCAGCATAAAGCAATTCCCCGAGGAAGAAGCATCCTTGCAACCAATAATCCTTGCAACCCTAATGCCAGTTCCCCATCATTATCAGAGATGGGGAGGAAAGGAAGGATTTCGTCAGAGACCCTCACCTCTCCCCTCCTCTGCAGCCTGAGGCTCCTCCTGGGGCACAGGGCAATCCTGAACCTGGATGATGTGGCCAGAGCAACCTTGTACTTGCGGGATCCTCTCCTTGGCTACCTTTCTGAAACACAGGCGGACACAGCAAGCTGTGTAAATATATTTTGCATTAAATTAATGGAGTATTTCATAATGAGATCAGCAAAGGAGATTCAAAAAGCACCTCCTGGAGGGTTCCACTTCAAAATGTTTGCAAATGAAAATAGAAAATTTAGACCTGCAGATAAAAAAAAAAAAAAAATCTGTTTTGGAAATACAATTAAGGAGGAAACAGTGAAAACTGAAGCAGCATAGAAAATAAGGCAGGTTTGTAATAACAGGTAATTTAAAATCTTAATGCTCAAGTATCAAGAAGGCAAACTGGAAAAAAGAATATTCACATAGAATAGGAAGTAGGCAAAAATGGAATTAAATTACACTCGAGCTGGGTAAAAAGCATTAAAAGGGAATTAATATTTCTGTGTGAAAAAACAATTAACACTTCTCACAAGATTTCCCACAACACTTTAGCAGACCTCCTGGAAGAGGCCCTCCTCTCCCCACCCAAATAATTTTATTTCCTGAAAAACTGAAATGTGTTCTGGTCTCCTTTATTCATTATCACAAAACAATTGAGCTAAACAGAAAACAGACAGAAATGAAAATTTTCTGCCATGTTGTTAATTAGGGGAGGGAATATTTCCATACGAGATGGTACAACAGATAAATTAATCAAGTCAAGATACAACCTTTTTTCTCCTCTCTTATGTACTCAGTATGCCGCAGCCTCCTAAATGTCCCTTAGAGGCAGCACTACATGGAGAGCAGGAATTCACCCTTGCTGGGTGAAAAAAAAGCAGAAGGCTGCTTTTTTTATTTTTAAGATGCACTGAAAAGCTACAGTTTCATTTTCTCCCCCGTTTTCCTTCTGTCCTTTCTGTCTTTTTCGACGTGGAAATTCAGCCAGCCCATGTTTTCCAGGCTGACCCCTTTTTCCAGGGACTTCAGGGTCTCCTTTGGGCCCCAACAATCCTCAGACATCAAGTGACCCCATGTGTCCCTTCCAGCCCTTCCCACCCATTTTTCCTCTGTCCCCCTTGGACCACTTTTCTCCCCAGTTACCTCTTGGTCCTGTGTCACCTCTGGGATCCAGTTGCTCCTTGTAGGCTGCAATTCCTGGAGGTCTTCCAGGACCAGTTTGTCCCCTCCAAGAAGGAAGTCCTGCTTCACCACTGAGCACCTCATTACTCTTCTCCCTTTGGTCCTCACTGTCCATGTCCTCCTGGAGATCCTTGTATTCCCCTCTTCCCAATGTATCCTAGTTTATCCGCAAAAGGGAAAAAATTGTTAAATTCCCTTTACTAAGAACAACATCTCAGAATAGACAGAACACAGCTCTGTGGGAGAACCTTCACTGGTTATCAAATTACATGTTGACCTACATAATGTCAACTTTGTTCACCTAAAGCAGGCAACATACGACTACTGAGAACTAAGCTGTAAGTGGTGTAAAAACAACAAACCAAGCAAGATACAAAAGATCAAAATCTTCTTCCATCTGGAGATGCTGCTCTTCAGATGCCATGGAGAACAGCCCACTCTGGGGACACCGCAGCCATCCTGGAGCCCATGTGCGGTGTGCCCATCTGCGCAGCATTTGGGATGCTAGTTTGCAGTTTTTTGGTTTGGTTTTTTTTGCAAAAGAAAGAATTATGAAATAAATGCTTGAGCCAAACAAAACCTAAGATGCAAAAAAAAAAAAAAAATCTTTGTAATTTATCTCTACAGTTGTTCTAATTTCAGATTAAAATTTTGGGGGTCTTTCATTTGTGATGAGAATTTTAAATACTGTGTGGGGTAAATATTAAACAAGTCATTTATGTAGAAAAAGGAGCTGCTACACATGTAGGCTTTTAAAATGCTTGACTTGAAAAAAATACTGCCATAGGGATTTTCATTGGATGCAAAAGAATAAAATAATCTCCCTGATAAATCAGTAGAATTGTATTTAGTGTTATTAAGATTCAGATATCAAGGGGAAAATAAGATCAGAAAAAAAAACCCTGCATCAGTCTGTGCCCGTATATCTCACAAACCCTATACTATATGTTGTTTTAAATTTCCTAAGCGTGCAGGATGGCAGTGCAGTCACACCTAAATAGAGATTTATGGCACTTCAAAGTATAATGGCTAGAAGGATCCAAAAGCTACCGTTGCACATAAATAAGCATTTAGGGAGTTATTTAAGGACTATAAGAACTTCATGGTACCTATTACGTTCTATCGAGTCAATCACTCTAAGAGTCCCTAAATGCATATTTAAAATACCAGTAACACGTCCTTATTTATATGAGAGACCAGAATTAGAGCGCACGAGCTGTTGTAGCTCGTTGGGCTGAACTCCTACACCGGTGCTGATTTTTTAAGCCCTTTTAGGAGTGTAAATTGGCCCTGCAAACACCGCTGCAGTGGGGAGCAGAGCGCGGCCCCGCTCCAAGCCCTGCTCCGGGGCACGGATCTCCTTTGTCAGGACCTACAGATGCCTCTGGTCTTGACTAAGAAACACGTCCATTGTGCTCGCCTGGAAACTGTAGACGGCCAAAGGTAAAAAGTGATAAAATTACCTGGCTCCCCTTTTTCACCCTGGTCTCCCTTTGTGTGTCAGGCTCGGGGATGTCACAGAAACCTTGCTTCTCTGGTGTACTGCTGTTTTCCTTCAGTGTGTTTAAGAAACAAAATAGTCCTCAATAGCCATGCCTTTGCTAATAGCAAGCGGTGGGATTGTTTTTCTCCTTGTCTCCAGTACCAACTTTCAGGGAAGATGATATTTGCTGGAGAGGGGTCTGAAATGCCAGCCTGGCTGGTGATAGTGGCTTGTCCCTTTGGGGTGAGGGCTGTCAGCCCCTCCGCCAGCCGCATGCTGCAGCTGAGGATGGCAAAGCAGCCCGGGAGCCCCCCGAAGTGCCACCCTCTGGGACCACTTCGGTGGCAAGTGTGCAAGCCTGGGTCAGTGGGGACAGTGGGTGCCCATGGCAGGTCCCCTATTCCTGGTCTCTGTCCCCTGCCGCCCCTGGTATCAAGGGGAATCAGCTGAATGCACCTCAAGAAAGGGCTTTCCCAGCAAAACGATTACTACTAAAAGAAGCAGAGAAGTGACACGCAGTCGTAATGCAGTGCAAGTACCACACCTGAAGAATATCTACCAATGCAGAAACTTCTTTCCCATCCGCAAAGACGGAGACTGTTGTATTCACAGGATTAGATGCTAAAATAAAGAAGAAAAACTGCATATGTTGTACAGTCCTTAAAGAAGCACAGAAAGATCTCCACTCTGACTATTCACAGGACACACAGAGCACCAGCTGCTTTATTGCAGCTTCCTGGAATATATTTTTTCTGGTTGAAATCTCCTTTTTCATGTTTAATATATGAAACCCATGAGATAGATCCAATACCTAATACCTATGAGGTAATGTGCTGCCTTTGCATTCCTTCATGAGCTAATTCTGCAGCTTAAAGTGGCCACTCGACACTTCATGATGTATATCCCAGCATTTAATTATTCTGAGATCAAAATAATCCCAGAGAAAGTACATCATGCCTATAGCATATTGCAAACTAGCAGTTTTATGTATCCAAATTTATAATTGATTATGTTTAAATAGACACCTAACATTCAAAATATTTACTTCCCTCAGGCTAAATATTTGCCTGTGAATAACTGGTAGAAATCACAGTGACCTCTATAAACAGTCCTGAGCTGTAATTTACCTTTTAAAACTACTCACACTGGGGACTATAAAATTGTATTTTGGATAGTATCATGGCGAGGAGATGAACTGTCAGAGTGATTTTATACGAACATCCAACTTTAATTGGATTTTCTGAAAAATTTAACGAGGAGAGGGTCCTTTCTGGCTTCTGGTGGGTGCAATTCAGAAACCAAAGTGCCTTTATGGAGCCAAAGTAAGAAGGAGAGAGGATCGGTGAGTTGGCAAAAGCCCACCCGGAGAAAGATGCACTGGAGGAGTCAACAGGCTGCTTGGACCACTCTGAGCTCAGGAGTTTCTACATCTAAACGCTGTAGTGGAGGGCGTGAGTTATATACATATATACATATTCCTTCCATTTCTAGGAAATTTACCTATTGCCTATTGTTGAACTCGAGGAATAAAAAGCACACCATAAAGTTTTATATTGTCTCTAATTTTTTGTACCCGTGGTTGTACTGCCCCATCTCACTCATCCCACATACCTGCCTTCCCCAAAGTTTTTAGGGGTACATCCCATCATGTCAACGCCACCTTCTTCCAGCGCTCACCCGTGTATCACCCTCACTCCAACGCCAGACTTGGCAGCTCTACTGATGCGGGACAGGCATTAGTCTTTGAGGGTCACTCAAAGGAAATAGGCCGTTTCTCCCTTTTTCTTTGCAAAGACGCTACAAGCCCATAGAGGCCAAATACCTAAAGTTCAAAACTTGGTCAAAAATTGTGAACCACCATTGTTCAAAAATTCATACTCTAATTTTCAAAATTTTAATATTTTTTTTTTTATAAAAATTGGGAAAGATTTGGCCACACAGCTGCTGTTGTACTTGGATCAGGTGCAATTATTCTCATACATGTAAAGTTCCCATAAAGTTCCACAAACAAAGAAAATTGGCTTGGCTGGCTGCTGAGTTTCAGGAAGTTTTTTTACTATTAGAACAGGCGACATTTACCAAAGGTGTATGCCGGGATCACTAATACAGCAGCAGCCTATTAATCAGCAAAGGGCAGGTGTTGTTTTCTAAGAACCTTTATGCCAGCACTGTGGATTAAGCCAAATATTATCAGTTTTCATCTAATTATTTCACAGAGGGTCTCTCTAGCTCCATACACCTGCCACTTTCCCTTCTGAAAGACAAAATTTAATTAAAATCAGGAGATTATGCCTACGCACCTTCTTTTTAAAAAGGGAGATATAGTATCAGGAAGCAAGTCAGGCACCAATACTGCAAACCTCATAGTTTTGCTGCGAGACTTGGGATATTTAGGACTCTTAACGCTTAAGCTCTTAAAACCCTGCGATTGCAGAAAATTGCAGATTTCATTTTAAAAAGTCAGTTCTGAGCCCTGTGTTAAAAAGGCTCAGACTCTAGGAAGTAAATGACAATAATCCCAAATGTAATTATATTTAAACATTTCCAGGCTCATAATTTGAGAGGAAATAAGTCACAGCTTGGAATACTTAAGGGATATCAACCTGGTAACTACAACCAGCTTTACAGAGAGATAACAAGCTGTGTTTCTGATTTCTGATTGTGCCCTTGCCAGTACTAAGGTGTATACGTACAAACAGCATCAACTAAAATACAAGGAAACAGGACTCAGTGACAGACTCAGCCCTTTCCTAGTCCTCAGCTACGCTACCAGGCTTTTAATTATTGTAGCTCTTAAACAAAGTCTACGTTCTAGCCGCACCTGCCCAAGAGATGGCAATGTCTCCCTGTCAGACACAGCTTGTCCACGGCAAAGCACTTTGCATTAGCAAAAGCTTTTGTCCTAAGCTTATTATTCCATAATAAACACTGCAATCATTATCTATTTTAATACTGTGAAATCCAGTCAGCCCGAAACTACCCAAGTTAATAAGCATCTTATGAGACAAAGGGCTTATAGACCTCCACAATGGCAAATTTTATTCAGCAGAGAATCTTGTCCTGCTCCTCTGTGGCACTGTGTCGACACACAGTGACGCAGACTCCTTTGCAGGTAATTTTACATCGGGAGGTATTGCAACACCCGTTGGTAATAAGGAAATGGAAATGACTATTTTCCTTTAACCCAAATTCTTCTTTGCTTTGGCAAATACATGACTTGTAATTAAGCAGTGCTACAGAACAAAGTTGCAGTGTTTTAAAGAGTCACATGCTGCAACCTTAAAATCCCGATAGGAAGCAAAAAATCTGGGAACAAAACTGCCTGTGTGTTTGCTAGACTCAAAACTTGTTGGGAGTGTATAGTATTTACAAAATTAAACAGCACAGAGAGAGAGAGAATTATTTTTTCTGACACACAAACTAGATGCAAGGGACTTTGGATCAACACTAAAGTCAGAGGAAAGATTCCCACTGATTTCTTTGGAACAGACACCTAATACTCACACAAGGTGCAAATTAACTCTCCTAGAAACACAACTCCCCATTTAAGAAGAGGCGAGAGGCTGTGTGAGAAGAACATGGTGGTTTGGGGCTCATTTCACACCTCAGCATGCTCAGAGATGAGCTGCAGAGGCAGTGAGATGCACATCAGGTTTGCATCTCCCAAAAAACGTAGCCATCCAGGGTCTCCTGTGGGGTGGCTGCAGTTGCCAACATTGGGCTGTAAAAGCATCTTCTGTCTCCGCCACAGGTGTGTTACGGGACTTTCATAAGTGAGAGTTTATCATGCTCTGCAGGGTTACTTTCCCACCCACCAAACCACCATCCGTCTTTCTCCCGCACTCATTTATCCTGATTTCCTCTGAAGGTCCCCTGAGAGGAGCCACTGCACAAACCTCTCCACCTCCTCTGCACCTCATCCAGCAGCGGGAACGATACAAGGGAATGTAGAATAACACTAAATTATAATTATAAATAAACACACGGTATTTTTTAGATCTTCTGATAGAGCAGGAGCAGAGCAACTTCCTTTCCATCTCTCATAGCAGGCCTTGAAAAGGAAGAAAGAACCAAACACGCCTCAGTGGGAAGAATTTCTACGGCAGTAGCTGCTGTTTGCAAGGAGGTGACAGAGTCTGGTTTGGACTCCAAATGTAGTGACAAGCTTTGCCATATGCCAGACATCGTGGTGAAATGTAGCATATTTTTACAAGAACTGAGAGACAAAGAAGAGGGTTTCCACGTTGGCAGGTGCAGCTGTGAAGAAACAGGGATGATGGGGCAGAAGGTGGGATGGAGAAGGATAAAGAGGTTTCAGAAAATGTGGAGAACTGCTGCTTCAGCCAGAGGCTCATCACAAGAGGGCACTCCAAGTGCTCCCAACAGCCCTGCCAAGGATGCTCTCACAGCCCGCACCATTCAAAGAAGTACAAACATCCCGGCCCTAAGCCTTAATCACCCCCACAGACCCCTGTGCATCCTGAGCATCCTGCTCCAGCCAGGACAAGCACAACAGGAAACAACAAACGTCTTCCTGGAATAATTTACCAACAGCCTCCACATAAAAAGGGAATTACTGAACACTGAGTACATGTGATTAATAGATAAAACATGAAAAATCAGGTATCTGAGAGACCTACACTTTTCAAACTTGTTTCCATTGGGAGCAATAATAAAGGCTGAATCTGTACGGTCAATGTATATAGGGGAAAACAAACAAATAAAAAAGAAAGGAACAAAAAAAACCCACCTACTGGTAAAAATTGCTCATTTTAAGAAAATTTCCCATGGCAAACTGGTATCAGAATGAGTAAGATTAATCACAAGGCTGGGTATACTCATGCAGCATTGTGAAAGAGCATAAAGAGATGAAACAGATAGTGGATGAAATTGCATGTTTTTAAAATGAAGGTTAAAGCCTTCTCCAACAACTGGGTGCAACCCAGAGCTGCCGCAAAACTGGCTGGCAGTGCCGTTCAGTGGGCGATTCCTTCCAGACCACCACAGCCGCCTTCTCTAGAGGGAAACTTTAAACTCCCAGAGCAACTTCATTGTTCTCTAAAACACCCAGGAAGCGGTTATAGGAGCAAACCACGCATCCACTACCACAGCCGTAGGTCACTGTCTACCCACTGGATGAAGTTAGGTAATAGTACAATCATCCAGCAGATGTGGGAAGAGAAATGGATTGTGTCTTGGACGTATGAACATCCCTGGCTGAAGCTTACAGCAGCTTTGCCTATCAGAAATCAAGATCTCATAGATGAGCCACTCTGCTAAGAAGAAATAAATAATTTTGCAATAACTAGACCTACTTGGGAATATTCATCCAAAAATGATACTGATTTGATTCACATTCACTCCTCCTTCTGTTTTGTCCTTATCATTATTCAAATGAATAAGCTCTGTAGCAAGTAGGTATGTCAATGAAACAAATTTTCCAGTAACACCGAAAAAGGCATTTTTAATCCATAAGCACAAATATTCACACCTGATATCTGAATGAGGATGTGAGTATGTTCAGGTCTTCCACAGGCCAAAAACAATATTACAATTATAACAAGAAATCACACACTTGCTTATACAGACCATTAAACTGGCTGTAGCAATTTAATATCGTCAAAGGGACACATCAGGAGCAGAGAGCAACGTGAAGATCTGACTCACGCAGGATAATAGATCCCGCCCAGCCCTTGTACTCAAAGTTGATTAATCCTTCACCTTCTAATTACTTGTTGTACCTGATCTCAGAATGCCACCCACCTCCTGCTCTAGCTGGGGTACAGGCAGATTTACCCCAACTGGAATTTACCCAGAACACCAGTTGATAGGCTGCATATAAATAATCACGAATTTGCTTTACGCAATGTATAAGCAGTTTCTCACTGAATACCATTTCCGACATCAGATCACAGGTCCAACCTTGCACAAAATCGAAAAGGAACTGCACCATGAGGCAGGATCAGACCTGACCACTGCTGCCACCACTGCCCCACCAGCCAGCGTCTGCCCAGCCTTTCCTGCCTTACAGGCACCTTTGCGCTAACACTAATTCCCAAAACAGAAGCTATAGACCCTACCTGCTGTTCAGCTAAGGCAAGTGGAGAGTTAATCACTGCCAAATAGTTGCCACACAACACCCCTGAAGAGGTGATTACTTTATCCAGTCTGCCCTATAATTAGATAAAACGTTGTTCTCTAATTTGACAGGTTGACTTTAAAGGCAGTTTTGTCAGGAGATCAGTCTGTGACTTCCAACAGGACCACAGAAGAGTTACACCAGATTAGGATAATAATCAAAGGTTTAGCCAGAGCGTCAGCCCAGCCCAGCATCCCAGCTTAAGGATGTTTTACAGGAATATTCTGCAAACTCAGACAAACCAAGCCTTACGCTTACTCTGGAAGTTTTTCTTCCATCAGTCAAGACAGCCTGACTAGCTAGACAAGATCTGAAAAAAAATGTCCAGATATCTTACTATTGCAAAAAGAAAAGAGTTTGGGCCTGTTGTTTTTTTCGTTTTAGAAGAACATCCTTAGGTTTGCTCAGGTAACCAGGCCTTCAGAGGACCCCGCAGTTATTTTCCTCCTGCACTTAAAGTTAAAATATACTTATCCAAAGTAAGACTACCTGACAGAAAGTGAAATTTCAGACCTTGCTCGAGAGACGGAAGATCTACCATCTGCAGAAGACAGGTGCAGACTACGTAGTGGAGTTAATAAAAGCAGCACAGTGGGACTTTGACATGACTTAGTAAATATTTGACATTCAAAGCTTGCAAATACCCAACGCACACACTGACTATGACACAAACACAGACAGCTAACAAATTAAGGTCTTTATTTTTAGAACATTCATCCTTTTCTGCCCTCAAAGAGTCGCCTTAATCTCTAATGAGCAGCCTCACAGCCCGCTGGTTTACCTTCCAGGATGGATGAAGCCTTCACATGTGAGTGAAATAATCAGCAGAAGACAAGGGGCACGGGCACTGCAGAAAGCTCTGTGCCCGCAGGCAGCAGCAATGCAGCAGGAATGCAGCGGGAATGCGCAGCCATGGGGTCAGGTCACAGAACGGTGCTCCCTGGGGAGAACGCAACTGCTACGGAAGACACCAAAGCACCTGCACAAATTCAACATCCACGTGTTGAATCCAAGTCACGTGGGCAAAGGCAAGCTGCAGGAGCTAGCAGAAGGACACGGGATGGAAACGCACCTGGACAGCAAAGCCTGCTCTGGTGTGCAATCTAGCCACCCGCTGACCCCAGCTGGAAAGAAAACTTGCCTGTTGGCAAGTGTTTCCGCAGCAGGGTGTGACAGAGCCTAAAGACTCATGAAATATTCAAAGACTATAGTTTTGACTTTACAAATGTTATGTTAGCCTTTATGGCAGGTAAGTGATTTTATTCCTGTCTCAAGGGGGTAATCTGGATGTTTCCTGCAGGAGTGAAAGCCAGCACTGAAATCCTCAGTAATAATTAACACAAATCCCCAGCGGTGAAAGAAGGAAGGGAACAGATCTTCCAGAGCACCAACCCCTGGGGAGACAAGGAAACAAACTGCCATATTTTTAAACACTTTATAGAAGTAACAACTTTGGTATGACTTTTACCATGACAAGCACAAGACTCTTGGAGAAGCCTGAGGTTCGAGCAGGTCTGGAGCAAGGGGATGGCAACCCCAAGGAACGTGATGGCTGAGCCTCGCTTATCACTGTTACACATCTATTCTATAGGCCTGTTTTTAAGGCATTGGGAGAGTTTTCGGCTCCTTGGCTCAGGAACAGAAGGGCCTCCATGGCCCTAATGCCATCCTGCAGCAGCGGCTGTGCTGGTAACTGCGAGGGATGAGGGCGGGGGGACGCACATCGCAGCCAGGCCAAGCAAACCCACCCACGTCCCAACACGGCTCTGCAGCCATTGCACTGACACCGGCATCTCCTGCAGAGAGGGGCAAACACGGAAGAGGGAGCACCCGAACCTGGTGCATCAGCACCTCACACTGCTGGCAAGGGGTTTAGCTTCTTTTTAAAATGTATTTATTTGACCACATGAGCTCTCTCCCTTTCAAACCCTGGCTGTTCCAGCTAGTCTAGTAGAAAAGTTAACTTTTCGTTTCCTTTTTTTTCCCCTCACTTTCTTTTTGTTCCTGTTTCATTGCTTTGCTTTTCATTTCTTCCAAGGTGCAAGCCAGCAGGCTTCTCCTGGGTCAGTGAGGGGAGGAGACGGACAGGAGCGGGCAGCTCAGGGAGAAACAGCGGGTGAAGGGAAAAAGCCTTTCCTCTTTCAGCAGCAACGCTTGATAAATCAAACCACTGCCTCCTTTAGATTAAATCCTGTCCTACTTCTCACGCAAGAGTTATTAATCCTGAATTCAATCAGGAGGCAGTTCTAACCATCCTCCTTGGTGAGGTTTCTCCCTCTGGAAACACCAGCCCTTGAAACACCCTGCAGCCCTGTCTTGTCTTAAGGAAAACAACACTTGATTATCAGCAAATCTGTAATCCATTGTAAGGCAAATCCTTCTCCATCCGATTAGATAGTGTGTTCAAAAGACAAGTGTGAACCATTCATATACGCCTTCATCTTCTATAAATTGGCAAGTCCACCTAATTCCAACCGGAGTGAAGCAAGAGAGTAACAGATCATCGGGGTGATAATGAGGCTGTGGGAAAGTTATTTGTAAACTCCTTTTGGAGAAATACTCTATCAATAGCTAAAGCTAAAGCTGTTGTGTGGAGCAAGCGCTCTGATAACCAGAATGCTTTTGCAAGTGTTTTTACAGGATTGGTGTGATACCCACCCACTGCCAGATCACTGGCAAAAGCACTCTTACCATTTCACGCACCTGACGCTCGGGCACCAAGTATTTTACCAAGCTAAGCTGCACACACAGACCCAATGCAGGCTCATGCAGTACTCCAGGACCGATGAGAGATCTGCTTCAAGCTAGAAAGGGGTGCAACTACTTGTAAATTTAAAACAAAGCCTCTGCATAAGTATATTTTAACATCAAAGACCAAGCAAGCATCAGTTCTGCAGTCAACATCTATAAAAACAGCAGCAGAAGAAAGAGGCACTGTTCTCGCTGTGTGAGCTGGGGACGAAAGTGTCACATCCTGATTGCCTCTGTGCCGCCGGTGTAGCTTTGCTTGTGTAACTGCCTTTTAAAGACATTAATTGAGGAAAGAGCATTTTTAAAGCAGCATTAAAATGTGTTCAAATATTAAAAGAACAACCTTAATTCCAGCAGTTACATCTGGCCCTTGAAACACTTCGCATTCCTTTATGGCCTTCTGTGGTTCCGAAGACACCAGCCGGTGCCAGAACAGTGACACAGTGGCCCCAGGTCCCGCTGCTGCGTGCTGAGGACGAGCCACCCCTCTGTGCAGGGAGGTCCCCATTGACCCAGCAGCTTCAGGCAGACACAGCCATGACCAGCTTTGCAGGCAGAGCTGTGGTGACAGTCACCTCTGGCAGAGTGAAGCAATGAGCTGAAAAAACCACTGCACAGCTGCAGAGAATGTGCAAACTTCAGTTCCCCCACAAAGGCACATCTTTAAGAGGCAGCTTGTTGTACAGAAAAGTCGGCAATTTACCAACACAAGCTCTTTGTCTCACAGCTCACACCTACTTCTAAAAATCAGCTCTACTCATAAATGTGAGAACACCACCACGTGGCTGGCTCCAGCCTCCAGGTTCGCTGTGGTACCCACTGCCTTTGGGGTGTGTGTGCTTCTGGCTTCTTCTGCCATGTGAGCACAGCCACGAGCCAAACAGACCTCGGTGCCTACAGCCAAACAGGCTGTGGTCAAACCCTCATAGCGCTGCTTCATCAGCCACATTCCCGTACCACCCCTTGTCATTTGCTCTCGCCTCTGTGGTACGGAGAGTCACTGGCAAAATAAACTTATTTTTTATCTGATGACTCCCTCAGCCCAGCTTATCCCTCTGCCACGAAAGGGGACGTGGACCCAAGAGGGGCAGGCAGGGAGAGGGACAGGTCCCCAGGTGGCTCAGTGCCATGGCTGAGGACAGGCACACCATGCTACACCCATGGGCTCCCAAGCTCTTTGGGGATGGTCCCTCCTAATGGTACTTGGGCAACTTCAGCCAACCTTCGGCTGTGGGAGGTGCCCGTTGCCACACAGGGCAAGGACGTGGCACCAGCGACAGCCCTGCTCCCACCTGCACCTGGACAACATTTGCAACACCCTAATTTTCAAACCCAGGAGGCTGAAGTTAAGGATTTTTGCCCCCAAAGGCAATGGGAGTTTCTCTGTATCTCCTGCTGCACATAAAAGTTGCAGCATGTCCCAATGGCCTGGTGGGCCTGACTTAGGCCGTTCTTACAGCAGGGTTTTGTGCAACAGCTGCTTCCATGCTCCTTCAACAGCTCAGGGCAGAGCACAACAACCAGCCATGCCCAGCTCTGCAGAAATTCGGATCTAGGCTGGCAGCACATCCAAACGATACGCAGGAGGCCCACATGGCAGTGCCTGGAGCCACCCAGCTCCACTGAAAAGCACAGATGTTTCACGGAGTCTGTCACACTGCGCTCAGAGCCAGCACACCCTATAAGCTTCATTTGATGTGTCCATGCAAACGGGATGCTGGCTCATGCCGAGGTACCCGGCAAGGAACTTGCTCATTCTTCACGAGCTGTTCATTTTGCTGCTGTCCCAGTGCGAGGTTTTGGGTCCAGACGCTACACTGACACAACTCATTTTGGAGAGGTCACCAGGAGGGATCCAGGGATGCCTCATCTCAAGAAGTGCTACCCTGCTGGCCCCAAAGCAAAAGCCGCCACCTTTTGGCCATGTCCCAGAGCAAAACCCATAACCTTTAATGAAAGAACACAAGACAAAACCCACCCTTTCTTAATGCCACTTGTTTACCACTTAATTAGTGGCGCATAGTAACTGTTTTGAATGCTGAGAAATAGGATCAGCCTGTCAAGACCAGGTCTCTGCGATTGCTTTGCTTAGTGAATGAGATTGCACCTGGCATCGTGTGGCCTGAGGGTAAAACAGTGAACAAGGCATTTCTGTTACTTTTAGTTCTCACACTGCAAAGTTAACTTCTTAAGTAGCTCTTTAGTTGCGAGCAGGACACTAAATCATGTTTTTTTTATATCGGGGCAGAATAAACTAAGGAAACCTAAGCCTCGTGGTTAGCAGTGTGACGTAGTATTTCATGGGATTTCAGATAAAGTCTTGTAAGTACTTGTCCATCCATATCTTTCTTTTCTGGAAACACCTCATCTGATACGTTATCACCATTTCCCTCTCTACACACCCATAACACTGGTTTCTCACCGCCGTGCTGCAGCACATCGCAGTGTGTAGGTCTTTCCCACTCAGCCCCTTCGACCTGGGGAGCTCCCAGGCACCTGCCAGCGCCCCCGGGCACCCCTTCGTGCACCCAGCCTCCCCCAGCTACGTTATAAACTCTATTACAAGCTTATATATTACAAAGTATGGGTAGAACATAAAGCATTAACTAAGTAAAAGCCGGTTCAGTGCCAGATGTCCAGGGGAGGGTTGGCAGAGGTTCACCGGAGCGCCGCTGCTCCCTGCAGAGAGGAGACGAAGTGCATTACGCAAGTGCGTTAAACCGATGCCGCCTATAGACGCAGGATCGCAGGGAAACCTTAAACGTCGCGGTGATGTTTAGCGGGATGTCACCGTCCCGGCGGTGACACCCCGCTAAATCCCACGGGTTTCCCCGAGCCTGGCGCCGCTCTCCCCTTCCTCCCCCCGCCAGCTCCCCGCCGCGGGACCGCGCTGCAAACCCGAGCAGAGCAGCCGGAGGCGCGCAGCGGCTGCGGCAACGGGGCGGGGCGGGGCGGGACGGCGCGGAGGGGCGCGGAGCGGCGCGGACCGGCCCCCGGCGCGGCCGCGGCCGGTGGGGCGCGGAGCAGGGCGGGTAGGTATTTAAGCTCGGCGGCGGCGGGCTGGGAGAACGGCGGTGCGCGGCGCGGTGCGGTGCGCGGCATCCCGCGGAGCGGAGGTGAGGGAGGCGCCGTGCCGGGGAGCGCGGGGTCCGGTTTTGCTGTGGCGGCGGGGCCACCCCCCCACCCCCTGCACGGCCCGGTACCGGGGGTCAGCCCCTGCTCCGCTCGGCCAAGGGCATCGCGGCGGAAGCGCCGTCCCGCGGCTCCCCCGAACCAACGGACCGGTGACCTTGGCCGAGCGGAGCCGCGTACTCTGCGCTGCCATCGGCGGGTCGGGAAGGAGCCGCGGAGCGAAGGCCTTGGAGCAGGGACGGCAGCGGTAAAGCCTCCAGGATTTGCTCTGCGTGTCTTCCTCAGGGTGGCTGGTGGTGTTGCAGAAGGACCTACAGCCTTCAGCAAGGTCTCTCTGGACTTGTTGCTGCTGTAGACCCGCAGTCAGGGATTTCCAGGTGGTGTTGCTGGTGCAGCTGTTGGGAAGATAGCCTGCCTAAGGGCTTCAGACTGGAAGAGGGGAGACCTAGATTAGATATCATGAAGAAATTCTTGACTGTGAGGGTGGTGAGCCCCTGGTCCATGTTGCCCAGAGAAGCTGTGGCTGCCCCATCCCTGGAGGGGTTCAAGGCCAGGCTGGATGGGGCTTGGAGCAACCTGGTCTGGTGGGAGGTGGCCCTGCCCAGGGCAGGGGCTTGGAACTAGATGGTCTTTAAGGCCTCTTCCAACCCAGACCATTCTATGATTCCATAAGTAAAAAAGTTGAAGTAGATGGGTAGGGGTGGAGGAGAGAAGGTGAAGGTGCTACTCATACCATTGTGGTGGCAATGTTCATTGTTTGCAGGTTTTGGCTCTTTGGCTTTCTTAGAGTTGCTGGTTGCTTCCAGTAGTCCTTCAGCATGGAGTACCTCCCTGCTGTATAAGTGGAGATGGGATAGTGTACAGGAGAATCCCTGTAACAAATGCTACTACCCCACTTAATCAGCACACGTGGTACTTCTTGGACTGTGTATTTTAAAATGCTGTAGGATTTGGGGTCCTTGTTTATCTTTTGCTTATGAACATCGTGAGTATGGCAAAAATAACTATGTCTTGAGCGTGATTCTGCATGTCCTTGGAGTGACTTCTAGGTGGTATGGTTTTGACAGAGAAATGTCGGGAAGCTCTGCACAGAGTGTGTATGTTGTTCATCCAGGAGCAATGGGAGATATGGTGAAAGGATGCCTGGAGAGCAGCTCAGGGCTGTGGGAATACTTACTCCATCACCCCTGTGCCCAAAAAGTGTCCAGGACATGTGATGTAGTGAATGGCACCAAGACTCAGGTGTTCCACCTGGCTGATGGAGGGGGGAAGAAGCCAACACAACATAACCCAGCCCCTACCACTTTTCAGGGGAAACTGGCACAGTGGCTTGTTGCAACTTTGAAGAGCCTTGTCTTGCCCAGCTGAACAGGAGTATTTCTTGTGTTCTCCCCACCAAAAATCGAGTGTGGCTTTGCTCTCCCCACATTTGAGGGATATCCTCCTATATCAATAGTTTTCTGTGTTCAAAACTGATCATAGGGATGAAGTGGTCTGCGAAGGAAGTTGTTCCTTACTGCATCTGTGGGGTTAAATCTGTTTCTGTGAAAAATGTGAATTTCCCTTTCTATTTCTTATCTGTTGCAAATGTCTCACTTAATTTTTCTTTTCCCCTTTTAGACCGATAACCCGTCATGGTGCAACACTGCTTCCTTTCATTAGATCTCAAAGGAGATGCACTTGCACAAGAGTTTGGTACCTGTTTTCCACTAATACCTGTCATGACTATGACAGTATTCACCTTCTCATATTACATATAATCCAAGACTAGCTATTATTTCCAGCTGCTTCAGAAATGACTCAGAGCAAAACAAAGAAGTCTGAATAAAATAACAACTACATTTGAAAGTAAATCTTTTCATAGAGCCCAAACATCTTAGCTATTTTGTTTATAGCATGATGTGTTTACACAACCTTCTGAACTTTAAAGTCCCCTTGAAGGACCTAGCTGATGTCCCAAATCTGAAAAGTCTTAGAGAACTAAGGCTTGTAACCAAGAGCAAAGACAAAACCCCTCGAAGATACCTCCTGGAACAGTTCAAGACCTCTCAATTTTTAAGTACTTGCAATATAAACCTGGTGCTGGTCTCTAGTGATGGGTTTGATGTCTTGCTTGGGAATCAGCTCTGTTCAAAACCACGTGCATAAACTATGCTTACACTGAAAATACAGGGAAAGCTTGCCCTGAGATTTCAACTTGCCAATTTACCAGTCTTCTCTGGCAGAGCTTATCACCAAAGGCCAGTTCTGCTCCAATGTGCAAGTCCCATCACAGGGGCAGGACTTAGAGCTCAGAACATGCTCAGCCCAGAGAAAGCTGGAAAGGAAGGGGTTTGTACATAAACTATAAGAAGAATCTAGTTATATAAGAACACGACTGAGGAAGCTTCAGAGGAGGGAAGAACAGAAAATTCTTTGAAAAATTAATTTGGCCTTGGAAGAAAATGGGACAGAGCTGCTCTAAGAATGTTTTTGTTATAGGGAAGCTGCATCATCTTCTTCCTCTGTGCTTGAGTGCAGAGAAAGGAGAGTGTGCCAATAAATCAGCCAGGCTTCAAAGCCAGGAGGAGCTGATTTATTTTTAAGTGTGTTTTGCTAGGAGCAGCCTATAGTTTTCAGGGAGTAGTTAAGGCATGAAATCAGTCCAAACATTAACTGCTGCACTGTCACTTGAATGGTTGGGACCCTCTCTCCAAATGAGATCCCTATGGGATCTGCAGATCATCCTCCCCTCTCTTGAGGGTCAGCAGCTTATATATCGCATTTAAAATTACTTCCCGCAGTGTTGCAGGCCATGATGCACTCCATCTGTGTACTGAACTTGACTGAAGGAGCAAATAGTATTTCAGAAATCATCTGGGTATACTGCAGTCCAGGTGGAAAGATAGCCTGACAAGAATCCATTTGCTCCAGTTACAGATGTGTCCATGCAGCTAAACTGTAGCACCAAACCAATGCTTGGGAGCAAGGTATTATTGAAGAGCTGGTGAAGGAGTACATGAGGACTAGGTTTGTATTCAGAGCTAGAGATGAGGAAGTCTGGGTTGGATTTCATGTAGCCGTGGCACTGCCACTCAGTGAGCATTTTGCTGTCGCCTTTGAATCTACTGTAGGTAGAAGTAAGTCTTTTTGTCAACTGCGAAAGGTGTTTGTTAGATTCCTAGGTCTCGTATGCATTATGGAACTTTTTCCATTTAAAAGAAAGAAAACAGCACCTATGTGCTACCACTAAGGTCGGCAGGAAAGGAGGGTTAGTGTGGACAGATTTAGAAGATGCTGGAATTCCTTCTTCTGAGCATGGTAAAGCATAAACCTGGCTGAAAATGCCATTGCCTTTTCTGCCTTACTGTTCCCATGCCTGAAGTATTTTTCCACTCCTGGAAGATTTATTTTTTTTTCCAAACAAACCTATAGGTGCAGTGGGAGCATCTTCACCTGCATGCAAAACATCCGAGTCATTTACAGCAATAAAATTTTACCATCTCTGAACTTCGTTCTGGTGTTGCATGGATGTTGGCGGGAACATGTATATAAGAAGAGTTTACAATTCCTGTAGCACAGTAGCTGGCAGTAATGTATGGCCAAGCATGCAATGAGATGCTGATTCAGGAAGACGAATGCTGAGGAAGAGAAAACAGAGATGGCCTCGCTGCTGCTGTGCATTTTTACTCCAGAATTAGAGGAGGGGGGTTCTTGATTGAAATCTATATGTAAAGACATTTTTAATGGTGCATAATTGTCCGTAGTGGGAGCTATGCTGGGATTATTGCTGCTGTACTCATTCACGTTCTTTGTCTGGCATTATCTCCCTGTGAAAACAAGCTTTAGGGTACGTTTAAACATCCATGTGTAAGTACTACAGTAACCTGAGGGTTCTGCTTGTCGGTAGGTAATAGGCAGCTTTCTAGGCTGAGCCGATGCTATATCGCCACGGGTCACGCTGCGTATGGGGAACTGAGCAGAACAAATGCAATAGAGGAACAGACTGAGATGGTGTCCCCGGGAAATGCTGGCATTCAGATTCCCTGCACAATTTTAACTGCTGCGTCATCTAAATTTCTTCCTGATTTCTTCCTAACTACTGGTCCACTGGACCTGTATCTCATACCTTATACACTGTGCTTGGTGCTCACTGAATAAAACATATTAAAGCAAACGCATGATGGACTGGGAACGTGACTCCCTTTGTTCTAGTTTGCATTTTCAGAAATGTCAGTCTACATAAAATCAGTGGTTTCATCCCAGAGTTATGTTACATTAACAGGGACAAGACTGGTGCCTTGGATAAGTCAGGATATTCTGAGTAACAGCAGAACAAACCCATCTAACACAGTAAAACTACAAATAAGTAAGAACAATTACAGATAAGTAACTTGTGGAAAGGACTTCTATTGCAATACCCAAGGGGAATGACTACCCATTCCTCTTCTAATAGCTAAAATTATTTGCATATCAGACAACTTTAAAATAATTATTGCACTTTGCCTTGTGACACCTGCCATTTGGAGCCTACATGTTGCATGTGAGACCAAATAGGGGTCAGGGGCCCGTGGCAGGATTTTACTTAAGCTTCAGCATGACTGCAATCCCTTAGGATTCTGCAAAACCAACTCACTCTTGCTTCTGTGCTATCACAGCCATTATTTAGCAAATGGCCAATTTTTAGCCAATTAAATATTTGCATTTTGGGGATGGTTTGATTGCTTGCTTGCTTTTCCTCCCTACCTTGTTTGTAACACATGGCCCTACTTTACATTCAAAGCCTGAGATACCACCTGTTCAATGACTATGGGGCTATCTACAGCCAGGGTTTGTTTTTCCCCACTCTAGATAAATTTATGGTGGAAACCCTTTTTCTCTGTATGTGTAACTCAGCCAAACTCTCCTGCTGAGGGTGTAAGGTGTTCTTCAAGCATTCTTTGGAAACCAGTCTATCCGAGTTCCCCTACAAGAATGTTTGTTTCTTTCCACAGGAATTTCGCAGCAGGTGCATTTTGCCAGGTGCTGTCCAGCCACCCTGTTGCTCAAAGCAGAAACTATATAGTAATGTACGTAACACTCACATCTTCAGATTACAACTCCAAACACTAGCTCCGACACTGGGAACTAAGTTGTTTGGGTTTGTGTTGGGGTTTGGGTTTTTTTTTTATATTAGGCATGCTCTTAAATGAAACCTGGGATTATTTTTTATTTGATGATGATTTATCTTTTCAGCTGCCCTAATCAGAGACATCTGTTAACAAGCAAGAAAATCAGGTTGCCACTTAAAACAATAAAAGCTGCTTTACAGGTTTCTCTTCTTGCTATTTTTGCTTGGAGGTGAAATTGCTGAAAATAATTTGAATATTGCTTAATGGCTTTAGAAACTGAATTCTATTCATTTTATTCATAGCTGGTTGTAACAGTCTTATGGCCTCCAAACAGGAAGGCATTTCCACAACACAATCAAATACTTAAATTGAAATTTGTAGATAAATGAGCTCCAAGTTAAAATTGCATAATAGCAAATTATGTCCTACTATAATATTGGGAACTGATGAGCTAATAATGTAGGGCCCTGTCAACTCAGAGTGCCAGCTGATTGGTTTTTATTACATTAATGCCACAGTAATGCTTAAAATACAAGTGGAAGCCTCTCTAGGACAAGTCCTGTCTAAAATACAGAATTTTTAGCCTCAAGAGTTCCTGTTTGTTTAGTGATCAGCTGTTCCCTTTGATTATTGCTACAAGGTAATTGGCCTGGTGGTAAGGAGGCCGCCTGAGACCTCCAGAGGTGTGGAACTTTGGGCAATTTCTAATGCTTAAAACTAGCCCTGAATTAATGTAAATGGGGTACATTCAGAAAAGGTATCCATGTCACAGTAACACAGTGGATTCTTGTATCTCATTGACTGAGCAGATGGTTTAAGATGGCTTTTTTTTCCTTCCCGCCTATGTTTTCCTTTTATAAATTATGCATCTAGAATTGCATTATCCCAAGATGCCCTTCATGTTGGCTGCATTTCCAAGACAATCCTGCTAGCGGAGAAAGTCTCTGGGTAGATTAAATGCAGTGGAAGTGTGTTAGCGGTGAGGACAGAGACTGTAATTTGACTGTTTGTCTTTTACTTATCTCAACCTCTATCATTCATTTGGAGACCGCGCAGCTTGTGCATTAAGATAGCTTGCATTCTTGCTGGTAGCCCAGGGAGTCCCACTGCAGGTGTGTCTCAGTGCCTGGGGATGGGGTTATTCCCCTCTGCTGTGAACTGGAAGACCTGAAGAAGCACAGGCTGGCTGCTAGGACTTGGTGACCAAGCTGAATGAAAACACAGTCCCCAGGCTGGAGAAAGTGCAACAGGGTCTTTGGTATAAATCACAGGTCTGCTCCTTATTTTAATTACTTCATACTTTATTTATGTATCCCTCCAAGACAGCAATGTCTAGTAAGTGACAGTGGTGAGTCTGCAGCCTGGTAGACTGGTCTAATATCACTAAAATCAGCCTGGGGATTTTTTTTTCCCTGTTTCTGGCTTTTCCTTATAGCAGCTCTGTATTGAGATATGCGAGTGTATGTGCTGCTGTGGGCAGAAAGCTCCAGTAGCCTGGGATTTCTCCCCTCAAAACCACTGCAGCACCACTCTCATAACCTCATGAACACCCACAGCAAGCACTCCAGCCTCGCAGTTTCTCCGTGCAGCAGTCAGACTTAACAGATATTTACCCAAGAAAGGTATGAGTTTAACTAGCACGGGCATAACCCCAGTGTAAATACCATAATCCTAGATACTATGAGAGGGCCCTTATCATTTTCTTTTCAAATGTATAGGAAAGGGCTTAACCTCTTCATTCAAAAATGCTGCCCTTCTTGCAGAAGGTATAAATAGAGACACTTTTGGCTCCCACTGAGTCACAGTTTGCCAGCTGTGCCATTTTTATGACAGGCTTTGCAATATTTACAAGGCTTTAAGGCCTCTCTTGAGTTCTGCCTTAAAATAATTTATCTGAAAGGAATCATCTTCCATTCATACCAGGACAGAAACCAGGGGTGGCCTTTCTCTCCAGCCTGCACCCATGCAAGTAAAGCTGTTAACAGCAAAGACAATCACTGCTAGACTTAAAATGGAAGTGATCTGCCCCCCCAAAGCATCGTAGGCGGCCTCAGTCTAGGAAATGTAGTCTAGGCGATACAGGGAAGATGGAACTGAAGGAAAAAGACTGCTTTGGGAGGAGGAGGGAAAAATATGTTGTGGAAAGTACTGATGGTTGGAGGATGCAGAAGAAGAGGGGCTGGTGGAAAGTAAAGGCTGGGTGGGTGATGGGTCAAGTACAGAAATTTTTCTGCATAAAAATCTGTTAACGCAAAGAAGCCTCCCTCCCTTTTTTAATGTACAGTGTCTACAGTTTCACTGCACTTGTTGCCACCAAAGAGGTTGCATTCATGGGGGTGTTGAGAGTTGAGGGGCAACTGGGGAACAGATGCAAGGAGGTCTGGACAGGAAGCTGAGGGATGGGAGGAGAAACACCAGGAGAGAAACCAGCACATGGATGAAGGAGGGGGAGCAAAGACAGTCAGGTTCCTTATCAACAGCATTGGACAGGCATCTGGAGTGACAGTTCAACCAAACAGTCTGTCATGCTTGAGGTAAGCCTACAGTTGTTGCCTTCCCAAAGAAGAAGGGATAAAAATCTACCTTAGAGCATCTCCAGATGGCAAGGTGTAAGCTGGTCTGGCAGGATGCTCCATTTTCAACTTAATACAGGAATGTTGAACCTTAACAACAGGCAGTACCGGTGACCTCAGGGAAGAAAGATGGAGAAATACGATCCGTCAAGGTGTGTGCATTTTAACAGTGCATCCACCAGACAAAAATTTTACACATCAGTAACCAAAGTAAAGCTGTTACAAAACAAACCAGGAATCCTTTTCCTTGGTAATTTGTCTTCCCTTCAGTAAATACCCACATACCACCAGAATTTACTGTACAGCCTCCAGAGGCAGTAAACCACTGAATATTGTAATATATTTGGCCTATACCAGTGGCCCATCATTATTTTAATCACAGGCTATAAATTTTCCAGTCCTACCTTAGTATTTGTTGCCTTGAGGGACAGAAAATTTCTGTTGCCCCAAACACAACACTGGAGGGATGTGACATGTCCAAGCATCTCCATTCCAGGCATTTTAGGCGACAGCAGTATAGAATAAAATGATACATTGGAAGGTTTTCCTGCAGGACTAAAATCTGCTATATTCCCTTTTACTGTGAGCTGAGCTGGTCCTTAAACTCAACACCCAAAACAAAGGAGTCCCTCCGTGAAGCCTCGTACAGTTGCTTATCATTCTGTCTCTGTGTTTTCTCTAAGTAGATGTTTTTAGCCTGAATTTAAAGATTATTTAAAATACTGAAAAGCAATTTTAACAAAAAACAGGGGAAGGCAAAACCCATTTCTTAGTCAATACTTGCTCAGCCATTCTCCTTTCTGTGTGGAGACGGGAACAATGAATGCATAAAGGTATTACCTGCGAGGAAAATCTTTCCCAGACTTGTAACTTCTATTAAATATCCTTTTAATCTGTAATGTATCTTATTTCTTTGGAACGAGCTGAAAAAACTTCTTATGCTATTTGAGATTACTTTTTTCCCTCCCTTTCATAGCTTGTCTTTTCTTTATTCCCAACAATTGCAGGCTAATAAAAATTATTATCAGAAGTAAGCAGAGGAGTTTGTACAGAGCAGTTCTTTTAATCTCATCTTTATTCCAGAGCATACGAGTCTGCCATCCACATTCATGGAAGCTGGCCCAAAGCCTTCCCTTTTAAATGCATATCTCCCTGACTTCCACGTGAACCCTGTGCGTTTGTAAGCTAATGTGGTTTTAATTCCTAATGCAGAATGAACAGCAAAACAGATTCACAATCAGAACGTAGGAATTGAGAGTGCCCAACCGATACAGCCTCAATAACTGCAAGCAGCAGTTGATAGAGCTAAAGATTGTTTTCCGCTGCTCCAGGGCAGCAGAGGCTGGTGATGGCACTGGCGCTTTAATTTCTGATTGAACTTTATTTTATAAAATACAATTATATGTGGTATCAAACTTGAAATGATGGCCACCGCATCATGTTTTAGTTCCAGGTCTTTCTTTCCACTGCAGCTGTAATCCAGGCTTCTCTATCATTACAGGTCATCTTCTCGAAATCACTGAAAGCTGAAGATGGATATTAAGCGCGTGAAGGACTATATCTATTGGCTGTACTACCAGTACCTACTGATCACTTGCAGCTATGTGCTGGAGCCCTGGGAGCAGTCCATGTTCCACACCATCACTGTGACTGTTTTCGCTATGGTGGTGTACACGGCTTACGTCTTCGTCCCCATCCATGTCCGCCTGGCTTTTGAGTTTTTCTCCCAGATATTTGGAGGCCACCCTGAAAGCACAGTTTCCATTGTGAACTGAACTTGCCCGGGTAGTGATTAGAAGCTCTTGCAACTCATGACATGCAATGTCTTCTTCAATTTTGTGTATTTATTCTGAAGTAGTTTTGCGGTTATGAAAATACCATTTTCTCTTACAAAACACGGCTTGCTCGATTACCATAGCTGAAAACCAGAATAATGCACTGACTCCTGGCTGCACAGTCCCCGTTATATAAAACACAGGCCAGCTTTTGCTGTGTGATAATGAAACACATCACCTGGAATGCCACGTTTCCCTAATATTCAACAGGCTCCCACTTTTCAGCACCTTAATTTCATCACACGGGCATGTATGAAACAGCAAGGACTGTTTATGATGGCTGTGAAGAGGGGTACTACGCTCATTATACACAAAGAAGGTCTGCCAACAGCGTGCAGTGGCAAAACATACCATGCCTGCTTTGAGCCAGGTTAGAGAATATCCGGAGATGAGTGTAACACAGCGTGATTTGAGTACTGACTAGTATCCATCTGGTTACTGACTTTTTAATGGCCAGAAAAGTAAATTACCAGAGAAAGTAGCAGGAGTATGAACTTGAATCCAGCCTTTTGCATCTAAGTTGCTGCCTCTGAGTTTAGATGGTCTAAGATAGTAAAAAAAAACATACTATGGGTAATCTTGTAGTTTACTGAAAATGACAGAAAGAGAGAGAACTAGCTCTGTTTCAGTGCTGTTTCCTGCCGCCTTTGATAAAAACTGAGACATCGTTTCTTTCTGCTCCCATTCACCAAAGCAAGGAAAGTGCACGTCTGCACCAGAGGAAGATGATCCAGAAAATAGAGTGGAAGTAATATTTTAATAACTGCAGGGAAGTCTGAGTGCTTAAAGAGATCTCCTTTATAATGAATAAATGAGATTTATTGTAATTGCCTGTGAGGAGTTTCTTGAACAATGGAAGGTTTGTTTGGTTTTCACTCTATACCTAAATCAAATGTCAATGCCAAACCGTAAGTTATAGCTATACAGTGCATGTATCTAAGAGCTGATGCTACTGTTATTAGAAGTGAGAGATGCAAAATGTAAATAGCTTTCAAATGATGTTTGCACAGTTATAGGATTAAAACTCTCTCTTCTTTATCAAGCTGCAGTGGGGTCCTGCATGCTTAAAAGAACACTGTTTGTTTGGAAACTAAGACATGTTTTGAAGGTTGAACAGATCTGAACATGTGTATGTAGTTTTTTTCAGAAAAAAATAAAATTTTATTCTTCATAATCAACATTTCAGTGCATGACTCGGCTCTTCAGGTGTTTTCTATTTGTTCGTAAATATCCTGGATGTGTGTGGGCCAGGCTGACACCATGTCAGACAGACTATTTTGTTGCGAATGTTTTGGGGCAAGGTTTCAGAGCCATGTAGATGGATCCATGTGCGGACTGCCGTGTCCATCATCATTAGTGCCCCGGCCCAAAATCCCTCCTCTCTCTGGTTACAGGGGAGGGAAAAAAAAAAAAAAAAAAAGAAGAAAAAAACCCGGAAACTTCATTGAAGATCCTGCTCTGCCTAGCAAGTTGGTGCTTGAACCAAAAATACTTCCCAATATCCTATACTCAAAAGATTCTACTTTTTAACTGATAGTGTGATGATGTAAATGCCGTGGCATCTCCTCATCAATGCTGTTTCCAATAACATCTTATTTTTTAATTTCTCAGAAAGGTTATTCATTCCCAATGGCATCACACACAAATGACTTGCTTCTAGGAGTACGAGGAAAGACACTCTTGTAGGTATGCAAAGGCTGGGTCTCGTATCTCAAGGAACACACACCCAGATGTAATGTTGCTATTTAAACATTTAACTTAAAGCAAACAGAACAAGCAAACAGCTTTGTTCAGGAAGAGGGAATTTCCACTGGCTTCTCATGGTGGGATTCTTGTAAAGCATTTCTCTTCCTTATTATTCCTGTTATCTTTGTTTAGCTCTGCGGGAGGTGCTCAGAAGATGGAGGAAAACAGCAGTTTCTCTTTGGGAGGGTCCCTGCAGCCTCACTTAAGTGAAAACACTTTTTTTGTGTGTGTTCTTCAGCTTCGTTAATAAATTTAAAGTTTTTGAGCAAGAGGTATTCACCAGAAAGGAGGCAGCTGAAAGTAACCTCTCTGTGCTAAAACCACTTTTGAGATTTTTCCAATCCTTTTCACTTCTCCTTTCTACTAGAAAAGCTGAAATAACTCTAGCTACTTAATATTCAAAATTAGTGGGTTCCAGCAGGAGATTTCAAAGCATTTTTGGCACATAGCAGTGAAGAGAATTTTTTTTCCCCAGCTGAAAGAAAAAAGAGGTGGGACACCACTTTCCACAGCTTGAGACCATACCACACAGCTCAGGAAACCCCGCTCCAGTTTTGAAATCCTCTTGCCTGTAGATGAAGCCATTCATACACAATGGAAAGAGGTTTTAATTGGATTACATCTGCATATTAACATGGAAGCACCATTTGCTGCAACAGCTACAAGCCACAGGAGGAGGGTCACATTTCAGAGAGCTGCCAGTAACACCAGCATACGGCTCGGTACGTACAGCATATGGGCAACAACTCCGTTGTGAAGAGTATAGTGTTGGGCTCTTTATAAAACACCTTGGCAGGGCACTCATTCCTCCTGCTTCATTATTACTCCATGTTAATTGTAGTTAATTGCTCCATTATTACCCTACGCTAATTGTAGTTCAGGCTGAGCACAGCAGCTGGAAGGTTTTACACCAAAAAAATCAAATGAAAGGACTATGTTAAGAGTAAACAGAACCAACAATGCAACAGTGATAAATGAAACAAAAGCAGAAAAGGAGATGAACCAGTTCCAGTTGCATTCACCCTGAAAGTTCAAATACATCATTAAATTAAGCGCTGAAAAATTTTTGGACGCAGCTGGCCAGCACCATACTTCCCTTGTTTAAAATTCATTTTCTTAATTTCATTTAATCAAAGCTAGCATTTATCCTGCTGTAAAGATTTCCTGGCCAATTTCATGGATCACCTCCCAAATCCATTACCAAGGGCGACTACACATGCACATGTCCAGACCATGAACCCCCAGAAGCTTCTTCCTGAAGCCCCTCCAGGCAGCCTTCACCCAAGACTATTAAAAAAAGCTTTGCAGGGACCTTTTCCTTAGTGGTGGTCTTGCACAGGGAACACAGGGATCAGCATCGCGACCAGTGACTGTGCCCAACTAGCAGTCTTATTTCTAAGTTATTTTGGTGCACTCCTTTTATCACATGAATTAAAATGCAGAGCTTGAAATAGGGGAGCAGCAGTTTATGGCTCGGCGGGCCATCAGTGGGATACAGACGTCTCTGATGATCGGCTGCCAGCTAAACTCACACGAGCAGTGACTAAACGTAGCGCTAATTTATTTGAAGTGTGATATTCCCAGTCTTTTTCATATCCCCACAGTCTTACAGTGGCTCCTGCCTGACTGCTTACTCAATAGAAGAAAGAGAAACCTCTATTTCCATCACTTCTTTTGATCTTTCCAGAAAAGACCAGCAAAACAGTCCAAGGTGGTTGGTGGGGAAGCGCTGACATTGCCTATCCTACACATCTTTAGGGCACGTGGGTTCACACCAGTCACTTGTAGAGACGGGTCATCATCTGAGTGCCCGACTTCATCTACATGGAATTCCCTGAAAGCTGAGACCCCATGTTTATGAATTTTTGAAATCTGAAGGATGTTCAAGTATAAATTTTTTTCTGAAGTTTTATTATTGCTGTTATTTGGCCATAATTTAAGATTCTTGCTTTGCATGCAAATTCTGTGAAAAAAATTAAGTTATTGTTTTCACTTACAATGATTCATACAGTTATGGTTAAAGGGGAAAAGGCCCTAAAGTTTTTATCAAGTGAAAGATAGTCTTTAACATATTTTAAATAATCTTTTTTTATAAAAGCCCTCTTTTAGATAAACCTTCCAAAACAGCAAACTGATATCATCCATCAATAACATGCAAAAACCACAATGCATGAGAAATGTGCCTCCACAGAGACACCTCTTTGAAACTAGCCTACAAATAAAAATGGTGTGTAAAGGCAAATCATTCTAATCCCTGTGGTAGGAAGTTTCTGCTGCACTACTGCAACGGCCAGGTGTTGTCCTGGTCTTCTTGCACATGCAGAATTAGCCCTGCCCAGCATGCACATACCAAGGAGCACTGTGAATACAATACGCTGTGTCCGTCTCCCTTCACCTCTTACCAAGACAATGCTCCGTTTCTAGAGTTTAATTTCCCTAATTACTTAGTAGCTAGGGAAAACAAAAACCCAAAACTATTTAAGACATCATAAAAGAAGTACAGCAGGGTGTAGTAACAGCCAGCAGAACCATACAAACTGCAAATCACACTTGCGTAGCACCAGAATGCGTCTGCCAAAATTGGGCCGACTCTCGCAGATGGATTACTGCACCCTGGGGCAGAGACGTGGACAAGCGGCGGCGTGCCAAGCTGAGCATTTGAAAATTAAAGCAGAAAAGGCTAATTTTCAAATCAGATATTACTGAACTTATAAGAACTTTCTCATAATCACACAAAATGACCAACATCCAACGTTGCGCCAAAAGCGGTGCTGCCTTCACGCAGTGCACGAGTCAGGCCCTACCCAAGTAATTTCAATTATTTACTCCTAAAATACCAAACCGCAGCTATATCAGCATGTTACTGATATCCTACCACAAACTGCTTTTTGCATGGAGCCCATTTCTCTCTATTTGGTAACTCCAGATAGCTTCCTAGCCAAGATAAGATAACAATTCATTTATCTGGACTCCCTGTGTGCCTCTAGGTATTGCCAACAGCAGAATTTAGTGATAAACCCTGACAAAGATAGCCACTTTTCTCCCTTCTGGAGTATTGGTTACCTTCTTCAGGGAAAAGAGAGCATGAGACACCAGCTTCTTGCTTCTCCCTGCCCCACAGCCCCACCAGCAGCAATGGCCATTGCCCATGGAGCTGCGGCTGTACCTGATTCACCCTCTTTGGAAAGTGACTTTCACTGCTGTTGCCTCAGGTGGGATCAAGGGTTGGATGAGCAGTGAGTGACCGTTGTTTCACACCCCTCCTGCTTTGAAGAAGTTTCTGCTGCAGACATTGATCCTCAGAGGTGGAGGAAAGCAAAGCCCCAAGATGCAGCACACTGCATGAAAAAGGATGCACCACTTTGTCCTGCCGGCCCAGTGAGATTCCCACACCCTCTCCTACTAAACTTCCAAAACCAGGTGGGTTCCTCATAATTTCCAGAAAGATACTGGGATGGTCTGTCAGACAAAGAGGATACAAAATCATGATGAAAAAAAACCAAATCACTCTTTTGCCAGCTAAATTATGTGGTGTTTCTCAGCTTGCATGAAGTTCTCCAGCTACCTGGAGAATTTTCCAGTACAAGCCCTGAAGTGCCTCAATTGGATCACATCAGCACTTCCCTCCAAGCCAAGCCTGATCAGAAACTGAAAAACTGGGGAGTCAGCAGAAAAGCTAGACTCCTACAGATCATCAGCAAACTTCGCTCAACGTGCAGTCCCACTACCAACTTGTTGCAGTCAAGGAAATCAAGGGACTTGAAACTACCAAAATGTTCCTTAAACCTCAGGAAACTGAAAATTCAGTGTAGTATCAGTGTTTGTCTGCTGACAAAGGAGGTCAGATGCCTGTGACATTCCTGAGGTTCTCTGAAGGCTGGATCCGAGCGCACAGCAACAGCACAGAGCTCGTCCCACGACTCCAGCAGCGACTGCCGGGATGAAATGGGCTCCTCTTTACTCTCTTTCTTTAAACACAGGAAGGAAAACTCAGCCTGAACTAAATGAAGACACCTTCATTCAATTTTGAATTCAGTGATCAATTTTGTCCTTAAGATATTTATTCCTTACCGTAAGCAATATTTTGCCTGAATTTGAGGAGCCGAGGTTATGAAAATATCTCCAGGCAACTTACATGGAAACTCCCTAGCTGTAAGGCTATGATTCACAGGTGAGGTAAGAATTAACTCCGAGAGTTCCCACTTGTCATCACTGGTGTCTGCTCCACCCTTGTTTCAGAGGCTGCTTTCAGTAGTTGCTACATCAGGACAGCTAAGAGCTGATAAACTGCTGATTCTTGTGTTTCAGTACAGTCAGCCCCAAAGTGGGGCTGTCCTAGAGTTGTCACCAGGATAACTGATCCCTCCTCTACACCCGGATAATAAGGTCCGAGATAGAAATAGGCTGTAGAATTTACTTCATGTGGCCTAATATAAGCTATAGCCCCCCCAATTACCAAAAGCTAGGTTTAGTCTAGGTTTTAAAGTGAAATTTAAAAGATGCATGTGTACCCTTTGCATCAAAATATGTATCCTACTGCTGAGACATGCTCAGGCAAGAGAAAAAAAGCCAAGAACCAGGACAGAGAGAAGAGTAGGAATATCTACATGATGGAGAATAGGGTAAATCTGGCAAATCTGTATGAAAAAAAAAATCAGATTCTACTTCGCTTACAATGACTGAGCAGAGAGGGAGGAGGGAAGGAAACGAAGGTAAATTATGGCAGCGTCAGGAACAGACGTATTGTCAGCTAGGGTGCTGTTTCAGTTATTTTTTCTGACAGCTCCTATCTTTGCTTCATAATCATGGAGCAGATCAGAAATATCTCCTTATTTCAAGGTCATATTCAAGGATGAGTTACATGCCATGAATCTTTATGAGCCTTAGATATTTTTTAAAAAAATGAACAGGAAGAGAAAATGCAGGTAAAATGTACCTCAAGGAGTATTTCACACAAAACAACTGAGGCCAAGCTTGGAATAAAGCACCCTAACATCAGAGAGGGCTGGAATTGCAGCAATGCTGGATTGCAGCAATGTAATTAAAAGACAGGGTGACAAGGCACAGCAAACAGCCTCACCCATCAGGCTGGCAGAGGGAAGGGCTGGTACCAGTTCTTTGCATTCTCCACAGCCTCAAATTGCACAACGGGAGAAGCCTGGTAGCTCATATACGCTAATTATCGCCAAATGCAAATGCACAGAGACTGAGTGATTTATGAAGTAACAGCTGGAAAAAAGATGGCGCAAACTGAGTAGACGCATCCAAGTCCATACATCCTGGTGCCTTGCCCAGAGGAAGTACAGGACATGGCAGATGTTTCACTCAAGGTAAATAATACTCAGATTCCAAGTCCTCTCCACATCACAGATGAATACTTTTTACTTCCCCTTCCAATATTTCTCCTCACATGAGAATAAAAAGCACAACTTGATGAAATTAGACCACTATCGAGGTGCTCATACCTACATCGAGCGTTGCGTTCAGCTCTCTGTGCTGTCTCACACTTGTTGTGGAAAAACACCAAGAAATGCTAAGTGCTTCCTGTATTAAAGCCTTTCACATCTGGCTAGACGTTACTCATTTGCTATCCGATAATTTTGAGTATTTTGGTATTCAAAAGCTCTTCCTTATCACAGATATATTTTGGTGGCACCAAAATACCTCAGAGCCCCGTACCTAGATCAATATCAGCCTTCTATTCAGAATTACTGTGCCCTCTAAAATCTTGCCCATCCAAATGTTGTTACAAGAACACAAGGCTTTGGTACTGAAATAAGCTTTTCATTGCAGCAGCCTGCAGAGGCCTCTTTTTCCCAGGAAATCTTCAACAACAACACTGGCATCACTGAGGTTGTCTTTTATAGAAATGCATATGCTCCTAAATAAATCATGAGCTGCAACCGTTCATATCAGCTTTGGAAGTTTCCACTGACAAAGAGCAGTCCACAGTCAGTGCCTTTACATTAAAAGTCTATCATATAATAAGTTCCGGTTTTGTGATTTTATAGCTGAGCAATACCTGCACAGACATCTTTTAATAGCGATGTGTCAGATCCCGATGTCGTGCATGTGCCAGCAAGATGGGAGCGGTGGAAAGAAAAAAATCAACCCATGAAAATTGCAACACTTCTTCCTGAGAATTTATCTTGATGAATAATTATAAAATGCCTATACTATCATAGAGGACTGTCGCAAGACAAAAAAAATCTAAAAAGAAGAAAAAGAAAGAGCTAACTGCCAGTACATTTATCAAACCTGCTATTTCAGCAATGTCCTAGGTTACCACTGGTAAGATGCTTAATGCTAAAATGTTCGAGTGATCTGGCAGAGCCCTGGGTGGGCAGGATGTCCCTGTCCTCCTCCTTCTGTGTTTTCCTTTCCTGACTGTTTATGCAATTTTCATTTATCGGTCCAGACTCTCTGGCACAAATTACCTACAATCACGCAGATTAGTTCTCAGGTTCTTTCTGCCCTGGGCCCCTTTGAATTGGACTATTTTGCAGTCCAGCCCTGCCTCAGAGGATTATTCCAGCGATAAAGGGTTGGCATAGTGACTGCTGGAACATTACCATTGCTTACTGAAGAAAGCATCAAGTCTGGACAAAAGCAAAGCCACTGAACACCTCTGCTATGCTGGGCTCCGGAGCAGGCATGCCTTACGGCAGACCTCAGGCTGCTCCAGTCCGGTGCAAGGCAACTCATCCAGTGCTGTAGTTTTTTATCACCTTCCTTCCTACCCTTTCCAGTTGGCTCCACATGGCCCCCTTTCAAAGCTGGATCATTGTTTCCATTTGGTTTACCTCCCATTTTGACCGACAAAGTCTCCTTTCCATACTCCTCCTTCTTCCCTATAAGCTATTGATCTTTGGCTCTTTGATCCATGTCAAAACATGTAACTTCTGCCTCCAGCATACTCCTGTCCTGTTTCTACCCTCAAAAGCAGGGGAGGGAGGAGGAGCAGTACGCATCCCAACCAAAGGACAAGGGATACAGGTTTGTTCACAGAGCAGGTTCATTGAACCGTTTTTTAGCTTTTTCTCTGCTTGGTTTTGTCTCCAGCCAGCTAGTGAGGCAAGTCGAGGAAATGTCAACACCATCCATAATTTTTATGTACGGGTTTTTAACAGACACAATATGCAAAATATTGTTACCTGCATACCGCTATTCTCATATTCTCTCATAAGAGAACTCAAAGTGCCAATATCTGAAAACATAAATTCTACAAAAATATACTCCTTGTACTGATGCCCATGTCCAGACTTCACACTGGGGTGGACCCCCTCCTGGCAGCTCCACACCTCCCAGCGCAACCCACCCTCTCACCTGGTTTCCTTTAGCAGGCTCATGGGATGAGATGTTTTCAGCTGAGACACGGAAGATTACAAAAGGCAAGTGGAAAGCAAACAGCTACTGTACAATAGTCTCCAAGATTCCTATCGTGTTCTGATGAGCAAATATTTACCTTTTTAAAACAATTACTTCTTAGTCTGAGGTTCAAGTCTAGTGCATCCTGGTACAGGTAACAAACATACCAGTACTAAAGCAACACTTCCTGGCTCCTGCCCATGCTTTTGCTTAAAATTAAATCTTTGCCATGGCTGTTCCAGGTAAAGAAGGCTGAACTGAGTAACAAGACCCGTCACAATCTTTTACGCTAAAAAAGAAAAATTGTAATAAAAGGAATTGCTACTTTGAACGTATCTGTGGGAATGGGCTGTACTTTCTGCACAGGTTCTCATGGATAGAGAGGCAGGTACCAGTGCCACACTAAAACTGCCACCCCTCTTTAAAAGGGGAACACTTGGCAATCTCGGGAGAATAGCTAAGTATTAGAAAGCAATGGAGAATTAATTACTGAAGAGAGTTTCTCAGACTATATAGCATGTTGATAAGACAGTGTAAAGTCTGAGTTGCTGAAATTGTCCTGATGACAAACTAAAAGCTTTGGGTTTTGTGATTATTAAGAAACAATAAGCTGTGATGTTTGATAAACACAAAATGGATGACAGGAGCTGCGGAAGAACGGACGTTAGCACGAGAAGGATTTTCCCTTGTAATAACCAGAAGAAGATCCTATTTCACGAATCTAGGATGTCTCCTTGTTCAAGTAGGTCAATTCAAGTAACTTTATGGTTTGTGTTATTCTGGTTTTTACAGGCTGCTAAGAAAAATTCATCTGTTGGTAACCCCATGATAGGCCTAGCACTGATCCTAAAAAGGAATTTAGCAAGCAGAGGATGCCTTTCAGTGCAAAATTGCTGCTTGCATCCACTGTGCCTCTGACTGCAGGAGCAGGACAGGGTTTGCACAAAGCCAACGCCTGTGCCTCTGGCACGCTGAGCATCCAGCTGCTGCAACACACAGCAAGGCTGAGAATTAGCCCCCTCTGCTGACAAACGGCAGCATTTACCCGTTACTCTGTGGTACCCCTTGCACAGCCTGCGTGGAAACTGCTGCTCTTTCAAACATTAAGTTAGAGGTATGCCCTGCACTGCATCAAGTATGCCTTATATGCAAGTTTCATGCCACACATCATCTAGTTAAAAGAAAACTAAACCACATATCTGTGCTGCGATGAAGCTCATTAAAGCTTGATGATGCAACACACAGGTTTTATCTACTGATCAGCTGAAAGTGGAGTGTCACAATATGCTGATCTCTGTTGCAAAGCTATTTTAGAGAAGTTTATTTTCAGCTCACTTTGTTCCTGCCTCTTACGTTCAGCAGTAATAATGTTTGTGGCTCATACTATAAATTGGATTGCTAATTGGATTCCTCACAAGGAATTGAAGAAACAGGCAAGAACTGGAAAATAATTGGAGCATTATCCCAGTAAATTTAGTGCAGATTATCTCACAGAAAGCAGTCCCTGGAAGTGTCATGTCCCAATAGAATTAGCTAATGTTATTCCTCCCATTCGTATTGCTCCTTGAGACCACAGAAGACAAGTTGAAACAACAGTACCTCTGCCAAAGCACAGCTCTGCATGCACTTTGTTGTTGAAATTATCAGTTTGCAACTTACAGCTGCAATCAATAAAAGGCAACAAGAACCTTTCTTTCCTAAAGGAACAGGCCACTTGGCAATGCCTGATTAAAACCTTAACTGGGGTGGGGGAGTTAGATGAACCTCTGGCTGCAAATGTAAAGCTGCAGGAGAAACAGCAGAGAAAAGCAGCCATGCATGGAGGTGATGTGAGGCCATTCCCTCCTGGGGCTCATGGCCCAGGAGTAGCGGTGCTCACAGAGGCAAGGAGATGCCTCAGCTGCACGCGGAGGGTAAGATACCCGGTCCCTGCTGGGAGCTAGATCCTGGCTCATACTAAATTTGGAGGCTGGGAGTTACCACGCCACACACAGGCAAGGCACAATCCATTCCTGCGCCAGAATACCTTCTACAGCTTCCAGAACCACTGGCGCAGTGAGCTGCTGCCTCCACCTTGCATCCTGAAACACCTCACTTGGCCACAGCCATACCTTTATTTCCCCACTGTGAGTACTGTCTACACTTCTGTTATTTGTCTGCTCTCTGAATGGAAACTGCTTCATGCCTCCAAATTATTACTTGATGCAATAGGAAGAAGTGTAAAATTGAGAGGAACGTACGCATGTTCAGGACCTTGATAACTAACGTACAGACTAGGTGTCATTACAATCCTCTTAAAAATTAAATTTGACACTGCTAAAGATCATAGAGTTGTTTCATTGTTATTGCACAATCCTTCCCATATATCCATCTTAATGTTGTTAGAACACTTCTACAGTTAAATTAAGGTGATTTTATTAATTTGTAACTCAGTGGTACTAAATGTCCTAGAAGCTGTGCACACTGCTCTGAATCTCAAATTTATTTTACAGTGAATATTTAAAAAAAAAAAAGCGTAAAAGACTACGTTTGCTTTTGTTCTTAAATTCTTGAGAGTTTTACTTTTAAATTAACACAGCTAATGAAACAGTATCCCAGACGAGAACAAAACCTCTTTGTTGGAAGGTCAGAGCAGCTCTAACTAGACAAGAGATCCCAGGAGCTCCTCTGGTAGCTTTGCCACCTCCTTTCCTGGATCAGGTTTACGTGAGGGAATAGTGACATCAGGTGTCTGTTAAACTAATCACAGGAATATCTTTCCCACGGATTTATCATTTCTATGCTGCTTCTATTTACTGAAGTTTCTACTGAAAATTAAGCTGCTGTGAGCCAGCTGTTCTGGCTGGCACACCTCCACAAATGCCGTCCTGGCTTTCCTTGGCACTTGAGCTTTCATGCAAACTACGTACAGCTATTTACTCAAGGGCCCAGTCATCCACATATGAGAGCAAAACTGTATGAAAACTGTTTTTAAATGGTGTGCTTGCTTTCCCTGCGTATCACACAGATGCATTTAATGCTGCGACTTCGGTATTGTTTGGTAGCTCAGAGTCTGAGCAGTACTTCTAAGGATCAGATACAAAATCTATTGAAAAACTTAGGATAAACTCATCTTGACTTGCATGCGAGTTCAGTGTTGTTCATATAATTCAAATGTCAATGTGCACATCAATTAAATATTTGGATATCTTAATGAATAGAAATGAAACATAATACAGCATAAGATGGTGCGCATAAGATAGTGTGCTTATGATAACAGAACATATAGACCCTAAAAAATATAACAGTAAGAGCAGAAAACTAGTATATAGTATAAATATATTATTTAATACTCATTGAAAAACAGAAGAGGGAAAGATAAGAAATCAGTGCAAAGAGATAGGCTTTTTCACTAGAGGTAAGATTCAAGCAGATGTCTAAATTCACCAAACAGCTCATTGCTAGCAAAAAATATTGGCTTTTTTCTCCTTAGATTTCTACTGGCTTAGTGATGTGAATCCAGTGGCAAAGACCATTCCTGGTGCAAAGGACAGGATCAGGAACTTCCCCAAGGGACAGCAATACATAAAAAGCTGGGTTTTTTATTACTAGCCAATCACACATTTAGCAACTGTACCCATCCAGAAAAGCTCTTCCTCTATACTGTCTCCATTTCTACAAATCATTCTGATGACTTGTTACTGGATTAATGGGATTAAAAGTAATTTTTATGGAAAAATATATGCCTCTTGGAAGAGATGAATCAGGGTAAAATGACACTTTAAAAAAAACTTGTTCTCATTATTAGACAGGTCTATAAATCAAATATGTGTACTGTACACACTGTCAGTTACTAAATTCTGTATTTCTATATGATGCTTTCTATACATGTTCTAACTCACGTTTTCTGATTCTGTAACTGGAATTGGAAGAAACTGAGTTATTTAAAACCTCACTGTATAATCTTTGTGGCCTCAGCCTTTGAAGGAACTTTATGGAGCTCAACATGCTTCCAAACAGACCTGCACAGTACAGAGAAGGGTGTAGGACCCGGGCGACTGAGGAGCAGGGCCTTTTGCTTATCCTTTCGCGACTAATGCAGCATTCAGACTGATGCCACGACAATGTGATGGCTTCCCCCTTTGAACAAGCGAGCTTTGCACAGACCCAGATGCAAAGGATTATCAAGTATACACTTTTCATACTGAGTATTTATTTCCCAGACACTCTCATCCCAGCTATTAAATCCAAATTGAAACAAGTCACAAAACATTTAAATCACTCTACATCCCCAAATTCTGGAAACTAAAAACGTAAAATAAAAAATTACACACACTGCTTGCCATGCTCCTGACCTCAGGGAATCCTAAGGAGTAACTAACAACTCCATGCAACCAGTCATACACTGAAGTGCCAATACAGTTTTAGACAGCTCCAGTCACAGAAGGGGGAACATTTTTCACCCTCACACTTTCCACTCTCCATCATTAGCACCAGAGTAGCTGGTGGCAGAGACCTGACAGCTTTATCACCCAAGCTGCCAGAATTTACAAAGCCACCTTTAAATTCACAGCAGTGCCTGTACACAGTCTTGTAACTCCTGCAGCTCCTGGGTGAAAAGGGAAATTAAATGGAGCTGTGAAAACTGAAATGTCCTGATGAGTTACCATCTCACACTTTAGATAACAGCTCCAGACACATTTGCAGGGAAAGAAAAAAACACTCAAAACCTCAGCCCACATTAGAAGTATAATTTCTGTAGGTTTTTTTCCAGGAAGGTAAGCAGTTACTGCCACTTTCTTACTTCTGTCTCACATGCCATTAAGCAGTGCACGGCAGTTCCAATGAGAATGAAGCCAAGAAGCATGCACACATGCAGCAGCACATCCAGACTGGCTTGAAATCCATCCCCGACATCTTTCTCTGGCCTGTTTAAAACAGCAACTGGGCGCATGCATAGTTATTTTCCTACCTCGTGTTTCCTCCAGTCATTTATACCAGGCCACAGATGAAAAATACCAAACCCAAACTTTTTCTTTACACGCTATAGTTTTATAATGACTGCCACAAGCTTGACTGCCCAACACACATACAGAACAGTGAAGAATTACACATATGTACTTATGCACTGTTTTCTTCCAACCCAGGATCTCCTTCAGTGCCCCTCATACAGTCCCTTTGCAGCTGGTAGGGCAGTGAGGAGACAGTATGTCTGGTTTTGAAGGCACATCAGGCCTGCCAGATATCCTGCATGGCTCCTGGGAGTCTGGCTGCAATATCAGTAAAACAGCAACCAGCATACGGTGGCAAAAATACACATTGATCTTCCCAAATGTAGTGTATTAATTTAAAAGACTGATCTGGACCACCACAAATCAAGCTGATGCGGCTTGACAGGGCTGAAAAATAAACCCATGTCCATCATTTTTTCTACAGGCATTACCACAGGCATGTGGTGATAGCATGCTCAGAAGAAATCGACAGCCTACGGGATTAATACTCACATCTATGCAAATCAGACCCTCTCGTAAATGATTTGCAGTATAAATGATTTCCTAAGATGTCAGATCTCTGGAGAGTGACGGCCTATAGCAAGTAAATCCATGCCTAAAAATGCCACCAATGTAGAGAAAATATCATCCATCTCGACAATGACAATAATACTGGCTTTCCTTTGAATACTGGATCCTCACTAGGAAGAGATGGTGAAACCTTTCAATCCACATCACATGGCCAAAGTCCACATCATAAGTTCTGAAATACAGACCTACCATTGCTAAAGTTCTCAGGGAATTTGGTGGCCTGCTTTTTGTCTTGTTTATTATGTACAAAGATGTAAAATCTTTCAGAAGTGGTGCTAAGACTATAACAATAATTTGACAGTTTAAAACATACAAATTAGACTTGGATGAGTGGAAGCCATAGGGCAATGAGAGCTTGCAGAGGCAATACAAAGTACCTTGGTGACTACAAAGAATAGTTCTTATACTAACTGGCAGTAAATGGTGTCTGTGCCTTCAGCTGTGGTAGGAGTTAGTAATCCTACCGAAATAAGGTGGGGAAAACTGCAGTCGAAAATAAATCTGCAATGGAAACATTTAAAGTATTATTAGGATCAAATGCTCCTCCCAGTGACTTTACACAAGATCTGGCTCCCCTAAATGACAGCCTTTGTCCTACCCTTCCTGCAACATGCGACTCGCCAAGTGACAGCCTGGAATTTGCAGGAAGTGTATTATTTCAAAAATCAAAGAAATCAAAGATCGAGTGATTCATCAGGGCTTGAAAGTAAAAACTATATAATACCCACTGTGCAGCAAGGGCTCTGAAGAGTATAGAAATGAAACTTCAGCGCAGCGAAGCACTTCTTTTTTATCTTTTTTTGCTTTTTCCATATTTTTTTTTAATAATATGGTCCACAGTAAGTCTCCAGAGAGGTCTGCAAAGAAACTTAATTTCAAAGGAGCAGGAGTAACAGCCTGTGAACACAAGCAGCCCATCAAAGAGAAATGTGCCAAAGAAGAAAAAACAAGTCAGACAGCTCGACAGCCTGTGATTTTCAGTCCCCAAAGCAACTCTAAAGCAAGGAAAACAACTCTTCCTTTCCATCAGGATATTACTGTATTAAATGAACCACACACAATGTGTTGATGCAATTCAGCTCTACTCTTCCCCATCGTAACTAAACCTGCAGAAAACAAATGCTGACCCGCAAACGTACCTTACTATCACGACAGTTCCTCTTTTCCAGAGGGAATGGTTGGTTATTGTACACCGCGAATGGCATCTAACCCAAACAGATTGTACCATCTCCTTCTTCTAAGCTAAGGTATTATGTAACTCTTAATTAATGAATTACGACAGTGTAGTTGACAACAACCTCACTGTAAAGTTTTTTTCAGCTTTGTGGGTAAGCTGTATTAGCAATGGACCCAGGAAGAAAGGTATTCGTTGTTCTGCTGTTCTCCCCTGAGGAAGCTCAAAACCTCTTTCTGAAGGGGAAGGAACAATTCTTCAGAGAAGGTGATGGGCACAGCAGCGAGGAGAAACTTGGTGCTGTAATAACTTGGTGCCAGGCTTGGATATTTGGTATTTAAGCTTTAGGTTATACTTCAAAAAGATAAATATTAATTGATTTGAATCATGCAGGCTGGGAGGGATCTCGGGAGGTTCTCTAGTCCAACCTCCTGCTGAAATCAGGGTCAAACATGAAGCCAGAGCAGGTTGCTCAGCATTTTAACCAGCTTAGGCCTGACACCCTCCAAGGACAGACACTGCACAAGTCCATAGGCAACGCTGCTCCTGTTCCTGACTGGCCTCATGGTGGAAAAGTTTTTCCTTAAAACTACTCTGAATCTTTCTTGTTTCAGCTTATGCCTGTTGCCTCTCACCCACCCACCACCACACACCACTGGGACGAGACAGGCTCCTTCTCCTCCATGACCTCCTCATCGGTCTGGGTGGCTGCTCTTAGGTTCCCTCAAAGCCACCTCTTCTCCAGGCTGAGCCAGCCCCAGTCCCTCCAGCCCTTCACGGGGAAAGGGCTCCAGCCCCAGCTGTCTTGGTGGCAGCTGCTGAACTCACTCCAGTTGATCAAGTCTTTCTTGTACCGGGGGACAAGGACCAGTCTGGAAGGTGAACTCTTAAAAATTTTAAAATATTTTATTTCTGTAAAACATAACTTTATAAATAAATTTTCTCAAAATCCAGCAAGGCTTTGCTAGGAACTGGAACACCAGGAAGAGGAAGATAATAGATGACTGACATCACTTAAAATAATTTGCTCTTATTCTACTATTGGAACTGTACCCTCCCTTCAGAAACTGGCAACTACCTGTCAGTTCTGGGGGTAGTTTTGCATTAAGTCCTAGCAGTAAATTAAAGGCATCTGATATTTAACATAGTTTAATCCTTTATAATTAGTGATGAGAATCCTACTCATTCCTGCTTGATAACAATTTAAAATCAAAACTGAAGCCTCAGCCAGAATAGTTGTTTGTTTCTTCATTCACAAGCATCTGCACCATCACATCATCTGTTGTATATAATCCATAAACTATGTTCCCAGAAAAAAATGTGACCTCATTGCTCAGATACAGGAACACTAAACAAAGGGAGAAGTTCAGGCACTTTGGTTTTACCTGTTTCTACAAAGTGGTAAAATGTTGCTGGCAGATGTGAAAAGTAGCTAGTTAATTCTGAAACTAAAAGATAAGAGTCTTTTCAAAATCAATACTGAAAGTAATATAAATTTAATGCCAAACATCCCTTTTCTTACTATTTCCACCAAAGTTGGAAATTCTTTTTAAAATGCACTTAAAGAAGTATTTGGAGATGTTCACCCATAGTTGACAGACAGGTTCAAACAATAAAACTGTTTCCAAGCAGTATTTCTTGAAGATAAATTAGCAGCAACCGTTAAGAATCAATTACTGTTGAAAGCAATCACCTCCTCATGCATTGCTGACAGCACCAGTCCACACTGATTTCAGCAGGATTTGCAGATGTGCCATACCTCTCAGATCAGCCCCCGTGCTAATAAATAAATGCAGCGCATTTCCATGAAAAAAGAAAAAATAATTAGGACATAAATCTAACAGACAAAGGAAGAATACAAGAAGCCGATGAGATTTATAGAATCACGGAAAGGTTTAGGTTGGAAGGGACCTTAAAGACCATCCAGTTCCACCCCCCTGCCCTGGGCAGGGACACCTCCCACCAGACCAGGTTGCTCCAAGCCCCATCCAGCCTGGCCTTGAACCCCTCCAGGGATGGGGCAGCCACAGCTTCTCTGGGCAACCTGGGCCAGGGGCTCACCACCCTCACAGTCAAGAATTTCTTCCCAATATCTAAATCTCCGCTCTTTCAGTTTGAAACCGTTCCCCCTCGTCCTATCGCTCCACTCCCCGATCAAGAGTTCCTCCCCAGGGACTTTCCCGTAGGTCCCTTCAGGCACTGGAAGTGGCTATAAGGTCTCTCCGGGTTGTACCCTACTGCCGCCACTTCCTGCAACAACAACACGGGGGGAGGGGGGGGAGATGGATGGATCAAATGCCGTGATTTTCACACACACACACAAAAAAAAAGAATTCATGTTTCACAGCGTCATGAATTACAATGTTATTCGCAAGCGGCATTCACACGCCGGCAGCTTCCCGCAGCCGCAAGATGGCGACGGCCACCGCCCTCAGCCCCTCCCTCCGCTCCTCCCAGCCGGCCTCTCGCCGTTCCGCCGCCCTCCTCCCCTTCCTCTCACGCCCGGAAAGCCGGGCCGCGTGTGTCGCCGCCGCCATGGAGTACATGACGGGGCCGGCAGCCCCCACACAGGGCAACATGTAAGTGGCGGGCGGGCCCCGGGGTGGTGGGCCTTTGCCGGCCGGGTCCCGGCCTCAGGGTGACCCGCTGCCGCGTTGTGGGGGGGAGGTACCCTGGCGGCCGTGAGCCGGGGCGGGGGGGCGAGTGACGGCTCTCCTGGGCCACCACCTTTCTTTAGAAAAACCTCAAAATAAAACTTAAATGAAAGATACGCGTACCTTCGGCTCTCAGTGAGGCTCCCGTGGCTGTCGCCCCTGAGGGCAGCGTTGCTGTTCGTGACTGACTTTTCCCTCTCTGTGTTCCAGCCTCTGCTGCCAGTGCGGCGTGGCCATCCCGCCCAACCCGGCCAACATGTGCGTGGGCTGCCTGCGGGCCCAGGTGGACATCACCGAGGGCATCCCCAAGCAGGGCACCCTCCACTTCTGCAAGCAGTGCGAAAGGTGGGCAGCCGCGTCCTCCCCGCCGTCTCACGGGCCGCGGGTCTCTGCGGTGCGGGTTTGCGTGTTTTCCAGCATATGCCCGTATTTCTCTTCTTGTGGAAGTAGAAAGGTGTTGGTACGTGTGACCGAGAAGGTTGAAATGAGTGAGTTTATGGTCCTGTCGGAGTAAGTGCTTCCTGAGGAGGCCGCAAAGATGCTCCAATGGCAGGAGCCCCTCTGCTGTGAGGACAGGCTGAGAGAGTTGGGGGTGTTCAGCCTGGAGAAGAGGAGGCTCCAGGGAGACCTTAGAGCCCCTTCCAGTCCCTAAAGGGGCTACAGGAGAGCTGGGAAGGGACTCTTTATCAGGCAGTGTAGCAATAGGACAAGGGAGAATTGTTTTAAACTGAAAGAGGGGAGATTTGGATTAGATATTGGGAAGAAATTCTTTGCTGTGAGAGTGGTGAGCCCCTGGCCCAGGTTGCCCAGAGAAGCTGTGGCTGCCCCATCCCTGGAGGTGTCCAAGGCCAGGCTGGATGGGGCTTGGAGCAACCTGGTCTGGTGGGAGGTGTCCCTGCCCAGGGCAGGGGGGTGGAACTAGGTGGTCTTTAAGTTCACTTCCAACTCTAACGATTCTATGATTCTGAAAGAAAAAAGTGAGCAAATTGGTACGGATTGCAGTAAAAGTGTGAATGCACTTGGGATCCATGAGTCTTAGAATCATAGAATAGAATGGTGGCCTCTCTGGTAACCTGTTGCCTCTGGTAATCTATTGCCTCTCTGGTAACCTGTGCCAGTGTGTTACCACCCTCAGTCATCATAAAAAATTTCTTCCTTATAGCTAGTCTAAACCTGCGTTATTAATTTTAAAACCATTACCTCTTGTCCTATCACGACAGGCCCACTCTGCTAAAAAGTTTTTTCCCTAAAATCATAAAGCTTCAGGAGGCAAAAGGTGTAGCTGCATAGTTGATAATAAAACTGAAAACTTGTTAAATAACTGCTCAACTTTTGAGTGGTTTAATTTGCTGAGCCAGCTTTATGTGCTGTAAAATGCTTCCTGTGTCATAGGTATCTTCAGCCTCCAGGAACCTGGATTCAGTGTACCTTAGAATCAAGAGAGCTTCTGGCTTTGTGTCTTAAAAAAATCAAAGCTTCGCTAAGCAAGGTGAGTAGCTAGTTCTGCTGGTATTTCATAGTGTGTCTGCTGGTACTGCATGAAGTGAAGTCCAGCTAACATACAGGGTTCAATCCTTCCAGAGCAGGAGTTTGTACTTGCCTAGAGCTTATCAACTGATTTATATTAAACATAGAGAATGACAATCTCATCTCAAATTACTCTATTCTAGAATTTTGGAAGATCTGGTAAGGACAGCCTCTAACAAAAAATTTCTAGGCATACTGAGGAGACTCGCAGTGCAATTCTGTGACTTCAAAGCATAGTGTGTACTGCACAGTTGTTACTGTATAGATGGGAGTTGAGCATAATTAACTGAAAGAAACTAACATGTTTTTAATGCGCCTTAATGTTAGTTTTCTTTTTACATATTTTAAAAATTGTTTATACTGTATTTGTTCTTACTGGTTTATGACGGTATGAAATAGGGTTGCAGAGGTCTATGTATAGATTAAACTGAAAGTCACGTGTTTAAGTTGAATAAAGTATCTCTTAGTTCAGAATCTTACCAGAGGAAAAAAATCTGAGATAGTGTTTTAGGCAAAAAAATTCTTGCCATGGTCATCAAGGTTTGAATTAGGTTGCCTTAGTGAGCTTATTTCTGTTCGGTTAGTACTTAATTATACAAAATATCTTTTGCTGCAGTAAATTTGCATGTTCTTAGTTTTAGAGATTAAATTGGCTTTTAAGTTCTGAGAAAACCATTAAATTATCCAAATTCATCATTACATGGCATCCAGAGATCCTGTTGAATAGTGTATTCAGTTACTCTGGTGTGACAGGCTGAGGTTGCATCACCATTATTTTAGGTAGATCAGACTCTGTGTTCTAAATAAGCATTATTAATTGGGTTTGGTATACTGATACGTATGTTTGTAATTAAGGTTATTCACTTCCTCACTTGGTTGAGGAATTACAAGCTATACCATTAAACTTGTGCTTTCTGGTAGTTAGAGCTGCATGTTTTTAACATGTAGTAGTAGAACTGCTGGCGGTAGTAGCTGAGTTCTTGTTCTTTCCCACTGGCAGGTCCGGCTGATTGACGCAGGCTTTATTTGGACCGAACCACATTCTAAGAGGCTGAAGCTGAAACTGACTGTTCAGAAAGAGGTAACTGGAGTACAGTATTCTGCGTGTGGCTTTTTAAAAGCTTTTATGGCAAACAATACTATTTTATTAATTTTTTATTATTATTGCAGTTTTAGATAAGTGTTTCTCTCTGGTAAAATCCAGCATGTGTTTACTGGCTTATCTAGAAACAATATTGTTTTCATCCTGCCTAAATTTTGTCATTAAAGTGCCATTCATCACAGTTTGAAAAGGGTTATCGGCTCTTCCAGTAAAGTCAGGAAAATACTACTAACATTTGTGACCCAAATATAGATGTCTGTCACATAGTTTTAGTACAGCATGGAAGTTATTTCAGAGTGCTGTAGTAAACTAGCTTTCTGTCTTGACAGGACTAACAAGGAAACCTTTTAAACTTCTGTTTTGCAGGTGATAAATGGAGCGGTTCTTCAGCAAGTATTTGTGGTGGAATATATAGTTCAGTCTCAAATGTGTGAAGACTGTCATAGGATTGAAGCTAAGGATTTCTGGAAAGCTGTAGTGCAAGTCAGGCAAAAGGTAGAGGCAAACTGAGTTTTCATTTGTTCGTGGCAGAACAATCAGGTGGACAAATATTTAGATTATTTTCTCAGAAAAAGATGCGGTTACACTTGCTGGCTGCCACAGTGATACTTTTTATGTTTAAGGTTGGGGCTTTTTTCATACTGATCTTAGTTTAGAAAAACTTCCTCTCTGCTGGCTGGTATTATCAGCATACTCTTTTTAAATGATGGCTGGCAGGAGGGTCTTGTGTGAATTACAAAGTATTCTTCTGTATTTTAAGGTAATGTTAGAAACAGTGTGACAGATTGTTTATAAATATTTAATTTTCCTTTAAAGGAAATAGTATGTCTAGCAATCAGTTACGCAAAAAATGAGAAACATAAGCTGAAGTTGAAATCATTTTGGTTACTTGGAATAGACTTTGCGCTGTTCCATTTCTAGATGATCTCTTCACATAAACGTTTATTCTTCAGGGATACTGCATTTGCACTAGACGGTTCTTAAATAACCTTGATAATTTTATCTTTTTTTTTTTTTTTTAGACTCTGCACAAGAAGACTTTCTACTATTTGGAGCAGCTGATTTTAAAACACAGGCTTCATCAAAATACACTTCGCATCAAAGAAATCCATGGTAAGTGAGGTGGCTTGTTAGCCTTGAGGTAGAATAGACTAACCTGTTTTATATTGGAAGAGTGCTTGTGATAGTAGTGTTGCGTGAAAAGGGGCAAAGCGGTTTTAGCAGAAGATAAACCCCCTTGCGTTCTAACACTCCTCACCGAGGTGGGAGGCTAGGTGCGGCTAGGTTTAAATTCTGAGTGATGCCCAATTCAGCACTATCAGTCCAATCGCGTTTAATATGTATTAAACTATTACGATTTGGATACACTAATCATGGACTGCACCTTCAGCCTAGTCGTGCTCATGAACTAGCACGGCCACTCTCGAGTCTTTGGTCGCGTTCAGTGAGAAACCAAAACGACTAACTACTTAAAAAAGTGCAGTTTATTTAAACAACAGATATATAGGTTCTTAGGATTGCCGGTGATAAATACACTGTCTGCAAAGCACGTGCAAATGAAAGTATTGTTACATATACAAAACGCGCGACAAAGTTATAAACGATATAGCCTGGCTTTAAATGTAGGAAAAGAGAGTCTCTAGAGAAATTTCTAAGTTTCCCGAGGAAGCACTCGGTATAATCTAAGTCTTACCCAAAGGCGTCCCTATGGGGGGGAAGAGAGGCTCAGCCCGTCGACTGATCCCAGAAGTCAGTGATGTAATTCTTTGTGATGGTGTCTTCCCTGGGTATCCCCCCTCTCTTGGGCTATTTTTATACTATTTGTTATCTTCAAGGTGGAGTTTGAGTGACTTTAGTCATACATACTTTTATCATGATTGGTGTAAATTTCTCTCGCTTCACAATTAAAGGTATAGTTTACGAGAAATTCAGGGCGCAGACTCAAGAAGGAGTGGTCGCACCTTGGAGGCGGGTAGCCTTCGGGATGGAGGTGTGTTTTGGTATTATAATGACATTATAATGAGCAAAGTTCGCACAAAGGACAGCATTTCATCAAAATTTGACAAAATGTTGGCTCTGAGCATCTAGCGGGCAGCTAATTGGCAGCTTATCTGTTTCATGGTGTCATCCCATTCCTGTATCCGCTATACATCATAAGGTAAAGCCACGGAATAATTGCATCCCGTCCCGTACCTCATGTAGCTTATCAGGGAACCACAGATGTTGTGTCCTTCATGCCAGCTGCGGCTATTTTCTACCTCAGAAGCCTCTTGATTTTATACTTTTCCTTAATGTGTGAACAATGCTGTACTTTTGTATTTTTTAGCCAATTTAGTATTTATTCCACATAATCCACCCTGTGACTACAGTCACTCAAGCTCCACGATACTCAATACTGATAGGAAAGATCACATGTGTTCTTGTGGTGAGGGATATCAAGTGCAAATACATCTCGTGGAGTGATCAAATGAGTTAAACTTTTCATCATAATCCAAAGTCTAACATACAAAACAATTGTCAAAGCGAAGCACAAAATAATGAGTATTAGTAAAACAACAACAGGATGGTGCATCTTGTTATAAAGTCCTGTAACTGTCGGTGACCATCCAAAAAGAGTATCTCCCCATCCATGTCCTCCGTCTCTCTTGACTCTTTCCAGCACTCGGTGTATTTCTTCAACATCATGATGGACGGTAATCAAAGTTCTCTGTCCATTTTCTTGGGCCTCTTTCAACAGTCGCTTCAATTCATCGTGTTGTAGTAACTTCTTCACCAGTGAGAGATTCATTCCGATGGGGGTAGGCAACAAATCTCGAATCAATGTATAATTAGATTGTAGCAATTGAAAAGATGTAACAGGAGCTGAATAATTGAAGTCACATCCGATAATGTTAGTAAAGTTACAAACACAAAGGTTTGAGTGATTACTTATATCAACTACTATGTCATCTATGAATACAAGACTACAGGGAGACCTCATGCAAACACACCCTTTCCCAATATATACAAGCACAGTTTCTGGGGTTTCATCGGGATGTATCTCAAAGTGACAAACATTCTGGTTGGTGTCAAGACAAATGTCTTGTGCTTTCAGGGTATTACTCTCACAAATGAATCCTTGTTGGTCTCGTGAAACGCATGCGTCAACATCAACAGTTTGCCACTTATTCTCATTTTGTTGTGCCCACACTCTGTGCTCTATTGGATAGAGTATGGCTCCTTGGTGATTCAACCCCAGCGCAATGATTGGGTATATGGTGTATACCAAAGCATTGCGTATTGTTAAGACAAAAGCTGTGGCCTTGCTCTCAATGGGATCATAGGTGAAGTTAACCAGATACCACCAGGACTGAAATTTTTTCTCAAATTCAATTGCGTTATCCCATATTACTTTTCGAATTTCGGTGGGCAAGGTGCCTTCTTCACCTTCCCTTATGATTGCGGCTGTCATAGATTGCATCCACAATTGGGCTTGGATACAACTAAGAGCCAAGGAAACATTGTTTTGGGTTGTACCAAGTGCATCTGTGATCAGCTGATGGTCTTTTTCACCCGTTTCTTCCCACTGAGGCAATATATTCGATAAAAGCCATTGGTGGTTTCCCAATGCTAATAGAGAGGACTGTAGGGGACATCTTAATTTGTCCAGATCAGTAGTGGTTGTGACTAGTTTGTTGGCAAGTATCTCAGCATCTATACTATTTAAGACTCCCAGGCCTGTTCCTAAGATACCAGTCACATCCCTCTTCAGTCGTTGTGAAGTGGCAAAAGTTCGTCTGCGTAACCATGCTGACCATCCTGCATAAGATGTACTTAGGAATGGTAAACAAGTGGGTTTGATCGCAGAGATTTTAATCTGCATTGACAATTCTACTCGTTTGAGGGAATACGTGGGATTAAACAGTATCTGTTGTTGACCTGTGTGTTTAATAACATAAGGGCCAATGTTGAAAATGTAAGGAGTTAGACTAATCGAGGGCTTAGAAGGTACGCCTTTGAGAGTTTGTGGGGGTGTAGGTTCTGGATTTATTTCAGCAAGTTCAGGTGTATTTGAGTCAATCATAAATTCAAATAACAATTCTGTGCCCCTGTAGCCCCAAATACAATACACTATTGTAGGTTTGATAAAAGTGAAATTGTGCCAGCAATCTGAATTTGGCTCCATAATTTTGTAACAGTCAGTGTTGTATTTGTCTGGTTTGGTAGAGTCTACATAGATGGTTTTAATTAAAGTTGGCCTGTGGTGAGTAGACCCATTGATAAATCGGCAACCAATGTGTATTCTCTTTCCAAGGGTGGCCTCGATTTTAGCCATTTGAAGTGAATCATTCCATCTCCATTTATCTCTGGAATATACTTCACTTCCTTGTATAACCAGAGTGGAGAGATTTAAACCCCTTTTGTTTCCTGGTGTTCCGGTGCTTGCAGTGTACCGTGACAATGCATTATCCCAAAGGTCAGGTGCTACGTCTATCTTGAATTCAAATAGCAGTGCTATTTCATCCTGCCGACTACGCCAAAATTCTGTTGCGTGAAAAGGGGCAAAGCGGTTTTAGCAGAAGATAAACCCCCTTGCGTTCTAACACTCCTCACCGAGGTGGGAGGCTAGGTGCGGCTAGGTTTAAATTCTGAGTGATGCCCAATTCAGCACTATCAGTCCAATCGCGTTTAATATGTATTAAACTATTACGATTTGGATACACTAATAGTGGGCTGCACCTTCAGTCTAGTCGTGCTCATGAACTAGCACGGCCACTCTCGAGTCTTTGGTCGCGTTCAGTGAGAAACCAAAACGACTAACTACTTAAAAAAGTGCAGTTTATTTAAACAACAGATATATAGGTTCTTAGGATTGCCGGTGATAAATACACTGTCTGCAAAGCACGTGCAAATGAAAGTATTGTTACATATACAAAACGCGCGACAAAGTTATAAACGATATAGCCTGGCTTTAAATGTAGGAAAAGAGAGTCTCTAGAGAAATTTCTAAGTTTCCCGAGGAAGCACTCGGTATAATCTAAGTCTTACCCAAAGGCGTCCCTATGGGGGGGAAGAGAGGCTCAGCCCGTCGACTGATCCCAGAAGTCAGTGATGTAATTCTTTGTGATGGTGTCTTCCCTGGGTATCCCCCCTCTCTTGGGCTATTTTTATACTATTTGTTATCTTCAAGGTGGAGTTTGAGTGACTTTAGTCATACATACTTTTATCATGATTGGTGTAAATTTCTCTCGCTTCACAATTAAAGGTATAGTTTACGAGAAATTCAGGGCGCAGACTCAAGAAGGAGTGGTCGCACCTTGGAGGCGGGTAGCCTTCGGGATGGAGGTGTGTTTTGGTATTATAATGACATTATAATGAGCAAAGTTCGCACAAAGGACAGCATTTCATCAAAATTTGACAAAATGTTGGCTCTGAGCATCTAGCGGGCAGCTAATTGGCAGCTTATCTGTTTCATGGTATCATCCCATTCCTGTATCCGCTATACATCATAAGGTAAAGCCACGGAATAATTGCATCCCGTCCCGTACCTCATGTAGCTTATCAGGGAACCACAGATGTTGTGTCCTTCATGCCAGCTGCGGCTATTTTCTACCTCAGAAGCCTCTTGATTTTATACTTTTCCTTAATGTGTGAACAATGCTGTACTTTTGTATTTTTTAGCCAATTTAGTATTTATTCCACAAGTAGCTATGTGCAGATGAGCGGCAGATTACTTAGCTTATGTATTGTATTTGAAAAAAAAATAGTACTTGAGATAGATATGTTCATCAAGCTTTCTTTTCTTTAAGATGGCTTGGATTTTTATTATTCTTCAAAGCAACAGGCCCAGAAGATGGTTGACTTTCTTCAGTGTACGGTTCCATCTAGGTATATAATTTATGTTTATTGCCTTGAATATCCAAAAGCTTTTGGGAAGTGTAATTTGTCCTTCACTTTTAAAGAATTTTATTAGTGAAAGTGTAAGGAAGCTGTATTCTAGTTAAACATACAAAATTCCTTGTACGGAAGTCCCGTGTTTTTCACTTGGCCATTGTAAAACTAACTCTCATGCATTTTTCTATTGCCTTAATTTTTGTATTTGTAGTACATAGTTATATACTTTCATTGCTGATTAGCTCCTGTTTCAAGTAGTGTCCTTCTTGCTGCCTGAAGCCTCTATTTTTATATTTTATAGATCAAAATCATCCCAACGTTTGATCTCACATGATATTCATAGTAATGTCTACAATTACAAAAGCACTTTCTCTGTGGAAATTGTTCCGATATGCAAGGTAGCTTTTCTTTAGTTCATCTTCAGGGTATTGTATGAAGTGGGTAGAGTTTGGTTTTGGTGATGGAGGCCTGATTTATTGGGTATTTGGGGGTGTGGGGAGGGGTCTACTCCCCATGAAACATGGGAAGTGCAGATTGCAGCTATCTTGAGGAAGTTACTGGGCGATATTGGGTGGAGAACTGGAAATATAAAGTTTAAAAATCTATTTCAGATTTCTCTAAAGACTTGGTTAAAAATTAAGGAAATATGAGTGTAAATTATTTTCTGTTTGTATGCAGGACAATGTTGTATGTCTGTCACCAAAACTGGCGCAGAGTCTTGGTAACATGAGCCAGATCTGTGTGTGCATTAGAGTAACAAGTACCATCCACCTCATCGATCCTAGCACTCTCCAGAGTAAGTTATGGGTTCATTTCTGCACTATGGTAGCATCTGATTTTTCTGCTGGCACAATTATTTCTGTTTTTTTTGTTTTCATGAAATCTTGTATTTTTATATCTTAATGTTGTAAATTTATCTGTACAATCATTGACGTAGAAACTTAATTGCCAACTAAGACAAAAGCTTGATTTCCGCAGTATCCTAGGCAAAATGTGCAGGCTCCGTGGTGTTCGTGGATGTTCTAGGTCTCTGCTATACCTTTGTCAGGTATGTTACTCTAAAATTAGATGGCATCTAATTTTTCTCTGGATTATGATTCTAGCCACGTTGGTACCAGAAACACCGTGTTTGCTGGTAAGCTCTACCAGCAAAATACCTCTAGTAAGAAAACATCCAGGAGAATAAAAACGTCTGTGCTTCAGACATGTGAAATGTGATTTAGCTGTCACACATCAACTGCTCTTGTAGCACAAGTTTGCAATACGGGTCATATGCTAAATACTTGTGTTAAATAACAAACTTGAACAAAATGCGTTTGGCAGTTGGCTGAGTTTTGGCCCATGCTTCCTTTTAATTTCTTGGCAAGAAATTCTGTCCCTTATGATTGACCATGCTGGTGGTTTTTTTTCCAGTTGCTGAAATTGATGGAAATACCTACTGGCGCCACCCTTTCAATAGCTTGTTCCACCCCAAGCAGCTAGAAGAATTTATCATTATGGATATCAACAGGGTTCAAGAAAAGAAAAAAGGTGCAGGTGCAGGGGCAAGATCAAACAAGGTAAAAGTTCTCTCTGTTTGATTCAATGTTTTGGGCCTTCCTCTCCCCTTGCTTCCCTGCGCAGCTGAATTTCTGTTTTGAATCATTCTACCTTGCAAAGTCAGATGTGTGCTTTTCTGTGTTTTGGTACTGGGAAAAGCTGTTCTCAGGAAGATGTGGACAGCATTTTGGTTTGGAAATTGCACAAGCGTTATGTGAATTCCACTTTCAGATATTCTTTTCTGTTGAAGAGTTTCAACTCTACTTGTTACTGTCCTTACTGAAATTATTTTATATTAGCTTTGCAAATCTTCAGTTATTAAGTTGTTTTTTGTTCAAGTATATAAGCATTTCTTTTTAATCAGAGTTAATGAATCGGTACCAAACATTTTATTTTCAGTCAAAAGCTGTATATAGTTGAAAGTTAGGAAGTAAAAAAATCCCACCAAAACAGGTGTCTAGTTACAGAAACAGCCTTAGTAGAATTCTTGGGAAAAGTGGGTGGGATGTCCATTTCCTTACTTTACTAAAGATGAGAAATGAGCAGTAGCAAGCAATACATTGGATGCTTGATGTCGAAATACAAGTTTAATTACAAAGTAATTTGAAACAGTAATATACCAGTGCAAATGTTGTAATAGCACAGCAAGTTAAGCTGCGTTTGATTACAAGAGTGTTTTATTTTTCATTCCTAAAGCACACACTGGCTGAAGCCTGGGTACAGAAAACCTCGGAATTGAAAACAGACCATCAGTATTTCTGCTGTACTCACTTGGGGCACATTCTGAATCCCGGCGACCTTGTCTTGGGGTCTGTTTTGTTTCTTGTTTTTTATTAAATAATTATTTAACGACTGAAGTCCCTGGATTCTCTACGAGCTTATGTATTATCAAGAAAGTTTTGAACTGTTCTGATTTCTAAATGAAATCAGCAAAAGGGATAGAATCTTTCATCTTGGCCGCAAAGAGATGGTCCTAATAGAGGACCTCTTTTTTTTCTAGCAGAAGTAATTTTGTGAAAAGGGTTGTTAGTAATAAGAGACCTGAAGCAGTGACTTTAAAGTGGAGATCGGAATATCAGCTTAGACACAAATAGATGGGAGGGTTTTTTAAAATACCAGGCAAGATCTTTTTGTTTGATTGTGAGTATCATATACAACAATGACAAATGTGACATTTTTGTAAGATTAGGCAAATTAGGTGATTCTCAAGCAGACTTAAACATGTTATTGGAGCTGTTGTGAGCGCATCAGAAGCTCAGTGGATATTGCTGCTTGGGTTCAGGAGGCTGGGGAGTGCTATTGAACAGAATATGGGAACAGCAGCTTCTGAGAGTTATTCATAGTTATGACGGCTGAGTGTTGATGTGGATTTTTTATTTGCTCTCTACTTCATTTAGAAACATCTTTCTTAGGAACTGTAACTTAAACAGTGCTGCTCTTTAATACAAGCATATGATACATTGAGTTCAATTTTGTAGACTTACATAAAAGGATAGGATAAAATATCTATTTTCATTTTAGATTCGACTTGGCAAACTGCAACTTAAATGATGAGTTTGCCAATAAGATGAATCCACACCATATTCCTGATGTGGTAAGACCATTTCCTTTCTCTGTACAAAGTTCTCTGCGTTCCTCAGCAGTATTAGGGAATACGATCTTATAATGAATACTCATTAGTTCCATAGTGCCTAAAGGAAGAGGGGATATTAATATTGGAATTTGAATAGCTTCTAATTTTGAGAATTATTTTCTCACTACTTAAATTTTTGAGTGGTGGTTAAATAATACATTTACTTTAACTTACCTTACTCTCTGTTGATTTTGTTCAAATTACTATGCGCTGTGTGGTGAAAACTGTATTACAACTCCAGTGTGAATGTGCCTCTTCAGGTCATAATGCAAAGTGTTTGGAAACAATTGAATTGACAAATGCTGTACAAATTCTATATAAAACTTCTGAGTGCCAGACTGACTCTACCATTTGTTCAGCTGATTTTATAATTGCCAAAGTCCAGACTTGAGTGTTGTTTTGGATTTCGAAGGAGTGTCATCAGTAGTATTGAAGTTGTGTACGTGTAAATACTTGTTTTTCACTGTAGATATTAATAAAGAAGAGCTATGACCGTACCAAACGCCAGCGTCGCAGGAACTGGAAGCTGAAAGAGCTAGAAAGGGACAGAGAAGGCATGGATACAGATGATGAAAGGTTCAGTATCTGCCATGAAGCTTTTCAGTCCCTCCTACCTAGGATACTGTGCCAAGTCTAGAAATAACATTTCTCAGTTTCTGCTGAGGATAACCCAGTGTAAATCCTGAGCTGATGTGCTGACTGTTAGGGGTGCACAAGCAAATGCTGCTAGTTCTGTTTGAGCGTGCTGCTGTCTTGTAGGACAGGTTGATACCAGTGTTCACGGAAGAGCAGTATCTCTTTGCATTTTTCCCTCTCCCCGAGTGCAGGAAGTCTTTAAGCATGCACCCTTTACCTGTGCTTATCCGATCTTGAGTGCTAAGGTTTCAGGGAACACGGATACTGAGGACAGTGGGGCAGGAGTGTGTGGAAACAGACTAAACCCTGAATTGTTAAAGATAACACTGCAGGTTTTTCAGGTTTACTGTTGCAAAATATAAAAACTATTTTTTATAGTATTTTCCAAGAAAAGCTTAGGTCATGAGACAAGCGAGTAATACCGGAAGCATTGTGTCTGTAGCTTACAGTTGGTGTCTCTCTAGGGATGCTTCTGTGGAAACGTGTGTCTAGTTCAGTGACAAAGCTGCTACAGGAACAGCAAATTCTAAATAATATTCAAATGAGTAGGAAAAAATAAGGCAATTAGAGTTAAATGAGGACAGGCAAATTAAATTATTTGGAATCTAGTAGAAATAGAATAGAAATATAGAACTAATAATAAAAAAAAAGCCGAAAGAATGAGTTGAACATGTAGGAATGCTACCAGAAGGCACGTCTGAAGGACTGCAGGTGGCAGTCCTTCCTTGGGGCTTTGTTTCTTTGATTTTAGTTTGGTTTATAAATTTGCATAAATCCAAAGGAAAAGTGAGTAAATATACTAAGCGTCTTTTACAGACAATACCAGGATTTCCTTGAAGATCTTGAAGAAGATGAAGCCATAAGGAAGAATGTCAACATTTACAGAAGTAAGACCTTTTTAACCATTTAGTTGCATGTAATTAAATCATGACTATTCGAGTGAAAATATTTTTACTGAAGTTCTGTATTTGGATTCTTTGAACTACATTTTGCCTAGAGAAATGCTGTAATGTAATAGCTTCAGGTATTCAGTGTATTTCACATGCATTGAATGGGTGTTGGTGGGTTTTGGTTTACTGCCTTTAATGTAAGAGAGAGAAGCGTGTTTTTCTCCCGCACCCAAAACCTCTACTGGGTGAAGGATTTGATACGTAATTCAGTGTCTTCCAGGAGGGCAATTGCCATGGGATTGTTTACAGAGGGATTTGTTTGGTTTTTTGGTTTTGTGGTTTGTTGGTTGGTTTGGGGTTTTTTCCCCTTCCTTTCTTGGGGTTGTTCAGGGGGTTTGGGGTTTGTTTTCTTTGCTTAGCTGTTTGTTGTTTTTTTTTCTATTGTGTTTCTAGATGCAGATGTTCCAGTGGAGAGCGACACAGATGATGATGGTCCTCCACGAATCAGTCTGGCTGAAATGCTAGAGGATCTCCATATTTCCCAGGATGCCACTGGTGGGGAGGGAGCAAATATGATGACAGAATAAAAATAGTGCATTAGTCAATGCATTAAATATTCCCATAGTGAGGAAAAAGTACCCAAAACATAAGTAAACATTACAAACTGATCACATGAACGTGAAAAGTAATATGGTAACTACCACTGTACCCCTTAACAATGGTTCTGAATTCTTATGTTATCTATAATCTTCTAGAGAATCAGGAATTAAAGTCAAATTTCTGGTGCGAGCATTGCAATATAAGTTCCACAAGTTTCTCCCATCCTCAGGTGCTCTCTCCTTGCAGCTTCTGTGGTGTAAAGGCCCCAGCTGGCTAATGCGGGGTTATACAGCGGGAGGAATCATTGTCTTGTGCTGAAAACAGCTGATAAGAAGGATGTCCGGTGGGAGAGATTTTATTCTAGTTTCTAGGTTTGTAGGTAGATTACCTACCTACTGTTTATTGCTTTTATTTCTTCACATGGGAAGGATTTTTGATGTCTTAATCTTTTGTGTACAATGGTTTGAAGCCTTTTATGTTATTGCTAGATTATTCCATATAACAATATTTTGGGGAAGCTCAAGAATGTATCTTCTGTTCCTTTGGGAAAGGAACTCCACATACACACGTTGTGTACACACAAGAACTTCCTGTCAATTGATTGAAGATGCAGCCCATGATCAGAAAGATTGGAAACTTCTGTTAAATATAATGAATAATTGTGTTGTAGTATATTCCATGCCTGTACCGTGGATTAAAAGCAATATGCATAATGTGTAATTAATACACCAGCTATGAACTATTAAAAAAACCATACAGATATTTTTGGTCCATCATTATTTAGTTAACTTTAAAATCTTATTTCTCTCTACTGCAAGCCCAAAGAGGACAGAAGTGGTGTAGGAAGACATTATGTACTTACATTCATCTGGATTTAATTCACTTTACTGCACAAAGACAGTGCAGCCAAGAGTTTAGGTGCAAGTACATTTGTTTTAACTCAATATAAATACAGGATAGCATAGCAAGTGTGGTTTGTCACTGCATTTTTTTAACTTTAGGAAAGGAGGGAAATACTAATAATGTGAAGTTGGGGAAAAAATAGAGATGTGTGGGATTCATCTAATGGGGTATTAATGATTTCTTTATCAAGGATCCGTGTAGCTCAAATGAGAACACTTCACATAGTTTGTCGCCGCTTGTGCGCTCATAATAGAAATATGCAGGGCTGGAAATGCGCTATTTCTCTGTAGCGTCAGCTGAGGGAGGTGTCGGGAGCACCTTTCTCTGTTTCACTGTACCTCACAGCTTTCCAAGGCCTCAAATAAATTATCAAGGAGTTAGCAGTGTTCAGCCCACTGCCAGGTGAGAGGAATTTTTTCCCTAACTCTTTAAATGTAATCTTTTGACTCGGTGTTTCCAAACGGGTGTGAACCTGGTGTATTTCGGGCTTTCTGTCTGAGCCCAGGCCATGTGCTATGGAAGGCAAAGGTATTTTTGATTGTCAAGGATGGAGATAGGTTTAGTTACCAGTTACTCTTACTCTTTTTTTTTTTTTTTTTTTTTTTTTAATCCTGTTTCACAATCTTCTAATCATCCATTTGTAAAGGGGCGGGGGGAAGGAAATTTGGAGAAGCACTTTTGATGTAGCGAAGCTCTAAGCTATCTGTTGGCGTTAGCAGCTCCGTCGTCCCTTAGTGCCGTCTCTTGCTGTGTATTCCTGTCACACCAAGTTCTTCTTCCACTCTCGGGAGCTTTGTTGTATTTTTTTTTTTTTACCATGCAGAAAAGCAGTTAAGAAAAATCCATAAAGCTGCTGAGAACTGAAGATACAGTTTATCTCATGACAGTAATTTAGTTCAGTATAGGGAAGGCATAAAACCGTGCTTAAAACATATTCATGAGAATGCAGCTGTGTAGCTAACCTGAAGTATCACTACAATAAAATGTTTTATTATACAAATTTTACAGTAGCTACACCGGCCAGTAGTGCTGGGAAGATGTAGATAAACTCATTTCTAGTGACCATTGGGCCAAATCTGTGGAAACTGAAGAACTTTAATTTGCAACCTGTAGCTGTGTCTGCATGAGATGTGTTTTGGGTTGTGATTTTTCTGACGGAGGTAAAAACGATCAAGCCTTTATCTTACATAGTTTGGTAATAAGCTTCCTGGTGTTGGCAGGTGAAGGGGGAGTGATGAAAGCTTGTTTAAAACTGTGCGGTTTTGATCAATCCTTTACCTTCCTCTCTAATGTTTTCCTTCAGAGTGTCTCTCAGGAATTTCAGATGTATTGCTGTCTCCTCTGTCATCCCATTTGTTACTGGAGATGTCCCTCTTCTTCCTGTCCCCTCCACGGTCTGTTGCCAGTCTGTATTGGGTTTCAAGCATCTTTCAGCAAGAGTCTTGGCTCAAAAGATCTCATGCTACGGATGCTAGGCAAACGACTCATAAATCTAAGTATATTGCTTGGCTTTTTGTGCATTTGTTTGCTGGCTGGTAACACATGGTAACAGCTCTCCAATGGGGTGGGTAAGCTGCATGTGCTTGAAACCAAAGTTAGTTCTAATTTTAGGTTCTTGAGTTTACAGTGTCCCTTTAACATTTAAAGAGTTGGGAGCCAGAAGAGGCTTAGCTGGTGTACCAGCAAATGAAATGTTTGCCGAGGTCTTCTCACTGACACCGGGTAAGTAATTTGACAAAAGGTCCTTAGTTCACACTGC